>NC_091990.1:32590222-33834252 GCF_044704955.1 Pristiophorus japonicus | reverse complement strand
CCTCCACCCCCCTCCTCCTTCCCTCCCCTCCCCTCCTCCTCCTCCCTCCCCTCCCCCCCTCCCTCCTCCCCCCCCTCCTTCTCTCTCTCTCCCTCTCTCTCCCTCCCCCCGACCCGAACCGAACCGAACCGAACCTTCCCGACCCAACCCGACGCCACCTACCTGTAAATCTGGTGCTGGGGACGGGCCCTGCCCGAAGTCTCGGGCCGGCCCGTTCAGCCTTCGGTCCCGAAAGGCCTGCCTGAAGCACTTTCACACAGGTAGGAAGTTGGTTTATTTAATCTTTTCTTTGCTTATAAATGTTTATTCAGGTTGGTTTTATTTGTATAATATTTGTATAAGTATAAATAAGGATTTATTATAGAATTTAATGAGTTCCCTTCCCCCCCCCTCCCCCCCCCCCCACCTTGTTCTGGACGCCTAATTTGTAACCTGCGCCTGATTTTTTAATGTGTAGAACAGTTCTACAAAAATCTTCACTTGCTCCATTCTACTTTAGTTTGGAGTACGTTTTCACTGTGGAAACTTTGAAATCAGGCGTCAGTGGCCGGACACGCCCCCTTTTGAAGAAAAAATTCTGTTCCAAAGTAGAACTGTTCTACCTGACTAGAACTGCAGAAAAAAAAATGTGGAGAATTGCGATTTCTAAGATAGTCCGTTCTCCACCAGTTGCTCCTAAAAATCAGGCGCAAATCATGTGGAAACTTGGACCCTATATGACACAAAAAAACAATATTTTATTCCACATTATCTTAAATGGTATTTATATTATTTCCCTTTGCTCCACAGCAAAAAAAAAGATAGGGTTGTATTTCTGTAGCGCCTTTCACAACTTCAGGACATCCCAAAGCACTTTACAGCCAATGAAGTACTCGTGAAGTGTCATCTCTGTTGTAATGTAGGAAATGCAGCAGCCAATCTGCTCATATCAAGATCCCACAAATAGCACTGTGATAATGAACAGATAAAGGAAAAATATGGTATCGTTACTTCCACATGAGAAGGCAGATGGCATCTCCAACAGTGCAGCACTCCCTCAGCACTGCACTGGAGTGTCAGCCTAGATTTCTGTGCTCAAGTCTCTAGAGCAGGACTTGAACCCACAACCTTCTGACCCAGAGGTGAGAGTGAGCCAGGGCTGACACACACAGTATTTCTGGTTAACCACTCTCACCGTTGTCATAAGGCAGTGCATCCAAGTGGTCTGAGGGATCATCGTCCTTCAGATTTGCTTTCCCTCATTATGAAGGAAGGGCTGACTTAGGGTCCTTGCATCAAGGCATGGCTGAGATTGCGAAAGCGGTGTGTGGGAAATCTTAGTTTCATTGATTTTAAGCACGAAAAATCCATGAACATGTACAAGGAATGAATACGACAGCATTTATCATTAGGGAGCGAAAATGAAAACCGATGAATAGGGCAGAATTGTTAAAGACCCCATCACACAACAGCAAGTGTTCTCAGAAACCTCGAAGGAGTGCGACA
This sequence comes from Pristiophorus japonicus, assembly GCF_044704955.1. NCBI lineage: Eukaryota > Metazoa > Chordata > Chondrichthyes > Pristiophoridae > Pristiophorus > Pristiophorus japonicus. The sequence goes on along the minus strand of NC_091990.1, from coordinate 33,832,767 downwards.
GCATTTCAGCTTCAAAATCAAATCGGTAAGAAAACAGCAATTTACGTTTGTAATTGCCAGTATTTTCTGAATGCAAATATGTGTTGCTTCTGTGTTTTGCTGTAGTTTTGCTTTTTGACATGCATCACTAGAAATGTACAGAAAACCTTTATTGTTGGTGCTGGAAAGAAATTGGGCATAAAGTTTGAAGACTGACAAAGTTCTTGAGTGCAACAAAAGTAGTCAGAGTGAATTCGGCAGTTCTGTAGCTGTGGTGTGAGAACGCTGGATCACAACCCAGGTTTGGGCCATTCGCAACCTGGCATTCACTTCCAGGCGTCCCCGAGACCGTGTTTCATTTGTCTCTTAGAGGAAATGGTGGAGAGTGCCTTGGGGAGGGGGAGACGGCAGAAGGTGGAGCCCATTCAGCCAAAGACCAAGATTGGCAGTATCCATGAAACTGTGTTTTGCAGGTTGGATGTGGCAGAATTAGAAGAGAAAGTAAAAAAAAGTAAATAACAGATAAATGATATTGTTTTATTGGATCCTCTCTGCACCTCCCACATTATTTTTTGCTGCCATGATCCCACCATAAACTTACATTTCTGAAACAGTGCAGAGTGCTTTCATTATACCTTGTGACTATTGAGAGTAGATTTCAGGACAGTACAACTAACGTGTGTTCCAAACTAGTTGGTATAAAACGATTTCTTTTGGGGGATTTTAAGAACATGTTATTGGGAGAAATTTCAGAGTTATATAGAACTATTTTGCAAATCGCTATGTGCGCCCAAGGGTTGAAAAGGGCGGATTTTCAATGATAGCTTACACGGGCGGGGGATGGAAGGAGTCATCCCACCAGCTGCCCGATGGTCAGGGGTCCATTCCATGTTTATGGTCGGGCTTCACCTGCAGTGATTTGGCGAGTTGCAAGTGCTCACCGATCGGGGAGAGGCGGGGTGGGGGTCAGGAAATCTGACGCCTCCTCCACTGAGCTGAGTCAGAGGTTGAACCTTAATAGGGCGGGGGGGAAAGGCAATTTGGGGGTGAGGCAGGGGCCACTGGGCATCTACCAGTGGGTGGGAAGATTTCTGTGGCCCCACAAAAAGCCAGTGGCACTGAGGTTTTCAACCCATTTTTGGAAGGGCCAGCAATAGCTGCTGTGTGTTCAGCATCATTGGTATCTGAAAAATGTGTCAGGGTTCCACAACCAGCGAAGCCATATTTGAATAAGGCTCCCATCTCTTTCATGCTTGAAAATCAAGTCAAGTGGGCCTCAGAAAGTCTTATGTTTCTTAACTTGTGCCATTACCATCTCATTTTTGCCCAACGTCCCTTTTGTCTCTCGAATCTCTCCTGCCTTCCACCCGATCACAGACCTTCCCTTTTGTTCTTTCCTCCCCTCTCCCTTTCACTGACCCTGCATTTCCTTCAGCATCTGTTACATCTCGAACTTTTCAGTTCTGATGAAGGGTCACAGACCCGAAACATTAACTCGGTTTCTCTCCACAGATGCTGCCTGACCTTCTGAGATTTCCAGTATTTTCTGTTTTTATCTCAGAAAGTCAAACTTGTCTGCCTAATATCCCATTCCCCAGCGTGAACCGGGCAGCAGGCAGACAAGAATCGTGTCCCATAAGACACTGAATTGCACTGCTGTGGTAATCCCTCTGTTCCAACGCCCCTGTTTTATAAGAGATAGATTGAGTGCTACAATTGCATGAATGGCATTTGCTGCCATAAGTTCGGAACTATAAATCCTAGGGCTTAGTTTGTTTGGTTTCTGAACTCTAATTACATTTGCAGGATCATTTCAACTGTTTGCTAACCTCACCCTTTCCTACTTCTATGCTATTGGCGAAAGTACATCCCAACAAATTGGTGCTGATCTTTTAATTGGCAGAATTGGATGATGTTGGATTTTTCTTTTGGGCCACCTTTTTGAGTTGTATCGTACATTACTTTGTTTAATTGGTAACATCCGCAGAATTGCAGAAATGCTGCATCTCCCGGATAACAGACTGGAGCAGGATTCTACTAGACTGTTAACTTGTGCTGCTTGCACATGTTTGATTTGGATCATTTCAGTTCGAAAGTTACACTGAAAACCTCCATAAAAATAACAAGCCCCCGCCCCTCACCTCACCCCACCAATAAAACATTCTTTAAGGGCAGTGGAAGAGAATTTAACGTTGGAAAATAGTCTTTTCTATTAGACGTAATCTCACTACTGATTCATGTGTGTGGGGGAGGGAGATAGGAATAATGTTAGGTCATTTTCCTTATAAGTGGATATGAAAAAATCATTATATTGTAACATCTGAGCCAAGGGTTTTGATAATAATGTATCAGGAAACTGAGTTGTAGGCACATTGATCCTAAATCCTATTCATAAGCAGAGAGGCTAAATGGTTTACATAGCAATTAGCTAATCTTATTGCAAGTTTGCTTTGCACTCAAACAGCGGAAGAAAAGCCCATTCACGCAGGCTGGTAATTGGTTTAAGTGTTTAAGCGTGTGCATTAAAGAGGGGCTTTAGCCCGTGAAGAACTTTCCTTCCATGGTTGAAGAAACAGTTTAAAGTACAAATGAATACCAATGGGAGTCGATGGTTATCATTTGTTCAGGGGTTAGCGATGATGATGGCTTGGCTTAGCAGGGGGATTACTGCAGGCAGCTGCCAGGACAGAGCATGATGCTGAGCAGCGGGCAGGCAGCTGAGCGAAACGTTGAGAGACAAAGCCTCCACTTTAGCCTGGCCACCCCCACTGCTGTGAAAGACTAAAGGTGACTTCAGCTGCAATTTTCTGCACTTCTTCTGTAGGCAGGCTGAGCCGCGTCCCCATTGGAAGTCGCCCTCCCGCAAGTCACCATTGTTGAGGCAGTGACTGACGGTTACGCAAGGAGAGCAATATCTTGTCTCTCTCTATCCAGCTGCCACCAGTGTCATAAACCGAGACAGATTCCGTCCTCAACGCTCCTGTTACATAAATGGTTGCCACTGCAGCAATAAAAAAAAATGAGTCAATACATACTTTAAATAATCTGTGACATTTGAACACATGAGTTCCCTGGCTTACTTTTACCCACACTAGATGTAGTGGCACTGAAGTCAATTTTGCCCCAGTGGGGACAGGGTGTGTACACACTTGGGGGTAGAAATTTCCCCGCACCCGGAAAGGGGCGCTCCCACCCCATTTCAGTGCCTTTTACCGCAGCTGCGGTTCAGGTCGACTCTTGAGCGACATTCGGCTCTTTATTGTTTTCGTTTCCTTGGCTCTGGAAGTCGCTCTTAATGGGGGCAGTGACGACACGAGAGGGGCGGATACACGGCAGTGGCAACACGAGAGGGGCGGAATACACAGTGGTGGCAACACCTGAGGGGCGGAAGGTGGGGGCGGTGTGGAGTGATCGCCGTGATGACGTCATCACGGCGCCGTGTCACCATGGCTCTCCCCTTCAATTAAAGGGGAGAGCCTCCGCGATTTTAAAATTTTGGCCCACTGGGCCACCAGGGAGGGTTTCAGCCGGTCCAATGGCACCCAAGAGGGGGTGCCTGTTGGCAGCCTGGTCAAACCCGGGGGCATAATTGTCGGGTCGACGGCAGTCAGCCGACAAAAAAAACATCTGGCGGCAGCGGCAGCTTTAAGGGACGCCCCTGCGCCATTTCAGAAGGCCACAGCCCCACTGGACCACCGGGGAAAATCAGGTTTTGGCACCACCAGGTGGGCCGAAGTTTTTCAGAGGGGAATGTCGCCATCGGGGAGGTAGATCGGTGGTGCGCACGGTGATGACCCACTTAAAAAGAATCGGCAGCAGCGGAGCGGTGGGAGGGGATCGGAGCACCGCCGGGAAAACTCGGGAGGGCAATTGGGCTATCAGCGGTCATTCCACCAAAAGTCGGCAGCCACTCCACTCCGCAGTGTGGCCGCCAACTTGCGGTGGTAACAGGCCTCAAGGAAAGGGACAATTTCAGCCCCCTGTTGTTTTGTGTCTCATTTCTAGATAGTAGCCGAAGATTTGGAAAATGAGTCAAAAGACATATGCTACTCAAATTGAGAATATCGATGGTAAAGGCAGGAATAATGATATTCAGTACAGGTATAATAAAAAGTCAGCAGATGGCCCCAAAAATATATTTTAAATCATCTGGTGTAAACTTGCTGTGTATATAGGGGAAGAAGACGGGACGATTTGATTGTAAGATTGCTGAGGCTATGAAAGGATGTGACAGTTATGTCAATAAATAAATATGCTGAGCATCACACTCTTCAAATGATAAACAATGCGTATGGCAGTTCAAGGGCAGTGATTCACTGGTGAGTTTCTGAGTTCATGATAAATGCTGCTTGGCAGCACCACACTTACTCTCCAGGACGGAGGGAAATACTGAAAGGCACGCCAGCAGACAAGATACCCGTGCAGTTCCTCGCGGCCAGTTACACAGCAGTTCTGGCAGAAATCATAGAAGTTACAGCAAGAAAGGAGGCCATTCGACCCATTGTGTCCATGCCGGCCGACAAATATCCATCCAGCCTAGTCCCACTTTCCAGCTCTAGGTCCGTAGCCCTGCAGGTTACAGCACTTCAGGTGCATATCCATGTAATTTTTGAATGTGGTGAGGGTTTCTGCCTCTACCGCCCTTTCAGGCAGTGAGTTCCAGACCCCCTAGGTGAAAAAATATCTTCTCAAATCCCCTCTAAACCTGCTACCAATTACTTTCAATCTATGCCACAAGGTTGTTGACATCTCTGCTAAGGGAAATAGGTCCTTCCTATCCACTCTTACCAGGCCCCTCATAATTTTATACAATAAAATTAGGAGCAGGAGTAGGAAATCTGGGAGTAGATTTCACCATTAACCTGGAAATGGTGCACAAGGAGCAGTAAAAGAGAGCGATTTTATTTAAATACAGATATCAAACATCGCAAAAATGTATGGACCTGCCGGTTACAAATTTCACGTCTGTTTTAGATATTTCCATGGGTTAGTATCATTGGTCTCTCCTGTGAGTAGACATGTGTCCCTTCACGATCAGGAGTTTATTTTCACTGCCCAATATCTAGACATACAGCAACATAGACTGTGTGTACAGCAATATCTATTTATGTGAATTGGATATCATGATTCTTGCACACGCCCTCCTGTGCCGGTCCCCAACCTCCCGAAAGTCAGACTGATTATCACTTTAGCGAGACGAGGCTCAGTACGAATCATTAAGCTACTTTATTTTGCAGTCAGTAAGTGAATGTACAGCGTAACTGGTACAGCACATTTAATCTTATTTTAACTCAGATCTGTTTCTCCTCCTCATAAAGAAAATAATAAACTGCATCACATTATCCCATCTAGTGAGCTGCATATCGTCTCCTTTGGTCAGCATTGTCACTGAATCAGAACAAGATCTCCTCTGGACCAGGTTGTTCCCTTCTGTACAAAAGCAAAATACTGCGGATGCTAGAAATCTGAAATAAAAACAGAAAATGCTGGAAATACTCAGCAGGTCAGGCAGCATCTGTGAAGAGAAAAAAGAGTTAACGTTTCAGGTCGATGCTGTCATGTATGTAGACCATGTATACTAACTGTATAGTCACATAAGGTGTGTCACCAGAGGGCACTGCGGTGGGAGACCTGAGGGTCACCTGCATAGCTGTGCAGGACCCAGTATGAAAGGCTGCCCACCGTGCTTGTGCCTCACTCTGGAGTTACTATAAATGGGACTAAGGTCACAACAGCTCAAGTATAATACTAGACCTCGTGGAGTCATTCATAAGAGTATTAAAGACATAACAGAAGCTCTTTCATCCAAATGCTTCTTTAGGTTGACAGGCCTAAGCCCTATCTGCCTCACTTAGCAGATATTTTTTCCATCTCACCAACATCTCTGTTCATTCTTGTGTTCTCCCTGGGAAGGAAGTTTGGCAGTTTTTGTCCTGACTGCTTCCCTGCTGAGGGGTTGGTCAGTAGCACTGCCAATTAAACCGACAATTCTCTAAATAACCCCATGCTGTGAATGCAAGAAGAGAGTTCCTCCACCATCTCATGTGCGAATGCCTACTAGAAATGTTTGAAATCAGACAACAAACCCCCTATATCCCAGATCATTATGGATACTAGTTTCAATGGCAGACTTATTAATATACCAATGTCTTTTTCAATGTTAAAAAAGCAACTATATTCTTTGTGAATTACACCTTACAATCCAAAACCTAAATTCATATGTGATACATTTTGCAGCTTAAAACAAAAATCCCTTCTTGGTCAAATAGCCAATAATCCCTAATTATGATATTGCACCCCTGAATTTCCTTCTGCTTGAACGTCGCTGTAATTTGGTTACGTTGCATCTCCACTGTTTCTAGGAATTCCCGAGGAGCCTTGCAAAGGGTGGAACTTCCATGCATCCCTTACAAGGTGACTGACAGACCGAGGGCTGGGCTAGAGGGAGGGGCTCCCTAAGATGACCATGGAAGGGTGATTTTGTCATTACAGTCACAGCAAATATGCTCCGTGAGGTGAGGCAAGCTGGCCCCCACAGGGGCACAAGTGGGCCTCACTGGTAGGATCTACACAATTCGGGGCCTCAAAGAGGAAAAGAAATTGGGGCACAAAAACATTCTGGATCGGGCCCTTTGCTTGAGGGCGACCTGGAGCAAGACCAGGGTGAGGGGTGGGGCCTGGCCAAACCCCCCCACAGGAAGGCAGCGTTAGGCCTGAAGTGCTCCATGCTAATGAGGGGCCCGCCCCCTGACCACGCGTACTCCAGCAGGGGTCAATGCTAGGAGGGCATAGTCGGGCACAAGCCTCACACAACCTGCCAGGATGGAGTTTCAGATATCAGCTCATTAAAAAAAATCTGCTGCTTTCAGATTAGTGTGAAGAACAGAACAATGTATGTTGAAGGCTATTGGCATGATGTCACTCTCTGTTACAAAATTCAAGTTACTAATCTACTTATGAGTCATCTATATCTCTGGTCAGATGAGCCACAATTCTCTGTGCAGAATGGAGTCTAATGTTTGCATTTAATTGTCTCAGTTACAGCAGCTCAACAATACTGAAATTTAACCCAGATTGTGTCCTCACCTGGGTGTGACTGTTGCAGCCCACAAAAAATATTTTAATGCCACCTTTGGCCTACATACACACTTAAATTCCATTCACATCTTTGTCTGCAAGAGGTAGGCAAAGCCATAAAACAGCTCAAGAATAACAAGGCTACGGGTGCGGATGGAATTCCTGCTGAGGCGCTAAAATATGGTGGAGAGGCGCTGTTGGCGCGGATACATGACCTCATTTCTCTCATTTGGAGGGAGAAGAGCATGCTGGGAGATCTCAGAGATGCAGTGATCGTGTCCATTTTTAAAAAGGGGAACAAATCCGACTGTGACAACTACAGGGGAATCTGGGAAGGTTGTCGCTAGAGTCCTCCTCAACTGTCTTCTCCCTGTGGCCAAAGAGCTCCTCCCGGAGTCACAGTGCGAATTTCGTCCCATACGGGGAACAACGGACATGATCTTTGCAGCACGACAACTGCAGGAAAAATGCAGGGAGCAGTGCCAGCCCTTATACATGGCCTTTTTCGATCTTACAAAGGCCTTTGACACTGTCGACCGTGAGGGCTTATGGAGCATCCTCCTCCGTTTTGGGTGCCCCCGAAAGTTTGTCAACATCCTTCGCCTGCTCCACGACGACATGCAGGCCGTGATCCTTACCAGCGGATCTGTTACAGACCCATTCCACATCCGAATCGAGATCAAACAGGGTTGCGTCATCGCTCCAACCCTCTTCTCAATCTTCCTCGCTGCCATGCTCCACCTCACTGTCAACAAACTCCCCGCTGGAGTGGAACTAAACTACAGAACAAGTGGGAAGCTGTTTCATCTACGCCGCCTCCAGACCAGGTCCAAGATCACCCCAACCTCTGTCGTTGAACTGCAGTACGCAGATGACGCCTGCGCCTGCGCACATTCGGAGACTGAACTCCAGGATATAGTCGATGTATTCACCGAGGCATATGAAAGCATGGGCCTTACACTTAACATCCGTATGACAAAGGTGCTACACCAGCCTGTCCTCCTGCACAGCACTGCCCTCCAGTCATCAAGATTCACGGCGCGGCCCTCGACAACGTGGACCACTTCCCATACCTCGGGAGCCTCTTATCAACAAAGGCAGACATTGATGCGAAGATTCAACATCGCCTCCAGTGCACCAGTGTAGTCTTCGGCCGCCTGAGGAAAAGAGTGTTCGAAGACCAGGTCCTCAAACCTACCACCAAGCTCATGGTCTACAGGACTGTAGTAATACCCGCCCTCCTGTATGGATCAGAGGCATGGACGATGTACAGAAGACACATCAAGTCGCTGGAGATATATCACCACCGATGTCCCCGCAAGATCCTGCAAATCCCCTGGGAGGACAGGCGCACTAACATCAGTGTCCTCGTCCAGGCTAACATCCCCAGCATTGAAGCACTAACCACACTCGATCAGCTTCGCTGGGCAGGCCACTTAGTTCGCATGCCAGACACGAGACTCCCTAAGCAACTGCTCTATGCGGAGCTCCTTCATGGTAAATGAGCCAAAGGTGGGCAGCCGGAAACGTTACAAGGACACCCTCAAAGCCTCCCTGGTGAAGTGCAACATCACCACTGACGCCTGGGAGACCCTGGCCGAAGACCGCCCTAGGTGGAAAAAGTGCATCCGGGAGGGCTTTGAGCTCTTCGAATCTCAACGCTGCGAGCGTGAAGAGGTCAGGCACAGGCAGCGGAAGGAGCGTGTGATAAATCAGTGCCACCCCCCGACGAATATCTATCCTACCTGTGACAGGGTCTGTGGCTCCCGTGTTGGACTGTTCAGCCACCAAAGAACTCACTTTAGGAGTGGAAGCAAGTCTTCCTCGATTTCGAGGGACTGCCTATGATAACATACTTACTTAAATTCCATTCACATCTTTGTCACGCCAATCACAGATTGAATTGTATTTCTAATCTGCAGACTTGTTACTTGCAGAATTTCATTTTTGTCACCAAATAGTTGCAAGTTCTTTGCTCGTGTCTCTGGATTTTGTCCCCCCTGTAGATTCTATTTTTGTTTGTATAATCTCTTGATAAATTTAGCAAATTGGCTACAATAAGACACTACAGTGCATGGTAATAAGAACATGCTACTGTACCAGCCATCACACTGAACCAAACCATCTCATTCAGCCCAGTGAGAGGTGAGAAAATTAATCGTTTCATGCTGCTGAGTGCAAATGATTTAATTTGTTTAGGAGTCAGTCCCAAAGCACATGAGACCAAGTCGAAGAGCTGGCATTAATCTTGCACTCAGAGGGGAGTTCTCATTTTACCTGTTGCAGAGATCTGTGCTCAGTCTCCTGCACTGGCACGGAGATATTTTCCTCCAGTTTCATCCATCTTATGTGTCTCTCCCGGTCTCTGGATTTCCTCAGAGTGCTCGCCCTTCTGTGACTGGGAAAGCAGGCAGCAGAGCTCATCACAACACGCTGGCACTACCACCGTGTACCACCCGTTACACCATTTCCAGTTGATCCTCCTCCTCTCCCTTCCCATGATTTTCACTGCCTCTGTTTGGCAAAAGCTCGGTCGTTGTTTAACAATTTTCGGTGACGGCTGCGTGGTGTGTGAGTCGTACAATTATGCTCGAGTCAAAGGTGAGCAGCGGCAACGTTACAAGGACACCCTCAAAGCCTCCCTGATAAAGCGCAACATCCCCACCGACACCTGGGAGTCCCTGGCCAAAGGTCGCCCTAAGTGGAGGAAGTGCATCCGGGAGGGCGCTGAGCTCCTCGAGTCTCGTCGCCGAGAGCATGCAGAAATCAAGCGCAGGCAGCGGAAAGATCGTGCAGCAAACCAGTCCCACCCACCCTTTCCCTCAACAACTATCTGTCCCACCTATGACAGAGTCTGTGGTTCTCGTATTGGACTGTTCAGCCAACTAAGAACTCATTTTAAGAGTGGAAGCAAGTCTTCCTCGATTCCGAGGGACTGCCGATAATGATAGGTTCGAGAGCACCTCGTGTGTGTGATCACTGGACAGAGCTGTTTCACACTCCAAAATCTAGAGCAGACAACGTAATTGCTGAGGTTTCGCAGAAGTACACCTAAGTATATACTTCAAACCCAGTATCAATGAAACCTTCACTCAACAGGTCAGCTGAGGTGAAATGGTTAACAGTCTCCTCCGCATTCAAATTAAAGTGTCCTGCAAATGTGACCAGACATCGAGTCAGTGATGGGTCACATAATGGGAATCACGTATTTTGGTGGATTCACACAGAATCCTGGGCAGGATAATAAGGATGAGAGATCAATTAATGGTTAAAATTATAATAGACATTACCCATTTTACATTATATTAAGATTCCAATATTTTCTCCTTTAAGATACAACCTATTTTTTGGCATTTTCGTTAAGCTATTGTCCATTTAAGTGTGGAAAATACTTTGAAATGTCTATCGTATGCTGACAGTTTTCTATTGACTGATACTTAACATGCCTCCAGTGAGACTAGACACCAGAAGTATTTTTACCCGCACAGTAGACTCTCAGCAAAAGATATAGCAGCTCAAGCTCCACCTATTAATTCTTGGACTTTTATCATAGAAACATAGAAACATAGAAAATAGGTGCAGGAGCAGACCATTCGGTCCTTCGAGCCTGCACCACCATTCAATATGATCATGGCTGATCATGCAACTTCAGTACCCCACTCCTGCCTTCTCTCCATACCCCCTGATCCCTTTAGCCGTAAGGGCCACATTTAACTCCCTTTTGAATATATCTAACGAACTTGCCTCAACAACTTTCTGTGGTAGAGAATTCCACAGGTTCACAATTCTCTGGGTGAAAAAGTTTCTCCTCATCTCGGTCCTAGATGGCTTACCCCTTATCCTTAGACTGTGACCCCTGGTTCTGGACTTCCTCAACATCAGGAACATCCTTCCTGCATTTAACCTGTCCAATCCCATCAGAATTTTATACGTTTCTATGAGATCCCCTCTCATTCTTCTAAATTCCAGTGTATATAAACCTAGTCGATCCAGTCTTTCTTCATATGTCAGTCCTGCAATCACGGGAATCAGTCTGGTGAACCTTCGCTGCACTCTCTCAATAGCATGAATGTCCTTCCTCAGATTAAGAGACCAAAACTGCACACAATACTAAAGGTGTGGTCTCACCAAGGCCCTGTACAACTGCAGTATGACCTCCCTGCTCCTATACTCAAATCCTCTCACTATGAAGGCTAACATGCCATTTGCCTTCTTTACTGCCTGCTGTACCTGCATGCCTACTTTCAATGACTGATGTACCATGACACCCAGGTCTTGTTGCATCTCCTCTTTTACTAATCTGTCACCATTCAGATAATAATCTGCCTTTCTGTTTTTGCCACCAAAGTGGATAACCTCACATTTATCCACATTATACTGCATCTGCCATGCATTTGCCCACTCACCTAACCTGTCCAAGTCACCCTGCAGCCTCTTAGCATCCTCCTCACAGCTCACACTGCCACCCAGCTTAGTGTCATCTGCAAACTTGGAGATATTACATTCAATTCCTTTGTCTAAATCATTAATATATATTGTAAATAGCTGGGGTCCCAGCACTGAACCTTGCAGTACCCCACTAGTCACTGCCTGCCATTCTGAAAAGGATACGATAATTCCCACTCTTTGCTTCCTGTCTGCCAACCAGTTCTCTATCCACGTCAGTACATTACCCCCAATACTATGTGCTTTAATTTTGCACACTAATCTCTTGTGTGGGACCTTGTCAAAAGCCTTTTGAAAGTCCAAATACACCACATCCACTGGTTCTCCCTTATCCACTCTACTAGTTACATCCTCAAAAAATTCTAGAAGATTTGTCAAGCATGATTTCCCTTTCATAAATCCATGCTGACTTGGACCGATCGTGTCACTGCTTTCCAAATGCGCTGCTATAACATCTTTAATAATTGATTCCAGCATTTTCCCCACTACTGATGTCAGGCTAACCGGTCTATGATTCCATATTTTCTCTCTCCCTCCTTTTTTAAAAAGTGGGGTTACATTAGCTACCCCCCAATCCATAGGAACTGATTCAGAGTCCAAGGAATGTTGGAAAATGACCACCAATAGAAACATAGAAACATAGAAACATAGAAAATAGGTGCAGGAGTAGGCCATTCGGCCCTTCGAGCCTGCACCGCCATTCAATGAGTTCATGTCTGAACATGCAACTTCAGTACCCCATTCCTGCTTTCTCACCATACCCCTTGATCCCCCTAATAGTAAGGACTTCATCTAACTCCTTTTTGAATACATTTAGTGAATTGGCCTCAACAACTTTCTGTGGTAGAGAATTCCACAGGTTCACCACTCTCTGGGTGAAGAAGTTTCTCCTCATCTCAGTCCTAAATGGCTTGCCCCTTATCCTTAGACTGTGACCCCTGGTTCTGGATTTCCCCAACATTAATAAGAACATAAGAACATAAGAATTAGGAACAGGAGTAGGCCATCTAGCCCCTCGAGCCTACTCCGCCATTCAACAAGATCACGGCTGATCTGGCCGTGGATTCAGCTCCACTTACCCGCCCGTTCCCCATAACCCTTAATTCCCTTATTGATTAAAAATCTATCTATCTGTGATTTGAATACATTCAATCAGCTAGCCTCAACTGCTTCCTTAGGCAGAGAATTCCACAGATTCACAACCCTCTGGGAAAAGAAATTCCTTCTCAACTCGGTTTTAAATTGGCTCCCCCGTATTTTGAGGCTGTGCCCCCTATTTCTAGTTTCCCTGGCCAGTGGAAACAACCTCTCTGCCTCTATCCTGTCTATCCCTTTCATTATTTTAAATGTTTCTATAAGATCACCCCTCATCCTTCTGAACTCCAACGAGTAAAGACCCAGTCTACTCAATCTATCATCATAAGGTAACCCCCTCATCTCCGGAATCAGCCTAGTGAATCGTCTCTGTACCCCTTCCAAAGCCAGTATATCCTTCCTTAAGTAAGGTGACCAAAACTGCACACAGTACTCCAGGTGCGGCCTCACCAATACCCTGTACAGTTGCAGCAGGACCTCCCTGCTTTTGAACTCCAACCCTCTCGCAATGAAGGCCAACATTCCATTTGCCTTCCTGATTACCTGCATCTACTATTTCTAGGGCCACTTCCTTAATACTCTGGGATGCAGACTATCAGGCCCTGGGAATTTATCGGCCTTCAATTCCATCAATTTCCCTAACACCATTTCCTGACTAATAAAAATTTCCCTCAGTTCCCTCAGTTCCTCCTTCTCGCTCGACCCTCGCTCCCTTAGTATTTTTGGGTGTCATGTATGTATGTACTTTTGGGATAACTAGCCACTAAATGGCATCACTGTTGGAGGCCATTGGGCTACACGCACGTGTGTGCAGCCCAAGTATAAAAGGCCAGCCATTATTTATATTAGTCACTTTGGGCCTTAATAAAGCAGAGTCAAAGTCATACCTCTTGGAGTTAAACAGTACTCAGTCTAACAATTATTGCATACACAACATTTATACCCCCCTCTGAGATATGAACACAGTCTTTTACAAATTGAGACAGTCCGGTGTTTTACGCTCCCGGGTTGACCGTCTCAGTTCAACTCCAGCCTTGGGTGAGTATTCAGAGTCTGTTGTGACTGGTGGCTGGGTGGCTGACCTGGTTTGAGTGCAATGGCCATGTCAGGGATTGAAAGTCCATTTTCATTGAACATGTCAGTGATTGAAAGTCCCGATTCACTGATGACCATTGAGTCCTCTGATGATTGGGGGTAGGTTGGTTGGTCGTCGATTGTCTCTTCCTCTGACTGTTCCGGTTCGTCTGTGTGTCACAGCTTTGTCTGATCCATACGTTTCCTGCATGTTTGCCCATTTTTGAGCTTGACAATAAATACTCTGTTGCCCTCCTTGGCCATGACAGTACCAGCGATCCACTTGGGACCCTGACCATGATTCAGAACATATACAGGATCATTTACAGAAATATCGCGTGACACAGTTGCACAATCATGATACCCTTGCGGACTTTGTCTTCTATATTCAACATGATTATTCAAGTCAGGGTGTACAAGAGATAGCTTGATCTTAAAACCTCTCTTCATCATTAGTTCAGCAGGCAAGACCCCGGTAAGCGTGTGTGATCTTGTCCTGTAACTAAGCAGTATGCATGACAGACGGGTCTGCAGTGACCCTTGGGTTACTCGCTTCACACTCTGCTTTATGATTTGGACAGCATGTTCTGCTTGCCCATTGGATGTAGGTTTGAATGGTGCTGACCTTATATGTTTGATACCACTGACTTTCATGAACTCTTGAAACTCCTGACTGGTGAACCACGATCCGTTATCGCTAACAACGATATCAGGCAGACCATGTGTCACGAACATGACACTGAGATTCTCAATGGTAGCTGTGGATGTGCTGGATGACACGATTATACACTGTATCCACTTTGAATATGCATCCACCACAACTAAAAACATCTTCCCCAGGAAGGGACCTGCAAAGTCTATGTGGATCCTGGACCATGGTTTGGAGGGCCATGACCACAGACTCACCAGAGAGTCCACTTTGCTGAGCTGCATGCAAGTGTTGCACTGATGCACACATGATTCCAGCTCAGAGTCAATTTCTGGCTACCATACATGAGACCTGGCGATGGCTTTCATCATTACAATGCCAGGATGTGTGCTATGTAGCTCACTTACAATTTCTCTCTCCCTTTCTTGGGCATAACAACACAATTGCCCTACAGTATCCGACTGAATAGACAGTTCGTCTTTGTGATGAATGTAAGGTTTGGTCTCCTCGCACATTTGCTTGGATATAGCAGACCAATCACCTTTGAGGATGAAACTCTTCACCACCGATAAAATTGGGTCCTGGCTGGTCCAGGTCTTAACTTGTTGAGCCGTGACAGGGGTTCCTTCACTCTCAAAAGCATCCATAACTAACAATAGGTCCGCCGGTTGTGGCCTTTGCACCTCTGGTGTGGGCAACGGCAGACGGCTCAAAGCATCGGCACAATTCTCGGTGCCAGGTCTATGGCGAATGACATAATCATAAGCGGATAATGTCAGCGCCCACCTCTGGATGCGGGATGAAGCATTGGTATTGATACCTTTGCTTTCAGAGAACAGTGAAATGAGCGGCTTGTGATCTGTCTCCAGTTCAAATTGAAGACCAAACAGGTACTGGTGCATCTTTTTAACCATACACACAGGCTAGTGCTTCTTTCTCTACCATGCTGTAGGCTCTTTACGCTTTTGACGAACTTTTTGAAGCATATGCGACTGGTTGAAGTTTACCCGACTCATTAGCTTGTTGGAGTACGCAACCAATTCCATATGACGAAGCATCACAGGCCAATACTAAACGTTTACATGGGTCATAATGTACCAGAAGCTTGTTAGAGCAAAGCAGATTAGTGGCTTTCTCAAAAGCTCTGTCTTGAGACGCACCCCACACCCAGTTGTCGCCTTTTCTTAGCAGCAGGTGCAGTGGTCCTAATAAGGTGCTCAATTTCGGTAGGAAGTTACCGAAGTAGTTGAGTAGACCCAGGAACGAACGCAGCTCTGTCACATTCTGTGGCTTGGGTGCATTCTTGATGGCCTTGGTTGTCGCGTTCGCGGGCCTGATGCCATCAGCAGCAATTTTCCTCCCCAGGAATTCGACATCTGGTGCCATGAAGACGCACTTCGAGCATTTCAGTCTGAGTCCCACTTTGTCCAGATGATGTAGAACCGCTTCCAGGTTGTTCAGATGTTCCTTGGAGTCATGACCTGTGATCAAGATGTCATCTTGGAACACGATGGTTCTGGGAACGGACTTCAGTAGACTCTCCATGTTCCTCTGAAATATTGCTGCAGCCGAGCGAATTCCAAAAGGACACCTGTGATAAATAAACAGTGCTTTATGCGTGTTAATGCACGTAAGTTTCTTCGACGTCTCGACCAGCTCCTGTGTCATATAGGCCGACGTCAAGTCCAGTTTGGTGAATGACTTGCCCCCAGCTAGTTTTGCAAACAAGTCATCAGCCTTCAGTAATGGATACTGATCCTGTTTTGAAAACCTGCTGATCGTAGCCTTGTAGTCTCCACAGATTCTGACTGTGTCATCACTTGTCAGCACAGGAACAATGGGGCTGGCCGATTCATTAAATTCAACCGGTGATATGATCCCATCACGCTGGAGTCTGTCCAGTTCGATTTCAACCTTCTCTGTCACCATATACGGAACTGTCAGAGCTTTATGATGGACGGGTCTTGCATCCGAGTCCACGTGGACCTGCACCTTGGCTCCCGTGAAGTTGCCGATGTCTAGTTCGAACAGTGAGAGGAACTTGCTCAGTACTTGGGCACATGTATCTTTCTCCGACGACAACGCCTTGATGTCGTTCCAATCTCATCTGATTTTTTTCAAGCCAGTTCCTGCCGAACAGCGTTGGGCCATTGCCTGGGACAATCCATAGCAGTAACTCGTGAACCGCACCGTCATATGACACTTTAATTGTGGCACTGCCAATCACCGTTATGAGTTCTTTGCTGTACCTGCGCAACTTGGCATTGACTGGACTCAGCCTGGGCCTCACAGCCTTAGTATCCCATAGCTTGTCGAATGCCCTCTGGCTCATTATTGATTGACTCGCCCCCGTGTCCAGTTCCATCGATACCGGCACCCCATTAAATTTCATGTTGATCATTATCGGTTTGCTCTTTGTTAGGAATGAGTACATTCCATATACTTCCTCCTCTGGTATCTCGGATTGCGTATCCAGCTCCGCGCTAGTCTGACCATCCTCCTCCACGTGGTGTGTCGGAGCATGCTCGCTCATCTGCAGACACTTGCGCTGGAGATGCCCCACTCTCAGACAGCCTTTGCAACTATATTGCTTAAATCGGCACTGCTGGTGATTTCCCCCACAACGTCAACACGAAGAAATCGAATGCATTCCCGCTGGCGACTTTGGGCAGCCACAGGTTTCGCAGTCGGGTAGGCCCTGCCATGTGCCGCTCTGTCGAACACCGTATCAATCATATTTACAGTACTTGCCGAGTTTTGATTTTTCACTGAAATCTGCTTTAGACTTCTATCCATCGTCATGCATGACTGAGCGGTCGTGATGGCCCTGTTCAAGTCCAACGTCTCCATCGTCAGTAGTTTACGCAGGATCACCTCGTGGTTGATGCTGATTACAAAGAAGTCCCGCAGCATGTCTGCCAACACAGCCCCGAACTTACATGGTCCCGCTAGACGTCTCAGGTCGGCAACGAATTCCGCCACATTCTGGCCCTCTGAGCGAACATGCATGTAAAATTTGTATCTCGAGATGATGATGCCTTTGCCTGGCTTAAGGTGGTCCTGTACCAGTGTACACAACCGTTCTGACCCTGAAAAATTAATTTTATATTTGCAGAATGTCAAATGTTTCCCATTAATATGATAATTACATGGATTTTAATGTAATTTTTTTAAAGGTTATGATATTTCAGCTTCTACCGTAATCCTATGTATATGTCCAATCTTTATTTTGCTCTCTCTAAAATTTATAAAAAGTAAATTGTAATCTGTGCATTTTACTTCCTGGTTTGCTATCTGTGAGAAATCTTCAATGTGTTTGGCTGTTTGATGACATCACTATTGCTGGACAATGGAGATTCACTTGATTTGGCGCCAGATTGAAACTGAGGTCGGGAGAGGTGAAATCGACACCACAGAGATCGCTAGATCTTTGTGGGCAGCTTTCTTCGAGATCAGCGGTGAGCGCCACTGACCGCAAATTTTGAGCCAATGTCTCTGGGTTTGGAAATGCATTTTCCTCTTCTGTACCGTACACCAGTCCCCAAATATATATTTGCAACATATATAGTTTAATATAGCCTGAAGAAAATCTTAAACTAACTACATGCTGAACACAATCCTTAATCAAACCCACCATTGAAAGGATCGCACACCTCAAACTGTGCTACTGAAAGTGCTGCACCTTCTCTTTGCATTACGTAGATGTGGAATTGTATGAGTTGATTACCTGTGAGGTGCACAGTTCGACTCATAGAATAAACAGAAGTACATATTTATTCATCTATGATCATTTTTAAAAAGAACTTTACCTTAGTAATTTAGGTTCAGACTTATTAGTCGACACCCTATAAATGCAAACCTCCTTCGCCCTTTTCTCCTCTACTCTATTAGAAGCAATAACTCATGTTGAATTGATGCCACCAGCCCTCTGGTCTCGCAATTCGTGAAGTCCGAGCATGCTATTCAACTGTGGAAGACATCACAGATGACCTTGATTTCATCCCATCCGGGATGGAGAAAATAAACTGCATTGGTGCCAGTGTGTAGCAAAGGTGAAATTTAACCCCCCAAAACAAGTGGCTTGGGGTCGGGTGAGATGTAAAAATGTTTTAATCTCAAACCCGACCCCAACCTGCCCACTTCTGGGTTTAACTGGATCAGGGGGCGAGTAGTCAACCTGCTCCCAGGAGGCGGGTTAACCATTTAAATGTTATAATGAGGCTGGGAGCCTCACACTTAACTTCCCTGACAGGTTTAACCCTGGCCGGCCAGGTTTCCCAGGCCTCGGGAAACCCGGCAGCTCGAGGAATGCTTCAGGTAAAGGTAAGTGCTCTTACAGCACTACTTGTGGGCTAAGAGAGCAGAAGTGCATTCCCCAAACATCCACCCCACCCCCCCCCCCCGGCCCCCT
Source organism: Pristiophorus japonicus (assembly GCF_044704955.1). Taxonomy (NCBI): domain Eukaryota; kingdom Metazoa; phylum Chordata; class Chondrichthyes; family Pristiophoridae; genus Pristiophorus; species Pristiophorus japonicus. The sequence continues at coordinate 33,814,036 of NC_091990.1, read as the reverse complement.
AAGCATACCTGCTTCCCTGAGAACTAACACCCTCCACATAATAATCCCCATCCAAGACCCCCACTGATCACAGATCGGAACTCTGCCCTGCCCCCATGTTCCCACTAGCAACTGCAAGCTCCCTACCCGTGGCTATGGCTTGCTCCGGATTGCTCCCTGTCTGACTAGAAGCCTAGCCTTTCAACCATCTGACTTCCGGGCGGGGATCCTGTCAAAAACAAAAGAAGGATGCTGTGGAGGTAAAACTAATGTATGCACCTGTGAGTATGTTTACATTTTGTAGAGCCGTTGCATCCCACGCTCCTGATCTTTGGGGCACCCTGTGCGGAGGGGAGTGGACAGATCCGAGGGCCTCCTCGTGGGCCTGCTCCTGGGCATGGCCAAGGGGGCCATCAGCCAGTCCAGGCAGCGGCCGGTTGAGGGGGTCATTCAGCCCGACAGCCTGCCTCTCTTCCGCGGTTACATCCGAGCCAGGGTGCCCTGGAGATGGTATCCACCGGTACGCTCGCGGCCTTCCGCGAGAGGTGGGCACCGGAGGAACTGGAGTGCATCATCACCCCCAGCAACCAAATTTGAATTTGATGTTTTTTGTCTAAAGTTTAATTTGTTTAATGTGTCGGTTTTAGTGCCCCTTTAATCAGGGGGCACTTGATTATTGTTTCATCTTTAAAATAGTTGTAGAGCTGTTGCATTGTGAGTGGCTTCGCCAGTCACATGGTGTTCACAAGACTCAATAAAACCCCAGCCAGTTGGGGCTAGCCATCCACGATGAGGCAGCAGTTGTGAGCCTCATGGATAACTGGTAATGTGTAGTGTAATTGTTAAATCTTTGTTAATAAACCAACTAGTTCTTAATAGCAATGTGTTGCTATGAATGCTTAAGCAAAGAACCCATGAAGCAAATACATTACATACAGCATGCAGGGAAGCCCTGATATCCGGGTTTCCTGTCTGAAACTCTTTCCCCCTCCAATCAGAAAACCTGCCCCTGTAAACATCAGACTAGGTTTGTAAAATGTATTTACAACATTGCTGCGCATAGTGACCTGGGCAATTCGTCCCCCCGAGTATCTAAACTCACACATGTTCCACAGCAGGGGTAACCAGAGAACAATCAAGAGAGGGGGGGACATGCCTGATTGCTCCTTTTAGCAAACATTTTTTAATTAAAAAAAATATAAAACCCTGGAGATGGTCGACATCTGCATCTTAACCCTTTGAGAACAAGTTTTCATTTCTGAATGGAGTGGTGAAATAACATTCTGAAACAAACATGGACTTCACAACCATGTTTTCCCGAGATCTCGGACAATCGTCTGCTGAAGTTATGGTGGGAGCTCGGAGAACCCCGACAGAAGTGATGTCTCATAAAGTTAATTGGGATCTCCATTCTAACATTCTTCGAGGCTGCTGGCCCTTATTGAAATCTTGAGGTATCAGCTGAGAGTTCTGCCGCATGGGGCAAAGCTGGGAATATATGGCAGCAAAGTCCGTTGGGGCTCTCTCGAAGTCCCACCATAACATCGCCAGGAGAACGGCAGAAGCCCCGAGGGAGTGAGCTAAACAGCCGTTTGCACCATTTCTCCAGGGTCTCTGCTGATCTTCCGCCAAAAGTCTGGCAGGATTTAGCGGGATCTCCCCCCGCAGAAAATTCTACCCCTGTATATTCTCAAAATGGAGGCAGCTCTGCTTTGCCAGTGTAACATGTCCAGTAAGTTGCTCACTGAACAGAAATCAAGTTTGTGATTAACTGGCCTGTTTCCCTTGAGCGATTTAGTAAGTTTGCTTGTTTTCTGTGCATTTTTCTTTATTCAGTAGTACAAACTGGTCCTTGTATGCGGAAGTGAGCCAGTAATGCAGTGTTGCACTTTTCTAACTGCAACTCAGCTCTGTGTGGCTCTGTGCTTGCTCTGCGCGCCCTGTTCCACTGTGTCGGAGCACGGTGTCCCAAGGTCCTGCTCCATAGGGGAGGGCCATACTAGTCCAGGACAAATGGAGTGAAGCAATCTGGTGCTGTTATTGTCAGCGTTGTGTGGGGCAGGTAGTGGTCTAGTACCAGTACAATGACTATTTAGGGGTGTCACAGGTCCAGCATTCATACCATCGAATGGCTGGAATCAATTGCAGCTGCAAAACTAAATCACTTCAATCCTGAATGCTGGAAAGTGCTTCAATCACAGCTGCTATTCTCTACATTTTGGAAAAAAGGCAAGTAGCATTCTGCTGTCACAATGACCATCTGAAAGCCAGCCTTGTGTTTGCAAGCCATTATCCAGGTGCCAAGAGGCATCCACTGAGACTATGAATGGATAAAGGACTAACCATGAAAATCTAAATTTTCCAGGGAGTGCCAGCCACAGGCTCAGCTGACAAGAACTATGTCCCATATTCCGCCAAACATTCTCACGTGAACACCCCTTTAAAGACAACTGACGAGTTGTAATATGTCAGTGCTTACATCAGTGGAGAAGAGACAGTACCTCTTTTGTAAACTTGCACAGGGAGAACTCTTCATGGATGAAAGGTCCGATTTTCACATTCTCTTCCACATCGGTTTCTTTTAAAGTGTATTTTCCACACCAGTGCCTGTGAGCCGTTTTTAACCTCTTTGTGGACCATATTTGGGCTCTCGCTTTGTCCACCTAAACATACCTTCGGTACACCACACTCAGCAATTAATACAAGATCAAAATTCTCTTTTTGTCTCAAAATGTGCTATAATTCATATGATATATCGTCCCAAGGCAGGGATGGACCTCTTTATTAGCACATGAATGGGCAATTGCGTTACACGGTAGATTCCATGAAAGTAATTTGATTGTTGTTCCCTCATATGGAAGAGATTTTTTTTGTAAATCATCTTAGTACAATACGTTAAACAAACTGGACTGCAGCCAGACCACTAAAATCAGTGAGGCCCAGTGGACACCACAGATCTTCTCCCTCCCCATCGCTAGTCCTCTCCTTAAACAAACTAGGATCATTGCACTGGACTTTCTCCTTAGTAGAATTCAGCACACGACCATCACATCTCACTTCTTCATCTCCCCCATTGTGAAAATACATCCAACTATTGTCTCCCCTACACTAACTCTTTGGGCAAATCTCCTTTCTATCATTCACCTTATACATGTTCCAACAGCCAGCAGACAAAACCATTTTAGTAATGATCCACTGCACAGATTTACAGCATATCTGGTGCTGCAAGTGTGGAACATGTGATATCTGCATTAGAGCAGATAGCCTCACACTTCAATAGAGCTCCTGATGTGTCCAAATACTTATGCTTGACTGGAAAATATGAATGTGCTCCAAATGGTTCTATGATTTGCTCTGATTGTTGGCTTTGACATTATTGATAACATTCGGGTCATTAGCTGCACCAGTGAGTATGTGGAGAACAGTAAGTGTGCAGCAAAAACCTGCATTTATATGATGCCTGGAGGAGAGAAAGGCAAAGAGGTAGAGACGTTTAGGGAGGGAATGCAGGAAAATAACTATATACACCAAACTTGACAGTAATTTTATCATTTCTATACTTGTTTTATGGGATTACATTGGAGTCACACCAAAGCCACAGAGAAGCATAATAACAAAGTACGATCTCAAATTTAAAAAATAGAAAATTGCCTCCCGCCTTGTCACTACTTGCTGTTTTTTATAATGATTTTTTGCATTCAGGGATGTTCCTTGACTCTTTGGAACATTGTTGAATGACTGTGTAACTCATTTCAGTGGTACCCAGCTCACTGAGTCACCAATAAATTACCTCAGCGAGCTTTCAATTGTTGAAACACCTTACCCATTTTTTAGTCATCCCCAAACTCGACTATTCCAATATTCCCCTCTTCGGCTTCCCATCTTTCACCGTCCACAAAGTTCAGCTTAGCTGCAAACTCTGCTTCCCATATCCTATCCTGCACCACATCCCACTCGACCACCACCTCTGCACCCTTGCTGACCTTTACTGTCTCCCAATCTCCCAACACCTCAGATTTAAAATTCCCAGCTTTGTGTTTAAATTTCATCAAGGTCTTCCCCTCCCTACCTCTGTAACCTCTTCCAGCCCTACAACTTCCTCACCCCAAGGTCTCCATTCCTCTGGCTCCAACCTCTTCTGCATTCCACCCACCCCCTCACCTCGCCAATGGCAGTTGTGCCTTCAGCCGCACTGGGTCGCATGCTCTAGTCCCTCCAACTCTCCACCTCCCCCCCTTCTCTTTAAAATCCTCCTCTGACCAAATTTTTGGTCACCCCTTCCTAATGTCTCCTCCCTTGGCTCAGCATCAGTCTTCCTTGCACCTCTGTGATGTGCTTTGGCATGTTTTTCCACGCCAAAGGCACTATAGGCTAGACTTTCCACTTAACTGGCTATTGCCCAAAAAATGGGCGATAGCCTGCCTTTTTGGGCGATATATGGACAGTAGCCCAGCGATCTGAAGTGGAAAGTCTATATAAATGCAAGTTGTTGATGGTGACCTAAAAACATGCCAGGAGATGGCCAGGCCAATGCAGTGATGTGATCAGATCAAACTTTGATGTTCTAGCAACATGGATAGCTGAAAAAAGGACTGATCTTGGAACCAGTTTTCAGCAGACCAGAGACCATTTTGTTTTACGGCTTAAATCTGAGTTCCAAATTGGATGCTGAGGCAATAAAGACACATGTGTATTCAAAATTACATTTGGACAGAGTATTTGTCAGCACAGAACAATCTCCTGCAGCTAATTTATTTTGGGTGGTCGCGGTGGTGACCATAGCAAAAGTGTTTTGTGAGGTGGAACATAGACAATCGTAAAATAGCAATGACGTGGTAGTCTTCACCCTGATCTCCAGTCATGAGGTTTTTATCCCAGGATTCATCTGTTGGTTGGATACAAACAAATCACATGTGAAGATATGAATGTTGGAATTATGAATTATGACTTTGTACTGTGCATCATGTGAGGAGGATGTTTAAGCTCCGCTGCATAAGGCTTGCTTGAAATACTTTCAGGAATGCAGATTCAAGCGGATAATATGTCCTTACTACACAGTATAAATGCACACGAGGCCCATACTAGACAGAAGGTCACTCTGTGATCAGTAACCTTTATTCCAGCACTGAAGTGGAGAAGATGGGTGGAGCTTCCCGTTTGATACCTGAAAGTCCAGGTTAGGAATGTCTCCCACAAGTTCACCACTCGTGGTCAGTGTTCTCACGGTGTACAACTTAGGTCAGTTTATACATGATTACAATGACAGTAGAATTCATGATATCACCTCCCCGGCAAAGTCTTATTGGGATCACAGGTTAAGACTCTCTGGTGGTTTACGCTCCCTTGTAGAGCGCCTGAGTTGGGGCTCCGGTTGTTGGGCGCTGGCCTGAGTGTCTGCTGTTTGCGGTGCCTCAGGTCTGTCCGGACTGCCCACAGTGACTGGGCTCTCCTCCACTTGGTTCCGGTGTTCAGTCACCTGTGATGGAGTGAACTCTATATCGTGTTCTTCCTCTGCTTCTTCTATGGGGATGCTGAACCTCCTTTTAGTTTGATCCACGTGTTTGCGGCAGATTTGTCCATTGGTAAGTTTAACTACCAGAATCCTATTCCCCTCTTTGGCAATCACAGTGCCTGCGAGCCATTTGGGCCCCGCAGCGTAGTTGAGGACAAAGACAGGGTCATTGACATCGATACATCGCGCCCTCGCATTCCCATCATGGTAGTCATATTGTGACCGGCGCCTGCTCTCAACAATTTCTTTCATGGTGGGGTGTATAAGGGATAACCTGGTTTCGATCATCCTTTTCATTAGCAGCTCCGCGGGTGGAATCCCTGTGAGCAAGTGTGGTCGAGATCTATTGGCCAACAGGAGGCGTGATAAGCTGCTTTGTAGGGAACACCCTTGGATTCTGAGCATCCCCTGTTTGATTATCTGCACTGCTCGTTTGCTGTTTGAGGCCGGCTTGAACGGTGCCGTTCTGACATGGTTGATACCATTTCCTGCCATGAAGTCCTGGAATTAAATGCTTGTAAAGCACGGGCCATTGTCGCTGACCAAGATGTCCAGTAGACCAAAGGCGGCGGCCCGAAGACTTTCTATCGTGGCAGAAGATGTTCTTGAATTGAGAATGTCACACTCGATCCATTTGGAGTAGGCGTCTACTACAACCAAAAATATTTTTCCCATGAAAGGACCTGCGTAGTCCACATGGATATGTGACCATGGCTTGGTGGGCCAGGACCAGGGACTAAGGGGGGCTTCCCTAGGCGCATTGCCCAGCTGGGCACACGTGTTGCACCTGCGAACACAAAGTTCCAGGTCTGCATCTATCCCTGGCCACCAAACATGTGACCTGGCAATTGCCTTCATCATGACAATGCCCGAGTGCTCATTGTGGAGTTCTCAGATGAACGTCTCTCTGCCCATCTGGGGCATGACTACTCAGTTTCCCCATAGTAGGCAATCGGCCTGAATCGCGAGTTCATCCTTGTGCCTGTGAAATGGTTTAAATTCCTCAGGGCATGCCCCGTACGTGGCTGCCCAGTCCCCATTCAGGACACATTTCTTGACTAAAGACAGTAGCGGGTCTCTATTTGTCCAGACTTTGATCTGACGGGCTGTCACGGGTGAGCCTTCGCTTTCGAAAGCTTCAACAGCCATGACCATCTCAGCAGCATGCTCGGTTGCCCCTTCGGTGGTGGTTAGTGGGAGCCTGCTGAGTGCATCGGCGCAGTTTTCGGTGCCCGGTCTGTGCCGAATTGTATAATCATAGGCGGCTAACGTGAGTGCCCACCTCTGCATGCGGGCCGACGCATTTGCATTTATGGCCTTGTTGTCGGCCAAAAGGGACGTTAGGGGTTTGTGATCTGTCTCCAGCTCAAATTTCCTGCCAAACAGATACTGGTGCATTTTTTTTACTGCATATACACATGTAAGCGCTTCCTTTTCTACCATCCCGTAGCCCCTTTCTGCCTTCTGGACTTCTGGAGGCATAAGCTACTGGCTGTAACTGACCCTTGGCATTAACATGCTGCAACACACACCCGACCTCATAGGACCACACATCGCACATTAAAACAAGTTTCTTACATGGGTCATATAGCGTTAACAGATTGTTGGAGTATAACAAATTGCGTGCTCTGTCAAAAGCCCTTTCCTGGCTGTCCCCCCAGACCCATTTGCGACCTTTGTGTAGGAGCATGTGTAGCGGCTCTAACAGCGTGCTCAATTTGGGAAGAAAGTTACCAAAATAGTTCAGGAGCCCCAGGAACGAACGCAGCTCCGTCGTGTTAAGGGGGCTGGGTGCTCCCTGGATCGCTTCCGTTTTGGACGAAGTAGGTCTGATCCCGTCTGCTGCTACCCTCATCCCCAGGAATTCTACCTCTGCAGCTAGGAAGACGCACTTCGCCTTTTTCAGTCGCAGATCTACCCGGTCCAGTCTGCATAGCACCTCCTCCAGGTTGTGGAGGTGTTCTTCAGTATCGCAAACCGTGATGAGGATGTCGTCTTGAAAAACCACCATCCTTGGAATAAACTTGAGGAGACTTTCCATGTTTCGTTGAACGATCACGGCAGCCGAGCGAATCCTGAACGGACATCTGTTGTACTCAAACAAACCCTTGTGTGTCGTGATGGTGGTCAGCTTCTTCGACTCACTCACCAGCTCCTGGGTCATGTAAGCTGAGGTCAGGTCCAATTTTGAAAAAAGTTTCCCACCGGATAGCGTCGCAAAGAGGTCCTCCGCTCTTGGTAGCGGGTACAGGTCTGGGAGTGACACCCGATTGATGGTGACCTTGTAATCACCACATATCCTGACCGACCCATCCGCCTGGAGCACCGGCACAATCGGGCTCGCCCAGTCACTGAATTCGACTGACGAGATGATACCTTCCCTCAGCAGGCGGTCCAATTCGCCTTCTATCTTCTCCCACATCACGTACGGCACCGCTCTGGCCTTGTGGTGTACTGGCCTGGCGTCCGGGTTTATGTGAATCACTACCTTGGTCCCCATGAAAGTGCCACTGCCAGGTTGAAATAGTGAGTCAAATTTGTCCAGGACCTGTGAGCATGATATTTGCTCCACAGAAGAAATTGCATTGACATCGCCCATTTCCAGTTCATGATAGCAAGCCAACTCTTCCCCAGCAGGGCGGGACCATCCCCTGGGACAATCCAGAGTGGCAACATGTTCTCCGAATCTTTGTGGGTCACGACTACCGTGGCGCTGCCTAGCACCGGAATGATCTCCTTTGTATATGTCCGTAGCTGTGCGTCAATCGGCAATAATTTTGGCCTCCTGGCCTTGGACACCCACAACTTGTCGAACTGTTTGCTACTCTTCAGGGACTGGTCGGCCCCTGTGTCTAGCTCCATTAATACTGGGATGCCATTGAGGAGCACTTTCATCATTATCGTTGGCGTCCTGGTGTATGAACTGTATGTGTGCTCCACATGAACTCGCTGAACTTCAGCTTCCAGTGATTTCCCCCAGTTTCCATTTGGCCTTGTAGGGCTTACATTGGGCCCGTCCTCCTCGTACATCAACCTTGCTGCAGGCTTCCTGCACTTACGCGCCAAGTGACTGTTGACGTTGCAATTTCTGCAGGTATATTGCTGATACCTGCAAGCTCTGGCTGGGTGTTTGCCTCCACACCTCCAACATGAGCCGTTGTTGGAAACAAAAGGTCCATTACCAGTCGATCATCTCTGACTGTCTCTGTAACTGTCCTTGAATGCACCATTGACAGGTGTTGATGGCCCCATTATTGGCCGCATTGTCCATTGCGATGGCATGAATTGCCGTTCAGCTAGCCATTGTCTCTGTTGAATTCCCCGTTTGGGTTCGCCTACATGCTCGGGCAAGTCCGATTGCCCCTGTCTGCCTGGAGAACTGTGTGCCACGTTTACAATGTTGACTCCCTGTCCATTTGCTGCATTTAAACCAAGATTTTTGTCAAACATCATTTTGGTCTCTTCCTCCCCTGAGATAAATATCTGGGCCATCAAAGCCGCCGTTTCCAGGGTCAAGTCTTTGGTCTTAATCAGTTTCCTGAAAACCCCAGTGTGCCCGATGCCCTCAATAAAAAAGTCTCGCAGCATCTCCGCTCTGCATGCATCTGGGAACTTACATAGGTTCGCCAGTCGCCAGAGGTCTGCCACGAAGTCTGGAATGCTTTGCCCTTCTCGCCGCCGGTGCGTGTAAAACCGGTGTCTCGCCATGTGCATGCTGCTCGCCGGTTTAAAGTGTTCCCCGATCAACTTACTGAGCTCTTCGAAAGTCTTGTCTGCCGGCTACTCTGGCGCTAGAAGGTCCTTCATCAGGGAGTATATCCTGGATCCACAAACCATCAGGAGATGAACCCTGCGTTTGTCGGCCGAATCCTGTCCCAGCCATTCCTTCGTGACGAAACTTTGCTGTAGTCTCTCAATAAAATTGTCCCAATCATCACCAACACAGTACCTCTCGTCTGTGCTGCTAGTGGCCATGCTCACGTGGTTTACATCCCAGTTTCTCGTCGTCAATAATATGTCCTTACTATACAGTATAAATGCACATGAGGCCCATACTGGAGAGAAGGTCACTCTGTGACCAGTAACCTTTATTCCAGCACTGAAGTGGAGAAGATGGGTGGAGCTTCCCCTTTTATAACTGAAAGTCCAGGTTAGGAGTGTCTCCCACAAGTTCATCAGCTAGTGGTCAGTGTTCTCATGGTGTACAACTTAGGTCAGTTTATACATGGATTACAATGACAGTAGAATACATGACAGCGGACAATTAATATTTTATGTTACAAACAACTATATAAAGTGATGTTAATATCACTGCAGGCTTTGTGCTTGTTATTTTACCCCCATTTTCTCTCCTCCTCTCCTGCAAATAGAGACTGGGATGTCGGTCCAGATGACAGCAGCTGTCTGCTACCTTTGCCAAGTGGGCACTCTTGATGGTGAGGACTAGGCAGTGAGCATTAGCAGGCTAGTTCTCACGCTTATGCCCAGCTCTGCTCTCACCCACAGACTTTACAGCAGGAATAAAGTGATTAAGACCAAGAGTATGAACCTGTGGTTAGCCAGGGACAATGTATTACTCCCACTTCTACCTTGTTTGAGATGCAATAACTCGAAAAGGCCCAGAGATTGACGCTTGGAACTTGTCATGTGCTTGGTGTTTAGATACAGTGAAAGACGGGATTAAAAAGTAATTTACTGGATCCCGAGGAGCCCAAAAACTTCCCATCTTCACTTTTCTCACAATGCAAAGATGAATAATGTTCTCTGTTGAACATCAATTATTTCTTGGACATCCACTTTGACTGGCTAGTAAAATCACCACGAAAAAGGGAAGGAGGGGCCTGGAAATTGGGCAAGAAAGCCTTTCACCCATTCCTTGTCCAATCTGCACTGTGCAATTTTCCAATCAGACATATCTCAGTGCAGCAGTGCTCCCACCTGAAATATGTGGGGGCTTCATTAAGTTATAATCATTAAGAGCCTCAAAGTTATAATAATGCATTCAATTACATTAACTTATGAGTTCCCAGCTTTCTCAATGTGCTGTGCGATGATAGAGTCATATAGAAACATAGAAAATAGGTGCAGGAGTAGGCCATTCGGCCCTTCGAGCCTGCACCGCCTATCAACAAGATCATAGCTGATCACCCACCCCAGCACCTCCCCCCCACGCCCCCTCCACACCCCCCGACCCCCCCAGCCACAAGGACCACACCCAACTCCCTCCCGAACACATCCAATGAACTGGCATCAACAACTCTCCGCGGCAGGGAACCCCACAGGCCAACAACTCCCCGAGTGAAGAATTCTCTCCCAGTCCCAGCCCCAAACAGCCCACTCCCCCCACCCCAAGAATGTGCCCCGCCCCCCCCCCCCCCCAATCCCCCGACTCCGGACCCACCCAACACCGGGAACACTCCCCCCGCACCCAACCCGCCCCGTCCCGTCAGAATGCTTCCCAAATGCCGAACACCCCCGGATGTTGAGCCCCCAGCCCCGGCCACCCCGGAGCCACGCCCCCGCGATGCCAACCACACCACATCCACCAACTGCCATCTGCGCAGTCAACCCATCCACCCCACTCTGAACACTCCCCGCACCGAGGCACAGAGCCCCCAGGCCCGCCCCTCCAACACACTTCACCCCCCCACACCTCCGCTGCAATGTGGCCCCTCCTGTCCCCCACCCTGGGTTTCTCCGCCCTCCACCACTCTCCCCTCCATCCCGCGCCCCCGTCTCCCCTCAACTTCCCTCTGCCTCCCCGCATAGGCTCCTGTCTTGGGGGCGGTATCCTTCTGGGGCAGGGAATTTTAGCCCCCAGCGTGGAAGTCCTGCTCCCGCCGCAGAATTGGCCTTACCCCCCCTCAATGGAAGCGGAGTGCAATTTCCCACACCCCACTTCCTTTGGGAGCAGTTACCGGGGCACGACAGGATGCTCCTGTGACAGTTGGAACTGGTGCTCTCCACTCTCCCATCCTGTAACAGTTGGAACTGGTGCTCGCCACTCTCTGTCCTGTGACAGTCTGAACTGGGGCTCTCCACTCTCTGTCCTGTGACAGTCTGAACTGGGGCTCTCCACTCTCTGTCCTGTGACAGTTGGAACTGGTGCTCTCCACTCTCCCGTCCTGTGACAGTCTGAAATGGGGCTCTCCACTTTCTGTCCTGTGACAGTCTGAACTGGGGCTCTCCACTCTCCCGTCCTGTGACAGTCTGAAATGGGGCTCTCTACTCTCTGTCCTGTGACAGTTTGAACTGGTGCTCTCCACTCTCTGTCCTGTGACAGTTTGAACTGGTGCTCTCCACTCTCCCGTCCTGTGACAGTTTGAACTGGGGCTCTCCACTCTCCCATCCTGTGACAGTTTGAACTATATAACATTGGTAATCCTGGGAAAACACATTCTGGCCTTTGAGAGCTTAAGATAAGGGATTTATTTTTCCTGCTGCAGTTTTGCTTCTTAAATTTGTACTTTATCTGCATTAGTTTTCCTGCATCTTTTCGCTACATTTGTTTTTGCCTTGGTGTGGCTTTTCCTTGTATTATTTTTATTGTTGCATTTTCCAGACCTGTATTTCTGGGGGCTGCAATTGCAGTCGCTGCTCCCAAAATTCAGACCATGGGAATTAATCTTGATTTTTCTCTCTGCTCTGTTGCTTTCGAGAAGGATGATGAAGACCTGGAGAGGAATGAAAAGAGAAAAAAAGACTTGGATTGATATATAGCACCTTTCACAACCACCGGGCGTCTCAAAGCGCTTTACAGCCAATGAAGTACTTTTGGAGTGTCTTCTCCTTCTTAGGCGGTCCCTCGAATCAAGGAGAGTTCTGCCAGTGGCTGCAGATGTGACTACAGCCACAAACTCTTATGTCTCGGGCTTATTCTAAGCTATCACAGAGTGTTATGTTTAGAAGAACTCCACAAGACTGCACAGATTAAGCTCAAACTGCTGTGACCTTGGTCTCTTTATTGTAACTCCAGAGTGGGGAGGCAGCATGGTAGACTGAAGACATTATTTTATGCACAGTAATTGCCGGTGAGTTCCGATGCTGCAATGATATCTGTTTGGTGTGATCGTTCGTGGACATAAAAGCCTGGGCTATCGTGTTGGCCTTGCTCAGATCTAGGGATTCGGCTGACAGCAGTTTGCGAAGAATGACCTCGAGGCTGATTCCAAGCACGAAAAGGTCTCGCAACACTTCCCCCAAAAATCCAGCAAATTCGCACGGTCCCGCAAGGCGTCTTAGGTCGGCGACATAGCTCGCCACGTCCTGGCCCTCGGAGCGGTGGTGTGTATAAAAGTGATACCTGGCCATCAAAATGCTCTCCTTCGGCTTGAGGTGTTCCCGAACCAGCGTGCACAGCTCTTCATAAGTTGGTTTTGTCGGTGCTAGCAGATTTTTGATGAGGCCATATATCGTGACTCGCAAACGGTGAGGAGAATCGCCCTGCGCTTGATTGCGCTTTCTTCCTTTTCCAGTTCGTTGGCCACGAAGTACTGGTCAAAACGCTCAACGAAGGCTTCCCAATCATCACCCTCAACAAATCTCTCAAGATTACCAACAGCAGCCATAACTGTGTGAAAGTTTGTGATCTGTTACTCGTCGCCAATTGTTATATTTAGAATAACTCCACAAGACTGTACATCTTAAGCTCAAACTGTTGTGACCTTGGTCTCTTTATTGTAACTCCAGAGTGAGGAGGCAGCATGGTAGTCTGCCTTTTATACCTGCGGGCCCAGGGTGTGCAGGTGACCCTTGGGTCACCCCCAGGTGCGCCCCTGGTGGCAAGTCTTACACTTTGGTAGTGTTTACATACATAATACAGAGGACATTAGCAACACCCATCAAGCAACTGTGCACAGATGGTATCAAGCAGATCACTGATGCAGTTAGCTAGGAAAAGCAACTTAGCAATTTTCTCCCTGGAAATCCGATAGCAGAATGTGAGGATCCCGGGTGTCTGTGGCCTAGGTTATTTTTGTGAACCTCAGAGGGGTGCTCTTGCTCCACTGGGGCCTACAAAAATAATTGAAGGCTTACCTTTGGCGGGCCTCTTCTCTTCCAACGCTCATGAAAATGATCAGAGGCTGCACTGTACAGGCTCCGACCAGTGCCCACCTAAAATGGCAATCGCAGAACAATTTACTGATTTCTCTATTAAAAGAGGCCTTGCACCTGAAACAGGCAGGCACTTTGGACACCCGGCGGGAGGCTCCTTTAAAAATGGAGCCGGCCGCATTGGCGATGTTAACGGGGTGTTATGGTTAGCATCCTCATTTTGAGACTATTGCTGCCCCATTAAAGCCAGCCGTGGGCACTCAAAATCAACCCCCTTGTGTCTGTGTTGTTTGGACAGTGACTATCAAAAAAAATTCTACCCACCTTCCAGCACAGGAAAAAAATTATGCCTAGTACAGCCACTGTGACAGTTCATTACCTCCCCGTGGTCTAAAATATATAACATAATATAAAAATATGAACAATTTGGAAAATTTCTCAACAATAAGGATTCCCTCTACCAATCACTCCAATGAATTTACCATACATGGCGGGACAAACCCTGAACATGGATACACTCTTCCAAGATACCCCATGATCAAGCTCAGATCCAGCTTCAGTAATGCATACAAGAGAGCACATGCTTAAAGGGATCACATTATTTCCTCTCTTGCGCATAAAGTGCTCCCAGATTGCATGCCCGCTCCCCACGGGCATAAGAACGTAAGAACATAGGAACATAAGAAATAGGAGCAGGAGTAGACCATTTGGCCCCTTGAGCCTGCTCGGCCTTCAATAAGATCATGGCTGATCTGCTCTTGGTCTCAACTCCACTTCCCTGCCCATTCCCCATAACCCTTGACTCCCTTATGTCCAAGGCCAAGGTTTTGCTTCTGCCTCTATATTATCTGACCACCCGAGGCCATAAATCTTCACCTTAAGATCCTTGGGCCACTATTCTCATTCTCCCCATCTTTTTGTTTCCCATACACTCCAACTACCTCTGGCCTCATTGCTATTGGTACCTAGTGGTAGCACTCTCGCCTGTGCATCAGAAGGTTGTGGGTTCGAGTCCCAATCCTGAGACTTGAGCACAAAATCTAGGCTGACACTCCAGTGCGGTACTGAGGGAGAGCTGTACTGTCGGAGGTACCATCTTTCGGATGAGATGTTAAACAGAGCCCATGTCTGCTCTCTCAGGCGGAATTAAAAGATCCCATGGCACTCTTTCAAAGAAGTGCAGGGGAATTCTCCCTGTTGACTGAGCCAATATTTATCTCTCAGCCAACATCATTAAAACAGATGCGCTGGTCATTATCACATTGCTGTTTGTGGGACCTTGCTAGGCGCAGATTGGCTGCCGCGTTTCCTACATTACAACAATTGGAAAAAAGTACTTCACTGGCTGTAAAGTGGTCATGTAAGGTGCTATAGAAATGCAAGCCTTTGTTTTCTTTTTCTTGTTTTCTCAGATTCACCTCCACTTCCCATACTGGGCTTGCCCCTGTTCTGCCGTCCAGGTATGGGCCCACCATCTGCTCTGCAACCGGGAGCAATCCAGGGCCCTCCTCTGACCCTTACTATGGATGCAGACCGTTAAGACTTCCGTACAATAATAGTTACAAATCTAAATTGCATTATGTGTGCATGCCATCCTGCTGTCTGGCCATGCCTGCTAAACATACAAAATGCTGTACAAATGCACGACAGCTTTGGAGGAACAAGCAGTACAGAAGCAACCACTTCTTTGTATACACTTTGTAGCTGCATATATGCGGGAGGCACAAGCAGTAAGAATCTGCAAGTTAGCTTCTTTCCTCAGGACTGCCATTTGCTTCCACATTTGTGGCCAGGTCCACTGGGTGTTGCAGAGAGAAATCACCCTGTCAGTTATCTCCTGCCAGGCATTTTGGTCACTATTCACTGGAGAAGGTGCCCTTGAGTGTCAACCAAGGCAAATCTCTTTTGCCTCACTATAAGCATCAACACCTCGAGGGCATTATCTGCAAATATGATCACATGTATATGAAAAAGGAGTTTAATTCAGAAGATTTACAGCCTTGTATCTTAGAATGGTACTTTCATTTCTTTAAGCAGTTTCTTTTATTTGTAGCTTGTGAGGGAAAACCTTAAAACATATTTCTGCTCACCTCTGCCCTTGCAACTGACTGAGGTTGTTTTAGAATAAAATCACACCACCTTCCAAAATTTCAGTTGAAATAGATTTTGTTCTTCAGTACAAAATGCAAACATGTGAAAGAAAGTGATGCAGGATCCTAAGGAGTTGTAAGGCATGTGATTTGCCATAATAAATTTTGCCAAAAATCACACGGTAGTTTCGGATACAAATCAGAAGAAAAAAAACCACCCCCCCGCAAAATGGCCTCTTCACCTGCGTTAGTGAAATTGCCACCAATACCAGGGCTGCAATTACACACAGTGCTGAACACCCAGCAGGAGCACAATGTAAAATACCTTAGCCCATCTTAACCTTGTGATCGTCACTCTCTAATGTAACTAACACTGCGCACCCCTGTTCCTTGTTTGTGCGCTCTTTGCCAACCTATACCATCTGCCGCGATCTCTGTATCCCTCCAATTCTAGCCCCTTGAGTATCCTCGATTTCCTTCGCCCCACCACTGGTGGCCGTGTCTTCAGCTGCCGAAGCTCGAAGCTCTGGAATTCCCTCCCCAAATCTCTCTGCCTCTCTAACCTCCTGCAATTCGCTTCTTAAAACCTAACTCTTTGATCAAGCTTTTGGTCACCTGTCCTAATATCTCTTTATGTGGCTCGGTGTCAAATTTTGTCTGATAACGCTCCTGTGAAGTGACTTGGGATGTTTTAGTACATTCAAGGCGCTTTAAAAATGCAAGTTCTTGTTGTTGCCAGCTGCAATTGCATTTTTACAACATCAACATATATATTTTTAAAAGTCATCACAAATTCAAAGTGTTATCAACGGGTACAGTATTGTGGCGGTTGTCATGTATTCAACTATCATTGTAACCCATGTATAAGCTGACCTAAGTCGTACACCTTGAGAATATTGACCACAAGGGGGTGAACTTGTGGGAGACACTACTAACCTGGACTTTCAGGTATAAAAGGGGAAGCTCCACCCACCTTCATTACTTGAGGTCTTGGTAATAAAGGTAACCAGTCACAGAGTGACCTTCTCTCAAGTATGGGCCTCGTGAGCATTTATACTGTATAGTAAGGACATATCATTGGCGACGAGAAACTGGGATTTAAACCACTCGAGCATGGCCACTAGCAGCACAGAAGAGAGGTACTGTGTTGGTGATGATTGGGACGACTTTATTGAGAGACTACAGCAAAGTTTTGTTACTAAGGAATGGTTGGGACAGGATTCGGCCGACAAACGCAAAGCTCATCTCCTGACGGTTTGTGGATCCAGAACGTACTCCCTGATGAAGGACCTTCTAGCGCCAGAGAAGCCGGCAGACAAGACATTCAAAGAGCTCAGTAAGTTGATCAGGGGACACCTTAAACCAGCGAGCAGCATGCACATGGCGAGACACCGGTTTTACATGCACCGGCGGCGAGAAGGGCAAAGCATTCCTGACTTCATGGCAAATCTCTGGCGACTGGCGAGCCTATGTAAGTTCACAGATGCATGCAGAGTGGAGCTGCTGCGAGACTTTTTTATTGAGGGCATCGGGCTCGCTGGGGTTTTCAGGAAACTGATTGAGACCAAAGACTTGACCTTGGAAGCGGCGGCTCTGATAGCCCAGACATTTATCTCAGGGGAGGAAGAGACCAGAATGATGTATGACAAAAATCTTAGCTCAAATGCGACAAACGACCAGGGAGTCAACATTGTTATTGCGGCACACAGTTCTCTAGGCAGACAAGAGCAATCGGACATGCCCCAGCATGTAGTCGAACCCAAAGGAGGAATTCAATAGAGACAATGGCTAGCTGAACGGCAATTCATGCCATCGCAATGGACAATGCGGCCGTAATGGGGCCATCAACACCTGTTAATGGTGCGCTTAAGGACAGTTACAGAGACAGTCAGAGACGATCGACTGGTAATGGACCTTTTGTTTCCAACAACGCGGCCTCCAGCTCATGCTGGAGGTGTGGAGACAAACACCCAGCCAGAGCTTGCAGGTATCAGCAATATACCTGCAGAAACTGCAACGTCAGTGGTCACATGGCGCGTATGTGCAGGAAGCCTGCAGCCAGGTTGATGTACGAGGAGGACGGGCCCAATGTAAGCCCTACGTGGCCAAATGAATACTGGGGGAAATCGCTGGAAGCTGAAGTTCAGCGAGTTCATGTGGAGCACATATACAGTTCATATACCAGGACGCCACCGATAATGATGAAAGTGCTCCTCAATGGCATCCCAGTATTAATGGAGCTAGACACGGGGGCCAGCCAGTACCTGATGAGTATCAAACAGTTCGAAAGGTTGTAGGTGTCCAAGGCCAGGAGGCCAAAATTATTGCGATTGACACACAGCTACGGACATATACAAAGGAGATCATTCCGGTGTGACCCACAAAGATTCGGAGAACAGGTTGCCACTCTGGATTGTCCAGGGGGACGGTCCCGCACTACTGGGGAGGAGTTGGCTTGCTGCCATGAACTGGAAATGGGGCGATGTCAATGCAACTTCTTCTGTGGAGCGAGTATCATGCTCACAGGTCCTGGACAAATTTGACTCATTATTTCAACCCGGCATCGGCACTTTCATGGGGGCCAAGGTAGTGATTCACATAAACCCGGACGCCAGGCCAGTACACCACAAGGCCAGAGCGGTGCCGTACGTGATACGGAAAAAGATAGAATGCGAATTGGACTGCCTGCTGAGGGAAGGCATCATCTCGCCAGTCGAATTCAGTGACTGGGCGAGCCCGATCGTGTCGGTGCTCAAGGCGGATGGGTCAGTCAGGATATGTGGCAATTACAAGGTCACCATCAATCGGGTGTCACTCCAAGACCAGTACCCACTACCGAGAGCGGAGGACCTCTTTGTGACACTGTCCGGTGGCAAACTTTTTTCAAAATTGGACCTGACCTCAGCTTACATGACCCAGGAGCTGGTGAGTGAGTCGAAGAAGCTGACCACCATCACGACACACAAGGGATTCGTTCGGCTGCCGCGATCTTTCAGTGAAATATGGAAAGCCTCCTCAAGTCGATTCTAAGGTCAGTGGTTTTTCAAGACGACATCTTCATCACGGGTCGTGATACTGAAGAACACCTCCACAACCTGGAGGAAGTGCTATGCAGACTGGACCGGGTAGGGCTGCGACTGAAAAATGCGAAGTGTGTCTTCTTAGCTCCAGAGGTAGAATTCCTGGGGAGGAGGGTAGCAGCAGACGGGATCAGACCACTGCGCCCAAAACGGAAGCGATCCAGAGAGCACCCAGACCCCGTAACATGACGGAGCTGCGTTCGTTCCTGGGGCTCCTGAACTATTTTGGTAACTTTCCCAAGTATTTTTCCAAATTGAGCATGCTGTTATAGCCGCTACACGTGCTCCTATACAAAGGTCGCGATTGGGTCTGGGGGGACAGCCAGGAAAGGGCTTTTGATAGATCACGCAACTTGTTATGCTCCAACAAACTGTTAACATTAGATGACCTGTGTAAGAAACTTGTTCTAACGTGTGATGCGTCGTCCTATGGGGTCAGGTGTGTGTTGCAGCATGTGAATGCCAATGGTCAGTTACAGCCGGTAGCTTATGCCTCCAGAAGTCTGTCCCAGGCAGAAAGGGGCTACGGGATGGTAGAAAAGGAAGCGCTAGCATGTGTATATGCAGTAAAAAAAATGCACCAGTATCTGTTTGGCAGGAAATTTGAGCTGGAGACAGATCACAAACCACTAACGTCCATTTTGGCTGACAACAAGGCCATAAATGCGAATGCATCGGCCCGCATACAGAGTTGGGCACTTACGTTAGCCGCCTATGACTACACAATTCGGCACAGACCGGGCATTGAAAACTGCGCCGATGCACTCAGCAGGCTCCCACTAGCCACCACTGAGGGGGCAACTGAGCATGCTGCTGAAGCTTTCGAAAGCGAAGGCTCACCTGTGACAGCCGTCAGTTCAAAGTCTGGACAAAGAAAGACCCACTACTGTCTTTAGTTAAGAAATGTGTCCTGAATGGAGACTGGACAGCCACGTACGGGGCACGCCCTGAGCAATTTAAATCATTTCATAGGCGCAAGGATGAACTGACGATTCAGGCCGATTGCCTACTGTGGGGAAACCGAGTAGTCATTCCCCAGAGGGGCAGAGAGGTGTTTATCAGAGAACTTCACAATGACCACCCGGGCATTGTCATGATGAAGGAAATTGCCAGGTCACATGTTTGGTGGCCAGGGATAGATGCAGACCTGGAACTTTGCATTCGCAGGTGCAACACGTGTGCTCAGCTGGGCAACGCACCCAGGGAAGCCCCCCTTAGCCCTGGTCCTGGCCCGCCAAGCCATGGTCACGCATCCATGTGGACTACGCAGATCCTTTCATGGGAAAAATGTTTTTGGTTGTAGTAGACGCCTACTCGAAATGGATTGAGTGTGCCATTTTAAATTCAAGCACATCCTCTGCCACGGTAGAAAGTCTACGGGCAATGTTCGCTGCCCATGGTCTACCGGATGTCTTGGTCAGCGACAATGGCCCATGCTTCACAAGCACTGAATTCCAGGACTTCATGGCAGGCAATGGAATCAACCATGTCAGAACGGCACCATTCAAGCCGGCCTCAAACGGCCAGGTGGAATGAGCAGTGCAGATAATCAAACAGGGGATGCTCAGAATCCAAGGGGGTTCCCTACAAAACCGCTTGTCACGCCTCCTGTTGGCCAATAGATCCCGACCACACTCGCTCACAGGGGTTCCACCCGCAGAGCTGCTAATGAAAAGGACACTCAAAACCAGGTTATCCCTTATACACCCTACTACGAAAGAAATTGTTGAGAGCAAGCGTCAGTCACAATGTGACTACCATGACAGGAATGCGAGGGTGCGATGTATTGATGTCAATTACCCTGTTTTTGTCCTTAATTACGCTGCAGGGCCCAAATGGCTTGCAGGCACTGTGATTGCCAAAGAGCGGAGTAGGGTTTTGGTAGTTAAACTTACCAATGGACAAATCTGCCGCAAACACATGGATCAAACTAAAAGGAGGTTCAGCAACCCCAGAGAAGAAGCAGAGGAAGAACACGACGTAGAGTTTACTCCACCACAGGTGACCGAACACCGGAACCAAGTGGAGGAGAACCCTATCACTGTGGGCAGTCCGGACAGGCCTGAGGCACCGCAAGCAGCAGTCAGTCAGGCCAGCGCCCAACAACCGGAGCCCCAACTCAGGCACTCTACAAGGGAGCGTAAACCACCAGAGACTTAACCTGTGATCCCAATAAGACTTTGCGGGGGAGGTGATGTCCTGTATTCAACTATCATTGTAACCCATGTATAAGCTGACCTAAGTTGTACACCTTGAGAGCATTGACCACAAGGGGTGAACTTGTGGGAGACACTCCTAACCTGGACTTTCAGGTTTTAAAGGGGAAGCTCCACCCACCTTCATCACTTGAGATCTTGGTAATAAAGGTAACCGGTCACAGAGTGACCTTCTCTCAAGTATGGGTCTCGTGTGCATTTATACTGTATAGGAAGGACATATCAGTGGTGAAGGAGGAAGTACTGGCCATTTTGCTGCTCTTCCAAAATCCTGTCCAAGTGCAGGGCAGTGAGCTCCCAGTGACAGCCTGCTGGATATTTACAGGGAGATAGTATACAGGGACAGAGATTGAATACTAGAACTAAAGGTAACATAACTGAGAGTGAATGTAGTGTAAAGGATTCACACTGTATATTGTATCTGTACCATGTAACGCAGAGAGTATAATAATGGCATATAATAAATAATAACCCTATAATTTTTCGAATCTTTAATAAACATTTTTAAATATATACAAACCTATGTTGATTTTAGACGAGTGGTGCAGAAGTTCAGTTTGTACCAAATGATTTTATTGTAAATTGAAGGATTGTAAAAAAATAAAGTAACTGTGTGACTGAGGCATTCAGAGAAAATCATGGGAACGGGTGCAACGTGGAAAGATGATTGGCTCTCTGACATGGGGCTAGCAAATATTGAACTATAGAATGATGAGTGGAAAAACACCAAAGCAGATTTCCAAAAATAATAATAGTAGATAGTACAGCATTGAGAACAGTCTGAAGCCATTTCAAGGAGGAACAATTCCATTGCTCCCTGTTTGGGGTCAGTAACATCCAGGAGGCGGGACATTTTGCGGTAGGCGTGGAAGTCCCGCCCCGCTCGTTCACTTCGGGCTACTGCCCCCAAAAGGCTGTGGAGCGCGAAATAATGTGCTCCACTTCCTTCCTGGAGCGCTAGCAGGGCAGACGCATAGGGAGTGTGGCGCAGCGCTACATACGTGTAGGAGGGGCCAAGGGCCCAAGCTGCAAACTCTGCGGTATAAAAATTTGCTCCCCTGGACACCTGGGGAGCGGGGTTGCCATGCCAGTAGAGTGCCGGGCTGACCGATCGCGGCACAGACCCCGCGTTCAAAGCGCCAACGGGGCGCGCGTCAAAATCGGCAGAATTTATTTTTAATGGCTTACAACTCCCCTTTAACCTCCCCTGCCGACCGGTTCACGTCCCCTGGAGCTGTCGCTGACACCGCCAGACACAACTACAGGGGGCGATACCCAACTTAGGATCCGGGGCGCTAACAGGGCGCTGCACACGGTGATGACTTTGTCATCGCCGACGCAACGGAGCAGGGCACTATGGGTTACCACTGACGCTAATTTAGCAGGAATCATTCGTGGCGTTGCGCTCAGAGGGAAAGTTGTTTGAGCCTCTTTAGCGCGACTGGGAGGCGCACGTGACCCAAATTTCTAGGCCCAAGT
This sequence comes from Pristiophorus japonicus, assembly GCF_044704955.1. Classification (NCBI taxonomy): domain Eukaryota; kingdom Metazoa; phylum Chordata; class Chondrichthyes; family Pristiophoridae; genus Pristiophorus; species Pristiophorus japonicus. The sequence goes on along the minus strand of NC_091990.1, from coordinate 33,791,625 downwards.
TTCAGCAATGTTGTTCTTCTCCTTTCCCTCTGCTATGTAGTTTCTCGCTTATCCTTCCAGTACCTCTACAGGAGTGCTTATACTTCAAAATCTTCCCCTCAGTTAATCCCACTAAAGCCAAGGCTGATCTGGAGTTCAATACTTGCTTTTTATTTATATTCTGCCCATCCCTAATTCTGCATGAGTTCATCATGATTGTCCTTTAACAAGGACTTCACTGTAAAATGCCAGAATGCCAGGGGGGCGGGGGTGGGGGGGGGGTTTACTGTGGATAATTTTCCGGAATCAATAGGTAGGAGCGCTAAACATGAGTGAATAATCCATTTTCACTTTTCACTGGCATTCCACCCTTATCCATGCACGTATAGTTTTTCATTTGAGCTATTGCACAGAGGAAAATAGGGTCCCCTGGAGTGAGCTCATTCCTCAGGGGATGGGATCACAGGTGATGCTGACATGGCAGTGCTGTGCAATTGGTGTGAGACTAGCACAGGTGAGAGAGCAATGCCCTGAAGGGCATTTACCTTGAACCATATCTCCAAGGCTGCTCCCTTTGAAAACACCTTGTTAGGAAATCTGAGCTGCCCATGTCCCACAGAGACATCACTGGGGTCTGATTTCAAACGCAGATTGAACAGTTCAATTTTGACAGGCACAGAACTGGTTCACCAAGAAACGGCATACCCTTGAATCACTTTGGACTTGCGTGGGCTGCTTGTGCTGTAATTAAGGAATGGCCAGTTTATAACACATTGAACTTCTTTTTAAACATTAAATTGGGACACATTGGTGGAAAATAAATCATCCCAATAACCAAAACACACATTTAAATAACTTTGTAATCAAGCTAATTAAAGCCAGAGATAAGTTTCCATAAAAGGCTATCCTTGTTAACCATATTTCTCTTAACTCGCATTACTCTCTTTATCCTTCAGCTCACTTATTATCTTCAAACATATAATGCAGTGCCTCTGGCACATGGACAAGTGAGGAAGATTAAAGTTTATTGAAGAGAGGAGTTCATTTTCCAAAACATTTTTATTTGACCCAACAGCTGGAGGGCAGAAGGCATCACTTTACAAGTTTTTTCAAGCTTGGTCTGTTCTTGTAAACTTATCACCAACACTTGAGAAGATGTTAATATTAAAAGTTGCGCTCCTGATCTCTAAAAATTGAATGTTCCTGGTCTCCACTGATCAAATTTGGACAGTGTTGCAGGCTATGGGGTGAGATAGCTGACTGGTCCTATGAGGAGCAGCTACTGTTTTATTCAGTTACTTATCTGGTAAGTGAATCTAAGTTTAAACTATGGACAGAAACATTTTAACGTTATGCAACATACAAAGAAAAAAAATCACACAGTAGAATGTGTGACCACTAGATTTCCAATATGTGTTTCTGTTCGTAAATAAAATTAGACAACGATTGACAAATATTCAGTGTACTGACTATTAAAAGGATATAGTTTTCAGGATAGGCTTGGTAAAACAGGTCAAGTAAAACTGACGCTAGTAACACAAACTATGTATCAGCTTCACTAAAACAACAATATGGAAGGCTATCCCCCTCTAAGCTGACATGGACATGATACTCACCACTAAACTACAAGAAACTGGGTATACACACACTGGTATTACCATTAAACTACCAGGAACTGGGTACACACACTGGTATCACCATCAAACTGCCAGGAACTGGGTACATACATACTGGTATCACCATTAAACTACCAGGAACTGGGTATACGCACTGGTATCACCATTAAACTGCCAGAAACTGGGTACACACACACTGGTATCACCATTAAATTGCCAGGAACTGGGTACACTGGCATTACCATTCCACATACACCCAAACAAGATCACCATATTGCACACTGGTTACTTGACTACTCTGTCTGTTTGTATGACCACTGCCACCCCATCCCTCCCTTTCTCCCCGAAAATAAATTTAAAGAGATACATACTCCCAACATTAGACCACATTCCCTTCATCAGTGCAGCTCCCAAGCACAAGAGCAGACTAGCCAGATACCCACTGGTAGGAAAAATATATAGTGAAGTATACAAAATAATGTTTGCTGTTTTCTAGGAGACAGGACACATAAAATCCATTTGCCTGTTTTCAGGGACCCATTTGCACCTTCTCATGTGAACAAAGGCATTCAATGTTAACAGGACAGGCACACTCAAACACCAAAGGGGGTTTCTTGACAAAATGACCACAGCTTGAAACACTTCCAGTTGTGTGTTTATGTCCACTAAAGTTAAATGGATGGAAGCTGACACTGGGAGTGTACAATCCCAGAGTGCACCAGGAGTGAGCACTGTGGGGGATTTACCCATTAGTTACTTGGCTCCACGGTAACATCAAATTTTCAAACCTCAATGAACCCAAATTCTTTTTGCATAATATGTAGCTATAATAAAGTGCTTAACAGTAAACTTAGATCAATCAGAATGTCTGCTTCAGAATATAATTTTATTTTATACAAATTGAATATTTGACATCAATTTTTATTATTTTCTGTTGAAATGATAAAATAGTTCCAATAAAATCTGCTGGAGACCGACACACTTTGTTTTATTTTTAGTTTTTGAAAACACGTTGTCATGTATTCAACCAACATTGTAACCCATGTATAATCTGACCTAAGTTGTACACTGTGAGAACAATGACCACTAGGTGGGAGACACTCCTTCAGGTATAAAAGGGGAAGCTCCACCCACCTTCATCACTTGAGTGCTAAGGAATAAAGGACAGGTAACAGACTGACCTCTCAAGCATGGGCTTCGTGTGCATTTATACTGTATAGTAAGGACGTATCAATGGGGCCGAGAAACTAGGATTTAAACCACACGAGCATGACCACAAGCAGAACAGATGAGAGGTACTGTGTTAAGGAATGGTTGGGACAGAGATTCAACATTGTTAAAGCAGCACACAGTTCTCCAGGCAGACAAGGGCAATCGGGCATGCCCCAACATGTAGTCGAACCCAGAGGGGGAGTTCGACAGAGACAATGGCAAGCTGAACGGCGATTCACGCCATTGCAAGGGACAATGTGGCCAGTAATGGGGCCATCAACACCTGTTAATGGCGCATTCAAGGACAGTCACAGGGGCAGTCAGGGACGATCGACTGACAAGGGACCTTTTGTTTCCAACAACAGCTCATGTTGGAGGCGTGGAGGCACACACTCAGCCAGAGTTTGCAGAGATGAGCAAAATACCTGCAGAAATTGCAGAAATGAATGCTGGGGGAAATCGCTGGAAGCTGAAGTTCAGCGAGTTCATGTGGAGCACGTATACAGTTCATACGCCAGGATGCCACTGATAATGATGAAAGTGCTCCTCAATGGTATCCCAGTATCAATGGAGCTAGACACGGGGGCCAGCCAGTCCCTGATGGGTATCAAACAGTTCAAAAAGTTGTGGGCGTCCAAGGCCAGGAGCCAAAATTATCGCCGATTGATGCACAGCTACGCACTTATACAAAGCAGATCATTCCGGTGCTAGGCAGCGCCACGGTAGTCGTGACCCACAAAGATTCGGAGAACAGGTTGCCACTCTGGATTGTCCCAGGGGACGGTCCCGCACTACTGGGGAGGAGTTGGCTTGCTGTCATGAGCTGGAAATGGGGCGATGTCAATGCAATTTCCTCTGTGGAGCGAGTATCATGCTCACAAATCCTGGACAAATTTGACTCATTATTTCAAACCGGCATCGGCACTTTCATGGGGGCCAAGGTAGTGATTCACATAAACCCGGACGTCAGGCCAGTACACGACAAGGCCAGAGCGGTGCCGTACGTGATGCGGGAAAAGATAGAAGGCGAATTGGACCGCCTGCTGAGGGAAGGCATCATCTCGCCAGTCGAATTCAGTGACTGGGCGAACCCGATCATGCCGGTGCTCAAGGCGGATGGGTCGGTCAGGATATGTGGTGATTACAAGGCCAACATCAATCGGGTGTCACTCCAAGACCAGTACCCACTACCGAGAGCGGAGGACCTCTTTGCGACGCTATCCGCTGGCAAACTTTTTTCTAAATTGGACCTGACCTCAGCTTACATGACCCAGGAGCTGGCAAGTGAGTCGAAGAAGCTGACCACCATCACGACACACAAGGGATTGTTTGAGTACAACAGATGTCCATTCGGGATTCGCTCGGCCGCCGCGATCTTCCAACGAAATATGGAAAGCCTCCTCAAGTCGATTCCAGGGACGGTGGTTTTTCAGGACGACATCCTCATCATGGGTTACGATACTGAAGAACACCTTCACAACCTGGAGGAGGTGCTAACGCAGACTGGACTGGGTAGGGCTGCGACTGATACAGGCAAAGTGCGTCTTTCTAGCTCCAGAGGTAGAATTCCTGGGGATGAGGGTAGCAGCAGACGGGATCAGCCCTACTGTGTCCAAGACGGAAGCGATCCAGAGAGCACCCAGACCTCGTAACACGATGGAGCTGCGTTCGTTCCTGGGGCTCCTGAACTATTTTGGTAACTTTCTTCCCAAATTGAGCACGCTGCTAGAACCGCTACACGTGCTCCTACGCAAAGGTCGCGAATGGGTCTGGGGGGGACAGCCAGGAAAGGGCTTTTAATAGAGCACGCAATTTGTTATGTTCCAACACTCTGTTAACACTATACGACCCATGTAAGAAACTTGTGTTAACGTGCGATGCGTCGTCCTATGGTGTCGGGTGTGTGTTGCAGCATGTCAATGTCAAGGGTCAGTTACAGCCGGTAGCTTATGCCTCCAGAAGTCTGTCCCAGGCAGAAAGGCATTATGGGATGGTAGAAAAGAAGGCGCTCGCATGTGTATATGCTGTAAAGAAAATGCATCAGTACCTGTTTGGCAGGAAATTTGAGCTGGAGACAGATCACAAACCCCTAACGTCCCTTTTGGCCGACAACAAGGCCATAAATGCAAACGCATCGGCCTGCATACAGAGGTGGGCACTCACGTTAGCCGCCTATGACTATACAATTCGGCACAGACCAGGAACCGAAAACTGCGCCGATGCACTCAGCAGGCTCCCACTCGCCACCACTGAGGGGGCTACCAAGCATGCTGCTGAGATGGTCATGGCTGTTGAAGCTTTCAGAAGTGAAGGCTCACCTGTGACAGTCCGTCAGATTAAAGTCTGGACAAATAGAGACCCGCTATTGTCTCTAGTCAAGAAATGTGTCCTGAATGGGGACTGAGCAGTCACGTACAGGGTATGCCCTGAAGAATTTAAACCATTTCACAGGTGCAGGGATGAACTCTCGATTCAGGCCGATTGCCTACTGTGGGGAAACTGCATAGTTATGCCCCAGATGGGCAGAGCGGTGTTCATCAGAGAACTCCACAATGAGCACCCGGGCATTGTCATGATGAAGGCAATTGCCAGGTCACACTTTTGGTGGCCAGGTATAAATGCAGATCTGGAACTTTGTGTTCGCAGGTGCAACACGTGTGCCCAGCTAGGCAATGCGCCCAGGGAAGCCCCCCTTAGCCCCTGGCCATGGCCCGCCAAGCCTTGGTCACGCATCCATGTGAACTATGCAGGTCCTTTCATGAGAAAAATGTTTTTGGTTGTAGTAGACGCCTACTCCAAATGGATCGAGTGTGACATTTTAAATTCAAGCACATCCTCTGCCACGGTAGAAAGTCTACGGGCAATATTCGCCGCCCACGGTCTACCGGACGTCTTGGTCAGCGACAATGGCCCGTGCTTCACAAGCACTGAATTCCAGGACTTCATGGCAGGAAATGGAATTAACCATGTCAGAACGGCACCGTTCAAGCCGGCCTCAAACGGCCAGGCAGAACGAGCAGTGCAGATAATCAAACAGGGGATGCTCAGAATCCAAGGGGGTTCCCTACAAAGCCACTTATCATGCCTCCTGTTGGCCTATAGATCCCGATCACACTCGCTCACAGGGGTTCCACCCACAGAGCTGCTAATGAAAAGGACGCTCAAAACCCGACTATCCCTTATACACCCCACCATGAAAGAAATTGTTGAGAGCAGGCGCCGGTCACAATGTGACTACCATGACAGGAATGCAAGGACGCAATGTATTGATGTCAATGATCCTGTTTTTGTCCTCAACGATGCTGCAGGGCCCAAATGGGATTGCCAAAGAGGGAAATAGGATTCTGGTAGTTAAATTTACCAATGGACAAATCTACCGCAAACACGTGGATCAAACAAAAAGGAGGTTCATCAACCCCATAGAAGAAGCAGAGGAAGAACACGATGTAGAGTTCACTCCACCACAGGTGACCGAACAGCAGAACCAAAGGGAGGAGAGCCCAATCACAGTGGGCAGTCTGGATAGGCCTGAGGCACCGCAAACAGCAGACACTCAGGCCAGCGCCCAACAACTGGAGCCCCAACTCAACCGCTCTACAAGGGAGCGTAAACCACCAAAGAGACTCAACCTGTGATCCCAATAAGACTTTGGGGGGGGAGGTGATCATCTTGCTCTGTGTAATATAATATTGATATACTATCTGAGACACTCACTGGGTCAACCCTCCTTAAATGCAGAGTCAATAGGACAAAACAAAATACTTTTACCTCATTCAGTGGTTTACATTATCACAACAAAGGCACAAGGAAGAGTGGGAAATATGAAGTGATGTGCCAGAATTTCAATCCTTTTAAAATAGATATATATGTATTTTTAAGGATTCCTTGTTCTTCTGTCAGAATGGAGTTGATTAGCAAAGAATCTGAGGACGCTTTGCTGCTGATGTGAGAGCAGGTGACATGGAGGTTTCATAGCTGCACAGGCAGTGTGCCAGAATCTCAGGTGGAGGAGCGATGCCCAGAGGCATTTACCTGGGACTCCGAGAGTAAGGTTAATCACCTCAGAAACACCCCCGTCAGACAACATTACCACCTCCCAACCACCTAATACCACAGAGACATTAGGAAGATTCGGTTTCAGATGCAGTGTCACTGTGCCTGTGCACTCGCACGAAATGAGAATTTCTGTCTGACAAACAATAACCAATTGTCTGCAAAAGGCAAACTGCTCCCAACGCAGAACGTAATTGAAACGACTTCACCAAAACAACCCTCAACCTTCTCTTCCAGCGCTGGGAAAGTAAGGCAAGGTCAGGAAGGATTGGAAAACATGATACGCAGCCACAGTTCGACAGCAAGTGAGGCTTCTGGCAGAGAAATAATTGATGGGGAGAGAGCGCGGAGATTTTGGCACAGATTGAGGGACAGGAACCTTTCATCTACAACTATTCAATGCAAGGCAAAGTAATTCAAGTAATGAGTTGAATGGACACTGACTCCTGATTTAAACATTTGCCCAAGAGATATTTGGTTACTTGAATAAACGTAATTTACATAAAAGTCAATCCGACAGAAAATAAATAAGCGAAGCTCAGAGACTGAAGCGTTCTCTGACCAACCCGCTCCCTGTCACAGTAACTGTGGCACAATGCTCGAAATCTAACAACGGGGAGAGGTCAGTCGTTTCTGAAGTCATTCACGAACCTGCAAAAGATTTGAAGATCAGACAAAACATTCAGACCTACATATAAGGAATCTGCAACCCATGACTTTACAAACCTATTCATTAGTACACAAACCTGTAACTATATTGCATTTCGGTATTGGTTACAAACTAATCACAGTTTAGAGTGCTAATCATGTACCGTATTGATATTTATTCAATTATAATACATGCATTTTGTCGGATGATTGTACATGACATCAACACTCAGTAATAAGGGAGTTAAATATGAGATTTCTTCACCTTTCAGAACATCTTAAATATAAACACAGACCAATTTCTGTAAAGAAGAATGAGGGAAAATTAAAAATAATATATGGCAAAAAAAAGACACATTATTTGTTCTATGTGTTTCAGGATGTACATGATGCAGGCAAGGCCACATTTATTGTCTAGCCTTAGTTGGAACATAGGAACAGGAGTAGGCCATTTAGCCCCATGAGCCTGTTCCGTCAATCAATGAGATCATGGCTGATCTGCGACCTTTGGCCCATATCCCTCTATACCTCAGATTTAAAATGAACAATTGATCTAACATCAATTGCCATTTGCGGAAGAGAGTCTTATACTTCTACCACCCTTTGTGTGTAGAAGTGTTTCCTAATTTCACTCCTGAAGGTCTGACTCTAATTTTTAGACTATGCCCCCTAGTCCTTGACTCCCCAACCAGCAGAAAGTCTCTATCTCTCCACCCTATCTGTTCCCCTTAATATCTTGAAAACTTTCATCAAATCACCCCTTAACCGTCTAAATTCTAGGGACTACAATCCTAATTTGTATAATCTCTCCTCGTAATTTAATCTTTGGAGTCCAGGTATCATTCTGGTAAACCTACGCTGCACTCCCTCCAAGGCCAATATATCCTTCCCAAGGTGTGGCATCCTGAGAAGGCGGTGGGACTGGAGTCACATGTAGGAGTGGCAGCAGGTGTCCTTCCTGTAGGAAATTAGTGAACCAATTGAGCTTTTACAACAATCCAGCAACTTTTGTGGTACTTTGTTTCCGGTGGCAGCTCATAAATGGTCAGATATGTGGAACTTCATTTCACAATTTGCCATTGTGATTTATATGCACGACCACTGGGTTGCAAGTCCAATACCATAAACATTACACTACCATATCCGCTGATACAGGCAGTAAACTCTGAATATTAGTAGTAGAAGGAAGGGGCTGTTAAGCAATGAAGGAGGTAAACTTGTAATAGAGAGTGAGGGGATGAGAACAATCCTAAATAAGAAGTTAATCTCGTTTTCACAAAATTAGGTGGCGATTGGAATTGTAAAGGATACTCTTCAAAGACAAATGCTTTAAAGAAGTTACTCAAACTTAAAGTAGACAAATCACCAACGCCTGACGGTTTACATCTGAAGAATCTGAGGAAAGTCAGAGAAGAAATAGTGCGACTGACCATAATTTTTGAAAATTCTGTGGAAACAAAAATTGTGTCAGAGCACCAGAGGGAGACAAATGTGATACCGCTCTTCAAAAAAGGAGACAATGATAAGCTAGGAAGTTATAGAGCAGTCAGTCATACTTCAATTATTAGAAAACTACTACAGTTTTTAATACAGGAAAAATTACTAAACAATTGGAGAAACATGACTTAGTCAGGGCCAGTTCACCTGGATTTCTAAAGGGCAGGTCAGGGGCGATCAATCGTATGGAATTATATGAAGAAGTAATCAACAGGATGAAGGAAATATAGTGAATGTGGTTCAAATGGATTTTTAAAAAGCATTTGATAAGGTGCCAACTATGGTGAAGATAATAACACATGAAATTAAGGGTAATATGGTAATAGAGAGATGGTTGACAGGCAGAAAACAAAGGGTAGGGATAAAATGAAGCTTCTCAGACCAGAGCGATTAGGTGAGTAGTGTTCCACAGGAGTCTATGTTGGGGCCATTGTTGCTTACTACACATAGAAATAATCTGGAGTTAGGAATTTAGAGAGCAAAACTGAAATTCATTGCTAACGCCAAACTGGAAGGAATGAAAATCCTGATGAGGATGATGAAAGACTGCAGGAGGACATTGATAGGCTAATGGGTGGCAAATACTGTTCAACATAGTGAAGTGAGAACCGTTAAAGATGGCAGTGCAAGTAGGTAATATACTAGCATGGATTGAGGATTGGTTAACGGACAGAAAACAGAGAGTAGGAATAAATGGGTAACTTTCGGGTTGGCAGGCTGTAACTAGTGGGGTACCGCAAGAATCAGTGCTTGGGCCTTAGCTATTCACAATCTATATCAATGATTTGGAATATATCCAAGCTTGCTGATTATACAAAGCTATGTGGGAATGTAAGTTGTGAGGAGGATGCATGGAGGCTTAAAGGGAATATAGAAAGGCTAAGTGAGTGGGCAAGAACACGGCAAATTCAATATGATGTGGAGAAATGTGGTTATCCACTTTGGTAGGAAAAATAGAAAAACAGAGTATTTTTAAATGGTGAGAGATTGGGAAATGTTCAGAGGGACCTGGGTGTCCTTGTACATGAATCACTGAAAGTTAACATGCAGGTACAGCAAGCAATTAGGAAAGCAAATGGTACGTTGGCCTTTATTACGAGGATTTGATTATAAGGATAAAGACGTCTTACTGCAATTATATAGGACCCTTTGAGACCGCAATTGGAGTATTGTGTACAGTTCAGGTCTCCTTACCTAAGGAAGGATATACCTGCTATAGAGGGAGTGCAACGAAGGATATACCTGCTATAGAGGGAGTGCAACGAAGACTGATTCCTGGGCTGAGGGGATTGTCCTATGAGGAGAGATTGAGTAGACTAGGCCTATAGTCGCTAGGATTAGAAGAATGAGAGGTGATCTCATTGAAACATACATAATTCTTAGAGGGCTTGGCAGGGTAGATGCAGGGTAGATATTTCCCCCGGCTGGTAAGTCTAGAACCAGGGGTCGCAGTCTCAGAATAAGGGGTCGGCCATTTAGGACTGAGATGAGGAGAAATTTCTTCAATCAGAGGGTGGTGAATCTTTGGAATTCTCTACACCTGAGGGCTGTTGAGGCTCAGTCATTGAGTATATTCAAGACAGATATCAATAGATTTTTGGATATTAAGGTAATCAAGGGATATGGGGATGGTGCAGGAAAGTGGAGTTGAAATAAAGAGTAGGCTCGAGGGGCCAAATGGCCTATTCCTGCTCCTATTTCTTACGTTCTTATGCAAGGCCATAAAAAAGGCAAATATAATTATTGGCTTAGCATTTAGAGTCAAGAATACAAAAGCAGGGAGATAATGTTGTACTTGAATAAGATCTTAGTTAGGCTGCGATTGGAATATTGTGTATTAGACGAAGAATAAATAAAGCAATGCTAAAGGTGCTGTGCAGACTCATTGGAATGTTACCAGGGATGAGGAATTAATGCAATAAAATAGGCTTGAGAAGTTGGGGTTTTTCACTGGAGCTGAGAAGGTTGAGGGGTGATCGAATTGAGATCTACAAGAATATGAAAGGTTATGATAGAGTAAATAGTGATAGATTGTTTTCACTGGTTGGCACAAATTAATCACAAAAAGAATTGAACGGGTGATTAGAAATATACGCTATGAAATTCTCTCCCACATATTGTTGTTGAAGCAGAGTCCATAAGTACATTTAAAAGGGAACCCGATTGCTGGTTGAAAGAGAGAAATATTAAAGATTACAGAGAGTGCGATTAGACTAGGTGGAGAAAACCAATGGCTGCATTGGGCCAAGTGAGGTGTTTCTGTGCTGTAATGTTCTATGATTCTAGTGTTGTGATTCCTGAGACCAAGCATCAACACATTCACTAACCACCAGCCTATATTCTTAGAGAGCACCTGATACCCAAAATCTTGTGAGGTGAAGTAAAGAGGTTATTTTTTTAACAAGCTGAAAATGAAATGACTGCTGTAAAAATGGACAGTAATATGTCCTATTTGACCCTGAAATGGGCTTTCGACCACATATCCACAGCATAACTAAGACCGTCTATTTCCACCTCCGTAACATCGCCCGCCTGCACCCTTGCCTCAGCTCATCCGCTGCTGAAACCCTCATCCATGCCTTTGTTACCTCTAGACTTGAATATTCCAATGCACTCCTGGCTGGCCTACCACATTCTACACAAAGTAAACTAGAGGTGATCCAAAACTCAGCTGCCCGTGCACTAACTCGCACCAAGTACTGCTCACCCATCACCCGTGCTCGCTGACCTACACGGGCTTCCAGTTAAGCAACGCCTCGATATCAAAATTCTCATCCTTATTTTCAAATCCCTCCATGGCCTCGCCCCTCCCTATCTCTGTAATCTCCTCTAGCCCCACCCCCACTCCTCCCCACCCCCCCGAGATGTCTGCGCTCCTCTAATTCTGCCCTCTTGAGCATCCCTGATTATAATCACTTAACCATTGGTGGCTGTGTCTTCTGTTGCCTAGACCCCAAGGTCTGCAACTCCCTGCCTAAACCTCTCCGCCTCTCTACCTCTCTTTCCGCCTTCAAGATGCTCCTTAAAACCTACCTCTTTCACCAAGCTTTTGGTCACCTGCCCTAATTTCTACTTATGCGGCTCGGTGTCAAACTTTTCATCTCATAATACTCTTGTGAAGCGCCTTGGGACATTTCACTACATTAAAGGCGCTATATAAATACAAGTTGTTGTTGTTAAAAACATGCCCCTCTTGCTATAAACCTGCAGCCAGGTCTTCTTACCAATATGGAATTCAACATTAAGAATGCAGTGCGATTGTAAAAGGATGAAAGGTTAACTTTTTCTGTAAATTCAACTCTTTTTTGCTATAAATTTAAAGATACTGTAAGTAAACATGTTTGGTCTAATGGTCATTTGCTCCTGTTCTCTTTAAAGGCACTTGCCATCATACAGCATTGATTCTCAGACAGGGGGTTCAACAAGCAGCCTTCATCCAGGCCCCTGTTGATTCCGTAGTGTAAGCAAATGCCAAGAGCCCCCTCAGACTGTCCTGCTGAAAGACATGTGTGCCTGGAAAATTAATCCACCTCATATTACTTCATGGATGGTACTGTAACTTCAGTTACACGAGGAACTGAATAGAAATTTGTTCTCACTTGGCTTTAGGTGAATCTACTGTCGTTAACCTACATAATTTGAAGTCAATCATTGTGTGAATCAGATAACAAAATGTAAAAACATTCTCACATTTCGACAGACTGGAGTTGTCGACTTGATGGGAAAAGTTCCAGAAACTACTGAAGGTCAATATCTTTAGACTAAAGCAGTTCAGATTATTAGGAATATGGTGCACAGCTACTAATGAGGGTATTTTAAGCAGTCAGGATTTATATAAAAGAAGTTAGTTAAAGGAGCAATGCCTTTATTTATTAAAGTGAGGGCACGATCAGTAATGTTATTAAGCTGCAAAACACATTTAATACAAAAAAATACTGTTTTAGCTTAATTCTGAAAAATCTGAGGAAAAAGTATTAAATACTTTGGAAGATGTTGCATTGTAGCAAATATAGCACCTCCCATGACACAAATGTGCAAAATAAAATGCTGGGAGCAGATTGTACAGCAGAAAATACAAAAACAAAATACTGCGGATACTGGAATCTGAAAATACAAACAGAAAATACTGTTAATACTCAGCAGGTCAGGCAGCATCTGTGGACAGAGCAACAGAGTTAAGGTTTTAAGTCGATGACCCTGAGGGAAGGGTCATCTACCTGAAACTTTAACTGTTTCTCTCTCTACAGATGTTGCCTGGCCTGCTGAGTATTTGCAGCATTTTCTGTTTGTATAGCAGACTAACCCGTTTCCACATGAATCTGTACATCAATGACACAAACCACGGTATATTCTGAATTTTACTGTACAACCCAAACACAAAATAATCACAACAGCAACTCTTCCATACAGCAACAGTGACATCTTAAGCGGCCAGTTGAATGGGCTGGAGGGCAGTGCCAATATTGGACAATCGGCTGTCACTGGAGTGGCTGGGAACGGGAAAACTGCCAGTGTGGACTTCAGTCAGCCAGTGCCCGTCGAGAAACTGCAAGTATCTGCCAGTGTGTGCTGCGGGAGCCTTTCCCCGGGCCTGGGGGTGCTGTATGGACTCTTTCATATCCATTATTAAGAATAATTTGACTCAGACGGAGCCCCAAGTGAGAGACTGCAGCTGTCAGTCTCGGCTGTGATTAACCTTTGGAGTACTGGCGGATCATTCTGCACCTGAGCCTGTGCAGTGAGCAGGGTGTCAGTCAGTTTGTCACAGAGAGAGCAGGGGTCTGCAACACATACATATCCTGTGACAGCAACCTGTGAGCATTGAGCTCCATCTCATGCGCAATACACTCCGCTCCCACTCACCTCCATCGTGCACTTCTCCATTTCGAAATCTGCCAACGCTTGCCTAAGTGCGACCAAAGAATAGAATTCAAGTGATAGAGTTGAAGCGACAAAGGTCTGCTGGAAACTACCGACTGAGACGAACAGAAGTGACAGTTGGCTGCACTGCCTTGTGTGTATATATATGTATATATATGTAGCAGGGAATAGACAAATTGTGATATTAATCGTCAGACTTCGGTCGTCTGCGAGCTGAGAGGGGTGAAGGGCTTTGTGTAGCAGCTGCTGGTTACAGGGAAGCGGCAAGAGATGCAGGTCAAGTCAGGAATCAATGGGGAATGACGGGTTGCCGAGAAAGATGGTGCAGTCACATCAGCTGTACATAACACTGTACCACAACTTCTCCAGTCTTTGCTCCTCTAATGTTCCAACCTTAAACCAACTCATTTGGCAAGAATCGATAGCTGACCCTTTGGCACCTAAACCTACAATTAAATAGCAATCTGTTTCTGTTTATTGAAACACTGTAAATATTCTGATTCTGTGCTTTTCTCTGATTCTTTGTGTAGTCTTTCATTTTTTTTTAAATGATGAAAATCATCTCCATAGCTCTTACTTGAAGTGTGCAGTTTTTTGGAGAGTAGATAAACTCTTTTAGCGCCCAAAGGGTTAAGGGTAAAGTGGTTTAGATGAATCTAACAGAAATGTTTGACCTTGGGTTCAATGTCCCAGAATAACACTAATCCGACACTTTGGATCAGTGCTACTCTGAAGCATCGTGATTAGCAGTTATAGATTATACACTCAGGAGCCAGTTGTTTCACTATCATTTCCTCATCACAGCAATGTACACAATGGACCAATTTCTGAATTAAATAGTGACAGAGGAAAGGTTAAATACCCTTGAGACCAATTTTGGTTCAGAGTCAGTTCTAGTTCAACAATCCAACATGCTCCGATATAGTTGTAAGAAAATCAAATTGTTTCATTGTACCGGTCAGATCTCTAAATGATGATTGGCCTATTCTGTGAGATCTTAATGAGATCCCTTTCATTTTTTTTAAATAACAAAATAACTTGCATTTATATTGCGTTTTATCACAATTCTCAGAAACATACTTGAGGGTACTGCGAATTTTGTTACGTGGACAGGCACAGCAGCCATTGTGCACCTAGCAAGATCCCATGAACAGTTATGAGATAAAGCTCCAGTTCATCTGTTTTGGGTGACGTTGGGCAAGGGGGAAATGATGGACAGGACAGAGAGAACTCCCTGGCCTTCTTTGCTCCTCATTCTTCTTTGAATAGCGCCATGGGATCTTTTTAACACCCATTTGAACAAGTTGGTGGGACCTCAGCCCATCTGGATATTTCTGTCTGAGTGCATGCATACTCTTTGAAGTCTATGTCACGTGCAATGTTGTTGGAGGAATGTTGCTTTACAGACGGGTTAATGTGCTGCCAATATCTGCCAAGTCGCCGGTGCTGTTTTAGTTATTTTCAGTGCACTGCGCTCACCTCAAGATGAGAGAGCTTAATGACAGGCAGTGCCGGCGTCAACCATTCCCAGCACTCCAAACAGGGTGAACTCAATGCGATGATCTTAAAGCGGCATATCATCATCATGGGCAGTCCCTCGAAATCGAGGAAGACTTGCTTCCACTCTAAAAGTGAGTTCTTAGGTGAGTGAACAATCCAATATGGGAATTACAGACTCTGTCACAGGTGGAACAGACAGTCATTGAAGGAAAGGGTGGATGGGACTGGTTTGCCGCAAGCTCTTTCCGCTGCCTGCACTTATTTTCTGCATGCTCTCGACGAGACTCGAGGTGCTCAGCGCCCTCCCGGATGCACTTCCTCCACTTAGGGCGATCTTTGGCCAGGGACTCCCAGGTGTCAGTTGGGATGTTGCATTTTATCAAGGAGGCTTTAAGGGTGTCCTTGAAACATTTCCTCCGCCCATCTTGGGTTCGCTTGCCGTGTAGGAGTTCCGAGTGGAGCGCTTGCTTTGGGACTCTTGTGTCAGGTATGCGAACAATGTGGCCCGCCTAATGGAGCTGGTCGAGTGTGGTCAGTGCTTCGATGCTGGGGATGTTGGCCTGATTGAGGACGCTAATGTTGGTGCAAATCCAGGGGATTTGCAGGATCTTGCGGAGATTGGTGGTATTTATCCAGCGATTTGAAGTGTCTACTGTTTATGGTCCTCGTTGCTGAGCTATACAGGAGGGTGGGTATCACTGCAGCCCTGTAGACCAAGAGCTTGGTGGCAGATTTGAGTGCCTGATCTTCGAACGCTCTTTTCCTCAGGCGGCCGAAGGCTGTGCTAGCGCATTGGAGGCGGTGTTCAATCTTGTCGCAGTGTGGCACAACCGATCAGACACAGCTTGGGTTAGATTTGGGAGGGAAATTCCATCCATGATTTCTGATCAGGGTGGGCGCTGGTTGGGACAGTCACACGGCCCACCTGATGGCACCGACGGGAGGCCTGACTATCCCAATTGGCAAGTTGCCAATGCTAGGCTGCATTGAAGGCTGCAAGAGAGCTGACTGGTCGGGGTGAGCAGAAATTCAGCAGCTCCTCCGCAGAGCCCAGCTGCCATTGTCACCTTGGAAGGGGCGGGCCGGAGCAGGGAGGGGCTGCAGAGGGACTGGCAGCATTCATTGGCCCCCACAAAAATCATTTAAAAAGTTTAGGGTGAAAAAATCACCGCCTGGTCACTGATGTTAGCGCCGGGCCATGTTTACCGCCTCCAACCGTGATATTGATTTTTAGTGGCCCAAGAAGAGAGTGGAGTGCTAAGGGAACCGTTCCATGACCTTCTTAGGGGCTAACCCTGATTCTTGGGGCGTCATCACAGGAGCGCTGATGAAATTCTGGCTCTAGGAAACCTGCATCTTAGCACCTAAAGGGGAAGTCAGCTGGACCACCTGAAAATTGAACTAAATGGAAGAGAGCTACTGTTCAACAGCTAAGAGAGTTAAATGAATATAAATAAAGTCCATTCTAAAGACCCACCTGCTCATCCGTTGAAATATTGCCCCAGGAGCTTCTTCGGGCCGCCTGCTTCCCCTGTCGGGATTAGCGCCAGATGCTACGGCAGGCTAAACCATTGAAGTTGCCGATCGCAGTGCTAACAGGGCATTGTACACTCTTGACATCACCAACTGGGTGGTGCTAGATTGTGCAGCGCTAACTGTTAGCGCCACCGCTAAACCACTGAAGCTCACGGGAGGCACTGGCAGCGCGCCGCTCAGGCGGTAAGTGCTTAGCGGCCCATTAGCACCTCTCTCGGGCACAAACTGGTAGCGCAAAGCAAATGAATTTCTGGCCCTTACTGTTTTTCGAGCGGCCCCCTTAAGGACTGATGGTTTAGTTGCTGTCTGTTTAGTCCCACTGGGCAAAGTCTATAGTAGAAGACCAAATTATGCCACTGGACCCAGATTTAAATAGATTAACAAGAGTCCTGCCTGGCTCAGGTCGGCTGCCTAAATCGCATCGGGTGGACTTCAGCTGGCAAATCAGTGGTAAGTTTGTCTTTGCAAGATTCCCCCCAGTATGTCTTCAGCTGAATCCCAGACTGCACGAATGTAACATTTTTATTTCCTGTACCTACACAATTCAGTACCAAATGATGGTCAAATTATGGCCACTAAAGACTAGGATGAGACCAGCTGCAATCATTTTGTACAGCACCTTTTCTGCTGGCAGAGAGAGAAATTGTCACCCTGTCGGTCTGGGCTGGATTTGAATGCAGACCCCAAAGATCAAAAAACAGCATTTAAGCTCCTGCACTACCCAGTGCTTGACCACGATCAGTAATTCTCTGTATACTTTGACAACCTTAACCACCATAATGAGGTGTTGAATATGTAACTTTCAATTATTCGTGGTAACACATGTACAATGAATCTGTGAAATCAGCCTATCCCCTATGTTGGCGTATTCAGATAAAAACTTTCAAAAAAGATAAAAAGGATATCCTGAAATGTCAAATCATTAAACATATCAATGCCCAGTGATGTTTTATAAATAATGCATGTATATAAAACTGATTCAAATAAAGAATCACGTTGGATTAATTCATTGTTTTGATAAGTAACTATAAACCATTTATGTCTTTTTAAAAAGATTTACAAAAACTGGCCAAGAAATTCGGGGTTGTAGTGCCAGCTGTTAAGGCCAGTTTTGTTGAAAATATGGCTTCTGGCATGGAATGCGGCGGCCGCCATTTTGGAGCGGTCGTTAGCACTGGCGTTGCCTGTGCTCACCTCTCACATGTAAATATGCAGAACGTGATGTCAATCGGTGTGCAACGCCTCAATTGATGCACGACTGTGATTTTGGACATCGCCGCTCTCCATACCGCCCTCTCCGAACCATACAAGAACATGCTTGCAGCAGTTCTAGAGAGACGCTGACAGCGTTTCTTAAAGGGACTCACATATCTTTCAGGTAAGTTTTGATTTCAGCTTTTGGACTTTTTTTGACATGTTATTGAAATAGTGGTTTGGTGCAATACATAAAAAGTTGTTAAAGTGTGCAGGGAGTGCTGCTGGACATCCTCTGAGAACTGTACTAGGGGCTCTAGTTACAGTCCCCCTTGGGCTACAACATCATATGGAGACCAAGCAGAGGCAGCAAAGGGGGCAATGCTCGCAGAGGGAAGAGGAAGAATCAGAAGAGGAAAAAGCAGAAGAGGAAAAAGCTGAAGGAGGCAACTCAGACAGTCTCTTTCTGGCTAGGATATCCCCCTGGGGCTACAACATCACATGGAGATAAAGCAGAGGCAGCAAATGGGATGGTGCTCGCTGAAGGAAGAGAAAGCAGGAGAAGAGGAAGCAGCAGAGCAGGAAGGAGGCAACCCAGACAGCCCCTTTCTGGCCGGGATATCCAGCATCGAATCATCCACCTGCGGTACCAGTGAACACCACTCCAATTCCCCTTGTAATATTTGTCCCACACCTTACCTTCCCTCTGTTACTGACCATCATAGCGTTCTCTTGGCCACAATGCTGAAATAAAAACCACCACAAAGTAAACTTTCCAATCCAACTTTATTAATATACGTATCCAATATTACATCAAAAAATCAACTTATCACCCTTGTGCATTCTCTTAGTGACTGTCTTGCATGTGCCTTTGCTTATCCTAATGATGTTACACAATGGAACCCCAGTGGCTGCAGCATGGCTGGTGGAAGGCCACTGATTTTCACTGGGGGGTCACTGCAGATGGCCTTGCAGGATGACTATGAGGAGCTGGTGGCTGGGAGAGTGAAATTGAGTGACAGTGTTTCTTCTTCTTCTTCCTCACTCTCCTCTCCCTTTTTTTGATCAACCACTGGCTGGGCTGGCTGGATTTCTTAGGTGTCTAAAAGTATGAAGGCACAAGGGTCGTGTTGTGGTAGGAGGAGGGGAGAGGGAAAGCAAGAGGTGCATGCTTTCACCATGTGCAGCTTGTACATCAGAAGAGATTGTGGGATGAGGGGAAAGTGGGATGTGAGAGGGAGGATAATGTATGACGAAACCAGCACCTTGTATTCTTTCAGCCCCGCCACTAGCAAGGGCTAGACCATGCCCCTGCCAAGAATGGCCAGCACCATCTCCTCCAAGTGAGTGATGTGAAGCTAGGTGAGGTAAGGTGTGCCTCATGTTTGATAGAGATTGCTGGTAGGTGAGTCGTCATCATCATAGGCAGCCCCTCGAAGCGAGGATGACTTGCTTCCATGCCAAAAAGGGATGAGTTCACAGGTGTTTCAATGAAGGACCTAATATTCCAGATCCAGAACTACATCATGAAGGGTGGAAGATGCCTGTGCTTGGATGTTTTTAACGGGTGGTGGCCGTTGCACACCAGCCACCACACGGGCTTGACAGAGCTAGGTCTCGGTCCAGTGGCAAGGATTACCCAAGACTAACTGGAGGCCAGCTCTGCTGCACAGACCGAGCGTGCACACATATCGCAGTGTGGGCTGGCCCGTGCTGCCCCTGGATCCTAACCTCTCCTGGGCCCTGGTAGGTGAGTGATGCGGGGTGGGATGTCATGCACTGAGCAGTGTGTGAGGCGTGGTGCAGTTGGTAGGAGACAGCTTTTGAAGATGCATTCATTGACCTTGACCATTCGTCTGAGGTCATAAAACTTCTTTGGGCACTGGAGCCAGGTCCTGGGGGGGCGTCACTGCTGGCAGTGACAGCCTTGGCGATCTGGTCCCACATCCTTCTGTCTGGAGGGCCTCCTGATGCCCTGTGGGTAGAAGACCTCTCTTTCAGTGTTGACGACATGGGTCAATGATAGATGATGGAGTTTCATCGTTTATTGTGGGCCACAATGCATGTTTACTGCATCTCAGACAGACACAACACAGCACGATTGCCAAAGAGAGAAACTTGACGTACATTTCCTGTCCTCTTTTTTGTCACTTGCCTTCTCAGTTTAGGCCGCACCCCGGACAATAGGCTGGTCACCTATTCTCAGGCTTCTGCTGATGCTGCTCTGCTACCGATTGCTGCGAGGTGTGGGAGAGCGTTAGTCTCTATTTTAACTGTTGCTGATTCTACAAACCACAATGGATCTGTAATAAAATCTTCTTTAATGGAGCACAGTGCCCCTTACTCAGCCTGTCCCCCCGTGGGTCTGTCAGAAATGATTGGCTGTTTTCATCAGAAACGTAAGTAGGACTCAGTCAGGAACAAGTCTGTATTTATTTTTTTGTAAATGGTTTATATTTCAATTAAAAAGTACCAGGAGATTTCTCACTTATCTTATCTAGCTGAGGATAAATTATGTTGCTCCTTTTGATGTGGTAATGCAATTGCAGACAGAACTCTGTATCGTAAGTACTCCTTCACCCCAGATGTGTAACGCAGTCACCCACGCTTACATCTTGCGGTTTCCACCTATAGGTCATTCTGAACTTTAACATAGAAACATAGAAACATAGAAAATAGGTGCAGGAGCAGGCCATTCAGCCCTTCTAGCCTGCACCGCCATTCAATGAGTTCATGGCTGAACATGAAACTTCAGTACCCCCTTCCTGCTTTCTCGCCATAACCCTTGATCCCCCGAGTAGTAAGGACTTCATCTAACTCCCTTTTGAAGGTTCCGAGACACTGATATCCTGCCAAGGTTTGAAATGAACAAATACACAAAATCAAGGGATGAATAAATAGTGCATGAAAAAAAAGTTGCAGAAATCAGATGAGTGCAGAACAATAACCTGAAGTACTCGGGTGCTACCACTGGATGTCTCTAATTTGCTTCAGAAATGCTCTCCAGCATGATAACTCACTCTTGACATCTAGTGGCAGCAAAGCTGCATTCAGTCTGGAATCAAGTAAAATGCCGGTGCATCACTGACATGTCAAAGAGACTTTCGAGTGAACCTTTTTTTTTCTCCCAGGAAACTTAGTGAAAAGGTCACATTCTTACGGTATGCGTGTGAATGTTTACAGCTAACCTGCAGTAACTGATACAGGAAAAGTTAACGGCGGCACCCGATAAACCCAAACTTCCTACAGGCTACATTTTTTGTTGTTGTCCATGAGTTTGTTCAGTAAGGGCGCCCGAGATTCAAAACAGTTTGACTTTGCCTCTTCCTTAAAATTAAAAACTTTGTTGGCCAAATGTAGCCGTTGCTGAACCCAACGTCCGCGGGCAACCTATCACTCTGCGTGGTCTGACGGCTGTGAGATTTTCCTGCAGCGACAAGCGTTGTTCAGGCTGAATGAGGTGGCTGTGGGAGTTGGAATCAGCCCGTGGCAACACCTAAAACAGCTGTCAATCAGAGCAGCCCCCATGTAAACCAGCTGTCAATCATCCCTAGGCTGACTGATACAGCAGTCAACAGCAGTGCTGCAGTCTTTTGACAAGGTAATTATAGCAAATGTGCCCAGCCTGGCGTTCAGGGCAGTTTATAGAGGATAACCAGCCTGGATTATCGATTGTTCAGGGCAGCAAATTTGTCACTGTCGCTGCTTTTCTCCTAGGTACTGCCTCATGAAACATTTTCATCTCAACTGAACCACTAGCTCCTGGTAGTCCTGTCACACATGCTTTGGTTCTTTTTTTATCATTTTGTACACATTCGAGCCACGATTAGACAGTTTTATAAATAAACTGTAAATATTACATCTATATATATATATTACCGTATAGAGCAAACTTTTCTTCTCTTCTCTGACTATATAAAAAAATGACTTTTTTTTAGGCTAAATCTAACTTTGTGTCGGCTCTTCAAGGCGATTTTAACATTCAAACTTAAACAAGTAATGATGTAAAGGAACGGTCACTATGTTACAGAGAGGATTGTCCTACCAAAGGATTGGGAGGAATCCGTACATTTGTTTAATTTTAGACCCATTGATGTTCACAGCACAGAAGGAGGCCAGCCATTCGGCCCATCATGTCCGTGCTGGCTCTTTGCGAGAGCAATCCAGAACTCATCCCACTTTCCTGCTATTCCGCACCCCCACGGCCCTGTATCTTCATCTGTTTCAAAATATCATCCAATTTTCCCTTAAAAGATGCAATGGTTTCTGTTTGCTATCACTAGTCTTCTGTAAATTTTACAAAATGTGCATTTCATAATTTAAAGCAGATTCATAGTGGGAACTTTCTGAAAACATAATTCTATAAAGATCTGTTGCTGGTGTTCAAAATTATGTGTTATAAACGTCACTTTAGGTTTAATCTGTTTTCTATTTTTGCCACAAAACAAATTCTTACCTGAGTAACATTGTAAAATTCCTTATGGTGTCAGCCTGTCAGCGCTTGAAAACCGATTGTGGATTGTTGGCACACATTAAAGCCTCATGCGAGGCAACTGATTTGGTGGAATACGTCATGTAACCATTTATATTTATACCGTGCCGAAGGTAAATTAGATCCAACCCCAGTAATATGTTAAATTGGTGTTTGTAGCAGCCAGAAGGTTACTGAAGAAGATGATAGTGGATAGCCGCAGTAGAAATAGCAAAATATTTTTCAACTCTGTTCAGAATCAAAGTGCCATTAAGGGCACCATAGGGCTGTTGAATGATTCCTCGGGGCTTCCAGGATATGACAGAGGTTTTAAATGGTTTCTTTGCATTAGTCCTCACTGCAGTAGATGATGCTCAGTTATCAATAATGCAATGTTCAATTGACTGTAAACTTGTAAGTGTCAATGTGCATGTGGATATAGACCTGGAGAGAATAATGGGTCTCAAAACAGATGGGGCCGCTGGCCCTGATTGCATTTACTCAAGGGTGCACAAAGAAATGGGGTACGGTCGCATATTGGTTATGTTAATGGACTAGTAATCCAGAGGTCTGGACTAATAATCCATTAGTCCAGAGGTCTGGACTAAAAATCCAGAGACATGGGTTCAAATCCCAACACGGCAGCTGGGGGAATTTAACTTCAGTTAATGAAATATATCTGGAATTAAAAAGCTAGTATCGGTAGTGATGACCATGAAACTACCAGATTGTCGGAAAAACCCAGCTGGTTCACTAATGTCCTTTAGGGAAGGAAATCTGCCTCCCTTACCCGGTCTGGTCTATATGTGACACCAGACCCACAGCAATGTGGCTGACTCTTAACTGCCCCCTGGAATGGCTCAGCAAGCCACTGAGCTGTACCAAACCGCTACAACAAAGTCAGCACTGTGGGAGTACATTCACTACATGGACTGGAGCGGGCCAAGAAGCCGGCTCACCAGCACCTTTTCGAGGGCAATTTGGGATGGGCAATAAATGTCGGCCTTGCCAGCGACACCCACATCCCGTGGATGAATAAATAATAAAACAAAATGGGAAGCTGTGCTCAGTAAGTCCTTTGCTCATATATTGAACAGCTCACTAGGGTCTAGGATTGATCTCTTAGTCTGGAGGAAGGCCCAAGCTAACATTTAAAAAGGGCAAACAATCAGCCAGGAAGTTATCTGCCCATTAGCTCGACTTTAATTCTAGGCATGTTGTTTGAAGGTATCATTAGATATACTCTGTATGACCAACTGGACAGAGAAAGAGTTATTAAAGATATTCAACATGGCATCTAGAATAGAAGATCACGTCATACCAACCTTTTTGAATTTTTTGAGGAAATTTTACTGGGCTAACAGATGTGAGTCACCCAGTTGATATTGTATCATCATTATCATCATAGGCAGTCCCTCGGAATCGAGGAAGACTTGCTTCCACTCTAAAAGTGAATTCTCAGGTGACTGTACAGGCCAATCCAATGCGGGAATTACAGTCTCTGTCATAGGTGGGGCAGACAGTGGTTGAGGGAAAGAGTGGGTGGGGAGTCTGGTTTGCCGCACGCACCTTCCGCTGTCTGCGCTTGGTTTCTGCTTGCTCTGAACAACGAGTCTCGAGGTGCTCAGCACTCTCCCGGATGCTCTTCCTCCACTTTGGGCCAGGGATTCCCAGGTGCTGGTGGGATGTTACACTTTATCAAGGAGGCTTTGAGGGTGTCCTTTAAACATTTCCTCTGCCCATCTGGGGCTTGCTTGCCATGTAGGAGTTCCAAGTAGAGCACTTGCTTTGGGAGTCTCGTGTCGGGCATGCGGACAATGTGGCCCACCCAATGGAGCTGGATGATGATGATGATGATGATGATGATGACATACGTGGATTGTCATAAAAGCCTATGACAAGGTGCCACACAACAGGCTGCTAAATAAGATGGAGTCCTGTGGGATTGGCCGGCAAATCTTGGGTTGGATAAGGAATTGGTTGTTATTAATGGCAGTGGTTCTGCGTGGTGGAGTCCTGTAGGGAACGGTGTTTGAGTCGATGCACCTCAAGTTTTATTAATGATCTGAATGAAGACTTTGGGAGAACTGTCCGCAAGTTTGCAGGAGATACAAAGATGCATGTAGATGTTAGAATCTTAGATGAAAGAAAGTCTACAAGCAGATCTGGACACAATGAGGGAATTGACCCAAATCTAGCAGATGACATTTAATATGGATAAATGTAGTTATGTGCACGAGCAGGGCTAATGCGGAACACTATGCAGGATTCCGAATGAAAAACTGTTGATTGCAAAAAATACCTAAATGTTATAGTGGATGAATCTCTAAAGGTTCACAGTCAATGACACAAGGCTATAGCAAAAGCAAATACAGTGGGATGTATTGCTAGAATGATCGATTACAAAACTAAAAGTGGTATAGTGTCCTTGGATAACACTTGGTTCAGCTTCATTTAGAATACTGTGCCCGGTTTTGGTCTCCTCACATGGCGTTTGATGTAGAGGCCCGGAAAAGGTTCAGAGCTGGACCACGTGATTGATACCGAGTTTAAAGGCCCTTGGTTACCACAATAGGCATAGAGAGCTGGGGAGATTTGATTGAGGTCTTTAAAGCAATGAAAGAAGGATTTGAATTTAAATAGAAACGTAGAAAATAGCTGCAGGAGTAGGCCATTCGGCCCTTCAAGCCTGCACCGCCATTCAATGAGTTCATGGCTGAACATGCAACTTCAGTACCCCATTCCTGCTTTCTCACCATACCCCTTGATCCCCCGAGTAGTAAGGACTACATCTAACTCCTTTTTGAATATATTTAGTGAATTGGCCTCAACTACTTTCTGTGGTAGAGAATTCCACAGGTTCACCACTCTCTGGGTGAAGAAGTTTCTCCTCATCTCGGTCCTAAATGGCTTACCTCTTATCCTTAGACTGTGACCCCTGGTTCTGGACTTCCCCAACATTGGGAACATTCTTCCTGCATCTAACCTATCTAAACCCGTCAGAATTTTAAACGTTTCTATGAGATCCCCTCTCATTCTTCTGAACTCCAGTGAATACAAGCCCAGTTGATCCAGTCTTTCTTGATATGTCAGTCCCGCCATCCCAGGAATCAGTCTGGTGAACCTTCGCTGCACTCCCTCAATAGCAAGAATGTCCTTCCTCAATTTAGGAGACCAAAACTGTACACAATACTCCAGGTGTGGCCTCACCAAGGCCCTGTACAACTGTAGTAACACCTCCCTGCCCCTGTACTCAAATCCCCTCGCTATGAAGGCCAACATGCCATTTGCTTTCTTAACCGCCTCTGTACCTGCATGCCAACATTCAATGACTGATGTACCATGACACACAGTTCTCGTTGCACCTCCCCTTTTCCTAATCTGTCACCATTCAGATAATAGTCTGTCTCTCTGTTTTTACCACCAAAGTGGATAACCTCACATTGATCCTTCATCTGCCATGCATTTGCCTACTCACCTAACCTATCGAAGTCACTCTGCAGCCTCATAGCATCCTCCTCGCAGCTCACACTGCCACCCAACTTAGTGTCATCCGCAAATTTGGAGATACTACATTTAATCCCCTCGTCTAAATCATTAATGTACAATGCAAACAGCTGGGGCCCCAGCACAGAACCTTGCGGTACCCCACTAGTCACTGCCTGCCATTCTGAAAAGAACCCATTTACTCCTACTCTTTGCTTCCTGTCTGCCAACCAGTTCTCAATCCACATCAGCACACTACCCCCAATCCCATGTGCTTTAACTTTGCACCTTAATTTCTTGTGTGGGACCTTGTCGAAAGACTTCTGAAAGTCCAAATACACCACATCAACTGGTTCTCCCTTGTCCACTCTACTGGAAACATCTTCAAAAAATTCCAGAAGATTTGTCAAGCATGATTTCCCTTTCACAAATCCATGTTGACTTGGACCTATCATGTCACCTCTTTCCAAATGCGCTGCTATGACATCCTTAATAATTGATTCCATCATTTTACCCACTACTGATGTCAGGCTGACCGGTCTATAATTCCTTGTTTTCTCGCTCCCTCCTTTTTTAAAAAATGGGGTTACATTGGCTACCCTCCACTCCATAGGAACTGATCCAGAGTCTATGGAATGTTGGAAAATGACTGTCAATGCATCCGCTATTTCCAAGGCCACCTCCTTAAGTACTCTGGGATGCAGTCCATCAGGCCCTGGGGATTTATCGGTCTTCAATCCCATCAATTTCCCCAACACAATTTCCCGACTAATAAGGATTTCCCTCAGTTCTTCCTTCTTACTAGACCCTCTGACCCCTTTTATATCCGGAAAGTTGTTTGTGTCCTCCTTAGTGAATACCGAACTAAAGTACTTGTTCAATTGGTCTGCCATTTCTTTGTTCCCCGTTATGACTTCCCCTGATTCTGACTGCAGGGGACCTACGTTTGTCTTTACTAACCTTTTTTTCTTTACATATCTATAGAAGCTTTTGCAGTCCGTCTTAATGTTCCCTGCAAGCTTCCTCTCATATTCTATTTTCCCTGCCCTAATCAAACCCTTTGTCCTCCTCTGCTGAGTTCTAAATTTTTCCCAGTCCCCGGGTTCGCTGCTATTTCTGGCCAATTTGTATGCCACTTCCTTGGCTTTAATACTATCCCTCATTTCCCTTGATAGCCACGGTTGAGCCACCTTCCCTTTTTTATTTTTACGCCGGACAGGGATGTACAATTGTTGTAGTTCATCCATGCGGTCTCTAAATGTCTGCCATTGCCCATCCACTGTCAACCCCTTAAGCATCATTCGCCAATCTATCCTAGCCAATTCACGCCTCATACCTTCAAAGTTACCCTTCTTTAAGTTCTGGACCATGGTCTCTGAATTAACTATTTCATTCTCCATCCTAATGTAGAATTCCACCATATTATGGTCACTCTTCCCCAAGGGGTCTCTCACAATGAGATTGCTAATTAATCCTCTCTCATTACACAACACGCAGTCTAAGTATTGTTTCCATTTTGGTTAGCCCAATCTATATGCATATTAAAGTCACCCATGATAACTGCTGCACCTTTATTGCATGCACCCCTAATTTCCTGTTTGATGCCCTCCCCAACATCACTACTACTGTTTGGAGGTCTGTACACAACTCCCACTGGCGTTTTCTGCCCCTTGGTATTCCGTAGCTCCACCCATACCGATTCCACATCATCTAATCTAATGTCTTTCCTTACAATTGCATTAATTTCCTCTTTAACCAGCAATGCCACCCCGCCTCCTTTTCCTTTCTGTCTATCCTTCCTAAATGTTGAATACCCTTGGATGTTGAGTTCCCAGCCTTGGTCACCCTGGAGCCATGTCTCCGTGATGCCAACCACATTGTATCCGTTAACTGCTATCTGCACAGTTAATTCATCCACCTTATTCCGAATACTCCTTGCATTGAGGCACAGAGCCTTCAGGCTTGCCTTTTTTGCGCACTTAGACCCTTTAGAATTTTGCTGCAAAGTGGCCCTTTTTGTTTTTTGCCTTGGGTTTCTCTGCCCTCCACTTTTACTCATCTCCTTTCTGTCTTTTGCTTCTGTCTCCATTTTGTTTCCTTCTGTCTTCCTGCATTGGTTCCCATCCCCCTGCCATATTAATTTAACTCCTCCCCAACAGCACCAGCAAACACTCCTCCTAGGACATTGGTTCTGGTCCTGCCTAGGTGCAGAAAGTCCGGTTTGTACTGGTCCCACCTCCCCCAGAACTGGTTCCAATGCCCCAGGAATTTGAATCCCTCCCTGCTGGACCACTGCTCAAGCCACGTATTCATCTGAGCTATCCTGCGATTCCTACTCTGACTAGCACATGGCACTGGTAGCAATCCCGAGATTACTACTTTTGAGGTCCTACTTTTTAATTTAGCTCCTCGCTCCTTAAATTTGTCTCGTAGGACCTCATCCCGTTTTTTACCTATATCGTTGGTACCAATGTGCACCACGACAAATGGCCGTTCACCCTCCCTTTTCAGAATGTCCTGCACCCGCTCCGAGACATCCTTGACCCTTGCACTAGGGAGGCAACATACCATCCTGGAGTCTCGGTTGCGGCCGCAGAAACGCCTATCTATTCCCCTTACAATTGAATCCCCTATCACTATCGCTCTCCCACTCTTTTTCCTGCCCTCCTGTGCAGCAGAGCCAGCCACAGTGCCATGAACTTGGCTGCTGCTGCTCCCCCATGATGAGTCATCCCGCTCAACAGTACTCAAAGCGGTGTATCTGTTTTGCAGGGGGATGACCACAGGGGACCCCTGCACTACCTTCCTTGCACTGCTCTTCCTGTTGGTCTTCCATTCCCTATCTGGCTGTGGACCCTTTACCTGCGGTAAGACCAACTCACTAAACGTGCTATTCATGTCATTCTCAGCATCGTGGATGCTCCAGAGTAAATCCATCTTCAGCTCCAATTCCACAACACGGTCCGTCAGGAGCTGGATGCGGATACACTTCCCGCACATGTAAGCGTCCCTGATTTCCCACATAGTACAGGAGGAGCATAACACGTGTCCGAGCTCCCCTGCCATGACTTAACCCTTAGATTAACTTAAATTGGCAACAACAGTGCTACAAGTTACTCACTGATATAGAAGAGAAAAAAGAAAAACTACTTACCAGTCACCAGCCAATCACTTACCCCCTTGGCTGTGACGTCACCTTTCTAGCCTTCTCCCTGTAGCTGCACAAGCACGTCTCTCCACGCACCTCCCGATTCTCTCCCCGCACCTGGAACTCCCGAGACGTTGGGCCTTTTTATAGGCCTCAGCAACGCACCTCCCGACTCTCTCCACGCACCAGACAACTCAAAGTGGTTTACAGCCAATGAAGTATTTTTGGATTGTAGTCACTTTGTAATGTGGGAAACACAGCAGCCTATTTGCACACAGCAAGCTCCTTCAAACACCAATGTGATAATGACCAGGTAATCTGTTTTTGTTATGTTGATTGATTTGAAATAGTGCCATGGTATCTTTTACATCCACCTGAGAGAGCAGGCAGGGCCTTGGTTTAACATCTGATCTGAACGATGGCACCTCCGACAGTGCAGCACTCCCTCAGCACTGGAGTGTCAGCTTAGATTTATGTGCTCAAGTCCCTGGAGTGGGACTTAAACCCACAACCTTCTGACTCAAAGGCAAGTGTGCTACCCACTGAGCCACAGCTGATACTGAACTGGAAGGTGTCCATGTGGATAGACTATTTGAGTTAATTAGGCTAGAGAAAACCAGGGGACATATGTATAAGTTATGTAAGCAAGAACTAGGTTAGTTGTCAGGGGGCTTTCTTCACTCAGAGGGTCATTACCCTTTGGATCAAATTGCCAGCTCATGCAGTGAATGTGAATTCACTACAAGCATTAAAAATGGAGCTGGTCAATTTTCTAGCTGATTTCACAGCATCCAAAAGTAGGAGATTTATTGGTCATGCCTCATATTGACTGTGGTTGCCTGGAACTTGATTTGGAGAGGAATTTGACAGATTTCCCAGTACTTTGAGATGTTTTAGCAGCGGCATTTTATCAATGAAAGCATTATTGTTAATTAAAGGAACAGGACTAGATATTACATGGTAGGTGTACATTAATAAAGGTGCTACACTATATGTAGATCATTAGATATAGCACAAGATAAACACAACCAGATATACAATACTACAGGTACAATGAGATGCAGTAGTCGAGGTGCAATACTAGGGGCACAGTGATAAATGTATATTGTTTGATTACTATGCTAAATATAACTAGAGTATAGTTTAAGCAATACCACCTATGAGCAGTACTGGATATAAAGTACAACATAACTTTGAGGACATGGAACTGGAACTGTAATCGGATGCTGGTATCTCCCATTTCTAAATCAAATGCCTGTATGAGATGAGCCACAAACCCACACACTGGTCGGTGGGAGGAACCAACCAGCTTCTGCCAGACTACCTTCGACTGACTGTAACCAGCAAAAAAAGACCTGTGGTGCCTGCATCAGGTTTATCAGTCACCAATGGAAACACCAGACCACATGAGAAACTTCTAATAAACCGGTCATCTGCCAGATGAGAGACAACCTTCTATGCATAATGCTAGGTGTACTATACTAGATGTCCCAGCCTCGTGCTTTCTGAACCATACTGTTCTTGTACTTTACATATAACGTATCTGATTTCCTGTCTCTTGTCATTACAGATTATTCCCATGAAATATTTATGGCAATACCAGGCCTCATATATTTTATGTCAGGTACTTTCGTGCATGACTTACATATTGGAAAGAAAAATTTAGAAGATTCAGAGCAGTGCAAAAGCCATGCTTTTTAAAATTTGTTCTCAGGATGTGGGCAAGGCCTGCTTTTATTGCCTATTCCTAATTACCCTTCACAAGGTGTTGGAACTGTAGAGGGCAGTTACATATCTGGAGTCACACATAGGCCAGACCAGATAAGGACAGCAGATTTCCTTCCCTAAAGGACATTAGTGAACCAGATGGGTTTTTACAACATTCCAATAGTTTCACAGTCACCATTACTGATACTAGCTTTTTATTCCAGATTTATTTAATTAACTGAATTTAAATTCCCCAGTCGCTGTGGTGGTGGGTTTTGAACTCGTGTCTCCGGATGTCTCCGGATCATTAGCCGCGGTCTCTGGATTGTTAGTCCAGTAACTTAACCACTATGCTACTGTACCCCTTAGTGTAAGTGGTTTATAAATGCAATTGAACAGCATTCTACATCATCTTAACCACTGTAACATAATAATGAGAAGTAACAATAGTGCCACCTCTCAAATAAATAATTTTTTTGAAGAAGAAGTCATTCTTTAAGTTTTGCTTTTGGAAAACTTAAAGAATGCCCCCCTGCCCCCACCCCCTTCCAATTTATTTTTGAGATATGATTTAAGGACCAGTGTGCTCTCATTGCCACCACAGTCTGGTATAAATCACATTTAAATATTTATTTTGTGCCAAAACCTGACTTAGTAAATGATTAGCCTGTGAGGCTGATGTCAACATTAGCTCCCACCATCAAGAACTAGTATTAGAATTAATCCATTGACACCATTTTATTTCTCTTCCTTTGTATGGTTAATTTTTAAATGAGCAGAAAATAATGGGCCTGAAATTCCGGCCTCCCCGGGTTAGTACGAAGTGTGTATGGACCTGGGAGGCATTGCAAAAGCCGGTTTTCAGCACAATGCGCATGCGCCGAAAACCGGCTTTTCCGATCTGTCAGTTTCTGGCTTGACAGATCCAATGCATCTCGGCAGCCAAGACATTTGCTTGGGCAAGATTGCGCTATTTGCCCATTTCTTGCCCAACGAATGTCCTTAAAACTCTTGCACCTGGTAAAAGCAGGCGCACAGCCTACTTTTACCAGCGTAAGAGTTTTAAAACATAAAAAACATACAAAAATAAAATTTAAAAACACATTTTTATGTTAAAAACCCTGCCCACTAAGGTAAGTTTATTTTAAATCATAATCACATTTTTTTTTAAAAATCAGAAAAATATATTTTTTTCTAACACATTTATTAACTTTATTTGAAATTAATGTTAAATATGTGAGGTGTGTTTTATTTTTTATGTTGCGTTTAGTGTGTATGATTTTTTTTCTCATTAATAGCAATGAAAACTCGTAGATACGGAATTCTCATCGCTAGTAATGAGAATACTTTACCTGATTGGTTGAGCAGTCACATGTGACTGCACCTTCTGTGTCCGAACATTGAGGATGGGAGCACGCTCCACAGCGTAGGAAGAGAAGGCCTCCCCACCGCAATCGCAGGCGCCTCCTGGACCACCAGGTAAAATCGTTAAAAATTCTCAGGTCGGAGGTGTTCGTCCGAAATAAACTGGAATTTCAAACCCTATGTCGACAGCTGTTACACAATGTGCACTTCTGGCATTGCTGTGTTATGGAGTGACAGTCGCCAGTTAAAGATTATGACCCTGCGGTCCCACAGAGAATTAAGGACTAGTCTAAGTGATGGCCGTAATGTAGTGGTTTGTAATTGCTGCAGTGCTGATTGGAACTGTCAGGAATGTGCTCCATATGCAGAGGTACACACCCTGTGAACGTATCAGTATGTCTGTAACACAATAGAACAGTGGGAGCTTCGGACATCGCCCCAAGCGACACCAACATGACTCCAACATACATGAACCAACACATTCCACGTGTCACTCACCCTCAACCTTTAAAACAGAACCAGCCATTCGATAGCCTTGCTGGAATTGGCTCCAAGACAATGTGGCTTTATTAGATTGGTGTGCTGAAAGAGAGAGGGAGCGAGCGCACAAGAGCAACGACGACTTCAAGTATTAGGTGTCATATGAAGCATTCTAACCTGTTCCTTATGAAAAATAGTTTTAAAGTGAAACTCTGTCGGGTTATTATAATTCATCTGAAAGATTATAACAACTAAAAACTAAATGGACCTGGAACATATTTATGGAACTAAAAATAGACACAGACCAGGAGTGAGCCAAGGTTGAGATATTCAAAACAATCCAAGTTCTGAAATGACACTGCATTTTTACAGAGGAGCGGCTTATTTGTCAGCCCTTATTTTGCCCCATGATGCCATTTTCTGAGGAACACCAGAGCCTTGCTTGCCACTGTTCTCAGTGGTGGTTTGGTATTGGCTGTGGTTTGACATCAACAACTGGAGCTTCTTTAATTATTATTTTAAATCATTTATAAATAGATGTTTTTCTTGCCTCTTTTCTTCCCTCTCCTCAAGTCATTGACTCCTTGCTGTGAAATGTATTCTCAGGGCACCCTCCAGTATCTCAGCCAAATGGCCATTATTCATATGTGAATCTTGGCAGTGAAACTTGGCAGGCTATTCAACCATTGGGGAATCGTAGCTGAATCAAGTTGTGTTCTCACCCAACCAACTACAAAGAGAAGTGGGAGCTTTGGCCGATTTTCCTATTGTAGTGTATTTGATTCATGGGTTCTTTGCTTAAGAATTTATAGCTACACATTTGCTGTAAAGAACTAGCTGGTTTATGAGCAAAGGTTTAACAATCAAACTGAACCCTACCTGTGCATCCACCAGGCTCACAACTGCACACCTCATCATAGAAAACCTGAACTTAATTAACTGAAGTTTTATTGGAGTAGAAATTCCGACGTCCCGGGCCCGTACGAAGTTTCTACCGACCCAGGAAGGCATCAGAAAAGCCGGTTTTCAGCACATAGCCTACTTTTACAGGCACAAGTGTTTTAAAACACACAAAAACATATTAAAATAAAGTTATGAAAACAGATTTTATTGTTAAAAACCTCCCCACTACGGGAAGTTTATTTTAAGACATAATTTTTTTAACTTTTTTTAAAAATTGGGAAAATATATTTTTTTAATAACATTAATAACTGTAATTTAAATGAATCTTAAATATGTAGTGTATATTTTCTATTTTTTTATTAGTATTTTGGGTGTTTTGGGGGGTTTCTCATTCATAATAATGGGAACTCCAACTTACGGTGTTCCCATTATTATGAATGAGAAATTACTGTACCTTGATTGGCTGGCCAGAGCCATGTGACTCCAGCTCCAGCTTACGGATGCCCTATGAGCACGCGCTGCGACGTGCAGGGAGAGGAGGCCTGAGAATCGGGAACTCGAGCGGGCGCAGCAGCTTCAGGTAGGTGCGCATTTTTTCTCTAAAATCTAGTCGAACGCCCGCGGGAAGGAGAAAGCGGAATTTCTGCGCCATTGAGTCTTGTGAACGTCATGTGACTGGCTAAGCCACTCTCAGTGCAATAGCTCCACAAGCCTGTGAGCATGCTCACAGGTGCGTACATTACACCTATCACTAAACCATGGGTGCTGAGGCCAATTGTACTGCCCAGACCATCATCCCAGTGAAAATAACTGAACTGAAAAGAAACCAGAGACCTATGGAACTTCCTGTATGTTATGTACTCAATGAATGTACCTTTTGAGGAAATCCTTTTCTATTTTACTATCCGCTTTTCTATTTTACTATCCATCCCACAACCGGCCAGCAATGAGTGAAAGGATGCATCCAGGCTCTCTGGCAGACTAGTAGAAGAACGAGTAGAGGAACCGGCATGAATGAGATCTCTGGTCATGCAATAGGACCTCCACTCTCTTCACATTCTCTATTAGGCCATTTAGTTTTTAGCCTTGGGATTGAGAGTCTGATAGTTAGCCAGATAAAATCACTATTTCAACAATTGAAAGCAGCATCAATCCTGTAACCTCTTCATCTGGGTGGCTTCATCTATGACTCGTGTGGTTAACGGCTCTTGGTTAAAAATCAAAGGATGTCATTTAGTGGGTAACCACAATACATACTGAGCTACTGATCCTCACAGAGCAGGAATCTCCCAGGTTTGAACACTGGTCAGGGCTGAGTAAGCTGGTCTCAGCTGGGATTGTGCAATTAACGTCAGTGTGTGTGGAGAAGAGGGGGAAAATCAGCCAGGATTCCTCCGCCTGATCAGTATGTACTGACTGCTGCTGGAAATGCATGTCACAAGGAAAAAAGAAAGACTGCCATTTATACACCACCGTTCACGACCTCAGGACATCCCAAAGCGAATGAAGTACCTTTGAAGTGTCGCCACTATTGTAATTTAGAAAATGCGGCAGCCAATTTGCGCACAGCAAGCTCCCACAAGCAGCAATGTGATAATGACCAGATAATCTGTTTTTTTGTTATGTTGATTGAGGGATAAATTGGCCAGGACACCAGGGCTAACTGCCCTGCTTTTCTTCAAAATAGTGCCATGGGATCTTTTATGTCCACCTGAGAGAGCAGTCAGGACCTCGGTTTTTTAACGTCTCAGCCGAAAGACGGCAACTCAGACAGTGCAGCACTCCACTGGAGTGTCAGCCTAGCTGCATGTGCTCAAATCTCTGGAGTGGGACTCTTGAACCCACTATCTGCTACCTACTGAGTCACAGCTACTCTGCTACTAACAATTCTTATTTGGTGTAAATGACAAGCTCATTGGTCAGATGTCATTTTTTTTCTCCTCTACCCCTTGTCCCGTCTCCCCTTAAAAAAGAAAAGTCATGCTGGAGTGCAGTTCCATATGTTATGTGGCCTAAGTGTCATTGTTCATGTGTGAGTCTGGACAGTGTGCATTGATGAGCTCTTCCAGTGTCAAGCACATCACTGTCAGCGGTGGCTCAGTGGGCAGCAGTGGCTCAGTGGGCAGCACTGCTCACGACTGAGTCTAGAAGGTTGTGGGTTCAAGTCCCGCTCCAGGGACTTGAGTGCAAAAATCTAGGCTGATACTCCAGTGGAGTGCTGCACTGTCAGAGATGCCACCTTGCTGTTGAGACATAGAACTGAGGCCCCGTCTGCTCTCCCAGGTGGCTGTAAAAGATCCCATGATACTATTTTGAATATTGGTGCCCAAATTGGCTGCTGCAGTTCCCACATTACAACAGTGACTACACTCCGAAAGTACTTCATTGGCTGTAAAGCGCTTTGAGACATCTAGTGGTCATGAAAGGCGCTATATAAATGCAAGTCTTTCTTTCATAAGGATTGCTGTTCTTAGCAATATCATGATTTAAGTGTTTTGAAACACACCAATGAAAAAGACAATATTCCTTTTGAGCTACAGATGTCGGACGTTGATGGTTCAGGTGAGTGTGCAAATAACATCCTACCTGCCCTTGGCAA
The DNA here is from genome assembly GCF_044704955.1 of Pristiophorus japonicus. Classification (NCBI taxonomy): domain Eukaryota; kingdom Metazoa; phylum Chordata; class Chondrichthyes; family Pristiophoridae; genus Pristiophorus; species Pristiophorus japonicus. The sequence continues at coordinate 33,755,350 of NC_091990.1, read as the reverse complement.
GCCATTCAGCAATGCTGCGGTAGCGGAAAACCTGAATGAGTATATCAGTCTACACTGCTGCTGCAATGAAAATCTGCAATGTATGCATGTGAGCACATCAGAAGTGGCATGAATGTTGCACTGATGTCACTTGGTTACCCTACACCAGTAGTGCTGCTGCAATAAAGGCTCGTTCACTAGTGAAAAGGAGAGCAGTACAGCACTATCAATCAGCTGCCGGCCTCTTTATTTCATGGCTGAATCCTTTCAAGTTTCAAATGCACTCTTGACTGAGTCTTGTGGGTTGGATTGTTCAGGGAAAATTGACTGGATTGAATTATTGTTTTTCATTTTTTTTAAAGGAATATGGAATATGTAACTGACCCCACTGCCAGAAGTAGAGGGATGTGAATCACTGTTTACCTGTTTGACACGCCGCATTTATAACTTCGTTTCCATAGAATTAAATGAAACACATCTTTGTTGAATGGAAGTGTCTGCTCATTTCATATGTGCAGTTCGTGATAGAAGAATAGTTGAAATATTAAGAAAATAAGCCATTGATGAAAGGTCAAACAATCACTTACCTTTGTCTGTTCATTTTTGAGCCTGATGATGATAGCACTGAAATTTTAAATCAGTGTTTTTATTCCAGCTAAATATTGTTGCTATCACAATGAAGGAAGAATACATTAACCCGTTGTGATATTTATGTCCTGTTTTATTTTTTTTAAAGCCTTCATAAAGTAACATTTTCATATTCTTCATTGTAAGATATCACACAACAATTGAGGAAGGACCAGCCGATCTTGACTGGAGCAGAGTGCAGCACTTTCCTCTGTATCCATTCGGAAATCAAAGGAGAAACCGACAAAAACAGAATGTGGGAGTAAAATCCTGACTTACAGCTTCTCCCATTTCACTTCCTTTGCTTGCAGACTCTTCCAATCTGACCCTGTGCCCAAGTGTCCACTCGATATATATATTATATTATATTAGAGTATGTTATTGAGTTATAATATATAGTTTGGCAATTTATTAAAAGTAAAGAATGGAATAGTATCAATGTACTGCCACTCGGTGTCCCTAATACATCCAGCAAACACAAATTTGGGGGCAAAATTGGGCTCCTGTGCACCTGCCGTTAGAGCCTCCGGGGGGGCGCTAACGGGGCGCAAATGGGTTTGCATCCGGGGAGGTGGGGCGCGCTACCGATACCCATGAAATTGTGCGGAAGTTAGTGAAGGCGCAAATTTGGCAGCGCCCCGCTTCTGCCGGTAGTGTCTCGGCCCGCTACGCCAGTGATGATGACATCATCGTCGAGTGCAGCACCCTGTTTTCACCCCGTGGTGGAACTTGGGCACACGCCCTGTGAAGCCACCGTGGACGATGTCAGTGCCAGCCTCGCGGGTTGTGAACTGGGCCGCACTCCGCTCACGGGGCGACAATTAAAGAGGAGGTGTCCGGCGCCATTTTGTTCTCCAGGCCGACTTATCGGTCTGGCTTTCCCTGCTGTATTTCGCGGTGTCCATTCCGCGATAGTACAGCCCGGCACTCCGCTTCTGTGCCGGGTTGCAGTGACGGCATCCCACATCCCTGGTGGCATAGTGGAGGCCCCTTATCCCACTGCAGAGCAGGCAGCGTGCCCTCCCCTTTAATGGAAGGGGAGGGCCCTGTGCTCGCGGCAGCGCTTCGCGGCGAGGTCGCCTAGCGCTGCAACATTTGCGCGCTTAGCGCCCCGGTCCCACCCCCGAGAGGAAGTGGAGCACCCGACATTGCACTCAACTTCCTCTGCCCAAGTTTTGTGGACTGGCCTGGACCTCCGCCCCGGGCGCAGGAAGTCCCACCTCGCCACGGTTACCACCCCCAAACGGTGCAGTACCGAATTTCAACCCCAATGCATCCTACTTGTAGATTGTGGTGAGGCTGTGATCAGGGTGAAATTCTTCTTTTAATGGACAAGAGAATGTCTGTACTTAACAACCTGCTAATGAAATGACAGCCCTGGAATATGTGATTTTTCAGAATGCAATTTTGTTTGCAGGTCATTAATCACAGAGAAAAACAGGCAGTCTCCTTTTTTTTATTAAAAGAGAAATTTTGATCAAAATATCTGCAGCACGATAAATCTTTCTCTGTTTGCTTCCTTATAAACTGAACGTGCACGTGTAAATGGGCTCGCGTTTTCAATGCGCTCTAGTCACGTTGCTTGGCACTGTGCATCATCCTCCAGAACAGGAGGAAATGCCAGCCTTAGATATAGATTCTCCATTACTGTTGTCTGTCATTCTCTCTGATCAGCCAGCAGGAGGTGTCATTGAAGCAAAGTAAGACAAACAGTTCCAGTCCCTAGGCAGCTCCAACCAGCATTCAGTAGCTGCACAGTGCTGCTGGATCAGAGAAGCGGCTTCAGGGTGAGCGGCCATACAAGAAACAACCTGAATCTTAGTCCACTCATTGGAGAACACCTTGGGGCCAGCAGTACTCGAAATACATCACCTGAACTCTGACGGTGAAGTATTTGTTTCTTTGAAGTATTTGTTTCCTACATTACAACAGTGACTACACTTTCAAAGTATTTCATTGACTGTAAAACGCTTTGGGACATCCTGAGGTGGTGAAAGGTGCTATATAAATAGGAGTCTTTCTTTTTTGATTCCTCAATGTAGATAAAGAAGTGTCGGATAGGAAAAGACCAACATCCATCCAGCCTGTCCCATGCAGTCATGATGCACCACGATACAGAAACACCCTACACACCCTACATTTCCTGAGAGAGGCAAGAAAACAGATAAACAGCTAAAAACTCAGACAAATTAGTGGGGGGAGGGGGAGGGGGGGAAATCTGGAAAATTCCTCTACGACCCCTTTAAGTGATCAAAACTCGTCCAGGAGACCACGTTGACCCTGACTTCATTATTGTATCTACCTCTTGTACAACATGATCTCCTCCCCAGTCAGCAACATATCCAGCTCTCTCTTGAAGATGTGCAGCAAACATAGAAAGATAGAAAATAGGTGCAGGAGTAGGCCATTCGGCCCTTCGAGCTTGCACCACCATTCAATAAGATCATGGCTGATCATTCCCTCAGTACCCTTTTCCTGCTTTCTCTCCATACCCCTTGATCACCTTAGCCATAAGGGCCATATCTAACTCCCTTTTGAATATATCCAATGAACTGGCATCAATAACTCACTGCGGCAGGGAATTCCACAGGTAACAACTCTCTGAGTGAAGAAGTTTCTCCTCATCTCAGTCCTAAATGGCCTACCCCTTATCCTAAGACTGTGCCCCCTGGTTCTGGACTTCCCAACATCGGGAACATTCTACCTGCATCCAACCTGTCAGTCCTGTCAGAACCTCATATGTTTCTATGAGATCCTCTCTCATCCTTCTAAACTCCAATGTATAAAAGCCCAGTTGATCCAGTCTCTCCTCATATGTCTGTCCTGCCATCCCTGGAATCAGTCTGATGAACCTTCGCTGCACTCACTCAATAGCAAGAACATCCTTCCTCAGATTAGGAGACCAAAACTGAACACAATATTCCAGATGAGGCCTCACTAAGGCCCTGTACAACTGCAGTAAGACCTCCCTGCTCCGAAACTCAAATCCCCTAGCTATGAAGGCCAACATACCATTTGCCTTCTTCACCGCCTGCTGTACCTGTATGCCAACTTTCAATGACTGATGAACCATGACACCCAGGTCTCATTGCACCTCCCCTTTTCCTAATCTACCGCCATTCAGATAATATTCTGTCTTCGCGTTTTTCTCCCAAAATGGATAACCTCACATTTATCCACATTATACTGCAACTGCCATGCATTTGCCCACTCACCTAAACTGTCCAAGTCACCCTGCAACCTCCCCCTCACAGCTCACACTGCCACCCAGTTTAGTGTCATCTGCAAACTTGGAGATATTATACTCAATTCCTTCATCTAAATTATTGATGTATATTGTAAGGAACTGGGGTCCCAGCACTGAGCCCTGCGGCACCCCACTAGTCACTGCCTGCCATTCTGAAAAGGACCCGTTTATCCCTGCTTCCTGTCTGCTAACCAGTTCTCTATCCACATCAGTATATTACCCCCAATACCATGTGCTTTGATTTTGCACGCCAATCTCTTGTGTGGGACCTTGTCAAAAGCCTTTTGAAAGTCCAAATACACCACATCCACTGGTTCTCCCTTGTCCACTCCCCCTAGTTACATCCTCAAAAAATTCCAGAAGATTTGTCAAGCATGATTTCTGCTGCATAAATCCATGCTGACTTGGTCCGATCTTGTCACTGCTTTCCAAATGCGCTGCTATTTCATCCTTAATAATTGATTTCAACATTTTCCCCACTACTGATGTCAGGCTAATCAGTCTATAATTACTCTCCTTCTCTCTCCCTCCCTTTTTAAAAAGTGGTGTTACATTAGCTACCCTCCAGTCCATAGGAACTGATCCAGAGTCTATAGACTGTTGAAAAATGATCACCAATGCATCCACCATCCGCAAATCAGCGTTCACTGCATGAGCTGGCAACCTATTCCTATTATTCTGAGGGAAAAAAAAAAATGGCCAACATTCAACCTAGATCTGCTATTATATAACTTGTAAGCGTGACCCCCGGTCCTCAATGATCTATTCAGTTGAAATAATTTGTCCATGTAAAGACAATCTAGTCCCTTCATTGTTTGATAAACCTCATTCAAATTGTCATGTATCTCACATTACTGTATATAACTGTATCTTACCATGCTATACATGACTGTAACTGGATACGACCTGCAACAATAAGCATACCTTACCACCAGGGGTGCACTTGCAGGAGACACTCCATACCTGTCCCACTGTGGTATATAAAGGGAGGTCTCAGGCAAGTGCAGGACTGGAGAGCTGTGAATTAAAGGTGCAGGTCCTGAGTGACCTTGACTTCAGCATGTGTCTCGTGTAAGTCAGTACATTAGCGTCAGGACTTAACAGTGGCGACGAGTTACGGGATCACAGAATCCACAGAATGGCTACCAACAGCTCAGATGAGAAATACAATGCTGGAGACAATTGGGATGACTTTATAGAAAGGCTCCAGCAAAGCTTGGTGACCAAAGACTGGCTGGGCGACGATAGCGCAGACAAGAGAAGAGCCCATCTCTTGACCAGCTGTGGCTCGAAAACATACGCTTTAATGAAAGACCTGCTGGCACCCGAGAAACCAGCAAGCAAGTCGTTTGAGGAGTTGAGCACACTGGTGAGAGACCACCTGAAGCCAGCGAGCAGCCTACACATGGCCAGACTCAGGTTCTACAACTACAGACGCTGTGTGGGCCAAAGCATACCCAACTTCATGGCGGAACTTCGGAGGCTGGCTAGTTCATGTGAGTTCCCCAATGAACTAAGGAGAGAAATACTGAGAGACTTTTTTATTGAAGGAATAGGCCACTCAGGCATATTCCGAAAGCTTATAGAGACTAAGAACTTGACTCTAAAGGCAGCAGCACTGGTCGCACAGACGTTCTTGGCAGGCGAAGAAGAAACGAGGCTGATCTATACTTCGGGTATGACAACCAACGAGGCATCGGAACATTGTGAAACAAACCACTACCCCCACACACAGACAAAGGCAGGAGAGCAGGCCTTCAACAGCAGACAGTGGCACCAGAAGCCATCAAAATCAAGGGCCACATGAACAGCCGATCACACCGCATCAACCCACAATGCGAGCAATCAACAACAGATTGAGAGAAGCTCAAGGGAGATCAGCCAGATGCAGCTCATCCTTCGGAAACAATGGAAACAGTCTGTGTTGGAGTTGTGGGGGAAGGCACTCAACCAGGGTGTGTCGATTTCAGCATGCCATTTGCAGAAACTGCAACTACACAGGGCACCTTGCTTGCATGTGCAGAAAAACAGCAGCTTGGCTGGTATACGAATCGGAAGGGTCGGAAAGCGGACCAGAAGACGGTTGGAACAGTGCACGGGACGCCGTGGTACAGCGGGTTAACACGATCAATGTCCACTGTTCTTACACCAAGACGCCTCCAATTATGATGAGGGTTCTACTCAACGGGATACCCGTCAACATGGATCTGGACACGGGGGCCAGTCAATCCCTCATGAGCGTTCAACTGTGGCCGCACAAAAGCAACAGACCAAAACTCACAAAGATCGACACCAAACTAAGGACCTATACTAAAGAAATCATCCCAGTCCTTGGCAGCGCCATGCTCTCAGTCACACAAAAAGGTGCACCAACTTTCCCTGTGGATTGTCCCTGGGGATCTCCCAGCCCTGTTGGGGAGAAGCTGGCCAGCAGAACTTAATTGGAAATGGGATGATGTTCACGCCATGTCGTCAGAGGAATGGACCTCCTGCTCCACAGTTCTAAGCCGTTTTGAACATCTCTTTCAGCCAGGTGTGGGCACCTTCAAAGGGGCTAAAGTTAGAATCTACATCACACAGAATGCCAAACCGGCCCATCACAAGGCTAGAGCTGTGCCTTATGTGATGGGGGAAAAGATTGAAAATGAATTGGACCGGCTTCTGCAGAAGGCATAATTTCTCCCGTGGAATTCAGCAACTGGGCAAGTCCCATCGTCCCCGTCATGAAGCCTGATGGATCCGTGCGAATCTGTGGGGATTACAAGTCTACCGTAAACAGAGTCTCCCTACAGGTCCAATACCCACTGCCCAGAGCGGAGGACCTATTTGCCACGTTGGCTGGAGGAAAACTTTTCTCGAAACTTGACCTCACATCTGCGTATATGACGCAAGAACTGACCGTAGAATCTAAGCTACTCACCACCATCAACACACATCGAAGCCTTTTTGTGTACAATCGATGCCCATTCGGCATCAGGTTGGCAGCTGCTATATTCCAGCGCAACATGGAAAGTCTGCTCAAGTCCATCCCGGGGACGGTTGTGTTTCAAGATGACATACTCATCATGGGCAAAGACACTGACTCTCATCTCCGCAATCTTGAGGAAGTACTAAGTCGATTGGATCGGGTAGGCCTAAGAGTTAAGAAATCCAAGTGTCTGTTTCTCGTGCCTGAGGTTGAATTTTTGGGCAGAAGGATTGCCGCTGATGGAATCCGCCCAACAGAATCCAAAACCGAAGCGATTCGTCTGGCACCCAGGCCCCGGAATGTCTCGGAACTGCGCGCCTTTCTCGGGCTACACAATTACTTTGGGAACTTTATGCAGAACTTGAGCACACTGCTGGAGCCTCTCCACATGCTACTCAGAAAGGGGTGTGATTGGTTTTGGGGGGACGCCCAAGAATGCGCTTTCAATAAGGCACGCAACCTTCTATGTTCCAAGAGTGTTTTAGCCTTTTTTGACCCAGGTAAAAAGTTAGTCCTTACGTGTGATGCGTCAGCGTACGGGGTCGGGTGCATTTTACAGCACGTCAATGATGCGTGTAAATTGCAGCCCGTTGCTTATGCCTCCAGGTCACTTTTGCGGGCGGAGCGCGGGTACGGTATGGTTGAGAAAGAGGCACTCGCGTGCGTGTACGGTGTCAAAAAGATGCACCAATACCTTTTCGGGGCCAAGTTTGCGTTAGAAATTGACCACAAACCCCTCACGTCCCTACTATCTGAGTGCAAGGCAATCAACGGCAACTCCTTGGCGCGCATTCAGCGGTGGGCACTCATGCTGGCGGCTTGCGACTACACGATAAGGCACAGACCAGGCACAGACAACTGTGCCGACGCGCTTAGCAGACTACCCCTGGCGACCACAGAAGAGTCCGACGAACAGGACTGTGAGATGGTCATGGTAATCAATGCCTTTGAATCCACAGGTTCGCCCATGACGGCTCGCCAAATCAGAGCCTGGACGACCAGCGACCCCACGTTATCTCTAGATAAAAGATGCATTTTAACCGGTGACTGGGCAGAGGCTCGCGATGCCTGCCCCTTCCATAGGCGCATGTATGAACTCTCACTACAAGCAGACTACCTGATGTGGGGCAGCCGAGTAGTTATGCCCTTACGAGGTATTATTACTGTGGCATAGCAATATCCTGCTGTCAGTATTATTACTGTGGCACAGTAATACCCTGCTGTCAGCATTATTACTGTGGCACAATAATACCATGCTGTCAGCATTATTACAGTAATGTAGCATAAGAATTGCCTAATGTCAGCATTATTAGTACTGCAGAAGAATATCGTGCTTCTAAGAGAATGTTCATTGGGGAATGACAGACTAAGGGGGGCACTAACAAAACGATTGGTATCACTGTACCCAAGCAAAGAAGAAGTCGTCTGGAAAAATATATTTCTTGGAGCAAATCCTCTTCAACTGGGTGTCAGTTACCCTATTTTGTCCCAACCACGTATTAATTTTTCATTCGTAATGTTTATTGTAGATAGAACTTGAGTTTAAAGCCTAGATTTTCTAATCAGAGACATATTACTGCTGGTGTCAACTCATTTATTTTTAATAGGATAATGCTGTTGTTAAGATAACACTGACCAGATGTGTGCACTCACATTCACACAGATTTATGTCTACATACGTACTGTGTTGTCTATGTTTTGTATTCTATGTGCAGATTTATGTTTGTTGTATCTATGTATGTAATTCATAACCTTGTGTTAAGGACCCCCAATATCACCTGACCTAACACATAAGACAGGCTAGCAGAGCTCCTGAGCAATGTTATAGGTCCCATATGGTGCGGTGTGATCATATATTGGTTCGTGTGCTGTGGCTGTGACAACCTTGGTTCAAATCCGAATCATGGCATGGCAGCGAGCCTTAGATTTAGGGGAATCAAGGGATATGGGAATTGGGCAGGAAAGTGGAGTTGAGGGCAAAGTTCAGCCATGATCTTACTGAATAGTGGAGCAGGCTCGAAATGGCCGTATGGCCTACTCCTCCTCATCCTAATTCTTATGTTCCTACCCTGGTACCATTTTCCCCGCATGTCTGTCTGGACAGGCAATGCAAACAAGCACTGAATTTCCATTAAATTAAGCTGGTCAGTAAGGTTCAGTAAAATCTCAGATCAAATGTTGCTCATCCTTCAAAATCTTCATGGATGTGAGTAACCTCAAAGGGAGCTACATTCTCAAAAGTTAAAGACTTTCTTCAATCACCAAGGAATTCAACAAAAATGTTCTTAGACTCTGATTCTCTTAAATACATGCTTTCCTATGGACTGGAGGGTAGCTAATGTAACACCACTTTTAAAAAAAGGAGGGAGAGAGAAAACGGGTAATTATAAACCGATTAGCCTGACATCAGTAGTGGGGAAAATGTTGGAATAGCAGCGCATTTCGAAAGCAGTGATAGGATCGGACCAAGTCAGCATGGATTTATGAAAGGGAAATCATGCTTGACGAATCTTCTGGAATTTTTTGCGGATGTAACTAGCAGAGTGGACAAGGGAGAACCAGTGGATGTAGTGTATTGGACTTTCAAAAGGCTTTTGACAAGGTCCCGCACAAGAGATTGGTGTGCAAAATCAAAGCACATGGTATTGGGGGTAATGTACTGACGTGGATAGAGAACTGGTTGGCAGACAGGAAGCAGAGAGTCGGGATAAACAGGTCCTTTTCAGAATGGCAGGCAGTGACTAGTGGAGTGCCGCAGGGCTCAGTGCTGGGACCCCAGCTCTTTACAATATACATTAACGATTTAGATGAAGGAATTGAGTGTAATTTCTCCAAGTTTGCAGATGACACTAAACTGGATGGCGGTATGAGCTGTGAGGAGGACGTTAAGAGGCTGCAGGGTTACTTGGATAGGTTAGGTGAGTGGGCAAATGCCTGGCAGATGCAGTATAATGTGGATAAATGTGAGGTTATCCATTTTGGGGGCAAAAACACGAAGGCAGAATATTATCTGAATGGCAGCAGATTAGGAAAAGGGGAGGTGCAACGAGACCTGGGTGTCATGGTTCGTCAGTCACTGAAAGTGGGCATGCAGGTGCAGCAGGTGGTAAAGAAGGCAAATGGTATGTGGGGCTTCATAGCTAGGGGATTTGAGTATAGGAGCAGGGAGGTCTTACTGCAGTTGTACAGGGCCTTGGTGAGGCCTCACCTGGAATATTGTGTTCAGTTTTGGTCTCCTAATCTGAGGAAGGACATTCTTGCTATTGAGGGAGTGCAGCGAAGGTTCACCAGACTGATTCCAGGGATGGCTGGACTGTCATATGAGGAGAGACTGGATCAACCGGGCCTTTATTCACTGGAGTTTAGAAGGATGAGAAGGGATCTCATAGAAACGTATAAGATTCTGACGGGACTGGACAGGTTAGATGCGGGAAGAATGTTCCCGATGTTGGGGAAGTCCAGAACCAGGGGACATAGTCTTAGGATAAGGGGTAGGCCTTTTAGGACTGAGATGAGGAGAAACTTCTTCACTCAGAGAGTTGTTAACCTGTGAATTCCCTGCCACAGAGAGTTGTTGTTGCCAGTTCATTGGATATATTCAAGAGGGAGTTAGATATGGCCCTTATGGCTAAGGGGATCAAGGGGTATGGAGAAAAAGCAGGAAAGGGGTACTGAGGGAATGATCAGCCATGATCTTATTGAATGGTGGTGCAGGCTCGAAGGGCCGAATGGCCTACTCATGCACCTATTTTCTATGTTTCTATGTTTCTATGCTTTCCATGGTTTTCCTAACTTAGTGTGAGAGATAAAATGGGCAACTGATCAATGTCTAAGTGGGGTCCTGCAAAAATTCTCAGATGGTCAATGATGTGTATCAATGATCTGCTTATTCTGAGGAAAAGCTGCAAACTCTACTGCAGTGGCCAGGGCAAACTGGAGGGGTCGAGGATCACCTTTACTCAGATACCACGCTCATGACCAACTCTAGCCTGTTCGTGGAAATCCATCTTTGTAACTGGTTGACACTGGGACTGGCTTAATGTTACTAGTTGTGTAAAATCTCACTCCGCCTGATGCTCCAGCTCTTCCCCACATCGATAACCTGTGTGTTCTATGCCCTCGTCTACCCACGGTCATTAGTGCTAGCTACAAGCCTTCAAACTGTCTTCTCCTAATCACTCTGGTGAAATTATGCTGGACCCTGTGAGAAATTCTCATTTTCACAGGCTGAGGGCAAATCCCGATTGACGAATACCTCAACAGTGCCAGACCCTGTAGTCCCTCAAAACAGCTGCTTTCCTGCAAGATGGAAGGGGAGACGGCTCAAAGTGGGCTCGAAAAAGAGATGAGTGAATATAGACCTGGAGGACCGAGATATGATTGGATGGGTGTAATACAGGTCCAATGTTGAAAGTGCTATGAGGTGAAGTATGCAGTTGGCAGCTGCTGCCATCTAGCAGCAACAGGGAGTGGAGGTGAAATCCTGCAGACAGCAGTATGTCAAATGGGAGCAGTAGGGAGCACAGTGGATACCAGTGGCAGCTGCCTAGTACGCTTGTAACAGTTAGCACATTAGTCGCTGGTCTTTAATGAATAGATTTCCTACTCTGTGGCACACTGCTACATCAACAGATTTGTCCCATTACCTCCTGTCATCAAGCATTTGATTTGAGATTTCCCATGCCCTGACACTTCACCAGGCCGAACACTGCTGTTGTGCAGATGCCATTTTGTGTGAACGTTTCCTCAAAGTTGTGGTCATTATTAAATCAGTGCAACTTCAAGCATGCTAATAATAGAAATATCCACCAAGTCAACATGAGATAAGCTAGTGGTGTTGATTTACTCTCAAAAATGATTACCAAATATTTATGCTGCTGCACAAGGTTAGCGCTTGGATAAATACATGTCTGAATTCTTCCAGAATGAGCTGCCAAAGGCAAAATGGGGTAGGCAACTAAATTATTCATGGACATTATAACAAAACCAAAAGGAACCTGAGAACCGTTATTTCATGTACTGCACAAGTTTGCTGGCAAATATATGGTCAATGATTTAGTAGTATCATGCTGTTAGTTAGTTCTGCTGTGTGAAGTGGCCCATCTTATTTCCACCATTTGCACGTGACTCCTTTGTTCAATATCACAAGGCCCCTCACGATTGGAAGGTAGGTGATATGATTGGCGCCCAATTTGAATAGGTCAAAAGAAAATTCCCCGAAGAAATCCACAAAACAGTTGTTTAGCCCTGAGCAGTCAAATCTTTCAGTATGCACCAGAATCCGAAATCCCACCAAAGACAACAGAAATTCCTGAAATTCTTAAGAATAATCGGCAAGGTCAAAGTATCATGAAATTATTTTGCGTTTGCGCAGATCCTGTAAGGTTAGTGACCGCCCGGCACAGATTGTGAGAAAGTGACACATCACACGACTTGTCAGAGTTAGCGCACTCACCACTGAGACTCCTAGCGACGAGCGTGTTCCATATTATGTAGCACGCGGCTCAATCAGTGACCCTGAACCTCGGAGCCTCGCTTGAGACACAACAAAGGGCGCACTGCGGGCAAAATGGGAACTATTTCGCAATGCAGAAATACTTGAGGTTTACAGTAACCATGGAAGGCAACCTGCAACAGAAATTCCCAAATCCTGACTACTTCCCATCAGCGGGATAAACACAGAGTGATGGCAGGAGGGAACAATTAGAGCAGGATATTACACATCGGGGCATGTTAAAGAAAAGCCACACTCTCAGGCCGCACTGCCCCGTGGACCCTGCCAGATGTTTTTGATGAGTAGCTCTCTCTCGGAGTCCCTGTGATCTTGTTTAATTAAACACAGTCACTTACATACAGCATTTCATGCTAACAGCACCATCTCATTCCGGTCCGGATATGGAAAACAGCCAGATTCCCTTGAACTGCTTCTCCTCAGCAAACTGCACGTCCCCCCCACCCTCCCCCATTCCACGCCCCCACCCCCGAAAAAAAAAAATACCAAAAAGAAACGTTTAAATAATCTTTAGGAAATAATCACTAGGTTTTTTTTATGTTTTCCAATTTAAAAGCAGTTTCTTTCTCTGCCTGACTGATGGTTGAGAGTGTTCAGAAATGGACTGGGGCTCTGGCAATCTTATTTAGTTACAGTTGAATAAATTCTCTGCTTTCATGAAATGACTGGCCTCGGGCTGCGACAGCAGTTTAATACACAACAACCGGTAACTGAAAAGCCCTGGTTTGTGACACAGTAACAATATCCTGCCTCTTGCTCTCATAATGCAAGAGCATTCATTTGGGGAAAAGGAAAAAAAAAATCTAAAAGTAAATAAAGAACAAATTGAAACAATAACTATACACGAGCAATGAAAAAGAAATTTGAAAGGGGATTATTCGCATGCTGCTATATTCCTCTGGCACCCAGAGGGGGGAAAGTGGCACAGGCAGCCATTTGCTTTTGCTTTATTTCTTTCCCACCGCCTCCATTCTCTTACGGGTCGTTGCCAACGTGCATCTGCCTCTGGCCACGAGAATAGGACGGTTTGGGAATTCTGTCCCCACGGCCAACATCAGTTTGTCCCCGTGACCAAGGTCAGTGTGTCTCTGGCCAAAGTCAGTGTGTCTCTCTGGCCAAGGTCAGTGTCTCTCTGGCCAAGGTCAGTGTGTCTCTCTGGCCAAGGTCAGTGTGACTCTGGCCAAGGTCAGTATGACTCTGGCCAAGGTCAGTGTGTCTGTGGCCAAGGCCAGTGTGGCTCTCTGGCCAAGGTCAGTGGCTCTGTGGCCAAGGTCAGTGTGTCTTTGGCCAAGGTCAGTGGCTCTGTGGCCAAGGTCAGTGTGTCTCTGTGGCCAAGGTCAGTGTGTTCTGTGGCCAAGGTCAGTGTCTCTCTGGCCAAGATCAGTGGCTCTGTGGCCAAGGTCAGTGTGTCTCTGTGGCCAAGGTCAGTGTCTCTCTGGCCAAGGTCAGTGGCTCTGTGGCCAAGGTCAGTGTGTCTCTGTGGCCAAGGTCAGTGTGGCTCTGTGGCCAAGGTCAGTGTGTCTTTGGCCAAGGTCAGTGTGTCTGTGGCCAAGGCCAGTGTGTCTCTGTGGCCAAGGTTAATGTATCTCTCTGGCCAAGGTCAGTGTGACTCTGTGGCCAAGGTCAGTGTCTTTCTGTCCAAGGTCAGTCTGATTCTGGCCATGGTCAGTGTGTCTCTATGTCCAAGGTCAGTGTGACTCTGGCCAAGGTCAGTGTGTCTCTGGCCACGGTCAGTGTGTTTCTGGCCACAGTCAGTGTGTCTCTGGCCAAGGTCAGTGTGACTCTGGCCAAGGTCAGTGTGTCTCTGGCCACGGTCAGTGTGTTTCTGTCCAAGGTCAGTGTGTCTCTGGCCAAGGTCAGTGTGTTTCTGTCTAAGGTCAGTGTGTCTCTCTGGCCACGGTCAGTGTGTCTCTAGCCACTGTCAGTGTGTCCCTCTGGCCATGGTCAATGTGTCTCTCTGGCCACGGTCAGTGTGTCTCTCTGGCCATGGTCAGTGTGTCTCTAGCCACTGTCAGTGTGTCTCTGGCCACTGTCAGTGTGTCTCTCTGGCCATGGTCAGTGTGTCTCTCTGGCCACTGTCAGTGTGTCTCTCTGGCCATGGTCAGTGTGTCTCTAGCCAAGGTCAGTATGTCTCTGGCCACTGTCAGTGTGTCTCTCTGGCCATGGTCAGTGTGTCTCTGGCCATGGTCAGTGTATATCTATGGCCACGGTCAGTGTGTTTCTGGCCATGGTCAGTGTGTCTCTATTGCCAAGGTCAGTGTGTCTCTGAGGCCATGGTCAGTGTGTCTCTGGCCAAGGACAGTGTGTCTCTGGCCAAGGTCAGTGTGTTTCTGGCCATGGTCAGTGTGTCTCTATTGCCAAGGTCAGTGTGTCTCTGGCCAAGGTCAGTGTGTCTCTGGCCAAGGTCAGTGTGTCTCTGGCCAAGGTCAGTGTGTATCTATGGCCAAGGTCAGTGTCTCTATTGCCAAGGTCAGTGTGTCTCTGAGGCCATGGTCAGTGTATCTCTGGCCAAGGTCAGTGTGTCTGTGGCCAAGGTCAGTGTGTCTCTATGGCCAAGGTCAGTGTGTTTGTGGCCAAGATCAGTGTGTCTGTGTATCCAAGGGTCAGTGTGTCTGTGGCCAAGGTCAGTGTCTCTATTGCCAAGGTCAATGTGTCTCTGAGGCCATGGTCAGTGTATCTCTGGCCAAGGTCAGTGTGTCTGTGGCCAAGGTCAGTATGTCTCTATGGCCAAGGTCAGTGTGTCTCTGAGGCCATGGTCAGTGTATCTCTGGCCAAGGTCAGTGTGTCTCTGGCCAAGGTCAGTGTGTCTGTGGCCAAGGTCAGTATGTCTCTATGGCCAAGGTCAGTGTGTTTGTGGCCAAGATCAGTGTGTCTGTGTATCCAAGGATCAGTGTGTCTGTGGCCAAGGTCAGTGTCTCTATTGCCCAGGTCAGTGTGTCTCTGAGGCCATGGTCAGTGTATCTCTGGCCAAGGTCAGTGTGTCTCTATGGCCAAGGTCAGTGTCTCTATTGCCAAGGTCAGTGTATCTGTGGCCATGGTCAGTATGTCTCTATGGCCAAGGTCAGTGTGTTTGTGGCCAAGATCAGTGTGTCTGTGTATCCAAGGGTCAATGTGTCTGTGGCCAAGGTCAGTGTGTCTGTGGCCAAGATCAGTGTCTCTCTGGGCCAAGGTCAGTGTGTCTCTATGGCCACGGTCAGTGTGTCTCTATGGCCACCGTCAGTGTGTCTCCATCATCAAGCAGCAAGGCGAATGACTGGATGAATACCGTTTTCTTCCCTCGGGCTGGATCGGAACTTTTCATTTCCTGTGCGGTGATCGCCCTCGGGGTCCAGCTCCGCACTCACCCACATAAGTGGGGATTTGAATGGCAATCAGCCCTGGGGAGTAAACCCTGCAACCTGTTTGTGAAGCCGAGATCTACCTTTGCTCCTTTTTATTAGGCTGTTGGCAGTTGTATTTGTAAAACGATCTAATTGGTATGGCTAAGAGGGAAGAGGGGTGAATATATATATATATACACATTACTGGTTTTGATATCTGCAGTATAGAGACAGGAAACTGATGTAGTATTGAGCTGCCTTCTTGCAGGGCAGACTGAATAATTGACCACACCAAGGGGTAGAAATTGGTTTGCTTTGCATCTGTTTTTCGGGTGTAAAATGGGTGCATAGCATTCCAATTTAGCAGTGGAACATCCTGCACCCAATCTGCATAGCGTTGGTCCCATTGCTAAATATGTGGAGGCCTTGTTCTTTAGACATCCTGGGCGGATGCCTTGCACATAAGCATTAGGCCACTTAAACATGTCAATTAGGCACCTAACGCCCGTCGAAGGACTCCATCAATAAATTTGTTGGCAATGGGTGGGGTAAGCATCTGGCCTGCCCCACTCCGGATTCTTCAGCCACTATCTAAGGGCAAGTTAAAGTCTTAAATAAAAAAATATTCCACTGGAGCCAGAAGGAGCAGGACTGTTCTCTCTACTCCACAATCGTCACGATCGCACCTCTCCAACTTGATCTCCAGGTTCCGACAGCGGACAAACACATTCATTTTGAAATAACATTTTTTGTTTAAATAATTGAAATACAAGAGTCTATTTTCAGACAAGCACCAGACTTCAGAGACTTCGTCTGTCTGTTATCTTCTGCTCCAGGGCAGATCCTACACATGAGGTTCTTGAGGGGAAGAGCTGAGGTGATTTCCCTCACTCATGGTTGTAGTTCTACTCTAGTTGAAGTTCTATAGTCTAGTCTATGCTCACTGGGGCTGCCGAGAGTGTAACTCGAACCCTTCACCTGCCTCACTGGCGGGATTGCCACCACTAAAACAATCTCACAGATTATGCTTTGTTCATGTTATTTCCATAATGGCAGAGGCTGGGTGATGGAGGCTGGGTGATGGAGTCTGGGTGATGGAGGATGGGTGGTGGAGGCTGGGTGGTGGAGGCTGGGTGGTGGAGGCTGGGTAATGGAGGCTGGGTGATGGAGGCTGGGTGGGGGAGTCTGGGTGATGGAGGCTGGGTGATGGAGGCTGGGTGGTGGAGGCTGGGTGGTGGAGGCTAGGTGGTGGAGGCTGGGTGAGGGAGGCTGGGTGGGGGAGTCTGGGTGGGAGAGGCCGGGTGATGGAGGCTGGGTGGGGGAGTCTGGGTGATGGAGGCTGGGTGGGGGAGTCTGGGTGGGAGAGGCCGGGTGATGGAGGCTGGGTGGGGGAGTCTGGGTGATGGAGGCTGGGTGGGGGAGTCTGGGTGATGGAGGCTGGGTGATGGAGGCTGGGTGGGGGAGTCTGGGTGATAGAGGCTGGGTGGTGGAGGCTGGGTGAGGGAGGCTGGGTGATGGAGGCTGGGTGGGGGAGTCTGGGTGGGAGAGGCCGGGTGATGGAGGCTGGGTGGGGGAGTCTGGGTGATGGAGGCTGGGTGATGGAGGCTGGGTGAGGGAGGCTGCGTGGTGGAGCTACGTAGTGGAGGGTAGGTGGTGTTGCTGATGCTGGCATTTACTGAGAGACCTGAGTAAGTTCAACGAGTTCCAGTACAACCAATAACTCAAGCAGTGCTGTGCTGAATAATTGTCTGGTTGCCTACACAACCGTCAACACTGCAGGACAATAGTACCCCTACTGCGTTATCTGGATAACCAAATAGCCTTGAAAAAGCTGTTTTTTACTTTTATTTTCACCTGGTTTATTTCATAGTGAGCGAGGCAACATAGCGAAGCCCACAATGCCAGAAATAACAGCGACCTGATGACTCCTCTCTGCTGAAGATGCCATCTACTGCTGGTCCACGTACAAGAGAAATGTCAGAAAGAAGGGTAGATTGGAGGGATATCACAACAGCAACACATAGCAACTGAGCTGAGGCTACTGAGACCGGGAGATGAATGCTGAAATCACAAAACCCAACCATGGTGCCAGTTTTAAACAGCTATCGTGTCTGAGTTTTAAGAGTCAGTTTTGGGCCCAAGTTAGTTAAATTGCTCCTGTTTCCTGATATTTCAACAGTGGTTGAGTCCAAGTTTCTGGAATAGAAGTTTGGCCTCAGGAAACATCGATGACATGTAAAACAGTTAGTTATCATTAGCCCTTTTTTTAATAAAAACAAATACATAGATCTGTAAAGAGTGAAAAATAAATCCAGTCTCATTAAATCTGCACTTTTTACAAATACTTTTTTCTGGTGATAGTATCAGAGGTTTAGTTGTTAGCAGTAGTAAATGTTATGTATGGAGAAAGAGTCAGACTGAACACTGTGAGCTCAAAGTAAAGTGTGACCTTAGTCTTTTATTGCAGGTCTCCAGAGTGCCTGCCCAACCTGTGAAGCCTCCTTAAATATCTGTGCTCCCAAGGGATTATGGGATCCCTTCGGACTCCAGGGGATGAGCCCTCAGGTGGCTGTACAGAATAAATACAAGTTTACATATATAACAGTAAACATGCCAATAAAATGTGAATAATCACAGTGGAAGCTCAGGCTGCCTCCCTCGGATGTGCGATTGGGGCATCCATTGTCAACTAACTAGGAGCGCACTGAGGGAGGTCAGCACACGATCTGTCTCCAGTATTATTAAACTGTGGCACACTCGGTTTCTTGACCTCACTTCAGTTTTATTCACTTTCGTCCACCTGGAGATCAGGTAAAATGATGCAGCAAACTCTCAGAGGACGACTGCACGCATACAGCTTTTACTCAGAGAGCACCAGTAAACTGCCAGAGCCGCACAACTATTGCAGAACTTAAAGTGGTGAGCGTTCAATGATCAGCTTGCTAGCAGGGAGGGTCTACCTGTCTGTACACTGGGAATGTGTACATAAGGTGATGCTAACCTGTATTAAAATACTTGCTCTGGAATTGGAGTCAGGAGAGTTGTTACACTATAAACACTGTGTGCTACATTTGAAAGGGTTTTTCTGAAAGGTTTTCCCTATTTTTTTCCCTTTCCCATGCAGTCTCCCTGTGCCAGGTAATGTCCTCATCTTAGTTTTTATCTGGTTTTTGCCTCTCCCAGGAAATCACATGGCTCTGGTTGGGGTGGTGAATGTTTCAGTGTAAGAGGTGTCGCAGTTGTGTGGGGCGGACTGGTTGGGCTAGGTGCTCTTTATCTTTCCGCCATTGTTCATTGTTCATAGGTTTATATGTAACCTTCAGGGCTGCTGGCCGAGGGCCGTGCGGCTCTTTGTCGGCCGGCGCGGACATGATGGGCCGAAATGGCTTCCTTCTGCGCAGTAAATTTCTATGTTTCTATGTTCTATGTTCTAAGGGCCCACTCACCGGCCTCTTCTCAAATCCACTCGTGAGCTAGCCATTGGTGTTTGTTAGTGGGGCAGGGTGATTTAGCTCCGACTCTCACTCTCTGACCTTCATTCCAAATCCCCTGCTCCCCTTCCCAGCAATACAGCCATATGGGAGCCCCACAAATCTGCAGCCCTGTACTATCCTGTGGGAGAACTGCAGCAACATCAGCATTAGTTCTGCTGTATCTTAGTTAACGTCCCTTGAAATTTCCACCTTCTGCACGAGACACCTCAGGAGCACAGAACTTCAATAAGAGAATGCAAGTTCGATCATGATGTCATCTGCTATTTCTTTGCAAAATACAACACCATCATGTATTTGAATGAAAATAATAAGGAGCAGAAAAGGTGATTTGGGATTATTGCTTCATTTCAGTGTGAGCTGGGAGGACTGGGCGAATTTTGCAAAATGTGGAGGTTCTTTGCCTTCTGAACCTTCTTGCTTCACTCTGGCTGAAATTAAAAATCATCTGGTCCTGTAACCATCCCACAATAAAAATAACCAACACACAAATGGAAAACCGATGCCTCACCTTGATCTGCACAAATTTCAGAATGGTCCTCGCAACTTGTGGCAAGGAGGGGTGACTGGTTAGGACCAGAGGCACATCCCTCTTCCAGGAGTGCACCCCTGTTACCATTATTAGTGCTCCTCATTACTATGGGGAACTCTGACCTGAATTGAGCATTCTAAAATTAGGTAACTCCGATAATTATTGTAAATGTATTCCAATCTCCCATTTTTTCTCCCTTTTAACAAAATTATAGAAATGATGGAACAGAATGCCATTCAGCCCTTCACACCTGTGACAGTGCTGGCTCTTCAGTTACAGCTATCGGGTTTAATCCCACTTCTACTTCCTTCCTCCATATCCTTTTATATTTTACCTCTTTAAATACTCGCCTAACTCCCTTTTAAATGATGTTGTCGTCTCCACTTCAATAGCCACATGTGATAAAACATTCCATGCTTTGAGAACCGTGAATACATTGTTTTTTCATTTCTCTCTTGCTGAGCATTACTCCACACGGCAGACAGAACACTCACTGGAGGGGTAATGTACAAACTTCTGAAGGGACAGAAAACAGGCGACATAGGATCGGCCATCCATTATACATCCAGACGTCAACGGCAGTGCATATAACAGGCAGCTGGTCCTCCCCTGGAGTGGTACACCACCACGCTGCTCCTTCCACTCCCTGGCCTGCTCCAATTGTGATCGCAGGCCGGGGCCCATGAGAGGTGTGAGTTCGGGGCCCAGCAGAGGCGAGGGCCCAGGGGCAGCACAGGCCAGCCCACACTGCGATATGTATGCGCACTAGGTCCGTGCAGCAGAGCTGGTCTCCAGTCATCTTGTGTAATCCTTGCCACTGAACCAAGACCTCGCTCTGTCAAGCCCGTGTGGTGGCTGGTGTGCAACGGCCACCACACGTTAAAAAAAATCCACGCACAGGCATCTTCCACCCTTCAACATGTAGTTCGAGATCTGAAATATTAGGTCCTTCATTGAAACACATGTGAACTTTTTGGCATGGAAGCAAGTCATCCTCGATTCGAGGGACTGCCTATGATGATGATGATCCTGCACCATCCGGTTATTGTCCCCTACGTTACTTCCACTATTTCGGACGGAAAATACATTGTATCACAAATGTTTTAATTTAGTGTCAGGCTGTGGCTCAGTGGGTAGCACTCACGCCTCTGAGTCAGAAGTCCTACTCCAGAGACTTGAGCACATAAATCTAGGCTGACGTTCCAGTGCAGTGCTGAAGGAGTGCTGCACTGTCGGAGGTGCCGTCTCTTGGATGAGACGTTAAACTGAGACCCTGTCTGCTCTCTCAGGTGGATGTAAAAGGTCCCATGGTGCTATTTTGAAGAAGAGTAGAGGAGTTATCCCTGGTTTCCTAGCCCTTATTTATCCCTCAATCAACATAACAAACACAGATTATCTGGTCATTATTACATTGCTGTTTGTGGGAGCTGGTATGCACAAATTGGCTGCCATGTTTCCTACATTATAACAGTGATTACACTTCAAAAAGTATTTAATTGGCTATAAAACGCTTTGGGACATCCGGTAGTTGTGAAAGGCACTATATAAATGCAAGTCTTTCTTTTTCTATACAAGGATTTACTTGGTAGTCACTAGGCGAGCTCAAGGCAGCACAGCCTGCTGCCAGCCAGGTGAAGTCCACACTAAAGCAGGTGCTGCAACTGCTACATTGCAAAATCCCTAAAGGGTCTTTATTTTACTTCATGCCAATTACTTTTCGAGTTTTCATCCTTTGAATAAAAATACTGCAGTAAATACAATCAGTGATACAGTGATGTTAACATGTCATCAATCACCTTTCACACTGCACTGTAAGCTAACCTGTTAAAATTCTCCTGCAGGATAATTCCCCTTTATATGCAAAACACACTGTGTAAAAGATCGGAGTGGTTGTGCAGATGATACACAGTGGGGGGGAAATTGCGGTCGGAAGCTTCCTTCGTACGAACACCTCCGACCCCAAAAAAATCTACGAAAGTACCTGGTGGTCCCGGAGGAATGTAGAGATCCTGGTCGGAGGCCTAGATTCGCTGCGCAGCGCATGGGGAGATGTCTTTCAGGTGCGTACGTACATGTTGGAGTCATGTGGGCCTGGACCACCAATCACGATGCAGTATTCTCATTGATAATAATGGGAGCTCTGTTTGTACGGACTCCCATTACTATCAATGAGAAAATCCCTAAAACACCGAAACACAGCATAATAAATAAATAAAACACCTCACATATTTAAAATTAATTGAAATTAAATGTAATTAAATGTTTTAGAAAAAAAATATATTTTTTGGAATTTTTTTTAATGTGTTTTAATAATGTTATAATTAAATTTACCTTAATGGACAGAGTTTTAATATAAAACTGAGTGTATCAATTGAATTTTTATATGTTTTAAAACTCTTACGCTGGTTAAAAGTAAGCTATATGCCTGCTTTTACCAGGCGTAAAAGTTTGAAGGACATTTGCTGGCCGTGAGTTGGGCAAATAGCTCAATCTCTCCCACGCGGATGTCCTTCTCCTGGAAATGTGGAGGATCTGTCAAGAGAAATCTTGACAAATCGGAAAAGCCGTTTTTTTGGCATATGCGCATCGCTCCCCGAAAATCGGCTTTTGTGACGCCTCGCTGGGTCTGTGCGCACTTCATACGCACCCGGCGAGGTCGCAAGTTTCGGGCCATTATGAATGTATTTACACAAGAGTATGTATCAGATACTCAAAGATAGGAGAGTCCATTTGTACTTATGCAATTTCTGCCGTCAGTTGATAGCCCTCCCACCTCTGAGTCAGAAGGTTGCGGGTTCAATTCCCACTCCATGAAACTGGAGCACAGAAATCTAGCCTGACACTCCAGTGCAGTATTGAGGGAGTGCTGTACTGTCAGAGGCGCCGTCTTTCAGATACGACGTTAAACCGAGGCCCCATCTGCTCTCTCAGGTGGACGTGAAAGATCCCGTGGCACAAAATTTCGATGGTATCCCCGCTGTCCTGGGCAATATTTCCCACATTACAACAGTGACTATACACCAAAAGTACTTCTTTGGCTGTAAAGTGCTTTGAGACGTCCAGTGGTGAAAGGCGCTATATAAATCCAAGTCTTTCCTTTTTTCTTTATCCCTCAATCAACATCAGATCTGGTCATTATCACATTGCTGCTTGTGGGAGCTTTCTGTGCGCAAATTGGCTTCCACGTTTCCTACATTACAACAGTGACTACATGTCAAAAGTACTTCATTGGCGCTTTGGGACATCTTGAAACACAAAAAGTTAGTATGCAGGTACAGCAAGTAATCAGGAAGGCAAATGGAATGTTGGCCTTTATTGCAAGGGGGATGGAGTATAAAAGTAGGGAAGTCCTGCTACAACTGTACAGGGCGTTGGTAAGACCACACCTGGATTACTGCGTACAGTTTTGGTCTCCTTATTTAAGAAGGGATATACTTGCATTGGAGGCAGTTCAGAGAAGGTTCACTAGATTGATTCCAGAGATGAAGGGGTTGTCTTATGAAAAAAAGTTGAGCAGGTTGGGCCCATACTCATTGGAATTTAGAAGAATGAGAGGTGCTTATGGGGGCTCTTGACAGGGTAGATGAAGAGAGGATGTTTCCCCTCGTGGGGAATCTAGAACTAGGGGGCATAGTTTCAGAATAAGGGGTCACCCATTTAAAACAGAGCTGAGGAACAATTTCTTCTCTCAGAGGGTCACGAATCTTTGGAATTCTTTACCCTAGAAAACTGTGGAGGCTGGCTCATTGAATATATTTAAGGTGGAGATAGACAGATTTTTGAACTATAAGGGAGTCAAGGGTTCTGGGGAGCAGGTGGGGAAGTGGAGTTGAGGCCAAGAACAGATCAGCCATGATCTTATTGAATGGCGGAGCAGGTCCGAGGGGTCAAATGGCCTACTCCTGCTCCTATTTCTTATGTTCTTATGATGTAGTGAAAGGTGCAAAATAAATGTAAGATTTTTACCCAGTGAAGATTTAAAAATAATGAGCAGCAGCTGCTGCATCACCATGATACCTTCCTGCTCTTCTCGGGTATTGGCTGTTCCACTGTGTTGGTGTGTAACTTTGCCCATTTATAGCATACAGTGCCCAGCAAGTGACATACAGGCACCTACATAATGATGAGTGGAGTGCATCCTCCAACCCGACGTGTAGTGTATGTAGTCGGTACAGGTGAATATATCCAATCAGATATTTATTATACCTGCACATGTATCTTATTGTTGTCCTGGAAAATGTCTGTTGGAGTCGCTGTGTTCTTTCTCCGCCACAGGGCCCCAATGGGAACCAGCTCTTTCAACTTTGAAACTTTCTTTATTAAATTATCTTTCATTAATAAAACATGAATGGGATACTGAACGGGGATCATTTTCACTTTGAAAGCTCAGTTTTGAGCATTTAGACGTTGTTGAATTTCTTTATATCATACTTCACACTGTTTATTGTTCTTCCAATCCGTACAGCTGCAGTTTGTCTCATTTTAGCTGTTCTGCGGGTTATTTATCACATGACATAGCCCAAGGGTCTGACCTTTCAGCTTTAGATCAGTGTATCTGTGCTCCAATAGCCCCATCTAGTGGGTGGTCCATGTCATAATGTAAGGAATTGAATCTCTGATATTACCCGTTTAGATTTAAAAAGCAAATAGAATCCAATTTACTGAAAAATGCTAAGAATTATCTTGCAATAATTATTAAATCAAAATTCCAATTTAAGGAGAGACGCTTCACTAATCAGAGCCACTTTTAGCACTGCACCGCTTTACATCGTTCCACAATATGTGCCAAGAATAATGTTTTTTTATTCTTTTTTTCCATTTAATGCATCTAGTTAATCGTCACATTAGTTGTGGAACTGGGTACAGTGTTTTCAGCAATATTCAAAACGTTTGTTATATTTTTTTCACCCCAAATTTTCTAAAATTTCTGGCCTCACTTACCGACGATTGCAAGGGATGAGATTATCTCTGCTCTGTAACTGGCTATAAAAGGGAGATCTGAGGAACCACCCTGTGTTTCCTAACTCTTTCCGATGAGTTCTTCTTTGTGCCAGCCACAGCAAGATGGAAATTCCGAGTCAGACTGAATGTGCAGATTGAACCCACGGCCTTTCTCTCGGTCGTGTGGCAAAGCACCGGAGAGCGAATCTTCTACATCCAACAGAAAGAAAGACTTACATTTATATAGCGCCTTTCACGACCACCGGATGTCCCAAAGCACTTTACAGCCAATTAAATACTTTTTGAAATGTAGTCACTGTTGTAATATAGGTAATGCGGCAGCCAATTTGCACACACCAAGTTCCCACAAACAGCAATGTGACAATGATCAGATAATCTGTTTTTTTAGATGTTGATTGAGGGGTAAATATTGCCCAGGACACCAGGGATAACCCCCCCTACTCTTCTTCAAAATAGCGCCATGGGATCTTTTACGTCCATCTGAGAGAGCAGGCAGGGGCCTTGGTTCAACGCTTCATCTGAAAGACGGCACCTCCGACAGTGCAGCACTCCCTCAGCATTGCACCGGAGTGTCAGCCGAGGGTTTTGTGTGAGTAACAGTGTATCAAGCAATTCCATTGTAAATATTGGCCCAAAATTTTCAAATGAAACTATTTTCCAACCAACATTGCATCAGAAACTACAAAGCTGATTGAATGGTTCACACTGGGACAGGGGTCAATGAGTGAACTTATTGGAGCAAGGAATTTGCATGGTAATTATCAGTGCATTTTTACACATCTCCAGGTATGATCAAATCTTCCTGACCATAAACCTTTGCCATGTGAGGAGAAGCAACATCATCAACATCAGTCGGACCCAGTGTGTCTCTTGTCCTTTATCTTTCCCGATCAACCCCACTTTGTGGTGCTTTTTCTGTTTTCCCTATGTTACAACAGTGACTACACGCCAAAAAAAGTACTTTGTTGGTTATAAAGCACTTTGAGACATCCTGAGGTCATGAAAGACGTTATTTAAATGCAAGTCTTCAAATTCGTTTTTGATTTTCATCACCAAAGATTGCTGTAAAAAGAACAAACTGAATCTAATTTACTAAGTACGCCAGGAATTATCCTTTACTAATTATTGAATTAACGATCCGCCCTTAACAGGATAGGTTCTCACCACTGGATCTGGTGAAGACTTCCCTCCGCCCAGCCCTTCAACACAAGACACACCGACTGTGCAGCTTGCACATCCCCCCATGTTATAACACAGAGAGCAAACACGTTCCTGCAAATAACTGCCGGTAATACTTCGCCAGTAAAATTGCTGAACTGCGCAATTAAGAAATAAAGAGCAATATTGAGAGTTCGGGCAGTTTCAAGAGAGACCACAATCATCATCATCATAGGCAGTCCCTCGGGATCGAGGAAGATTTGCTTTCACTCTTAAAATGAGTCCTTAGGTGGCTGAGCAGTCCAATACGAGAGCCACAGTCCCTGTCACAGGTGGGACAGATCGTCATTGAGGGTAAGGGAGGGTGGGACAGATTTGCCGCACGCTCTTTCCGCTGCCTGCGCTTGATTTCTGCATGCTCTCAGCGATGAGACTCGAGGTGCTCAGCGCCCTCCCGGATGCACTTCCTCCACTTAGGGCGGTCTTTAGCCTGGGACTCCCAGGTGTTGGTGGGGATGTTGTACTTTATCAGGGAGGCTTTGAGGGTGTCCTTCTAACGTTTCCTCTGCCCACCTTTGGCTCGTTTGCGGTGAAGGAGTTCCAAGTAGAGCGCTTGCTTTAGGAGTCTCGTGTCTGGCATGCGGACAATGTGGCCTTCCCAGTGGGGTCAGACCACAATGGGCCTGGGTCCATAGTACAAATCTCAGAAATTGCTTTTTGACACGATTCACCCAGAGAGGCTACAAGAATGGCTGAGTGAGAAATAGAAGCGTCGTTTGGAGCAACATGGGATGCTCTCTGTGCTGTGGGGCGCGGGGGCAGTGCACTTAAACCAAACAATGCTGTATCTGCGAGTGCTTGATTTTTACACTGGGTACTTACAAAAACACCTCATTCTTTGATAACACTCTCTCATTTACATAACAAAATCACCAAGTAGCTTCTATTGTTATGATACTTCCCCAAAAGTAAATTTGAGTTCCATTCCCCTTTCCCCCAGTCCTGTCTCAAAATGGTGCACATCACTGCTCTGTGATAAACATACAGGAGGCTGCTTGTGATGGTAAGATGACTAGGGTTATGTTGTTTCCACCTTCTCTGTACTGCTGTCCTGCAAGTTCTGGAATGGCCAATAACCCCAATAAAGTCATTCTATTTTTACTTTGGTAGAAAGCTATTGGAGCAGTCAGTCCTCAGGCCAATCTTCCTGGCTACAAACCATCGAAGCAACGAAAAGATGTCTGAACATCTGCTGGGTCAGCTATTTCCTTCTCTTCAACCTAGTATTAAATAGACATTACTAGCTCCTGTAAGCTTGCTCCTTAACCTGAAGGCAGAGTATTGTGGGCTCGGATGCCAGCGCGGCCCATTATTTTAACTCAATGGCCTTGACTGGGGGTCTCGTCAAGTCCCAAGTATGTTGCTAGGGATTCCATTGGCAGGCTTGATGCTGAGGGCCCTGGCAGAACCTAACACCCATCTCAAGTTGTGCTTTCTGACAGTAGTTTACAGATCGCCTTGGGACGTTTTACTATGTATGTTAAGTGCACTATAAAAATTCAAGTTGTTGTTGTTATTGACTGGGGCTAACAGATATAGGAAGATACATTGTACAATCTCTGTTTATGCATGAGAACAACCTGTCCCACTCTGCTAGGTACACAGCAGGAGAGCCTCTGTTGGATGCACAGAAGGCTGAAGCATGAATGTGTTGTCTACTTATAATCTCCCTGAGTTTCACAGAATCATAAATGCTATGGCACAGCAGGAGGCCATTTTGGCCCATCGTGTCCATGCCAGCCAAAAAAGAGCTATCCAGCCTTATTCCACTTTCCAGCTCTTGGTCCATAGCCCTGTAGGTTACAACACTTCAAGTGCATATCCAAGTACTTTTTAAATGTGATGAGGGCTTCTGCCTCTACCATCCATTCAGGCAGTGAGTTCCAGACCCCCACCACCCTCTGGGTGAAAAAAGTTCTCCTCAGCTCCCCTCTAATCCTTCTACCAATTATTTTAAATCTATGCCCCCTGGTTATTGATCTGTCTGCTAAGGGAAATAGGCCCTTCCTATCCACTCTATCTAGGCCCCTCATAATGTTATGCATCTCAATTAAATTTCCCCTCAGCCTCCTCTGTTTCAAAGAAAAATAACCCCAGCCTATCCAACCTTTCCCCATAGCTAAAATTATTCAGTCCTAGCAACGTCCTCGTAAATTTCCTCTCTACCCTCTCTGGTGCAATCACACCCTCCCTGTAATGTGGTGACCAGAACTGCATGCAGCACTCCAGCTGTGGCCTAACTAGTGTTTTATACAGTTCAAGCATAACCTCACTGTTTTTATATTCTATGCCTCAGCTAATAAAGGAAAGACTAAGAAAGTTTCTTAATTACTCCAATTTTTTTGTAAGAGGCATCTCCATCCCATTCTTCTGGAGCCATGTACATTTGACTCTGAAATCATTGATGTAAAAGAATGTTTAAAAAGATGCTCATTCCCCAAAGTATCCAAGTAATTAAGGGAACATTCTAAAGTTAACCAGGATTCCTAGTAACTATTGGAAAGAGGTAATGATAACAAGTGCTGCTTCCTTAAGGGCGATTACACTCACAACACAATTGATTTAAATGTGAATGAGTCGTGAAGTTGAAGAGCACTTGCCCCTCATCAGTTCAGTTCTAGTTACACGCAGGGCACTGTTAGCCAGTGTAAAAGCCATTTCAGATGGTGGCAGCATGCTGTGCAGACCATTAAGTAATTATTCATTGCTGTGCATCGTCATGTTTAACTTCACAGCAGTGAATTCTCACATCACTGGCCAGTAAAAATAGAAACGGATGTCACAAACAACTGTCTTCAACTCGAAGATTGGCTCAGGTACTGGATCCTCGAGCCATTAGAAAATCAGCAATCTCCAGTCGCGTCAGCCCAACCACGTTCCCGAGAGACATCACGGAGAATCGGTCTCCAAGGTGAATTCAGGCTGAAAGATTATTTTTAAAGTATGTTTTGAAAAGAGTCCACAACACTTTCATGGTCTTAATAGAACGTACTACAGTTAAGTTTCCCAGTCATCCACTACTACTGTCAGTCACCTACTCATCAACGACTAGAAGGTAGAAGGTTTAGAGGAGATTTGAGGGGAAATTTCTTCACCCAGAGGGTGGTGGGGGTCTGGAACTCACTGCCTGAAAAGATGGTAGAGGCAGAAACCCTCACCACATTTAAAAAGTACTTGGATGTGCACTTGATGTCCCGTAACCTACAGGGCTACGGACCAAAAGCTGGAAAGTGGGATTAGGCTGGATGGCTCGTTGTTGGCTGGCATGGACACGATGTGCCGAAATGGCCTCCTTCCATGCTGGAAATTGCTATGATTCTATGATTCGACAGTCAGTCACCTAATCATCAACTACTACAGTCAGTCAACCAGCCATCAACTACTAACAGATATTAAACCTGAGTGATCAGCTTCCTCATTTTTTTGTGATTTTCTCTCCTCCAATGCCAAGTTACAATTCCATGGAGCCAGTGGCTGTGCCCACTC
Organism: Pristiophorus japonicus; assembly: GCF_044704955.1. Taxonomy (NCBI): domain Eukaryota; kingdom Metazoa; phylum Chordata; class Chondrichthyes; family Pristiophoridae; genus Pristiophorus; species Pristiophorus japonicus. The sequence goes on along the minus strand of NC_091990.1, from coordinate 33,726,008 downwards.
AGCCAAGTGCCCATGCCCCATGTGTGGGCCCAGACAGCAAATCCCAATTTTAACCCTGCCTGTCGAGTGGAAATTGGGCGGGCAGTTAAAATACGGGCAGCAACCTCCCTCCTGTGATCCCGCCTTCCCAAGGGGTGTGATTTTAACCTGCTGTTTTTAGCAGGCGCGCGGGTCACCGGATGTGAGGTAACGGGGTCTGGATTTAAGTATGCAGATCGGGCTCCAATGATGTCATTGGGATGAGACTGCCATTTTAACCCAAATCCTGCGCATGGGGAAACCGTTGTGACTTCGCCGCCTGGTAAACCTGCAGATACAGGGCCAGAAGAAACATAGAAACATAGAAAATAGGTGCAGGAGTAGGCTTTCTAGCCTGCACTGCCATTCAATGAGTTCATGGCTGAACATGCAACTTCAGTACCCCATTCCTGCTTTCTCGCCATACCCCTTGATCCCCCTAGTAGTAAGGACTACATCTAACTCCTTTTTGAATATATTTAGTGAATTGGCCTCAACAACTTTCTGTGGTAGAGAATTCCACAGGTTCACCACTCTCTGGGTGAAGAAATTTCTCCTCATCTCGGTCCTAAATGGCTTACCCCTTATCCTTAGACTGTGACCCCTGGTTCTGGACTTCCCCAACATTGGGAACATTCTTCCTGCATCCAACCTGTCTAAACCCATCAGAATTTTAAACGTTTCTATGAGGTCCCCTCTCATTCTTCTGAACTCCAGTGAATACAAGCCCAGTTGATCCAGTCTTTCTTGATAGGTCAGCCCCGCCATCCCGGGAATCAGTCTGGTGAACCTTCGCTGCACTCCCTCAATAGCAAGAATGTCCTTCCTCAGGTTAGGAGACCAAAACTGTACACAATACTCCAGGTGTGGCCTCACCAAGGCCCTGTACAACTGTAGCAACACCTCCCTGCCCCTGTACTCAAATCCCCTCGCTATGAAGGCCAACATGCCATTTGCTTTCTTAACTGCCTGCTGTACCTGCATGCCAACCTTCAATGACTGATGTACCATGACACCCAGGTCTCGTTGCACCTCCCCTTTTCCTAATCTGTCACCATTCAGATAATAGTCTGTCTCTCTGTTTTTACCACCAAAGTGGATAACCTCACATTTATCCACATTATACTTCATCTGCCATGCATTTGCCCACTCACCTAACCTATCCAAGTCGCTCTGCAGCCTCATAGCATCCTACTCGCAGCTCACACTGCCACCTAACTTAGTGTCATCCGCAAATTTGGAGATACTACATTTAATCCCCTCATCTAAATCATTAATGTACAGTGTAAACAGCTGGGGCCCCAGCACAGAACCTTGCGGTACCCCACTAGTCACCGCCTGCCATTCTGAAAAGTACCCATTTACTCCTACTCTTTGCTTCCTGTCTGACAACCAGTTCTCAATCCATGTCAGCACACTACCCCCAATCCCATGTGCTTTAACTTTGCACATTAATCTCTTGTGTGGGACCTTGTCGAAAGCCTTCTGAAAGTCCAAATATACCACATCAACTGGTTCTCCCTTGTCCACTCTACTGAAAACATCCTCAAAAAATTCCAGAAGATTTGTCAAGCATGATTTCCCTTTCACAAATCCATGCTGACTTGGACCTATCATGTCACTTCTTTCCAAATGCGCTGCTATGACATCCTTAATAATTGATTCCATCATCTTACCCACTACCGATGTCAGGCTGACCAGTCTATAATTCCCTGCTTTCTCCCTCCTTTTTTAAAAAGTGGTGTTACATTGGCTACCCTCCACTCGATAGGAACTGATCCAGAGTCAATGGAATGTTGGAAAATGACTGTCAATGCATCCGCTATTTCCAAGGCCACCTCCTTAAGTACTCTGGGATGCAGTCCATCAGGCCCTGGGGATTTATCGGCCTTCAATCCCATCAATTTCCCCAACACAATTTCCCAACTAATAAGGATTTCCCTCAGTTCCTCCTCCTTACTAGACCCTCTGACCCCTTTTATATCCGGAAGGTTGTTTGTGTCCTCCTTAGTGAATACCGAACCAAAGTACTTGTTCAATTGGTCTGCCATTTCTTTGTTCCCCGTTATGACTTCCCCTGATTCTGACTGCAGGGAACCTACATTTGTCTTTACTAACTTTTTTCTCTTTACATACCTATAGAAACTTTTGCAATCCGTCTTAATGTTCCCTGCAAGCTTCTTCTCGTACTCCATTTTCCCTGCCCTAATCACACCCTTTGTCTTCCTCTGCTGAGTTCTAAATTTCTCCCGGTCTCCGGATTCGCTGCTATTTCTGGCCAATTTGTATGCCACTTCCTTGGCTTTAATACTATCCCTGATTTCCCTTGATAGCCACGGTTGAGCCACCTTCCCTTTTTTATTTTTACGCCAGACAGGAATATACAATTGTTGTAGTTCATCCATGCGGTCTCTAAATGTCTGCCATTGCCCATCCACAGTCAACCCCTTAAGTATCATTCGCCAATCAATCCTAGCCAATTCACGCCTCATACCTTCAAAGTTACCCTTCTTTAAGTTCTGGACCATGGTCTCTGAATTAGCTGTTTCATTCTCCATCCTAATGCAGAATTCCACCATATTATGGTCACTCTTCCCCAAGGGGCCTCGCACAACGAGATTGCTAATTAATCCTCTACATTACACAACACCCAGTCTAAGATGGCCTCCCCCCTAGTTGGTTCCTCGACATATTGGTCTAGAAAACCATCCCTTATGCACTCCAGGAAATCCTCCTCCACCGTATTGCTTCCAGTTTGGTTAGCCCAATCTATGTGCATATTAAAGTTACCCATTATAACTGCTGCACCCTTATTGCATGCACCCCTAATTTCCTGTTTGATGCCCTCCCCAACATCACTACTACTGTTTGGAGGTCTGTACACAACGCCCACTAACGTTTTTTGCCCTTTGGTGTTCTGCAGCTCTACCCATATAGATTCCACATCATCCAAGCTAATGTCCTTCCTAACTATTGCATTAATCTCCTCCTTAACCAGCAATGCTACCCCACCTCCTTTTCCTTTTATTCTATCCTTCCTGAATGTTGAATACCCCTGGATGTTGAGTTCCCAGCCCTGATCATCCTGGAGCCACATCTCCGTAATCCCAATCACATCATATTTGTTAACATCTATTTGCACAGTTAATTCATCCACCTTATTACGGATACTCCTTGCATTAAGACACAAAGCCTTCAGGCTTGTTTTTTTAACACCCTTTGTCTCAGAGACCCAGAAAGACAAGTCTTTTTGGTTTCGTAGTGGGCCAAACCCTTTCCTGGCCTCACCTATTATCCACACACATGTCTTTCCAGGAAGGACCACCAGATTACTGTCAGGAGCTGGCCTGTCTCCTCTTTGGCCCATTAGATGGTGAAGCAAACTAGCGCTCCCACTGCTGCATCAGCTGAGGTAAGCTAACTCAGCACAGTCTACCAATCAAATCTGGCACCCTCCCGTAATGATCAGCTCCACAGTAGGTAGAATGATCAGGCAATCAAATAACTAATAGATCGCAAGCGCAGAGCATTTCTGAGCCTTAAAGAACAACCCAACTCGGGAGCTGCAAAGCAACATTACAGACGGCTCAAGGTTGAGGACCAACAAAAAACCCAGGACCTAAAGAACAGGTGGTGGATGGAGAAAGCGCAGGAGATACAACAACTGGCCGACAGCCTTGATGTACGAGGATTCTTCATCGCAATCAAGGCCATCTATGGTCCAAACTCCCAAGGCCCTACCCCACTACTGGCCAAGAACGGGGAAACACTCATCAAGGACAGCGAGGCAATCAGGTCCCGCTGGAAGGAGCACTTTGAAGATCTCCTCAATCGAGACTCTGCCTTTGACTCGAGTGTTCTCCACTCCATCCCGCAGCATATGACCCACCTCAGTGAAACCCCAACATTGCATGAGGTAGGAAAAGCCATAAGACAGCTCAAAAACAACAAGGCTACAGGAGCGGATGAAATCCCTGCTAAGGCATTAAAATATGGCGGAGAGGCGCTGTTGGCACGGAGACATGATCTCATCTCTCTCATCTGGAGGGAGGAGAGCATGTCGGGAGATCTCAGAGATGCAGTGATTGTGACCATCTTCACAAAAGAGGACAAGTCCCACTGCGGTAACTACAGAGGAATCTCCCTGCTATCAGCCACTGGGAAAGTTGTTGCTAGAGTCCTCCTCAACCGCCTTCTCTCTGGGGCAGAGGAGCTCCTCCCGGAGTCACAGTGCGGATTCCGTCCCCTACAGGGCACAACGGACATGATTTTTGTAGTGCGACAGCTGCAGGAAAAATGCAGGGAGCAGCGCCAGCCCTTATAGAAACATAGAAACATAGAAAATAGGTGCAGGAGTAGGCCATTCGGCCCTTCTAGCCTGCACCGCCATTCAATGAGTTCATGGCTGAACATTCAACTTCAGTACCCCATTCCTGCTTTCTCGCCATACCCCTTGATCCCCCTAGTAGTAAGGACCTCATCTAACTCCTTTTTGAATATATTTAGTGAATTGGCCTCAACAACTTTCTGTGGTAGAGAATTCCACAGGTTCACCACTCTCTGGGTGAAGAAGTTCCTCCACATCTCGGTCCTAAATGGCTTACCCCTTATCCTTAGACTGTGACCTCTGGTTCTGGACTTCCCCAACATTGGGAACATTCTTTCTGCATCTAACCTGTCTAACCCCGTCAGAATTTTATATGTTTCTATGAGGTCCCCTCTCATTCTTCTGAACTCCAGTGAATACAAGCCCAGTTGATCCAGTCTTTCTTGATAGGTCAGTCCCGCCATCCCGGGAATCAGTCTGGTGAACCTTCGCTGCACTCCCTCAATAGCAAGAATGTCCTTCCTCAGGTTAGGAGACCAAAACTGTACACAATACTCCAGGTGTGGCCTCACCAATGCCCTGTACAACTGTAGCAACACCTCCCTGCCCCTGCACTCAAATCCCCTCGCTATGAAGGCCAACATGCCATTTGCTTTCTTAACAGCCTGCTGCACCTGCATGCCAACCTTCAATGACTGATGTACCATGACACCCAGGTCTCTTTGCACCTCCCCTTTTCCTAATCTGTCACCATTCAGATAATAGTCTGTCTCTCTGTTTTTACCACCAAAGTGGATAACCTCACATTTATCCACATTATACTTCATCTGCCATGCATTTGCCCACTCACCTAACCTATCCAAGTCGCTCTGCAGCCTCACAGCATCCTCCTCGCAGCTCACACTGCCACCCAACTTAGTGTCATCCGCAAATTTGGAGATACTACATTTAATCCCCTCATCTAAATCATTAATGTACAGTGTAAACAGCTGGGGCCCCAGCACAGAACCTTGCGGTACCCCACTAGTCACTGCCTGCCATTCTGAAAAGTCCCCATTTACTCCTACTCTTTGCTTCCTGTCTGACAACCAGTTCTCAATCCATGTCAGTACACTACCCCCAATCCCATGTGCTCTAACTTTGCACATCAATCTCTTGTGTGGGACCTTGTCGAACGCCTTCTGAAAGTCCAAATATACCACATCAACTGGTTCTCCCTTATCCACTCTACTGGAAACATCCTCAAAAAATTCCAGAAGATTTGTCAAGCATGATTTCCCTTTCACAAATCCATGCTGACTTGGACCTATCATGTCACCTCTTTCCAAATGCACTGCTATGACATCCTTAATAATTGATTCCATCATTTTACCCACTACCGATGTCAGGCTGACCGGTCTATAATTCCCTGTTTTCTCTCTCCCTCCTTTTTTAAAAAGTGGGGTTACATTGGCTACCCTCCACTCCATAGGAACTGATCCAGAGTCAATGGAATGTTGGAAAATGACTGTCAACGCATCCACTATTTCCAAGGCCACCTCCTTAAGTACTCTGGGATGCAGTCCATCAGGCCCTGGGGATTTATCGGCCTTCAATCCCATCAATTTCCCCAACACAATTTCCCGGCTAATAAGGATTTCCCTCAGTTCCTCCTCCTTACTAGACCCCCCGACCCCTTTTATAACCGGAAGGTTGTTCGTGTCCTCCTTCGTGAATACCGAACCAAAGTACTTGTTCAATTGGTCCGCCATTTCTTTGTTCCCCGTTATGACTTCCCCTGATTCTGACTGCAGAGGACCTACGTTTGTCTTTACTAACCTTTTTCTCTTTACATATCGATAGAAACTTTTGCAATCCGTCTTAATGTTCCCTGCAAGCTTCTTCTCATACTCATTTTCCCTGCCCTAATCAAACCCTTTGTCCTCCTCTGCTGAGTTCTAAATTTCTCCCAGTCCCCAGGTTCGCTGCTATTTCTGGCCAATTTGTATGCCACTTCCTTGGCTTTAATACTATCCCTGATTTCCCTTGATAGCCACGGTTGAGCCACCTTCCCTTTTTTATTTTTATGCCAGACAGGAATGTACAATTGTTGTAGTTCATCCATGCGGTCTCTAAATGTCTGCCATTGCCCATCCACAGTCAACCCCTTAAGTATCATTCGCCAATCCATCCCAGCCAATTCACGCCTCATACCTTCAAAGTTAGCCTTCTTTAAGTTCTGGACCATGGTCTCTGAATTAACTGTTTCATTCTCCATCCCAATGCAGAATTCCACCATATTATGGTCACTCTTCCCCAAGGGGCCTCGCACAACGAGATTGCTAATTAATCCTCTCTCATTACATAACACCCAGTCTAAGATGGCCTCCCCCCTAGTTGGTTCTTCGACATATTGGTCTAAAAAACCATCCCTTATGCACTCCAGAAAATCCTCCTCCACTGTATTGCTTCCAGTCTGGTTAGCCCAATCTATGTGCATATTAAAGTCACCCATTATAACTGCTGCACCTTTATTGCACGCACCCCTAATTTCCTGTTTGATGCCCTCCCCAACATCACTACTACTGTTCGGAGGTCTGTACACAACTCCCACTAACGTTTTTTGCCCTTTGGTGTTCTACAGCTCTACCCATATAGATTCCACATCATCCAAGCTAATGTCCTTCCTAGCTATTGCCTTAATCTCCTCCTTAACCAGCAATGCTACCCCACCTCCTTTTCCTTTTATTCTATCCTTCCTGAATGTTGAATACCCCTGGATGTTGAGTTCCCAGCCCTGATCATCCTGGAACCACGTCTCCGTAATCCCAATCACATCATATTTGTTAACATCTATTTGCACAGTTAATTCATCCACCTTATTGCGGATACTCCTTGCATTAAGACATAAAGCCTTTAGGCTTGTTTTTTTAACACCCTCTGTCCTTTTAGAATTTTGCTGTACAATGGCCCTTTTTGTTCTTTGCCTTGGGTTTCTCTGCCCTCCACTTTTCCTCATCTCCTTTCTGTCTTTTGTTTTTGCCTCCTTTTTGTTTCCCTCTATCTCCCTGCATTGGTTCCCATCCCCCTGCCATATTAGTTTAACTCCTCCCCAACAGCACTAGCAAACACTCCCCCGAGGACATTGGTTCCGATTCTGCCCAGGTGCAGACCGTCCGGATTGTACTGGTCCCACCTCCCCCAGAACCGGTTCCAATGCCCCAGGAATTTGAATCCCTCCCTGCTGCACCATTGCTCAAGCCACGTATTCATCTGAGCTATCCTGCGATTCCTACTCTGACTAGCACGTGGCACTGGTAGCAATCCCGAGATTACTACTTTTGAGGTCCTACTTTTTAATTTAGCTCCTAGCTCCTTAAATTCATTTTGTAGGAACTCATCCCTTTTTTTACCTATGTCATTGGTACCAACGTGCACCACGACAACTGGCTGTTCTCCCTCCCTTTTTAGAATGTCCTGCACCCGCTCCGAGACATGGCCTTCTTCGACCTTACAAAGGCGTTTGACACTGTCAACCGTGAGGGCTTATGGAACGTCTCCTCTGTTTCGGATGCCCCGAAAAGTTCATTACCATCCTCCGCCTGCTCCACGACGGCATGCAGGCCGTGATCCTTACCAACGGATCTATTACAGACCTAATTCGCGTCCGGACCGGGGTCAAACAGGGCTGTATCATCGCCCCAACCCTCTTCTTCTCAATCTTCCTCGCTGCCATGCTCCACCTCACAGTCAACAAGTCCCCTGCTGGCGTGGATCTGGATCTAAACTATAGAACCAGTAGGAAGCTGTTCAACCTTCGCCGTCTCCAGGCCAGGTCCAAGACCACTCCAACTTCTGTCGTCGAGCTGTACGCGGATGACGCCTGCATCTGCGCACATACAGAGGCTGAATTCCAGGACATAGTCAACGTATTTACCGAGGCGTACAAAGGTACGGGTCTTACGCTAAATATCCATAAGACAAAGGTCCTCCACCAGACTGTCGTCGCCTCAGACCACTGCCCCCCAGTCATCAAGATCCACGGCGCAGCCCCGGACAACGTGGACCATTTCCCATATCTCGGGAGCCTCTTATCAACAAAAGCAGACATTGATGAGGAGATTCAACACCGCCTCCAGTGCGCCAGCACAATCTTCGGCCGCCTGAGGAAAGGAGTGTTCGAAGACGAGGCCCTCAAATTTACGACCAAGCTCATGGTCTGCAGGGCTGTAGTAATACCCGCCCTCCTGTATGGCTCAGAGACATGGACCATGTACAGTAGACACCTCAAGTCGCTGGAGAAATGCCACCAACGATGCCTCCGCAAGATCCTACAAATTCCCTGGCAGAACAGACGCACTAACATTAGTGTCCTCATCCCCAGGCCAACATCCCCAGCATTGAAGCACTGACTACACTTGATCAGCTCCGCTGGGCAGGCCACGTTGCCACATGCCAGACACGAGACTCCCAAAACAAGCGCTCTACTCGTAACTCCATCACAGCAAACGAGCCAAAGGTGGACAGAGGAAATATTACAAGGACACCCTCAAAGCCTCCTCGGTAAAGGGCAGCATCCCCACCTCCTGGGAGTCCCTAGCTGAAGATCGCCCTGGGTGGAGGAAGTGGATCCGGGAAGGTGCTCAGGGCCTCGAGACTGGTCGGCGAGAGCATGCAGAAGACAAGCGCAGGCTGCGGAAGGAACGTGCGGCAAACCTGTCCCACCCTCTCTTACCCTCAATGACTGTTTGTCCCACCTGTGGCAGGGACTGTGGCTCTCGTATTGGACCATTCAGCCACCTAAGAACTCATGCTAAGAGTGGAAGCAAGTCTTCCTCGATTCTGAGGGACTGCCTATGATGATGAGTGCAAATTGAATAGATTTTATATTTAATGGATCCCCACCAGATATCCTGTGTTTAAGTATTTATTTACTCGGTGACATCATTTGACATTGCAATGCCCTGACATTCGAACTCCAGGAGTCAATGCTGCTTTTACCTCATCTGTCACTCCGAGATATTGGCCGTGTGGTAGTCGGAGATAGGGGTTAATGGCTGCTTGCATTTCCTGATGGGTTTTAGCTCATTTCACATGGCTCGAGTTGTCCGAGCAGTCTGTGATTGTCCTTGCACCCTCAGGGCCTTGACTCTTGCTTTCCAATAACTGGCCGCTCAGCTCTGCCAGCTCCCCGAGTCCCACAGATCACACCAAACACAAACAAGGCTATTAGATTATGACATTAATCTAACTATGACAGTGGCCTTAGCCACCCCATCCATCTCCCAGCAGCGCCTGGTTCCTGATGAAGTTAGCAGGGTGTCAGAGGCTCTCCCTCCCTGTGTCTCGCACTTTACAAATGGGCTGAAATCAAACAGGAAATTGAAATTTAACACAGACCTTCCCTGACTCTCGGGCGCATCGAGGGGGAAAATCACTCATCGACCTCGCGCCTGTCACATTCAGGGGAAGCCGATTTATAAAGACATCAGGAACTTTGCCATTTAACAATTTCACTGCACATTAACAAATGAAGACTTTTAACTCTGTCAGCAATGGCAGGTTTCAACAAAAAAAAGCCTCCAGGAGGACAATTAGCTACATTTCGGTTTGAACAGTTGCTCCTGTGTGTAATCTGTAAACTGTCTGACAATTAAAGAATTTCAAACCAAATCGAGTCCAATAAATATTTTAGCAGAATTATTTCCAAATCAGAGATTTGAAAGGACTGAGTACCACCAAGGGACAGGCTGCGAGCTATCGTGGAGGGGGTCTCCCTCCTTGACCTAAAGCACCATGGATCTTAAATCTAACCTCAGTAGCTGGGTCTTTCTGTAGTTTTGGACAACAGGGAGCTCTTCATCCTGGGGGTAAGAAAGACCAGCGAGCTCCCAACATCACCGAACTGATATCAATGTTTCCACAACTCAAGGGCCATGGAGCAAGGAAAGCATATGGGATATAGAGCATCTTACATAGAAATAGATTGAAATTACAGGCCGTTCAGCCCAACTGGTCCACACGAGCCTCCTCCCATCCCTCTTCATCTAACCCTATCAGCATATCCTTCTATTCCTTTCTCCCTCATGTGTTTATCTAGCTTTCCTTTAAATGCATCTATGCTATTCACCTCAACTACTCCTGGTGGTAGTGAGTTCCACATTCTAACCATTCTAATGACGAATGTTAATTTAATTTACTGTTTCGTTTCTAGACTAAAACGTGAAGACAACTGTCCTGTTCAATAAAGGCATTTCCTGCCCAACTTTAGTCTGACTTCTATTGCAAGGTAATGAGAGACCACCAAGGTGAAGATTAAAGAGCTTCAAATCCCAATGGCTCCATGGCTCAATGGATTGCCCAGATTGGAACTAAGCCACATAGGACCTGTAAGGTCACAGGTTTGATCCCTGCCCTGTGCAGTTATCTGGTCTCAGTGAGGCACTACAATTAGCTTCAGGCTCCTAGGGTTTGATAGTGGTGGGGACAGAGGGAAAAACATAGGAACAGGAGTGGGCCATTCAGCCCCTCGAGCCTGCTCCATCATTCAATTAGATCATGGCTGATCTGCACCTTAACTTCATTTACCCACCTTTGCTCCATATCCCTGGATACCCTTTTCAAACAAAAATCTATTGATCCCACTCTTGGAGTCCAACATTGCCCAACCCCTTTTTGGCGTGCTGACCTGAAGCGCGCCGACTTTGCGCGTTGGAAAGGGCGCCAGAAAAAAGGGGCCTCATCCTGGCCGCTCTTCGGAGTCCCCAGAGTCGTGGCGTGGCGTGGAGACTGAAAGGGGGGGAGGCGGAGCAACAGGCCAGCGCAGAAAACACTGCCGGCACCTGCGCGCATGCTCAGTGAGGGCTGCGCGCATGCTCCTGCGCGTCCTGTGGGCTGTGAGCAGGACCCGATGCTCGTAGCCCCTATCCCAGGTGAAGGGACGCCCGATCTTACCGCACCCTATCACTGGCTGAGTGGCCTCCCACACCGGCTGGCCGGCCCGCTGAGTTCCCGGGCAGGTAGGACTTCACTTTTATTTTTTATTTAGTGTCTGTGCTTGTGTGGCTGTGCTTGAAACTTTTGATTGGAGGGGGGTTGGGTGGGGGGAGGAGGAGAGTTTTGGGGGGGGGGGAAGAAAGTGTGTTTTGGGGGGGGGAGAAAGAGTATTTTGAGGGGGGGGGAGAAAGAGTGTCTCTCTAGCTACCCCCCCCCCACCCCCGTGACATCGCAGCCAGCAGCTCGCATTTCTCCGGTAGGATTTACTTCATTTTTATTAGTATTTTAATTGTTTGAGCTTCTCCTTGCAATGTTTGGTGCTTGGTTGTTGAGGTCCTCTCCAGTTCCCTTCCCTCCCCTATCTTTGCCCTAATGTCTGCCGAATGTGCGCTGCTTTTTCTTCACTGCCCGCAAGATTTTTCAGAGCTGACCACATACACTGACCTTCGTCGATTTGGAGTAAGTTTTAGCTGGCCAAAGTGGCATAAATGGCCAAAACTGGCATAAGTGTCCGGGAACGCCCCCTTTTGAAAAAAAAACTGACCTAAAAAAAATTGTACCTAACTGACTTACTCATGAGCAAATCTTTGGGGGAAAATGGCATTTTTTAAACTTACGCCAGAAAAAACAACTTACTCCAAAAAATTGATGCAAGTCATGGCCAGGATTGGGCCCTTGAAAACTACAATTGATCCCCAGCACCCACAGCCTTTTGGAGGGGAGAGGATTCCAGATTTTTACTATAATTTGTGTGGAAAAAGGGCTTCCTGATTTCCCTCCTAAATGGCCTAGCTCTAATTTTAATATTTTGTCCTTTTGGTCTTGATTCCCCCATCAGAGGAAGTACCTTTTCTGCATCTACCCAATCGAATTTTAAACACCTCAGTCAGATCGCCCCTCAATCTTCTATAGTCAAGGGAATACAAGCCAAGTTTATGCTATCTATCCAGCCTAGAGGAGGGAGAGGAAACAGCCAAGAGTCCTGTTCCTGACCATTATTCAATCACCTTTACAGGAAAACACATGTGGGTGGGAGGGTTCCTTGGTGTTATACTCAGTTAGCCGCCAAAAGTCCTGCCAATCATCATCATCATCATCAGGCAGTCCCTTGAAACGAGGATGACTTGCTTCCACGCCAAAAAGGATGAGTTCATAGGTATTTCAATGAAGGACCTAATATTCCAGATCCCGAACTACATGTTGAAGGGTGGAAGATGCCTGTGCATGGATTTTTTAACGTGTGGTGGCTGTTGCACACCAGCCACCACTCGGGCTTGACAGAGCTAGGTTTAGTGGAGGCCCCGATCTGCGTGAGAACACCAGCGGCAGGTCGGGGCCATAAAAGGAGCGGAGGTGCGGCGGCCCGGGAGCAGCGTGGAGGCATACTACTTCAGGGTACAGCGCGAGCTGGTGCAGGAGGGCGACGGCAGCGAAGAGTGATGTCATCAAAGTCCAGGTCGGTGATTGTAGCGTGGGCAGATACAGCAGGAGCGGCGAGAGACTGGAGAGATGTGATGGGGCCCAGGAAAGACGTGAGTTTGGGGCCAGGGGCCCAGGGGCAGCACGGGTCAGCCCACACTGAGATATGTGCCCGTGCAGCAGAGCAGGTCTCCAGTCATCTTGGATAACCTGCCAATACTAACCGTCAGGCTCATACAAGAAGGAATTCTGCTGGACTCAAATTTGATCACACCTGATACAGGAAGGAGTGGAGGGGAAAAACTGTGATGTTTCTTAATTACAAGTAAAAATATTGCCTGATCTCGGACATTCCCAGCTCAGGGAAAAAACAGATTGGCTCTCCCACACTTCTTCAGCTTTGTCTGCAACTCGACAATCTTCTCCTTCTTAGGCGGCCCCTCAAATTGAGGATGACTTGCTTCCATTCCAAAACGTGATGAGTTCAATGAGTTTACAGGTGTTTCAATGAAGGATCTGATATTGAAGGGTGGAAGATGCCTGTGCATGGATTTTTTTAAACGTGTGGTGACCGTTGCACACCAGCCACCACTCGACAATGAACTTGACATCAGTCTCGGAATAATGGACACAAATAAAAATTCGATGTATGAGAAAACATAATAGAAGAGTAGTATGGAGTTGAAAGCCATTGAGAATGAGCCGAGTACGAGAAGCTGACTGGCGCCCACAGAGCTGTACCCCAGAACCGAGTGAACGATTTCAGGGGAGCAGGAGGGGAGAAAATGATTGAGAAGAAACAGGCAGCAATAAAATCTTCACTGATGTTTGCCTAATGTATACAAACGGTATCAAAAAATAAATCTCACCATCAGGAGCCTCGTAAAAAATTAAACAGGCAGCAAGAATGATCATTTCCTTTTGAGATGAGGGGACAGCGTTGCAGAGCTATTATGATTTCTAATTTTTTAAAGATGAAATTGTAGAGGCTGACTTGAGTTACTGAGCCTGACAGTGCGAGGGAGGTGAGGGAATTGGTCCAGAACTGAAAGTACTTCTGCAATATTGTCATCAAGACTATGCGTGTCAAATTGAGCTCCCTCACACCATCAGGCTCCATAACTCCTTCTTGGCAGTCCCTCTGATGATGTCATCAGAACTCACGGTAACAAAATAGGGAGATTCTGTATTTTATGTCCCATGGTTTTGAAGTAGCTACAGTTAAAATGGAAGCTAACTTAAAAAGGAAGATTGTGTCGGGTTGTCTATAGTGGGAGTGTCCAAGGACATAAGAAATAGGAGCAGGAGTAGGTTATATGACCCCTTCAGCCTGCTTCGCCATCATAAGATCATAGCTGATCTGATCTTGGCCTCAACTCAAATTTCCTGCCTGTTCCCCATAACCCTTGATTCCCCTATAGTTCAAGAATTTGTCTATCTCAGCTTTCAATATATTCAATGATTCAGCTTCCACAGCTCTCTAGGGTACAGAATTCCAAAGAGTCACAACCCTCTGAGAAAAGAAATTCCTCCTCTTCTTCGTCTTAAACGGGCAACCCCTTATTCTGAAACTATGCCCCCTAGTTCTGGATTCACCCACGAGGGGAAACATCCTCTCTGCATCTACCATGTCAAGCCCCCTCAGAAACTTATATGTTTCAATAAAATCATCTCTCATTCTTCTAAACTCCAATGAGTACAGGCCCAACCTGCTAACCTTTCCTCATAAGACAACCCTGTCATCCCAGGGATCAACATTATGGACTGGATTTGGGCTTTTTGGATTTTGGGACGTTAATCGCAGCAGGGCGTTAAAGTTAGCGCCTGAAAATAGTTTGCGCCTCCACCTGCAAGTTTCGGTGAAAATGTAAGTTAGAGGAGCGTTGGTGTTAAGTCAGGTGTTACACAACGGACTTTGTGCGCCCAAGCCAAAACCTGCGGCGGTAACGAAGTTTCATTGTTGCTTAGTGCCTTGCAACATAACGCTGTATATTGTATGGTTTTATTTTGGTGGGGGGTGTTTTTGTGACTTTGTTGCAGTAAAATTTATGACTCCTCATTTGCCATTGGTGTCTTGTGCATCATTCCAACGTACACCGTAGATGTGCCTTTATGGGGGCACATAGCGTGTCCAGTATTAGCTCCAGCCCTCAGTTTCCTCCATTTAGGAGCCGGTCCATTAGGAGCTGGCGACGTGAAAGTGTTGGTCCAGCAGCATCTTCATGCTGCCTCTGCTGGTGGCTATCCAATGGGGGCTGCGCCAGACTCCTCTTCATCATCCTCCTCCTCCGCCTGAGGTGGGCATGCATTCCCCACTGGCAATGCCTGGCCCCTCATGATGGCCAAGTTGTGCAACATGCAGCACACCACAATGAATTTGGATACCTGTTGAGGGGAGTATTGAAGGCTGCCTCCGGAACGGTGCAGGCATTGGTAGGAGATGGCATATCTCTGTCAGCACTTCCTTTCGGAAGCGCAGCCTTCTTACACACTGCTCCTCAGAGAACTGGAGGTCTGAGCATTGGTGCCTGTAAACCCGTGGGGGGTAAGCCCTCCTCCCCGGACGGCTTCGGCCTCTCATCATCCGTGGGCCGACATTGCCAAGAATCCTTCTTCTAGCTTGATACTGCCTGGCAATAGCATGGAGCATGATACTCTGGTGAACTAGTAATGCCCCCCATTCAATTTTCTCACTGAAGTTGTAAGGGCACTGTAATGGCAGATAAAAGTGAAGTTTGCAAATTGGAGCTTCACACAGCATTATGTGTGCAACCATTGTAGTCAATATGACCTGAGATGTAGGATCCACATCCCTCCATTTAAAAATGCTGCCAATACCGCCTGCCACACCCTGGGAATGCCTGTTTTTTTCAGACGTTTCTTGGGACAAGCGTTAAATGAGGCATTAAGGCCAAATGTTCCATCTGGGGTGGTAGTGCAGCGTTGCACGATGATTGGCATCATCATCACGCTAAAAACGGAGGGTGGGGCGGTAAGTTTTTGCGCTGGCGTAAACCAATAGCCAAATCTTCCAGCCGGGCTGTAAATCCTGGATGCCCGGCATAACGGCCAAAAACAGCATTTAACGTCCCACCGGGACACTAACCAAGGCGCAAATGAGCCAAAAATCCAGCCCAGTGAACCTTCTCTGAACTGCCTTTAATGCAAGTATATCCTTTCTTAAATAAGGAGTCCAAAACCATAAGCAACCCATAAACCAAATCCAGCCATGAGCTCCCATTATCCAGCCCCCGAAGTCCTGGACTGGTTATTTCCAATTTGTGAACCTGTTTACATAAATTCCTTCTCCTACTGATTGAATCAGAACTTTGCTGATCTGGAGGATCTGGAGAACAAACCACTGCCTCATTGGTGCATTTAAACCAACAATGAAGTACCCTTTATTGATCAACCAAACAGGCAGTTTTATTGTATGAGGTTCTGATTTTTCATGTAAGGGGATGATTTTTAGTGCCCTAATTTGTGTTATTTGCATGCTAATAGGGAACTGCACACATTGTGTTGCTAACATTTACATACCCTGTGCAGTTTGGAATCATTTAGAATATTTCTTCAATAAATGTGGAAATGTTTCTTAGAAAAGAAAGTGATTAAGTTGGGCATAGCTTTACATGCCCAATATTTACTTACCATTCTGCCCAACCCTAATCATAAGCAACTCTCTTTCTAGTTCTGTTACATGGATGCAGCCTTAGACACCAGAACCAGACTAGATTGATTGATCTGTAGCTTAGTCAGGAAAGAATTCCAGGTGTAAATTGAAATGTATATAGTACAGGTATAACAAGAACCCAGACTTCCTGTGAATCCGCTCACTAGTTCTGTGCAATAATTCCTATTATTATGCTTTTAATCATAGATGATTGACAGCTCTGATTCCAGAGGTCTTTGGGCAGGTTAAGTACCAATGAATTTTCCCATTATTGTCTTTATTTCTGACAGGAAATCACCTCCATGGATTCAAATCACCTAAGTACATCACATCTGGTAGGTTTACTAAGAGACAAATCTAACTGTTTCATCGAGCAGTTTTGTCGCATATGAAACTGTGTAAGAAATATGTTCTAAAATGGCATTTTAATTCCTTGTGAACTACTTATAATTTCAATGTTTTATGTACTATGTTAATTCAGTATCTGGCCGCAGCATTTGCCATCTGTGTATTAATTAACTTGTAAATAAATCTGACTCATTTTTTAGCCTGTACACATTGGCCTGATGGCTTGGTAATTTTGGCTCTTTGGGAGAGAGAGGACAAAGTGATCATCTAACCTGATCCCTAGTGACCTATAGATCCCAACATTCTGTTCTGGGCTGCTTTACAGAGCACTCTGCGCAAGGTTAATTATTAACCCTGGGCATGCAAACCCCTTCACAATGGCATAGATTTAAGATCATAGGACTCTCAGTATGCTGAGAGAAACTGCCTTTTAGCTGGGAACACAAGACAAAAATGTTGGAAAAAAGTCTGTAGCATAACATTCACCTTGAGCAAAGCAATTTTAAATCATCAGAAGTAGACAAACTGATATTAGCCAAAGTTCTTATTAAATTTTACTCAGTCAGCCCTTTCAATTTTATTACAAGTTTATACTATGTATAAGATTATAGTCCAGTAAAAGAGATTTCAGTAAAATTCTTCCTTCATGTTAACTACATTTGTTATGTTAAAGGCACTATATAAATAAAAGTTATTATTATATCATCTAAAATCATAATTTTATAAAATCGTCTCTTCCTGTAACATGATTTTAAGAAAAGCTATTGATGACTTCAAAGTACTATTCTACACAACATAAACGGGATCCCTTTCACAATACAACTGACACTACTGATGGGTCATCACTTTCAGTAAGCAAGGAATAGACTATAGGAAGGAACATTCTTAATCTCCTATAATAATATTAGATTCAGAATTTTCTATTATGTAAATGAATTATTAAATATCTGGGGCTTGTATTCAAGCCATAACACATTCCAGCGTTTAGATGGCATTTCAGGAAATAGTAGGACATTGGTCCTACAATTTATGATGTCATCACACCTTCTTAACTGCGTTGCAGCTATCAGTCTGTGACTCTGCAAGTAGCTCCCTTACTTGTTGTTGTACTTCTAGCAAACTGCATACGCGCATGAGAATCTTGTTTCATATTTTTGTTACTATGACCCAGTAATAAAAGAACAGACCTGAACCTATACAAGAGACCCCTGTCAATAAAGCCATTTGAGGGCAGCCATGATAAACAGGTCTCATTGGAAGTATGAAGAAACAGACAGAGATTAGGTTGTGCCATAATAACCTTTTATATGTGGACCAAGGTTGAACCGTGTGGTCACATGGCAGTCAGCATTTGAAAGGACGTTGAAAGGATCAGAAGTGTTGAATAAAAAGTAAAATAGTGCTAATACTGTCCACAAGTCTGACCCTGCCCTCCCTGTTACTCTGCATTCAAACTCCCCCTCTCGTTTCTACTCTGACCTCCATATTTTTATTCTTTATACACTGTTCTCACAAAAGCTTCAGGAACAATATCGCAGACCTCTGAGCTGAACATTGGACTTTAGGAATGTCAGACCTGAGCTATATCCTCCATTGCTTTTACAGCAGGGGTTGCTGATGATGTGAGATGGATGTGTCTGCATTCAGGGCGGGGGAAGCAGGTTGGCATTTGGTGTGTAGATGATTTCTGAGAACACAGTTCTGGTGATCACATCTGCATCCAGGGCATAAGGCGATCTTTATCCCCCTTTTTGGAATTGGTGAACATACCGAGTGTAAGTATGCACCTGTGTGTATGCTCACAGGTTTGTAGATCTGTTGCATTGTGAGTGGCCTAGCTAGTCACGTGACGTTCAAATGATTCAATAAAACCCCAGTCAGTTGGGTCTAGGTCTTCCACGATGAGGTATACAGTTGTGAGCCTAGTGGATGAACTGGTAATGTGTAGTGTGATTGTAAATAAACCAACTAGTTCTTAATAGCAATGTGTTGCTATGAATTCTTAAGCAAAGAACCCATGAAGCAAATACATTACACTATGTGTGCCTCCAGAATTTTTGTTTTCATTTCAGATCTCCTGCGACTACATGATTTTAATCTCTCTCCCGTGTTCTTTCACTGTCTTAACTATTTACACATTCTTCTTTTAACGTGTTTCCATAGTTTCACTGTGATGATCTGTTATGTGATCTAACAATTTGCTATTAAGCAATTCGGCCACCTGAGGAAAAGAGTGTTTGAAGACCAGGCCCTCAAAACGGCCACCAAGCTCATGGTCTACAGGGCTGTAGTGATACCCGCCCTCCTGTATAGCTCAGAAACATGGATCATGTACAATAGACACCTCAAGTCGCTGGAGAAATACCACCAACGATGTCTCCGCAAGATCCTACAAATCCCCTGAGAGGACAGATGCACCAACGTTCTCAACCAGGCCAACATCCCCAACATCGAAGCACTGACCATACTTGATCAGCTCCGCTGGGCGGGCCACATAGTCTGCATGCCAGACACGAGACTCCCAAAGCAAGCGCTCTACTCGGAACTCCTTCACGGCAAACGAGCCAAAGGTGGGCAGCGGAAACGTTACAAGGACACCCTCAAAGCCTCCCTGATAAAGTGCAACATCCCCACTGATACCTGGGAGTCCCTGGCCAAAGACCGCCCAAAGTGGAGGAAGTGCATCCGGGAGGGCGCTGAGCACCTCGAGTCTTATTGCCAAGCCCAGACAGCGGAAAGAACGTGCGGCAAACCAGTCCCACCCACCTCTTCCCTCAATGACTATCTGCCCCACCTGTGACAGAGACTGTGACAGAGACTAAGAACTCATGTTAAGAGTGGAAGTAAGTCTTCCTCGACTCCGAGGGATTGCCTATGATGATTATGATTAAGCAATTTGCACGTCATTCAACACACTGTGATTGGAGTAGCTGCTGTTTCTCCCTTCCCTTTTGCGCAGAGACTGGAGAAACTGGGGCTATGGGGAGAGCAGAGGAGTAGGACTAATTGAATAGATCTTTCAATGGTACAGGCATGATAGACCGAATGGCCTCTTTCTGTGCCGTAGGATTCCATGACTTTTCCCACAATCCTATTAAAATGCTGTTTTGTCTTACAGTTTCCAGTTCTGATAAAAGACTGTACGCAAAATCAAATCTAGTCTTTTCTCCATACAGATGCTGACTAACTGTGTATTTTGAACATTTCTGTTTTGTCTAAAAAGTTAAAGTTATAGTATTGATGAGTAAGCACGAGATGCCACTAGCATGTTTGTTGAATACTGTACTACTTGGCATTTAAAATGCCTCAGTAAAGATATCCAGGGCTGGAACTAGCGGGGTGGATAATTTGAATTAACTGGAGAATTACCGCCAGAATAGATGGAGCGGAGAATGGATCGAAATTTGGCTCTTTTGTTGTAAAAAGTAAACGGGGCAGTGTTGGAGGAAGGAGAGGGGCGGAAGAGAGTCGGGAATGGGGCGGGAGTGGGGCCAAAGGCGGGCGGTGTCATTTAGCACCGCAGTGAGCACATCAGTGCGGCACTGATGATGTCAGCACAGCGCTGATGACGTGCCGCATCGCACTGACGCGTAGCAATGACCCTCCCCTTCAGTTAAAGGGGGGGAGATGCTGCCAGGCTCAGTGAGGCCTCCGTGGCAATCACTGGGCCACCAGGGAAGGGTTCGGCTGGGACAGCGGCCTGGCACCCAAGAGGGGTTGCCGGGCTGCCTGTTGGCGGCCCGGGCAAACCAATGGCCGCCATTGTTAGCCGACTGCAGAATCTACCGACAAATAAAAGAAAATGGCGGCCGCGGCGTTGCGCCTTCCCCTTTAAGGGCAGCCGCACCGCCCAGTCACTGGAAGCTTCCTGCCTCGCGAAGCTGTCGGGGGCACCAACCGGCGGTGGCCACGTTGCTGCAGGGAAATTTCCCCTGTGGGGCAGAAAAGAGGTCGGCACGTGGCTGACAAGGGGTCAGAGCGCCGGGCAGGGCAGAAGCTCAAGGCGCCGCGGAAACCCGTTTCCACCACCCCCAGCCCAGGCGGTAACGGGCCTTAAAAAAGGGGGCAATTTCAGCCTCCCGGGGTCTGAAGACCTTTTGTTAGACCAATTCGATTTCTTGAATCAATATTGAACTGGAGTTGAAATAGATTTTAAGTTTTAGAATCCTAGTGATATGGACAAATAAAATTAAATAATTTCAAGAAAATAATCCAGCTTAAATGTAACTTTTTAGCTGTCTATCTTTATTGGCGTGCTGTGATACTTCTTAAAAATGATTGTCGGATTGTTGGCTGGCAGAGTAACTAAAGGAGCTGCCCCGGGGTTGCCTCTGACCCTTGAACTCATCGGTTTCTGCATTCTGTACTGGCTGCTTTCCAGAGCACTTTGTGCAAGTGTGGAGTTCTGTCTCTGATCCGAAGCGGGAGGAGGGGGCGAGGGTCAAAGAAGGAATGTTGAGGTGGGATAAATTATCATCCATTTGACCCACTGGAATCCAATCTTCTGCCAGCCAATCAGAGTGACAGAGAAAACTATGACTCAGACCATTCCTCCCCTTAACCCCCTTCCCCATTAAAAGAGGATATATAATGAGGAGTGGCCCGAAAAAGAAAAAACAGGGGGAAATAACAATATTTGCATTTAAAAAGACAATTATTATGCTTTTTAAAATATTTAGTCATTTCATTTCAGTTCTGCTAATCCTAGTTTTTTAACTGATTAGTACTTCTCTGGTGTTTCAGATCACGACTTAACATTTCACAGTTACCTGGTAAGTCCAAGTAGAATTTTAAATGCTGAAATGGCCTTGGAAGTGCTTTATATTTCACAGTGTGTGCGCCGTACAGTGCTGTGTCTTGTGTCCCACATATAGTGAAGGTGCTGGTGTTTGTGCTTGACAGTGCAGTGCCTGTTATAGATGAGGCCAGGCTGTATCATTCTACGAAATTCTGCAATAAAAGAGGTGAAATGTCCTACCATCCATCTCCACGAAGTCCAATTATTTTCTACTTATAAATCATTACAACTCATTACTCCCCTCTTTTTGCTGACTCGCAGGGTAGGGCGCAATGTAAAATCTCTTTGCTTTTCTCACTTGTAATCTCTTTGTTAAACAGTTATCTTACCGTCCTACCGTAGCTATATTTTTCCTCCTTTCCCTGACAGCTTGTAAGAGTCCTAAATAAAATATGTTTGGACTGATTCCATCCAGTCCCCTGTGGATGCAAGTCCATAGCACAAAACTGCCTATAATTCTGCACTGATCGAGTAATCTCAAATAGACAGGCAATATAGATGGAGGGCATGGAAATGGAAATGTCACATTGGTGTGGTAGAAGCAGGGAGCCACTCTTGTGAAGCTTAGTTTGAAATTCACTGTCACTGTAATGTAAGAGGGGGTTCTGCTTTGTATCTTCCGTGCGCTATACAGTATCCGGGCTGAGAGCCCTTCACACTGTTTGAGTACAAAGTGCAGCAGCATTCGATTTCCTGGTACCAGTATCCCTCACCTTTGTGTACAAATTAGTATCAGTATCCACCCAGATCCTTCTGATTGTAACTGAAACCTTTTGCTTCAACTATACAATCCCATGTAACGTTTTAACTGACAAATAACGATGGTTCCAATGATGTTTCCTTTACAAGAACAAGATTTTTGATACTCTTAATCAAATAAAAAATATTACATTAATGTTACTGCCTTCAAATTGCATGTAAAGTAATGTATATTATATTTTTCTTTAGTGGTTTTCTCCCGTCCTCCTCTCCCAAAGACGTTTCATTCTTGCTGGGCTAAGGTTCCATGGGCACCATTCGCCCTCTGGCCTGTCACCCAAGCAGCTATTTTTCCTGTGTGGGCCTAGAGGGGGAGTGTCAGTAGGCTATTCAACTATGGAGGTATCATGGCCAAACTCGACCTTGTGCTCACCTGACATCCACAACCTCTTATGGTGTTTCATACATTAAATAGGATGTTTAATACATTAATGTTGCTACATCAGCGGAAGGTATTGTTGCAACCTTCTGATTTGTAAGACTCTGCTATGCTATCATCATCTGTATACCATAGTAGTAAAACAGCTACATTAAATAGTATATGGCAGTATAATTAATACTGGAGCTACAAACAGTATGTAAAGTAATCTTTCTCTGGATTATTCAGTTAAACTGAGAATCAGACGCATTACAAGTGATCTCTACCATTCTATGTAGCAGCCAGCTATATAGAGTATAATATTAGTTACGGTGTAGAGTGAAACACTAACACTTGAAAAGCATTAAAGAGGGTGAAGAAAAAAACAGATCTGGGCATTCTAGTGCATACATCTCTAAAGGTACATGAGCAATGCCATGAAGCGATAGCTGGATTGAATATGGTGTTGGGTGCATTTAAAGGACAATAGATTGGTTATAAGACCAGGCATACCATTTTGTCTTTGTACAGACCTTGGTCAGGCCTCACTTGGAAAACTATGTCCAGTTTTGGTCTCCTCACATGGTGGGTGATATTGAAGCTTTGGAGAGCGTGCAGAGAAGGGCTACTGGAATAATTCCCAGTCTAAAGCATATTTGTTAACAAGGTAGGCTGAAAGAGTTGGTATTGTACACTTTAGAGAAGTGTAGACTTAGAAGTGATCTGATTGATCCAGTTGACAGTTTGCTCGAATTAAATTGTTTAGGAAGGACCAGGGATCACAAATTTAAGTTGTATAAGGGTAGATATCGGTTAGATATCAGGAGGTGGTTCTTTTCTCAGGGAATAATGGACCTCTGGAATAGGCTGCCGTCTCCTGTGGTGGATGCTGATTCGCTGAATTCCTTCAAGTGAGAGATGGACCTGGTTGGGGGGCGATCACCTCTTACAGAAGGTAGATACTGCAGGGAGTTCAGGGCCAGAGTGATGTCCTGGACTAGTTTTGATGGGTTGACAAGGAATTTCCACGATTTCTTTTCCCCCAAATTGGATTTTTAACTGTTTTTTCGCCGCTACCGGGAGATCACATAGTTTTGGGTGGGGTAGAGAGTGTATATTTTGTGATGCACAAAGTATCACAATTGTGTGGGACAGGCTGGATAGACCAGAGGGTCTTTACCTGTCTGTCATTGTTTGTATGTTTGTATTACAAGAGAAAGACTTCACAATTTACACAGTATAAAGTACTGCTCTATTTTGTTTAATAACATTATAATACACCAGTGTTTACAATCCAGCACCACCGTATATTACAGACACAAGATCATTTAGAAGCTGCACTTACTCCATATCTCGCAGTGTGAAAGAAAGGACAAAATCATAAATAGCAAAGGTTCCCATCACATTTCAAATACACAATTGAAAAATTATTACTCAAGCTAAACTACTGACCCTTCGTGATTCAGGAGACCCATAGGGCAAAATTGGATTTGTACATATAGAGATAGTATAAACCCATTAAGAAACAAATAAGTCGATTGGGGGACAGAGTACGCTTGACTCTATTCGCAGCCCAATCACACATGTTCATCACGCCATTTGTGGCTACTACACTTCCACCAAAGTGCAGCAAATTATCTTGAGGGAGCAGTCTAGTATAACCATTCGAATGATTGTGATGCCAGGCTGAACACAATCACAGTGCAGTCAGCACAATTGCCAAAAAAGGTACTTTTCTGGTGTATGCAATATTGCACATGAAATGTTTGACTGCCAGTTTCATTTCATTGCTGTAGCTGCACTGGGCAGAGCAGCATGGGCAAAATGAGAGGGAGAGCCTCTGTTGATATCCTACACACTGGGAGATCTCAATATTCCACACTACAGAAAGAAAAAGAAAGACTTGCATTTACATAGCGCCTTTCATGACCACTGGACGTCTCAAAGCGCTTTACAGCCGGTGAAGTACTTTTTGAAGTGTAGTCACTGTTATAATGTGGGAAATGTACAGTACAACAGGTCAGCAGCAGAGAGTCTCATTGGTGGAGAAGGCTCAAGATGAATATGGAGCATTTGGTGATTTCATATACTCTGCAGAATATAGTCCATTGAAAACGTATATTTACTACATTCTCACAACACCGCAGTTTGATTTTACGGAGTGTGCTCTTCAAGTCCTTAAAAAGACCCAAAATGCTAACTACAGGTCAATAACGACCTGTACAGAAAGTATCTCCAGATAAGGGTTTTTGTTTAAAATTATATTTTTTTTTCTAATTCTTAAAATGGCACAGCCTCCATTGACTAAATCTATTCATTTTAACACTCCTGCAAGACTCAATAACGTAATAAGGACACCAGGACGATGGGGGTCATGTATTACTGAGGTCAGTTCTACAGTTTAACAATATACGGTGAGCATCAAGATGGCAGAACTTATTCATTTTCATTATTTTTTTCTTTTTAATTAAAATAATTTATAAATTTCTCTTTAAATAAATTATCAGTCTTCGGATTGCCTTATTTACAATTGGAGTGTTAATCACTGCATCTTAGTAGGACAGCTCCCATTATAGAAATACCCCATTTCTTCAGCTACTGATAAGTGAATACAATTTTGTTGCAAACAGTTTCTCCACTTAACAAGAAGTGACTGTATTTCTTTAATACACGGACCCCAGGGTCTGTTCTTGCCCTTTGACTCCCGTTGCCTGACAGATTAAACACACTAAAGGACATTCCCATTAAACCATTATTCCAGAATATGTCCATCGGATGTAATTTTTCAATTTTAAAATGTTAATGATTGCAGCTCAGGTACATCGCTTTCTCTAAATAACCTGTCTCTTTGATAAATAACATCAGTTATATTACTGAAGACAAACAAATAGACTTTCCCAAGCACTGAAAAACACTGGCAAAAGCATGCATCATAAACTGTACTGAAATATTTTACTATAAGGTCACCCTTTATACAAAACTGAGCCCGCTCTGTAAACTAGAAGAAAAAAAGTGATTTTATTACGATGCAATGGCAAGTATATATTTCTATTCAAAGCGAGTTCAAAGTGATCAATAAATGGCAAGAGAAACTGAGAGGCTGGTGACCTCCGACATCCTGCTCAGCTCTCACCCGTTAACATTTCACCAGAATGAAGCTGCTGCCTGCAGTCTGACTGAAAAGATACAACATTTCACTCACTACCAGTTAGACGGCCGTTGAAAGAAGGACAATCTTTGCAAAACAGCTGGGAAGGACAGCAAAGTTCCTATAATTGAAAACAAAAGCAAAACACGCCAGGTGCTGGAAATCTGAAATGCACATCTCTAACTTTTTCCAGTTCTGACAAAAGGGTCATCGGCCTGAAATGTTAACTCTGTTTCTCTCTCCACAGATACTGCCTACCCTGCTGAGTATTTCCAGCTGTTTCTGTTTTTATTTCCTATAATTGAATTTGCATTTCATAATGATCTGAAAACAATTGCTATTAGAAGAACAACCATGTTAGTGAAGTTATTTTCAGTTCAGGCGCTTCTCCTGAGGTAACATGACTGTCCCCTGGTGAACATAAGAACATAAGAACATAAGAACATAAGAATTAGGAACAGGAGTAGGCCATCTAGCCCCTCGAGCCTGCTGCGCCATTCAATAAGATCATGGCTGATCTGGCCGTGGACTCAGCTCCACTTACCCGCCCACTCCCCATAATCCTTAATTTCCTTATTGGTTAAAAATCTATCGATCTGTGATTTGAATACATTCAATGAGCTAGCCTCAACTGCTTCCTTGGGCAGAGAATTCCACAGATTCACAACCCTCTGGGAGAAGAAATTCCTTCTCAACTCGGTTTTAAATTGGCTCCCCCGTATTTTGAGGCTGTGCCCCCTAGTTCTAGTCTCCCTGACCAGTGGAAACAACCTCTCTGCCTCTATCTTGGCCATCCCTTTCATTATTTTAAATGTTTCTATAAGATCACCCCTCATCCTTCTGAACTCCAACGAGTAAAGACCCAGTCTACTCAATCTATCATCATAAGGTAACCCCCTCATCTCCGGAATCAGCCTAGTGAATCGTCTCTGTACCCACTCCACGGGAGGTTTCTGTCCTCCCTGAGCTCGCCTTAGGACACCTGCGATACAGTGTGAAAGGTGTACCTCCCCAGTCAAACTCCCCACCTGGTGTATCCTTCCTTAAGTAAGGTGACCAAAACTACACGCAGTACTCCAGGTGCGGCCTCACCAATACCCTATATAGTTGCAGAAGGACCTCCCTGCTTTTGTACTCCATCCCTCTTGCAATGAACGCCAACATTCCATTCGCCTTCCTGATTACCTGCTGCACCTGCAAACTAACTTTTTGGGATTCATGCACAAGGACCCCCAGGTCCCTCTGCACTACAGCATGTTGTAATTTCTCCCCATTCAAATAATATTCCCTGTTACTGTTTTTTTTCCCAAGGTGGATGACCTCACATTTTCCGACATTGTATTCCATCTGCCAAACCTTAGCCCATTCGCTTAACCTATCTAAATCTCTTTGCAGCCTCTCTGTGTCCTCTACACAACCCGCTTTCCCAATAATCTTTGTGTCATCTGAAAATGTTGTTACACTACACTCTGTCCCCTCTTCCAGGTCATCTATGTATATTGTAAACAGTTGTGGTCCCAGCACCGATCCCTGTGGCACACCACTAACCACCAATTTCCAACCCGAAAAGGACCCATTTATCCCGACTCTCTGCTTTCTGTTAGCCAGCCAATTCTCGATCCATGCTAATACATTTCCTCTGACTCCTTTATCTTCTGCAGTAACCTTTTGTGTGGCACCTTATCGAATGCCTTTTGGAAATCTAAATACACCACATCCATCGGTACACCTCTATCCACCATGCTCGTTATATCCTCAAAGAATTCCAGTAAATTAGTTAAACATGATTTCCCCTTCATGAATCCGTGTTGCGTCTGCTTGATTGCACTATTCCTATCTAGATGCCCCGCTATTTCTTCCTTAATGATAGCTTCAAGCATTTTCCCCATGACAGATGTTAAACTAACCGGCCTATAGTTACCTGCCTTTTGTCTGCCCTCTTTTTTAAACAGAGGCGTTACATTAGCTGCTTTCCAATCCACTGGTACCTCCCCAGAGTCCAGAGAATTTTGGTAAATTATAACGAATGCATCTGCTATAACTTCCGCCATCTCTTTTAATACCCTGGGATGCATTTCATCAGGACCAGGGGACTTGTCTACCTTGAGTCCCATTAGCCTGTCCAGCACTACCTCCCTAGTGATAGTGATTATCTCAAGGTCCTCCATTCCCACATTCCCGTGACCAGCAATTTTTGGCATGGTTTTTGTGTCTTCCACTGTGAAGATCGAAGCAAAATAATTGTTTAAGGTCTCAGCCATTTCCACATTTCCCATTATTAAATCCCCCTTCTCATCTTCTAAGGGACCAACATTTACTTTAGTCACTCTTTTTCATTTTACATATCGGTAAAAGCTTTTACTATCTGTTTTTATGTTTTGCGCAAGTTTACTTTCGTAATCTATCTTTCCTTTCTTTATTGCTTTCTTAGTCATTCTTTGCTGTCGTTTAAAATTTTCCCAATCTTCTAGTTTCCCACTAACCTTGGCCACCTTATACGCATTGGTTTTTAATTTGATACTCTCCTTTTATTTCCTTGGTTATCCACGGCTGGTTATCCCTTCTCTTCCCGCCCTTCTTTTTCACTGGAATATATTTTTGTTGAGCACTATGAAAGAGCTCCTTAAAAGTCCTCCACTGTTCCTGAATTGTGCCACCATTTAGTCTGTGTTCCCAGTCTACTTTAGCTAACTCCGCCCTCATCCCACTGTAGTCCCCTTTGTTTAAGCATAGTACGCTTGTTTGACACTACTTCCTCACCCTCAATCTGTATTACAAATTCAACCATACTGTGATCACTCATTCCGAGAGGATCTTTTACTAGGAGATCGTTTATTATTCCTGTCTCATTACACAGGACCAGATCTAAGATAGCTTGCTCCCTTGTAGGTTCTGTAACATACTGTTCTAAGAAACAATCCCGTATGCATTCTATGAATTCCTCCTCCAGGCTACCCCGTGCGATTTGATTTGACCAATCGATATGTAGGTTAAACTTTGTTGACTGCAGATTGCTGCCGGGGTCTGGAGGCAGAAATCTTTCAGTTCTTTTGATGGGGTTCACAAAGCTGCCTGGTTGCAGTCGCCCCTCAGTTTTGCTGCTAAGATTCACTGGCTATAAGTGGCTAATGGTGTCTGGAGTAAGGAACTTCGCAGTTATGCTACTGCTCACTGGATTCTAGTTGTTGATGGAGTTCATTCTTTGCAACTGCAAACCGTGCCTGAAAACTGGTTTCTCTGCTTAATTTGTAGGCTAGATTCACTGGTTAATGGTAACTAAGGTCAGTGAGGCTGGGGAGACTTGCAGTGAAGTTCATTAGTGGCGGCTGCTTTCCACAGCTAAAATAGAAGTTTTTGCGCCTTAATCATACTGCTCGTCTCAAATCAAAGTGGTTCCAAAATTGTCCAAAATTCAGTTCTCAATGTGGAGTATAGCTACCAATGTGGAGTGTGACTATTACCCCAGCTCTTTCAGAACTTTGGAAATCCAGAGCAAAAGAGATTATCATTTCTTCCTGTCCCATTTACTCTGAGACAAGTTGCAGTATATCCAGATTCTCCTCTGAATTGTGCTCAAAGCGATTGTGGTTTGACAAAAATGATGCAATGATTTCTTCACATAAGTTAACACAGAGACCATCACCCACGTATACACAGGCTAGGGTAGTCGGTAATGGAAGAATTTTGCTTCTGGTAGAGTCGGGACCAAATTGAAACTGAACTCGGACAAAAAGTCAAAGAAAAAACTTGCCTTTATATTGCACCCCTCAGGGCATCCCAAAGCATTTCACAGCCAATGAAATACTTTTGAAGTGCAGTCACTAATGTTTTGTAGGCAATTTTCACACAACAAAGTCCCACAAAAAGCAATGAGATAAATTGCCAGTTAATCTATTTTAGTGGTGTTTGTTGAGGGATAAGTTTGGCCAGGACACTGGGAGAACTCCCCAACTATTCTTCGAATGCACCATGGGAAATTTTACATCCACTTGAACAGGTAGCTAAGGCCTTGGTTTAACATCTCATCCAGAAGATGCACCTTCAACAATATAACACTCTCTCAGTACTGTACTCAATTATCAGCCTAGATTATATGCTCAAAGTCCTTGAGAGGGCTTGAACCGCTAAACTCTGACTCAGAGGCAAGAGTGCTACAACTGAGCCAAGCTGACACAGCCATGTCTGCACCATGTCCTTTTATTATATGCTGGTACAACTAGTGAGCTATTAGGTGTGCGTTAGTAGGAACTCCCAGACTACGGCAGCTAAGGCCTGCGTTGTACTGGCAAGATTCACAAGTTGCTGGATATATACATCTGTAACTTGTGGCGATAAGGCATAATAGTTTGTTTTTCAACGCTTCCCTGTTCTCTAGCTGATTTTGTGATATTACCAGTTCAGAAATATGTGAATGACAAATTCGGAATGAAAAATTTGCTTTAAATATGTGACTTATAAATATGAAAAATAATGCACCTTTTGGGCACGGTACAAAATTCAGTCATGCTGCGATGAATCGTTTGACTGGACGAACAATATACTGCATTTTCAAACTTTATTGTGGACACCTTCACACTACTGACCACGTCACACCAGGCATCATGTGACCAGATTGGAAAAATGGTACTTACAAAAATAAGAGTTAGTTAACTGTTTCAATAGCAATAAAGGACTCCTGCACCTACTGTACTGGGAGGCAAATGAAGGATTGATCCAACTGCCTGGCTTCACTTGACTGTTGGGCATTCACTACGGAGTTCAATAAAAGTGCCATTGTCACTTGATGGGAGCTTTCTGAAACAGCCATAAACAGCCTGCTCTGGGAACTTCATTCCAACTAGCAGCTTTTACAATTTGATCCTAGACTTTAGCTTTATGGCAACAACCTCCCTTTAAAGACTTTTTGATGTATATGGTTCTAACATGGCTGAGGTGACCATAAAATGCAGGGAATAAGTCTCACCTTCACTCAGGATTTTATAGCCTGCAAGCCTGGAGTGGGGTTGAGGGCTGTACCATATACACTTGTCCGCGTGTTAACTGGAGTTTGCTGTAAAGGTTGAACTGATACAACTTCTACATCAGATTTTAATGTGACATCATTATTACAAAGGATACCTTGGGATCTGATCAAAGTTAAACAAATATTTATTATAAAATACCTTCACCTTATCTATGGTCGAATCTATCTGATAGCAAAGTTAAATGGTTAGAGTAAACTTCCTGCCATAACCAAACTTAACCAGGTTTGTTATAATGAGATTAACTATTTTAGCACTCAAATCCTTGACATTATAAGAACATAAGAACATATTTAAATGGAGAAAGATTGCAAAGTGCCGCAGTATAGCGAGACCTGGGGGTACTTGTGCATGAAACGCAAAAGGATAGTATGCAGGTACAGCAAGTAATCAGGAAAGCCAATGTTATCTTGGCCTTTATTGCAAAGTGGATGGAGTATAAAAGCAGGGAAGTCTTGCTACAGTTATATAAGGTATTGGTGAGGTCACACCTGGAATACTGCATGCAGTTTTGGTTTCCATATTTACGAAAGGATATACTTGCTTTGGAGGCAGTTCAGAGAAGGTTCACTAGGTTGATTCCGGGGACATTGGTACCAACGACATAGGTAAAAAAAGGGATGAGGTCCTACGAAACGAATTTAAGGAGCTAGGAGCTAAATTAAAAAGTAGGACCTCAAAAGTAGTAATCTCGGGATTGCTACCAGTGCCGCATGCTAGTCAGAGTAGGAATCGCAGGATAGCGCAGATGAATACGTGGCTTGAGCAGTGGTGCAGCAGGGAGGGATTCAAATTCCTGGGGCATTGGAACCGGTTCTGGGGGAGGTGGGACCAGTACAAACCGGACGGTCTGCACCTGGGCAGGACCGGAACCAATGTCCTAGGGGGAGTGTTTGCTAGTGCTGTTGGGGAGGAGTTAAACTAATATGGCAGGGGGATGGGAACCAATGTAGGGAGACAGAGGGAAACAAAAAGGAGACAAAAGCAAAAGACAGAAAGGAGATGAGGAAAAGTGGAGGGCAGAGAAACCCAACGCAAAGAACAAAAAGGGCCACTGTACAGCAAAATTCTAAAAGGACAAAGAGTGTTAAAAAAACAAGCCTGAAGGCTTTGTGTCTTAATGCAAGGAGTATCCGTAATAAGGTGGATGAATTAACTGTGCAAATAGATGTTAATAAATATGATGTGATTGGGATTACAGAGACGTGGCTCCAGGATGATCAGGGCTGGGAACTCAACATCCAGGGGTATTCAACATTCAGGAAGGATAGAATAAAAGGAAAAGGAGGTAGGGTACGATTGCTGGTTAAAGAGGAGATTAATGCAATAGTTAGGAAGGACATTAGCTTGGATGATGTGGAATCTATATGGGTAGAGCTGCAGAACACCAAAGGACAAAAAACGTTAGTGGGAGTTGTATACAGACCTCCAAACAGTAGTAGTGATGTTGGGGAGGGCATCAAACAGGAAATTAGGGGTGCATGTAATAAAGATGCAGCAGTTATAATGGGTGACTTTAATATGCACATAGATTGGGCTAACCAAACTGGAAGCAATACGGTGGAGGAGGATTTCCTGGAGTGCATAAGGGATGGTTTTCTAGACCAATATGTCGAGGAACCAACTAGGGGGGAGGCCATCTTAGACTGGGTGTTGTGTAATGAGAGAGGATTAATTAGCAATCTCGTTGTGCGAGGTCCCTTGGGGAAGAGTGACCATAATATGATGGAATTCTGCATTAGGATGGAGAATGAAACAGTTAATTCAGAGACCATGGTCCAGAACTTAAAGAAGGGTAACTTTGAAGGTATGAGGCGTGAATTGGCTAGGATAGATTGGCGAATGATACTTAAGGGGTTGACTGTGGATGGGCAATGGCAGACATTTAGAGACCGCATGGATGAACTACAACAATTGTACATTCCTGTCTGGCGTAAAAATAAAAAAGGGAAGGTGGCTCGACTGTGGATATCAAGGGAAATCAGGGATAGTATTAAAGCCAAGGAAGTGGCATACAAATTGGCCAGAAATAGCAGCGAACCCAGGGACTGGGAGAAATTTAGAACTCAGCAGAGGAGGACAAAGGGTTTGATTAGGGCAGAGAAAATGGAGTACGAGAAGAAGCTTGCAGGGAACATTAAGACGGATTGCAAAAGTTTCTATAGATATGTAAAGAGAAAAAGGTTAGTAAAGACAAATGTAGGTCCCCTGCAGTCAGAATCAGGGGAAGTCATAACGGGGAACAAAGAAATGGCAGACCAATTGAACAAGTACTTTGGTTCGGTATTCACTAAGGAGGACACAAACAACCTTCCGAATATAAAAGTGGTCAGAGGGTCGAGTAAGGAGGAGGAACTGAGGGAAATCATTATTAGTCGGGAAATTGTGTTGGGGAAATTGATGGGATTGAAGGCCGATAAATCCCCAGGGCCTGATGGACTGCATCCCAGAGTACTTAAGGAGGTGGCCTTAGAAATAGTGGATGCATTGACAGTCATTTTCCAACCTTCCATTGACTCTGGATCAGTTCCTATCGAGTGGAGGGTAGCCAATGTAACACCACTTTTTAAAAAAGGAGGGAGAGAGAAAACAGGGAATTATAGACCGGTCAGCCTGACATCGGTAGTGGGTAAAATGATGGAATCAATTATCAAGGATGTCATAGCAGCGCATTTGGAAAGAGGTGACATGATAGGTCCAAGTCAGCATGGATTTGTGAAAGAGAAATCATGCTTGACAAATCTTCTGGAATTTTTTGAGGATGTTTCCAGTAGAGTGGACAAGGGAGAACCAGTTGATGTGGTGTATTTGGACTTTCAGAAGGCTTTCGACAAGGTCCCACACAAGAGATTAATGTGTAAAGTTAAAGCACATGGGATTGGGGGTAGTGTGCTGACGTGGATTGAGAACTGGTTGTCAGACAGGAAGCAAAGAGTAGGAGTAAATGGGTACTTTTCAGAATGGCAGGCAGTGACTAGTGGGGTACCGCAAGGTTCTGTGCTGGGGCCCCAGCTGTTTACACTGTACATTAATGATTTAGATGAGGGGATTAAATGTAGTATCTCCAAATTTGCGGATGACACTAAGTTGGGTGGCAGTGTGAGCTGCGAGGAGGATGCTATGAGGCTGCAGAGTGACTTGGATAGGTTAGGTGAGTGGGCAAATGCATGGCAGATGAAGTATAATGTGGATAAATGTGAGGTTATCCACTTTGGTGGTAAAAACAGAGAGACAGACTATTATCTGAATGGTGACAGATTAGGAAAAGGGGAGGTGCAAAGAGACCTGGGTGTCATGGTACATCAGTCATTGAAGGTTGGCATGCAGGTACAGCAGGCGGTTAAGAAAGAAAATGGCATGTTGGCCTTCATAGCGAGGGGATTTGAGTACAGGGGCAGGGAGGTGTTGCTACAGCTGTACAGGGCCTTGGTGAGGCCCCACCTGGAATATTGTGTGCAGTTTTGGTCTCCTAACTTGAGGAAGGACATTCTTGCTATTGAGGGAGTGCAGCGAAGGTTCACCAGACTGATTCCCGGGATGGCGGGACTGACCTATCAAGAAAGACTGGATCAACTGGGCTTGTATTCACTGGAGTTCAGAAGAATGAGAGGGGACCTCATAGAAACGTTTAAAATTCTGATGGGTCCAGACAGGTTAGATGCAGGAAGAATGTTCCCAATGTTGGGGAAGTCCAGAACCAGGGGTCACAGTCTAAGGATAAGGGGTAAGCCATTTAGGACCGAGATGAGGAGAAACTTCTTCACCCAGAGAGTGGTGAACCTGTGGAATTCTCTACCACAGAAAGTTGTTGAGGCCAATTCACTAAATATATTCAAAAAGGAGTTAGATGAAGTCCTTACTACTAGGGGGATCAAGGGGTATGGCGAGAAAGCAGGAATGGGGTACTGAAGTTGCATGTTCAGCCATGAACTCATTGAATGGCGGTGCAGGCTAGAAGGGCCGAATGTCCTACTCCTGCACCTATTTTCTATGTTTCTATGAGGGGTTTGACTTATGAGGAAAGGTTGAGTAGGTTGGGCCTCTACTCATTGGAATTCAGAAGAATGAGAGGTGATCTTATTGAAACGTATAAGATTATGAGGGGGCTTGACAAGGTGGATGCAGAGAGGATGTTTCCACTGATGGGGAGACTAGAATAGAGAGCATGATCTTAGAGTAAGGGGCCGCCCATTTAAAACACAAATGAGGAGAAATTTCTTCTTTCAGAGGGTTGTAAATCTGTGGAAGTCACTAACTCAGAGAGCTGTGGAAGCTGGGACATTGAATAAATTTAAGACAGAAATAGACAGTTTCTTAAACGATAAGGGGATAAGGGGTTATGGGAAGCGGGCAGGGAAGTGGAGCTGAGTCCATGATCAGATCAGCCATGATCTTATTGAATGGCGGAGCAGGCTCAATGGGCTCTTACGTTCTTATGAAATAGGAGCAGGAGTAGGCCATCTGGCATCTCGAGCCTGCTGCGCCATTCAATAAGATCATGGTTGATCTGATCTTGGCCTCAACTCCGCTTCCCATAACCCTTAAATCCCTTATCACTCAAAAAACTGTATCTCCACTTAAAATATATTCAATGACCCAGCCCCCATAGCTCTCTGGGGAAGAGAATTCCAAAGATTCACGATCCTCTAAGAGAATAAATTCCTCTTCATCTCCGTTTTAAATGGGCGACCCCTTATTCTGAAACTATGCCCCCTATGTTCTAGATTCCCCCACGAGGGGCAACATCCTCTCTGCATCTACCCTGTTAAGCCCCCTCATAATCATATGTTTCAATAAGATCACCTCTCATTTTTCTAAACTCCAATGAGTATAGGCCCAACCTTTCTTCAGGCTTGGTCTCTTTTCTCTTGAAAAAAGAAGGCTGAGGGGTGACCTCATAGAGGTTTTTTTAAATCAGGAAAGGTTTTGATAAAGTGGATACAGAGAGAACGTTTCCACTTGTGGGGAAGAGCATAACTAGAGGCCATCAATATAGGATAGTCACCATGAAATCTAATGGGAAATTCAGAAGAAACTTCTTTACCCAAGGAGTGGTGAGAATGTGGAATAGGGAGTAGTTGAAACGAATAGTATCGATGCATTTAAGGGGAGGCGAGGCAAGCATATGAGGGAGAAGGGAATAGAGGGTTAGGCTGATAGATTTAGATGAGGAGAGACGGGAGGAGGCTCGAGTAGAGAATAAACGCTGGCATGGACTGGTTGGGCCGAATGGCCTGTTTCTGTGCCATATATCCGATGTAATGAATGGAATCTTCACCACTATGACCCTCCATTTACTCTTGGGGCGTTGTTCAGTTTTCTTTTAGCACTTGTTTGTGAACAAACCTTTTAACACCTGTGTGACATTTTCTGACAAGGAATTTGATATAATTATTAACAAAGCAACAAAACTGTATCATTCCTGAAGTGACCCAATGTTGAAAACCAGCTGATTGATATCGGGTATTTGGTGTCACATTGGCCCAGAATTTGCTTGGAAATTAATGATGAAATTAATGCACATGCCGTTATTAGTGTGTAAATAACCCGACAATCTGTGACGAGGAAGTGATACGCCACAAATTGCTAGACGATTTGCGCCGCTCCACCGTTAACCCTGTGAAAAACAGGAGCTCACCCTCAACCACCCCGTGAGTTTCAAGAAATTGCTGCGTTTACGCTCTTAAAACAAGTTAAACTCACTGCAGAATGTTGGGCTGGCACTTAACGATGTAAGGACCTTTCTAATGTTGAGCTTTATTTTCCTGCAATGCCACTCAACCTCTCCAGCCCAGAAAAGGAACAATTGAAACTGGGGATCTCACTCCTGCAGGTAGTAAATTGTTCCTGGAGGTTTTTAAAATTTTGGTTCTGCTGAATCTCAGCTGGTCCTGATGGGGTTAATGTTTTATTTGTAGAAACATACTACAGGCATATAGACTTCAGAGCAGCTTAGATAAAAGCAATCTGATTCATCTACAGATTTTCACCATTCATTGCTATGGCACTAGATATCAAGCTGTTTTACTAATAAGGAGATTAGTTTAGTTGCAAAACATTGCTGTGATCCAAGATGACCCGCACTCCTTGGCCCATTAGTTGTATCTTAACCTTTTGAACGCTGAGACACTTTTCAATTTTCTAAATGCTTTCTGTGCCATTTGCTTTTAGTTTCTGGAGGATTTCTCCCTCATTTTTCTATGGGAAATAGGTGACCAATTTTGTGCTTTTTCTCAGCATTTTTGTTTTGCCATATACCAAATCCCCGGTGGAGACTTGTTTCTGGGCCTCAGTGCCAATCCAACTGTCCAACGTTCCCCGTGCTCCCTGTGGGTAGCACCAGGTGTTCCTCTTACATGCTGGAACCGAGGTCAGGAATACAGTGTGTGGAGGAATGACAAGCACGGATGCACACCCGCCTGCTCCACGGCACAGCGCACTGGAGCACTGAATCAGCCGCACTGCTTCATCTTCCCTCAACTCACAGCATTCTCAAATTAAACTCAGAAAAATTGCAATCTTGATTTCATTGCAGAAATACGAGTGTGGTTTGCAAGGACTTAATGGCTCCTAGTTACAGGTCAACGACTCAGCATATTTTACGATGAGGATAAGCTGAGGGGCCTTTTTACCCCAGTGACCAAACATTTTGTTGTTCTTTGGATTTTCCCACTGAGTGGTCAAACTGTCAGTTATTAAATAAAGTTTGCTTTGCAAAAAATTTACTGGAGTGCTTTATTGCTTTTTTCTTCGTCTTAAAGGGACGACGTCTTCAAAGTAAAGCAATACTTTATTGCGATCGTAGAGAGGAGAGGGCTAACAATAAAAACTGCACCACCACAAGATCACTTAGATGGTGCACAGATTTTTTGAAAGTAATACTAACAAGAATCCAAAATATAAATAAATTAGAAAAAAAAACAGCGGCCCAAAGAACATTCTTTGACTAAACATTCTCCAATGGCCAATGTGACCACACCACAGCTGAGTTTTTGGAGATGTTTCAGCAACAGAGGCCACCCCAGGACCCTCACTGTGGCAACAACAGCCTCTTCCAGGATATGAGTTAAAAGACTTCCACGCCACATACTGCGCCATTTTCTTTCCTTATCTGCACCTCTCCTGAAGGGAGTGACTCCTGCTGAGATAGATTTCCACGGGGACTGGCAACCCTCCAGTCCCTCATCCAAATGGCTATTCCTCATGTATGAACTTGCATGCTGAATTTTGGGACAGCTATTCAACTGGGGAGGGCTGGTCACAATTCTGCCCTTGCCCAGTGTCCACATGCACACACTTTCCTCGGGGATCGCTGCATACGAACGTGGAGCGAAAGTTTCTGATTTTTCTCTCCCACACTCGGGTGCTGAGCATAGTCATGGCTCTGTTACTGCCACCCTGGTTGAGATCAGCCATCTCAGCACAGAACAGTAAAGGAATGTCCAAAGGAGGGTGCATTTACCAAGTGAGCCGTGAGGAGACCCTCAATGGCGCCATTTTTGATCCAGTGAGGAAAGCTGGCAATGAGACCAGGGCCGAGAGTTTCCATTAGTTTGCGCTATGTTTTATCAGCGCAATCAGGGTAAAATTGCCCGAACCAGTATGAAAGATCAAACATGTTACGTCGAGCGTAAATCGAGTTTCTGCGACCCTTAACATGGCTTTAAAAATCATTGCGTGTGAAGCTGGCCCTTCCCACAAAACTAGCCGAGCCCCCAGATCGAAATGACGAGGAGGGCCAGTTTCCGACGATTGCACCCGTTTGAGGAGGGTCTTCACATAGCGTCCATTATTTCTGGAGCACCAGCACCAACAGGCACCCATAGTCATGTGATTCCAGCCTTCCTACAATCGTTACAGTAAGGTGCAGGCCTACAGATAATAGTTTATATAAATGCTTAATTTTATATTAAAATAGTTTATTTAAGTGTGTCAGCTATGGCTCAGTGGGTAGCACTCTCGCCTCTGACTCAGAAGGTTGTGGGTTCAAGGGACTTGAGCATTAAAAAAATCTAAGCTGACACTCCAGTGCAGTGCTGAGGGAGTGCTGCACTGTCGGAGGTGCCGTCTTTCAGATGAGACATTAAACTCAGGCCCCGTTTGCTCTCTCAAGTGGACGTTAAAGATCCCATGGCACTATTTTGAACAAGAGCAGGGGAGTTATCCCGGGTGTCCTGGCCAAACAAAAAAAGATTATCTGGTCATTATCACATTGCTGTTTGTGGGAGCTTGCTTGTGTGCAAATTGGCTGCTGTATTTCCTACATTACAACAGTGACTATGCTTCAAAAAATACCTCATGGGTTGTAAAGCACTTTGAGACGTCCAGTAGTCATGAAAAGCGCTATATAAATCCAAGTCTTTCTTTCTTTATTTAATAGACTGGATTGGCAAACTTGTTCTTCAGAGGAACTGAAGGGCGGACGATAACAGCATTTAAAGAGGGACAAAGCCCTGCCTACTGCTGATACCATTGCTTCTATGATTCACTTTTCATATTGGCAAAGAGCACGGTGTCCCTGCAATCGATATCTTCTCTTTACACAGCTTCTAATTCAGCATGTTACTTAGCTCAGAATGTTCTGTCAGATGCAGAAAAATAAGGAGCTGCTTTGGCCCTTTTATGTCATTTTCTGTCTGTGTGCACGGCAGGTTTCTCTCTGTCAGCAGAAGCTGGGCCTCCTGGTGCTGGGAGGGAAATGGGAGCTGTACAGATCAATACCTGAAAATTAGAAACTGAGCTGGCTTTAATGTGAAAGGCACCACCAATGTGGCAACCACTGGGGACAGGCAGAACATGATAGATGACAATGGGAAAAGAGAGAGAGGGGGGGAGAGGGAAGGAGAGTGAGGTATTAGAAAAAGAGCAAAAGCAGATACAGAAGGTTTGATCCTGATTGAACATGTAAAAGCAGACTTCTAAATCATAAATATTAGCTTAATCAACTGTACATGGAAAGTACGGATATGCAAATGAGCACTGAATCATATCACAAGATCAGAGGTAGAAAGAAACTTTGGTCACGTAACTGCTTCATCCTTTTTGTCAAAGAACAACATTTGAAAAATCCAGCTCTCAGTTGGAGCGATGGAGAGGAAGAGATTGCCCGGGTTCACTCCTGCGTGTGTCAACATTGGGCGGTGACAGGTTCTGGCTCAGCTCCGATTCCTTCTTCAGTAGAAAGCCCGCTGATACTTCGGGGGTTTCAGCTCTCACACAAAGCACATCCACTTGAGTGAGGTACTGAGGGCTGCGAGCATCTGTGGTCCTATGACTCAGTAAGAATGAGCACCTTTAAAGGCAGGTGTCAGTGTCTGTGGGCCTGTCTGTGGGAGTCAGCACTGTATGAGGGGGTAGGGATAAAAAGGAAGAAAATTGAGAAAAAAAGCAAAAATCCAGAAATGTTAAATATGTTACAGTTTATATATTACACACAGACTGAAACACTAAATATTATTGGCTGAAGAATTAATATTTGAATAAATATTTATTCACTACACATTGATAGGAACAGACAGAGTCTTAAGTGAGTGATGTGAGCCAATAACGGAACACCAACTATTACAAGTTAACATTATAGCGGACATTGAATTCATCAGAAAGATTGAAAACATTTCCCATCTTCAAAACAGTGTGAGTTCCTGGCCTACTGCCAGTGGCTGCCTAATACGCTATAACCTACCCGAGTATAATGATTTACAACCCATGGCAGCACAATCAAAACACACAAGATATTTATTCAGCAGGGGAGTGCAGTAAAGCTATGTTCTTGGTTATCCAGTTTCCTTTCTTTATCATTCCAGCTGTGCATTAGTTGATGGCTCCCAACTCTGATTCTTTTCTATTAACTCAGACATTCCTCATAGATCTTCCCCCTCTCCCATTCGTTTCCTCCTATATCCATCTAGACCGAACACTCGTGCCAATGATTCCACTTTCAACTTCCTTCAGACCATATGTTCTCAGTATTCACAACTCCACTGCAAGGTCTCACACTGCAATGGATGAATCACTATATCTTGATCTCTTCCATGGGGTTCTTTAGATTCCTTCACATCTCTTGCAAATCTAACCCACAGCTGTGGACCGCTACCTTTGATGACACAACCTACTGTCTATAATGTTCTTGGCTTAATTCTCCTCTAGCTCCAAGTGGAACTTCAATGTTGCTTCTAGTTCTAATGCTAACTCTGCTTCCAAAGAGCACAGTTTACTCTTTTATGCCAAACATTTTGTTTCATCTCATCAACTCAACTTTCTATAAAGCTGAAGTCCATCCAAGATTGAATATTGTTCTCCTACCTGGAGACACTCTTCCTTCAATCCTCGACAGGATACAAGGAAAAGCTTCTCATAACTTTTTTTTTACCTTTCTCTATTTTGTTGATAGTGCTGTGGTCAATGCTCCACCAAACTAGCGTATTTTGTTTGTACTAGGCTCCAAATACTCAATCCTATACGCCTCTTTCTCCACCTTCTTATCTCTCAGGTTGGGGTATATTGCTGCTCAGGTCGGGGTATATTGCTGCTCAGGTTATAGAAATTATGTTATGTGCAGTAATGCCTCAAGTCAATAGCTTATTATTATTGTCCTCAACCACATAGTTAATATTTATTCAGTATATGCAGTTTTTACAAACTAAGTACAAATCACTTTTAACTTTAATCATTAATTTATTCAGTTTCACTGAAAATAATGCAAATGATTCAAAACCTATTTACAATGTCATATTATACAAATCCTGTGCTTACCAATACTGGAAGGGGATGCAGTATTGACATTTTTCGACATAAAATGTATTGAATAGAGACATCCCAAGGATTGAGGCTGCCCCGGGGTAATGTAGACGTGTAACAGTAAAACAGCACTTGAAGGTGCAGAGAGAGAAAGAGACATAGACAGAGCGAAGGAAAGATGAATAGGGGTGTAATAGGGAGTAATACTCATCCCCTGTATTCATAGGCCAAAGTTGAGGTAAAAACAGTAACAGAAACTATTAATCCAAATGAGAAGCTGCAGAGTGCTGCACTCTGTACAGATCATGCTGGGAAACTAAAAGAATCACTACAGCTAGGCTGATCTAGGCAAAAAACAAAGTGTAATCAAAGTTGTCTGTTAATCAGCAGTCTCTGGCAGATAGTAATCAGTTAGATTTCATCTACCACCAGAAGCCAATAAAATTACTTTTGTCATTTAGCATAAAGCTGGATCAGAAGAGACATGCAAACAGACAATGTTTTTCTGACTTGTCCAATCTTGGAAGCTGCACCAAACATGTTTCAGTGTTTGGTGGGTTTGTGGAATAAACAGAAAGACAAAGAACTGCGTTTTTATTTAATTTTTTTTTAAAATTCCACCTGCCATTTTTTTCCCCACAGATATGTGGTCGAAGGTTGCGAACAGTCTGGTTCAGCCTCAGACAGAAGTTGGGGAGTGGCTAGGGAATAGAGTTTGTGGCAGGGATCGAAAACAATGGCTTCAGCCTTCCCAATAATCAATTGGAGAAAATTTCTGCTCATCCAGAACTGGATGTCGGACAAGCAGTCTGACAATTTAGAGACAGTGGAGGTGTCGAGAGAAGTGGTAGTGAGATAGAGCTGGGTGTCATCTGCGTACAGTGTACAAGATATGCATAAGTAATTTCTGAATAAAATGACTCCCTTGTTTCAGTGCTCGTCCTGTTTCTTATATTGTGTAGAAACAATAGATCAGATTGACAAATATAAATGGATACACTAAGGGATTGGTGAGTGAGGCGTGCTTTTGATTATTTCAATTGAGAGTTTAATTAAGGATCCTGCTGTTGTTTGAATCAAAGTTTCCAATTCAGATATTGTGAAATTAAAGGAGTTATTGCATTTAACAACCCATTTCTCAAGGAAAACATGGAAGGGACTTCAACACAACAGTCGGTTGTTTCACTTGCCACATATGTGCACATAACAATGGTAACTGCAGAACGCACCTAGTTCTATTTGAAGCTTTTAAAGGTATCCCGAGAGAGACTTGGTAAGGCTCCTTATAAATGCAAGTCCATTCTTGGCAATAAAATGTTGTTTTAAGAAGAAAAAACACACACATTTTTTTTTTAAACTCCTTTATATATATATTTATATATATATAAAAAAGCACCCAGTGATATTTTGCTTTTGATACCACACAGTCTGACTGATGAAGGAAGGCCTTGAGCCCTCTCTTTTTATACTTCTCTGATTAGTGCCTAGTGAGAACATCTGGGCAGATCTTGTTAATCCAAGTACAAAGATTAACACTTAACGAGGATTTACCTGTTAGCAAGGCAGGCAATTACACACAAAAAAAGATTAATGTTTTGTGCTGCAACATGTTCGAAGACTATAGGTGCAGAGTCAGACACTCGCAGGCAAAGCAGAAGTGACTGCCTGAAGTTCGCTTGGGGGAGGGGGGCGGAAAATCTACCCCTTTGTTTTCTTTTCCCCTCTCTCCAACTCTGTGGTAGCTGATACGTCCTTACTACACAGTATAAATGCACACGAGGCCCATGCTTGAGAGAAGGTC
The DNA here is from genome assembly GCF_044704955.1 of Pristiophorus japonicus. NCBI lineage: Eukaryota > Metazoa > Chordata > Chondrichthyes > Pristiophoridae > Pristiophorus > Pristiophorus japonicus. The sequence goes on along the minus strand of NC_091990.1, from coordinate 33,682,626 downwards.
AGTCTGTGACCTGTCCTTTATTCCTTAGCACTCAAGTGATGAAGGTGGGTGGAGCTTCCCCTTTTATACCTGAAGGTCCAGGTTAGGAGTGTCTCCCACCTAGTGGTCAGTGTTCTCACGGTGTACAACTTAGGTCAGTTTATACATGGGTTACAATGCTGGTTGAATACATGACATCACCTCCCCCCCCCCCCCAAAAATCTTATTGGGATCACAGGTTGAGTCTCTCTGGTGGTTTACGCTCCCTTGTAGAGCGCCTGAGTTGGGGCTCCGGTTGTTGGGCGCTGGCCTGAGTGTCTGCTGTTTGCAGTGCCTCAGGCCTGTCCGGACTGCCCACAGTGACTGGGCTCTCCTCCCTTTGGTTCCGGTGTTCGGTCACCTGTGGTGGAGTGAACTCTATATCGTGTTCTTCCTCTGCTTCTTCTATGGGGTTGCTGAACCTCCTTTTTGTTTGATCCACATGTTTGCGGCAGATTTGTCCATTGGTAAGTTTAACTACCAGAATCCTATTTCCCTCTTTGGCAACCACAGTGCCTGCAAGCCATTTGGGCCCTGCAGCGTAGTTGAGGACAAAAACAGGATCATTTACATCAATACATCGCGCCCTCGCATTCCTGTCATGGTAGTGATATTGTGACTGGCGCCTGCTCTCAACAATTTCTTTCATGGTGGGGTGTATAAGGGATAATCGGGTTTTGAGCGTCCTTTTCATTAGTAGCTCTGCAGGTGGAACCCCTGTGAGCGAGTGTGGTTGGGATCTATAGGCCAACAGGAGGCATGATAAGCGGGTTTGTAGGGAAACCCCTTGGAATCTGAGCATCCCCTGTTTGATTATCTGCACTTCTCGTTCTGCCTGGCCGTTTGAGGCCGGCTTGAACGGTGCCGTTCTAACATGGTTAATTCCATTGCCTGCCATGAAGTCCTGGAATTCAGTGCTTGTGAAGCACGGGCCATTGTCGCTGACCAAGATGTCCGGTAGACCGTGGGCGGCGAACATTGCCCGTAGACTTTCTACCGTGGCAGAGGATGTGCTTGAATTTAAAATGTCACACTTGATCCATTTGGAGTAGACGTCTACTACAACCAAAAACATTTTCCCCATGAAAGGACCTGCGTAGTCCACATGGATGCGTGACCAAGGCTTGGCGGGAAATGGCCAGGGGCTAAGGGAGGCTTCCCTGGGCGCATGGCCCAGCTGGGCACACGTGTTGCACCTGCGAACACAAAGTTCCAGATCTGCGTCTATCCCCGGCCACCAAACGTGTGACCTGGCAATTGCCTTGATCATGACAATGCCCGGGTGCCCATTGTGGAGTTCTCTGATGAACACCTCTCTGCCCATCTGGGGCATGACTGCGCGGTTTCCCCACAATAGGCAATTGGCCTGAATCGAGAGTTCATCCTTGCGCCTGTGAAATGGTTTAAATTTCTCAGGGCATGCCTTGTACGTGGCTGCCCAGTCCCCATTCAGGACACATTTCTTGACTAGAGACAATAGCGGGTCTCTATTTGTCCAGACTTTAATCTGACGGGCTGTCACGGGTGAGCCTTCGCTTCCGAAAGCTTCAACAGCCATGATCATCTCAGCACCATGCTCGGTAGCCCCCTCAGTGGTGGCTAGTGGGAGCCTGCTGAGTGCATCGGCGCAGTTTTCGGTGCCCGGTCTGTGCCGAATTGTGTAGTCATAGGCAGCTAACATGAGTGCCCACCTCTATATGCGGGCCGATGAGTTTGCATTTATGGCCTTGTTGTCAGCCAAAAGGGACTTTAGGGGTTTGTGATCTGTCTCCAGCTCAAATTTCCTGCCAAACAGGTACTGGTGCATTTTCTTTACCGCATATACACATGCGAGCGCCTCCTTTTCTACCATCTCGTAGCCCCTTTCTGCCTGGGACAGACTCCTGGAGGCATAAGATACCGGCTGTAACTGACCATTGGCATTGACATGTTGCAACACACACCCGACACCATAGGACGACGCATCGCACGTTAACACAAGTTTCTTACATGGGTCATATAGCGTTAACAGATTGTTGGAACATAACAAATTGCGTGCTCTATTAAAAGCCCTTTCCTGGCTGTCCCCCCAGACCCATTCGCGACCTTTGCGTAGGAGCATGTGTAGCGGCTCTAGCAGCGTGCTCAATTTGGGAAGAAAGTTACCAAAATAGTTCAGGAGCCCCAGGAACGAACGCAGCTCCGTCGTGTTACGGGGTCTGGTGCTCTCTGGATCGCTTCCGTCTTGGATGCAGTAGGGCTGATCCCGTCTGCTGCTACCCTCATCCCCAGGAATTCCACCTCTGGAGCTAGGAACACGCACTTCGCCTTTTTCAGTCGCAGACCTACCCGGTCCAGTCTGCGTAGCACCTCCTCCAGGTTGTGGAGGTGTTCTTCAGTATCGTAACCCGTAATGAGGATGTCGTCCTGAAAAACCACCGTCCCTGGAATCGACTTGAGGAGGCTTTCCATATTTCGTTGGAAGATCGCGGCGTCCGAGCGAATCCCGAACGGACATTTGTTGTACTCAAACAACCCCTTGTGTGTCGTGATGGTGGTCAGCTTCTTCGACTCACTCGCCAGCTCCTGGGTCATGTAAGCTGAGGTCAGGTCCGATTTTGAAAAAAGTTTGCCACCGGATAGCGTCGCAAAGAGGTCCTCCGCTCTCGGTAGCGGGTACTGGTCTTGGAGTGACACCCGATTGATGGTGGCCTTGTATTCGCCACATATCCTGACCGACCCATCCGCCTTGAGCACCGGCACAATCGGGCTCGCCCAGTCACTGAATTCGACTGGCGAGATGATGCCTTCCCTCAACAGGCGGTCCAATTCGCATTCTATCTTTTCCCGCATCACATACGGCACTGCTCTGGCCTTGTGGTGTACTGGTCTGGCGTCCGGGTTTATGTGAATCACTACCTTGGCCCCCATGAAAGTGCCAATGCCGGGTTGAAATAATGAGTCAAATTTGTCCAGGATCTGTAAGCATGATACTCGCTCCACAGAGGAAATTGCATTGACATCGCCCCATTTCCAGTTCATGACAGCAAGCCAACTCTTCCTCAGTAGCGCGGGACCATCCCCTGGGACAATCCAGAGTGGCAACCTGTTCTCCGAATCTTTGTGGGTCACGACTACCGTGGCGCTGCCTAGCACCGGAATGATCTGCTTTGTGTAAGTCCGTAGCTGTGCGTCAATCGGTGATAATTTTGGCCTCCTGGCCTTGGATGCCCACAACTTTTTGAACTGTTTGATACCCATCAGGGACTGGCTGGCACCCGTGTCTAACTCCATTGATACTGGGATGCCATTGAGAAGCACTTTCATCATTATCGGTGGCGTCCTGGTGTATGAACTGTATACGTGCTCCACATGAACTCGCTGAACTTCAGCTTCCAGCGATTTCCCCCAATGTCCATTTCTGCAATTTCTGCAGGTATTTTGCTCATCTCTGCAAACTCCGGCTGAATGTATGCCTCCACGCCTCCAGCATGAGTTGCGATTTGAAACAAAAGGTCCCTTGCCAGTCGATCGTCCCTGACTGCCCCTGTTATTGTCCTTGAGTGCACCATTAACAGGTGTTGATGGCCCCATTACTGGCCGCATTATCCCTTGCAATGGCTGAATCGCTGTTCAACTTGCCATTGTCTCTGTCGAACTCCCCCTCTGAGTTCGACTACATGTTGGGGCATGCCTGACTGCCCTTGTCTGCCTGGAGAACTGTGTGCTGCTTTAACAATGTTGAATCTCTGTCCCAACCATTCCTTAACACAGTACCTCTCGTCTGTTCTGCTAGTGGCCATGCTCGCGTGGTTTAAATCCCAGTTTCTTGTCGCCATTGATACGTCCTTACTACACAGTATAAATGCACACGAGGCCCATGCTTGAGAGAAGGTCAGTCTGTGACCTGTCCTTTATTCCTTAGCACTCAAGTGATGAAGGTGGGTGGAGCTTCCCCTTTTATACCTGAAGGTCCAGGTTAGGAGTGTCTCCCACCTAGTGGTCAGTGTTCTCACGGTGTACAACTTAGGTCAGTTTATACATGGGTTACAATGCTGGTTGAATACATGACAGTAGCTGTGGTGTTGTAGCACTTGCTCTCCCTCAAGATGTTGATTCAGTGGGCCCCTTCCTCCTCTCCTGGAAACTCTGGTTTGCAGGCTTGCAGGCAGACAGTTGCAGGAGTTCCTTCCTCCACAGGGTCACAGCTCCAAGTGATTAAGCCACAGCTCGACAACTATTTTGTTGTATCTGTAAAAACATAAATCATTAAATTAAGTGCTCCCAGGCTAAAAAAGGGGTGGGGGGGGGGGGGGGGGGGCACTAAAACCAACAAACTTAAATAAGTTAAACTTTAGACATGTGGTTCAAATTAAAATTTGGTTGCCGGGGGTGATGTTGCACTCCAGTCCCTCCGGCGCCCACCTCTCGCGGAAGGCCGCGAGCGTACCGATGGACACTGCGTGCTTCATCTCCAGGGACACTCTGGTTCGGATGTAACTGCGGAAGAGAGGCAGGCAGTTAGGCTGAACGACCCCCTCGACCGCCCGCTATCTGGACTGGTTGATGGCCACCTTGGCCATGCCCAGGAACACCAGGTTGTTACTGTCATGTATCTTACATTATTATATATAACTGTATCCTAACATGCTATACATGACTGTAATAAGATATGACCTGTAACCACCAGCATACCTTAGCACCAGGGGTGCACTTGCAAGAGACAGGTATATAAGGACAGGTCTCAGGCAAGTGCAGCATTCCAGAGCTGTGAAATAAAGGTGCAGATCCAGAGTGACCTTGACTTCACTACATGCCTCGTGTGAATCTGTTCTGAGGGGACAGGACTTTAGAGTGGCGACAAGTTACGGGATTACAGAATCCACAGAATGGCGAACAATGGATCAGATGAAAAGTACAATGCGGGAGACAATTGGGAGGACTTTATAGAAAGTCTCCAGCAAAGTTTTGTAACCAAAGACTGGTTAGGCGACGATAAGGCAGACAAGAGAAGAGCCCATCTCTTGACCAGCTGTGGCTCGAAAACATACGCTTTAATGAAGGATCTGTTGGCACCCGAGAAACCAGCAAGCAAGTCGTTTGAAGAATTGAGCACACTGGTAAGAGACCACCTTAAGCCAGCGAGCAGCCTACACATGGCCAGTCACAGCTTCTACAACTACAGACACTGTGTGGGCCAGAGCATTGGAAGTGGCTGAACTTTGGAAGTTGGCTAGTTTATGTGAGTTCTCCAATGAACTGAGGAGAGAAATGCTGAGAGACTTTTTCATTGAAGGAATAGGCCACGCAGGCATATTCCAAAAGCTCATAGGGACCAAGAACCTGACCTTAGAGGCAGCAGCACTGGTTGCACAGACATTCTTGGTAGGGGAAGAAGAAACGAGGTTGATTTACAATGCAGGTACGACAACTAACGGAATATTGGAACAAGAAGTTCACAGCACTAAACAAGCTGCTACCCCCACACACAGACAAAACCGGGAGAACAGGCTCTCGACAGCAGGCAGAAGCCATCAAGGGCCACAGGAACGGCCGTTCACACCTCATCAACCCACAATGCGAGCAATCAACTACAAACTGAGAGAAGCTCAAGAGAGATTAGCCAGACGCAGCTCATTCTTTGGGAACACTTTGAACAATGGAACAGGTCTGTGCTGGAGGTGTGTGGGTGGGCACTCGTCAAGGGGATGTCGATTTCAGCAGGCTGTTTGTAGAAATTGTGAATATACAGGGCATTTGGCCCACATATGCAAAAAAATGGCAGCTCGGCAGATATATGAATCGGATGGGTCGGAAAGCGGACCAGAAGATGGTGGGGACAGTACCCGGGACACAGATGTACAGCGGGTCAACACGATCAATGGCCGCTGCTCCTACAAAAGGACGCCTCCTATAATGATGAGGTTCCTACTCAACAGGATATCTGTCAACATGGAGCTGGATACGGGAGCGAGTCAATCTCTCATGGGCGCTCAACAATTTGAACAACTGTGGCCGCATAAAAGAGACAGACCAAAACTCACAAGGGTCGACAACAAACTAAGGACCGATACCAAAGAAATCGTATCAGTCCTCGTCAGCGCCATGCTCTCTGTCACACACAAAGGGGCAGTGAACCGACTTCCCCTGTGGATTGTCCCCGGAGACCCCCCAGCACTGCTGGGGAGAAGCTGGCTGGCAAAACTAAACTGGAAATGGGATGATGTCCATGCCATGTCATTAGAGGAACGGACCTCCTGCTCATCAGCTATAAAGCGATTTGAACATCTCTTTCAGCCAGGTGTGGGCACTTTCAAAGGGACCAAAGTCAAAATCTACATCACACAGGATGCTCGACCGGTCCATCACAAGGCCAGAGCTGTACCCTATGTGATGAGGGAAAAGATTGAACATGAACTAAACAGGCTTCTGCGGGAAGGCATTATATCACCTGTGGAATTTAGTGACTGGGCAAGTCCCATCATCCCAGTCATGAAGCCTGATGGATCCGTACGAATCTGTGGGGACTACCATAAACAGAGTCTCCCTACAGGACCAGTACCCGCTGCCCAGAGCGGAGGATTTATTTGCCACATTGGCTGGAGGTAAACTTTTCTCAAAATTAGACCTCACATCTGCGTATATGACGCAAGAATTGACCGAGGAATCCAAGCTACTCACCACCATCAACACACACCGAGGCCTTTTCCTGTACAATTGATGCCCATTCGGCATCAGGTCGGCAGCTGCCATATTCCAGCGCAACATGGAGAGTCTGCTCAAGTCCATCCCGGGGACGGTTGTATTTCAAGACGACATACTTATCACGGGCAGGGACACTGACTCCCATCTCCGTAATTTGGAGGAAGTACTAAAGTGGTTGGATTGGGTAGGCCTACGAGTCAAGAAATCCAAGTGCCTGTTTCTTGCACCCGAGGTTGAATTTTTGGGCAGAAGGATTGCCGCTGATGGAATCCGCCCAACAGAGTCCAAAACAGAAGCAATTCGCCTGGCACCCAGGCCCCGGAATGTCTCAGAACTACGCACCTTTCTCGGGCTACTCAATTACTTTGGGAACTTAATGCAGGTCTTAAGCACACCGCTGAAGCCTCTCTACGTGCTACTCAGGAAGGAGTGCGATTGGTTTTGGGGGGGACGCCCAGGAACGCGCCTTCAATAAGGCACGCAACCTTCTGTGCTCCAACAGTGTTTTGACTTTCTTTGACCCAGGTAAAAAGCTAGTTCTCACATGCGATGCGTCAGCATATGGGGTCGGGTGCGTTTTGCAACATGTCAATAGTGCGGGCAAATTACAACCCATAGCTTATGCCTCCAGGTCACTTTCGCGGGCAGAGCCCGGGTATGGAATGGTAGAGAAGGAGGCGCTCGCATGTGTGTACGGTGTCAAAAAGATGCACCAATACCTTTTCGGGGCCAAGTTCATGTTAGAAACCGACCACAAGCCCCTCACGTCCCTCCTATCCGAGAGCAAGGCAATAAATGCCAACGCCTCGGCGCGAATTCAACGGTGGGCACTCATGCTGGCGTCCTACGACTATACCATAAGGCACAGACCAGGCTCAGACAACTGTGCCGACGCGCTCAGCAGGCTACCCCTGGCGACACGGAAGGGTCTGACGAACAGGACTGTGAGATAGTCATGGCAATCAATGCCTTTGAGTCCACAGGTTCGCCCATGACTGCTCGCCAAATCAGAGCCTGGACGGCCAGCGACCCCACGTTATTCTTAGTAAAAAGATGTGTCCTAACCGGTGACTGGGCAGAGGCTCACGATGCCTGCCCCAAGGAATTAAAACACTTTCACAGGCGCATGCATGAGCTATCACTACAAGCAGACTGCCTGATGTGGGGCAGCCAAGTAGTCATGTCTCTGCGAGGCAGAGAGGCATTTGTCCAGGAGCTCCACCGCGAGCACCCGGGGATCGTTCTCATGAAAGCCATAGCCAGATCCCAAGTCTGGTGGCCTGGTATTGACGCGGACTTGGAGCTCTGCGTCCGAAGATGCACCATTTGTGCCCAACTCAGCAATGCCCCCAAGGACTCTCCACTGAGCCCCTAGCCCTGGCCTACCAAACCGTGGTCGCGGGTGCACGTAGACTATATGGGCCCATTCATGGGCAAAATGTTCCTCGTAGTTGGAGATGCATTTTCAAAGTGGATCGAATGCACTATTTTAAACTCGAGCACAATCTCCACCACTGTGGAGAGCCTCGCAACCATGTTTGCAACGCACGGAATCCCTGACATATTGGTCAGTGACAATGGTCCGTGCTTCACCAGCGCAGAATTCCAACACTTTATAATTGACCACGGCATAAATCACGTCAAGACGGCACCGTTCAAACTGGCCTCCAACGGCCAGGTGGAGAGAGCAGTGCAAATCATTAAACAAGGCATGCTTAAAATCCAAGGTCCCATGCTGTAGGGTCGCCTGTCGCGACTGCTGCTGGCACACAGATCTCGTCCGCAATCACTGACTGGGATCCCCCCCCCGTGCAACTGTTGATGAAAAGGACTTTAAAAACAAGGCTCTCATTAATCCTCCCAGACATGCACGAAATCGTTAAGGCAAAGCGCCGTAAGCTGACTGAGTACCATGACAGAAATTCGAGGGGGAGATGGAATGAGATAGGGGACAAAGTGGTTGTACTAAACTATGGCAGGGGTCCCAAATGGCTTGCAGGAACAGTAACGGGCAAGGAAGGAAACAGGCTACTGGTAGTACAAATGGACAATGGCAAAACCTGCCGGAGGCATGTAGACCAAGTCAAAAGCAGATTTACCAACAACACTGCGGAACCAGAGGCAGACTACAATGTGGAACTCGCACCACACCTGGTGGACAGACAGAGGGAACAACCTGAGGAAAGGGCAATCCCAACAGACAGCCCAGGTGAGTCAACAACAATCACACCAATCGAAACAGACAGCCCAGGCGAGATACCAGCAACCACACCCAAAGAAAAACAGACACCAAGGCAAACAACTGAACCACAACTCCACGCGAGAGCGTAGACCACCTGAGAGACTGAACCTATAAAGACAATAAGATCTTGGGGGAGGGTGATGTCATGTATCTTACATTATTATATATAACTGTATCCTAACATGCTATACATGACTGTAATAAGATATGACCTGTAACCACCAGCATATCTTACCACCAGGGGTGCACTTGCAAGAGACAGGTATATAAGGACAGGTCTCAGGCAAGTGCAGCATTCCAGAGCTGTGAAATAAAGGTGCAGGTCCAGAGTGACCTTGACTTCACTACATGCCTCGTGTGAATCTGTACTGAGGGGACAGGACTTTAAAGTTACAACTCTTTTGGTTGTAATCAAATTAACCGATTAATCAAGTGTCCCCTTTGGGGGGGGACACTCCAAACATTTTTCAGGTGCCCTTTTTTGTTTTTTTTGTTTGTTTTTTTTTGGGGGGGGGGGGTTTGTGTTTTTTTGTGTTTTTTTTTTTAGGGCACCGAGAGGCAAATTATACAAGTGCCCCCTAACTGGGGGGACACTAAAACCCGGCAATAAAACAAATAAACTTTAAAATGTGTAAAATCAATTTAAAATTTGGTTGCCGGGGGTAATGATGCACTCCAGTCCCTCCGGCGCCCACCTCTTGCGGACGGCCGCGAGCGTACCGGTGGACACCACGTGCTCCATCTCCAGGAACACCCTGGCTCGGATGTAACCGCGGAAGAGAGGCGGGCAGTCGGGCTGAACAACCCCCTCGTCCGCCCGTTGCCTGGACCGGCTGATGGCTACCTTGGCTATGCCCAGGAACACCAGGCTTCTACAACTCTTTTGGGGGGTACAAAATAAACATTAGATCGAGTGCCCCCTGATCTGGGGGACACTCCAGACACTTATAACTGCCCTCTTTTTTTTTGTGTTTTTTTTTCTTTTGTGATTTTTTTTTGGGCATTAAAATCATATAAATTTACAAGTGCCCCCTATAAAAAGGCAGGGGGACACTAAAACCCGGCAATTAAAACAAATTAAACTTTAAAATATATAAAATCAAATTAAAATTTGGTTGCCGGGGGTGATGATGCCCTCCAGTCCATCCGGCGCCCACCTCTCGCGGAATGCCGCGAGCGTACCGGTGGACACCGCGTGCTCCATCTCCAGGGACACTCTGGCTCGGATGTAACCGCGGAAGAGAGGCAGGCAGTCGGGCTGAACGACCCCCTCGACCGCCCGCTGCCTGGACTGGTTGATGGCCACCTTGGCCGTGCCCAGGAACACCAGGTTGCTACAAACAAGACTCACTATGAGCAGCTGCTGGAATTTGATCACTGTGGGTTCAGTAGCACGATACCAATATGATTCAATTTGAAAATCATTGTCGACCATGTTTAATGGTGTTTTTGACCCAAGATTGCAATCATAACTGGTATTACTATCCCTTTAGTTCCTGCTGAAGATGCTTTTAGTCGTGCAGCTTTCTTTAGCCAGAAGGCAAGAAGATACTTAAAGTGTTGATGGTGGATAGGCAATGGCAGACATTTAAAGATCACATGGATGAACTACAACAATTGTATATCCCTGTCTGGCGTAAGATTAAAAAAGGGAAGGTGGCTCAACCGTGGCTAACAAGGGAAATTATGGAAAGTGTCAAATCCAAGGAAGAGGTATATAAATTGGCCAGAAAAAGCAGCAAACCTGAGGACTGGGAGAAATTTAGAATTCAGCAGAGGAGGACAAAGGGTTTAATTAGGAGGGGGATAATAGAGTATGAGAGTAAGTTTGTAGGGAACATAAAAACTGATTGCAAAAGCTTCTATAGATATGTGAAGAGAACAAAAGATTAGTGAAGACTAATGTAGGTCCCTTGCAGTCAGAATCAGGTGAATTTATAATGGGGAACAAAGAAATGGCAGACCAATTGAACAAGTACTTTGGTTCAGTCTTCACTAAGGAAGACACGAATAACCTCGCACAAATACTAGGGGACTGAGGGTCTAGCGAGAAGGGGGATCTGAGAGAAATCCTTATCAGTCAGGAAATTGTGTCAGGGAAATTGAAGAGACTGAAGGCCGATAAATCCCCAGGGCCTAATAGTCTGCATCCCAGAGTACTTAAGGAAGTGGCCCTAGAAATAGTAGATGCATTGGTGGTCATTTTCCAACATTCCATGTTCTCTGGATCAGTGCATATGGATTGGAGGGTAGCTAATGTAACCCCACTTTTTAAAAAAGGAGGGAGAGCAAAAACAGGGAATTATAGACCGGTTAGCCTGACATCAGTGGTCGGGAAAATGCTGGAATCAATTATTAAAGATGTAATAGCAGCACATCTGGAAAGCAGTGACAGGATGGATTTATGAAAGGGAAATCATGCTTGACAAATCTTCTAGAGTTTTTTGAGGATGTAACTAATAAAGTGGATAAGGGAGAACCAGTGGATGTGGTGTATTTGGACTTTCAAAAGGATTTTCACAAGGTCCCACACAAGAGAGTAGTGTGCAAAATTAAGGCACATGGTATTGGGGCTAATGTATTGATGTGGATAGAGAACTGGTTGGCAGACAGAAAGCAAAGAGTGGGAATAAACGGATCCTTTTCAGAATGGAGAACAGTGACTAGTGGGGTGCCGCAAGGTTCAGTGCTGGGACCCCAGCTATTTACAATATACATTAATGATTTAGACAAAAGAATTGAAGGTAATATCTCCAAGTTTGCAGATGACACTAAGCTGGGTGGCAGTGTGAGCTACGAGGAGGATGCTAAGAGGCTGCAGGAGGACTTAGACAGGTTAGGTGAATGGGTAAATGCATGGCAGGTGCAGTATAATGTGGATAAATGTGAGGTTATCCACTTTGGTGCCAAATACAAGAAGGCAGATTATTATCTGAATGGTGACAGATTAGTAAAAGGGGAGGTGCAAAGAGACCTGGGTGTCATGGGACATCAGTCATTGAAGGTAGGCATACAGGTACAGCAGACAATGAAGAAAGCAAATGGCATGCTGGCCTTCATATCGAGGGGATTTGAGTATAGGAGCAGGGAGGTCTTACTGCAGTTGTACAGGGCCTTGGTGAGACCACATCTTGAGTATTGTGTGTAGTTTTGGTCTCCTAGAAAGTTATAAAATTCTGATGGGACTGGGCAGGTTAGATGCAGGTAGAATGTTCCCGATGTTGTGGAAGTCCAGAATCAGGGGTCACAGTCTAAAGATAAGGGGTAAGCCATATAGGACCGAGATGAGGAGAAATGTTTTCACCCAGAGAGTTGTGAACCTGTGGAATTCTCTGCCACAGAATTTGTTGAGTCCAGTTCGGTGGACATATTCAAAAGGGAGGTAGATGTGGCCCTTATGGCTAAAGGGATCAGTGGGTATGGAGAGAAAGTAGGGGTGGGGTACTGAGGTTGCATGATCAGCCATGATCATATTGATTGGCAGGCTTGAAGGGCCGAATGGCCTGCTCCTGCACCTATTTTCTATGTTTCTATGTTATCATCTCTGTAGCAAATGTTAGTGGAACTAAGTGAACAGCTTTTTGGAGTTTGGAGGAGAGGGTAAGTGAACCATCGGTCCACATGATGCATCCTACTATAGTGAGGATCTCCACGCTGCCTCGGTGATAATTGGATAAACTTACTGTTAACCTTGGCAGAAGGGTCCGCAGAGGCGAAGGACCACTAGAGGAAGCATAAAATGGATCTAGACCAGCAGGGGGAGATAGACCAGCAGAGGGAGATAGACCAGATGAGGGAGATAGACCAGGTGAGGGAGATAGACCAGGTGAGGGAGATAGACCAGCAGAGGGAGATAGATCAGCAGAGGGAGCTAGATCAGGTGAGGGAGATAGATCAGGTGAGGGAGAAAGACTAGCAGAGGGGGATAGACCAGGTGAGGGAGATAGACCAGCAGAGGGAGATAGACCAGGTGAGGGAGATAGACCAGCAGAGGGAGATGGACCAGGTGAGGGAGATAGATCAGGTGAGGGAGATATATCAGTTGAGGGAGATAGATCAGTTGAGGGAGATAGACCAAGTGAGGGAGATAGACCAGCAGAGGGAGATGGACCAGGTGAGGGAGATAGATCAGTTGAGGGAGATAGATCAGTTGAGGGAGATAGACTAGCAGAGGGAGATAGACTAGCAGAGGGAGATAGACCAGGTGAGGGAGATAGACCAGCAGAGGAAGATAGACCAGCAGAGGGAGATAGATCAGGTGAGGGAGATAGATCAGTTGAGGGAGATAGATCAGTTGAGGGAGATAGACCAGCAGAGGGAGATAGACCAGCAGAGGGAGATAGATCAGGTGAGGGAGATAGATCAGTTGAGGGAGATGGATCAGTTGAGGGAGATAGACCAGCAGAGGGAGATAGACTAGCAGAGGGAGATAGATCAGCAGAGGGAGATAGATCAGGTGAGGGAGATAGATCAGCAGAGGGAGATAGATCAGGTGAGGGAGATAGATCAGCAGAGGGAGATAGACCAGCAGAGGGAGATAGACCAGCAGAGGGAGATAGATCAGCAGAGGGAGATAGATCAGGTGAGGGAGATAGATCAGTTGAGGGAGATAGATCAGTTGAGGGAGATAGACCAGCAGAGGGAGATAGACTAGCAGAGGGAGATAGATCAGCAGAGGGAGATAGACCAGCAGAGGGAGATAGACCAGCAGAGGGAGATAGATCAGTTGAGGGAGAAAGACTAGCAGAGGAAGTGGCAGGAATATTAGCTGAGGCAAAAGAATCAGCAGTAGCGGGAGGACCAGCAGTGGCAGGCACACTTGAGTGACGGGCAATCTTGGCCTAAATATCCATTTTATTGGGAGGCAAATGCTCCATTATTTGACCTGTTGGAGATTCCCAGCACATGAACAATTTTGGTCAGCACATCACAGCCTATAGTTGACAGAGGAAAAGTTTGAGAACAACTCATAAGTTACTTGAAGAAAGAAAAAATGTGAATGAAGTTCCACGCAGCAGGTACTGATGTAATTACATTTCTGTAACTATGCATGGATCCATAATGGACACTAAAGCTGCTAGCACACTAATGGGAAACGGTCAACAAATAAACACTCACGTCTACAAATATTTCCACAACAGAAATTACACTTTTCCTATGAGTTTGACTCTGGCATTGTATTCAGCTCATCTTGTGATTACTTCCTGATGCATTTCTCCATTAACCTTTGCCTAACGGCTCTCCTAACCTCAGTAATTGTAGATGTTGTTAAGTCTAGTTTGCATTCATTTAGTCTAATGATGTCTCCTGGCTGGGATCTGTTGGTGGGGGTAGGTTGGGGCTGGTTGGAAAGCACCATCATTAGGTATTGCACAGATTTAAGTGGTTGAGTGTTTAACCCCTCGCTGTCTTGTTGATGGCAGTCACCGCTGGGAATCTGTGTGCTTAATCCCAGCAGGATGATGTCTGGAGACATTGGAGTCCGAAGAAGAAGTAACACATCACGGGGGCTTCAGCTATTGTAAATGATGCATTCTGCTGAACTCATTAAAATTGCCAGCAAGACTTTTGTTTCAATATTTCTGCATTCACGGTGAAACCCTTTGCTTATCAATTCCACTTTGCCAGTCAAGATTATTATATTAAACAGGTTATGGTATTGTACAGGCTTATCAAACATTACAGATGCAGAATTAGAAATAAATATCAGAGAAGATAAATCATAATATTAATTAATGCTGGGCTCAGTTGCTGAGCCAAGATGTTGGAGCATGTAGTAATCTATGGAAAATGTGTAACCTGTGCACTGGTGCCCTCCAGCACCTCTCTGGGTCTTTCAACATTCACAGGGTCAAACCTGGGAGATACCTGTCTTCATTACAATTGCCCCTGGCAGAATTAAACTGTCTTTATTGCATGAGAAATTATATAAAAACATCTTGTATTTCTATTCCAAGACAATAGCTTATTTGAGAGTACAATGAAGCAGCTTCTACCACAGTTAGATATGAGTGTAGGTTGGGCTCAGCGATTTGGAAAACTCTCGTTAGGTTCCGAAGAGTTACTGATAGTTTTTGAGAAATCACCAGTTTCTACGTCCACTTTTTATTCAATGAGCAGTCTGTTGTGTATCTGTGAAGCATGCACTCCCATATTCTGCCACCAGGGAGCGCATCCCCTGAAGTCCCAAGGGATCCCAGCATCCCTTGGGAGCACTGTATATAAGCCGGCCCCTAAGGCCTGTTCCTCACTCTGGAGTGTCTTAATAAAGACTGAGGTCACTGTTACTTTAACCTCCCTGTGTGCAGCCTCATCTGTGTTAGGAACACAATAACTGGCGACGAGTATACAAATCCAACGCAAAGATGCAGCAAACTGTGGGCATCCTGGAGAAGTTCTCGGAGGGTGAGGACTGGGAAGCCTATGTTGAACAGCTAGACCAGTACTTTGTAGCCAACGAGCTGGACAGAGAAGGAAGCGCTGCAAAAAGGAGAGCGGTCCTCCTCATGGTCTGCGGGGCACCGACCTACAGCCTCATGAAGAATCTTCTGGTTCCGGTAAAACCCACAGATAAGTCGTATGAGGAGCTGTGTACACTGGTTCGGGAGCATCTTAACCCGAGGGAGAGCGTGCTGATGGCAAGGTATCGGTTCTACACATGCCAGTGATCTGAAGGCCAGGAAGTGGCGAACTACATCGCCGAGCTAAGGTGACTTGCAGGACAATGTGAGTTTGAGGGCTACCTGGAGCAGATGCTCAGAGACTTTTTGTACTGGGCATTGGCCACGAGACCATCCTACGAAAACTTTTGACTGTAGAGACACCGACTCTCAGTAAGGCCATTGTCCACCAGTGATAACGCCAAACAAATCGCTCAGCACACAAGTGCTAGCAATGTTCATAAATTAATTGGAACTGTGTTTGCGAGCAGAAATGTACAGGGCAGAAACCACGAGTCTGCAACTGCCAGCAGGCCTCAGGTGACCCAGATGACTTAGAGTCCGCAACAAAGGATGAATGCAAGGCAATTCACACCTTGTTGGCGTTGTGGAGGCTTCCATTCAGCCTATTCATGCCGCTTCAAAGGGTATGTTTGCAAGAGCTGTGGAACAATGGGGCACCTCTGCAAAACCTGCTAACCACCATGTGGCAGAGAAAGATCGGTCCATGGTGGATCAAAGCACGGGGTGCACACATTTTCGATGAAATGTCCACCTATAATGCTAAATGTAAAATTGAATGGCTTACCCGTAGCCATGGAACTGGACACTGGTGCTAGCCAATCCATCATGAGTAAAAAGTTGTTTGAGAGACTGTGGTGCAACAAGGCACTCAGACCAGCCCTGAGCCCCATCCACACGAAACTGAGAACGTACACGAAAGAGCTCGCCACTGTCCTGGGAACCACCATGGTTAAGGTCACCTACGAGGGCATGATGCACGAACTGCCACTCTGGATTGTGCCGGGCGATGGCCCCACACTGCTTGGAAGGAGCTGGCTGGGCAAAATCCACTGGAACTGGGATGACATCCGAGCGCTATCACATGTCGATGAGGCCTCATGTACTCAGGTTCTTAACACATTTCCTTCCCTTTTTGAGCCAGGCATTGGAAACTTTTCCGGGGCGAAGGTGCGGATCCACTTAGTCCCAGAGGTACGACCCATTCATCACAAGGCGCGAGCGGTACCTCACATGATGAGGGAGAGAGTAGAAATCGAGCTGGACAGGCTGCAACGCGAGGGCATCATCTCCCCAGTGGAATTCAGCGAGTGGGCCAGCCCGATTGTTCCAGTACTCAAAAGTGATGGCACGGTCAGGATTTGTGGCGATTATAAAGTAACTATTAATCATTTCTCGCTACAGGACTAATACCCGCTACCTAAGGCAGACGACCTATTTGCGACGCTGGCAGGAGGCAAGACATTCACCAAACTCGACCTGACTTTGGCCTACATGACGCAGGAGCTGGAGGAGTCTTCGAAGGGCCTCACTTGCATCAACACGCACAAGGGACTGTTCATCTACAACAGATGCCCATTTGGAATTCAGTCGGCTGCAGTGATCTTCCAGAGAAACATGGCGAGCCTATTCAAGTCGGTACCATGCACAGTGGTTTTTCAGGACGACATATTGGTCACGGGTCGGGACACCGTCCGAGCACCTACAAAACCTGGAGGAGGTCCTCCAGCGACTGGATCGCGTAGGGCTGCGGCTGAAAAGGTCGAAATGCGTCTTCATGGCAGCAGAAGTGGAGTTTTTGGGGAGAAAGATCGCGGCGGACGGCATTCGGCCCACAGACACCAAGACAGAGGCTATCAGGAACACGCCCAGGCCACAGAACATCATGGAGCTGCGGTCATTCCTGGGACTCCTCAACTATTTTGGTAACTTCTTACCGGGGTTAAGCACCCTCTTAGAGCCCCTACATGTGTTATTGCGTAAAGGTGAGAACTGGGTATGGGGAAAAAAACAAGTAATTGCTTTTGAGAAAGCCAGAAACATTTTATGCTCCAACAAGCTGCTTGTATTGTATAACCCGTGTAAAATACTTGTACTAGCATGTGATGCATCGTCGTACAGAGTTGGGTGTGTATTACAACAAACTAACGTTGCGGGGAAGTTGCAACCTGTCGCCTATGCCTCCAGGAGCTTGTCTAAGGCCGAGAGGGCCTACAGCATGATTGAGAAAGAGGCATTAGCGTGTATGTTCGGGGTAAAGAAAATGCATCAGTACCTGTTTGGCCTCAAATTTGAGCTGGAAACCGATCACAAGCCCCTCATATCCCTGTTCGCTGAAAACAAAGGGATAAATACTAATGCCTCAGCCCGCATACAAAGGTGGGCACTTGCGCTGTCAGCGTATAACTATCCGCCACAGGCCAGGCACCAAGAAATGTGCGGATGCTCTCAGTCGACAACCATTGCCCACCACGGGATTGGAAATGGCGCAGCCTGCAAATTTGTTGATGGTGGCGCAGCCCGCAGACTTGTTGATGGTCATGGAAGTGTTTGAAAATGATAAATCACCTGTCTCGGCCTGCCAGATTAGGACTTGGACCAGCCAAGACCCTCTGCTGTCCCTAGTAAAAAACTGTTTACTGCATGGGAGCTGGGCCAGCATCCCTGTTGAAATGCAAGAGCTAATCAAGCTGTTCCAGCGGCGAAATGATGAGCTGTCCATTCAGGCAGACTGCCTGTTGTGGGGTAACCGCATAGTGCTACCCAAAAAGGCCAGGGAGACGTTCATCTCGGATCTCCACAGCACACACCCGGGTATAGTAATGATGAAAGCGATAGCCAGATCCCACGTGTGGTGGCCCGGTATCGACTCTGACTTAGAGTCCTGTGTCAGTTGAGCAACGCACCCAGAGAGGCACCACTAAGTTTGTGGTCCTGGCCCTCTAGACCATGGTCGAAGATCCATGTCGACTATGTGGGCCCGTTTCTCGGTAAAATGTTCCTGGTGGTGGTGGATGCTTTTTCAAAATGGATTGAATGTGAAATAATGCCGGGAAGCACCGCCACCGCCACCATTGAAAGCCTGAGGGCCATGATTGCCACTCACGGCCTGCCTGACATACGGTAAGTGACAACGGGCCATGTTTCACCAGTGCCGAATATAAAGAATTCATGACCCGCAATGGGATCAAACATGTCACCTCAGCCCCGTTAAACCAGCCTCCAATGGGCAGGCAGAGTGGGCAGTACAAACAATCAAACAGAGCCTTAAATGAGTCACACAAGGCTCACTCCAAACCCGCCTGTCCCGAGTACTGCTCAGCTACCGCAAGAGACCCCATTCACTCACAGGGGTGCCCCCGGCTGAAAAGGACACTCATGAAAAGGACACTTAAAACCAGACTCTCATTGGTCCACCCCAACCTGCATGGTCAGGTAGAGAGCAGGTGGCAGCAACAAAATGTAAATAATGGTCGCGCCACTGGGTCATGTGAAAATGATCTGAATGATATGTGCTAAACTATGGACATGGTCCCAAGTGGATCGCGAGCACGGTGATAGCTAAAGAAGGGAGTAAGATGTTTGTAGTCAAATGGACAAATTTGCAGAAAGCACCTAGACCAAACGTGGCTGCGGTTCACAGACTGCCCTGAACAACCCACAGCAGACACCACCTTTTTCAAGCCCACAACACACACCCAAAGAATCAACGACACCACCCTGAACCAGGAAATCAAACCCATCACGCCCCACAGCCCAGCAAGGCCAGGCTCACCCAGCAGCCCTGCAGGGCCAATAATGCGCCAGCCCAGCGAGGGCACAGCCAACACACCAGAACAGACATTTGTACCGAGGCGGTCCACCAGGGAAAGAAAGGCTCCCGACCGCCTCACCTTGTAAATCGTTTTCATGATTTTGGGGGGGGGGGGGGGGAAGTGACGTTGTGTACCTGTAAAGCATGCACTCCCATATTCCACCAGCAGAGAGCGCATCCCCTGAAGTCCCAAGGGATCCCAGCATCCCTTGGGACCACTGTATATAAGCCGGCCCCTAAGGCCTGTTCCTCACTCTGGAGTGTCTTAATAAAGACAGAGGTCACTGTTACTTTAACCTCTCTGTGTTAGGAATATATAACTGGCAACGAGTAGGAACACAATACAGTCCAACTTAATGCAGGAAAGATAAACATTAGACAAGAAAAGAAAATGGATGAAGAAAGTTTACAGACAGTGACTATCAATTTAATACGCCTGCTGCCTGGTAACAAACTTAAAAATAACAAATAGATTGATCTAAATCAGTCGGAAGGTAAGTGGAATATATTATAATGTCTCAAATTTTTTTAAAAATGAAGGCCCGGAATCGCCTTTGAAACTGACCGCAACTTCGGGATTTGGCGCACGCGGAAATCCCAAAGTTGCAGTCTGTCATTGACAGCTCCGAAAGTGGCTGCACTGTGCCCCCCTTCTCCAAGCCCCCCAGAGCCGGCAATCAGTGACATTTCATAAATCATTGGAACTGACGAAAACTTTAGCTCTTCCGCAGTTAGTCTTAAAGTTGGACTCAAAGGGATTAGGTTTTAACAGCGTATTGACTAAAAACAAATGTTAAGAGCCTGGAAAATGAATTTTAATTTTGTGCAGTGTGAAATTTGTTCATAAAAAGTTACATTTTTAAGAAACTTTTCAAAAAGATGTTTTAACATTTTTTTTTTAAGTTTGTTCATCTTTATTTCAGGTTTGCCATTTTCCCATATGAGAACCCCCCAATCTTGATTTTGCTCTCTCTAACCATTTTAGAATTTTAAGGACTTACTTCCTTGTTCACTGTCTGAGAATTCTGCCAATTTGATTGACTGCTTAGACAGCCTGTTGACATCACAGCAGTTCAAACAAGGGAATCCCCATTAAGTTCCGTTGAATTGAATTGTAGGTTGGAAAGCCCGAAGTTCTCGACATAGATGGCACAGATTGAGAGATCCTCGTGCAGAGCATGCTTCAGGGCCAGCAGCATTCGCTTCGCTGATGACCGCAAATTCCAGGCCATTATGTCTGAGAAGGACAACATAAAAAATGAAATGAAAATGGCCCATTTTGCCATCAAGCCCCCTTTTTCCAAAAGACAGTATATATGATGAACTCTGCTGGATTCTTCACAATTTATCTAGGAAGGAAATTACCAACATTTCTCAGAAAATAAATTGTGAGTTTTTTCCGTGACCTACAAAAGTTCAGTACATCAATGCAACATTACACTCTGCATGATTCAGTCTTAACTGGTTGAATTCCAGAGCTGAAACTCCGTAGTCTGATACAGAAGGTTTCCATGTTTAACTTTATAACCTTCAGTCCCATTCTGCATAGACCTAGATGACATAAGAGAGTTAATCAACAAAAATTAACAGTTTTAGAAGGGGATGACATGCACATTTACCTTTTTTTAAATCTCCAGGCAGTAGGCTCGCTTGAGACTTGCCAAATTTGTACTCATGTCCTCTAGTTCTGAAATCACCTTTTAACTTCAATGATCTATTTACATCTACATTACTTATGCCTTTCAGCATTTTAAAAACCATGAAAATGTCCACTCTCAATCTTTCTACGATAAATATAGCCTAGAAATAATTGTTACCAATATTAGCGGACAAAAGCTTAATGTGCCCATATGACATTTTAACTGAGGCATTAACCCATTTAAAATAAATAGGGTGCTGCCTCCATTCTAGCAGAGTTGATCATTAAATGCAATAAACATTTACACACTAAACTCAGCAACAGTAAATGTAAACTAATAATTTTTTGAGCACCCCATTCTAACTTAGTTTTAATACCTGAAATCATACTTACTGCTCTTCTTTGGGGGGTGGGGGAGAGGGAGATTGGCAAGAGTAGACTGAATAAGTAAGACTCTAAAACAAATTAATTAGAAGCATAATAAGAATAATCTCTACAAATTCTGCATGGAGGAAGTTAAAGGGGCTGGCTGTGATAAGCATAAACACATGCAGAAACCTGTTCAAGGGGTAGTCAGAGGGGCACAGGGTGACTTGGAAAAAAGCATAACTGTAGATACAAAATATCTGAACAGGAAGAAACATTTTTCAGTGCTTTAATGGTAAGGCAGTCTGAAAAGAGATGAGAACTATAAAAGATGCAATAATGGACTTGATTATCAGGAATAAACGAGAGGAATATCAGTACAATAATAGCCTTAATAAACATCAATCTCTGTGGATTCAGGGGGTGGGGGGGGGGGGGGGAGAGGGAAGATCCCGTCTGACCAAATTCCTTGAGTTTTTTTGGTGAAGTGGCATCCCAAATGCAATGTGAAAAGCCCTACAAGACAATGTTTCTCGACTTCCATAAAGAGTTCAGTAAAAGTGAATCTCAAAGCTGTGGGTATTCAACGGAAATGTTTGGAGTAGCTAAAGGGTAATAAACACTGGGTATTTGTTATAATAATAATGATAACTTTTATTTATATAGCGCCTTTAATGTAGTAAAACGTTCCAAGGCGCTTCACAGCAGTATAACAAGTTAAAACAGATATATTTGACACCAAGCCACAAATGGAGAAATTAGGGCAGATGACCAAAAGCTTGGTTAAAGAGGTAGGTTTTAAGGAGTGCCTTAAAGGTGGAAAGAGAGATAGAGAGGCAGAAAGGTTTAGGGAGGGAGTTCAAGAGCTTACGGCCCAAACAGATGAAGGCACGGCCACCGATGGTTGAGCAGTTATAATGTGCGATGTTCAAGAGGGCAGAATTTGAGGAGCGCAGACATCTTGTGGGATTGTGAGGCTGAAAAAGATTACAGAGATAGGGAGGGGCAAGGCCATGGAGTGATTTGGAAACAAGAATGAGAATTTTGAAATCGAGGCGTTGTTTAAATGGGAGCCAATGTAGGTGAGAAAGCACAGGGGTGATGGATGATCGGGAGTTGGTGCGAGTTAGGACACGGGCTGCTGAGTTTTGGATGGCCTAAGTTTAAGTAGTGTAGAATGTGGGAGGCCAGCCAGGAGTGAGTTGGAGTAGTCAAGTCTAGAGGTAACAAAGGCATGAATGAGGGTTTCAGCAGCAAAAGAGCTGAGGCAGGGGCGGGGGCGGACAATGTTACGAATGTGGAAAAAGGCAGCAGCGCGAGCAGCTTGGTGACTGCGACGAAGTGGAACTGGGCGACTACATCAGGCGTCCCAGGAAAGCAGGGAAGTGATTGGTTGGTGAGTTCTCTCTCCTTTCTTGCTTTTCTGGCTTAATTATTTAATCAGCTGTTTATTAAATAGCAGCAGTTTGTGTTTTACTAAGGGTTAAAATTCTGTTGCATTGGTGGGATTAAAAATAAAACTCAATGAATTAATTAAATACATTAAGATGGCAGGACGGGTGATGTGTCAGTGCTGCAACACATGGGAGCTGGTGGACCCCATTGAGGTCCACGGTGACCACGTCTGCGGTAAGTGTCTGCAGCTCGAGGAACTTTGGCTCCGCATCGACGAGTTGGAGTCCGAGCTGCAGACAATGCAACACATCAGGCAGCGGGAGAGTTGTCATGGTCCACGTGGGTACCAACGACATTGATAGGACAGACAAGAAGGTTCTGCTAAGTGATTATGAGCAGCTAGGGGCCAAATTAAAAAGCAGAACAACAAAGGTAATAATCTCTGGATTACTACCCGAGCCACGAGCAAATTTACACAGGTTAAATAAGATCAGAGAGCTAAACTCGTGGCTCAAAGTCTGGTGTGGGAGAAATGGGTTTTGGTTCCTGGGGCACTGGCACCAGTACTGGGCTAAGAGGGAGCTGTTCTGTTGGAACGGACTCCACTTGGAACATGCTGGGGCTAGGGTCCTGGTGAACCGAATAACTAGGGCTGCAGAGATAGCTTTAAACTAATTAGTTGGAGGGAGGGTTCAGGTGAGCAGAAACGTAAAAGCTTAAAGAATAAGGTGAAGGCAATAGAGCAGGGTAGCATTGGAGGAAACGAAAACCTGAGCGTGACAGGAAGGGACAGAATCTATAAACATAAGAGTGTATCAGAAACTGGGGCCATACCAGGAGAAAACGGTAAGAAAACACATTTAAAAGCTCTTTATCTGAATGCACGCAGCATTCATAACAAATTAGATGAGCTGTCGGCACAAATAGTTACAAATGGGTATGATCTGATAGCCATATCAGAGACGTTGCAAGGTGACCAAGACTGGGAACTAAACATTCAGGGGTACTTGACAATTCGGAAGGATAGACAGAAAGGAAAAGGAGGTGGGGTAGCTCTGTTGATAAAGGATGGAAAATAGTGAGAAATTATATTGGCTCAAATGATCAGGATGTTGAAACAGTTTGGGTGGAGATAAGGAATAATAAGGAATAATAAGGGGAAAAAGTCACTGGTGGGTGTAGTCTATAGGCCCCCTAACAGTAGCAACTCCGTTGGTCGGAGTATAAACCAAGAAATAGTGGGTGCTTGTAAAAAGGGAACAGCAATCATCATGGGTGATTTTAACCTCCATATTGATTGGACAAATTAAATCGGTCAAGGTAGCCTTGAGGAAGAGTTCATAGAGTGTATAAGGGACGGGTTCCTTGAGCAGTAAGTAATGGAAGCAATCAGAGGGCAGGCTATCTTAGATCTGGTCCTGTGTAATGAGACAGGATTAATAAACAATCTCCTAGTAAAGGATCCCCTTGGAATGAGTGACCATAGCATGGTTGAATTTCAAATTCAGATAGAGGGCGAGAAAGTTGGATCTCAAACCAGTGTACTCAGCTTAAATAAAGGAGACTACAAAGGTATGAGGGCAGAGTTGGCTAAAATGGACTGGGAAAATAGATTAAAATGTAGGACGGTTGATAAACAGTGGCATACATTTAAGGAGGTATTTCATAACTCTCAGAAAAATATATTCCAGTGAGGAGGAAAGGGTGTAAAAGAAAAGATAGCCATCCGTGGCTAACTAAAGAAATAAAGAATGGTATCCAATTAAAAACAAGGGCATACAAAGTAGCCAAAACTAGTGGGAGGACAGAAGATTGGGAAGCTTTTAAAAGCCAGCAAAGAATGACTAAAAAAATGATTAAGAAAGGGAAGATAGACTATGAAAGTAAATGAGCACGAAATATAAAAACAGATAGCAAGAGTGTCTATAGGTATATAAAAAGGAAAAGAGTGGCTAAAGTCAATATTGGTCCTTCAGAGGATGAGACCGGGGAATTAGCGATGGGGAACATGGTGATGGCAGAAACTCTGAACAAATATTTTGTATCAGTCTTTACGGTAGAGGACACTAAAAATATCCCAACAGTGGATAGTCATGGGGCTATAGGGGGGGAAGGAACTTAACATACAATCACTAAGGAGGTGGTATTCAGTAAGATAATGGGACTAAAGATGGATAAATCCCCTGTACCTGATGACTTGCATCCTAGGGTCTTAAGAGAAGTCGTGGCAGGGATAGTGGATGCATTGGTTGTAATTTACCAAAATTCCCTGGATTCTGGGGAGGTCCCAGCAGATTGGAAAACTGCAAATGTAACACTCCTATTTAAAAAAAGAGGCAGACAAAAAGCAGGAAGTTATAGACCAGTTAGCCTAACATCTGTGGTTGGGAAAATGTTGGAGTCCATTATTAAAGAAGCAGTAGCAGGACATTTGGAAAAGCATAACTCAGTCAGGCAGAGTCAGCATGGATTTATGAAGGGGAAGTCATGTTTGACAAATTTGCTGGAATTCTTTGAGGATGTAACGAATAGAGTGGATAAAGAGGAACCAGTGGATGTGGTGTATTTGGATTCCAGAAGACATTTGACAAGGTGCCAGATAAAAGGTTACTGCACAGGATAAAAGTTCATGGGGTTGGGGGTAATATATTAGCATGGATAGAGGATTGGCTAACTAACAGAAAACAAAGAGTCGAGATAAATGGTTCATTCTCAGGTTGGCAATCAGTAACTAGTGGGATAACGCAGGGATCCGTGCTGGAACCCCAACTATTTACTATCTATATTTATGACTTGGATGAAGGGACTGAGTGTAACGTAGCCAAGTTTGCGGACGATACAAAGATGGGAGGAAAAGCAATGTGTGAGGAGGACACAAAAAACCTGCTGAAGGACATAGACAGGCTAAGTGAGTGGGCAAAAATTTGGCAGATGGAGTATAATGTTGGAAAGTGTGAGGTTATGCACTTTGACAGCAAAAATCAAAGAGCAAGTTATTATTTAAATGAAGAAAGATTGCAAAGTGCTGCAATACAGCGGGACCTGGAAGCTACTTGTGCATGAAACACAAAAGGTTAGTATGCAGGTACAGCAAGTGATCAGGAAGAGGATGGAGTATAAAAGCAGGGAAATCTTTCTACAGTTGTACAGGGTATTGGTGAGGCCACACCTAGAATACTGCGTGCAGTTTTGGTTTCCATATTTAAGAAAGGATATACTTGCTTTGGAGGCAGTTCAGAGAAGGTTCACTAGGTTGATTCCAGAGATGAGAGGGTTGACTTATGAGGAAAGGTTGAGTAGGTTTGGCCTCTACTCATTGGAATTCAGAAGAATGAGAGGTGATCTAATCGAAACGTATAAGGTAATGAGGGGGATGCAGAGGGGATATTTCCACTGATAGGGGAGACTTGAACTAGGGGGCATAATCTTAGGATAAGGGGCCGCCCATTTAAAACTGAGATGAAGAGGAATTGTAAATCTGTGGAATTCATTGCCTCAGAGAGCTGTGGAAGCTGGGTCATTGAATAAATTTAAGACAGAGATAGACAGTTTCTTAAACGATAAGGGAATAAGGGGTTATGGGGAGCGGGCAGGGAAGTGGAGCTGAGTCCATGATCGGATTAGCCATAATCGTAATAAATGGCGGAGCAGGCTCGAGGGACCGTATGGCCTACTCCTGCTCCTATTTCTTATGTTATGTTCTTAAAAAGACAGTTTTAGTTATGCTGCGGATATGTGGCTGAAAACTCATTTCAGGGTCAAATATGACACCTAGGTTGCGAACAGTATTGTTCACCCTCAGATTGATGCTAGGAGGAGGGATGGAGTCAGTAGTTAGGGAACGCAGTTTGTAGCAAGGACCAAAGATAATGGCTTCGGTCTTCCCAATATTTAATTGGAGAAAATTTCTGCTCATCCAATATTGGATGTTGGACAAGCAATCTGACAATTTAGATACCAAGCAGGGGTTGAGAGAAGTGGGGGAGACGTAGAGTTGGGTGTCGTCAGTGTACATGTGGAAACTGACCCCGTGTTTTGGAATGATATCGCCAAGAGGCAGCATATAGATGAGAAATAACAGGGGGCCAAGGACAAATCCTTGGGGGACACCAGTGGTAACAATGCGGGGGTGGGAAGAGAAGCCATTGCAGGAGATTTTCTGGTTATGATTAGATAGATGAGAAAGGAACCAGGCGAGTACAGTCCCATCTAGCTGGATGATAGTGGAGAGGCATTGAAGGAGGATGGTCAACTGTGTCAAAGGCTGCAGACAGGTCCAGAAGGACAAAGAGGGATAGTTTACCTTTGTCACATTCACAAAGGGTGTTTGATGAGAGCAGTTTCGGTACTGTGGCAGGGGCGAAAGCCAGATTGAAGGGATTCAAACATTGAATTCATGGAAAGATGATCACGGATTTGGTATGCAACAATACGTTCAAGTACTTTGGACAAGAAAAGGAGGTTGGAGATGGGGCGATAGCTAACAAGCAAAGTGGGGCCAAGAGTTGTTTTTTTGAGGAGAGGGGCGATGACAGCAGATTTGAAGTAGAGGGGAACAGTACCTGAGGAGAGAGAACCGTTAACAATGTCGGCTAACATGGGAGCCAATAAAGGAAGTTGGATGGTCAGCAGTTGAGTGGGAATAGGATCAAGGCAGCAGGAAGTAGGTCTCAGGGACAAGGTGAGCTTGGCGAGATCAAGAGGGTAGATCAAAGAGAAACTCGAGAAAGATGTGAGTTTAGGGCTAGAGCAGGTGAGGGCATCAAATGAAGTTTGGCCCTGTGGGCTAGGTGAAGGAAGGGAACTCGCAGAGGCAGTTGATCGAATGGTCTCAATCTTTGAGACAAAGAAGTCCATGAGCTCCTCACATTTGTTGTTGGAGGTAAGTGTGGTGAGACAGGGGAGAGAAGATAAGGGAGATGGTTAGCTTGTTGTTGGAGGAGTTATGCTGCAATATAAGAGGTAGGGGGAAGTGTAGGGTCTTTCTAGATATATGAATGGCCTTCCTCTTCCATATTTATCTTGTGACCCTATGGTACTGAGGCATACAGACCAAGAAGGTTTTGTTTCAATCCCTGGTTTGTGCTGAGTCTTTGGGGGCAACAATAGGGCACTTAAATATGTCCCAGTGGCACTCAGTACTACACTGAAGTGTCAGCCCAGATAATGACCTTGTGTATCTGGAGTGAGGCTTGAACCCATGACCTTATGACTTTCCTTCCACGCAAAAATCTTGAATAACATCTAATATGGTGATTAAAATACTTAGGACAGTAGCAAGAATCATTAAATTGACATTTGGAATGTAAAAAGTTGTCAGAAAAAGGCACATATCACAAAACTCAAGGCTATTAATGATTATTTCTACCTAGTCAAATCAGATGTTGAAAATACTACCATAATCATGATGTCAGAGGAGCATCTCTTCTCCAGTGAGTTGATGTAATCAGTCATGACACCACACCATGGGTCTGGAGGTTAATGGATTGGCAGGTTCATAAAATCATAGAATGGTTACAGCACGGAAGGCCATTCAGCCCCTTTGAACCCATGCCGGCTCTCTGCAAGAGCACTTCCCCCAGTCCCACTCCCTTGCCCTTTCCCCGTAGCCCTGCAACTATTTTTTTCCCTTCGGGTACTTATCCAATTCCCTTTTGAAAGCCACCATTGAGTCTGCCTCCACTACTCTGGCAGAGCATTCCAGATCCCAACCACACTCGGTGTAAAAATGTTCCCCCTCATGTCTCCTTTGGTTCTTTCGCCAAACACTTTAAATCTGTGTCCTCTGGTTCTCGAACCTTCCACTAATGGGAACAGTAAGTTACGAGAGACTACTATATATAATCTAGACGGTTCATACTTTTATTCTTCATTTTCATTTCATTTTACAACACCAAATATGATTTTGTAGGTGCTACTAATGCCCTAGATGTGTGGAAACTCTTGGCTGAACAGATCTCTAATTTTGTGTTATCCTGCCTATGCTATTAAGTACTGTAAACCTTCAAATCAGTCTGTGCAATCACAACTCCTCCCCTCGGGCACCCCTCAGACCCTAACTGATTGTTGGCCCCAGATTAAACGTGGTAATTGGAGTTAAGATGGAGTGCTGCAGATTGCTGGGACCTTGCCCTGGGCTCTGGGATGCTACTGCTGTAAAAATGTGCAGATGCTACTTGCAGCTTTTCCTGGACTTGAGCTGAGAGATAGAGTACACAGATTGAACTGCAATACAACCTTCAGTCACATTTAATAACTCTTATTTCACCGGGTCCCAGGCCCTGCGGCTAACATGGTGATTTCTCAGAAACCTAATCTCTGATCTTTAAAAATATAATTATCCCGACAATACTAAAAATCAATGGCGAAACCTGTTTTCTTTGGTTCCGACACACATTTTATAATTTGCCGCATCAGTCTATTCAGTGCTTTGAAGTCGGTTCAAAATTTATTTGTGCTTGGAATGGAGCACTCTTATTATAATCCCCAATTTCTCATCTGGATTTATTCAGCAGGCTGTGACATTGCTCAGAAAAACAAAGAAGGTTGAATCAGAACTGAAAATGACGAGGAACAGATACCGAACCAAAGAGAGCGACTGCAGAACGAGATGTGCTCAGGAGGAAAAATATTAAAGTACAAAAAGATCGTCTGAGAAAAATTGCAAAAGAAAGGATAATAAATTAAAGGATGAACTCAAAGCTCAAGGTTATTCACAGACAAATGTGTTTGTGCATTGGATAACTAAGCTAAGTGTGAGTAGGGCTGGTAGATTGTTGCAGCAAATTCAAGTTGCTTTGTGGCTTCCTGAATTTGTTAAATCTAAAGAAAGAGCAACACCCAACTGACTGGCTATGGTCACAGGATGGAATAAATAACTGTGAAGCCATGTAATGTGAGCATCCACTGTTACCTGTGTTATGTTCCAATGTACTGCATTATAGTGATAGGATGCAGGTTCACTCCCACAATCCTTCACAGTGTGGGCTCTCAGTCTCTTCCTTGCTGTCAGTAGAAGGCACAGACAAGATATCAAGCATTTCCCACTGGTATAAGACTTGCATTTATATAGTGCCTTTCATGACTATCGGATGTCCCAAAGCACTTTTGAAGTGTAGTCACTGTCGTAATGTAGGAAACACGGCAGCCTATTTGCGCACAGCATGCTCCCTCAAACAGCAATGTGATAATGACCAGATAATCTGTTTTTAGTGATGTTGATTGAGGGATAAATATTGGCGAGGACACCGGTGATAACTCCCCTGCTCTTCTTCGAAATAGTGCCATGGGATCTTTTACGTCCACCTGAGAGCAGATGGGGCTTCGTCTCATCCGAAAGATGGCACGTCCAACAGTGCAGCACTCGCTCAGTACTGCGCTGGAGTATCAGCCTAGAATTATAAGTTTCTGGAGTGGGACTTGAATTCACAACCTTCTGAGTCAGAGGCGAGGTTGCTACCACTGCCCTATACTTAGTTTAAGTTACAGATTATTTAAGAAACTGGAGTAGTGTTTTACCTGTATTTGTAAAGGCTGAGAACAAATGGCAATACATGCAGAATGTTTAACATTGACTGACTTGTCTCTAATAAAGCTGCAATGAATTTAGTAGGTGAATGGCATACTCTCGTAAAGGAAAGAATCATATCCATAAAATCCTCATAAATACTAAATGAACTGAATGGGGGTGAAATGATGTCCCTCAGAATAGAATACGAACTGAGCAGAAATGTGACAATGTCTCTGCAGAGAGGATGAGGTTCTCGCCCCAACAAACAGAGGAGTGACTGTGTACATCACACCAGAACTGCATTTCTGCGATTTATCAGGACTTAACCCTAATTTTGAAATTTATCTTGCGAGCGGTGGTAATTTGTACCTTCTTTACACCCAGTCCCGATTGATTGGTTTCCAGCATCTTTCTCCAGCCAAAAAAACAGGTAAGCTGCCACTATGCCTTAAGCAATTCATATTTTAAGAAGCCAAACGGATAAAATATATATTTGAGGAAGACTAACAGTTGCTAGCTCACTTTACTTCTCCTCACATTCGTATTCCATTCTGAGGGATATCATTTCACCCCCATTCAGTTAATTTAGTTTTTATGAGGATTTTATGGATATGAAATGACACGATATACTCTGACATATAACACATTGACATTCACAGGTAAGGAAAACAACCACATTTCTGGGGGTGAGGAGAATTATTATTCTGGATCTGCAGTACTTACTCCTCTTAACGTTCTGATTTGGCTTCATCATTTAGCAAAAGTTAGCCTGCCTTTTTCCCCATATTATAAATGTTCAAAATAAGATCTTAAACGCAAAAAAAAGCACATAATGATCGTACTGTTTCTATCGAAGGAATTCGGTTCTAAAACTACACTGGCTAAAATGCCATAGGCAGAGACTAAATATACTAACTGAACAAATGGATAATATTCTTAAAAGGCAATTGTAATTATATAAAAATATCAATAAATGGACATATGGAAAGGAAGTGCATCAATTAAAGTAGATTGTTGTGTCTGACCCACACATTCCTTATGAATGTGAGAAGTAAAGTGAACTAGCAACTGTTAGTCTTCCTCGAATATATATTTTATCTGTTTGGCTTCTTAAAATATGAATTGGTTAAGGCATAGTGGCAGCTTACCTGTTTTTTTGGCTGGGGAAAGATGTTGGAAACCAATCAATCGGGACTGGGTGTAAAGAAGGTACAAAATAGAATTTTAAAAGATACTTGAAAAATAAT
Organism: Pristiophorus japonicus; assembly: GCF_044704955.1. Classification (NCBI taxonomy): domain Eukaryota; kingdom Metazoa; phylum Chordata; class Chondrichthyes; family Pristiophoridae; genus Pristiophorus; species Pristiophorus japonicus. The sequence continues at coordinate 33,651,250 of NC_091990.1, read as the reverse complement.
CAACAAGTGGAAGGATGACAGATGTCAAAAGTATCTGAAAAAAAGTTATTTTAATGAGTCACCCGCTCTGCTCCTATGTGAGCAGACAATATCTGACCTTCAGCCTATCCTCTCTCAATCCATCCATGACATTGTGAATGACTGTCTTTACATCCAGGTTTTGAACCTGAATCTTGGATTGCAGTTGGCAACACTGCCCCTTATCGAAGCCTCCCCATCTGGGTGTACGTTCCATCACCTGCTCAGCCAAACTGCTGAAATGATACCCTCCAAACCCGATCGCAAGTTTCTCCTCGATATCCTCGCACATTTCCTCCCTGAACTTCCACACTTTATTCTCGGTGATTTTAATTTCTTAGTTCCCATATCCTCTTTCCTCCGAATTCACTTCCCTCCTCTTCTCGCCACAAACTCTCCTACCCATATTTGTGACCATCCAACTCAATCTTGCCATATCTTGTGGCCTCTCTACTTTCATGGTCTCTATCACAGAAAAGACCATCTCAACGACTGTGTTGTCTCAGCTGTGGCTCAGTGGGTAGCACATTTGCCTGAGTGAGAAGGTTGTGGATTCAAATCCCACTCCAGGGACTTGAGCACATAAATCTCAGCTCACACTCCAGTGCAATGCTGAGGGAGTGCTACACTGTTGTAGGTGCCACCTTTCCGATGAGATGTTAAACCGAGGCCCTGTCTGCCCTCAGGTGGATGTAAAAGATCCCATAATACTATTTTGAAGAGCAGGGGAGTTATCCCGGTGTCCTGGCCAATATTTATCCCTCAACCAACATAACGAAAAGTTTATTTGGTCTATAATCACATTGCTTTTTGTGGGAGCTCGCTTGTGCGAAAATTTGCTGCCATGTTTCCCACATTACAACAGTAATTACTCTCCAAAAAGTACTTCATTGGCTGTAAAGCGCTTTGAGATGTCCGGAGGTCGTGAAAGGCACTATATAAATGCAAATCTTTCGTTCTTTCTGAAGACCCATATCTCTCTACCCCATTTTCTGCTCTGTAACCTCCTTATAGATGAAGGTCATTTGGCCAGGGTTTCACCTCCAGACACTCAGCCTGGAGTCCACTCCAAGTGTTGATTATTCTCTGCGTGACCACCTCTTCATACAAGTCCTAGTTACCTTTTACCAGTTCCCACTGGTTTATTTAAAGTATTCTAGATTAACCTTTTTCATACCATTTACTATCTTCTATACAGTGATAAGATCCCCTCTCAGATGCCACGTTTCGAGGCTGAAAAGTCCACGTCTCCAATCTTTTTTTGTAACGCAGGTTAAAGGGGTTTTGAATGCAGGTTGTTGTTGCCGGTGTCTCTTTTATCTCCTTTTTTGGCTATGGGTACACGAGCCTATTTCCAATTTACTAGTACCTCCCCAGTGCTCATTGACTCGTCCTATTGATCATTAGTGCAATGGTGTCATACGCCAAGACTCCCTTAATGATTTACATTAAAAGGTTGTTACATAAACTTAATGTAGTAGTTATCCATGGCTAATACTGTCAGGCTAAGGACATGAACAAAGTCAAATATTCCAAAGATTGGTAGAACCTGTATTGTTCCTAATCAACATAAGCAACTTGGAATTTAGAAGCAAAATTCAATTTAGTGAAATTCACAGATGATACAAAATGGGGGATTGGGGGGGCGGTGTTGAGTCACAGAAAGACCATGTTAGCAGAAGTATAGCAGATGAAATTCAATATACAACTTAAAAGTATTACAATAATGAAAATAGGATACATGCTTAATGAATGGTGTTGAACGAGCTAGGGGAGAGGCTGCAAGAGAATTCAGCATGATAGCATATTCAATATTTAGCAAGTTTAATAATTGCAAAAAGTAGCAATCGATAAAACTAACAGAATGCTGACCTATTTTGCCAGATCAGTGTCAGAGGCCATCTTGCTAAATCTGCACAATGCTCCCATCAAGCCACATTTTGAGCATGGCATTCAGTTCTGGTAATGAAAATACAAGGGAAATATTCAGACTCTGGACACTGCAGACAAGGACTGCAAGGCCGACCCCTTGTATCACATGACTGACTTTTTAGGCTAGGCCAGAAAAACTTCAAACTCTTCAGCCTTTAAGGGCAGCGAGCAAGAGGTAGGGAGGATACTAAATAGTGGAAGAAAAATCTGGAACACAATTTAAATTAAAGCACAACTGCAGGACAAGGAGACACAGGTATAATATGGTAAAAGGCAAGCACAATATGGTAAAAGGTAGGCACTGGACTGTCAGGAATTATTTCTTCATGCCGAGTGATCAGTACCTGGAATGGTGTGGTCAGCTAAGGTGGAGATAAAAACTCTGGAATCATTTAAGAGGCAGTGATGTGGGATCTTGGGTATCAGTAAAATGATGGAGCGAGATGTACAGTATCTATGCAACATTTGTAGCTGAATTAACTGATTCTAACTTGCAGTAACGTTATTGTCCCTTCACCTCTGAGACCAAGATTTAATGACAGCTCAGGAGATTGGGATAAAAATCCCCCTCCTTCCCATTAATAGGTGAAAGGTGAAGTCTCAATATAGTTTGGTACAGACATGAATGCAGTTCAAAACTGCCCGTTCATTTTATTTCACGTATTATTGCGTTAAAAATAAAACTGAAAATCTGGGCGAGAAAAGGCAACACAAGTGATACTAGCCCTTTAACAGACACAGTAAGTGGGCATTACCTATTACTATCAGTGCTGTGTACACAGAGCGAGATTAACGATGTGTTAATCTGCCCTGATTTAATGATGTGCTCAGCATTTGAAACGGAGTTAAATTCAGTTTAATGCATCTTGCTAACAAGCAGCAGGTATATCTGATGACATCGTTCAGCCCATTAATCGCATTAATAACCACCTTTTTACTATTGCTATTAGCATACTTCCACTCAATTCCATCACAGCAGGAATAATTTTCTCCAGTCTGCTGCGCATAGAAAATAACCTGACATCTTGTTTAATGAGGAAAAATTTAATTGATACAAATTGCATTATTTTAGTCTCATACAATGCAAAGCTAAAATTTACTCAGATATTTAAGATGGATGCCATTTAATTTTTTGGTTGTAATTGGGCAGGAAAATGCATCTTTCACATAATCTAGACAAGCACAAACTGCTCAGCAGCTGTAACATTGCACTGCAAGGGCCCCCTCTAGTGTTGGAGTGCACTGATCTGTTCATGTTACAACTTTACTTAAGGGAACATTTAACATTTTCAGTTTAGCTCCCTGCCGAGACAGCAGCTGGTACCACAAACAGACGAGTGACATAGGCCAACCATTTTTTTTTGTGCAATGTATTAAAAAATCTCTTTAGGTGAAGTTTTCAGTGAACATTGTCCTTCAACATATTTCCCTTCGTGTTGGTCATGGAGAAAGTTAAAAATAAAATCTCTCCCTGAAATCTTTTGTCTCCCAATCTAATTATTGCTATCTATCTCTCAAATAAGTTATTCTGGAGGTTGATGATTCGCTGCACAAATATGTAGTCACTGCAACTAACTTGGGTCTGTTTTTGTAACTTATACATATGGCCCCTGCTTCCCCCTTACATGTCCAGCTGCAATAGCCTATTCACTTGGACCTAGCCAAATTTATTTATTTATTTATTTTTAAAAGTTGCCAATCATGTCTCCTCAAAGTCTACAATTTTCAAAGTAAAAAGCTCCAGTTCTCCAAACTTGTCCTGGTAACTAAGAGCCCTTAAACTAGATGTCAGTTAGTGGCCCTCTATCTGCCACTGAACACAGATGTGGCCTGACCAAGGCTGTATGAAAAGGGTAGTATTTCTTGTTTAACATTCAATTGTCCTGGCAATACATTCTAACACCCTATGCTCATTCACAATAGCCCTGTGTCACTGGTCATATTAAAAGACCAGACAGGCATAGGTCCATTTCCCTCATCACATTTAGATCCACATGTTACTTATTTTTCTACAAGGTCTTTACAATCGCACCTGAAAACTTGCAAATAGTTTCCCCAGTGTCAAGATAGTTGAGAAAGAAACACAAATCCTCATGGGACTGCATGAGTAGTTGACCTCCACATGGGGAAAGGACAGGGGAATGGGGCTAACTGAATAGCTCTTTCAAAGAGCCAGCAAAGGACTGATGGGTTGGAATGGCGGCCTCCTGAGCTTTATTATTCTATGTTTTAGACAGCTTGGTCCATTTATTGACACCTTCTCTGCAATATGAGTGGATAAATTTCACATCTAACTCAAGTGAGATGGTTCATTTTAGTACGATGTACAAGCAGACCATTCATTCCTTAGACAGTCAGCTAAACGGAATAGAGCAGCAGAGATCTGGGAATACAGATACCTAAATCACTAAAAGTAGCAAGGCAAGTTGATAAGGCCCTTAACAGGAATAGAATACCAAAATAGGGAGGTAGTGTTAAATTTATACAGAACCTTGGTTAATCCACACTCGGGAGTGCTGTGTGCAGGTCTGGTCTGCATACTACAAAAAGGATATTAAAGCACTGGAAAAAGTGCACAAAGGTTTAAAGGGACGTTACCAGAATTGAAAGGATGCAATAAGATTGAGCATGTTGGGGTTCTTTTCTCTAGTAAGTTTTTAAAATGATAAATGGGTTTGATAGGAAACGGTTTCCTGTTATGTATAAGCCCAGAATAAGGTGGCATTAATACAAGATTACCACAAACAGCAATTTCTTTAGTTTGGTGAGAATGTGGAACAGGCAGACATAACATTTAAGGGGAGGCTTGATTCATACGAGAAGGGAGTAGAGGGATACAGAAAAAGGGTGGGAAGAGCCAAGTAGAGTGGGCGAAAGTTCATGGGAAGTATAAACACCAGCATTGACCAGTTGGGCCAAATGGTCTGTTTCTGTGCTGTAGATTCTATCTAGGTACTTTTCAATCTGGCTCAATGTCATAACTCCCATACATCTCGTTTTTCAAAAAAAAATTCTGATGAGGAACTACTAAAATCTGTGCTAATTTATTGGATGTCTTTCACCCCAAATTTGTTACTCGTTTAAAGAATTGGAAAAAAGGCTTGAATTTTATAGCATTTTCACGACCGGACGAGCCAATGAAGTACTTAAAAAAAAAAAAAATTGGAAATATTGTATGTTGCAATAGTATCCAGTGCTTCAAAATACATTGACTCTTCATACGGTATTTAGATCAGCATTACTATTAACTTGTACAATGATCTCGTGTTTGCCCTCTGACCCTCACCCATCTTTTCCAGGTTCCTCTTTTTCTTCAATTTGAATTTCAACTTTATATTTGGATGATAATTTGATGGAATCAGAATCTAAGACATAGCACTACAAATAGCTTTTTGGAAAACAAGCAGCAGTTAAATATTTTTTAACCCCAATAGCAGATGAGAGAGTGTATTGTTAATTGGGTGAAAATTAAATCTCCAGAGATTATAAAAATGGGTAATTTATTTCTTGGATAAAACAATCTAACAAAAGAGCATTTATATCATATACATGTACAACACAGCTAATTTACAATCACACAAGCTGAAACTACATTATAATTACAATAATCATTTCTCTAGATATCGAAATATACTTCTAGTATGGGTGCTATTTGTTGATGTCTTCTCAGTACGTGGGCGTTTTGCCAATGAAGTGATTGGAACAGCAGTTGCCTTTCTTTTTGTCTGCAAAACAAAGTGGATTCTTTAATTCTGACAATATGCATCTCCAGCAAAAACCAGTGACCCAGTTAGTAGAACATAGGAACACGAGTAGGCCATTCAGTCCCTTAAGTCTATTCTGCTAGTTAGATCATGGTTGATCTTTACCTCAACTCCATTTACTCACCTTTGATCCATATACTTCGATACCCATAGCCAACAAAAATCTATTTCAAATCTTAAATTTCAATTGACCCAGCATCTGCAGGCTTTGGGAGAGTTCCTGATTTTCAATACACTTCACATAAAAAAGTGCATCCTAATTTTTCTCCTAAATGGTCTAGCTCTAATTTTATTATGCCTCCCTATTTTGGAATGTCCCATTAGAGGAAATAGTTTATATTCATCTACCCTATCAAATCCATTTATAGCAACATACAACACCTTGATTAGATCACACTTCAAAACTTAAGGGAATACAGGCAAAGTTTATGCAAGTGTCCTCAATATAACCTTTTAAGCCAGAGTGTAATTCTGGCCAATACATCTCTTCTGAGGATCAGTGCCAAAGCCTGAAAACAGTATCCCAGCTGGGGTGTAACCAAGTCTGTGCACAACTGAAACAAGCATTTCACTTTTGAATTCCAACACCCTTAAGATAAAGGCCAACATTCAGTTAGGCTTTTTGATTAAGTTTTGTACCTGTACACTAGCTTTTAGTGATTCGTGTATCCAGACACCTAAATACTTTGATCCTCCATACATCGTAAAAATATTCCAATTTGTCTTTCTCAGAATTGTTCTATTACAAGTAAATTATACAGCAGCACTTGGTTCCCAACGGATCTATTCTTAGCCCCCTCATATTTCTCATCTACATATGCCACCCCTCATAGCAACATCATCCAAAAACATCAGGTCCCACATGTACAATGACAGCAACCACCACTGCCTCTGATTTGTCACACTGCTTGTCTGGCATCCAGTACTGGATGAGCCAAAATTTCTTCCAAGTAAACATTGGGAAGACAAACTCTGTAGCCTAGCCACTGATTCCATCCCCTTCTATTTACAATCTATATTAATGACTTGGATGAAGGGACCGAGTGTAATGTAGCCAAGTTTGCTGATGATACAAAGATGGTTGGGAAAGCAAATTGTGAGGAGGACACACAAAATCTGCAAAGGGATATATAGACAGGTTAAGTGAGTGGGCAACAATTTGGCAGATGGTTTATAATGTGGGAAAATGTGAGGTTATCCACTTTGGCAGAAAAAAAAATTAGAAAAGCAAATTATAATTTAAATGGAGAAAAATTGCAAAGTGCTGCAGTACAGAGAGACCTGGGGGGTTCTTGTACATGAAACTCAAAGTTAGTATGCAAGCACAGCAAGTAATCAGGAAGGCAAATGGAATGTTGGCCTTTATTGCGAGAGGGATAGAGTATAAAAGCAGGGAAGTCCTGCTACAACTGTACAGGGTATTGGTGAGGCCACACCTGGAATACTGCGTACAGTTTTGGTCTCCGTATTTAAGGAAGGATATACTTGCATTAGAGGCTGTTCAGGGAAGGTTCACTAGGTTGATTCCGAAGATGAGGGGATTGACTTATGAAGATAGGTTGAGTAGGTTGGGCCTCTACTCATTGGAATTCAGAAGAATGAGAGGTGATCTAATCGAAACATATAAGGTAATGAGGGGGATGCAGAGGGGATATTTCCACTCATAGGGGGGGAACCAAAACTAGGGGACATAGTCTCAGAATAAGGGGCTGCCCATTTAAAACTGAGATGAGGAAGAATTTCTTCTGAGGGTTGTAAATCTCTGGAATTCTCTGCCCCAGAGAGCTGTGGAAGCTGGGTCATTGATTATATTTAAAGCAGAGATAGATAGATTTTTGAGCGATAAGGGAAGGGTTATGGGGAGCAGGCAGGGAAGTGGAACTGATCAGATCAGCCATGATCTCATTAAATGGCGGAGCAGGCTTGAGGGGTCAAATGGCCTACTCCTGCTCCTTATGTTAGTGTTTTCTTGGACAGTCTCGGGCTGAACCAGACGGTTTGCAACTTCAGTGCCCTATTTGATCTTGAGCTGAGGTTCTGACCCCATATTCTGTCAGTCACCAAGACAGCCTACATCCACCTCCATAATAATCGCCAGTCTCCACCCCTGCCTCAGCCCATCTGCTGCTGAAACCCTCATCCATGCTTGTTACATCTAATCTCAAATATTCCAATGCGCTTCTGGCTGGGCTACTATATCCCACCCTCCATAAAAATAAGCTAATTTAAAACTATGATTCCCGTATTGTAACTTGCACCAAGTCGTCATCTATATTCATATGCTCACTGACCTACACTCAATATTTATTTATTGACAAATACTAAAAAATACTAAGTAAATGAACTCTGAACCCTATTCTGTACACCTACTTGTCTGATGGATTAGTCAGTAATACCTTCCAGTACAAGTTCATCTTGGGACAAGTGACATTTCTACTTCCTGCTGCGACTCTGGCTATAAAGTCTTCAGAAAAACAGGTTTATAAAAGTATGCAAGAGGACAGAAAGAATGTTTGATGGAGAAACAATTGATTGCAACAAATAATAAAAGCTTACTGTTTTATTCTTCCCTGTAAGCATCTTTAAAAAATCAACATGGCACGGTAATGTTTGACACATTGTTGGCACTGTATTGATGGTCAATCCGAAGTGGATCATGTGACATTAAATAGAAAGAATTAAGTGGTGTTCAGACCCTGCACACCAGTCTTATTCTATTCTTACCTGTGGTTTTGATTCGCTCCTAGTATTTGCATTCTTTTCTGGAGATAGCGTATGGAAGACAAATTTACGGGAGTTGGCACGAGGAGCATTTAGATTCACATCTGATATTGCTGCTAGTTTCTGCAGTACTTCCTGAGGTCGGTTTAGCAGGGATCCATTTTTCATCTATTATGTATATATAAAAAAAGACACAACCATGAACAGTCGATAACAGCTCAGGAGGCGGCCATTCGACCCATCGGGTCCATGCCAGCTCTCCGTAGAGCAATCCAGTCAGTCGCCCAATTCTCTCCCCCAAGCAGACTTTTGATTCTCTAAAAGGTATGGAGCCACCATAGCAAAAAAAAATACAATATAGAGTATATCTACATAAAATTATAACCGCTCCAAAAAGCAGCATATCCTTAAAATTTTTTGGGATGTCTTTAAATGGCTGATATCAGCCATTTCAAAGAGCTCATGATCCATTACAAAACAAGCAGAGAAGTGCTTTTAAGCACATTTTCTAACTGTTGGCCTAATTTTAATTTCCATGGGAAATAGTTTAAAATTCAGTTGGTGTGGAAATCTGACAGCCACTGTGCAGGGTTAAATTTGTTATATGGATTGGACTAGTGGGTGGTCTTGGTATACAGAGATTTCATTACACCCACTGTGGAACAAATTCTTCTGAAAAGACTTTACTTAAAAAAAACATACTTTACTTAGAAAAATTACCCTGTTCAGTACATGAACCTTTTAAACATAGAAACATAGGTGTAGGGATAGACCATTCGGCCCTTCGAGCCTGCACCACCATTCAATAAGATCATGGCTGATCATTCACCTCAGTATCCCTTTCCTGCTTTCTCTCCATACCCCTTGATCCCTTTAGCCGTAAGCGCCACATCTAACTCCCTCTTGAATATATCCAACGAACTGGCATCAACAACTCTCTGCGGTAGGGAATTCCACAGGTTAACAACTCTCTAAAGAAGTTTCTCCTCATTAGTCCTAAATGGCTTACCCCTTATCCTTAGACTGTGTCCCCTAGTTCTGGACTTCCCCAACATCGGGAACATTCTTCCTGCATCTAACCTGTACAGTCCCGTCAGAATTTTATATGTTTCTATGAGATCCCCTCTCATCCTTCTAAACTCCAGTGAATAAAGGCCCAGTTGATCCAGTCTCTCCTCATAGGTCTGTCCAGCCATCCCGGGAATCAGTCTGATGAACCTTCGCTGCACTTCCTCAATAGCAAGAATGTCCTTCCTCAGATTAGGAGACCAAAACTGAACACAATATTCCAGGTGAGGTCTCACCAAGGCCCTATACAACTGCAGCAAGACCTGCATGCTCCTATACTCAAAACCCCTAGCTATGAAGGCCAACATACCATTTGCCTTCTTCACTACCTGCTGTACCTGCATGCCAACCTTCAATGACTGATGTACCATGACACATAGGTCTCGTTGAGCCGCCCCTTTTCCTAATCTGCCGCCATTCAGATAATATTTTGCCTTTGTGTTTTTCCCAAGTGGATAATCTCACATTTATCCACATTATACTGCATCTGCTATGCATCTGCCCACTCACCTAACCTGTCCAAGTCACCCTGCAGCCTCTTAGCATCCTTCTCACAGCTCACACCGCCACCCAGTTTAGTGTCATCTGCAAACTTGGAGATATTACACTCAATTCCTCCATCGAAATCATTAATGTATATTGTAAATAGCTGGGCTCCCAGCCATGAAACTTGCAGTACTCCACTAGTCACTGCCTGCCATTCTGAAAAGGACTCATTTATCCCAACTCTCTGCTTCCTGTCTGCCAACCAGTTCTCTATCCACGTCAGTACATTACCCCCAATACCATGTGCTTTAATTTTTCACACCAATCTCTTGTGTGGGACCTTGTCAAAAGCCTTTTGAAAGTCCAAATACACCACATCCACTGGTTCTACCTTGTCCACTCGACAAGTTACATCCTCAAAAAATTCCAGAAGATTTGTCAAGCATGATTTCCCCTTCATAAATCCATGTTGACTTGGACCGATCCTGTCACTGCTTTCCAAATGCGGTTATTTCATTTTTAATAATTGATTCCAGAGTCGAGACTGTTGGAAAATGATCACCAATGCATCCACTATTTCTAGGGCCACTTCCTTAAGTACTCTGGGATGCAGACCATCAGGCCCCAGGGATTCATCGGCCTTCAATCCCATCAATTTCCCCAACACAATTTCCCGCCTAATAAGGACATCCTTCAGTTCCTCCTTCTCACTAGCCCCTCAGTCCCCTAGTACTTCCGGAAGGTTATTTGGGTCTTCCTTCGTGAAGACAGAACCAAAGTATTTGTTCAACTGGTCTACCATTTGTTTGCTCCCCATTATAAATTCACCTGAATCTGACTGCAAGGGACCTACATTCGTTTTCACGAATCTTTTTCTCTTCACATATCTACAGAAGCTTTTGCAGTCAGTTTTTATGTTCCCAGCAAGCTTCCTCTCATACTCTATTTTCCCCCTCCTAATTAAACCCTTTATCCTCTTCTGCTGAATTCTAAATTTCTCCCAGTTCTCAGGTTTGCTGCCTTTTCTGGCCAATTTATGTGCCTCTTCCTTGGATTTAACACTATCCTTAATTTCCCTTGTTAGCCACGGTTGAGCCACCTTCACCGTTTTATTTTTACTCCAGACAGCGACGTACAATTGTTGAAGTTCATCCATGTGATCTTTTAAATGTTTGCCATTGCCTATCCACCGTCAACCCTCTAAATATCATTTGCCAGTCTATTCTAGCCAATTCACGTCTCATACCATCGAGTTACCTTTCCTTAAGTTCAGGACCCTAGTCTCTTAATTAACTGTGTCACTCTCTATCTTAATAAGGAATTCTACCATATTATGGTCACTCTTCCCCAAGGGGCCTCGCACAACAAGATTGCTGATTAGTCCTTTCTCATTACACATCACCCAGTCTAGGATGGCTAGCCCTGTGGTTGGTTCCTCGACATATTGATCCAGAAAACCATCCCTAATACACTACAGGAAATCCTCCTCCATCGTATCGCTACCGGTTTGGTTAGCCCAATCTATATTGCCAGCTGACACAAAGGGCAGGAAAACAAAACACCATTACAAGATTCTGGCTTGGAGCTCTGGAACTGGTGTGTAGGAGTTGCAAAACAACCAATGCAATAACACCTCCAAATTCTCTCCTCTTCCATGTCAAGTCCCCACTGCCCATCCCACCCCTCAACCAAAAGGCCAGCACACATCCATGATGAGCTTGCTCTCAGTGTATCCCTTACAAAAGCCTAGTCATGCTACTCCACAGTGTGTGCACACCTTGTGGTACAATCTCACAAAACACTAGGAAAAACAAAAGCTAAGCCTAAAACAGGCACAGCACACACTGCTCAGTCTAACCAAAATTTCTGAATACTTGTGATAATTACAAAAGGAGTCATATGTGCAGATATTCAGACACCCAAGCAGGGAAATTTTATTGGTGGGTGGGATTTTCAGAGTTGAGCTGCTCCAGATCAGTTGCCAAGACGGATCAAAAAAAAAAACACCAACTCACTAAAATTAAATACACCACACAAGCTACTCCCATAACTTACGGCATATTAGCTGTTGAAGAGGGCAGACTCTAATAGGTGATCAAAAAACTGAGATCCTATAAAAATGAAAGGTTTTATTTTGCCCCAGGAAAAAAAAATTGAAATGCCTTCTCTTAAGTGCCGGTTATAAACAGGCAATTATATTTCGAAGTGAATCCAAGAACACTTAAAAAAAAACTCACATGTATCCCTTTCCTCACCCCTCATTTCTAGAATACTTGAGATTGGGAGCATTTATTCAAACCCATGAGCAAGTAACCAATTCAATAATGATGACATACCCAAAGGCCAGAGGATTTCTGGGGCTTGAATCCCATCGGTTCCTGCGGTTTCTTTTCTGGAACTACTTCCATGGAACTACCTGCAAACCCAGACATGGCAAGCATTAGGTTGAGCCTCCTTTAATGATTTGTGCTTTACACATGGCAATACCAAGTAGTTCTATATTTTATGCCACAATCTCAGTCTTGTTCAAATAAACGAGTCTCCAGTAGGTTTCCACACAAGATATATTTAATAAAATTTGATATAATGGTTGTCATTACAACTAAAGTACATTTAAGAACAGGACTGAAGTTGGTTACACTTGTGATATGGCACTTAGTTTTCAACCATTCGCTTTAAAATCAGAAAATGCTTCGGGCTGTGAGATGTTGTGAAGAACATGGATTGCAATGGTTGTACACACCTTTCTGCAAAGCTTTGACAGCAATTTTCTTTGCCAGTTTCATGAATTGGCTGTCTTCACCAACCTCTTCCTCACTACCTACATCCTGTGACTGCAGGGAAAGAAAGATAGATTATACTTCAAACTGAAGAAATCCAACAAAAGATTTGACCTTAAAAATACAATAGCAAAGTTAAAAAAAAATTCAGTATACAAAAATCAGTTGCCCACTGACCAACACTTTTTTCAGAGATTGACTTTCCTCTCTTTCCCATCCCATGTGAATAAGAAATTCCCTCCTACTCCTATCCTCAAAGAAGCCTCCAATTACATTTGAACTAAAATGACAACCCATAAAATGGTGTAGATCTTCACATCTCTATCTCCCACCTCCTCCAAAAAAAAACAGAGGTTGGTATCCTGGTATCTGCAAAATGAGCTAGCAGATTTCCATATCAAGAGTCAGGAGGGGCAGTCTTTTTCACCTTTACAGCGGCTTTTTGTTCCCAGTGACAGCTGTATTTAATTGACTAGGGATGCATGGTGAGCAGCATGTATGCTTGGGGCAGGTAGCTGCAGAAGGTTCTGACTTATAAGGCAGCTGCACTGGACAGAAATTACCACTGTGGAACACAGCAAGAAGCCCAGAGATGTCTGATATTGCAAATGATAACAGTTTGATCAAATAAGGAAGGAATGCTTTCTGTTATGTTCTGTTGACAGAGTAAAGCGAGAGCCTATTTTAAGGGTATATCATGTCTGAAAAATACCCTTCACTGGCACTCCAGAACTTCCATAACTCAACTTGTATACTTCAGTTTATGAAATTGCAAAATTAGATTCTGTTTAAAACACAGATGGTGATTTCTGCAATGAGATTTGGTAGTCAAGTAATTCCAGCCAGTTTGAAACAGAGTTAATATTGGATCAAAGCCCTTGCCTCCATACAATTCTTGAGCCAGGACGGCAGAATCATTTAAGCCATGAACCACTCCACACCCACTTTTGGGGCTCTAGAGTGTATCTGGTGTGCGTGCATGTGAGCAAACGATCCACATTCTTGTGCTTTCTTTCTTTCTTCCACCCCCAAACAAGTCTATTCAAAAGCTATCTATGTAGCAGGCTGGCCAAGCAACAAAGTCCGATACCAAAATTTTAATTATATGGCAACGTTCAGGTGAACCCTACCAAATATGGATGATTCACGGTTGCAAAAGGCTTAATGTTGCTGTAAGCTATTAAGTGCATCTAATTGATGAACCAAAACCAGCTGGCATACAAAAAGCACCTGCTCACGAAGCCACTGCTCTCGTTCAAATCGATCCTTTCGCCATTTTACTTCTGCATCATCTACTTCCTCTTCATTTGGTTCATCCTCAGAATCTCCACGAAACAAGTCATTCTGTGAGGAATCATCTGAAACAAAACACACATTTATAATACTCAAAATAAAGTCAATTTTAGATTTAATAAGTGTTTTTCTGCAGAAGCAAGTTGCAGGCAGCCACACCAGACTTGTAGGCCAGGATAGATGTGGATGCGACGAAGATAAAGACACGAGGTGGCATTGTCCAAGACTCACTGCATGGTTTATCAGAAAATCATGGGTGCATCTCCTATAGTCAATAGTAAAGGAATCTGTAACAACCACACTGCCCATATGTGCCTTTATTCAGTGCCCAAATCAGTGAAAACAAACTCACTAGTATCACCAGCAGATTAAAGCTACAGGTGCTTCAACCTATAGCTCACAGTCATCTGATGCTAAAGTCAACCAATCATGTTTGTCATATGCAAAAACAAATTGCATTGCAGTAATACAGCCTGCTCTATGAAGCATGCATTGTTTAATGTGATCAGGCAGTGTTTAAAAGTACTTGCTAGAATTAAGGAGTACGGTAGCATAATAGCTATGTTACTGGACTAGCAATCCTGAGGCCTGGACTAATGATTCAGAGATGTGGGTTCAAACCCCACCAAGGCAGCTGGGGAATTTAAATTCAGTTAATTAAATAAATTTGGAATAAAAAGCTAGTATCAGCAATGGTGATCTTGGGCTCAATTTTGGCCACCATTCTGTGCTGTTCTTTTGGCATATGCAGCTTTTTGTTTTGAGCAGACAATAATCTGCAAGTTTGGCAAAAGTTTCTGAGCTGTTCTAAAGTAGGTACGTCCGATTTTTAAAATTCCCGATTTTTTAACGTCACTGGAGATGGAACCTGCCGTGTGTGCCACCTCTGGCCATTTAAGCAAGTTTGGCCAAGTACGATTTTTTTCAAAAACGGCACACTGCGCGCTTGTGAAAAACCTTTCCTACACTTAAGGAAATCGGCGGCGAGAAGACACCATTGTTCAGCAGAGCTGAAGATAGGGCAGGTAAGTGCTGGTGGGGGGGGGGGGGCATTTCAGCCTGGGATAGGTGCAAGTTGGCATGCTGCCATCCTGGGCCAAAAGGACCCCGCACCTGCCCACATTACCTCTTTGGCTAAGATTAACTATCTCACCTGGTCAAGGCACTGGAGAATGGATGGTGTCCGTGCATTCATACTAAGTGAGCCAGAGCCTCCAGAAGAGGAGGAAAGAAAATAAGAGGGGCTGGGGTGGGGGAGGAAGAAAGAGAAGTTTGTGTTACAAATCCTGTGGGTTGCTCATGATAAGTCAGATAATACACGGGCGGGCCAGTGCGGGGTCCTTTCGGCCCGGGGCGGCAGCGGCTTCAGTTTCCAGCCCAGCCCCAGCTCCAGCTCTTTTTCAGTTTCCAACCTCAGCCCTTCTGAGTGTCTCTCGTTACCCTAGCAACATCAGTTTTTGGCGCAGGCCTTAAGCTCCACCCACAAAGCTTAATACCAATCTGCACCGCTCCAGATTCAAAGTTAATGCCTGCAAAACTTGGATTTTTTGGGGCGCATTTGGGCCACTAAAAAAAAAAAAAAAATCAGACGTACCTCTTCAACTGCGCCAAAAATCACCCATATGGAAAATTGAGCCCATGAAATTACTGGATTGTTGTAAAAACCCATCTGGTTCACTGCCATCCTTACCTGTTCTGGCCTATGAGACTCCAGACCCACAATGTGGTTGTCTCTTAACTGCCCTCTGAAATAGCAGCTCACCACCACTTCAAGGGCAATTAGGGATGGGCAATAAATGTGGGCCATGCCAGTGATGTGCACCCACTCCCCCCCCCCATAAACATTCAACCAAGTTATGCATATATAAATTTAAGCAACGCTTTTTTTTTGTATGCAAGAAGCAATTATGATTCACCTTTTCTCCAGGGGATCTCATGCTCTGAACATAATCTAATCTAACTTTACATTTTAGAAACGCTGACAGCTAAGGGAAGCTCTAACTAAAAAATACTCTCCGATAACCCTGCAATGATCTCATCTCAATGGTTTGGCATTTAAAAAAACACACCAATGTTTTTCCAACGGAATCTTCGTGCTCGTCCCGGTCCATCAGTGTGCAGGTCTCCATCAGCCAGGTATTGTTCCTGATAAAGACGCAACTTCCGTTTATCATCATCCATCAATACCTTCCTGCAAATGTGGGAGGATGGATAAAGAGAGAAAAAGGATTAAAGGATAAAGGATACAGTACTTTTAAGATAACAAGCAAGGAACCAATCAATAGAACATACAGCCTGGTCAGCCTTGTTCTAGTATCCAAGTGTTGGGAACCAAAAACCCTGGTATCTTTCTTCATTCGGGAATCAAGCTCCTATCTTCTACACTCGTCTTATACTTAAACATGGAAGTTAATCACATGACAGCAACCTTGGCATGAGGATCTTGGAGGACAAGTCCAAAAGGTAAATTTTCCTCCGATTATGGTGTTCAATTTCAGACGGTCTTGCAAGGTACTGATCCAGTTCATTAAGAACAAAACAATAAGCTCTAACTTGATTTGCTGTGCAATTTAATCATTCCGAGCTCCCATAAATACAGTTATGCAACTAAAATATTCTGGCGGTGAACAAAACCCATCATTTTGAATTGGAAGTTAGCTATAGTCCAAAGAGACTTGATATTTCAAAAGGAAAATCCATAATTGCTGACCAGGAATTTTTTTGCTAATAAGCTAAAGGTTACATTTTAATATTTGCTTGTCTTGTTCGTCTCAGCTGTGGCTCAGTGGGTAGCACTCTGGCCTCGGAGCGAGAAGGTTCTAGGTTCAAGTCCCACTCCAGAGACTTAAGCACAACAATCTAGGCTGTCACTCCAGTGCAGTACTGAGGAAGTGTTACATGGTCAGAAGTGCCTCCTCTCAGAGGAGACGTTAAACTGAGGCCTCGTCTGTCCTCTCAGGTGGACGTAAAAGATCCTACGGCATTATTTCAAAGAATAGCAGGAGAGTTATCCCAGGTGTCCAAGCCAATATTTATCCCTCAATCAGCATCATTAAAACAGATGATCTGGTCATTATCACAGTGCTGCATGGGGGAGCTTGCTGTCACATTTCCTACATTACAACAGTGACTACAGTTCAAAAAGTACTTCATTGGCTGTAAAAGCATTTTGGGATGTCTGGTGGTCGTGAAAGGCGCTATATAAAAGCAAGTTTTTCTTTTTTCTTATATTCAACCTAAATTGACATCAAATTGTTGGCTTAGGTAAACAGATCTTATATTCCTAAAAGGCTTTGTTAAACTTGGTCTTTCTACAAGTCAGTGCACAATGATATTTGGCAAAAGGCAGCAAGGTTCTAAAATGTCATCCAATGAAACAATCAAATGTCTTACTTCATCCTTAACCTTTATCTGATATTCCAGATAGAAAATGGCCCTATTTGTTGGGCAAGTACTCACATGTGAATTTTGTTCACTTGTTCCTGTAGTTCCTCATCAGACGGCAGATCCTCATCAATTACATCCTCTTCATAATCATCAGATTCTGCATCATATTCTTCATCACTTGCCGCTTCGCTGCCTGAGAGCTCAGCCTCGTGCTCTACAAAATCCCCTAGTTTCCTACAAAATAATTTCAAATTAGAGGCACATTTGAGCTGTGATAACTGAAGAAGCCAATAATCTACTGCAGAACTTTAAGATAAATTCACTACATTTCCTCTGAAGACTGGGGCATGACTCCTTGGGCGGTAGCATCTCTCGGATGATCAGGGCTGGGAACTCAACATCCAGGGGTATTCAACATTCAGGAAGGATAGAATAAAAGGAAAAGGAGGTGGGGTAGCATTGCTGGTTAAAGAGGAGATTAATGCAATAGTTAGGAAAGACATTAGCTTGGATGATGTGGAATCTATATGGGTAGAGCTGCAGAACACCAAAGGGCAAAAAACGTTAGTGGGCGTTGTGTACAGACCTCCAAACAGTAGTAGTGATGTTGGGGAGGGCATCAAACAGGAAATTAGGAGTGCATGCAATAAAGGTGCAGCAGTTATAATGGGTGACTCTAATATGCACATAGATTGGGCTAGCCAAACTGGAAGCAATACGGTGGAGGAGGATTTCCTGGAGTGCATAAGGGATGGTTTTCTAGACCAATATGTCGAGGAACCAACTAGGGGGGAGGCCATCTTAGACTGGGTGTTGTGTAATGAGAGAGGATTAATTAGCAATCTCATTGTGCGAGGCCCCTTGGGGAAGAGTGACCATAATATGGTGGAATTCTGCATTAGGATGGAGAATGAAACAGTTAATTCAGAGACCAAGGTCCAGAACTTAAAGATGGGTAACTTTGAAGGTATGAGGCGTGAATTGGCCAAGATAGATTGGCGAATGATAGTTAAGGGGTTGACTGTGGATGGGCAATGGCAGACATTTAGAGACCGCATGGATGAATTACAACAATTGTACATTCCTGTCTGGCGTAAAAATAAAAAAGGGAAGGTGGCTCAACCGTGGCTATCAAGGGAAATCAGGGATAGTATTAAAGCCAAGGAAGTGGCATACAAATTGGCCAGAAATAGCAGCGAACCTGGGGACGGAGAAATTTAGAACTCAGCAGAGGAGGACAAAGGGTTTGATTAGGGCAGGGAAAATGGAGTACGTGAAGAAGCTTGCAGGGAACATTAAGGTGGATTGCAAAAGTTTCTATAGGTATGTAAAGAGAAAAAGGTTAGTAAAGACAAACGTAGGTCCCCTGCAGTCAGAATCAGGGGAAGTCATAACGGGGAACAAAGAAATGGCAGACCAATTGAACAAGTACTTTGGTTCGGTATTCACTAAGGAGGACACAAACAACCTTCCGGATATAAAAGGGGTCAGAGAGTCTAGTAAGGAGGAGGAACTGAGGGAAATCTTTATTAGTCGGAAAATTGTGTTGGGGAAATTGATGGGATTGAAGGTCGATAAATCTCCAGGGCTTGATGGACTGCATCCCAGAGTACTTAAGGAGGTGGCCTTGGAAATAGCGGATGCATTGACAGTCATTTTCCAACATTCCATTGACTCTGGATCAGTTCCTATCGAGTGGAGGGTAGCCAATGTAACCCCACTTTTTAAAAAAGGAGGGAGAGAGAAAGCAGGGAATTATAGACCGGTCAGCCGGACCTCAGTAGTGGGTAAAATGATGGAATCAATTATTAAGGATGTCATAGCAGCGCATTTGGAAAATGGTGACATGATAGGTCCAAGTCAGCATGGATTTGTGAAAGGGAGATCATGCTTGACAAATCTTCTGGAATTTTTTGAGGATGTTTCCAGTAAAGTGGACAAAGGAGAACCAGTTGATGTGGTATATTTGGACTTTCAGAAGGCTTTCGACAAGGTCCCACACAGGAGATTAATGTGCAAAGTTAAAGCACATGGGATTGGGGGTAGTGTGCTGATGTGGATTGAGAACTGGTTGTCAGACAGGAAGCAAAGAGTAGGAGTAAATGGGTACTTTTCAGAATGGCAGGCAGTGACTAGTGGGGTACCGCAAGGTTCTGTGCTGGGGCCACAGCTGTTTACATTGTACATTAATGATTTAGACGAGGGGATTAAATGTAGTATCTCCAAATTTGCGGATGACACTAAGTTGGGTGGCAGTGTGAGCTGCGAGGAGGATGCTATGAGGCTGCAGAGTGACTTGGATAGGTTAGGTGAGTGGGAAAATGCACGGCAGATGAAGTATAATGTGGATAAATGTGAGGTTATCCACTTTGGTGGTAAAAACAGAGAGACAGACTATTATCAGAATGGTAACAGATTAGGAAAAGGGAAGGTGCAACGAGACCTGGGTGTCATGGTACATCAGTCATTGAAGGTTGGCATGCAGGTACAGCAGGCGGTTAAGAAAGCAAATGGCATGTTGGCCTTCATAGCGAGGGGATTTGAGTACAGGGGCAGGGAGGTGTTGCTACAGTTGTACAGGGCCTTGGTGAGGCCACACCTGGAGTATTGTGTACAGTTTTGGTCTCCTAACTTGAGGAAGGACATTCTTGCTATTGAGGGAGTGCAGCGAAGATTCACCAGACTGATTCCCGGGATGGTGGGACTGACCTATCAAGAAAGACTGGATCAACTGGGCTTGTATTCACTGGAGTTCAGAAGAATGAGAGGGGACCTCATAGAAACGTTTAAAATTCTGACAGGTTTAGACAGGTTAGATGCAGGAAGAATGTTCCCAATGTTGGGGAAGTCCAGAACCAGGGGTCACAGTCTAAGGATAAGGGGTAAGCCATTTAGGACCGAGATGAGGAGAAACCTCTTCACCCAGAGAGTGGTGAACCTGTGGAATTCTCTACCACAGAAAGTAGTTGAGGCCAATTCACTAAATATATTCAAAAGGGAGCTAGATGAAGTCCTTACTACTCGGGGGATCAAGGGGTATGGCGTGAAAGCAGGAAGGGGGTACTGAAGTTTCATGTTCAGCCATGAACTCATTGAATGGCGGTGCAGGCTAGAAGGGCTGAATGGCCTGCTCCTGCACCTATTTTCTATGTTTCTATGTACATCAGGCAAATGGTCACTTTTCAGATGGGAGCCTGGAATTGTTCTACCATTTGACCATGAGAACCATACCAAGCACAAAACCAAAATACCGCATATTAGATGTTGTCTCCTTCCAACATCAACAAATTAATTTTCCAGTAGATGGAAAAATGAACAGAAGGAAACGATTCAATACAGTTTACAAGATTCAACTGTATAAAAGAGGCATATTTTGGAAATACATATTAAAAAATATAAAAAGGTGCAACCGTAGCTTAGAGGGAAGGAGGGGAAATAAAATCAGTGTCATACTTACAGTTTACGTTTCATTTGAATTTCCTGGGCCAACTGCTCCTCTTCATCTTCCTCTTCCTCACCATCTTCCTCTCCATTACTTTTCTCATCCTGATTACAGAAATTTGACAAGTTCATCTTTTCCTCATCAATTTCGAAAACAAAAACACCACAAAACTTTAAATTATATTCATGTTCCCTAACCCATCAATTCCTTTGTCGCCTACAGGCACTATTATCCCCAATACTCTCCTAGCCGACCTTCTCTATCCTCCACTTAAGCATAGCTAAGCTTAAGCTCATCCAAAACTCGGCTGCCTATAGCTTATAGTGCACCAAGTTCTGCTCACCCATCACCTTTTCCTTGCTGTTCTACATTGGTAGAATTTAAAATACTCATCCTCATGTTTAAATCACTCCATAATCTCAGCCTTCTCTGCACTACAACCCCCTCCCTCAAATTCTGGCCTCTTGTGCATCACACCTCTTCACTCCATCAATGACAGCCGTGCCTTCATCTGCTCACACTCGCCGCTCATCCGCCCCGACCTTCCCACTCTCCTCTGAACCTGGACCCTGCTGATGTTCCTGCCCACGCTCCAAAACGGCGACCAGGGTTTTGATGACGTCATCCAGTCGCCCATCTTAAAATCATCGCACACTTGGAGCAACTTGCGCTGGAGGTTGAAGTGATATGCCGCTCCAGCTCTTTTATAGCCCGACCTGCGGAGCTCTTCTCTCGCAGGGCGGGGGGCCACGAAGATACTGAACCGGTCAATTAACTCATCCTATAGCTTCTAACGTGGGAACGACCAATTGACATTTATCCCAAATCTTTCCGCATTTCTTTTACAAGATCCTTTCCTGCCACTTTAAATATGGGCTTATCATCACGTAGTGTACATGATAGTCAGTCATGTAACACATGGATAAAAGGACCCAATTTCCAGCTTAAAAGCTGGAATTGGAAATCAAAAATGTAGAAAGTGAATTTGAAGGAGAGGAAACAAGGGCTAGAAAGTAGTCAACAAGGAGGTCTGGCTGTACTAAATGGTACATACTTCAATGCAAGGAGTATAGCGAATAAGACAGATGAGCGGAGAGCACATGTAGACACTTGGGAGTATGATATTATAGCTATTACAGAGACATGGCTAAGAGGGGCAGGTATGGCAGCTCAACAGTCCTGGTTACAGGATTTTCAGACGAAAGAGGGAGGGGGGTAAAAAGGGAGGGTCGCGGTATTGATTAAAGAAACTATTACAGCTGTGAGGAGGGACAATATGTTAGAGGGATCATTAAACGAGGCCATATGGGTCAAACTGAAAAACAAAAAAGGGACGAACACACTGCTGTGCATGTACTATAGACCCCCAGTGAGAGGGAGATAGAAGAGCAAATATGTAGGCAAATTTCTGAGAATGCAAAAACTATAGGGCAGTAATAGTAGTGGATTTCAACTATTCTAATGTTAACTGGGACAAGATTAGTGTGAAGGGTATGGAGGATACAGAATTCCTAAAATGCATTCAAGAGATCTTTTTTAGCTAGTATGTAGCAAGTCCAGCACGGAAGAGGGCGGTTCTGGATTTAGTTTTAGGGAATGAAGCTGGGCTGGTGGAAGGGGTATCAGTGGGAGAGCATTTAGGTGCTAGTGACCATAATTCAGTTAGATTTAAGATAGTTATGGAAAAAGACAAGGATAGACCAGGAATAAAAGTTCTAAATTGGGGATAAGCCAACTCTGCTAAGCCGAGAGATGATTTAGCCACAGTGGACTGGAAACAGCTACTTGAAGGTAAATCAGTGTCAGTGCAGTGGGAGGCATTCAAGGAGGAGATCCGGAGGTTTCAAGCCAAATATGTGCCCTTAAAGAAAAAAGGTGGGACTAACAAATCTAGAGCCCCCTGGATGTCTAGGGACATACAGGGTAGGAAAAAAAAAGGAAAGCTTATGACAGATACCGAGGGCTAAATACTGCAGAACCTCGAGAGGACTATAGAAAGTCCAGGGGTAAAATTAAAAACTATATTAGGAAAGAAAAGAGAGCATGAAAAATTCTTGGCAAGAAAAATGAAGGAAAACCCAAAGGTGTTTTATAAAAATATTATGAGCAAGAGGATAACTAAAGAATGGGTAGGGCCTATTAGAGACTATGAGGGTAATCGGTGTGTGGAGGCGGAAGATGTATGAATACTTAATGAATACTTTGTGTCTGTTTTCACAAAAGAGAGGGGCGATGAAGACACAGCTATCGAGGGGGAGTAGTGTGAAATATTGGATGAAATAAACAGTGAGAAGAGATATTAAGGGGTTTAGCAGCTTTGAAAGTGGTTAAGTCCCCAGGGCCGGATGAAATGTATCCCAGGCTGTTAAGCAAAGCGAGAGTAAATAGCAGAGGCTTTAACCATCATTTTCCAATCCTCTCTGGCTTCAGGTGTGGTGCCAGAGGACTGCTAATGTGGTACCTTTGTTTAAAGAAGGGAGAAAGGGATAGACTGAGTAATTACAGACCAGTCAGTGGTGGGAAAATTATTGGAAAAAAATCCTGAAGGAAGGATAAATCTTCATTTAGAAAGACACTGATTAATCAAGGACAGTCAGCACTAATGTGTTATGGGAAGGGCGTGTCTGACTAACTTGATTGAATTTTGAAAGGAGGTAACTAGGAGAGTTGATGAGGGAAGTACATATGATGTACTGTATATGGATTTTAGCAAAGCTTTTGATAAGCATGAAAGACTGGTCACGAAAGTAAAAGCCCAAGGGATCCAGGGCAAAGTGTCAAGTTGGATCCAAAATTGGCTCAGAGGCAGGAAACAAAGGGTGATGGTTGATGGAATGTTTTTGTGACTGGAAGGATGTCTCCAGTGGGGATTCACAGGGCTCAGTACTCGGCCCCTTGCTTTTTGTGGTATACATCAATGATCTAGACTTGAATATAGGGGGTATGATTAAGTAGTTTGCAGATGATACTAAAATCAGCTGTGTGGGTTGATAATGAAGAAAGTTGCAGACTACAGGAAGATATCAATCAACTGGTCAGGTGGGCAGAACAGTGGCAAATGGAATTTAATCCGTAGAAGTGTGAGGTAATGCATTTGGAGAAGGCTAACAAGGAAAGGGAATACACATTAAATGGTAGGACATTGAAAAGTGTAGAGAAACAAAGGGACCTTGGAGTGCATGTCCACAGATTCCTGAAGGTAGCAGGCTAGGTAGATAACGTGGTTAAGGCGGCATACGGAATGCTTGCCTTTATTAGCCGAGGCATAGAGGGGGTGGGATGCTTGAACTGTATAAAACACTGGTTAGGTCACAGCTGGAGTACTGCATGCAGTTCTGGTCACCGCATTACAGGAAGGACGTGATTGCACGCAAGGATACAAAGAAGATTTAAGAGGATGTTGCCGGGAGTGTAGAATCTTGGCTCTGAGGACAGATTAGATAGGCTGGGTTTGTTTTCTTTGGAACAGAGGAGGCTGAGGGGAGACCTCATTGAGGTGTATAAAATTATGAGGGACCTAGATATAGGTATAGTGGATAGAAAGGGCCTATTTCACTTAGCAGAAGGGTCAACAACCAGTGGGCATGAATTTAAAAGTAATTGGTAGAAGGTTTAGTGGGCATTCAAGGGGAAATTTCTTCTCGCAGAGGGCTGTGGGGGTCTGGAGCTCACTTCCTGAAAGGGTGGTAGAGGCAGAAATCCTCACCACATTTAAAAAGTACTTGGACGTGCACTTGAAGTGCCATAACCTGCAGGGTTACGGACCTAGAGCTGGAAAGTGGGATTAGGCTGGATAGCCTCTTGTTGGCTGGCACGGATACGATGGGCCGAAATGGCCTCCTTCCGTGCTGTAAACTTCTATGATTCTTATTGAAACAGATCTGATTTATCACTTTAGTTTACCTCAAAATGATCTTGCTGTTCCCTGTATTGGAAACTTTTTGGGGGGAGGTGGAGGGGCAGTGTGCGATAGGTTAGCTCCTTCAACAAAATGTGTGCCTGGGACTGCATTTATCCCAGCTCCTCATGAATGGCAGTTCAGCTGAAAACAGCACATCCTTAGCAGACCAAATGAATTAATTGGGAAGGCTGTATTTGAACTTGTAATGTTGCGATTTTTTAATATATTTTTTTATATTAAGAGTCCAGTGCTTAACCAGTAGAACGAGCGAGTGACCTTAATATTTTGAATATGGAACAAAATCACTTTCCCAAATTTCAAATCTACATTTTCTCACCTCACTCTCAAAAACTTCATCATCCGTTAACAGCTGAAATTGGTCATCTTCATTTTCCTGGTCATCTTCCTCATCATCTTCTCTAAGTAGAGATTAAAAGTGTTACAAAGATAATGAAAAACACATTTCACTAAAGGGTAGAATTTCAAAATGCATAATATATTGCATGTAATACGGCAGTCCATATTATAAAGAAAGCCTGATCTAGATGGTACTAAGCTTGGATTAAGATTTTGCTTTGCAGAATTGAAAGTTATCAATTACCTGTCTGTTGGAAAAGAACCCGAGCATAGCGCAAGCACCTCTGTCATAAGATCATCTGACGCTATGGTCATTGTTTTTTGTTGCTTTGCAGCAGAAGAGATGGAAGATGAGGATTCTGCTATAGAGAAAGACAGAAACTTCTCATTACAGATACATCCTGGTGACACATTATGGTTACTAGAAAATTCTTTGTTTCAAACTCATATTTGCCCAGTCTATGTTGTGAAACAAGGATAAATACAGGAACATTATGCATCAAGTCCAAGCATCAGTCTTTTGTCATTCCCAAAACACATCTGCAGAATATAAACATTAAGACGGCAATTAAAATTCAACAAAAAAAAAAACTATGAGTACCTGGAGATACAAACTTTCCAGAGCAAAGTCCAAGCAACTCATCAATATTTTGTTCTTTTTCTTTGTTCTTGTCCTTAAGTGCATCAAGATTCTGAGATTTGAACTCTCCTGAACAAAAACCTAACAACTCCCCCATATTCGCATCCATTGCATTTTCATCCATACTATCCAAGATCAGTTGACGTTTTGATGGCTGCCACTTGTTACTGCGATGGCCCACATTCAAAAACCTACAATTTAAAAAATTACATTTATTTAGAAGTCGTGCTAGATTTCAATTTAATAATTATTTTGAAGATTTAAAATACATCAATCCTCCATGCATATACAGCAAGGTGAAACGGGAAAATAATATACTTATGATGGTTTAATACACAGCAAGAAATACTTTATATAGTGTTCCAACATTGAGGAAAGCAACTTGAAGTGGTATACAACAGAAAAATGCTCAAGAACTTCAACATTGCTGTTTCAGCAACTATCATCTGGAAAGCTCCAATTCTTGCAAATGTGAAAGATACACAATGTTAAAAATAATTTGAAAATTTGAGCAAAAAAATTAATACTTAGTAACTTTAACTTATTGTTGTTATTTCCCTTACCCCAGTCTTTTTAATGAAGACTGCAACTCACCCATCTGCATCTAGTAACTGACTTTGTGTTTCATCTTCAAGCGAGAACCTGAACTGGGATTCACCAGCAGAGTTCTTCGGTTCTGGAGATGCATTGTATAAATCTTGTGAATCTTCTACTGGCATTGAGGGCTCAGATAGCTTCCCAGAACTCTGTTGGTATCAACAATATATCGTGACATTTAATTTTTGGCACTTTTTACTCCTCCTCCATCTGGAAGGTCAGAGTGGTGGCGAGGCATTTATGACAATATGATGCCCCTAGCTGGCAATGTTCAGTTTGGTGCACTGCCAGACATACAGTATCACTGACATACTTTTAAAAAAGGCAAAAAAAATTATCTTGGGTTTGAGTTGGTCTCTCCAATCACCAACAGCAAACTATGTTACTTTGCTTCAAACAAGATCAGATCAAGGGCCCAAGTCATAAAAGCAAAAATGTATTCCAGAATATTTTTCATCTTAATAACCAGTATTGGAGCTACCAATTTTTATACGAAAGTCAGTCCTCCAATCCAAGACATCAACAGTTTGCTCTAAACTGAAACCCGATGAATCTAAACTTTGCACCTTAAGCTTACCTTAGATGCTGAACTGATGAAGCTCGTTTTGAACAGACTGTTTGGATTAAAGAGGTTAGGTGATGGTGATCTGAATCCTCCCAGCATAGCAACTCCAAATCTGCCTGGCTGTTTGTTAATTGGTTGGTAGGAGGGAATCATTGACCCAATGAGCTCAAAGCTACTGTTGTGGCTATTCTCCTTTGTTGTGGAGGCCTGGGAGATGGAGTCATCTTCATCTGAAACATAAATCAAATTGTTTTAAAATATATACAATGGCTATAAATACTAGGTCAAAACTGCACTCTTGTCACTTCTGAAAACACCCAGTGATTGATCTGCTATTTTCACTAATCAGTCACTGTTCAAGGTAGACCCAAGTTACACTTCCCAAGTTTAAAAAAAATGACATAAAAGGAAATATTTCCACTAAAGCACATTTAGCTACCAGAAGTCATTTTTAGCTTGAGATATTAAAATTTAAAGAAAATAGCATTTAGTAATGAAGTAAAGGTTCACAAAATGACCAGGCGCAGATAGTCTGCATTATAGCACAAAGTCAAATGTAACGCTTTAGCAGTTAAGATATTAGAATTGCATCAATGTCTGTGGTAGGTAGGAAAACACAAAACAAAAAAAATCTAGATTACAATTCAGCAACTCTGGCTGAAAATATGTTCTGTAGAGGGTATTAGGTGCTGCTGAGTTAGCTCCTCCCACAGTTGACAAGCTATCAATACGGACCATTCATGCTCACAAACCACCAGTTGGGCAAGACACCAGTGATCACCACAATCTGCAGAACTGCAACCCAATATAAGGCATAGTCTGCACAAGAGTCAAAATATATATATTTTTTAAATCAAGAACCTTATCAAGACACAAAGGGCCAAAAGCTTTCCATCTGTGCTGTAAACTTTAAAAATTGCTTTTAGGTTGACCAAACGGAGGGATAGGGAGATGAGGGCTAAGGGCAGGTTTCATCAGTTGAAAGTACCTCCTTTAATTAACAATGTCCGGCTAATTTCCCTGAGGAGCTTTTAGCAATAACAAGTCATGGGACAGAAACTAAAATTCATTACCAAGTTTGCTATCTCCTTTGGGCGGGGTTTGTTGAAGTTGTAGTCTCAATTTGTTGCCAGAAGTCTGCTCACTGAAAAATATTACAATTCTAGATGAGTAAAACCAAATACATTTATAGGTATTGTTAAGCATGTACTTCACTAATGCTCGCCAAAAACATCAAGGAGCTTTTCTAAAGACTATGAATCGATCGAGAATTACATTCCATAGCTTCAAAACTACCATGTCACCACAGAGTGCAAACACGGAAAGTCAAATTCTCTCAATTTTGATTACCATCACAAATGTGATGAAATTTGCAGAGATTGGCCTCTCAGGGCTCCTCCTTCATCACTCACAAATCAACGATAACCACTACGCACTGCACAGCACATGAATACTCCAACATGCTACAATGTTTATAATGGTCCACACAAAGATATTCTTGGCCCAACTCTTGGGGATCAGACTGGCTATGAATGTAGTCACAATCCAAATAAATAGTTACCCTCTTATCTAAGCTACCAATTTAAATGATTAGTGTAGTTACACAGCCATCTTAACATAAATCAATTCATTTTCACAAGTAAGCAAAATGTAAAATGAATGGAGAAATAATATCCATATCTGATTAGCTCAAAAGGTTACCAAGTTGAATCAAGAAATGCCAATTCCAAACTTCTAAGTTCAAGAAAAATTTGGTAGACAAGACAGATAGGGAAAAAAAACTTGATAGCAAAGGAAACATTTAAGATACAATTGGCTGCCCAATGAAACCATTTAAGTCCACAACATTATTTGATACATTTGCAGTTAAATCCAGGGTTCCTCATCAATGAAAATAGCAGATACTGTTTTAAAGCTCCGCAAAAAATAGCGGCACAGAATAATTCATGCTGAAAATATTTATAAATTACCTCGTTTTAAAAGAGGAAGCTGTGCCAGATTTTAAGGACTGTAGAAATTCTAAGGCAACTGGTTTTGGTGTAGATTCCTTCTGGGTTACTAGGTCCTGATCTGAAATAAAGCATCAAGAGTGTGATTATGTAATTTTTGTTACATGTAATAAAAAACCTGTTACCATTAGAAGTAGTCTAGATCTGATCTGGTGTCTAGAGACACTTTTTACAGCTGAGCTTAGTAGGTTTAACCACTTTCTATAAATGTGCACATCGTTAATTGAAAGTGATCTGTTTATTGGAATATAAAATTGCAATCTTTTAGTAATCGAGGTTTGGAATAAGTGCATTTCTACCTATAAATTCACAAGATAAATTGAATCTTTCTCGGGCTGTGACATTTATGTGGCTTAAAAAGAGATTGGCTTTAGCAAGCTATGCAGCGAGAGGTCTCGAAGCCTAGCAGGTAAATAGAAAGGTGGATAATGGCGATTCCACTGTATATTAAGATTTTCTCAATAAATCTTGCTTCAATTAGTAATTTAAAAAAATCCTTATTTCATAGAAGTCGAAGTCAAAATACTGAACAAGTTACACATCCACTAGTTAAATGTTTGCCTCACTCTACCAGATGCAAGGGTTAGGAGTGCCAAAGTTTGCATAAACTGCTACACAGGATGGAAAAACTGACCACGCAAGATGTTATTGCAAAACAGTTGTTCATTATTTCACAGAACTAAAACAAAGCAGAATAAAAACCCTGTTAAGATCACTTCCACTCATTACCTTTTGGCTGAAAATCTGAAAAGAACAACTAGCCACACCAGAAACACCATTAAGTGTTCAATTACCCATCCCATTAAATGGACACATTATTGTTATAAATCTGGTTGCGAAAGAGTTGTTTTTTTCTGAATTTATAATGCTTGATATGGATACGTCCTCCTCTTTCTCCCGCTCATAGCTGTGGCCAGATTGCATAGTGTGACACTTAGCCATACAGATCAAGGCCCACAAATCCAGGGTCTCTGCCAAGTCAGTCAATTTGTGGTGCTCCCTGAATAAAATCAATCTTTATGTATCAGAAAATGCCATTTCAATACACAAGTTTACATTTCTATACATTGATGGCGTTCACTTCACTTTGATCGGGTTTCACTTACTCTGTGCTGTATCAGTAGATTGAGTGTCATCATCTGCTTCCACCCCAGCCTCCTCCCCATCACCAAGCAGAAATTCGACAGTCTAAGACAAATATAAAAGCACCAGTGTCAACCTAAATGAAATAGATCAGGGCTTAACAAATACAAATAAGCACACAAATCAGCCACAGCATTCCAAGATGTGAATTACTCCTATTTGTGCACAATTCCCATTCCAACTGCAAGAAAATGTACTTCCTCCATTTAGTTCCATCTCCATGCTTCGTAGATTAGTCTGG
Source organism: Pristiophorus japonicus (assembly GCF_044704955.1). Lineage (NCBI taxonomy): Eukaryota > Metazoa > Chordata > Chondrichthyes > Pristiophoridae > Pristiophorus > Pristiophorus japonicus. Next base: position 33,620,906 of record NC_091990.1, on the reverse strand, counting down.
TTCAACCAATTTGGAGAATTTCCATTCCTTTGTAGGCGAACCAGCAGTTCAGGCAAGCCTGAAGGACAATGAAGTAGGAATAATGATATCAAGAGCTACTCTGGGATGAATGCAAACCTTTCTCTCTCTTCCCACCCCACCCCCCAATACATCAGCAGAGTGGCCAGGTTGCGAGTGGAGACCCCAATGGCGGTCTCTGCGGCATCGGAAAAAAATTAAGCTCAACATGCAGGAGATATGATGTTTAATGTTAATACAAGTGGGAGAAATACTTTGTACAATAAGTATCCTTGCCCAGCTTTCCTTTTCCTTTAACTGATGTAAAGTTAAAAAGTTAAGGATTATACCTCAGGGCTCTCTTCTTCAGAATCTGTCAGGTCTTCTTCCTCGTCCTCTTCATCCTCAAACCCCTGCTCATTATCGAGTTTGTATAGTGCTTGTCGTTTCTGACGCTCTTCTATCCGACGCAATTTCATGGCTTCCTGGAGTTTAGCTTTCAGAGCTTGCAGTTTCTCACCTGTACAATGCAACAAAGATACGACAGTAAAAGACAAGATAATTAAAAAAAAATGTACAGGAATGTATAACTAAAATATATTACCATCACATCCCATAAAACTTGGTTTACAAATGGAGTAACTTTTAATGCTCTTCACAATTAAATGGCCCTTTTGCTGGTTCAACAGGGGTACAAGATATCGACACCGCGCACACACTTTTGTCACAAATATTTTCAGGTATTTTAGATTGCCAACGAATCTTGCTATTGGCTTTTTAATACTTGGCTTCATTCTCTTCCCATTCCCTAAACTGCTATTCATCCTACCAAGCTAAAAAGTTTTGATCGGCAACCAGATGAGAAACAAAAATATGTGAACTAAACTTTAACAGTGGGATCAAGTTAAAAGTAATTCAAATTTACTTGACAAGTTTTACTGACTGCAATAACAATCAAGTAACTATGATGTGCAGTGAATGAGACTAAATTGCACATGTGAATGCCTCAGAATTAATCAAAATTGGACTCCACTGCAGTGATTATTGCCAATTTAGCCACTGAAAGCCATTAATTTTAAATGCTTTACTGAACTTACTGCCAGCTAACATTTTGCAGACTGAGCAGAGATCTTATGGCCAGAGGGAGGACTGATAATGGTTCAAGATCTAGACTAAAGCTCCAGGCTGAAAAATCACTTCTACACATCGATCAACAGCTATCTCTATTTGTTAAAACACTTGCCTGGCTTTGATGGTCCGAATTCTTCCACTTCTTTTGTGCCCAGGGTCACTGCTACAGAATCTGCTTTCAGCTCCTCCTTCCCATCAGCAGTAGTTGTTTTCCGAATAATGTTAAGTTCTACATGGCGCTCTTGGTTTTGTTTAACAGGCTTGATGCCATGTTTCAGAAATCGTTCCTTTAATGCTTGAAGCTCTGAACAGAAAAACAAAATCCAACTTCTTTACACAGACATTGAACATGGAGTTGTACTTGCGCATAAATCAAGCTCTTTGGAATTCACTTTTGTTGAGTAGATATTTGCTCTGTTAATTTAACAAAACACTTTGAAATACTCCCTCAACATGCATGTAAAAGTACCAGAGGTGAGGAGGAGAATTTTTTTTTTAATGCGGGGCGTTACGAACTAGAATGCACTGCCTGAAACAGTGGTCGAAGCAGATTCGATAATAACTTTCCAAGCGGAATTGGATACTTGGAAGGGGGAAATTTTGCAGCCCTATGGGGAAAGGGCAGGGGAAATGGGACTAATTGGATAGCTTTTTCAAAAGGGCCAGCACTGGCACAATGGGTCAAATGGCCTCTTTCTGTGCTGTATCATTCTATGATTCTATAACATATCTGTCATTTCAGGTATGTTTCCATACAAGTCATCCTAGTCACATCATTGACTAAACTCATTTGAATGGTTGAACTGAACTAATCCACAGACAAACCATTCCAGAAAAAACACTAGTGGCTAAATATTCAATGATCCTAGCTTTTCTTAATGTAAACTTCTTTCTAGACTTTTGGCACCACATATTTTACAAGATAGGACAGGACTCTCTTAACCTTCCAAGAATACTCAAGCTAAAAGGGTGCTTGAAAATGATCCCAAACCACTTATTTTCTGATCTACCTTCCTTCCTTTGAGGTAAGCAGGAGGCCTCCAATTCAGTGGCATGTGGCAATCAGGTGGGGAATTCAGACATAAATTTGTATTGTCAAACTGCAGCACCTCTATCTAGATGTGGCACTATGATCACCAGATAGCAAAGGCTTTAAAAAGTTAATCGTTTTGTTACAATGTGCTTCCCCCCCCCCAACCAACCCACACCCAAGATAAAATGTGTGCTGGCTTAAAATCTCAACAGTCGTTAGTAAATTCAACATTTGAGAAATATAACCTTTGTTTACTTTGGGCTCCTCCAGGTTTACAAATGCACCCTCGTCAGCGCAAAGGCGAGGTTTTAAGGTGAGGTCCACACCCAGCACCCGTAATTTGTCCAATTTGCATTTCCGTTGCTTGGCCATTGAAGTTGCATCCGACTGTTGTTGCTCTTCTGTAACACTTGGTACATCACTGGAAAGTTTCACCACAGCATCAGGTACGATTTTATCGAGCTCAACAGGAGGTTCCTCAGGCATAATTGTTAGTTTTTCACTTGACCCAGTTTTCTCAGCTAGTTCCAAACAGAAAGAGTACTGGTCAGATCCCGTGCTGTACTCAGGATTTACATCGTCTTTTTCTTTGCTTTCCAGGTCAGTGGAAAAATCCAGCTGTTTTATTGTCTCAACGGGTCCTTCATTCTTTTCTACTTGAATTTCACTTTCAGGTAGGTTAGGACAAGTATTTTCTTTATTATTTGAATTGTTTAAATGGGGCTCTTCTATTTGTGGAATCTCTACAGTTGTGGAGTTTTCATTGTTAGGAACCAACTCATCAAGTAGTCCATCACCTTGAGGGATGGCATTTAATGTTTCAATCTCTGTTGTGGAATCTGAGGTTTCCTGCAGTGAGCAGGGTTGATACTTAGCTGATCTGAAAGAAAATTGTGCATTGTTTAGCCACTGTATTAAAAATGAACATTTCAAAGTCAAACAAACAACTTTAACCATAAACAGTTTTGCAATCAAGCACTAATCTACAAAGAATATTTACAAGTTGGTCAAGTTCTAGAAGTTTAATATTGCTCTGCATAACTTCGAAAGAGAAACGAAGCAATTACTTCTGTGGTGAAGTAACAAGTAAATTCTATTGCTGTTCTTCCAGCGTAGAGTCGAGGGTACAGCATACATCTTTATCCATGGCATTTATCTCTGCTACTTGTTTAGTATAGGACTTTTTTTTCCCCCTCTAGGCATAACAAGAGTTTTGATCCAGTACAGAAAAGGGACATGCATACTTTTTGCAGTGCTGGATAAAATGGAGGCACCTGTTATTATGAAAGAGACCATGGATTTACTTTTGGGACTTGTCCTAGATGGAGAGGATTGGTCCAAAGGTGGGATTGTTGCATGTCGGTTACACGTTTCTGTGCATCAACCATGTAGTTCTCTGGCATCAACGCAGCTTTTTTGGTATTACTAACAGTTTAAATTATATTGTACGGAGACAATAATACAGAAGTGAAAAACTCCCATGATTATTTTGGGCTGGGGTGGGGGAGGGGAAAGAAGCCAAAAACTAGAAAAAGTTGAACGCTGAATTTATCCTATTATTTGCTAGAGAACACATTTTAAATCTAGCTCACTGAAATGCAAAAATATATCACCGGACCATTTTAAATTGCTTCTGGCAAGGTTTGGCTTTTGTCAGTATACCAATAAACTTTCTCCCACCCTAGTTAGCTGGAGAATGGAGAGATGTATTAACAACCAAAATCTAATTATGATTAAATTTTACTCCCCCCCACCCCCCCCCTCAAGAAAGAACTTGCATTTATGCAGCATCTTTCACATCCTGCACAACCAATGAAGTACATCTGAAGTGCAATCACTGTTGTAATGTGACAGAGAACTTTGAAATCGTGCCATGAGCAGGCAGGCACTTTCGTTTTCCATTTCATTCGAAAAGTAACATCTCCAACAGTGTAGCACAGTCTCAGAATTGTACTGAAGTGTCAGATCAGATAACGTGCTCAAGTGTCTGGAGTGGATCTTGAACATCATGATCTTTTCTGACTCAGGTGAGCATGCTATTTACTGTACCAAGGCTGACAGATTATGACAGCTGCCTGAGACTATGCCACTGAAATCAGCACAGTTTAGAGTGGTGATTACACTTCAAAAGTAATTAATTGTGAAGCACTTTGAGATGTCCTAAGGAAATAAGGAACCATATAAATACAAGTTCTTTCTTTGTTTTATCCAGTGATCTAGTGCAAATGAATACTTGAAATTCAAATTAAATAGAATAAAGTAATGCCTGCTATAATACAGATGTTTTGCTGCATGCTAAATAATACTACATTACATTTGCAAAGCACATGAAGACATCTAGGGGCAGAAAACAGTTACTGCACTTATTTTTTCTCAGCTCCTTGAATAAGCTGGACTGTTGGTTTCATAACATTTACAAGTCAAATGTTGCGGTATCGAATGGTAATTATTTCACTATAATGCCATCAGTTTAAAATAATATCCTTACAGTGGATGAGCCTATTGCTCTTTCCCCTCTGGAGGACCAAACTGAAGGAGATCAGCATTATGCTAATTGTAAGCATCCCAAGTAATTGTGCTCAAGACAGTTTTCTGGGCAGTGCAAAACTACCAATAATTTTGACAACTACCCTACTGAAAAATCATAAGATGGCAAATGTGAGAAAATGGAGTGTTGCACAAGTGCAGTAGGAGCTGCTTTTGATGTAGGAGTTTTACTTGATATGTGCAAGTTATCATACAGGAAGGTGTCTCTAAAAATGCACTCTTACTTGAGCAAGGACATGGCACTTCCCTGGCAAGCTGGTCGTGGTCGTTTCTTGAAGAAATCATGAATGGTTTTTGGTTGTGGCACATGATATGGCAGAGATAAACTTGCCTCTGAGAAAAGAAGTGGACAATGTTACCAATATTCAGTAGTTCTTAGTATTGTCACAGGGCTACAAACTTTTCAACTGGCATTCCAGATCAAAAACTGTAGCTTTTGCTGCAGGGCGAGACAATGGTCTAGTCTCACTGCCCTCACCTCAATAGCCTTTAAATTAAATGTCACATGAACAGTCTCGATCCCCAACTGAGATTTATTATTTTCTCAAATGTATCTTTCAACTGGAGTTAAATCTCCGAAGGAGAAAAAAAAATTACGACTGGACTCGCACATTGACAAAGAACACAAATTCTAGCGGCCTAAAATAGGTACTTTCAGGCTGCATCTTGTAAATGATTACAGAGCAAATCTATTTGAGGCCAAGAATAAACTCAATGAAAATATCAGCAAAAGTATTGCTGCCATCTGTGTTAAACTATTGCAACAATTCTTGGTGGCAGTGAGTAAAATAAATTAGATGTTGGGATGTATTAAAAAGTCAATAGTGAGCTGAAATAGTGATGTAATCCTGCCACTCCATAAATCATTGGTGTGGTCACATTTAGAATAATGTGTACAGTTCTGGTCGCCTCTGCACAGAAAATATAGAGAACAACCAGAATGATTGAGGGGATGGAGGTACTGGATTATGAGGATTGCAGGGACTGGAATAATGAGGAGCGATTATTTAAATTGGTCATATTCTCTCATTGGAAAAAAGAGAAAGTTGAGAAGTGATATGATTACTGTTTTTAGGATTCTAAAAAGGAACTAGATAATGTAGACCACGATAAGCTGTTTCACTTTGTCCAGAATAGTGGAACCAGTGGACACGGCTTGCGCTTGAAGGGAGTAAATTCATCTGACCGGCAGAAACATTATTTCAGTGATCGAGTGATAAATCTAGAGAGACGGTGGAGGCGGATAGAATTGATGCATTCAAATGCAAATGAGATTGATTGCTTTCAGAAAATGTTTTGGGATGAGTAATTTGAGACAGGACATGATAAATGGAGCATACTTGGGAGGAACAGGACACTTTGGATGTATATTTCTCAAAGCTTTCCACCACTGGGCATTTTCCTCCTCATCTCTTGGTCTGTTTTAGTCTACTTGATAGGGATTGATTGTCATGATTAGTCAACAACTCCATTATTGTTGCATCATACAACCACCAGGATGGCAGACAGTGAACTAGATGAACTTCGGTCTTTTTTCATTTCGCAGTTACTATTCCTAAAACTTTCAATTGTTCGGCACTGAATCAGTACTGGAAAACCTGTTGTAATAAAGTCCAAGTTTGATAAACCAAAAAGAAAAAAGGTGTTGCATTGCTCATCAAGATTCCAAAATATAGTGAAGGCATTGTAACTTAGAACAGTGGAAGCACTGCCAACTTTTCTGGACAGCTCAAATCCTACATCACCAGAGCTAAATACTGCAAGGTACCTATTGCATAATTAATACTATCAGCATTGAATTGTACAGCACAGAACAAAGCCAAATGGCCCATTATGCCTGCGTTGATTCTCTGAAGGAGCTACTCACATAGGATATGGGAATGGGACTTTTAAACTTTTAAATGTTTATCCACTTAAAAAAAAAAATAAAGACATTATGGATTCTGCCTCCATCACGGTTTCTGGTGGGACATTCCATGTCCTAACAACTGTGTGCACAAAAAACATTCTCCTAACCTCTCTCCTTTTGTTACTTTAATGATCTTAAATTTATGGCCTCTAATTACAAACTCACCAACCAGTGGAAATAGGTTTTAATAATGTAATTGAGGGAAAAGCTTTCAGATCTGAATACTTCTCAGAGCTCCTCTTAACTTTTTTTTCCAGATGAAAAGAGCCTATTTCTCTCCTCAAAGCTAAAGCCTCACATCCCTGGTGTCATCTTAGTAAACTTCTTCAGTACCCTTCTCCCTGGCCTCAACATCCTTCTTAAAGCAAGGTGCACAAAACTGAACACAATAATGTAACTGTGGTCAACATAATGATTTTAAAAAATCGTTTTAGCATCATCTCTGCTTTTACATTCTAATCCTATTTATAAAAATCCAAGATCCTCTATGCACTTTTAAAAAATAAAATGGGATCAACTTGTCCTTCCATTTTTAAAGACATACAACTGAACCCCCAAGTCTCTGCTTCTCTACGCCTTTTAATTCTTCACCCTGTAGGGTACAGGTCCTCTATTCTTCTTTCTAAAATGCATCACTTCATTTCTCCACTTGAAAATTTCATCTGATATGTATCTGCCAAATCTACAAACTTGTCTAGGATATGAAATTCCTTACAGTCCTCTTCAATTAACCACACTCCACATGTGTGTTGTCTGCCAATTTTGATATGACATCCTAATACCAGAGTACAGGTCAAGAGCGAGAGAAATAAAAAGCACAAAACACTGACCTCTGGATGACACCACTGTTTACATCCCTCCAGCCTGAAAAACATCCATTAACCATTACTGTTTTCTATCCTTTAATCACCTTCCTGTCCATGCTGCCACCCTCCCTTTAATACAGTTTGCCGTAAATTTTTTTATCAACACACCTCATCCAATGTCTTGTGTAATATGTTTACAAATCAACTACATTTCCTTCATCAATACACTGATTTCCTCGACTCAATTAGACAAGACTGAACAATGCTACTTAATGGCTCCGAGAAGTTTTGCATATATGCTACAGAACGATCCAGTCGCTAAAGCAGAGCAGCAGGAAGTAGCAAGCGGAAGCAAAATGAAGTTACTTCAGATTCTTTAAACCTCACCTCGCATCAATCGCTGAGTTTCACTGTGAATCTGACGCATTGCCTCCCTACTCCGTTTGGCTGCCTTCCTCTCTATGCGCACCTTGTGAAGGACAGAAAGCAATAAAAGTTGTATTACTGAAGTAAACATGTATATGATCTACACAGACCTCAAGTAACCAAATAAAATAGAAGATTCAAATTTAACTAAAAATGACTTATTTTTCAGGCATCGGCGACCTGAAGGACTTGCACTGGACACAGAATACCTTCAATGATCCCTTCATCTCATCATCAGTAACTGGTTATATCTATGCTCAACTCATATTTTAAGACAATAACAGAGTTTGGCCATTTCATTTGAATCGAGGAAGCACAAGAAAAATTGTCTAAAAAGATAAAAAAATAAAGACATGCTTTAACTTTAAAAATAAAGGTCCTCGACGGCCATGTGCAATATTGAACTTTGTCCACCGGTGTGCAGAATTACATTTTTGGCAATGCACAGAAACTTACCGCTCATGGATTGGTTAATGGTAGGAGTATCTTAATTGTAGTCAAGCTCCACCAGAACTCTGACAAAATCAACAATGGCACAAATCATTGTTCTGTGGCAAGTACTATCCCTGTACATTTCATAAAATCAGCAGTCACTTCCTATGTGGACATGATGGGTGTGCAGCACCACTGTAACCTCAGAAGCTGCCTGACAGCACAACATTGCATTGGCACTAACTTCAATAGTCACATTCACAGGAACTGGTGTTAAATGATTGTGATAGATTAAAAATATAGCTGAAATGTAATATATATGAGATATGGCTGAGGACTGCAACTTTATTGTTGGTTTAGGATCTGGGTTGAGCATGTATCCACATTTTTTACATAAGATTATACAACATTTTTCATTACAGAAACAGGCCATTCGGCCCAACTGGTCTATGCTGATGTTTATGCTCCACATGAGCCTCCTCTCATCCTACTTCATCTAGCCCCATCAGAATATCATTGACAGGGTTAGATGAAGTAGCTTCAAAAGTAGAGAGAAAAAATCAGGTCATGGGTGACTCTGCTGCATATGCCCGCCATGACACTAGTTGGCCGAAATAAGTTAATACCATTTGATTACAGATATAGCTGGAGGAGACGGACAGGCTGGAGATTTAGAGTCATTGAACTCCACTGAGAGTGACAGCTGTATTTGTGTAAACACTTGGCGATTCTGTGTGTTGGGATATGTGAAAGACTTGAATTCCAGGTATTCTAGCCAGAAGGAGGGTGGTCCCATGTTATCGAAGGCTTGGAGGTGGATTCATAGATTCAAGCCCACGAAATGCACCTCGGCCATCACTCAGATTGCCAGTTCTTCCTGTATTATTCTATTGCGACCCATGTGGTGGCGGCATACCAAGACTTCTTGAAGGGTGGATGAAACCCTCCCCTGTACACAAGTTTAATGTTACAGATGCTGGTCCTGGTTTAGTATCTTCAGTGTTGCACCATGTGTTATTATTCTGAACGAGCATGAAGTTTCATAAAAATAGCTGCTGTATTATCTATTGCTACTAATTTCACCTCCAAGAAACTATACTGTAGTTTATAGCTTAAACCACAGATACAACAACAACTTGCATTTATATAGCACCATTAACATGGGAAAACATCCCAAGGCACTTCACAAGAACAAAAATTGACACCAAGCCAAAGGAGGAGATAAGATGGGCAACTAAAAGCTTGGTTAAAGAGGACAGTTTTAAGAGAGGTGGAGAGGTTGATAGAGGAAATTCCAGAGCTTAGGCCCTATATGGCTGAAGGTGTGGCCACTAATGGTGGGACAAAGGAAGTGGGATGCACAAGAAGCCAGAGTTATTGGAGGGATGTAGATTAGATAGATAGTGAAGGAGGGCAAAGCCATGGAGGGATTTGAATATTAGGTTGAGAATTTTAAAACCAAGGTGTTGGTGGATCGGGAGTCAATGTTGGTCAGTGAGCACAGGGGTGATGGGTGAGCTCACGGAAATGGAGGGTGGAAGATAGGCCAGCCAGGAGAGCATTAGAATAATGATGGTGTTTATTCTTACGCTATCCGATGCCTACGAGGTCAGGAGATGGTTCTCGTCATATCTGGTAAGCTAAATACATGTTTCTGTTAGATTCTTTAGACTATATTACAATACAGGTACAACCTCAGAAATCTGGAATGTTGCAAAAACCGGACAGATATTCTGATCAGCATTCTGTAAATAGTCCCCATCTCCCACGCACAGACACACACACATACATCCCCCCCAAAAAAAATCACAAACAAAAAAAATCACAACACATTCACAAGACACTTAACTATCAAACTGCTGCAAAAGAATTAATAAAAACTTTAATTTACCTTTTTTGCAGGTCTTCATACCTACCGCTGTTCCAAGGGCTGCAATGCAGGTTTTTCCCAGGCATTTTTTTCTTCCTAACTACAGGTGCACTGAGCGCCAAATTTTGGGATGTCGGATTTTGTCTCTGAAATTCAGAAAAATACGAAACTTGGCCAAGGGGTTTCCGGATGTCTATTCAGACATCCGGAAAAACCAGAAAAACGTAATAGCCTCAGTCCTGAGGTTTCCTGATTTCGGAGGTTTTACCTGTATATGTTGTTTACATAAGAGTACACTTTGGATTTTAAAGAGCAACAGTTTGTTTATGCGAGTGTATCTTGATGTTAAGAACAGAAGAAATAGGAACAGGAGTAGGCCATACGGCCACTCGAGCCTGCTCCGCCATGCTTGACAAATCTTCTTGAATTTTTTGAGGATGTTTCCAGTAGAGTGGACAAGGGAGAACCAGTTGATGTGGTGTATTTGGACTTTCAGAAGGCTTTCGACAAGGTCCCACACAAGAGATTAATGTGCAAAGTTAAAGCACATGGGATTGGGGGTAGTGTGCTGACGTGGATTGAGAACTGGTTGGCAGACAGGAAGCAAAGAGTAGGAGTAAATGGGTACTTTTCAGAATGGCAGGCAGTGACTAGTGGGGTACCGCAAAGTTCTGTGCTGGGGCTCCAGCTGGTTACATTGTACATTAATGATTTAGACGAGGGGATTAAATGTAGTATCTCCAAATTTGCGGATGACACTAAGTTGGGTGGCAGTGAGAGCTGCGAGGAGGATGCTATGAGGCTGCAGTGACTTGGATAGGTTAGGTGAGTGGGCAAATGCATGGCAGATGAAGTATAATGTGGATAAATGTGAGATTATCCACTTTGGTAGTAAAAACAGAGAGACAGACTATTATCTGAATGGTGACAGATTAGGAAAAGGGGAGGTGCAACGAGATCTGGGTGTCATTATTCATCAGTCATTGAAGGTTGGGCTGCAGGTACAGCAGGCAGTTAAGAAAGCAAATGACATGTTGGCCTTCACAGCGAGGGGATTTGAGTACAGGGGCAGGGAGGTGTTACTACAGTTGTACAGGGCCTTGGTGAGGCCACAGCTGGAGTATTGTGTACAGTTTTGGTCTCCTAACTTGAGGAAGGACATTCTTGCTATTGAGGGAGTGCAGCGAAGGTTCACCAGACTGATTCCTGGGATGGCGGGACTGACATATCAAGAAAGGCTGGATCAACTGGGCTTGTATTCACTGGAGTTCAAAAGAATGAGAGGGGATCTCATAGAAACATTTAAAATTCTGATGGGTTTAGATAGGTTAGATGCAGGAAGAATGTTCCCAATGTTGAGGAAGTCCAGAACCAGGGGTCACAGTCTAAGGATAAGGGGTAAGCCATTTAGGACCGAGATGAGGAGAAGCTTCTTCACCCAGAGAGTGGTGAACCTGTGGAATTCTCTACCACAGAAAGTTGTTGAGGCCAATTCACTAAATATATTCAAAAAGGAGTTAGATGAGGTCCTTACTACTCGGGGGATCAAGGGGTATGGTGAGAAAGCAGGAATGGGGTACGGAAGTTGCATGTTCAGCCATGCAGGCTCGAAGGGCCGAATGGCCTACTCCTGCACCTATTTTCTATGTTTCTATTCAATATCATGGCTGATCTGATCATGGACTCAGCTCCACTTCCCAGCCCACTCCCCATAACCCCTTATCGATTAAGAAAAAGTCTATTTCTGTCTTAAATTTATTCAATGTCCCAGGTTCCACAGCTCGCTGCGGCAGAGAATTCCACAGATTCACAACCCGAAGAAATTTCTCCTCATCTCTGTTTTAAATGGGTGACCCCTTATTCTAAGATCGTGCCCTCTAGTTCGAGTCTCCCCAATCAGTGGAAACATTCTCTCTGCATCCATCTTGTCAAACCCCCTCATAATGTTATAAGTCTTGATAAGATCACCTCTCATTCTTCTGAATTCCAATGAGTGGAGGCCCAACCTACTCAACCTTTCCTCATAAGTCAACCCCCTCATCCCCAGAATCAACCTAGTGAACCTTCTCTGAACTGCCTCCAAAGCAAGTATATCCTTTTGTAAATATGGAAACCAAAACTGCACGCAGTATTCCAAGTGTGGCCTCACCAATACTTTACATAGATGTAGTAAGACTTCACTGTTTTTAATAAAGGCCAAGATACCATTGGCCTTCCTGATAATTTGCCGTACCTGCATACTATCCTTGTGTGTTTCATGCACAAGTATCCCCAGGTCCCGCTGTATTGCAGCACTTTGCAAGCTTTCTCCATTTAAATAATAACTTGCTCTTTGATTTTTTTCTGCCAAAGTGCATGATCTCACACTTTCCAACATTATACTCCATCTGCCAAATTTTTGCCCACTCACTTAGCCTGTCTATGTCCTTTTGCAGATTGTGTGTGTCCTCCTCACTCATTGCTTTTCCTCCCATCTTTGTATCGTCAGCAAACTTGGTTACATTACATTTAATCCCTTCTTCCAAGTCATTAATATAGATTGTAAATAGTTGGGGTCCTGGCACGGATCCCTGAGGCACCCCACTAGTTACTGGTTGCCAACCAGAGAATGAACCATTTATTCCGATTCTATTCTCTGTTAGTTAGCCAATCCTCTATCCATGCTAATATATTACCCCCGACCCCGTGAACTTTTATCTTTTATATGGCACCTTGTCAAATGCCTTCTGGAAGTCCAAATACACCACATCCATTGGTTCCCCTTTATCCACCCTGTTCGTTACATCCTCAAAGAACTCCAGCAAATTTGTCAAACATGACTTCCCCTTCATAAATCCATGCTGACTCTGCCTGACCGAATTTTGCTTTTCCAAATGTCCTGCTACTGCTTCTTAAATAATGGACTCCAACATTTTCCCAATCACAGATGTTAGGCTAACTGGTCTATAGTTTCCTGCTTTTTGTCTGCCTCCTTTTTTTAAAATAAGGGCGTTACATTTGCAGTTTTCCAATCTGCTGGGACCTTCCCAGAATCCAGGGAATTTTGGTAAATTACAACCAATGCATCCACTATCCCTGCCGCTACTTCTCTTAAGACCCTAGGATGTAAGGCATCCAGGGAATTTATCTGCCTTTAGTCCCATTATCTTACTGAATACTACCTCCTTAGTGATTGTGTTAAGTTCCTCCCCCACTATAGCCCCTTGACTATCCACTGTTGGGATATTGTTAGTGTCCTCTACCGTAAAGATTGATACAAAATATTTGTTCAGAGTTTGTCATCTCCATGTTCCCCATTACTAATTCCCCAGTCTCGTCCTTTAAGGGACCAACATTTACTTTAGCCACCCTTTTCCTTTTTATATACCTATAGAAACTCTAGTTATCTGTTTTTATATTTTGCGCTAGTTTACTTTCATAGTCAATCTTCCCTTTCTTAATCATTTTTTTAGTTGTTCTTTGCTGGCTTTTAAAAGCTTCCCAGTCTTCTGTCCTCCCACTGGTTTTGGCCACTTTGTATGCACTTGTTTTTAAATTGGATACCATCCTTTATTTCTTTAGTTAGCCACGGATGGCTATCTTTTCTCTAACACCCTTTCCTCCTCATTGGAATAGATTTTTCCTGAGTTGTGAAATATCTCCTTAAATGTACACCACTGTTCATCAACTGTCCTGCCCTTTAAATCTATTTTCCTAGTCCACTTTGCCCAACCTGCCCTCATACCTTCATAGTCTCCTTTATTTAAGCTTAGTACGCTGTTAGAGATCCAACTTTCTCACCCTCCATCTGAATTTGAAATTCAATCATGCTATGATCACTCATTCCGAGGGGATCCTTTAGTAGATTATTTATTAATCCTGTCTCATTACACACGACCAGATCTAAAGATCGCCTTTCCCCTGGTTGTTCCATTACATACTGCTCAAGGAACCCGTCCCTTAGGCACTCTATGCACTCTTCCTCAAGGCTACCCTGACCAATTTGATTTGTCCAATTAATGTGGAGGTTAAAATCACCCTTGATTATTGCGGTTCCTTTTTACAAGCCCCCACTATTTCCTGGTTTATGCTCCGACCAACATAGAAACATAGAAAATAGGTGCAAGAGTAGGCCATTCGGCCCTTCGAGCCTGCACCTCCATTCAATGAGTTCATGGCTGAACATGCAACTTCAGTACCCCATTCCTGCTTTCTCGCCATATCCCTTGATCCCCCTAGTAGTAAGGACTACATCTAACTCCTTTTTGAATATATTTAGTGAACAGAGTTGCTACTGTTAGGGGGCCTATAGATTACGCCCACCAGTGACTTTTTCATCTTATTGTTCCTTATTTCCATCCAAACTGTTTCAACACCCTTATCATTTGAGCTAATATAATTTCTTACTATTGCAGTGATTCCATCCTTTATCAATAGAGCTACCCCACCTCCTTTTCTTTTCTGTCTGTCCTTCTGGATTGTCAAGTACCCCTGAATATTTAATTCCCAGTCCTGGTCACCTTGCAACCACATCTCCGTAATGGCCATCAGATCATACCCGTGTCTCTCAATTTGTGCTGTCAACTCATCTATTTTGTTACAAATGCTATGTGCATTTAGCCAAAGTACCTTCAAGTTTGCTTTTTTACCCTTTTTTCTTGCTTGTTTCCTCTCTCCTTCACTCACTCACTTTATTTTTGCTTTCTAATTCCCTCTTTACTCCCTTCTCTACTGAATCTAGTTTCAGCTTCCCATCCCCCTGCCAAGCTAGTTTAAACCCTCCCCAACAGCACTAGCAAACCCCTCCCCCGCGAGGATATTGGTCCCAGCTCTGTTGAGGTGCACCCGTCCGGCTTGTACAGGTCCCACCTTCCCCAGAAGCGGTCCCAATGCCCCAGGAATCTAAAGCCCTCCCACCTGCACCATCTCTCCAGCCACGTATTCATCTGCTCTATCCTCCTATTTCTGTACTTACTAGCTCGTGATTACTCCGGAGATTACTACCTTTGAGGTCCTGCTTTTTAATCTCTCCTAGCTCCCTAAACTCTGCAGGACCTCATCCTTCTTCCTACCTAGGTCATTGGTACCAATGTGGACCACGACCTCTGGCTGTTCACCCTTGCCTGGGGCATCGGGACTGCTTCTGAGGGAGGTGGGACCTGTACAAGCCGGAGGGGTTGCACCTCAACAGAGCCGGGACCAATATCCTTGCGGGGTGGGGGTTGCTAGTGCTGTTGGGGAGGGTTTAAATTAGCTTGGCAGGGGGATGGGAACCTGAAACTAAATTCAGTAGAGTAAAGAGTGAATTAGAAAGCAAAAATAAAGAAAGTGAGTTTGAAGGAGAGGAAACAAGCAAGAAAGAGAGTAAAACAAACTTAAAGGCACCTTGTCTAAATGTACATAGTATTTGTAACAAAATAGATGAGTTGACAGCACAAATTGAGACAAATGGGTATGATGTGATGGCCATTACATAATATGGTAGAATTCTTTATTAAGATGGAGAGTAACACAGTTAATTCAGAGAACTTAAGGAAAGGTAACTTTGATGGTATAAGACGTGAATTGGCTAGAATAGACTGGCAAATGATACTAAAGGGTTGACGGTGGATAGGCAATGGCAAACATTTAACGATCACATGGATGAACTTCAACAATTGTATATCCCTGTCTGGAGTAAAAATAAAACAGGGAAGGTGGTTCAACCGTGGCTAACAAGGGAAATTAAGGATAGTGTTAAATCCAAGGAAGAGGCATATAAATTGGCCAGAAAAAGCAGCAAACCTGTGGACTGGGAGAAATTAAGAATTAAGCAGAGGAGGACAAAGGGTTTAATTAGGAGGGGGAAAATAGAGTATGAGAGGATGCTTGCCGGGAACATAAAAACTGATTGCAAAAGCGTCTATAGATATGTGAAGAGAAAAAGATTACTGAAGACAAACGTAAGTGCCTTGCAGTCAGATTCAGGTGAATTTATAATGGGGAACAAAGAAATGGCAGACCTTTTGAACAAATACTTTGGTTCTGTCTTCACGAAGGAAGTCACAAATAACCTTCCGGAAATACTAGGGGACCGAGGGTCTAGTGAGAAGAGGAACTGAAAGAAATCCTTATTCGGTGGAAATTGTGTTGGGGAAATTGATGGGATTGAAGGCCGATAAATCCCCGGGGCCTGATAGTCTGCATCCCAGAGTACTTAAGGAAGTGTCCCTAGAAATAGTAGATGCATTGGTGATTATTTTCCAACAGTCTATCGACTCTGGATCAGTTCCTATGGACTGGAGGGTAGCTAATGTAATACCACTTAAAAGGAGGGAGAGAGAAAACGGGTAATTAGAGATCAGTTAGCCTGACATCAGTAGTGGGGAAAATGTTGAAATCAATTATTAAAGATGAAATAGCAGCGCATTTGGAAAGCAGTGACAGGATCGGTCCAAGTTAGCATGGGAAAGGGAAATCATGCTCGACAAATCTTCTGGAATTTTTTAAGGATGTAACCAGTAGAGTGGACAAGGGGGAACCAGTGGATATGGTTATTTGGACTTTCAAAAGGCTTTTGACAAGGTCCCACACAAGAGATTGGTGTGCAAAATTAAAGCATATGGTATTGGAGGTAATGTACTGGTGTGGATAGAGAACTGGTTGGCAGACAGGAAGCAGAGTCGGGATAAACTGGTCCTTTTCAGAATGGCAGGCGGTGACGAGTGGGATGCTGCAGGGCTCAGTGCTGGGACCTCAGCTAGTTACAATATACATTAATGATTTAGATGAAGGAATTGCGTGTAATATCTCCATGTTTGCAGATGACACTAGGCTGGGTGGTGGTGTGAGCTGCGAGGAGGACATTAAGAGGCTGCAGTGTGACTTGGACAGGTTAGGCGAGTGGGCAAATGCATGGCAGATGCAGTATAATGTGGATAAACGTGAGGTTATCCACTTTGGGGGCAAAAACATGAAGGCAGAATATTATCCGAATAGCGGCAGATTAGGAAAAGGGGAGGTGCAACGAGATCTGGGTGTCATTATTCATCAGTCATTGAAAATTGGCATGCAAATACAGCAGGCGGTGAAGGTGGCAAATGGTATGCTGGCCTTCATAGCTAGGGGATTTGAATATAGGAGCAGGGAGGTCTTACTGCAGTTGTACAGGGCCTTGGTGAGGCCTCACCTGGAATAGTGTGTTCAGTTTTGGTCTCCTAATCTGAGGAAGGACGTTCTTGCTATTGAGGGAGTGCAGCGAAGGTTCACCAGACTGATTCCCGGGATGGCTGGACTGACATATGAGGAGAGACTGGATCGACTGGGCCTGTATTCACTGGAATTTAGAAGGATGAGAGGGGATCTCATAGAAATATATAAAATTCTGACGGGACTGGACAGGTTAGATGCAGGAGGAATGTTCCCGATGTTGGGGAAGTCAGGGGACACAGTCTAAGGATAAGCCATTTGGGATTGAGATGAGGAGAAACTTCTTTACTCAGAGTTGTTAACCTATGGAATTCCCTACCGCAGAGAGTTGTTGATACCAGTTCATTGGATATATTCAAGAGGGAGTTAGATATGACCTTTACAGCTAAAGGGATCAAGAGGTATGGAGAGAAAGCAGGAAAGGGATACTGAGGTGAATGATCAGCCATGATCTTATTGAATAGTGGTGCAGGCTCAAAGGACCGAATGGCCTACTCCTGCACCTATTTTCTGTTTCTATGAATGCCTAGCAGCCGCTCAGTGACATCCTTGACCCTGGCACCAGGAGGCAACATGCCATCCTGGAGTCACTTCTGCAGTCGCAGAAACGCCTGTCTGCTCCCGACTATTGAATCCACTACCACTATAGCTCTTCCATTCTTCTTCCTCCCCCCCTGTGCAGCTGAGCCACCCGTGGTGCCGTGGACTTGGCTCTGGCTGCACTCCCCAGAGCCACCATTGCCCCCACCGGTACTCAGAACAGAGTACCGGTTGGAGAGCAAGATGGACTCAGGGGACTCCTGTACTACCTGCCTAGTCTTCCTCTTCTGTCTGGCGGTCACCCACTCCCTCTCTGCCTGCATACTCTTAAGCTGTGAGGTGACAGTCTCTAGAAACGTGTTATCCATGTTGCTTTCAGTCTCGCGGATGCACCGCAAAGTCACTTCTGCAGTCGCAGAAACGCCTGTCTGCTCCCGACTATTGAATCCACTACCACTATAGCTCTTCCATTCTTCTTCCTCCCCCCCCTGTGCAGCTGAGCCACCCGTGGTGCCGTGGACTTGGCTCTGGCTGCACTCCCCAGAGCCACCATTGCCCCCACCGGTACTCAGAACAGAGTACCGGTTGGAGAGCAAGATGGACTCAGGGGACTCCTGCACTACCTGCCTAGTCTTCCTCTTCTGTCTGGCGGTCACCCACTCCCTCTCTGCCTGCATACTCTTAAGCTGTGAGGTGACAGTCTCTAGAAACGTGCTATCCATGTTGCTTTCAGTCTCGCGGATGCACCGCAGTGACTCCAGCTGCCGCTCAAGCTCCAAAACACGGAGCTCGAGTTGGTGCAGCCAGAGACACTTCATGCACACGTTAAGCATGAGAATTATCTGGTTAAATCCCAGAAACACAACACATTTTAACTCCAAGTAGGAGGGTGGAACATGATCAGAATTACAAACTCAATGGTAAAGCACAACCTTACATATTGTCCCTCAGACAATTCTAGCTGGCATATCCTTTGCTTATATAAAATATATGCACTGAACTACTTAGCTTTCTGCATATGACATGTCTTGCTGTACATTCTAACCATATTCTATAACATGCATCAAATTGCCATTACCAGTGAAAATTGCCTGTGTTTGGATTTTGCCGCACTGTTTTTATTTACTGTAAAAGAGCTCAAACTGTGGGTGCTGATCAGCCTCAAAAGGATTTACTGATTTAAATTACAAATGCTACATCAATGTAAAGCTCAGGAACTTCCTGCTAGCTGAACAAGCTAAGAAGTCATTTCAAATGCCTGAATAGTATATTGAACAAACCTAGCAGATACAGATGTTGTTTTGCTACAGACTGGATTGAAAGAATCCAGTTGAACACCACGTGAATATTATGCATCTGTACTTAGTTGTTATACCAAAAGTAGTACATGATGAAATTACTGAATTTGCTGGACAAACAACCAGGGCTTGGTGTTCGAAAGCCCAGAAATCTATTTCTTCAGTATTTTTTAAAATAAAGGGTAATTAAGGCTTACAGACTTGCCTCGGTGCAGTTATACTTCATCATGTACTTGCTAGTTTACCAAATAGCTATGCTTCATATATCTATCTTAGTCGTGATATAGCAACCAATTAAAGGTGAGCACGTAACACACTATGCTTAATCCAGTAAGCAGATTACTCCAATTAGAGCAAGTGGTGACCTTAGAGCAAAACAACTCTCCAAAAGTCAAATTGGTAAAAATATAGCCTGTGGATAGTAATGGACAAGATCTCCTTAAGGGAACTGTTGTAAATTTAAAGTTAGAGAGAAAACATGGGTTCAAAATGCAACTCATTTCTGGAGTTATTTTTTAAAGACATGTAAGAATACAAGTTTATTAAACTTAGAATATGGTATTTAAAAAAAAGACTCCAAGGAAACAAACAAGAGGAGGAGCCAAAAACATTATTCAACCACTAGTATAACTTTGGAGAAAGAGGCTTTTCCCTCGGCAATCAAATATTGGATACAATATTTAATTGTAACATTTTAAACAGTGATGTGACCAAGGCTCAATATTATGCTATTTTTAGCCAAATATCACCTTTTTCTCATTTATTTGTAGCAAGGACTCCTCGCAGTCATAATCACGGAGATTTTCAGCAGCTGGAACCAGTTTAATGCTCTAAAATTAGAAAAAATACAACTGAGAAAATATTGCAGCAACTGCACAGGCAAGCAAATTAAACTCCAACATGATTAAATATACAATAGTTCAGTGTAATTAAGTTCCACAAATGTCTAAATGCTGCTTTGAAATAATTTAGAATTATAGGGGTCAAGTTTCGGGCCACGCCTAGAACGGCGCAGCCCCGACCTGGACGCCCGTTTTTTCGTGCCTAAAAGCACGACAGAAAAATACCTAATTCTCCGGCTCCTTGCTGGTCCCTGGGAGCTCGGCGCAGCGCGCACACAGCAGCAGGGGGGCAGAGCCACAGAGTCACGCCGATTCTGCAAGTGGAGGGGGGCTAAGTTAAATAAGGCAACGTCGTGCTGGCAGCCTTGCGCGTGCGCGCAGTAGCCCAGAAACATTGGCACTCGGCCATTTTTAAAGGAACTTAAAGAAAAGTGCTGATTTGTCTCGTGGACCTCTGGAAAGGCTAGGGATTGAATTTTGGCGATTTTTTTGTGTTTGAAGGAGTGCTTTTAGCAGCACTGTTGAATAAATCACCTGCTGAAATCAGTGAGTGCAGCTTTTCACAGCTAAACTTCTAGAACAGGTGCTGCATAGGTGCATGCAAATTAAGGACTGTGTTTTGAAAAATAAGAGTGTCAATTCAATACAGCAATGGAACAATGTCCACCAAGAACAAAGAATTTCTTGCATGAGGAAGTGGAGATATTAGTCAACGTCATTGAGCAGAGATGGCAGGAGCTAGATACCAGCAACAGAGGTCGCATAAAAGTGCCACCTAAAAGCTGCTTGCTTGCTGTGTCTTCGGCTGCCGTCGAGCCAGACACCGCCCGTCTCCTACATGGAAGGAAGGCCTGCCTGAAGCACCGCAGCTCGAAGGCTGCTTGCTGCCATTGTTGTTGGGCTGCCGTCGAGTCACTGACGCCGCCCCTGTCTCCAACATGGAAGGCCTGCCTGAAGCACCGCAGCTCGAAGGCTGCTGCTGCTTTACACCGGTAGGAATATTCAATATTTTGTCTTTGCTTTGATTATAACTTTTTAGTCAAGATGGCTCTTTATTTGTATAAGTAAGACTGTTGAATGCTTGTAGAATTTAATTAGGATTAGCTTGCATTCCTACTCTTGACCTCCATCCAGTGGGTCTTGCTGGAAAGTGCACATATATGGAGGACAAGATGGGCATTACAAATGTGTGAATTGTTCGCATTTAATTTTAATTCAAGTTCAGCCGTGTTTCAGTTGGTCACACTCTTGCCTGAGTCAGAAGGTTGTGGGTTCAAGTCCCACTCGAGACTTGAGCACAAAAAAAATCTAGGCTGACACTCCAGTGAGTACCGAGGCCCCGTCTGCTCACTCAGGTGGACATAAAAAATCCTATGGCACTATTGCGAAAAAGAGCAGAGGAGTTATCCCCGGTGACCTGGTTAATATTTATCCCTCAATCAACATCACTAAAACACGATTATCTGGTCATTATCACATTGCTCTTTGTGAGAGTTTGCTGTGTGCAAATTGGCTGCCACGTTTCCTACATTACAACAGTGACTATACTTGAAAAGTTATTTAATTGGCTATAAAGCGCTTTGGAACATCCAGTGGTCGTGAAAGGCACTATCTTAATACAAATTCTGCTTTTTTTTTTCCAGATGATGACTGCATCTCAAAAGGACAAAAATAGATGTCTGAATACAGGACAGCAGTTTGGCATGTAGGTTTTAAATGCTAATGGCTGCACTGATGCAAATAACAGAAAATTCCTATACCTTGAACAGTTTTATCTCCCAATAGCTGGAATTTTGTACTTTTAAAAAGTGATTCCTAGCAGGCAAATATTACTGTTCTGGTAAATGTATTGCATGAATCCAGTTAACCTTCAAATGCCTGTAATCACATGCATGATTTGGTGATGATTAAATTTAAAACAGACTGGATTCTCTACATCACCTTAAACTTATGGTTGATGTGTAAATTCACAAAATCCCTTTCCTGCTCATTGGGATAAATCACTAACCTGGGATTTACATTACCTGTCCATATTTCCACTGAGTTTTTCCGTGTCCACTCTGGGCCTATCACCCCCACTCCTTCCCCCTACTTAAACAGTTACTAAGAAAACTCAGCACAAAGGGCAGAAGTTTGAAGATGGTGAAACCCAGGCAGTGGTAGGGCTGCTTGTGCCCAAGGTAGCTTACCCCAAACAGCAGTTAAAACCTTCAGGATACAAAATCGGCATAAAAAGGCCATACTTGCTGCAATAAGCAGAACACAACACAATTCAAAAAAGATTCAAGTCGCACTCACTTTGGATTGCTTTGCTTTCTTTTTCACTGCTGCTCGTATGGCATCTAACGACAACTCCTCTTCCTCCCCAACGAGTTCATTCTCATCATCCATTTCAGTTTCAAACAGCTCAATGTTGTTTAGCAGACAGCCACTGTCATCTGCTATCGTGCATTCTGTAGACTCTTCCTGAACAGAAAACTGAAAGAAGTTCAGAGAAATTAACAAAAGCGATTAATCTAATTATTGCTACATACTATCTTCAGAGTGCTGGAGTAATTAAGACTTTAACAAATCTATAGTGTCAAATGGCTCAGGTGCTCAAATTTAAGATGCTTCAAGGCCCTGTTGAATCTCTTTTTCACACCTGCTTTTGTTTCTTTTTTCTCTTCAGTTTTTCAACCATGTCCAGTTTCTTCTTCTCTTTTTCTCTCTGTCTCTGGGACTTGCCCTTTTGATTTGATCGTTCCTCGCAATGCTTTGAATGTTTTGATTTTTGTTGGTTAACTGAAGAACTATCTGAATCAGAGCTTTGGTGTTGCGCTTCTGCTGTGGGAAATTCCTCATTTTCACTGCCGACACAACTGGATTTTATAACCCTAGCTTGGCCTTCACTATTGAGAACATCAGAGTCACTTTCATCACTATCCAGCATCACTCTCCGAACACGTCGTAACTTCTTGCTTTTATCTACAGAGTTTATTTTCAAATTTTGCTCCTCATGCTCACTCTCGCCATCTGATTTAGAATTGCTGAGTTTGTTCATACTGTTCGCCTCCCCATCACTATCACTCTCCTGTAGAGGTTTTCTTTTCATTTTCTTATTAGTAAAAATGTCCTCATCTGAATAGAAACAAAAAGTGATTGAAGTTACTAAAATATTGGTAAATTCCATTGTCAATTTTGTATGAAGTACTTCCATTTCAGTATTTAATACATGCCTTCACTATTGAGTTAGTCGTCAATTTCATCAGATTCATACTAGAACAGAAATACATAGAAATGTGACTCGCTATTCAACTAGGAAACAGTTTAAAGAGATAACTCACAACAGAAGCACTGTGGCATAGCATGAACACAACACGAGCTGGGACAAAGGGGAGAAGAGTACCATTTTGAATAAGAACAGAAGAAATAGGAGCAGGAGTAAGGCCATTTAGTGCTTTGAGCCTGTTCCGCCATTCAATAAGATCATGGCTGATCTTCTACTGTAACCTCACTTTCCTGCACTATCCCCTTATCCCTGGACTGCTTAGTATCCAAAAATCTATAATTTTCTGCCTTGGAATATACTTAACTGTGCATCCACAGTCCTCTGGGGTAGACAACTCCAAAGATTCACAACCTTTTGAGTGAAGACATTTCTCCTCATCTCGGTCATAGAATAGAATGTATTTTTCAGAGAAATTTATCGTACACAAGGAAGCCATTTGGCCCATCATGTCCTAAATGGCTGACCCCTTATTCGGAGACTGTGACCCCCAAGTTCTAGACTCCCCAGCCAGGAGAAACATCCTCCCAGCATCTACCCTGTTAGGCCCTATAAGAATTTTATGTTTCAATTAGATCACTTAATTCTTCTAAATTCTACGGAATATAGGCCTAGTCTGCTCAATCTCTTCTCAAAGGGCAATCTGCCATCCCAGGAATTAGTCTGGTGAACCTTCATTGCATTCCTTCCAAGGCAAATATATCCTTCCTTAGGTGAGGAAACCAAAACCGAATACAGTACTCCAGGTCTGGTCTCATCAAGTCCCTATATAATTGTAAGACGACTTCTTTACTCTTACACTCCAACCCTTTTGCAATAAAGGCTAACGTACCATTTTCTTTCCTAATTTATTGCTGTACCTGCATGTTACGTTTCAGTGATTTGTGTACATGGACACCCAGGTCCCTCTGAATACCACCATTTCCCAATCTCTCACCATTTACAAATTATTCTGCTTTTCTACTTTTCCTACCAAAGTGGATAACTTCACATTTCTCCATTTGCAGGCTTTCATCCTCCTCACAGCTTACTTTCTGAATGTTGGCATATTGATTCAATTTGCAGTTTGATGTACATAATAAGCCTCACATTATGGAGACACATCATCATATACCAGGACGCAAGAAACTGCTGAACTGTTGTTTTTTTTTTAAAAAAGCCCGTTAGGCTTCAGAACCATCTCAAACAAAACAGAAAATGCTGGAAACACTCAGCAGGCCAAGCAGCATCTGTGGAGAGTGAAACAGAGTTAACGTTTCAGGTCAATGACCCTTCGTAAAAACTGGAAAAGTTAGAGATGTAACAGATTTTAATCAGGTGCAGAGGCAGGGAAAGGGGTGGAAAGAACAAAAGGGACGGTCTGTTTTGGTCACCCACATTGTCATATTTGAACCTCAGTGGTTTGCTATCAGGAAGAACCACCCACCTACAGTACCTACTACTACTGGTCCAAGCTATATCAAAACCTAAACACAAATGGCCCACTGGCTGATTACAGTAAAGCTGGTGTATTGAGATGTAAAATTGCAATAGAACCATAGAATCTTACAGCACAGAAGGGGGCCATTTGGCCCATCTTGTCTGTGCCGGATCTTTGAAAGAGCTATCCAATTTAATTGCAGACCCCAGCTTTTTCCCCATAACCCTGCAAACTAATCCTCTTCAAGTACATGTCCAACTGCCTTTTGAAAGTTTCAATGGAATCTGCTTCCAGCAGCGAGGCCGTGTGTTCCAGATCTTAACCCGTTGTTACATAATTCTTGGTAAATCCAAGGGAATTAAATGGAAGCAAAGCCTTCCACCACCTTGGAGGTAGAGAATAATAGTTTACAATTCCTTCAAAAGCAAGTAAAACACACATCGGAGAGAATTTTTTGATGAAGCGTTCAATAAGCTACAACAAACATTAGAATTGAGGATATTGGGAGGGAATTACTGGTGACAATCAAGTAATACAGAAGGAGACACAAACCTGAGTCAGAGTGGCATGTCTCTTTTTTGGAATGCGGGGAGACCATTCCACAACTTCCCTTGCCGCTGTCCGTATCGCTGTCATTTGTTTTCTCCTCACCTCCAACAATCAACTGGAAAGAAAATACAAATACAGGATGCTTTTTCCACCATTTGCCACAAACATAGATCCCATTTTAGTCACAGCTCATTAGGTATTAAATTAAAATATGATAGAGCAATAGATTAAAATCAAAGTTGGAGGGGGGCAGAGAGCAATTAGATGCACGTGTTACAACCACGGTCCTCCACTTTGGGCACAAATTCAGACCAGAGTGACAGGACAAAAGTCTCCTCAACCTGATGGAGGTTATAGTCCTTTGAGAAATAAGATTGAACAATCTTAAATCAAGTAGGTTCACAAAACAAATTACATTGCAATTACAGCACATAGAATTATAGAAATTTGCAGCACAGGAGGCCATTCGGCACATCGCAGCCTTGCAGGTTATGGCATTTCAAGTAGATATCCAAGTACTTTTTGAATATGATGAGTGTTTCTGCTCTCCTACTCTTTCAGGCAGTGAATTCCAGGCACCCACTGCCCTCTGGAAGAAAAGAATTCTCAATTCCCCTCTAATCCTTCTACCTATTACTTTAAATCTATGCCCCCTGGTTACTGACCTCTCTGCTAAGGGAAATAGGTGCTTCCTTTGCACTATCTAGGCCCCTCATCATTTTATACACATCAATTATGTCTTCCTCAGCCTCCTCTGTTCTAAATAAAACCCCAGCCTATCCAATCTTTCCTTGTAGCAAAAATTCTCTAGTCCTGGCAACATCCTCGGAAATTGCCTCTGTACCCTCTAGTGCAATCACATCTTTCCTGTAATGTGGTGACCAGAACTTACGCAGTACTCTAGCTGTGACCCAACTAATGTTTTATACAATTCTAGTATAATCACTCTTCTCTTATATTATAAGCCTCAGCTAATAAAGGAAAGTATCCTGTATGCCTCTTTAACCACCTTATCTAGCTGTCCTGCTATCTTCAGGGATCTGCAGACATGGACTCCAAGATCCCACTGTTCCTCTACACTTCTCAGTGTCCTACCATTTATTGTGTATTCCCTTGCCTTGTTAGCCCTCCCAAAATGAATTCTCACATTTCTCCGGATTGAATTCCATTTGTCACTTTTCTGCCCACCTGACCAGTCCATTGATATCTTCCTGCAGTCTAAAGCTTTCTTCCTCATGATCAACCACATGGCCAATTTTTGTATCATCTGCAAACTTCTTAATCATGCCTCCTACATTGAAGTCTAAATCATTGATATACATCACAAAAAGTATGGGGCCTAGTACTGAGCCCTGTGGAACCCCACCGGAAACACCAGTCGTCAACCATTACCCTTTGCTTTCTGCCACTGTACCAATTTTGGATCCAACTTCAACTTTCTCTTGGATCCCATGGGCTTTTACTTTTTTGATCAACCTGCCACGTGGGACCTTATCAAAAGCTTTGCTAAAATCCATGTAGACTACATTAAATGCACTACCCTCAGTGACCTTCCTAGTTACCTCCTCAAAATCTTTCAAGTTAGTCAAATATGACCTTCCTTAACAAATCCATGCTGACTGCCCTTGATTAATCTGTGACTTTTTAAATGATGATTTATACTGTCCCCCAAAATTTTTTCCAATAATTTTCCCACCACCAAGGTTAGGCTGACTGGCCTGTAATTACTCAGTCTATCCCTTTCTTCCTTCTTAAACAATAGCACAATGTTAGCAGTCATCTAGTCTTCTGACACCACATCTGTAGCCAGAGGATTGGAAAATGTTGGTCAGAGCCTCTGCTATTTCCTCCCTTGCCTCGGAACAGCCTGGGATACAATTCATCAAAGCCTGCCGATTTATCTACTTTCAAAGATGCTAAACCTCTTAATTCTTCATCTCTCTCAATGGTTATCCCATCTAATATTTCAAACTCCTCCTCAACTACAATGTCTGCATTGTCCCTCTTCTGTGAAGACAGACACAAAGTATTCATTGAGGACGACATCTTCTGCCTGTGCACACAAGTTAAACAGGTTACATTTTTGGTCTCTAACAGGCCCTACTCTTTCCTTAGTTATTCTCTTGCTTTTTAATTATGAACACATCTTTGGGTTTTCCTTGATTTTACTTACCAATAATTATGTGAGCCTTCTCTCACCTTATTTCATCTAACACCATCAGCATATCCTTCCACAGGTATTCCTTTCTCCTTCACGTAGTTCTCCAGCTGCCCCTTAAAAGCATCTAGGCTATTTGTCTCAACTGCTCCATGTGATAGCAAATTCCACATTCTAACCACTCACTCTCTGGGTAAAGAAGTTTCTTCTCCTGAATTCCTTATTGGATTTATTGGTGACTACCTTATATTTATGACCCCTACTTTAGGACTTCCCAACAACTAACATCTTATCTACCTTATCAAACGGTCTCCATTATGTCATTCTCAAGAAGAATCCCAGCTTAGTCAGTCCTTCCTGATTAGTTATAACCTCTCAATTCTATCAGCCATATAAATTCTTTTGCACCTTCTCCAGTGCCTCTACATCCTTTTAACAATCTCAATTACTCATTCAGATACCTTGCTGGAATAAAGTACATATGCATGATTCTTATGCTGTACTCGAAGTCAGGATGCTCGACAGGGATACTGGGTAAATATTATATTCCCCAGGTTGACATTTTGTGTGAAAATTCATCAAAAAATGTAAACTAAAACCAAATATTTATATTAAGACACAAGACTTCAATTTCCAAGAAATATCTTTTAAATCTCCACATAAATGTTTGACCGTTTTCAGCAGCCTTCACAGGAATTCCCATGTACTCCATATTCATTGGGTGCATTCCACTCCACCTATAGTTTGACAGAAAGGGTCTCCTGGCCTCTATGGAAGAGTACTTCAGCCAAAGGATTGTTTTTATAACTACTGTTGTTTTGTATGACGGGAAAAGCCTGTAAATGGGGTGTCTAGTTTGGCTATCCATTCAATGGCCTTCTGAGATGTCCAGTGGCGAAATGAGGTGCCTCCCACAATAAATCTCAGTGGGCAGGTTGATGTGATGTGTTCCATGGTCAAGGACTCATGGCAACAGTCGCATTTTGGGTCAACCCTCATCTTCCATTTGTGGAGCAGGTGGCCGCATCGTCCAAGCCCTGTACGGATTTGGTTGAGCATGTCCACTGTCTTCGAGGGAGGCCAAAGCTACGGACCTCTGCTGTTGGGTCAGAAAAGGTGTTGGCTCTTTATGTTGCATGCATCCCACAATTCTGCCCATCTGGATAGTATGTCGATACCAGCTGCGTTGGTATTGGCTGCTGTTTCCCAGAAGGGCCGACGTGATTTTAAGCACTTTTGTGATGGGTTTTTCACACCTGTGAATGGGAAAAGTCGTTGTTGCTCATGATTTTGTCCATCTCATGGAGCACAGGGACGTCTCGGCGAATGGCAGACGGGGTAACGTGGGACACTGGAGTGGACTCGAGCATCCCCAACACCATTCTCATGGCGGCATTTAGCTGCACGTCCACGATATTTGTGTGGCGGCTGCAGGACCTTGAGGCAGAGCGGTATTCTGCAGCAGAGTAGACTAGGGCCACTGTTGCGGTGCGAAGTGTTCTGGCTGTGCTTCCCCATGATGTTCCAGCGAGTTTCCGGACCAGGTTCACCCTGGTTTTTACTTTTTGGCCGGTGTTGTGAGATGAGGACAATATGCGAGAGTCCTGTACAGGGTGGCCTTCATCAGTAACTATTAGATTTGTATAACTATTGAAATCTATTAGCCATTTATGTGAATCATAGTTTTGGGTTCATATTTCATATTGATTGAATGCCTGTAATATGTGGCTTGCAATGTGCAAAGTTAGAAGGAAATTAATTATATTCTCTTTACGGCCAATTCTCTTCCCATAACATTTTGCAGGAAAAGGATATCCATTGCTGAGTCATGGATGTGTAGTATTGTATCTGTTGCTACTCCCATCGTGTCAATCACAGATATGGCCATCTCTGACCACTTCCTCGTGTCGCTCTCCATCTACATCCCCTTTCTACCCACTGCTCCCCCCCAACCCCTTCTATGTCTGCCCCCGAGATAAAATTCTCTCCCGACTCTCGTACAACTGCACTTATAGAAACATAGAAATTAGGTGCAGGAGCAGGCCATTCAGCCCTTCGAGCCTGCACCGCCATTCAATAAGATCATGACTGATCATTCAACCTCAGTACTCCTTTTCCTGCTTTCTCTCCATACCCCTTTGGCCGTAAGGGCCATATCTAACTCCCTTTTGAATATATCTAACGAACTGGCCTCAACGGTAGAGAATTCCACAGGTTAATCAGCCATGATCTTATTGAATGGTGGAGTAGGCTTGAGGGGCCAGATGGCCTACTCCTGTTCCTAATTCTTATGTTCTTAACCACTCTCTTAGTGAAGAAGTTTCTCCTCATCTCGGTCCTAAACGGCTTATCCCTGATTCTTAGACTGTGACCCCTGGTTCTGAAACTCCCCAGCAACAGGAACATTCTTCCTGCCTCTAACCTGTCCAATCCCGTCAGAATTTTATAGGTTTCTATGAGATCCCCTCATTCTTCTAAACTCCAGTAGATACAAGCCCAGTTGATCCAGTCTCTCCTCATATGTCAGTCCTGCCATCCCTGGAATCAATCTGGTGAACCTTCGCTGCACTCCCTCAATAGCAAGAACATCCTTCCTCAGATTAAGGGACCAAAACTGAACATAATATTCCAGGTGTGGCCTCACCAAGGCTCTGTACAACTGCAGTAAGACCTTCCTGCTCCTATACTCAAATCCTCTAGCAATTAAAGCCAACATGCCATTTGCCTTCTTCACCGCCTGCTGCACCTGCATGCCAAACTTCAATGACTGATGTACCATGACACCCAGGTCTCGTTACACCTCCCCTTTTCCTAATCTGTCACCATTCAGATAATATTCTGTCTTCCTGTTTTTGCCATCAAAGTGGATAACCTCACATCTGCCATGCATTTGCCCACTCACCTAAACTGTCCAAATCACCCTGCAGTCTCTTAGCATCCTCCTCACAGCTCACACCGCCACCCAGCTTAGTGTCATCTGCAAACTTGGGAGATATTACACTCAATTCCTTCATCTAAATCATTGATGTATATTTTAAACAGCTGGGGTCCCAGCACTGAACCCTGCAGCACCCCACTAGTCACTGCCTGCCATTCTGAAAAGGACCCGTTTATTCCGACTCTCTGCTTCCTGTCTGCCAACCAGTTCTCCATCCACGTCAATAAATTACCACCAATACCATGTGCTTTAATTTTGCACACTAATCTCTTGTGTGGGACCTTGTCAAAAGCCTTTTGAAAGTCCAAATACACCACATCCACTGGTTCTCCCTTGTCCACTCTACTAGTTACATCCTCAAAAAATTCCAGAAGATTTGTCAAGCACGATTTCCCTTTCATAAATCCATGCTGACTTGGACCGATCCTGTCATTGCTTTCCAAATGCACTGCTATTTCATCTTTAATAATTGATTCCAACATTTTCCCCACCACTGATGTCAGGCTAACCGATCTATAATTCCAACTCCCAACTGTCCAGCCTTTGGCCCGCCATTCAGTGACATTTCTGCAGCTACCGATCTGCTCAATCACACCCTCACCACTACCTTTGATGCTCTAGTCCCTGTTAAAACAATTACTGGTTGAACCTTCCTTATCCAGAACCACCTCTCGTCTGGAACCATTTCCGGCCACCGGGTGGCACTTGCGCGTATCTCTCTGCCGCACTCCCAGCCCCAAGCCAGTCAGCCCCGATATCCCCTTGCTCAGTACCAGTATCACCCAATTTAACGTGACCACCCCTCGCCCGGAAAAATCCCTTATTCAGAACAGGCCAGGTCCCGAGGGTTCCAGATAAGGGAGGTTCAATCTGTTTTCTCTCTCACCCTGGCCGTTCCCCCTGGTACAGCCCTGATCTTCGCTCCCTTAAGTCCAAGGGTCACAGACTTGAACGGATGTGGCGGACAGCTGGTTTAGCCATTCACAGCTAGATCTGGCTGGACCACATAAAGCATTATCAGGTCCTGCTCTTGTCTACCAAAATTACTCACTATTCCAGAACCATTCTGGAAGGTAAAGATAAACCCCGGCTTCTATTCTCTACTGCTAACCATCTTTTTAAACCCCTCTCCCCAGTCTCCACCCTCACCTCCGACAGCAAGTGTGAGGAGCGCTTTGTCTCCAAGATTGAGATCGTTCGCTCGGACGCCTCTGCCTCTTCCCTTCCTTCCGCTAGCCCACGAGACCAAACTTCTTCTTAGGATCCCGCCTGCCCTGGCCCTGACTTCAGATCTTTCTCCAGTTTCTCTCTGATCACCCCTCATGATCTTTCCGAGCTCATCCTGTCCACGAAATCCACTTCCTGCTCCCTTGACCCTATTCCCACCAAACTGCTGACCACCCAACTTCCTTTTCTGGTCCCCATGTGAGCCGACATTGTTAGCGGTTCTCTCTCCTCGGGTACTGTCCCCCTCCCCCTCAAATCTGCCGTCATCACCCCTCTCTTCAAAAAAACAGCCCTCGTCCTTGCAAACGACTGTCCCATCTCCAACCTCCCTTTCCTCTCCAAAGTTCTTGAATGTGTTGTCGCCTCCTAAATCCGAGCCCATCTTTCCCATAATGCCATGTTTGAATCCCTCCAATCCGGTTTCCACGCCTGCCACAGTAATAAACTGTTCTCATCAAAATCACAAATGGCATCCTTTGTGACTGTGACAAAGGCAAACTATCTCTCTTCGTCCCCCTTGACTTGTCTGCCACCTTGAACACGGTTGACCACTCTATCCTTCTCCAACGCCTCCCCACCATCGGCCGGTTGGGTGAGACTGCACTCGTCTGGTTCCATTCTTATCTATCTAATCGTAGCCAGAGAATCACCAGCAACAGCTTCTCTGGTGTCCCCCAAGGATCTATCCTTGGACCCTTTCTATTTCTCATCTACAAGTTGCTCCTTGGCGACATCATCCAAAAATACAGCGTCAGTTTCCACATCTACACTGACGACACCCAGCTCTACCTCACTAGCACTTCTCTCGACCCCTCCTCGCATTGTCAGACTGCTTGTCCGACATCCAGTTCTGGATGAGCAGAAATCTTCTCCAATTAAATATTGGGAAGACCGAAGCAGTTGTTTTTGGTCCCTGTCACAAACTCTGTTCACTAGCCACTGACTCCATCCCTCTCCCCAACTTCTGTCTGAGGCTGAACCAGACTGTTTGCAACTTTGGTGTCATATTTGACCCCGAAATGAGCTTTCGACCACATATCTACAGAGTAACTAAGACCACCTATTTCCACCACCGTCTCCACCCTTGTCTCAGCTCATCTGCTGCTGAAGCCCTCATCCATGCCTTTGTTACCTCTAGACTTGACTATTCAAACACACTCCTGGCTGGCCTCCCAAATTCTACCCTATGTAAGCTAGATGATCCAAAACTCAGCTGCCCGTGTCCTAACTCGCACCAAGTTCCGCTCACCCATCACCCCCGCGATCGCTGACCTACATTGGCTCCCAGTTAAGCAACGCCTCAATTTCAAAATTCTCATCCTTGTTTTCAAATCTCTCCATGGCCTTGCCTCTCCCTATCTCTAATCTCCTCCAGCCCCAACCACTTCCCGGAGATATCTGCGCTCCTCTAATTCTACCCTCGAGCATCCCTGATTATAATTGCTCAACCATTGGTGGCGGTGCCTTCAGTTGCCTAGGTCCCAAGCTCTGGAACTCCCAGCCTAAACTTCTCCGGCTCTCTCTCCTCCTTCAAGATGCTCGTTAAAAACTTATCCCTTTGTCACTTGCGCTAATTTATATTATGCGGCTCAATGTCAAATTTTTTAATATCTTGATACTCATGTGAAGTGCCTTAGGACGTTCCACTACGTTAAAGACGCTATATAAATAAAAGTTGTTGTTGTTACCCAATGTCCACTTTCAAGGACAGATCAGTGGCCATCAGAACCTGGGACGCTACAGATCTGGCTCAGTATATCATACAGTGCATTTATACAATGTGCCAACAAAGGAACCCAACTGAAGCAAGTACCTTGGGCTTTCCTGATGGCCCAATGATAAATCATTGTCTGGTATGGTGCTGAGCAATACAAACTCCAAGTTTGACACTGATGAGTGTTATCAGACAGGATAGTGATGTGAAAGAAAATAAAAACTTAACCACTATCACATATATGGCTATCAGGTGAGGACCTCATTGTGGTCTAGTGTGACTCTCCTCCATACCCCTCACAAGTTAAACAGCCTGCTGGGACTCATGATTCAGGTTTACATATAAAAGGACGGCCACTGGGTGAGTTACTGGCTGGTTCGGGGTAGCTGTTGAATTCAACTCCACATAAGCTACCATCCACGAGAGGAGCAAACAATCCGTGGAGCACAACTTGATTCAAAAAAAAAATCCACCTACTTACATAAATAGAAATGTAACCCAGTATTCTAGCCGTTGCATTCAATCCTGTTAAGAACCTTTTTCCTACAGGTTGTAACATGTTTGCAAATTAAGTACACACTCTTACGTTGCTGTTCTATTTTCTAGAAGTTACGAAAAAGGAATTAAACTGCACATTTCAGATAATCTTAATCGAAAATGAAATGCTTCCAAAATTGTGTAACAAAAATATCCAACAAAAAATATTAACATTGTAAACAACAGCAATAAATGTCAACGATTATTATTAGGCTAGACTGGAGGAAGGAAATTTAAGATATAAAAAAAGGGGTATGTATGCTGCACCCTAATTATCTGGTTAGGGAGTAAACCACCATCCTGACAAGATAATCTTGTGTTAACCTAAATCACCCCCGCCAAAGATAACTGAGCAAAGCTATACATTAGAGATCAAACACACAGTGAAAAGGATTGTAGTTACTGAGTATAAAACGGGAGCAGCCATAAAATAAACGAAACAAAAGTCAAACCGCAGCAACTGACACATTTAAACCCGGCAAAAAGAAAAACCCAACAGCTGACAGACCTGAAAACACGACCTGCCACTGCACTGTACGATTCTTTACTAACTTTCGGGAGGAAGCAAGCCGATCTGGCAAGTTTCAAACAAGCTTCTGAGAAGCGTTAGCCGCAGTAACAATCCACACTGCGCCCCATTAAGGAGGCCCAGAGCGGGTGGGCCGGCGCGCCAAGCAGCCCGTCTCCATTTTGCTCCGTCCTTACCTCCGTGCGCGGCTGCGGCACCGACATCAGGGACAGATTCATCAAAGACACTTTCTTCTTTTATTTATTTTTTTAAAAGCGCCAGTGCCGCGGGCCTGAGACACTGCACGGATTAAACTCACTTAAAACGACATTTAAAATTAAACGGCTTCTTGCGCCATCTCGCGAGCTCACACTGAGGCAGCGGGAAAAGATGCCACAACGGGCAGGTTCTTCAATTAGGCCTTCCCGCGCAGCCGCACAGCGCATGCGCCACCGACAGGATCCCGCCTCCCTTGCCATCCTGACTGGTGCCGGCGAGTAACGCTCCGCCCCCTTAGCCGCCACCAAGCGAGACCCCGCCCCTGACTCCGCCCAGGAATGGCGACGTCAAAGGAGACACCGCCCTTTTCCACGGATGATTGGCGTGCACAGAGCGCGGGCGAGCAGCTGGTGTGTGTGTGAGTGGGTGTGTGTGCTTAGTGGCTTCCTGCCTATTTGTTGCAGCAGATTTGAAATAGACCTTCGCTTATTGCCCCAGTGTCACCAAACAGAAACATAAAATCAATATGGCAAGTGCCCTTGTCGGGCACCATTAATATAATAAACAATTGGTCCAAATAAGTAAGCATGCCCAATAGAGCAACAGAAATACATTTGAAATAGGGGCATGGGTGCAGGAAAGGTTTTTCATCGATTATGCCACAGGAAGGTATCGCCTCCCTTCGCTGAACACAGTGCTCCTGCTCTCCTCTGTCGATTACAGAGTCTCTCCCAGGAGAGGCGAGGGCTCAGGGGCAGCAAGGGCCAGCCCACACTGCGATATGTGTGCGCTCTAGCTCCGTGCAGCAAAGCTGGTCTCCAGTCGTCTTGGTTAATCCTTGCCACTGAATCAAGATCTAGCTGTCAAGCCCGTGTGGTGGCTGATGTGCAATGGCCACCACCCGTTAAAAAAATCCATGCACAGGCATCTTCCACCCTGCACTATGCAGTTCAGGAACTGGAATATCAGATCCCTCATTGTAACACCTGGTAAACTTTTTGAAAGCAAGTTATCATTGATATGAGGGACCAAGTAAGAAGAAGACAGGGTCTCTCTCTCTCAATTGGCATCACAAATCCTGGTAGGGGTCATGTCCATACAAACGTACGCGAAGGAAGAGAGGGGTGGTGACCGTTGAGAATTTTTGCACAAGTAGAAGGTCCTTGTATAAATATATCAACTCCCACTCACAGGTAGCACGTTCACCTCCGAGTCAAAAGATTGTGATTCAAGTCTAACTTCAGTGACTAGAGCACATAATCTAAGCTGATATTTCACTGCAGTATATAAAAGACCCCACAGCACTATTTTAAAGAAGAGCAGAAGAGTTTGTCTCCAATAAACTGTACAATGATATCATCCATCAGCTAGATTGCATTAAGCATTAAAGCAACAATGGTATCTTGTCCCATGACAATTACACAAATCTTAAACCACAATTTACAATGGATCGCCATTTGCTTAGCAATTATGGGAACAAAGCAACATATGATTCGGACACAACAAAGGCACACCCAGCCCAGTCAACCCTGCAAAGTCCTTCTCAGGGAAATTGTGCCAAAATTGGGAGAGCTGTCCCACAGACTCGTGAAGCAACAGCCAATATGATCATACTCATAGAATCATACCTTCTAGTCAACATCCCATACTCCTCCATCATCATCGCTGGGTGTGGCCTGTCCCACCGCCAGGACAAATCTACCAGAGGTGGTCGCACAGCGGTTTACAGTTGGGAAGGAGTGGCCCTGCAAGTCCTCCATTGCCTCTGGACCCCATTAAGTCTCAAGCCATCAGGTCAAACATGGGCAAGGAAACCTCCTACTGATTGCCACCTACCACCCTCCCTCAGCTGATGAATCAGTACTCCTCCATATTGAACACTACGTGGAAGAAGCACTGAGGGTAGCAAGGGCACAGAATTTACTCTGGTTGGGGAACTTCAATGTTCATCACCAAGACTGGCTCGGTAGCAGCACCACTACTAACTGAGTTGGCAGAGTCCTGAAGACCATAGCTGCCAGACTGGGCCGAGAGCAGATGGTGAGAGAACCAACATGAGGGGAAATCAACTTGACCTCGTCCTCACCAATCTACCTCATGCAGATGCATCCGTCCATGACAGCATGGGTAGGAGTGACAACAGCCCAGTCCTTGTGCAGGAAAAGTCCCATCTTCACACCGAGGACACCCTCCATCATGTTGTCCGGCACTACCACCATGCTAAATGGGGTAGATTCAGAACAGATCTAGCAGCTCAAAACTGGGCATTCATGGGGTGCTGTGGGCCATCAGTTGCAGCAGAATAGTATTTCACCGCAATCTGTAACCTCGTGGCCCAGCATATCCCTCAGTCTACCATTACCACCAAGCCAGGGGACCAACCCTTGTTCAGTAAAGGAATTAAGGGTTATGGGGAACGGGCGGGTAAGTGGAGCAGAGTCCATGGCCAGATCAGCCATGATCTTATTGAGTGGCAGAGCAGGCTCGAGGGGCTAGATGACCTACTCCTTTACAGTATGCTATAGACAGATCAAAGTTCTGCAGCCCTGCCACATCCAGTCGTGAATGGTGGTGACCATGAAACAACTAACGGGAGGAGGAGACTCCATGAACATCCCTATGCTCAAAGAGGTGGAGCCCAGCACGTAAGTGCAAAAGACAAAGCTGAAACATTTGCAACCATCTTCAGCCAGAAGTGCCGATCCATCTCGACCTCTTCTCGAGGTCCCCACCATCACAGAAGCCAGTCTTCAGCCAATTTGATTCACTCCACTAGATATCAAGAAAAGGCTCAGTGCACCGGTTACAGCGAAGGCTATGGTCCCTGACAACATACCGGCTGTCGTGCTGAAGACTGATGCTCTAGAACTAATGCCGTCTCTAGCCAAGCTGTTCTCATACAGCTACAATACTGGCATCTTCCCGACGAAGTGGAAAATTGCGCAGGATGTCCTGTCCACAAAAAAAAAAGGACAAATCCAATCCAGTCAATTAACTCCCCATCAGTCTACTCTCAATCATTAAAGTGATGGAAGGTGTCGTCGACAGTGCTATTAAGTGGCACTTACCAATAACCTGCTCACCAATGCTCAGTTTGGGTTCTGCCAGGACCACTCATCTCCAGACCTCATTACAGCCTTTATCCAAACATAGACAGAAGAGTTGAATTCCAGAGGTGAGATGAGAGTGGCTGCCCTTGACATCAAGGCAGCATTTGACAGAGTTTGGCATCAAGGAGCCCAAGTGGGAATCAAGCAGAAAACTCTCCACTGGCTGGAGTCATACCTAGCACAAAGTTAGACATTTCCAGCATTTTCTGTTTTTATTTCAGATTCCAGCATCCACAGTATTTTGCTTTTGTATTTGTGTTTAATTCACTGCCATTTCTCTTCTAGGAATGCCCACCTTGAAGAAGTTCTGCTCTTCCCTCAGACAGGATTTCTGTTTATCTCTTTTACCTTGTTAATCTGTTACATCTCAAACTTTTCCAGTTCTAAGGGTCACAGACCTGAAACATTAACTCTGTTTCTCTCTCCACAGATGCTGCCTGACCTCCTGATATTTCCAGCATTTTTTGTTTTTAATACAAAGAAAGCTGAGTATGATTGTTGTGGAGGCCCATCATTTCAGTCTAGGACAATGCTGCAAGAGTTCCTTGGTGTCCCAAGCCCAACCATTTTCAGCTGCTTTATCAATGACCTTCCCGCCATCATAACATCAGATGTATAGATGTTCTGTGATGATTGCACAGTGTTCAGTTCCATTCACAGCACCTCAGATAACGGAAGCATTCTGAGCCCGCATACAGCAAGACCTGGAAAACATGTGTGCTTGGGCTGATAAGTGGCAAGTAACATTCACACCACAAGTGCCAGGCAATGACCATCTCCAACAAGAGGTCTAACTACCTCTCCTTGACATTCAATGGCATTACCATCATCAAATCCCCCACCATCAATATCCTGGAATCACCATTGACCAGAAACTTAACTGGACCAGCCTCATAAATTCTGTAGCTACAAGAGCGAGTCAGAGGCTGGGTATTCTGCGTTGAGTGACTCACCTCCTGATTCCCCAAAGTCTTTCCAGCATCTACAAGGCACAAGCGATCATCATCCATCATAGGCAATCCCTCGAAGCAAGGATGACTTGCTTCCACGCCAAAAAGGTATGAGTTCACAGGTGTTTCAATGAAGGACCTAATATTCCAGGTCCCGAACTACATCTTGGGAGGGTGGAAGATGCCTGTGCTTGGATTTTTTTTAAACATGTGGTGGCCGTTGCACACCAGCCACCACACAGGCTTGACAGAGCTCGGTCTTGGTCCAGTGGCAAGGATTACAAGACGACTGGAGACCAGCTCTGCTGCATGCACTGAGCGCGCACACATATAGTAGTGTGGGCTGGCCCGTGCTGCCCCTGGGCCCTCGCCTCTTCTGGGCCTCAGATTCACGCTTCTCCTGGGCCCCGGTCACTTCCTTTTACAAACTCTAGTGAAGTGTGATGGAATACTCTCCACTTGCCTGGATGAGTGCAGCTCCAACAAGCGCATAAGAAATAGGAGCAGGAGTAGACCATTGGTCCCTCGAACCTGCTTCGTCATTTAATAAGATCATGGCTGATCTGATCTTGGGCTCAGCTCCACTGCCCTGCCCTCTACCCATGACCCTTCACTGCCTTATCGCTCAAAAGTCTGTCTATCTCCACCTTAAAGTTTGACACCATCTGGGAGAAAGCAGCCCGCTTGATTGGCACCCCATCCACCACCTTAAACATTCACTCCCTCCACCACCGGCGCACCATGGCTACAGTGTGTACCATCTACAACTTGTAGCAGCTTACCAAGGTTTCTATGACAGCACCTCCAAAATCCACCACAAAGGACAAGGGCAGCAGGCACATGGGAACACAATCACCTCCAAGTTCCCCTCCAAATCACACACCATCCTGATTTGGAAATATATCACCGTTCATCATCACTGGGCCAAAATCTTGGAACTCTCTTCCTAACACCACTGTGGAAGTACCTTCACCACAAGGACTGCAGCGGCTCAAGGCGGTGGCTGACCACCATCTTCTCAAGGGAAATTAGGAATGGGCAATAAATGCTAGCCTCGCCAACATCCCAGAAATTAGTAATAATATTCTTATTGCCGGAGAAGATAGCAATAAAATTATAGATTTGAACAGAAATGTGTTGTTAGTCGCTTTCTAAACAGTCCTGCACATGGACATCATTGAACATGAACATCTGGGTTACCTTTCGGTTTAAATACTACAGCTTATTCCGAAAATTTTACGCAAGTTAATGTTTCTTGGGTCTGGTTCTATCACTAGCACCATGTTGTTGAATTACATCTGGCATCATCAGGCCTGCTCCTACTTGGTAGTAGGCGCTGGGATTTGAACTAGTCATTTGAAAGGTAATGTTACAAGAAGAATTATTCCCCACCCAAAAATGACATTTTCAGTTGGCAGATTGTAGATTTTATGCCAGTAAATAGTTTAATTTGAGGAAGCACAGCAAAATACAAGAAAACAATTTGTAACATGAATGAAGAAATAACGTCAGCTTTTGTGTTACTCAAAGACGGTCTTTAACAGAAGCAGTGCACAAGTGCTTTTACTGGACTTTACACATAGCACTTTAAAAAAATCCAGTTGAAGCCACACATTTTCTATTTAGATGAATTAGCAATCACATTTAGACAATTAAAATAAAGATATTTCACTTGGGTCTTAAATAAAGAATGGGAGGGAATAAATACAAACAGACTTACATTTATATATCTCAGAAACATTCCAAAGTGGTTTATAGATAATGAATTCATGGAGCAACAGAAATGGAGGCAAAGAAATAAGCCACAGTGAGGCACATTTTGTATGTCAGTGCAACTGAGTCACAGTATCATACTCACATCAGGAACCATGTCTATTTGGAACAGGGAGTTTCACAAGGAGGCAAAATAATGAAACCTGTGAATATCCAGTCTGATTTTCACAGCAGACGACTTGCAAAAAATTGGAAAGCTAGGTTTCAACACTCATACTTAAGTCTTTATTTTGTCATTTCTGGATATACTTTTTTTCAGGGGAGGGGAAATAAAGACATTAGCTAAATATATGTAGAAAGATTGCAACACTGCTGCCCTATAGAAATCTACATTTTCCATCACCTCCTCTAACTCTTTGGCTAGCAGCATAATGCTCAGCATAAAAGGCAATGCTCCAACCTGAAGTAGCCAAAAGACAATGACTGCTATAACCATTAGTTAAAATTGATCAATTTTGGGGGAACTGACGATATAATATTTGTATTATCTGGACAAAGAAGTCGGAGAACTTTTATTCAAGATAGAGCTGTTCTTAACAATGTGATTTTAACAGTGGCAAAACTATTGCACAGAAAATGAGACAATCTCAGTAGTGCTTTGATAGGATCGGAGTCTGTGTGGCCTTAGGAGGCTTACTGTTAGCATCTCATTTTAAACTTTGTGGATTTTTCTGTGCTCATCAAAATACGAGCATGGAAAACATTCTGCTTTTCACTCAGTGTCAGGTATAAAGTAGCCATATAGAGTTATGCTCTCTGTCCCAGCAATGTGACTTAATCCCAAACTCAGAAGATATTACTTCCCCATTGCATCAGTACAGCATTAAAAAAATTGGGGTACAAACTGACAATCTCTGACTCAGACAAGCTATAGCACATTCTGGGACTTTTGTGCTGTGGATTCATTCTCATTAGGAACTGGATTGAGATTGACCAAACTGATTTTATTTCGGACCGCTAGAGCTATACTAAATATATTCAAAAGGGAGTTAGATGAAGTCCTTACTACTCGGGGGATCAAGGGTTATGGCGAGAAAGCAGGAAGGGGGTACTGAAGTTTCATGTTCAGCCATGAACTCATTGAATGGCGGTGCAGGCTAGAAGGGCTGAATGGCCTGCTCCTGCACCTATTTTCTATGTTTCTATACTATCGGAGAAAGAGGACATTTTCATATCAAGCTGGCTTGGATTATTAGTCCAAGATGTAGCGGCACAGCTAACTCACAAGAGAATTCCATGCTGCAAAAATCAAAGATGATTTTTCCTGTATTTATTTCTGATTCACAATTCTTTGTAACAGTTTGTTTTTTCTATTACAATACTGATTACAAGACACCTTCTAGAGGTGGGCTGGATTTTAATACCTATCAGAAACAAGATTTTTGCAACCAAGGGCAAAAGTAAGGGAGTGCGAGCGACAGCAAGTGAGCGAGAGATTTCCCGGTTGCTAGAATATATAGGGATGCAGCTGCTCCATCTCCCAAGTTATATCAAGTTAACAAAATAAGTGAGATCTATATCTTTAAACAGCTAATGAGAAGTACTTCAAAACCTAAAATTAAGTAAAATTAATAACTGGTTTAAAAAATCTTCACTATTAAATCTTTTCAGCTTCCTGAAGCACTACCAAGCTCCAAGTCCCTTCAGATCATCGTGCTAGTGGCTTTACTTGGCCATTTCGGGTGAGTGAGGTTGGCTGGTCCCTAATTTTGACAAAGACATTGCTCCAAAGCTGCCATTCCATACAGGTTTGCTTTCTCCTCACCATTATTCAGCAACATAATGTCTTTACATGGTTTACTGTTCTTTGCCAGTTCAGCTAAAACACATTGGAAGGCAGCAATAAGGTCAAACTCCACAGTCACAGGTGAAGCCTGATTTAGCAAATCAAAAATGTCACTCAACCATTCGGATTCAATTACACTTTGTGGTAGCCATGGCAACAAAGGTACACAACTACCAAAAGCCTGCATTCCCAAAAACCAAAGCTCCGAGATTTGATCCCAAGCTTCCTGGTATCTCTCGGTCACCACAATCTGTGTTCGGTCATCAACCTCCTCCATCTGAGTTGTATGTGCTTTTGACAGAAAGTGAATTGTCCCTCGGAAAAAGCCCCTGGATACTGCAGTTCCCTGTAGCACTGGGGGGGGGGGGGGGGGGGGGGGGGGGGGGAAAGAGAACACACACGATTACTTTTACTATATAACCTAAAAGACAAATCCAATCACCTCCTCTTCATCACAAACTTGTGTTAATGCCAAATCTGAGGAGGTCATAAACTTCTTGGCCTCCAAAATAGAGGATATTTATTTAGCTGCTTCAGCCTCCTCGCCCCACCACCCCCCCATCTTTTCTGACCTCTTTCAGCCTCTTCCTAATTCAGCCCCGACTCCAAAATGCTCTGCAGCTGCATCTCCAAACCTTCTAATATAATTGATCCATGAAACCCACCTCCTTCAATGTTGACCTTTGTGATACCACATTTTCATCATTCTGTTTCCATCTGTCCCAGCATATTTCTTGCAAAGACTTCTCTTCCTGCTATTGCACAATGATCTGTGCCAGCCCTAATGCTCTGTCCTTGGGCCCCTCCCATTCTTCATGCACATATTACCTCTTGCCAGCTTTATGCACAAACAGGGAATTAGCTTCCATCTCTATTTTTGAGCCACCACGCTTGGCTTTTGACTTTACTTGCCCAACATAAACTTGTATTCAGCTTGAACTTTCTCCAGCTGAACATCTGTAGACATCTCCCACCAGCATGCCAGATTCCATCTCTTTTCTTGACTGGTCACTTAGGTCAGCCCCAAGCTGAACTGCACACTGCACATCCTATCCTTTAACAATCCTGCCTATGTTCACCTTCATTGCTACCTTACCTTCATCACTGAAAGTCATCCATGCCTGTCACCTCCAGGTTCAACTTTACCAACACTTTCCTGATTGGCTTTCCAGCTCTACCCTATTTAAAACTCTTCTACCCATATCCTATCCCACTCACCTATCACATCCTCACCAACCTCCACTGACCTACCCCCACTCCCGGCCATCCCTTTCTCCCCAAAGAACTGATTTCAGTTGTCTTCCTCAGCACCATTATATCACTCCCCACCTTCAAAAGGCATCTTCAAAACCAGTTTTCTTTGACCATGATTTCAATAACCTTTCTTAACTCTTGTTCAGTGTTTCTGCTCCCCCGCTTCTGCACCACCCCTCAAGAAGTACTGTAGAATGTTTCATTATACAAGTTATTGTTGTTATGGACTCATAATTGTATCCATTCCAGACATGAGAAATAAAAGAAAATTGAAACAGGCATCTCAGTATGTTGTGAACCTTCGGGGTTTACATGTGCACTTTCCACTAGACAGCGATCAGAAGTGACAACTCTAGCTGAGTTTTTTTTACTTAATCTCTTTCAGATTTAGTCCTGTATGTAAATTGATATTAACATGTTTATTCTTTGCTTTAGCACTGCACTAGCACAGAGCTATAAATTCCCCTACCCAAAGTACAGCAAATGTTTATATTAGTTTTACATTAGATGCAGGGTTTGAAGATTGATCAACAATGATTGGGGCGGGCATTGATTCACCA
This sequence comes from Pristiophorus japonicus, assembly GCF_044704955.1. Lineage (NCBI taxonomy): Eukaryota > Metazoa > Chordata > Chondrichthyes > Pristiophoridae > Pristiophorus > Pristiophorus japonicus. The sequence goes on along the minus strand of NC_091990.1, from coordinate 33,576,937 downwards.
TCCCCACTTTGTACCTGGAGTGCCAGCCAGTGCGCGACTCATCATCAGCCCCAACGTGGTGAAGTTAGCAGCAAGAATCAGGTGACGCCGGCTGCAAAGCAATGACTGCAGGGATTCCATTAACAAACTAAGTAAAGATGAGAAACATTCTTCCTGCCTGCAACAACAGATAAAGAAGATCAAAAGGTAAGCAACAGTTTTAAAAAGAGATAAAAAATTAGAATGTCCATTTTTTCCCCCTCCCGGTAAGATATCTGGTCAGACCAAAAATGTTTCTGAAACCTATTTAACGAGTTAATTATAGTGTTACCAATTCTGGTTATGTAATGGAGAGAAAAGCCAATAAATTATTGCCAGCCTGCAATCAGCAGTGCATTTGTGAAAATGGTGGCTGGTGTGCAACGGTCACCACACGTTAAAAAAATCCACGCACAGGCATCTTCCACCCTTGAGGATGTAGTTCGGGTTCTTCTTTCAAAATACCCGTGAACCCATCCTTTTTTTTTGGCGTGGAGGCAAGTCATCCTCGTTTCGAGGGACCGCATATGATGATGATGTGAAAATGGATGCTGTACATTAGGTATAAAAAAAAGTGTCTGACATTTAATGAGTTAAATCATTAAGTAAACAGGTTAAATGGTGATCTTCAAAACAACCAATATTAATCTGCTGAGCAGTCAGAGAGCCTAACACAGTGAGTAACTGAATCATGCAAACGAGGAAGGATTCAGGATTGATCCTTGATTTCAAGCTAGGACTGCCCAAGTTAGACTTACAGGAAAAATAACCAAAATTCCCACTCATGGTCATTGTGCAGTGACCTCTGCTAGAAATGTACTTGTGGCTGTGGAGTGAGGACAAGGCATATACAGTAGCTTCATAGTTATGGTACTAGACCATCAACCTATAAGTCACCCCACCATAACAAGTGTGAAATTGAATTAAATAAATCTTAATTTTTCTGGGGCTAGCTCACAAATGTGTGACGATAAAAGCTGTCAGCTTCAGATAGGCTTACCTGGTCTGGCACACACATGACTCCAGTCTTTTACAATGTGGTTGAATCTTAATGCCCATAGGGCAAGTAGGATGGGCAATAGAATGGGAAAAAGATGGGCTCATTTGTAATGTCAGCACAACACTCACTGTCAAGATTTATGCAAGAGTAACGATAATTTGGGTGAGGTACCACAACCCAGCAAGGAGTCATGCCTTCTGGAGAAGAGGGAAGGATATATTATTGGTGGAAATTATTTAAGAATGGTACAACTGAAACAGGCCTTTACCAGCCCTGGGATACTCATTACTAGTATAAGACTGTTTATCGATAATCAGCATCACAGGCAGAGCATTAACAGTCAGAGTATTTAAAACAAAACAATGTCACTATATTAGCAAGTCGGTCTTTTACATTGTCTCAGCATTAAACTTAATGAGGCAGATTTTTCTGGCTTGATATTGGACAGGAACAACATAGCCAAAGTACACTGAGCTTGCCCAGCCCCAGGAGCACTGCAGTTGCCTGTCCTGGAACCTAGCCCAGAGGCCAGGCCTCATGCCACAAAAATGGCAGAAAATGTAAATGTAGCTGCAGGCTTGAAGCTCTGGGGTGGGATTGTCCAGCTGTTGATGGAAATCAACAAGCATAATTTGATCAGCTTCAGTGGAATCAGTGCTCAAGCTCGAAACTGAAAAACAACCAATTTCTTGCAGCCTATGTTTGCTATATGTTAAACTGGAACCTTTTCCAAATACTTTCCATGCCTCCTTCTCTCCTCTACCCTCCCACGCTAACAGCAAATGTGTTATTTTAGAATTATAAAGAAGCCCATTTTGGTGGCCCAGGTTGGGGACCGTTCAAGAAGATAAACACAAATTTCTTTTCACGAGCTTCCTAACACTGAAATCTAGGCATTTTCACTGAATCCATACATTATATTGCGACCCTCCTGATTGGGATGAGGTACTTTATACCTGATCAGTGCAGGCTCAGTTACCACAAGGTTTAGAAAAATTCCGCAGGCTGTTCGAAGACTCATCTCTGCATCATCTGGCAAAAGCAGTGCATTTTGGGAAGAACTGAAGACTTCCCACTGCTGCGTGAAATAACGGAGGAGCAAAACATGAAACCCGTGTGAAATTAAGATTCTCCGAGGGATATCCTCAGCTGAAAGGTGGCAAAATCCAGGTAATAAAAACCTACAAGTAGAGACATACAATTAGAAAACATTAAATGTGCACCGAAGTGGTAAGAGACAGGTTTCTAGCTGTAATCCTCAACACAATTTTAGCCACAACAATCAGTTTAAAGTTAAAGAACGAGTTTGCAATCTCTCGTGGCTAAAGGGTACCACTGAGCTTCTCAGTCAGTTTAATCACTTTGCTTAATCCGCCAGCTGTAATCATCCAACATGAACGTTAGAAACATAAGAACATAAGAAATAGGAGCAGGAGTGGGCCATTTGGCCCCTCGAGCCTGCTCTGCCATTCAATAAGATCATGGCTGATCTGATCATGGACTCAGCTCCACTTTCCTGCCCGCTCCCCATAAACAAACATCCACAATGTTATCTACACTCCAAAAAGGCGATCATTCCTCAGCTTGGACTCCAAATTTAGCAAAATACATACTGACAAGTTTTCAGCAACAAATCAGATCATACATTCAAAAAAATCAGCTCCCGAGCACACAAAATCTGAAGAAATGAAGTGTGGAGTGAAAAACACCGAGGGGGTGTGTAAACTGATTGAGCAATTTACAGTTTTGTTGGTGAAAAGTGGGGTCAGTTTAAGGAGGTGTAACTGTACTTTGCCTTTGTGCAAAGAATTGCACATTTTTCCAAATAACTTGAGGTTTTGTTTGACGACTGGGAAATGGAGGTACAACATGGACCAAGCCAAGCTCTAGCCCACCTGGTTGAGAAGTTAATATAATGGATTAAATAATCGTGATCATCAAATGGACTGCACTGAATGCGACATCACATTTTCATTCATACCTCAAGGCGTCTTTAGACCAGGTTGTTGCCTCGGAGCGGTCAGCCAGGGAGAGTTCTTTCACTTGATTGTCTAGGTCATCTGATTTTATTGGACATTCAAACAGCATCTGAGCGTAACGAATCAGAAAAGGCAGTATGTCACAGATTTCCTGTTTGAGTGTAGAAGTCTCCTCAGCCATCCATGCACTCAGGATCCGGACTGAGGCAAATACAAATGGGTCCCACAGCTGTTCTTCTGTTACCTTCAGTATAGAAAGCAATAAACAAATTTAAACTGTGGCAGCTAAATTTGCCCTTTAAAATATGATGTAAATGTGTGTAAGAATTTCACATTGAAAGGACCAGTGGCCATACTCAAGTTACATAGGATATATGGCACAGAAACAGGCCATTCAGCACAACCAGTCCATGCCACCATTTATGCTCTATTCAAGCCTCCTCCCGTCTTTCCTCATCTAAATCCATCAGCATAACCCACTATTTCTTTCTCCCTCTTGTCTAGCCTCCCCTTAAATGCATCTGTATTATTCGCTTCAACCACTTCCTGTGGTAGCGAGTTCCACACTCTCACCACTCTTTGGATAAAGAAGTTTCTTGGATTTCTTAGTGATTATCTCATATTGATGGCCTCCAGAAATACTCTTCTCCACAAGTGGAAACATTCTCTCTATATCTACTCTATCAAAACCTTTCATAATTTTAAAGACCTCTATTAGGTCACCCCTCAGCCTTCTTTTTTTCAAGAGAAAACCCAGCCTGTTCATCCTTTCCTGATATGTATACCCTCGCATTTCTGGTTTCATCCTTGTAAAGCTTCTCTGCAACATCTCCAGTGCCTCTATATTCTTTATATAATAAGGCCACCAGAACTGTACGCAGGTTCGATACGGGTTTAGCATAACTACTTTCCAAGTCTACTGCAAGGGATTGCGAAGGAAAGCTTCGACACAACAAGCTTGCAATAGGAAGGCCTGGTTTGCACCACTGCAGCTGAATTGTTGAAATGGTGTCTGAATCCTGGTGTTACTCAGAGTAAGAATAAACAGATTTACACAGGATGAAACACCACTGATTTTTGGATCTTAAAAAAAACTTCTCTCAGAACAAGGAAATAAGACAATGAAGTCTCAAAATGATCTTAAATGCAGAGATCAACAAATTCTGTGCATTTGGATACAAAATTAAATGTTGAACCACAGGCTATCTGTAACCTCCATACTCAACTGATGGAAATTCAATTTCCCCACTGGCACTTGCTGACTATTGATATCGGCTTTAGTTCTTGGACGACTTTAAATGTTTGTCTGCAATTATGGCCAACTGGACTGTTCCCAAGAGTGTACAGCACACTGTTCCAACTCAGTCTGGGGTTTGGTCATTTCTGGACTTTCGCAAGCAGTCACCATCAGCAGATACAACAGTTTGGCTGGTGAGCAACTCTCTCCACCGACCCCCAATCTGGTTGAGATCAAGAATTTATTACCGTGGGAATTTTCACATTCCCACAACTGCATTGTGCAACAGCCTGGTGACATATTTAAAACATATATAAACACAGTCAATTTCCACATGCACGCTGACAGCACCCAACTCTACCTTTCCACCACTTCTCTCGACCCCTGCTTGGTATCTAAATTGTCAGACTGCTTGTCCGACATCCAGTACTGGATGAGCAGAAATTTTCTCCAATTAAATATTGGGAAGACCGAAGCCATTATCTTTGGTCCCTGCCACAAATTGCGTCTCCTAACCACTGACTCCATCCCTCTCCCTAGCATCAATCTGAGAGTGAACAAGACTGTTCGCAACCGAGGTGTCATATTTGACCCTGAAATGAGTTTCTGGCCACATATCCGTGGCATAACTAAAACTGACTTTGCCCGCCTCCGCTCCTGCCTCAGCTCTTCTACTGCTGAAACCCTCATTCATGCCTTTGTTACCTCTAGACCGGACTACTCCAACTCACTCCTGGCTGACCTCACACATTCTGCACTACGTAAACTTGAGGTCAACCAAAGCTCAGCAGCCCAAGTCCTAACTTGCACCAAGTCACGATCACCCATCACCCCTGCGCTTTCTGATTTCAAAATTCTCATCCTTGTTTACAAATCACTCCATCCTACAACCCCACAACCAATCAACCCCACAAGATGTCTGCACTCCTCAAATTCTGTCCTCTTGAACATCCCTCATTATAACTGCTCAACCATCGGTAGCTGTGCCTTCAGCTGTTTGGCCCCTAATCTTTGGAACTCCCTCCCTAAACCCCTCCACCTGTCTTTTGTCCTTTAAGACGCTCCTTAAAAACTTACCTCTTTAACCGAGCTTTTGGTCATCTGCCTTAATTTCATCTTTAGTGACTCGGTGTCAAATGTATCTGTTTTGTCTTGTTAACACTGCTGTGGAGCACCTTGGGATGTTTTACTACGTTAAAGGGGCTATTTAAATAAAAGTTATTATATTATTTCTTGGAACCCCAAATAACAGCTTTAAGAATTTCCATTGTACAAAATATACGTTCTAATTCAATGTACAACGAGCTTCCATAACAAAATACATATATCAAATATGTAGCCAATGCATTCATTGCATTGCTGTAATCAATTGGTTTGGAGTCTGCACTACACAATCCAAACCTAAACAAGACCCCTGAAATATGTGTAATTTTTATATAAATATATTACTTTCACCCACACCCTCCCTAAAGTTTCCAGGGTGAACATTATTGAACAAGCTAGTTTGAAAGCGAAGAAATAATGACTAACAGGGCCACAATATCAGAGCTGCAGCATTGCAATGAATGTCTGGCCTCAAGGATTTACGAGAATGGTTCCAGGGATGAGGGATTTACGTGCAGATTTGGCGTGGGACTAACTGAACTGCTCTTCGAAAGAGCCAGCGCAGACTCGATGGACTGAATGGCCTCCTTCTGTGCTGTTCTGTTCGAGGATTCAAAACCATAGAAAAATGATCTGAACAGTTAGACACAAAAGTGTGGTTATAAGAAAATACAAATACAAAAATAAGGTAACTTATTCTTATGATAAACACATTTCCATACTTCACCTGCTTAAAATAGCCAATGATTGCTCCAAAGGCCTCTACCATTATCTGCACTAACTGACTACTTGCAGCTCCTGTTAGACAGACTTTATCGCCAAGCACACAAACCATCATCCCAAACTCGATGATACTGTAACATGCCGTGATGACATCTGGTTTAGAGTAAGTTGCACCCAGACCCGGGTCCTCCAGGCAAATCCGAACTTCCACACAGGCCAGATTCACAATCAACGCCAGGAATTTACTTCTTGTTTCAACGTTTTCTGCCAGGATCCAGTCTGAGCCATAGACAGTCAACAACAGGCCAGCAAGTTTCAGTGCTGGGTCCCGTTGCGAGGTACTCAGTTTACTGTTGAGTATGTTGAAGAGACCAGTATGAAAGTTCTTCAGGCACCCAGTGACAGATGGGTCCTCGGTTAGGATTGGTACAGAGGGCAGAAAATGCTGCAACACGTTGCACAGCTCAAATTTCCGGTTATCTTCCTCTGTAGCAAACTGTTCACTGAGCATGCTGAGTACCTTCAAGAGATCTGGCTTACAAGTTTTCCAACATTTGCTTTCCATTGCGTTCAGGAGACTGACGAGAAGACACAATGCCTGCTCATGGCCATGACATTGGTTTAGATAAGCCTGACATAATGCAGACACTGTACCTTGAGCTACTAGATGGTTCTGACCCTGAGGATAGGCAGAAACTGCATGGAGACATTGGTAAGAGTCGTCGATCATTGATGTGAAGGTGGTACTATCTGCCCCGGAGTCCATTACTGAACTAATAATTTCATTGAAAATGGGTATTTTGTTGAGGATTTGAGGGTGAGTAACCAATTCTGGATTCGTGGAAAAACATGCAAGCAGAGTCATGCCGAGAGCTCGGAAAATCTGACTGGGACACCCATGTGGTGACTCTTTGGTAATAAGAAGTCGGTTCGGGAAAGAAAATCCAATAGCATCAAATATCCGTCGACGAGTTCCAGCATCAACTTCACCAGCCTTCACCACCTTGGTCACCTAAAATAAACACATTTTATTCAAATTATTGTCAAACGTTTTGAATGTTGCTACACAAGTGTCATAAGTGTCTGCTTGGTTTACTGATAGTGATTTTTATTACCAGATTTAAAAAAAATCTGAATTAAAATTCTCAAGATTTGAACTTGTATTACATAGAAACATAGAAACATAGAAAATAGGTGCAGGAGTAGGCCATTAGGCCCTTCTAGCCTGCACCGCCATTCAATGAGTTCATGGCTGAACATGCAACCTCAGTACCCCATTCCTGCTTTCTCGCCATACCCCTTGATCCCCCTAGTAGTAAGGACCTCATCTAACTCTATGGATCATTAGTCCAGGCCGCTGGATTACTAGTCCAGCAACATAATCACTACACTACTATATCCCCATGCAACGTGTCCTCGTAATTTAACCTATTAAGCCACTGTATCATTCTGGTGAATCTGCACTGATCCACCTCCAAGGCCAAATTATCCTTCCTGAGGTGCGAAGCCCAAAATTGTATGTAGTACTCCAGTTCTGACCAAGTCTCTGAACAACAGAAACATAACTCCCTTCATTTTGTATTTCAACCCTCTTACGATCCATTAGCCTTTTGAAAAATTATTTCTGTACCTGTGCACTAGCTTTTAGTGATTTGTGTGCCCAGGCTCCTCCACAGTTCCTAGTTTCTCACCATTAAGAAAATATTTTGATTTGTCTTTGTTGGATCCAAGTGTGTGAATGTTTAAAAATGTATAGAGACATTGAAGTTGAGAACGTGGGAATTGTATAGGGACAGTATAAGCTAACAAAGAATTCATGGAGGAATAGCCATGACATCTCAGACTCGAGACTGCGAAATTTTACAACACTAACACATATTGAAACAAAACCCACAGCTTGCAGAAAAACCTCAAGGTCTTATTAAATCATGTTATTAACCTGAAACATTAACAGAAGGTCTTTGTTTAAAATCAGACCATACTTAGGTCGGCTTATGAGTGGACAAAGGGAAAGAGGGATCAAAAGAGATTGGCTGAACTAAGATGTCACTCTAGCCCTATCTTGTTATCTTTTGCCGAAAATGTATAACCGTCATCCCTTTACAATGTAACGTCACTTTGTCCGTAGGAAGTGGGTGCGTTCTATCAGAGTTGCATTCCTTCTGTCTGATAAGATCCCCGATCGGGATTTGCTTTTTAAATAAAAGCTTGCTTTGTTTAAAGCACAAACGGTATTCGTTTCAGTAATTTTGCTGAACCAGATTGAGGTAAAAGAATCCAGAAATCAACGTTTGGTGTCAGAAGTGGGATCTCAACGGACGACTGCCGAAAACTTGCGAATTAAGAACCAGACTAGCCTTGGATGAGACGAGGGGAAAGTGGCCACTGGAGTGAGTATGATTTCAATACTGCTCCAGTTTCCCCCAGTTTCAAAAGTCTGAGGAAAGTTTAGCCACTCGCTGGTTCTCAGGTAGTGTCTGAACGAGATCCAGGACAATCTGGTGAATACCTTTCAAACTTAGAATAGGGATAGAGATAGGGAAATTGCGCGGTGACACAAACCAAGCGGCGACTTGGAAAGATAGGTTAGAATAGGTAAGTATTGCGCAGTGACGCAAACCAAGCGGCGACTTGGAAAGATAGGTTAGGTAAGTCTGCCTGGGTTCGAGGCCCAGAGCCTGCCTGGGTTCGAGGCCCAGTGTCTGTGTGGGTTCGAGGCCCAAGTAGATCCGTGCGGTGACACGGAAAGTAGGGATAGTTAGAGCTAGATAGGGATAGATGATCAATCATGGATCCAAAAATTAATAGGAAAGAAAAGAGACTCTTGTGAACGTTTGTTTTAAATGAGAAATGCTTGTGTGATTTTTACTGTGTAAAAAAAAAGCCGGGGAGTTGTGGTTTGTTTTAGCTCCACCCACTTTTTCAAACAGAATGAAAGTTTTTTTTAACCCTTCGTAGTGTTGTCCTGTATGTGGGAAGTTTAAGAGTGTGAACCTTATTGAATTACGTATATTCGGATGATAAGTTACGGAGCCAGGAAATGCACAAAGGATAGGTTTGTTGAGTAAAAAAAAAAAAGAAAAAAATACATGGTCCCGGTGGTTAAAAAAAAGGATTTGACATGCTCACTTACTTGTCGAAAGAAAACATTCAGAGAAGGCACAGCAAAACAACTGAGATGGATTCAAAAAAAATATTATATTAAATAACACGACCTTGAGGCTGGAACAATTGAGATAACGAAAAGCAGTCCACAGCCTACATGCCAGACTTCCCTCTAGTTATGGAAAAGACAAAAAAAAAGTAACGTACTAAATAGGTGCTGAAAGAAAAAAAATGTTCTGAGATTTTAAATTATGAGAAAAATTCCACTGCAGTCTAAAAAAAATCACTCCTGTCGAGTTGGCAGAAAAACTCCATTAAATTAGGGCTTTCATTGACAGAAGGAGGACATATTAAAAACCGTTGACTTCTTAAAGAAAGAGTGCACTCACAAGAAACGTACTCAGAGTTCCACTAGGACCTCTGAGAAATGTATCGATAGACTACGTAGTTAAAATGGTTGGCTTTGCGTTGACCGAGGCTGATGACGAAATTGAATTTCAGTAAACAAATGTGTGGTCTCGTTTTAAATGATGAGTCAGACTAAAAATCCTGCGAAGGATAAGTTAGCCTCGGAAAAACCAATGCCAACCACCCAAGATGTTATAAAAGCACAGGAGGACGCTCCTGAAAAAGATAAACTGTTGTGGAAATATTATGGATGTACTTATGACAATGTTTCTAAACTCTGGACCACTCCCGCGGAACAGACTTGCATGTCTGACGAGTTGGCTCTATGGGTTATTGACTGTATGCATTTTGCTACTCATTGTGGAGCAAGAACCACGAGTGATACACTTTTGGCTACTTGGTGGCACCCTAGACTCCAGGCGCTCGCCCAGAACATCAGTAGTCGTTGCCTGGTTTGCCAGCAACATAATCCAGGGAAGGGAGTCCCCTGTGATTGGGGTAAAACGCCCCTACCCGAAGGTCCCTTTGAGACATTTCAGTTGGACTACATTGAGTTGCAAAAAGTTCAGTGTTACAAATATGTGTTAGTAATAGTAGATGTGTTTAGCAGATGGATTGAAGCCTACCCTACCCTGGACAATAAAGCTCAAACTGTTGTTAAGGTGTTAATGAGGGAAATTGTTCCTAGATATGGTATCTCAGCTCGACTGATGACCACCTATGTTCTTTCTCTGACTCAGGCTCTGCGACTAGCTCACAACCAGGTTCAAGATGCTCACCTCGACCTCCCAGTTTTACCCGAATTGTCCCTCGTGACACCAGGGAAGTATGGTTTCGGAAGGGATTAGAGCCACAATGGGAGGGGCCTTTTCAGGTGTTACTCACTACCCCCACTGCAGCCAAGGTTGAGGGGAAAAGTGCCTGGGTTCACCTGCACTACTGCAAGCTCACCACCCTCTAACGAACCTATTTTACTGGTTATTCTAACTCCTGTTTCTGTTCCAGACTTCCTCTTCTCCATAGCTGAACAAGGCCGTTGCCATCCTAATTGGAACGTGGACCAGTTTGAACTTTTACCCATAGTGATAGACAGCCAGCTACACCGACGGTGACCTGAGAAGAGAGACGGGAAAACTGAACTCTTTTAATCAGCAAAATAATTGGACTATTTATCTGAATCCTGAGCCATAAGATGAAACTGTCTGTATGCCACAGTCTGTATAATAGTGTTGATATATGACAGTTTCGGCGCATGGGAGGGGAGACAGAAACGAGAGCTCCATGTAAACACCTTTTTGTACATGTCTTATGTTTATGCGCAAAATGGGAACTTTTCTAGATGTTGGTTGTGTTCACATATCCCTATACATTCCAAAGGGGGAATTCCTTTGCGCCCCGTTCCACTAACCCTAACTGAGACGGTCAGATGGATTCAGAGCCAAACTATCACGAGAGGAGGGGGACCAATACTGCTGAAGCTCTGGAGGGCATCACAGCTGAAATAAGGACCGTAGCATTACAAAACCGAATGGCCCTCGATTACCTGTTAGCTGAGAAAGGGGGAACGTGTGCCCTGATAGTGCAACATTCAGACCCTTACATTCCTGATAGTTCAGAAAACATAACCAATCTCGATGATCACATAAGAAGGGAGGTGAAGAAGTTATCCACACCAGCAGAAGGATCTAGCTGGTTTGATTAGCTATCAGATGGATCTTGGAGATCCTATCTAATTGTTGGTTGCCTTAACCTTTGTTGTAAAGTAATGATGGCAAGGTTAGCAAACCCTCTTGTGGTCAAGGGCTCCCGAGTTATGGTCCAACGAACTAAAGAACTACTCGACAATAACAACAATATGGATCAGGAAAGAGAGTGCGAATGGCTGAATGCGATACTCCTGGAATAGTCACCAGGGTTATCATGGAATGATAAAAGGGGGGAATGTGAATGTTTAAAAATGTATAGAGACATTGAAGTTGAGAACGTGGGAATTGTATAGGGACAGTATAAGCTAACAAAGAATTCATGGAGGAATAGCCATGACATCTCAGACTCGAGACTGCGAAATGTTACAACACTAACACATATTGAAACAAAACCCACAACTTGCAGAAAAACCTCAAGGTCTTATTAAATCATGTTATTAACCTGAAACATTAACAGGAGGTCTTTGTTTAAAATCAGACCATACTTAGGTCGGCTTATGAGTGGACAAAGGGAAAGAGGGATCAAAAGAGATAGGCTGAACTAGGATGTCACTCTAGCCCTATCTTGTTATCTTTTGCCAAAAATGTATAACCGTCGTCCCTTTACAATGTAACGTCACTTTGTCCGTAGGAAGTGGGTGCGTTCTATCAGAGTTGCATTCCTTCTGTCTGATAAGGTCCCCGATCGGGATTTGCTTTTTAAATAAAAGCTTGCTTTGTTTAAAGCACAAACAGTATTCGTTTCAGTAATTTTGCTGAACCAGATTGAGGTAAAAGAATCCAGAAATCAACAAGTGGATGATTTTACTTTCCCACACATTGAACTCGACCTGCCACAGTTTTGCCCACTTACCATCTCTCTATGTCCCTTTGCAACTTCTTGCTCCCATCTACACAATTACTGTGCTTTCTAACTTAGTGTCATCTGCAAACTTCGAGTCTCTGTTCCTTCATCCAGGTCACTGATTTTTTTATGGTTAAAAAGCTGAGGCCCCAATAAGAGTGCATTCCCAGTATCTATACTCTCTGTCCCCTACCTCCCAACCAATTGCCAACCCATGTCACAAGGTTCTCTCTACTTCTGTGTACTTTTATTTTTGCAAATATGCATAAGGTGCTATATAAATGTAAGTCTTTTATTGGTTATACAAATTCATCCACTTCAAACTCAAATTAAAATGACTTTTATGTGGTCATAGAAACATAGAAAATAGGTGCAGGAGTAGGCCATTCGGCCCTTCGAGCCTGCACCACCATTCAATATCATGGCTGATCATTCCCTCAGTACCCCTTTCCTGCTTTCTCTCCATACCCCTTGATCCCTTTAGCCGCAAGGGCCATATCTAACTCCCTCTTGAATATATCCAATAAACTGGCATCAACAACTGTCTGCGGCAGGAAATTCCACAGGTTAACAACTCTCTGAGTGAAGAAGTTTCTCCACATCTCAGTCCTAAAAGGCCTACCCTTATCCTAAGATTGTGTCCCCTGGTTCTGGACTTCCCCAACATCGGGAACATTCTTCCCGCATCTAATCTATCCAGTCCCGTCAGAATCTTATACGTTTCTATGAGATCCCCTCTCATCCTTCTAAACTCCAATGTATAAAGGCCCAGTTGATCCAGTCTCTCCTCATATGTCAGTCCAGCCATCCCGGGAATCAGTCTGGTGAACCTTCACTGCACTCTCTCAATAGCAAGAACGTCCTTCCTCAGATTAGGAGACCAAAACCGAACACAATATTCCAGTTGAGGCCTCACCAAGGCCCTGTACAACTGCAATAAGACCCCCCTACTCCTATACTCAAATCCCCTAGCTATGAAGGCCAACATATCATTTGCCTTCTTCACCGCCTGCTGTACCTGCATGCCAACTTTCAATGACTGATGACCATGACACCCAGGTCTCGCTGCACCTCCCCTTTTCCTAATCTGCCGCCATTCATATAATATTCTGCCTTCGTGTTTTTGCCCCCAAAGTGGATAACCTCACATTTATCCACATTATACTGCATCTGCCATGCATTTGCCCACTCACCTAACCTGTCCAAGTCACCCTGCAGCCTCTTAGCATCCTTCTCACAGCTCACACCGCCACCCAGTTTAGTGTCATCTGCAAACTTGGGAGATATTACACTCAATTCCTTCATCTAAATCATTAATGTATATTGTAAAGAGCTGGGGTCCCAGCACTGAGCCCTGCGGCACTCCACTAGTCACTGCCTGCCATTCTGAAAAGGACCCGTTTATCCCAACTCTCTGCTTCCTGTCTGCCAACCAGTCTCTATCCACGTCAATACATTACCCCCAATACTATGTGCTTTGATTTTGCACACCAATTTCTTGTGTGGGACCTTGTCAAAAACCTTTTGAAAGTCCAAATACACCACATCCACTGGTTCTCCCTTGTCCACTCTGCTAGTTGCATCCTCAAAAAATTCCAGAAGGTTCGTCAAGAATGATTCCCCTTCCATGATGACTTGGACCGATCCTGACACTGCTTTCCAAATTCGCTGCTATTTCATCCTTAATGATTGATTCCAACATTTTCCCCACTATTGATGTCAGGCTAACCGGTCTATAATTACCCGTTTTCTCTCTCCCTCCTTTTTTAAAAAAGGTTGGTGCTGGAGAACTCAGTACCTTCTCATTTGACACCTTTCTGCATCACCAGATGTGGAGAAAAGCTCTTTCTGTTCTGCTCAAACAATTAATTTTTAACTCCAGCCTCAGAAAAGCACCTTGCATTATGGCTTGCCACCCTCCCCCTCCGCCCCTCCACACAGCTACTTGTATGGTTTCACTGAATAAATCTGCCATATAAATGCATGTCTTTGTTTTTATTGAAACACTTCTTCACACAAATGTTGGCGGAAATCTGGAAGACGCTTCCCCAAAAAGCTGTTGAGGCTGGGGGTCAATTAAAAATTGCAAAATTGAGATTGATAGATCTTTGTTACGCATGGGTATTTAGGGACATGGAGCCAAGGGGGGGAAAGAGAGTTACGATACAGATCAGCCATGATGTAACTGAATGGCAGAACAGGCCAGAGGACTCAGTGACCGAGACTCCTGTTCCTATTTTGTGCAGGTGATTAACATCAATCTATAAAACACTCATTACATATATAACTGCTAAAGATGAAGGTTTTCTGCCTGTGCTTTGATCATGATGGTGTAAAGGTGAAAGAACAGTGTACCAGTCAGTAATGTTCACTGAGAACAGAATGTTCTATTTTAAAAAAGTCACATTCCACTTTTAGGTTTTCTTCCCTCAACCTAGACCATTTGCACTATACAACATTCAAATAAATTGTAAATAAGGAGAATTAACTGCTTAATGGATTGACAATTCCCAGCAGGCAAAATAATTGTTGCATGTTTAATAAGTTGATGTATAAACTCATTTCATACACTGGGAAACTTGGGCGTAAAATTCTCATCTGACTCTTCGAGTTAGTGTCAGCAGAAAACTTGGCTGGAGTACCAAAACATTCTTCTTACCAGTAAAAGAGCTGCAAACTGCTCGCTATCATTTTTTGCATCTTGTAGAACCTCAAGACATCGTTCCAGTGTCTTGTTTCTTGCCCCATCTTCAGTCGCGGATGGATTCTCTGAATTTGATGCCATTAGTGCAATCCTAACTGCAATAAAATATTTCAATACAATTGAGAGTTTTCTACAGAACAACATCAGAGGAAGATAGAATTTCACAGCCTGACAAAAGCACCAGGCACAAAGATGATACATTTTCATTGAATACTAATCCTTCAGTATCAGAGCAAGAACAATAACTGATACATTTTCATTCAAAATACTGATTGCTCTTTCTTCTCCCCAGAAACTATGCAGTAACTTTCAGGAGATGGGACAGTGATTTATAAACATTTAAATTCATATATTTAAATAAACATTTGACTCTATTCTTCTGTTAGCAGGTATAAAATTAGTTTGAATGGAGAAGCAATTGTCAAAAATAAATAGATTAAATGAAAAAGAAACATTTAACTAGACACCAAAGAATGTTTCCACTATGTACACATAAAGATCTTTGCACTGTGAAAAAATCTAAAGCTAAACCAAACCAAGCCAGGCATACAATCCAACCTGATCAATCAATAAGTTCCTCACAAGTCATAAAGAAAGAATACATCTCCCTATCTGGAATTTTGTGCAATTGCAACAGATTGACAACTATTTCTAGAGGTTTAAAAATTGTGTAATTTTTCAGAACATTGTGCTCATTAAGGAGAGGAATGCTAGTGCTATCTATCTCCAGTATTAAATTCCGTTCCCTAGCTACCGACTTCATCCCTCTCCCTGGTAACTGTCTGATGCTGAACCAGACTGATCGAAATCTTGGTGTCGTATTTGCAGGCGAGATGAGCTTCTGACTACATATCCGCTCCATCACGGAGATCGCCTACTTCTACCTCTAACATCGCCCGACTCTGCCTCTGCCCATCTGCTGCTGAAACCCTCATCCATGCCTTAGGTTCCTCCAGGCTGGACTATTCCAATGCTCTCCAGGCATCCTCCCATCACCCACCCTACATAAACTTGAGCTCATCCAAAACTCTGCTGCCCATATCCTAACTCATACCAAGTCCTGTTCATCCATCACTCCTGTGCACGCTGACCTACATTGGCTCCTGGTCCGGCAACGCCTCGATTTAAAAATTCATATCTTTGTTTCCAAATCCCTTCATGGCCTTGACCCTCCCTAATTCTGTAACCTCCTCCAGCCCTACAACCCTCCGAGATCTTAGCGCTCCCCCAAGTCTGGCCTCCTGCGCACACCCATTTTTTAAATTGCTCCATCATTGGCGGCCGAGCCTTCATTTGCCTAGACCCCAAGCTCTGGAATTCCCTCCCTAAACTTCTCCGCCTCTCTATCCTCCTTTCAAACGCACCTTAAAACCTACCTCTTTGACTAAGCATTTCATCATCTATCCTAATATCTCCTTACTTGGCTCGAGTGTCAAATTTTGTTTGATAACACTCCCGTGAAGCACCTTGGGACATTTCACTTCTTTAAAGGTACTAGACAAATGCAAGCTGCTGCTGTTGCTAGGGAATGGAACACTTTCTATTTCAGGTACCCAATGTCAGTAGTAAGCACTGTGAGGTCAGGTTGGAGGCAGAGTAATGCTCCCTCTATTCCAATTTCAGGACAGCATCCACCAGCTGTAATATTTCCCACATCGGCTTTAATAAAGCAGCTAATTTATGTTCTGCACTAGAAGCAAAATTGACCCATGTACTACTGCTCAGTAGAAACTGGATTAGAGTACCTAAATTCATTGTGTGTGGAACCTTTACACCAGCAGACAGTTGCAACACATCAGTTTGGACTACATTTGAACCAAGCATTTAACCTACTAAACCACCATGAGATCAAGGATCTTTGGGATGTTTTACTGCATTAAAGGTACTACATAAATGCAAGTTGTTGCTTCCAACATAAACAACTTTTTGTTTCAGAAACTATTAGTTGATCTAGCTTCATACAAAACATTCAAATATTTCCACTTGGTGAAAAAACATGATGTGTAACAAAGCATCTTTTTCTTAACTCCAGCAGAAGTAGAATAAGAGACCTCCCATGCAGGAGGTAAAGTGGGGTTACACATTCTGAAGCAACTTATTGATCCCCAAAATACATCACATATGTTCCAAGTATCCCAAGCTGGACACAAAAACAACAGTAACTGACTTCTGTCTCTGAGTTACCATATTACTAAAATATTCTCTTTGATCATGCAAGTTGCAAGATATACAAAACTATGGATGGCAGGCTTGAATACAGCTAACAATATTAGACTGGAGGATTTGTGAGTATATCAAAAGGAGGAAGACCAATTATAGTTAATGTTTATACAATGAATATATTAACAAAGAGATCAGCATAACCTGATTAGACTTCTCTTCAAACGAGAGACACTGTTTTAGAATTGTTTGTAATTCCATTTTTCACAAAAGCATGAACGCAGTGACACAGTGGTAGAATTTGTGGATGACACGTTTTCTCAAATGACACGCTTCCATTATAATTAGAAATATTGTCCATGGGTGCTTGCAGCTCTCCAGCAAGTTGCATGTGGGGGCACCACAAAAGTTTAAATACAAGAGACTACCTCAAAGTGCTTCAAATACCATTGATTACTCTCATTGCTCATCAAAGTAGTTATACAAGCACAGCCTTCTTGCACAAAGCAAAAAAATGAAAGACCAGCTAATTTGCTTATGATGTTGGGCAGAGGGAATTCAATGCTTTTCAAATAGTGATAGAGAATCTCAAAGTGTCCACCTGAACCACTAAAATGGGCAAAAGAAATGAGGCCTTAGTTTAATATCGCTTCACAAGGCCATGCGACAGTGAAGCACTCCCTCAGTACCGCACCGGCGGGTCAGCTAAATTATGCTCAAGTGGCTCATCTGAAGCAAAAGCGGATACCAACAAATGAGTCAATCGCTCAATCTAAGGTTTCTAATTTCGGAACAGCTTTGTTTGGAAGATGTCCCGGTTGATGAACCACTTGGACACTGGCGGGTTTACAAAAAAAGATAAAACTGAGCAA
Source organism: Pristiophorus japonicus (assembly GCF_044704955.1). NCBI lineage: Eukaryota > Metazoa > Chordata > Chondrichthyes > Pristiophoridae > Pristiophorus > Pristiophorus japonicus. The sequence continues at coordinate 33,559,077 of NC_091990.1, read as the reverse complement.
TTACCACAGCCGCGCGCACACACTCCAGAGCCGCCAGCACCTCACCACCATCCGGGTAACAGTGAACTCTGACCCGAGCAACGCCAACCAATCACCGTCTCTGACATTCAGCACGATAGACCAATAGGAACACGACTCCCTCCCCAAGCAACAGTCGCTACGCGCTGACCGAGCACGGGCAGAGCGGCGTCATGTCTAACTCAGGCCTGTCCCTCCTGACATTGCTAGTGAAGTCCCAAACTCTGACACACAACGGCGCTCTATTTTTTTCTTGCCGTGTAATATATATGCGGTTTGTTTTGAATTAGATCTCCTATTTATTGGCACGATATGGCAGTGAGGAACAAACGCACTCCGTTCATGTTTCCGCGGGATACCTTACCCGCGCCCTCCCGCTCCGCACTCGCCGCCTTTCACACATTTCGCCGTCACGCGCGAAAGCTTGGATTCCGAGTTACATTGTTGGTGGTTGTTTCCCTGAGCCGTTGTGACGGTGAGATTGTATGGTTGTTTATTGATGGGCGGAACTGATTTATTAATCCTTTGCAAAGGTGTCGATTTGGGGGAAAGTGATTGGTTGGTGGGGTGGGGGTGTCAGTAAACGGAAGTGACGCCGTGGTGTGTTTGAGATGCTCGAGTGGAGAAGCTCCCGTCACCCGAGAGAGCGGGCATTGGGCACCGGGCACCGAGACCCAGAGACCGGGGACCGAGAGATCAGGAACCGGGAGACCGAGAACGGTGAGCGTTAGACCGAGGAATGGGGGAGCGTGAGCGAGATACCGGGGATAGGGAGAACGGATAACTGTGTGAGACTGAGCACCGAGGAGCGTGAACCGAGAGACCGGGCACTGTGAGACTTGGGGCCGTGAGATGGGGACCTGGGCCCGGACCGGCGCATCTGCCGGGGCAGCAGAAACAAGCGGCGTCTGTCAGAGCGCAGGCTGGACAGACGAATAACGTTGGGACGAGTCTGATCCTGACCGGGGCTTGTGGAGCCCGAGCGGCAGGTGCCCGTCGCACGAATGTTTTTATTTATTTCAAATTCATTGCCCGATGTGTTTTAATATAGATTCCTGCTGCAGCAGTAGAGTGACGATTCACTGTTTACTGGCGAGTTTATTAACCCCCCGCGTCTGCCATGAGGTGTTCGCCGGATCGAGCTGGAAGTTAACAGTGGCCGAATAGCGTTTGGAGTTGGGAAGTCTCCAGCTCTGATCGTTCACCTGATATTTTAGCAGGCGAAATAAAATATACGATGAGTGTTAGAACGGATTCAGCTAGATTTAGTTTTAAGTCTTAAACATTGATGTTGAGGAATAAGCGTTACGGTTTTTTGTCTGCTATGTGCGATTGGATCTCGTAATGTGTGATCTGTGCGATTATTGGAGTGACGAAATATATTTTAAATTATTTGCAATAGCATATAGTTTTTTAAATCTTGATATGTAAAGAAAATAACGCATTGGTATAGCGCCTTTCACGTCTTCAAACGCAGCCGTTAATTTGCACACTGACGATCGTGTTAGTTGAGGGATAAATATTGGGCAGGGCACTGGGAAGAACTCCCCTCGTCCTTTTTTGAGTAGTGTCATAGAATGTTGAACAGACAAACCTTGGTTTGAGGTCTCACCAAAAAGATGGCACTTCTGACGATGTGGTGCTCCCTCAGTGCTGTACTAAAGTATCAGGTTAAATGATGTGCTAATATTCTGGAGTGGGATTTGAATCCACAGCATCCTGACTGAGGTGAGCGTGCTACTAATTGAGCCAAGCTGAATTAATTGATGCCTTTGGTTTCAACATATATAAGTGACAGTTTAAGTTCGTTCATTAAATATTACTTGTCTGGCTACATTGTAATTACTGCATAACATTATTTCAGATTGTATTCAGCAATTAATGGCTAAATTTGATTTATAACTGAGGCTGAGTGTATCAACATTTAGGGTTTATAGTTTTGAACGATGGATGGAAAATCTAAAGGAGCTTTTTTGATGTCGACATATACACTCTTGTATTTCACCAGTTCATCAATCTATAATAAACTATCCACATGCAGTTTCTTGAGTAACTAACAATTCCCAGTGGTCTTCTGTAGCTAATTCTATAGGACAGACCATTCTGCAAATGGCGTACAGACTTGAGGCAAGGCAGGGAGCACTTTCTGTGACAAGTTAACTTTTTTTAAATTGCTTTGACCGTTTATGACCTGTGATGCAATTTTAGAAAGGTTTCTAATGGTACACAATACAAACTGTTTAAAATTAATTTTTGATGGCATATTATACTTCATTGTGCCTTTTTGAAAAGCAAACCAGTAACATCATCATCGAGACGAGGATGACTTGTTCTATGCCAAAAAGGGATGAGTTCACAGGTATTTCAATGAAGGACCTAATATTCCAGGTCCCGAACCACATGTTGAAGGGTGGAAGATGGCTTGTGCTTGGATTTTTTTGCACACCAGCCACCACGGGAAGCCAATAACATGAATGGTAATCAATCACAAGGTACAATTCGGCACAGAGTGTCTTTAGCTGTGTTTGGTACTTAAATGTAAGTGCAATGTGCATATTTGGCAAATATATGCAGAATAGAATAAGCAAAATAAGAACATAAGAAATAGTATATTTGACTTGTACATTAATTTGTACTTGGAAATAATAGACTACTTATTGTATTGCTTATTGTTGTTGCTTTGACCTCTGATCCCCTGTAAATTGCATTGGGATATTCATTACGTGAATGGTATTATGTAAGTTGTTGTATTATCAAAATGTTCAGGCTTCGATCAACTGGGAGATGGGAGCTTTTTGCATCATTTTTATGTGTTCCTTCAGAGTTTCACCTCTCGTACTAGGGCTGAAAATCATCCATAGTGAGAGGAAAAGGGAACAATACATTCTTAAGTATTAAAGTTGAACACTTCAATTATAATGTTGGTCTTCTGTAGTGGTAATCTGCTTTTTCTGGGTTGCCAATAGGTTAAATTTCAGTTATTTTCTAGCCAATTATAATAGAAGTGTAAAAATGGCTGAAGCTTAAATCTGTTTAGCTCACCTCATTCAGTAACCAATTAATGAGGGATTAAGGCAGTACTTTAAGCACATTTGCGGTGTAAATTACTGTGAGGGTCATAAGAGGAAGTCTTAGTGTTGTGAAGCTATGGTACCTGAAAGGCAGCACACTTGTGTGGCACAGCACATGTATGCTTAAATCTTGCCAAAGTGAAATCATCACCATGTCAAATCCTCAGTGAGGAGTACAGAATGGACATTAGGTGCTTCCTCTGCGCTACCACTTTGTGGGGGGAAATAAGGCTACCAGTAACCAGCTCAAACAGAATTAGAATTAAACAGAGAATGATATGTAGGGGGCCTGAAACTAGACTTTTGACTAGAGACTACTAGCATGAAGGAAGTGGAGGGAAAGCTCCCTCGGAGTTGACTTCTTGCATTTTTTTGAAAGAATGTGTTAGAATATTGAAGTAAAGTCTAAATAAACATTTATACAACTATCATTTCAAATTTACCATGTTCCAGACCCATATCCAATTTTCATCACAGTAATTCCACTAAGTATAGGTGGTTGAATTACTAATTGTACCACAATGCAGGGATATAAATGGTGCATTTAGAATAGTTGGGTGTGAAAATAGTGTAATGTGGTTTAGGTGTCATCAAGCTACAAGAGCAAAGCTTGTGAGTCAGATCCCCCAAGGTTAAAACTGCATCCCTTACTCTACCTTTTTTATAATTCGTCCTAAAGATATCATTTCAGTATGTAGAATGATTCAAAAAGTACTTTGTGACCTCCCAGGCATTGTTCATAGGGAGTCACAGAATATACCATGTAATACAATTTATCATAGTTGGTTAATTAGTTGAAGACTGTGAGAGGGTACTGTGAAGCCCTGACTGCTGAACCCCTGTCACATGCAGTAAAATAAAGGGAAATCATTTCAGTTCAAATAATGTAATTCAGTTGACAGACCCTGTCATGCGTTGCTCTCCATGATCCTAGCTGCTGGCAAAATTACATTTACCAAAAAATGAATAAAGTCAATCCACGAGTTTCATTTGCACACCATATTCTAAATAACATGAGTTTGTGCTCTGTTTCAAGAATAAAAGACTCTTGGAATTAGGATAATGTTGTTAAACTGCTTGAGCTTGAACTGTTGGTAATTACAGTATAATTAATTGTACAATATATGCTTTAAATAACTAAGAGGCTTTCACACACTGCGGCTTTGCAATGTTCAAGCTATCATGACTCCCGAGTGACGCAATAACTGCTACTTTACAGTGAAAGTTAAATGATCTCTCTCCGGATTTTACTTGAAATGCTTCCTAAAAATCATGTTGATATGCCATTTCCTTTCTCAGTAACTGAAATTCCTAATATTAAAAAAAATGGACTTGATATGTTTTCCTAGACCTGTGACTGTGAGCTGAATTTGGATTGTGTAGTCTAAGTATGTGCAGTGTAGCTAGTCACAACAGATGTTGTGCCAATCTGGTGATTTTCAAAACTTTTTCAAGCCGAACTCCAGCAAAGAATTGTCATTACCTCTTACTCCCCAGTAGCTATTGGTATGATGATAACAATTACCAAGAAAAATAAGAAATGTTACTTTATTTAATAGACTCCTGTTTGGAGAGACACTTGGACAATACAGCCAAAAGCTAGGTCTAACGTAATTAAAGGGCAGATGGAGCTGGAGAGCTATGAAGGTCTGAGGCAGGCCGACTGTGTTCAATTTGCAGATGTAAAAAGTAATCTATCAAAAGGCATTTTTTCAACATATAATTGCGAATAAATTTTCTTAGAAATTAAAATGCTTCAGGAAACTTGCCGGACCTCTGCTGGAAGTTTTGCTGTCTCGGCAGAGTAAATAAAAAAAATTTGTATTAGAAGATTTTCAGTGTTTAGCGTCAGTTTGGTGGTCACTTAAAGCTTTAATTGGAGGAAGAAGAAAAACTTACATTTATGTAGCGCCTTTCCCAATGTCGGCACACCCCAAAGCACTTTATAGCCAATGAAGTACTTTAGAAGTGTGATCACTGTTGTAATGTAGGAAACACAACAATCAGTTTGAGCACAGCACTGAGGTAAGCGACCAGATAATCAGGATTTTTAAAGTAATGTTGGTTGAGAAATATATTTAAGTTAGGACACACGGAGAACTCCCTGCTCTTCTTCGGATAGTTTTAGCATCTCAGAAGTTGCAGATTCTGTTATTTGGTGTTTCCTGGGTTACCACAAAAATGTGGTTTTCTATGTACAACCAGCCACAGTGCTGCAAATGTAATTTAAAGATTATTTTTCCCAGCCAACTTATTTGGAGAGATATCCTCTGTTTTATAAATTTTAACTTTTTTGCCATTCCCCACAATTGAGAATCACTCTGCTTTACAGTTCTGAGTCTGCCTACATAAGTTTAAGTTAATAACTAATACAACAGATTTATTTGTGATCTGAATAGAACAGAGAGGAGAGGGATGTTAAGCGAGCTTTGTTCATGAATAGGCTCTTTATAACCCGTTTGTGGGTGAAACTATGTGCAGTATCCTATTGTTTCCTTGTTGTGTATTGAATCCGGTATAATGTATGCCAATGTCATAGTTAACAGAATATTGCTGCTAATGCAATCTGAAATCCTGCTCAGTTTCTCAATACTGACATCGCGAAATCATTTTTAAAATTAAAATCGCAGTGCTCCCAGTTGTTGCAAAATATGTTGCTGATGTATAGGTAAGATAGCCAGTTAGTCCATTTAAATATTTTCTTCTAAGTGGCACTGTAAAAATGTTCAGGTTTTTATGGTAAAGGTTAGTTTTAGGAATGGTTGGTTGTGCAAATCAAACAACTGATTTCTAGGCTTTGTTGCCAGTTGCCTGATACGCAAAGGCAGAATGTCTGGGGTATGAGTGACAGTCCAGTGTGTGAACACAAGTATATTCCAGTGTAGAAAAAAATGCCTTTGCAGTGAATGGCATTGAAAGAGAAAACTGTTTGGAGACATCGGCTTTCTTATTTGTTGCATTTCCTTTGTGTAAAAAGTATCTTGTGTGAAAACTACTGTTTCAAATAGGGAATTACCTAGTTTTCATTCGGGACAGTTAGAATGTGAAATAATTGGGGAACCAATTACTAAAAGGTGTATTGGTAGTCCTTTCTACTCTGCAATTGCTTTACAAATCTGCAATTTGCATTCCAAAATGTACAGTTAAAGCATTAAGATACTCTTACGATTACTGAAGAGTAAAATGGAGCAACTATCTTTTGGATTAATCGGTGCATAAATAGTTTTGTTTCCATGCTGATAACTATTTGTATGTGCATAATATCTAAAGATGGATTTACTTTTTCTTTGTTCAAAATGATGTTTATTTACATGTACAATATTGTTAGGCAGCAGTCCCTTAGCAACCCTTAATCCCAACCTTCTTAGTTGTGCAGAGTCTTGAAGACTTTAGAAGTCAAGGTACTTGTGTCATCTGTCACACTGGGGTCGACTGGTGCTCATTCTAGACCAGAGGTACCCAAATAAGTTGTTCAAGAAAATCAGGACAGTAGCCTTCTAATTAGTGATTTCAAAATTAATTTTATTTTGAAAATTGGAGTAACATTATATGAAGCATAGAAACTTAGAAAATAGGTGCAGAAGTAGGCCATTCGGCCCTTCGAGCCTGCACAGCCATCCAATAAGATCATGGTTGATCATTCCCTCAGTACCCCTTTCCTGCTTTCTCTCCATACCCCTTGATCCCCTTAGCCATAAGGGCCATATCTAACTCCCTCTTGAATATATCCAATGAACTGGCATCAACAACTCTCTACGGCAGGGAATTCCACAGGTTAACAACTGAGTGAAGAAGTTTCTCCTCATCTCCGTCCTAAATGGCCTACCCCTTATCCTTAGACTGTGTCCCCTGGTTCTGGACTTCTCCAACATCGGGAACACTCTTCCCACATCTAACCTGTCCAGTCCCGCCAGAATCTTATATGTTTCTATGAGATCCCCGCTCATCCTTCTAAACTCCAGTGAATAAAGGCCCAGTTGATCTAGTCTCTCCTCATATGTAAATCCAGCCATCCCTGGAATCAGTCTGGCGAACCTTCGCTGCATTCCCTCAATAGTAAGAACGTCCTTCCTCAGATTAGGAGACCAAAACTGAACACAATATTCCAGGTGAGGCCTCACTAAGGCCCTGTACAACTGCAGTAAGACCTCCCTGCTCCTATACTCAAATCCCCTAGCTATGAAGGCCAACATACCATTTGCCGCCTTCATCGCCTGCTGTACCTGCATGTCAACTTTCAATGACTGATGAACCATGACATCCAGGTCTCGATGCATCTCCCCTTTTCCTAATCTGCCGCCATTCAGATAATATTGTGCCTTCGTGTTTTTGCACCCAAAATGGATAACCTCACATTTATCCACATTATACTGCCTCTGCCATGCATTTGCCCACTCACCTAACCTGTCCAAGTCACCCTGCAGCCTCTTAGCGTCCTCCTCACAGCTCACACCGTCACCTAGTTTAGTGTCATCTGCAGACTTGGAGATATTGCACTCAATTTCTTCATCTTAATCGTTAATGTATATTGTAAAGAGCTGGGGTCCCAGCACTGAGCCCTGCGGCACTCCACGAGTCACTGCCTGCCATTCTGAAAAGAACCTGTTTATCCCGACTCTCTGCTTCCTGTCTGGCAACCAGTTTTCTATCCATGTCTGCACATTACCCCCAATACCATGTGCTTTGATTTTGCACACCGATCTCTTGTGTGGGACCTTGTCAAAAGCCTTTTGAAAGTCCAAATACCCCACATCCACTGGTTCTTCCTTGTGCACTCTACTCGTTACAGCCTCAAAAAATTCCAGAAGATTCGTCAAGCATGATTTCCCTTTCATAAATCCATGCTGACTTGGTCCGATCCTGACACTGCTTTCCAAATGCGCTGCTATTTCATCCTTAATGAGTGATTCCAACATTTTCCTCACGACTGATGTTAGGCTAACCGGTCTATAATTACCCGTTTTCACTCTCCCTCCTTTTTTAAAAAGTGGTGTTACATTAGCTACCCTCCAGTCCATAGGAACTGATCAAGAGTCGATAGACTGTTGGAAAATGATCACCAATGCATCCACTATTTCTAGGGCCACTTCCTTAAATACTCTGGGATGCAGACTGTCAGGCCCCGGGGATTTATCGGCCTTCAATCCCATCAATTTCCCTAACACAATTTCCCGCCTAATAAGGATATCCTTCAGTTCCTCCTTCTTACTAGACCCACTGTCCCCTAGTCCATTCGGAAGGTTATTTATGTATTCCTTCGTGAAGACAGAATCCAAATATTTGTTCAATTGGTCTGCCATTTCTTTGTTCTCCATTATAAATTCACCTGAAGGGACCTACGTTTGTCTTCACTAATCTTTTTCTCTTCACATATTTATAGAAGCTTTTGCAGTCAGTTTTTATGTTCCCTGCAAGCTTCCTCTCGTACTCCTATTTCCCCCCTCTTAATTAAGCCCTTGGTACTCCTCTGTTGAATTCTAAATTTCTCCCAGTCCTCAGGTTTGTTGCTTTTTCTAGCCAATTTATGTCTCTTCCTTGGTTTTAACACTATCCTTAATTTCCCTTGTTAGCCACGGTTGAGCCACCTTCCCCATTTTATTTTTACTCCAGACAGGGATGTACAATTGCTGAAGTTCATCCACGTGATCTTTAAATGTTTGCTATTGCTTATCCATCATCAACCCTTTAAGTATCCTTTGCCAGTCTATTCTAGACAATTTACATCTCATACCGTCGAAGTTACCTTTCCTTAAGTTCAGGACCCTAGTTTCCGAATTAACTGTGTCACTCTCCATCTTAATAAAGAATTCTATCATATTATGGTCACTGTTCCCCAAGGGGCCTCGCACAACAAGATTGCTAATTAGTCCCTTCTCGTTACACATCACCCAGTCTCGGATGACCAGCTCTCTAGTTGGTTCCTCGACATATTGGTCTAGAAAACCATCCCTAATGCACTCTAGGAAATCCTCCTCTACCACATTGCTACCAGTTTTGTTAGCCCAATCAATATGTAGATTAAAGTCGCCCATGATAACAGCTGTGCCTTTATTGCACAATCCCTTATTTCTTGTTTGATGCTGTCCCCAACCTCACTACTACTGTTTGGTGGTCTGTACACAACTCCCACTAGTGATTTCTGTCCTTTGGTATTCTGCAGCTCCACCCATATCGATTCCACATCATCCAGGTTAATGTCCCTCTTTACTATTGCATTAATTTCCTCTTTAACCAGCAACGCCACTCCGCCTCCATTTCCTCTCTGCCTTCCTTCCTAAATGTTGAAATACCCCTGGATGTTGAGTTCCCAGCCTTGGTCACCCTGGAGCCATATCTCCGCGATGCCAATTACATCATATCCGTTAACTGCTGTCTGCGCAGTTAATTCATCCACCTTATTCCGAATACTCCTCGCATGAGTGACACTTCTGTAACTTTCTTGCTCTTGAAGTTTATAGAACTTAAAGCAAAAACTACAAAGATGTGTAAAGTGAATTTGCTTTTTTTTAACCACATGCACACTTTTTTTTAAAAAAAGAAGAATTTTACCTTAATAAAGCTTTGGAATTTGCCCGCAAGCTTTTCTTCAAATAATTGTCATAAACCTTTGAGCAGAAACTGCTAAAAGCTAAAGGAAAATTAATCCCCAGTAGAGCTCACTGAATGGTAATGATGTATCATGGAACATTAGGTATACTGTTCACGCTTAGGCTGCACAGTCCAAATTGTGCTCACAAGGTCACTGTTCTGACAAAAATGTCAAGTCTAAACCAAGATTTTTTTTTTTAATGAGGGCATTAAAACACAAAGAACAAATGAAATGATAAATTTAATTATGTTGTCATGAAATATGTAATGTTTTACTTCGTTGTTTTTGACATTAGAAATTCAGAAAGCATTTTAAGAGAACTGCAGGAATTCAGTGACATGATTGTGCAATGCAATCTGTGAGGAGTTTTCCGTCATAAATAGGGGGATGGAAAGAAGTGTGACACAGAGTTAACAGTGCTTGCAATGGTCTGTTTTGAAACATTTTTCAAGAAACCACTCCCTGTGAGTTTCTCCACACAGATTGAGTTGATCGCATCTTATGTGGATTTACAAAAGGGCGATAGTACCAAAAGCAGCTAACATAATCTTGCATTTTCTTGGCAGGTAGTAGATTTTCTGAGGGTTGAACCACAGAAAATCAGGACAAAGTGAATTTCCCTCCAAGTGCATCAGCGATGTTGTAGGTTCAGCTTCTGATTGTGCAACTAATGATGGTATGCAGATGCAAGTGTGCTGTAGAATAGTGATGCACAAATCGGGAAGATGTGACCTACATAGCAAATACATGGCAGATTCGTGTTATATTCAAATCTGATCTGTTTTTTTTGTTACTCTATAGGTGCTTTTCTACTTGAGTAACATGGTGGCCATGGACAGGAGGCTGGAAGGTTTTCTTATCCCTGTGATGTCTTCTGTAATCATTGGAACGTTCCTTAGGTGGACATGTGTTTCAAAGCTTATGCATCTGCTGTACGTCTGCTTCTGTCTGACCATGTTGAGTTCATTTACAAGTAAGTTGCACCATCCGATCTAATCGTAGATATTTAATTTCAATACAAGCAATTGTCTGTCAAAATGCTAATTCAATCCAGTACGGATTCCATAAGCTAATTCATCTGTGTGATAATCAGCTATTTCATAAGAACATAAGAGCAGGAATAGGCTACGTGGCCCTTCGAGCCTACTCCGCCATTTAATAAGATCATGGCCGATCTGATCATAGACTCGACTCCATTTCCCTGCCCGCTCCCCATAACCCTTTATTCTCTTATTGCTCAAAAATCTGTCTATCTCTGCCTTAAATATATTCAATGACCCAGCCTCCACAGCTCTCTGGGGCAGAGAATTCCATAGATTTACAACCCTCTGAGAGAAGAAATTCCTCCTTATCTCAGTTTTAAATGGGCGGCCCCTTATTCTGAGACTATGTCCCCTAGTTTTAGTTTCCCCTGAGTGGAAATATCATTTCTGCATCCACCTTGTCGAGCCCCCTCATTGGGCCCAAGTTTCCACAAGAAAAAAAACGGGCGCCCCTCCAAGCTGGGCGCGCCCGTTTTTCGCGCCTTAAAACGGCGCCTAAAAAAAAAATCCCGATTCTGGAGCGTTCTTCAGCTCCTTGTCTGCCTGGCGCGGCGTGCAGGGGGACGGAGCCTACACTCGCGCCGATTTTGTAAGTGGGAGGGGGCGGGTACTATTTAAATTAGTTTTTTTCCTGCCGGCAATGCTGCACGTGCGCGTTGGAGCGTTCGCGCATGCTCAGTGTGAAAAAAACATTGGCACTCGGCCATTTTTGTAGTTCTTTGTAGCTGTTTAGTTTTTAAAATTTTTTAAATAAAAGTACATTGCCATCAGCACAGAGGCCTCTTGTAGCAGTGAGAAGGCTGCAGGAAGCCTCAGAAAGTTGAGGCAGCCGTTTCCCGACGACCTCCGTCTTTTGCCGTCGGGAAATGGCTCCTTAATTTCTGAGGCTTCCTGCAGCCTTCTCTCTTTCCCGCCAGCGGTCTGGAACGGCTCCATTCTCGCCCCCCCCCCTCCCCCTCCCCCCCCGCGTTCGGTCGGCTCCCTCCCCCCCCTCCCCCCCCCCCCCCCCCCCGCGTTCGGTCGGCTCCCTCCCCCTCCCCCCCCCCCCCCCCCCGCGTTCGGTCGGCTCCCTCCCCCTCCCCCCCCCCCCCGCGTTCGGTCGGCTCCCTCCCCCTCCCCCCCCCCCCGCGTTCGGTAGGTTCCCTCCCGCCCGCGTTCGGTCGGCTCCCTTCCCCCCCCCGTCGTTCGGTCGGCTCCCGCCCGCGTTCATCAGCTCTCTTTTCCCCCCCCCCCCCCCCCCCACCCCCCGCGTTCGTCGGCTCCCTTCCCTCCCCCCCACCCCCCCCTCCCGCGTTCGTCGGCTCCCTTCCCTCCCCCCCCCCGCGTTCGTCGGCTCCCTTCCCTCTTCTCCCCCCCCACCCCCGCGTTCGGTCGGCTCCCGCCCGCCCGCGTTCGTTGGCTCCCTTCCCTCCCACCCCCCCCTAAAAATCAGGCGCAAATCATGTGGAAACTTGGGCCCAATATCTTGTATGATTCGATAAGATCACCCCTTATTCTTCTGAACTCCAATGAGTATAGGCCCAACCTACTCAACCTTTCATGTCAACCCCCTCACCTCTGGAATCAACCTAGTGAACCTTCTCTGAACAGCCTCCAATGCAAGTATACCCTTCCTTAAATACGGAGACCAAAACTGTACACAGTATTCCAGGTGTGGCCTCACCAATACCCTATATAGTTGTAGCAGGACTTCTCTGCTTTTATACTCTATCCCCTTGCAATAAAGGTCAACATTCCATTTGCCTTCCTGATTACTTGCTATGCCTGCATACTAACTTTTTGCGTTTCATGCACAAGGCCCCCCAGGTCTCTCTGTACTGCAGCACTTTGCAATTTTTCTCCATTTAAATTATAATTTGCTTTTCTATTTTTTCTGCCAAAGTGGATAACTTCACATTTTGCCATATTATACTCCATCTGTCAAATTTTTGCCCACTCACTTAGCCTGTCTATATCCCATTGCAGATTTTGTGTGTCCTCACAATTTGCTTTCCCGCCCATCTTTGTATCATCAGCAAACTTGGCTACATTACCCTTCATCCAAGTCATTAATATAGATTCCTTGTACCTTGTACCTTCCAAATGTATCAGCCTGTGATTACTGCTTTGATAACACTTTCATAATTATGTTTATACTGTCAGCTACCAGCTGCTAGATGTTTGAGGAAAGAATAGTTATTGACATTTTAAGGAGAGGCTGTAGAAAATAGTTTGCAATAACATATGGGGCTCAATTTTCCCGGGTCAGTTGTGCCATTTTTTTGGCATGGAACGTTTTTTCTGGCGTAATTATTTAATTCAAAGTTTCCCCTGGAATCTGCACTGGCATAACTGCTTTAGTTACAATTTTTCTACGTTAGGTTTTTTTGACATTATGACGTTCCCTCATGTCTGCGTCAGTTTTCAGCATTTTTCGCAGTTTGCCTAAAAAGTTTCTATCCTAGGTCGGTGTATTTGGCCACTCTCAAAAAAACCTTCTGGTGAGTTAACAGAAAGCAGCGCACATTGAAAAATCGGTGCTGAAAGACGCCATTGTTTTTCATCGAAATTTTTGAAGGGAGTCGTAACACTTGAAATATCCATAATAAAGTTCAACTTTTTTTACCTTTCAACTGACTACATGGAAGTTTCATGGATTTCTGAAGTTTTCATTTTTTTTTTTACTCGCACGCCACCACTGAACATCTTCAAGCAGGGCTGAAGGGTTGTAGCATCGGCCTCTCGCCCGGACACGGGCTCGGGGCTCAGCTGGAAAACAAGCCTGGGGGGGGTGGTGGGGAGAGGGGAGGAGAGAGAGGTAGCGATCGGAAGGCTGCTGCACTAGGCACAAGACTGCAATGAGTTTGTGGGGGCGGGGGGGGGGGGGGAGAGAAGAGGCGGAGAAGGGGAGGAGTCACAAGACTGCAATTAGATGGCGGGGGGCGGTGGCTACTGGGAGAATAAAGTATGGCCTCGCCACCTGGCTCATAACAACACCCTTTCACATAACCCGGACGGAAGCTGACCCGGAATACAACATGTCGCACATTGCGACGCGCAGCATCATAGAGAGGACCATTGGCATCTTGAAACAGTGTTTCCGATGCCTGGACCATTTCGGAGGCTACTTGCTGTACTCCCCTGAGATTGTCGGTCAGTTCACTGTTCTGTGCTGCATAGCTTTAGCCATCATGAGGCAGAAATAGCTGATAGGAGAAGACCCACCTGCGGTAAGAGTGGCTGATGATAATGATGAGGAAGATGCAGATGATGAGCAGGAGGACGAGGAAGCCATGCAAGTGGCTGAACCCGGAGCACGATGGTGGTGGAGGGCGGGCCATCGTGCTCCTTTAACGATTGCTCGAGCCTTGCGCCAGCAGCTCATCTGTGAACGTTTTGCTGCCTGAAGGCTCAGTGACAACTATTCCACATGGACCATATTTACTGTTTGGACCTGTTCCATAATGTTGTGTTGTGTCAATGGAACAAATGATGGAAATGATTCTTATTTACTTCAAAAGCTGTGTTATTAATGGAACAAATAATGAAAATGATTCAGATTTAATGAAAATGTATCTTCTTCAAAAGTTTAACAAACAGTTCTTTGTAATTAACTTAACTTTAATAAAACTATTCTTGTATCAAACTTTAAAGTTTTCAGTAACGATCACTTACAAACTCTTAAGATCACCTTAAAAATTTTAAGATCACTTACTAACTTTTAAACTTGTAAATTTACATAGCTTACAAAAATCTTTTAATTTCGGACCAACAGTTACAACAGTAAAAATAATAACAACAATACCAACAACAGCAGCAAAGAATGATTGCACCCATCTCTCCTCCACCTTATTCTGAGACTGCCCGCCGAGTTTGTTCTTGGTGACTCCATCCCTGCTCGCAGGCAGTGGCGCAGTGTTTCTGGGGTTGGTACCAAGCTTATTCTTTCTAGGATCTCGGGTAGTGTGCACCTGTTGAGGAGTGGGGGGGGGGGGCGGCAGCAGGTGGAAATGTGGAGTGCCCGGCTTGGAGCTCTTCAGAGGCTGGTCTGGGGATTGGAATGGGAGAGGCAGTTGATCCTGTCGATGGGCGCAGGGTCTGGGCATGTTCTCTTATTGCAGCAGCTAACTCCAACATGCCATCCCTCATGCACCCTGACAGTGTCTCACCGACCTGCAACATTCCCTCCCTCATGTTGAGCAAAACTGTCTCAACTATCTGTGACATTCCCTCCCTCACGTTCAGCGATTGTGTTTGCACCATCTCTGACATTCCCTCCCTGATGTTCACTGACAGCGCATCAGCTACCTGTGACATTCCCTCCCTCATGGACACTGACATGGTTTCAGTTGACTGGGATATTCCCTCACTCATGGTCCCAGACATCGTTCCCATTTCTCGTGAGCTTGCTGTTACTTCTCCCGCCAGTCCCGCACATCATCACCCACCCCACTGATGATGTGCAGGAGTGATCGCGTAAGGTCAATGCTCTCCCCACTCATTGCCATCATCTGAACCACATCTGTTACATCCTGCACCTCAGGAGAGCACGGTCAAGCTCTTTCCCCTCCTCCCCACAGGTGTGGCTCGCACCCCACCACTGGGCCCCGCAGCTTCGGACGTTAGGAAACCATGGAATGTCCCACCAACACTCAAACCACTAGTCACGGAAGGGGCTGGCACCTCAATGGGCGGCACCTGCACTTCCCCCAAAGTCAGTAAAACAGTGGGGGCTTCATCCATCTCCATCCCCTCCCCCTCATCCCCATGCTCTTGGTCTGGAGGGTGGGCTTGGAAGATGTTCTCTTCAGGCTCGTCCTCGTCTGAATCTTTTTTTGCATCGTCAGGGTCAGCCTCAAGTTCTGCAAAATATAACAGAACACAGACACATGTTTAGTAGCAGAGGAGGGGGCATGAGTAGGCCCTCACAGTGCAGGCAGCAGGCTGATTTGAAGGAGCACGATGAATGATAGCACATTGCATTAACCGAAGCGTAGCTGACGGAGACATCTCCATGAACCGAAGCATGGCTAGCCCGCGCGGTACTTAACATTTAGCAAAGCCAGACTGTAATTTGCAGGATTTACCCCCTCCCTCGAGTGTGGGCCCAGCTTGTGCAGTGGTGGCTGCTTTTCTCCAGGCAGACCCCATCAAAGCAGCGACCCTCTCTTCCAATGGTGTCGGTGGCTGCAGATTTGCCGGGCCTCCTCCTGTTCGAGTTCTTTCCCTTTTATTATGTGCCACCTTTCTCTGCAAAGATGAAAATGTAACTTTTTAGAGAGGGTGTCTTTCTGCTGGATGGGACATATATAGCTGGTCACATTTACAATTGCAATTGCATTGAATAAATGAAAATATTACTTACACTAACTATTTAACTAAGGTCCTGCCATTTTTTACATGGGCCTCCAGATCTCGTGGTGGTCACCATTGCGCAGTAATCTTCTGCAACTTGGTTCCAGCGTTTCTTCATTTCTTTGTGTGATCTCTGCTGGTGGTCCCGCTCCTGCCATCTGGCCTCAATCACAGTAATATAGTGCCTCCACTTCATCCTGTAAGAAATTATAGTTCCTTGCACCGCGTTGCATCTTGTATTGCTGCAGATCCGATTTTTTCCAATGTTCTCTCACAGCACTTCTTCTCACACACACAACCGACTCTTTAAAAATGGCCGATTGCCAACCTGGAGCTGTACTGCGTCCATTGAAATAACGTCAAAAATGTCACACTTTTTTTTCTTGCGCATGCGCAGAAGGCGCAGCATCACCTTTTCAGCGCAGACAGCAGGCTCGACCCCCCCCCCCCCCCCCCCCCGAGGCGACTGGACATGCTGCGTGCTGCCAACTTTGAATTATACATCGGGGAAACTTTGGCAAACTATTTCTGGCCTAAAAAAATGGGTGTAACTCTGGCAATATGCCAGAAAACGGGCTTGGGCAAAATTGAGCCCATAGGTTTCAGTCATACTGGTCCCCATATTTTTTGGATAAATAATGAACCTGTTGTATATATTCATAACTGTTCATATCCTATATTAATTTCTATTTTTCAGCTTCTTGCACTTATTTCTCCCACACCATGTGGCATTCCTCAGTTGAGTTCAGAGGGTGGGTAGTTGAACTGCTCCCAGAATTCTGCCAGTGCTGTTGTACTGTTCCCTGCTAGAGGTTCTGAGTGAGCCAACTGAAGGGAGTAATTCAATGATTGTTCGCATACAGTATACCACAGAAGTCCCAGTCTAAAAAGATATTTAAATAACAAGTGGACACCGCTGCATAGCATGGGTGATAAAGCCACAGGCATATAATGTTCAGTTGGGTCCAGGAGTTCTATAAATATATTCCACCGGAGCCCATGTAATTTATTTATACATTGGTTAAGTTATTAACATTTGAAACAGGAATCTTGGATGTAATAAAAAGTATTTTGATTTCTATGTGGAATTATGGAGGAGTACTGTAATGGTTATGGAAATTGATTCATCTTCCTGACAGGTGGTGTTAGATCTTCATACTGTGTAGACATTGTAGAGGCTTCAGAGGAGTCCACAACTGCAGTCTACTTTTGAAAATGAATCTTAGTATTGTGAGGGCCTGGTGTTTGCACTGGGGCTAATTATGGCATGCAAATGTATTCTTTTATTATTAGTTTCTGTCACTGTAATATATTTCGTTTGTCAGTGTGTTTCTGCATTAGTCGGTTGTTTTCTATAGTTTTGAGTTTTTTGAGAAAAGAAATTCCAGAAATAGTGTGTAACCTAATCATGCAATTCCACCTGAGATGACCAAAATGAGTCCTGCTCTACATGCTCCACCCATCAGTTATATTTTTCTTTTTCCCTGGGGAAGTGTTAAAAATGCCCATCCTCTCCCTGATAATTCAGTTGAGTGTTAATTTGACGTGAAGAATCAAAGGTGAAAATTCACATCCTACCACTTTGGACATATTACAGAGGGGTTTTTAATCCTTTTGTGCCACTGAGCAGAAAGCTAATTCAACACTTGTCTAATCGTCTTGTTAAGTAATTTGATGATCTAATTTGTCCATCCTCATCAATTGCGCACACACAGAGTCAGTTCTACTTTTTACTATGTGATTACTGTTACTAAATTAAACATCTGTTTCTCAGCTTAATAATTTAGGGACATTAAATTTATAATGTCTTTAGGAGTTGGACAGTGTGTGCAGAAAGCACAGTTTGCTGTATGTGAGCTAGTAGTAGTGACATGGAAACACCATTTATAACAACAGTTCTGGTACTCTATATTCATAAGATTTTTTGGAAGGGATTAAATTCCAGTTTAATTCTAAATCTTTGCTTTATTCAGTGGAGGTTAGAAAGAAAGACTTAGATTTATATGACGCCTTTCACGACCACCGGACATCTCAAAGTGATTTACAGCCAATTAAGTACTTTTGGAGTGTTGTTTAGGAAACGCGGCAGCCAATTTGCACACAAGCAAGCTTCCACAAACAGCAATGTGATAATGACCAGATAATCTGTTTTTGTTAATGATTGAGGGATAAATATTGCCCAGGACAGCGGCGATAACTTCCCTGCTCTTCGAAATAATGCCATGGGATCTTTTATGTCAACCTGAGAGAGCAGACTTGACCTTTTAGCTCCCGATTCACCCTGCCCTCTTATTAATAAGAATACATTGTGGAAAATAAAAGGGACCCTTTCTTTTGCAGCTTTAAAATGTGCGTACATTTTGGCACTTGAAGTACCTCTCCCAATTGACCATTCTCCTTGCGTGTGCCTAGAAAATTAGTATTTGTAGGCTATTTGCCTGAGCACGATCCGATTCTAACACTAACGCATGCACTTGCACAGTCTTGCACTCGACCTCGAACTTTGGACTGGGGTCATCAGCAGTTGTTGCTAAGCATTCAATACAACTATTAAAACTAGTGGCCCTTGTCTTATTCCTGTATCAATGCCAATGACATCTAATCAATTGACTGGATCATGCATGTTGTGTTTAAGGATCAGTGTTGGCATGTTTACTATCATTTACTGGTTGCCAGCTGTCAGAATCTTGCTTGCAGAGTACACAGCTCAGAGGATTACACTAGGTTAACTCTCGAGTCCTAAATCTCCTAATAGCTCATATAATGCCCATCTTTCATAGTGTAGCCTGAAAATGCTGGCATTTTGTGTATTTCTAATGTAAAATAATATGATCAGAATTTGGGGAAGTTTCATACAGAAGCTTCAATGAACAGTCGGTATTGTATGACTATAATAGTATCTGCTCTGCAGCTTTTCGGAGTACGTGAAGAGTTCTCCTAAGCTTGTTAGCTAATGGTTCAAGCACTACAGACAACAGTAGTTACTGGGGATAATGTGGGGAAATTGCCTGGGGTGCTCGATGGAAAGGTTGGAAAATAACGTGGAAAATATATTTTATTTTGTTGTTTCAGCTTGTGTTTTTGATGATCCTGAATGTTGTGTATCTCAATTTTATTTTATTTGTAACTAATTATCTTTTCTTGAAAATATTTATCTTTATCAAAAAATAAAATAAATTCCATCTTTACGAATATTTTTATATCTTGTTTTATCTATCCACCATTTGGAGAAATGGAGGATGTGTTTGCCAAGGATTTGTAGCATGTTATTTATTGATAAAAACATTTAATTCTGTATCTGGACTGAAGGAGTCAGTCAGTTTAAAATATATTGTAATATTTCTTCATGATTATCTTGTGGTATTTTGCTGCGAATGTTTGTCATTGTTTAAGTGTATAATTTGACAGTACAATTACGCACTGTGATAATTTGTATCCAAAGCACTGGAGTCTATTCAGGTCATCCAATACCCTGAGGCAATTTTTGGAGCTGGCAAAGGCAAATTATATAACTGACTGAGCTTAACTGGGCTGATGTATATTGTTCATTTAAAAGAATGCATTTATTCAGCAATGTATAGAAATGCATAACTAGACGATACTTAAAGTGTGAGAAACATTGCTGAGGAAATTTTCAAACATTCTGCAGAAGCTATTTCATCCAGGTTGAAATTGTATCTGGGTTTCCAAACTCAGTTTTAACAGTTTAAAAAAATTGTTGGACAGTACTATACACACTTCCCAAATTATGCACACAAGGTTCTGATACAACTTGAATGAAAGTTTTTTTTTCATCTCTTGGAAAGCTCACATTTTCCCTCTGCATCTAACACCATAAAAAGTTACCACAATAATCTATTTGTACTTATATTGGGTCTTCAACACAGAAAAGGCACTTTACAGAACAGAAAAAGAACGATGCCGAGTCGTCGTGGGCAAATTAGCAGTTATGACTGAAAAGATGGATTTTGAGAAGGCTTTTAAAAGGTGTTTTTAGGAGACAGGAGGAATTGAAGTAGAAACAACTGGCGGCTTTGCTGCTTGCGCTATGGTGGCGTGAAGTGAGTGGAAGATGCATGTGCGTGAGTTCTTTTAACGTGGGGTGGCCGTTGCACACCAGCTACCACATGGACTTAGCAGAGCGAGGTCTTGGCCCAGTGGCAAGGGGGTCCAAGATGACTGGAGACCAAGCACTACTGTATGGGCCCAATTGTTTACGGTGGGATGTGAGCCGTAAGCTCGGCTGCTGAGCAGCACCTTTCGCAGAGATGGTGAGAGATCCAAGGTGTGGAGAGTGGGAGTGAGAGGTTTGAAGCAGTGCTTCCCTCTCCTAGGTATTCGCTCCAACACCGCCTTCAATGTGCCAGTGCAGCCTTCGGTCGCCTGAGGAAGAGTGTTTGAAGACCAAGACCTCAATTCTGGCACCAAACTCATGGTCGACAGGGCATTAGTGATACCCACCCTCTTGTATGGCTCAGAAACATGGATTATATACAGCAGACACCTCAAATCGCTGGAGAAATATCACCAGCGCTGACTCCACAAGATCCTGCAAATCCACTGGCAAGACAGACGCACCAACGTCCGTGTTCTTGATCAGGCCATCATCTCCAGCATCGAAGCATTGACCACGCTCGATCAGCTCTGTTGGGCAGACCACATCGTCTGCATGCCCGACAGACTCCCAAAGCAAGCGCTCTGCATGGAGCTTCAACATGGCAAGCGAGCCTTGGGCGAGCAGAGGAGGTGCTTCAAGGACACCCTCAAAGCCTCCCTGACAAAATACAACATCCCCACTGACTTTTGGGAATCCCTGGCCCACGACCGCCCAAAGTGGAGGAAGAGCATCCGGGAGGGCGCTGAGCACCTAGAGTTCCATCGCCGAGAACAAGCAGAAACCAAGCATACACAGCGGAAAGAGCGTGTATCAACCAAGGCTCCCCGGCCACCCTCTCCTTCAACCATTGTCTGCCCCACCTGTGATAGAGACGGTAGGTTCTGCATTGGACTCCTCAGTCACCTGAAAACTCACCTTTGAGTGGAAGCAAGTTATCCTCGACTCTGAGGGACTGCCTATGATGATGGAGTGAAGTGGGGGAGGGGTTTGGGTGTGGGGAGGGAGAACAAAGGAGGTCAGAGTCCTAACCGCTGGAAGGAAAGACAGGGGTTCCTAGACTGGATAATGTTGTAGAGGTAAAGTTAGTGATGCGGTGGAAAGATTTGTAGATGCGGATGAGGATTTTAAATTGCATTCTGTTAGATGACGGGAGATGTTGTAGGTCAGTGAGGCTAGGGGTGACATGTGGGGTGTCCTGTGCAGTGGCGTTTTGGATGATTTAGAGCTCATAAATGGCATGGCGGTGTAAAGGCTAGAAAGAAAGAACGATTTGGATTTATATAGGGCGTTTCTCGACCACCGGATTCCTCAAAGCACTTTACAGCCAATGAAGTGCCTTTGAAGTGTAGTCACTGTTGTAATATGGGAAACGCGGCAGCCACTTTGCGCACAGCAAGCTCCCACAAACAGCAATGTGATAATGACCAGATAATCTGTTTTTTTTTAATGTTGATTGAGGGATAAATATTGGCCAGGCAAGGAAGGCATTGGTGAAATGACAGAAAATAAATGTTTAAAAATTGTTCAACCTCCAGCTAAGTTGATTACAGTACCATAATATTTACATTGCAAGAGACTGTCACCTTGGAAACTGAAGTCTAGCCTTCACATCAATGATAAGCTTGCACAGATTCATTTCACCAGTGTCATGGTCATCTGGGGGAGGAGTGAAGTGTTCATTGCCTCACAACTCAAGACATCTAAAAGTCTTCTCATTTTCCAGATTGCAGGAGACCAATGTTCCCTCTGCTGCGCGGACCATTCACAATTCTGCACATGCGCAGCTTTTCCATTTAAAAGTCGGTGAGCCGGCTGTGCGGGACCTCGAGTGTTGCGCTGCCGCGCAGCTTAAAGGAAACATTGCATGAGACCAATTCTGGGTCATCCTTATTGTGCTCAATCAGTATCTTGTTTATTAATTACCACCAAGATAAATTAGATTTTTTTTTTAGCCTGCAAGAATTGGTCCAATTGTGGTATTTTCCACCTTTCAGAGGAAGCAAGAAAGAAAAAACTTGCATTGATACAGTGCTTCACAGCCAATTCATTACTTTTGCTGTCATGTAGGTTTAAGATTGTAGCCAATTTGTATGTAGCAAAGCTCCACAAAATGCAATGAGATAAATGACCAGCTAATCTGTTTTGGTAGTGTTAATTTGAGGGTTAAATGTGGTCCAGGATACTGGGAGAATATGGCTGCTCCTCTACAAATAGTATCATGTGGTATTTTATGTCCACATGAGCAAGCAGTTTAACATTTCCTCAATAGACAGCACCTTCGGCAATGCAGCATTCCTCAGTACTTGACTTGATTATTTGCTGAAGTCTGTGGAGTGGGGCTTAAGGCCATGATCTTCCATCAACGAGGTGAGCGTGCTACCACCGAGTTAAACTGGAAAATGTGGTTGGCATCCTATACGATCTCCAATGAAATATATCCTGCTGGTTAGGCTAATTGTTAAATCTATACAAGCTGACCCATATACAAGGGTGCATGTTTCAGATAATCCAAAAACGTACAAAAGAATTGACAGGAAAAGACTAGCTGTTCCATCGAGCCTGCCCCAGACAGTAATGATGCCTTAAGCATCATGATTCACAACAACCTCGCCCACCAATAATCATATACTCTCCTGTGAGACGTCATCAAGGTCCAGGTCAGTGATTGGAGCGTGGGCAGATCTAGCGGGAGCAGCGAGGTCGGGGCGAAGGAACAGCGAGAGACTAGAGGGACGTGATTGAGTTCAGGACCAGGGACCCTGGGGCAGCACGGGCCAGCCCACACTCCAACATGTGTGCACACTAGGTCCATGCAGCAGAGCAGGTCTCCAGTCATCTTGGATAACCCTTGCCACTGGACCAAGACCTAACTTGTCAAGCTCATGTGGTGGCTGGTGTGCAGCGGCCACCTCACGTTTTTTTTTTAAATCCACACACTGGCATCTTCCACCCTTCAGGATGTAGTTCGGGACCTCAAATATTAGGTCCTTCATTGAAACACCTGTGAACTTATCCTTTTTTTTGGCGTGGAAGCAAGTCATCCTCGTTTCGCGGGACTGCCTATGATGATGATGATGATGACTCCTGTGCGAGGCCAAACAAACAGATTAAATACTTGTCGCACTGCTTGTCTTGCTTTCTTCCTGCTGGCAAAATTCAGTGTTAACAACAAACTTAACCTATTGCCGGATGTTAATGACTATATTAAAGACTTGGATGAAAGGACCGAGTGTAATGTATCCAAGTTTGCTGATGATATAAAGCTAGGTGGGAAAGTAAGCTATGAGGAGAACACAAGAGTGGCCAAGAAGGTGGCAGATGGAATCCAGGTGCAGCATCGAAAATCCAGAGTTCTGGAATGACTCGGACGATCGGTGGCAGGGTCTACCGGAATCTGTAAAATGTTCCGGAATCTGGACCTGCTATCCTCGGGATCTCTTGCCTCGCCTCGCTGCCCTTACCTCGGGGTCTCCTTGCCGGCCGGTGCGAACACGCCCGCCAGGCCATCTCCTCTGCGGGGCCCATCCGAACACTACCTCGGCGGGGTCTGCCCGCACATCTTCTCGGCGGGGCCCGCCCCCCCCCCCTCCCTCTTTCTAACGTTCCGAATCCGGAAATATCCAAACCTGGGCTCCGGGTGTTTCTGGATTCGTGACGTCAAAGACGATCGAAAGCCCGGAATCCGGAACGGCCTCGGTCCCGAGGGTCCGGATTCTCGATGTTGCACCTGTATAATGTGGGGAAATGTGAGTTTATTCACTTTGGTGGGTAGAATAGAAAAACAGAATATATTTTAAATGGTCAGGAACTATTAAATGTTCACAGATTTAGGTGTCCTTAGACAGAGCTAGCATGCAGGTACAGCAAGCAATTAGGAAGGCAAATCATATTTTGGCCTTTATTGCAAGAGAGTTTGGAGTACAAAAGTAAGGAAGTCTT
This sequence comes from Pristiophorus japonicus, assembly GCF_044704955.1. NCBI lineage: Eukaryota > Metazoa > Chordata > Chondrichthyes > Pristiophoridae > Pristiophorus > Pristiophorus japonicus. The sequence goes on along the minus strand of NC_091990.1, from coordinate 33,534,966 downwards.
GTTACAATTGTACAGGGCTTTGATGCGACCACACCTGGACTACTGTGCACAGTTTTGGTCTCCTTATCTGAGGAAGGCTATACTTGCCTTAGAGGCAGTGCAACAAAGGTTCACTAGATTGATTGCTGGGAAGAGAGGGTTGTCCTATGAGGAGTGTGTGAGTGAGTAGATTGGGGCTATACACTCGAGTTTCGAAAAATGAGAGCTGATCATATTTAAACATACAAGATTCTGAGGGTGATTGACAGGGTAGATGCTGAGAGGCTATTTCCCTAGGCTGGAGAGTCTAGAACTAGGGGGCATAGTCTCAGGATAAGGGGAGGAATTTCTTCATTCAGAGGGTTGTGAAGCTTTGGAATTATCTGCCCCAAAGGGCTGTGAATGCAGAGTCATTGAGTATATACAAGGCTGAGATAGATAGATAGATGTTTGCACTCTTATGGAGATCGGGTGGGAAAGTGGAGTTGAGGTACAAGATCAGCCATGATCTTATTGAATGATGGAACAGGCTCGATGAGCCGAATGGCCTACTCCTGCTCCTAATTCTTATGTTTTATGTGAAACTTGTATAGAAGCCACCAGTGGGAGGAGAAGATGCAGACATGATGTGACAATGCTCTATTGCTGATTTTTGCTATGGATGGGAATCTAATATCAGGAACCAGCTGTCCCTTTCTCTGAACCATGGCTTCAGCTTCGAGTTATGCTTTGGAAATGGAGAAGGAATAAAATCAGGCCTAGTATCATGATTAGCCCTGACAAAATCTCAATTCAAGTGCCTGATCTTTCTGTTCTTAGTATCTTGTTTTAAAGGCGAAGAAATGAGCAGCCGAGACCGCAGGATTACTGTGGCAGCTTCCCAATCCCCCTCCTCCAAAAAGTTCAGCAATAGTCAAGTTACTCTCTGGAAATGTGTAATGTTAAATTCAGTGAAAACCCAGTGAGCAGGATAAAACAAACTATTGCAAATAACACTGAGGTTCTCTCATTTATTTATTAAAATGTTGCAACTTTCACCAATACCTTGCGGCTACTGTAAATGGTCTAGCCTGTGGAAGTTGATTTGTTGAATTCTGCCCATAGCTCTGTTTAGTTAAGTCCAGAATGGCATCTTGATTAAAGATTTCTGCTTTGCTGAATTCTGGCTGAAAGAGAACATGTAAAGATTGAGGACCGATGTTGAATGAATGAAAGAAGCTGGGGGTGGGGTGGGGAAATAAGTGTTAAATATATATATATGTAATATATTGAGGAGAAAAATGTAGCAGTTTGCCATTTCAAAGTGCAGATAAACCTGTGCCTGACCAGTGAAACCCTCTAACTTTGCATTAATGTCCTGCTGTGTCAGTGCCGCTGGTTTTATAACGTGCAGGTCTTGCGCATCTGTCGACAATATCAAAGCAAACCTGTCGCATTCGGGGAATTCAGTTTTTTAAAAAATGAGTTCCATACCATGGTTCTTAGCAAATCTGGCAAGTGCAATTTGGTGTTGCTGCCAATTGTACGAGAGCCACATATCTGGTTACTGCTGCTAACGTGACACTTAGCCCAATGCAAATGCAGCTTGTAATGATCACCATGATTTACATAAACAATTACAGATTAATTTTGGGACCATTGGTTAATGCAGAGTCACTGCATAATTTCAAACTGTTCAGCACCATTGGCCACAAAGGAATGGTTTATTTTACGTGAGTACCAGTCTAATGTGTATTCAGTTTATACAGTATATGCAAGAATGGGATTTTTAAAAATCAATTAGACAACAGTTAGGTTCAAGGAAATTCATGTCTCCCTGGACCTGGATTGTTACACATTTTTAGTTCACAAACATTACAGTAATAACGCTACTGCAGTGTTTGGTGTATTTAAAGTAATAACTTGTAGAACTGAAGCACTTACATTGTAATTAACATAATCAGAATGTATATACTTTAAATCCAGCCATCAATATTTCCCCACTCATTCCTTACTCAGTTAGTGTCTGCTACTTTTTCATCTGAGTCAGAAGGTTGTGTTCAAGCCCACTCCATGATTTTATCCAGGCTGGTACACCAGTTCAATACTGATAAAATGCTGCAGTGTCAGAGATACCATCCTTCAGATGAAACTAAACCGTGACCTCGTCTGCCTCTTCCTCTAATTTGGATGGATGTTACATATCCTCCCCAAGACGCTATTCGAGGAAGAGGAGGGCATTCCCCAGTGTCCCTCAACCATCACCACTGAAAACAGATGGACTGGTTATTCACCTGCTTTTGAGACACAGCTGTTGGAAAAATGGTTGCTGTGTTTGCCCACATAATGGCCATATATTTGAGTAATTTGTCATTTAAGTGAGATGTTTGAGAGACACAAGACATTATCTGAATCCTTCATACTTGGTTTTGAAGAGAGGTGACAATGTTATCCACAGCACCATCCACCTTGGAGCCATTAAAATCAGTCACGTTGCCCAATGCTGTTTGCATTGTCCTCACTCGCGTCTTTCACAACTGCCCTGGCCCCCACCCTTCTACTTCCCCTTTGTGACTGGACCAGGATTTAATCCAACCTCAAATCTGAGGCCTCAAGCATGCAATTGTAAACGTTGCCAGGAGCTTGTTTAAATTTTCTTGAGCACTATTGCTGTCTTTGAAAAATATTCTTAGGATTTGTTGAAAGCACTTAAAGAACTTTAAGCTAATTCCCAGCAATGGCTCGGAATGCAGCTTTTCCCACTGCAGTTGGTGGACTTTCCACATGGGCTTCATCAGCTGTGACCTGGGGAAATACACTGACTATATAATTCAAATTTAGAGATTTGCATAGCTCACAGCTGTCACACCTCGAATACACATACCTAATTCCTGCCCTCCCTGCTGTCGGTGTTCCTATACCCCAGGACTTCTCTCCCACTCCAACCATCATCCATGGTACTCCCTTCCCAGTGTTCTCAAACCCTGCAGCTACCCCTCTGTTCTCTCAGAGCCTTGCCCATTCTATCTTATTCCTACATCCAATGTTCCTGGACTTTCGGACCACTCTCACTCGTATCACTACCAATTGATATTACTACATGCAGTTCCTACAACTTGCTTTCAACCTACCTGCAACTTGTAACATCTCTCCTACTATCTTCTTCTGAGTTCTAGCTTAAAAAGGTTAGAAATAAAACAAACTTAAACAGCTAAATGGATGTTTACAGCCACTAATGCATGGTTTACATGCAAGAAGAGCAAATTTGAGTGAAAATATGAATAAGACTCCTACAGTATTAAATTGCATTTTTATTATACTGAAAATCAGTGGCCCTGATACTAAATTATACATTATATTGCATAAATGCATCCTGCAACTTAACTGTGAGCAACACCATGGGAGATTTGCTAATGTGCTTTAAAAAAAATTGACCTTTTGAAAATGACAGGGAATATATACCAGATTGCAATTAAGTGAGTAGCAGGAGTGGGGATGGAGGGAGCAGGACCAGGGGGATGTTGGGCTTGGGAAGCATGGAGAGGTTGCTCTGGGCTTAATATAATTGGGGCAGAACTGTTGGAGCTTGAAAACAATACTCAGATTCTTTAGGACTGGGAGGGTCATCGAGTTTAGAACTATATTGTGGTCTGCAGTTTCGTATTACCAGAAGGGAGATAACAGGTTTGGAAGAATTTGGAGTTGCATCTTGCTAAAACAGGATTGTGTGATCTAGAAACACTGGCGAGGGGAAAGGTTCCTGGCTTTCAGATGAGGTGGTGTAATTTGGTAGCAGTGGGTGGGTTTCCGAGTGTACAAGTGTTGAAAGGGTTTGTGGGGTGCAGGAGAATTCACGGTGTCTGAGTCCTGAAGTGAGAGGCTTTGGAATTGGCAAATGCTGGGGCAGTCTCTGTATTGGGAAGATAGGCCTGCCAGATGTGGAAGCAGTGGAGGCTGTTCCTAGGTTTTAGAGTATTTATTTGGGGGAATATAGAGGGGCAGGGAGATGGTGGGGGAGGTTCAAGCACTTACTGGAATATCGGAGGATCTGGGTGAGAGTAATGTAAGTGATGTGTGATCTGGGAACAGTAGAGTAGGCCCATCGAAGTGCTGGGAGAATGTAAGGATCTAAGTTGGCAGCTGATCAAGGGGGATGTGGAAGTACGGGAGAGCAGATCCCAGGGACTGAGGAGAGGAATCCTGAAGTATTGGGGGGGGTGGGGTGGGGTAGCAGATTGTCGTCACGATGTGGGAGGGGGTTAAGAACATGTGACCTGAACTCTCCCAGGATCTTCAGACATACTGTTTGGATTGCCAGCTTTAAAAAGTGAAAATCATACTCCATACTTTGTCTATTTGATTACCTCAATGGTGGGTAAATCCAAGTTGGTAAGTGGACTATAAGTGCAGTGAGCACTTCCAAGTCACATCGTCAGGAACTTGGCATGGGCAGTGTTCCTTGAGAGTTGTTGGGTGGATTGGCAGCAGGCCCTAGCACACAGACATGGATAGTAGACTGGAAGGAGATGGATGTGATAGCGGTGAGAGCTAGGGGGAAACCGCTATTTTGGAGACCGCTAGGAAAATAGTGAGTTATGTGTAACAGGAAAGTTTAACCAGATGGGGAACAAAGAAATGGCGGACCAATTGAACAAGTACTTTGGTTCGGTATTCACTAAGGAGGACACAAACAACCTTCCGGATATAAAAGGGGTCAGAGGGTCTAGTAAGGAGGAGGAACTGAGGGAAATCCTTATTAGTCGGGAAATTGTGTTGGGGAAATTGATGGGATTGAAGGCCGATAAATCCCCAGGGCCTGATGGACTGCATCCCAGAGTACTTAAGGTGGTGGCCTTGGAAATAGCGGATGCATTGACAGTCATTTTCCAACATTCCATTGACTCTGGATCAGTTCCTATGGAGTGGAGGGTAGCCAATGTAACCCCACTTTTTAAAAAAGGAGGGAGAGAAAAAACAGGGAATTATAGACCGGTCAGCCTGACCTCATAGTGGATAAAATGATGGAATCAATTATTAAGGATGCCATAGCAGCGCATTTGGAAAGAGGTGACATGATAGGTCCAAGTCAGCATGGATTTGTGAAAGGGAAATCATGCTTGACAAATCTTCTGGAATTTTTTGAAGATGTTTCCAGTAGAGTGGACAAGGGAGAACCAGTTGATGTGGTATATTTGGACTTTCAGAAGGCTTTCGACAAGGTCCCACACAAGAGATTAATGTGCAAAGTTAAAGCACATGGGATTGGGGGTAGTGTGCTGACATGGATTGAGAACTGGTTGTCAGACAGGAAGCAAAGAGTAGGAGTAAATGGGTACTTTTCAGAATGGCAGGCAGTGACTAGTGGGGTACCGCAAGGTTCTGTGCTGGGGCCCCAGCTGTTTACACTGTACATTAATGATTTAGACGAGGGGATTAAATGTAGTATCTCCAAATTTGCGGATGACACTAAGTTGGGTGGCAGTGTGAGCTGCGAGGAGGATGCTATGAGGCTGCAGAGTGACTTGAATAGGTTAGGTGAGTGGGCAAATGCATGGCAGATGAAGTATATTGTGGATAAATGTGAGGTTATCCTCTTTGGTGGTAAAAACAGAGAGACAGACTATTATCTGAATGGTGACAGATTAGGAAAAGGGGAGGTGCAACGAGACCTGGGTGTCATGGTACATCAGTCATTGAAGGTTTGCATGCAGGTACAGCAGACGGTTAAGAAAGCAAATGGCATGTTGGCCTTCATAGCGAGGGGATTTGAGTACAGGGGCAGGGAGGTGTTGCTAGAGTTATACAGGGCCTTGGTGAGGCCACACCTGGAGTATTGTCTGCAGGTTTGGTCTCCTAACTTGAGGAAGGACATTCTTGCTATTGAGGGAGTGCAGCGAAGGTTCACCAGACTGATTCCCGGGATGGCGGGACTGACCTATCAACTGGGCTTGTATTCACTGGAGTTCAGAAGAATGAGAGGGGACCTCATAGAAACGTTTAAAATTCTGATGGGTTCAGACAGGTTAGATGCAGGAAGAATGTTTCCAATGTGGGGGAAGTCCAGAACCAGGGGTCACAGTCTAAGGATAAGGGGTAAGCCATTTAGGACCGAAATGAAGAGAAACTTCTTCATCCAGAGAGTGGTGAACCTGTGGAATTCTCTACCACAGAAAGTTGTTGAGGCCAATTCACTAAATATATTCAAAAAGGAGTTAGATAAAGTCCTTACCACTAGGGGGGATCAAGGGGTATGGCGAGAAAGCAGGAATAGGGTACTGAAGTTCCATGTTCAGCCATGAACTTATTGAATGGCGGTGCAGGCTAGAAGAGCCGAATGGCCTACTCCTGCACCTAATTTCTATGTTTCTATGATAAAAAAAAGTGTTGCAGAAAACTAGTATTATACTTGCAGGAAGTATGTGATATACACAGTGCTTTTTGGTATGTTATAGATATTTGCAGCTCACCCCTGACATTGCTCATGGTCAGTCAGAGATGAGGTGGAGGTCCTGAATTTTGGAAGAACATACGGTGGAGTTTGGGAACAATGGTTGGAGGGTACTGCTTTAGTCTGGCATCACTGGGAAAGGAGAATGTGGTATTATCAGAACTGTGGAGTGGGAATCTCAGGTTTGTCCGAAATGGGGATGGAATTTGGGGTTTGATTCGCTAATGTCTTCCTGATGAAAGAGAGTGGCAGGGAATGGATCTTCCAGCACTTGATTAGGGTGGGGTGTTGAAGAACTGGTGGGACAGGTTTCTAACTTTTAAGATATCCCTGCAAACATTAAATTTGCCAATTGGTTCCTGTAATTGTCTCTCCATTTCTTGCTCTCCTCTGCACCCCTCCCTCACAAGCACGTGTACAAGTGGGAATTAGAGGGTTTCTGTCTGCTTATAAATTTCAACTCATTTGTATTCTTTGAGTGTTTATCTGTCTGAGCAATTCATAATAGAAATCATCATCATCATCATCATAGACAGTCCCTCGGAATTGAGGAAGACTTGCTTCCTCTCCTGAAGTGAGTTCTTTGGTGGCTGAACAGTCCAAAACGAGCGCCACAGACTCTGTCACAGGTGGGACAGATAGTCGTTGTGGGAAGGGATGGATGAGACTGGTTTGCCGCACGCTCTTTCTACTGCCTACGCTTGATTTCTGCATGTTCTCGGCGTTGAGACTCTAGGTGCTCAGCGCCCTCTCGGATGCACTTCCTCCACTTCGGGCGGTCTTGGGCCAGGGACTCCCAGGTGTCAGTGGGGATGTCGCATTTTATCAGGGAGGCTTTGAGGGTGTCCTTGTAGCGTTTCCACTGCTCACCTTTGGCTCGTTTGCCGTGAAGGAGCTCTGAGTAGAGCACTTGCTTTGGGAGTCACGTGTCTGGCATGCGAACTATGTGGCCTGCCCAGTGGAGCTGATCGAGTATGGTCAGTGTTTCAATGCTGGGGATGTTGGCCTGGATGAGAACGCTGATGTTGGTGTGCCTGTCCCCAACACCGCCTCCAGTGCGCCAGTGCAGCCTTCGGCCGCCTGAGGAAAAGAGAGTGTTTGAAGACTAGGCCCTCAAAACTGCCACCAAGCTCATGGTCTACAGGGCATAAAAGAAAACAGTATTTGTTAATAAACAAAAAATATATATAATGATAGATATATCCAGCTCATGGACATACTGGCTGCCAGAATTTGTATACATATTACAACATCTGAACTGTTTGTAAAAGGCAATTATGGGAAGTTCAATGCTTCTGACTAATTGTTTGTTTTAATTAATTTTTTCCTAGTGCCTCATTATTCACCTTTTTGATCCCAAGATTTGACAAGTGTTGAATTTGTGTGCTATTGCGTTGTGAAGCTATGGATTATTTTACGCCTTCTATTGGTTCTATATGGGGGAAAAAAGTTATAATTTAATTTTAAAATGGCACAGTTGTAAAATAATTCCTCTGCCCTTCTGTGCATAAAGAAAGTAAGATTATAACGTTCTTTCCTCCTTATTGCATATTTCATTCACCAAGAGTAAGTTGAAAAATTGCTATGAAAAGGAATGAATACCTCTAGTTCAATTCAGCATTAAATCTACCCGCTGTACTGTTGTGAATGACTGCTTATTTGAAGTAAAGGGCTGACCTTCATTTGAATAATGTAAGTGTATAGTTAAGTAAATTGGTAGTTATGATGTCTACATACTATTTTCTCTCAATTTCTATCTGTCAAGAAATATCAAAAATTGAGATGATTAACACTGAAAGGCGTGGGTAAGAAAATAATGTTTTATAAATCAGAAACAATAAAATTCCTTCTCTTTAAATCTCTCTTTACCCTGGATTAGTTATTTATGTGCTCTAGCTCTGTAAGAAACTTCAAGATTTTGCATAACTCCTTCCTGTGATTTTGTAATTATGTTCCGGCCTCATATAGTTTGCTTCAGTTTTTCATTTTGTCGTCATCTGCATAAGACATTAAAGCTATTTGGAACACATTCCCAGTGGAGTTTGGTTCCATACAGTAGCCATTTGTAAAGCATGGTGGACCAGTCCGCTCAGATAACTTTAAAGAGGCAACGTTTCAATGTGTTTTCTCCATTTGGCAATAGAATATCTGTTTGATTGTAATTCAGTCTTCTTGTACAAAGAATGAGGAAGCTTGTGAAAAATCTAGGTAATTCAACACTTAGATTTGTTGAGCAGGATGTTGGGTTTAAGGATATAAAGGAGAATATTTCCAGAAACTTTGGCACACTTCTAGAAATCACTGGAACCTGGAGAAAAGCAGATGTTTCTATTATTTTTAAGCAAGTGATTCAGGAAACGGCAGACAAGTGAGTTTGTCGTCCATTGTGAGTAAAGTTAAGCATACTGTTATTAAAGATAAAGATCATGGCGCATCTGGACAGAAACAAAGTAATAAAAGGTAGCCATTTTAGCTTGCTGGTTTTCTTTGAGGGTGTGACAAAAGAACTTGAAAGGAGTAAGGCAGTGGGTGTGGTGTATTTGTATTTCAGTAGGGCCTTTGATACAGTTCTTCTGGAAAGGCTGGTGCTGAAAATAAAGCAGGTGGGAATCAGTGGAAATATTTTACAATGGATACGTAATTCGTTGTGATACAGGCATTGTAATCGGCTTGGGAGAATTTTACCGGTGGGGTTCCACAGAGATCAGTTTTAGGACCTTCAAGATTTAAGATCTTCATAAATGATCTGAAGCTAGGAGTCACAAGCACAATGACTACATTTCAGATGATGAAAGGCTAAAGAAGATGGTAGACTCCAATACTGAATAGGATAAACTACACGAGCATTTGAATATACTTGTGAACTGGACAGATCCGTGGGTGATGAAATTCAATGTAGAGAAATGCAGTTCACTTGGGAAAGAAAAAAAATCCAGTAAGGGACCATTATTGAATGAAAAGAAAATAATGTGCATGGAAACTGAAAGAGATCTGGGAGTCATGCCTTACTGAGTCAAGGGAGTCATGGTTGAGAATAAATTGAACCTATCGCAACAATGTTTGGTGGCAGGGAGTGAAGCAAATCAGATCTTTGGGTATATCAAAGAGTAAAATATTGAGCTGAAATAGTGAGATGAACCTGCCACTTCAAAAATCATTGATGGGGCCGCACTTGGAATACTGTGTACAGTTCTGCTTGCTGCAGTACAGAAAAGGATATTGCAGCTATTAAAAGCTTACAGAAGAGAACAACCAGAATGATTTGAGGGGATGGAATGATTACAATATGAGGAGCGATTATGTAAATTGAGCATATTCTCACTGGAAAAGTGAAAGCTGAGAGGTGATATGATTGCTGTTTATAGGATTCCAAAGGGACTAGATAATGTTTACAAAGACGAGCTATTTCACCTTATCCAGAACAGTAGAACCAGAGTACACAGCTTGCACTTGAAGAGGGGCAAATTAAAATGAATCTTCAGAAACTTTATTGTATTGAGCTGGTGGCCAATCTTTGGAACAGGCTCCTTAGGGAGATGGTGGAAGCAGATTGTGTTGATTCATTTAAATGCAAATTAGATAGTTTGTTTTTCAAATAATATTTTGGGATACGGTATATAAGTAATTTGAAACATGGCATATGAGGAGGCGGGAGCTCAGAGCAGCGCGAGTCCAGGGTCGGCGAGAGGCCTATAAAGGCCAGCGGGAGTCAGGCAGTTTGAGCAGTCAGTCGAGGAGGTGGGAGCTCGGAGCAGCGCGAGTCCGGGGTCGGCGAGAGGCCTATAAAGGCCAGTGGGAGTCGAGCAGTCAGTCGAGGAGGCGGGAGCTCGGAGCAGCGCGAGTCCAGGGTCGGCGAGAGGCCTATAAAGGCCAGCGGGAGTCAGGCAGTTCGAGCAGTCAGTCGAGGAGGTGGGAGCTCGGAGCAGCGCGAGTCTGGGGTCGGCGAGAGGCCTATAAAGGCCAGCGGGAGTCGAGCAGTTTGAGCAGTCAGTCGAGGAGGCGGGAGCTCGGAGCAGCGCGAGTCCGGGGTCGGCGAGAGGCTTACCGGTGCAGCTACAGGGAGAAGGCAAAGAAAGAAACAAAGGTGACGTCACAGCCTAGGGGGTAAGTGATTGGCTGGTGATTGGTGAGTAGTTTTTCTTTTTCTTCTTATATTAGTCAGGAACTTTTAACATTGTTGTTGCCAATTTAAGTGTATCTAAGGGTTAAGTCATGGCAGGAGAGCTCGGTCGGGTGTTATGCTCCTCCTGTACCATGTGGGAACCCAGGGACACTTCCGGTGTCCCTGACGACTACGTGTGCAGGGAGTGTATCCACCTCCAGCTCCTGACTGTCCGCGTTGCGGAGTTGGAGCTGAGGGTGGATTCGCTCTGGAGCATCCACGATGCTGAGAATGACGTGAATATCACGTGTAGTGAGTTGGTCTTACCGCAGGGAAAGGGTCCACAGCCAGCTAGGGAATGGAAGACCAGCAGGAAGAGTAGTGCAAGGAAGGTAGTGCAGGGGTCCCCTGTGGTCATCCCCCTGCAAAACAGATACACTGTTTTGAGTACTGTTGAGGGGGATGACTCATCAGGGGAGGGCAGCAGCAGCCAAGTTCATGGCACCGTGGCTGGCTCTGCTGCACAGGAGGGCAAGAAAAAGAGTGGGACAGCAATAGTGATAGGGGATTCAATGGTGAGGGGAATAGATAGGCGTTTCTGCGGCCGCGACCGAGACTCCAGGATGGTATGTTGCCTCCCTGGTGCAAGGGTCAAGGATGTCTCGCAGCGGGTGCAGGACATTCTGAAATGGGAGGGAGAACAGCCAGTTGTCGTGGTGCACATTGGTACCAACGACATAGGTAAAAAAAGAGATGAGGTCCTACGAAACGAATTTAAGGAGCTAGGAGCTAAATTAAAAAGTAGGACCTCAAAAGTAGTAATCTCGGGATTGCTACCAGTGCCACGTGATAGTCAGAGTAGGAATCGCAGGATAGCGCAGATGAATACGTGGCTTGAGCAGTGGTGCAGCAGGGAGGGATTCAAATTCCTGGGGCATTGGGACCGGTTCTGGGGGAGGTGGGACCAGTACAAACCGGACGGTCTGCACCTGGGCAGGACCGGAACCAATGTCCTAGGGGGAGTGTTTGCTAGTGCTGTTGGGGAGGATTTAAACTAATATGGCAGGGGGATGGGAACCAATGCAGGGAGACAGAGGGAAACAAAAAGGAGGCAAAAGCAAAAGACAGAAAGGAGATGAGGAAAAGTGGAGGGCGGAGAAACCCAAGGCAAAGAACAAAAAGGGCCACTGTACAGCAAAATTCTAAAAGGACAAAGGGTGTTAAAAAAACAAGCCTGAAGGCTTTGTGTCTTAATGCAAGGAGTATCCGCAATAAGGTGGATGAATTAATTGTGCAAATAGATGTTAATAAATATGATGTGATTGGGATTACGGAGACGTGGCTCCAGGATGATCAGGGCTGGGAACTCAACATTCAGGGGTATTCAACATTCAGGAAGGATAGAATAAAAGGAAAAGGAGGTGGGGTAGCATTGTTGGTTAAAGAGGAGATTAATGCAATAGTTAGGAAAGACATTAGCTTGGATGATGTGGAATCTATATGGGTAGAGCTGCAGAACACCAAAGGGCAAAAAACGTTAGTAGGAGTTGTGTACAGACCTCCAAACAGTAATAGGGATGTTGGGGAGGGCATCAAACAGGAAGTTAGGGGTGCATGCAATAAAGGTGTAGCAGTTATAATGGGTGACTTTAATATGCACATAGATTGGGCTAGCCAAACTGGAAGCAATACGGTGGAGGAGGATTTCCTGGAGTGCATAAGGGATGGTTTTCTAGACCAATATGTTGAGGAACCAACTAGGGGGGAGGCCATCTTAGACTGGGTGTTGTGTAATGAGAGAGGATTAATTAGCAATCTCATTGTGCGAGGCCCCTTGGGGAAGAGTGACCATAATATGGTGGAATTCTGCATTAGGATGGAGAATGAAACAGTAAATTCAGAGACCATGGTCCAGAACTTAAAGAAGGGTAACTTTGAAGGTATGAGGCGTGAATTGGCTAGGATAGATTGGCGAATGATAGTTAGGGGGTTAACTGTGGATGGGCAATGGCAGACATTTAGAGACCGCATGGATGAATTACAACAATTGTACATTCCTGTCTGGCGTAAAAGTGAAAAAGGGAAGGTGGCTCAACCGTGGCTATCTAGGGAAATCGGGGATAGTATTAAAGCCAAGGAAGTGGCATACAAATTGGCCAGAAATAGCAGCGAACCTGGGGACTGGGAGAAATTTAGAACTCAGCAGAGGAGGACAAAGGGTTTGATTAGGGCAGGGAAAATGGAGTACGAGAAGAAGCTTGCAGGGAACATTAAGATGGATTGCAAAAGTTTCTATAGGTATGTAAAGAGAAAAAGGTTAGTAAAGACAAACGTAGGTCCCCTGCAGTCAGAATCAGGGGAAGTCATAACGGGGAACAAAGAAATAGCAGACCAATTGAACAAGTACTTTGGTTCGGTATTCACTAAGGAGGATACAAATAACCTTCCGGATATAAAAGGGGTCAGAGGGTCTAGTAAGGAGGGGGAACTGAGGGAAATCTTTATTAGTCGGGAAATTGTGTTGGGGAAATTGATGGGATTGAAGGCCGATAAATCCCCAGGGCCTGATGGACTGCATCCCAGAGTACTTAAGGAGGTGGCCTTGGAAATAGCGGATGCATTGACAGTCATTTTCCAACATTCCATTGACTCTGGATCAGTTCCTATGGAGTAGAGGGTAGCCAATGTAACCCCACTTTTTAAAAAAGGAGGGAGAGAGAAAACAGGGAATTATAGACCGGTCAGCCTGACCTCAGTAATGGGTAAAATGATGGAATCAATTATTAAGGATGTCATAGCAGTGCATCTGGAAAATGGTGACATGATAGGTCCAAGTCAGCATTGATTTGTGAAAGGGAAATCATGCTTGACAAATCTTCTGGAATTTTTTGAGGATGTTTCCAGTAAAGTGGACAAAGGAGAACCAGTTGATGTGGTATATTTGGACTTTCAGAAGGCTTTCGACAAGGTCCCACACAGGAGATTAATGTGCAAAGTTAAAGCACATGGGATTGGGGGTAGTGTGCTGACGTGGATTGAAAACTGGTTGTCAGACAGGAAGCAAAGAGTAGGAGTAAACGGGTACTTTTCAGAATGGCAGGCAGTGACTAGTGGGGTGCCGCAAGGTTCTGTGCTGGGGCCCCAGCTGTTTACATTGTACATTAATGATTTAGACGAGGGGATTAAATGCAGTATCTCCAAATTTGCAGATGACACTAAGTTGGGTGGCAGTGTGAGCTGCGAGGAGGATGCTATTAGGCTGCATAGTGACTTGGATAGGTTAGGTGAGTGGGAAAATGCATGGCAGATGAAATATAATGTGGATAAATGTGAGGTTATCCACTTTGGTGGTAAAAACAGAGAGACAGACTATTATCTGAATGGTGACAGATTAGGAAAAGGGAAGGTGCAACGAGACCTGGGTGTCATGGTACATCACTCATTGAAGGTTAGCATGCAGGTACAGCAGGCGGTTAAGAAAGCAAATGGCATGTTGGCCTTCATAGCGAGGGGATTTGAATACAGGGGCAGGGAGGTGTTGCTACAGTTGTACAGGGCCTTGGTGAGGCCACACCTGGAGTATTGTGTACAGTTTTGGTCTCCTAACTTGAGGAAGGACATTCTTGCTATTGAGGGAGTGCAGCGAAGATTCACCAGACTGATTCCTGGGATGGTGGGACTGACCTATCAAGAAAGACTGGATCAACTGGGCTTGTATTCACTGGAGTTCAGAAGAATGAGAGGGGACCTCATAGAAACGTTTAAAATTCTGACGGGTTTAGACAGGTTAGATGCAGGAAGAATGTTCCCAATGTTGGGGAAGTCCAGAACCAGGGGTCACAGTCTGAGGATAAGGGGTAAGCCATTTAGGACTGAGATGAGGAGAAACTTCTTCACCCAGAGAGTGGTGAACCTGTGGAATTCTCTACCACAGAAAGTAGTTGAGGCCAATTCACTAAATATATTCAAAAGGGAGTTAGATGAAGTCCTTACTACTCGGTGGATCAAGGGTTATGGCGAGAAAGCAGGAAGCGGGTACTGAAGTTTCATGTTCAGCCATGAACTCATTGAATGGCGGTGCAGGCTAGAAGGGCTGAATGGCCTGCTCCTGCACCTATTTTCTATGTTTCTATGGTAAATGTAGTATGCTTGGGAGGAACAGGTAGCTTTGGACCTATAGCATCTCGTGTCTGGGTCTGTTGTAGACTAATTGATAATTGATTGCTATGATTAGTCAACTGTATTATTGTTTAATGATGTAACTACCAGAATGGTAGACGCTGAACTGGATGAACCTTGATTTTTTTTTTTATTCCAATGTCTACCCAATTCAAAGATTTCCACTCTACTGGTTAGGAGTCACATACTCTTCTTCTATATTGGGGCTCAAATTGCGGTCTCCGTAACGCCATACTCTGAGTATGCCGTCTTAATTATTTGAAAGGCCCCGAAAGTTCTGGATTTCCGCATGCAGTTGGACATGCAGGTACACCTTGACAGATCATCCAACCTGCATGAAAACTCGGTGGTGTAGAGTCGAGCTATTTGCCCATCAACCGTCCAGCTTGGTTGGTAAAAGCAGGCATGGGGCCTGCTTTCATCAGCCTAAGGGTATATATAAACCTTAAATAGAACAATTAAAAATCCAACATAATGCACATGCATTTTAAATCAGTTTATGCATGGATTGTAAAATGACATTTTTATTGAGGTTGGTGCAATGAAGGGATTTATGAATAAAATTGCAATTCAGCACATTGTATAATTATTAGGATTCTGTATATTGTATGATTATTAGGATTCTGTATATTGTATAATGATTTGGAGATTCCATTGCATATCATTAGGGAATTTCCTTTATAAATGATTGCAATGGAATTCTCCTTTGTGATTGGAGGACCAGGCCCACATGATCCCAGGGACGCTTCCAAACCGTCTGTGTCCCAGGGATCCGTGGGCCTTTACGCTGCTGTATACCTGGAGGCCCAAGACTGCAACTTTACCCAGCCTGCAGGTACCTTTGTACTCTGGAGGTACACCTCCGACCGCAATTTCTAACACACTTTTTTTAAATAGCTAATTACATAGCTATGTCAACATTCTGAGCCATGCGAGGAATTTTATGGCAATGTGCGACTACCAAACTCTTTTTTACTGGGAACCAGACCAGCCACAATTGCTGTGGTAAAGCAAGGTTCCTACTGTGTTACCAAACATCATAGGCTAGAAATTATGGTTGGAGGTGTAACTCCGGAGTATGCCATCAACCTGCAAATTAATTACAAAAGTACCTGCTGGCGGCCTGGCTGCAAAATATTGCTGTCTCAGGCATTGAGGCGGAGGGCAGCGTAATGGTCCACAGATCCCAGGTTCACAGGTGGTTCATATGAGCATAGTCCACAATGCTAAAGGAGAATTCCATTGCAATCATCTACACAGGGAATCCATATGCAATGGAATCCCGAAATGTAAAAATCATGCAATTATCAGAATTGGAATTTTAATTGTGGTTACTTTCATTGCACCAAACTCAATAAAAATTTAATTTTTGACAATTTTGTACATCATTAAAACTGCAGTCCGGGCCAATATTTGCATAAACATTTAATACAGTGTGTGTGCATAATTTAGGATATGTAAATGTTTAAGTTAAGCCTTGGATATCCCCTTACGCTGATGTAAGCAGGCCCTGCGCCTGTTTGCTTCAACCGTAAGATGTACGTGGGCAATTGCTGGCCGGTCGTTGGGCAAATAGCTTAACACTGCGCCAGCGATTGCTTTTTTGTGAACCCCGCACATGCGGAAATCCCAAACTTGCAGAGCATTTGTCAGGGAATTCGACGGCATATTCAAAGTACACCATCACAGACACCGCAATTACAGGTCTGTCGCTTCACATTTATTTTTAATCCTTGACCCACACAAATGCACTTTGAACATAGCATTCATAATGGTGCATGTAGAAAACATTTATGTTTTGCAATCTGAATTGTTATACCATAATTTGTGTTTTAAAAAGAATACTTGGAAACTCTGGAAAAGTTTTAAAATAAAACTGAAATGACACAACTAACTGATCACGTATGGAAAAGTGGGATCTTTCACCCCTCACTATTAAAGCATTTTCTGCCTGTGTTCTCCAATATAGGTGCAAGTACAGAGAGCTGCAAGACAGTCGCGAGTCCGAGCGGGGTGCTTATGCAAGTCAGACTGGGAAGTCGATTTGTGGAGCAAGTGGAGGAAGCCGGTTCCATTCAGTCCTGTAGAGACGCCTGCTGCCGGAAATGCCACTGTAATGTTGCATGGCTACTGGAAGGCAAGTGTTACCTTTTGGACTGCAGACTGCAAAGAAACTGTCAGCTAAATCGAACAGGCAGATTGGACTCTATCCTAATGTTTATTCATAAACTTCCTCCTTGTGGGGATTCACAGAGTCCTGTGCACAGAATTTTAAAAGAAAATTTTCATTACAAAGCCGAGCCTAGGACTCCTGATCTGACCAGAATTGACAGAACTCCGGTTAAAGGCCAATTATCTGGAAATTCATTGGCAGCAAAGCAAAATAAAATATTTTCCAGGACAAGACGTGAGGCATTGGCACTATCTGGTAGTCTGAATCTGGATCAAATCGATAAAGAATCTACTTCTAAACAGATACAAACTGCACAGCCTATCGGTGGCAACAAGGAGTTAAGTCCATCTGGAGATGCAGAACAGCAAAGCACTAAGCATTTAAAACCACAACAGCATACAGAAAATGACCCACAGAGCTCTTGGCAAAGCCTTAAGAAAAATAATGACACTGTGAATGACCAAGATGCTGAACAGTCTGCGCCCATTTTAGATGAGAGAAACTTGGAGATACAGACTCTACCTCCAGAGGTAAATCTTTAAATTTTTAACGTAACCTTCCCATCTGAACTAATGCTGAACTAAAAATGATAGGCGTAGATATATTTTTCTTCAGAGTTTGGTATATGGTTATATTCTTCCTTTGAATGTGTTCACATTAAGAAACAATTGGTGGCATACCATATCGATGAATGTGTCATAGACAGCCAATGATTCTTCTCATAGTGAATTCTGAGGGCATTGGGTGATTCATCATAGTGGAATATCATTGTACAAGTCACCTTAGACCACTCTGTTTACATACAACCACTGCAGCACTGGAAGTGACCTAGAAGAAGATTTCCCTCTTGACAATGAGGAGTAATATTTTGGTATAATTCTTATCAAAATATAGAATGGCATTTCCCATTAACATTTTGAATAAGAAGAATTTTTCACCCAAAATTGCCAAAGTTTTGGTTTTTAAATTTTCCTTACATTTTGGGAAAAATGGAAACCTAAATTGTAGCTTAAAGCAGCTGTCTACCTTAAATTGCTGTAAATGTACTATTAATGTTCTAACACACAAAAATACAGAACTGTGCTCTACCTGCCATGTTGAAGTTGCCATTTTCAATGTGAGAGACTGAGGCAAATGCAGTTATAATGTAGTCTGAGCAGTGGATTGTGAACTCTGGTTGGTTGGACATATCCCTGGAGTTTTCATCACATGACCTCCAACCACCCCACCCACTCAAACATTCTTTTTTCCCATTTCCAATATTTTTCTAAGTGTTTAAAGATTTTTTTTTAATCGCACAATTTTTAAAAAAAAATGCCCCTTTGATTTTTCTCCCTGGTTGCTTGCAGTAATGCCCAGGAGATTCATCTTTATTTCCTGGAGGGTTAGCAACCTTAACTGAGCAAGTGGTGTATACATGCTAACCTCACTGTTATATCTGCCACTTCACCTTACCTGGGTATTGGATGGAGGGAGTGGGGCGAGCTGGAATTGAGCTGTTCTGCTTTATCACTTCAAATTACATTCAAGAAAATTAGATGTATAAAGTATGTAAAACAGATTACAATAAAGCAGAATTTTTACTTGGCCCATTCTCTACATACAATTATCCTTTAAGCCTAATGACAGTCTATGCTATACCTGTATACCGAATTATTGACTTAAAATGTGATTTTCTATTTTTTTAGTGCTAAGTGGCAGATCACTGAGATTAGTTGAGTGTTGGAGAGATCGTTTATGTCAAAAGATATTAAGCCTAATCGCAAAAAGCTAATAAAGCTCCATCAATCTGACATTCAGATATATTTGGTTACTTAACGCTCAACAGTTGGGATTTTGTTTATTAAAGGCCAAGTTCTCATGACTTGCTAAATGAAGGTTTATCATGTATGTTGCTGATTTGTTTCTAAAGCTTTTCTTCACAAAAAGAGTTTTTAGGTCATTTCAAATTCATGAAGAAATTGTTTCTTCTAATACGAGATGTAGCGAGGAATGCTCTGAGACAGGCTGAGTAGTATCTGGCAATGAGTTACGAAGCTGTAATTCAATTGAGTGTTTGAGTGGTCCTAAAGCAAAACCAGAATGCTTTCTGAGCACCAAGATTGAACTACAGGAGAATGGTAATGTAGGTCAAAGCAAAGTACTTCTTCCTATTTACCAAAACTAAGATATTTTTAAACAAATCTCCTACCTATTTGGAGAAAAGTTAGTTGCTGTCTCGTGCAAAATCCCTGCAGAGGCCTGACACCTTGCATGTGGTGAGCTATTGATTTTCACTTGACCAATCACAACAAGGTGTTGAATAACTAAACAGGCAAACAATCTCTGCTCTGGATCATCCAAAAAAGAGAAATATATTGATCTCTCTACTTTTAATTCCACCACTCTGCTTCATTTGTTCCCTGTCAGCTGAACATGAATCTTTACTTGCCACATTTGCTATAGTACAGTTATCCTTTAAATGTAATGGCAAACTATGCTTAAATGAATTATTGACTTAAAATGTCAATAATTTTTTTAGTGCTAAGTGCCAGATGCACTGAGCATTGTTGAATGTTGGAGGGATAGTTTTTGTCAAAAATTATTAAACCTCACAGTAAAATGCTCCTGGCTGTGTGTGGTACTGGGTAGCGTGTAATTAAGAGTTTTAGTCGTGGGTTAACTCAATGGATTGCACCTTTTCACAATTATTTCCCAACAAAATCAATATATTAAAATCGACATTGGTTAATGCTGCCCCTCTGTAATTTCCCCCACAGAATTTACATGAATTAACCAACATTTGCTCTTTTAAATTGTTTCTGGCCCATGTCAAATTATGAAGTAAGAAGTATTATTTACAATGCTTGAATTGACAATGATAAATACTTAGTTAGTGATGGAACTAAATGTGTATGGTGTAAAGGATGTAGGAAAGGTGCTCAATGAGGTTCTGCATTTTTTTCATTTATTTATATAAATCACAGAATAATGTTAGGTTTTTTGTTTCCTATTATGCAGAAATGTTGATCGTTGATCACCCATCACCCCTGTGCTTTCTGACCTACATTGGCTCCCGGTTAAACAATGCCTCGATTTCAAAATTCTCATCCTTGTTTACAAATCACTCCATGGTCTCGCCCCTCCCTATCCATAATCTTTTTCAGCCTCACAACCCCACAAGATGTTTGCTCTCCTCAAATTTTGCCCTCTTGAACATCCTCATTATAATTGCTCAACCATTGGTGGCCGTGCCTTCAGCTGTTGGGCCCTAAGCTCTGGAACTCCCTCCCTAAACCTCTCCGGCTCTCTACCTCTCTTTCCTCCTTTAAGGCGCTCCTTAAAACCTACCTCTTTGACCAATCTGCCGTAATTTCTTCTTTGATGGTTCGGTGTCAAATTTATCTGTTTTATCTTGTTACACTGCTGTGAAGCGCCTTGGGATATTTTACTACGTCAAAGGTGCTATATAAATAAAATTATTATTTTGAAAGATTGGGAAGACTGTAGAAATTCACTGGGATTAAATCTTGTTGGATATGTGTTGGCACAAAACTGTAATCCGTCCTGTTTGAATAAAGCTGTAATGGTGCTACGGGTCATTTTTAAGAATCAACAAACCAATAGGAGTAGAAGGGCTGGAAATTTGATTGAGGTTTTTTAGTGTGTTAATGTCAGGCAGTCGCTAAATTTAGCGTTGGGACATTGGTTGCGGCGGCAGCCAAAATATTCAGTGGTTGCGTCCTGACAGTGGAGTGGAGCGTTAAGGGAAGCGAGCCACACTTCTTTTGGGGCGCTAGGCTGGTTGAGCAACTGAATATCTTTTGCTAAAGAGCCGGCTTCGTAGCGCCCTATGAGAGGTCTCCCTGCAACAAAAAAAAAATCAGAAAATAAAATGCAAAAAAAATGCCCTATATATTACCCACCCCAATTAAAGCTAAATCAATCACACTTGCCTCATGCAAACATTCCTTCCTTTAGCACTGCCAGGACAGCTCTGCTCGCCAGCTTTCCCTGGCGGTGTCACTACAGGGCGTTATGGGTGCAGCGCAAAACAAATTTTGAATGCGTGTCGATACCAGGGTGTGCCGCTCCCGGGCAACACTCCTCTGCGCCGCCGGTGAATTTGCCAAGTGGCGCCAATGCAGGCACTCGCGGCTGCAAACCTTTAGTGCCCTTGTAGCACCCCTCGTGTGGTGCGCTATCCAAATGAATTTCTAGCCCCAAATGTTTTTTTTTAACTTGGAAATTGAATGTTAGTGATTTAACCCCAGACCATTGCAGGCTTTTCAATTGTATTCCAGGATCTGGATTGGCATCCAGGATACACTAATCTTAGTGCCCCATTGAGAAAAAGATGGATCAGTCTATTAGTGAATGCAAAGTGATGGTAAAAATTTGGAATCTTCCTTTAGTCCTCCACAGTATGCTAAAATAGTGGCAGCTCCTGCAAGTTGTTCAGTATTGGCTCATTCCCAACATCAAGGCATTTAGCAGATTCCTGACCTGACTCTCAAAGCCATACAACCAGTTTAACATTGATGTACACCTGAAAATGCTTGGCATCAACGCAGAACTGGTCTTCTAACTACAGCTTTGAATGTGAATTCATTTGACAGAAGTATGTTCTTCTTGTGGTCTGCGGATCCCCCAATGGATCCATTAGCCACAGGAGGGAGGGGCTGAACGTCCGAGGTTGATCTCAGCCAAGGCAGCAGTTCGGATGCCACAGTTGGCCTCAGCACCCATGTTAAGGAGGGACAAATCGGACAGAGTTTCCATTCTGGTTGCTATCTTTAACTGTTGCTATAAGTGTGTTTGTGTGGATATCAGTGAAGGTAAGAGCATGATCCAGGAGTGTATATATACGATATTGTAATCGGGTACAGTACCTTGAACAATACATTCTCATGTGTGCTCTCTAAGCCAGCAGGCAGTAAATGTCCTTACTGTTGGTGTGGTGACAAAATGCAGTGTCACACCTAGCAAGCTGCAAATGATTCGCAACACTGGGCGGAGGATTTAGTTTGTGAGCAAGTTAATGACACTTTTAAATGGATTGTGTTAAGCTCTCTTCACAGAATTGTCAGAGTATAGTGATGCAGTAATGCTGCATGAGTAAAACACTTAAGTTAGCCTCAAAGGAATAAGTGTTTCCTTCAGTGAGAAATTTAGTTTAAGAAACAAAGTGGGGGGTGGGGAATAGAAAATAATTCAGTTAAAAGGGAAATCTTCAAGTTTTGTATGAAACCATTCAGAATTGTTGAATTTCATTACTTGATCTCTACACTGATACCCCTCCCAATCTCTAATCCCCTCCAGCCTGCAACCCTCCAAGATATCTGCACTCTTTCAATTCTGGCCTTTTGAGCATCCCTGATTTTAATCGCTCCACCATTGGTGGCCATGCATTCAGCTTCCTCAATCCTAAGTTTGGAACTCCCTCCCTAAACCTCTCCACCTCTCTATCACGCTTTCCTCGTGTAAGACCCTCCTTAAAACCTACCTTTTTGACCAAGCTTTTGGTTATCTGCCCTAATATCTCCTTGTATGGCTCGGTGTCAAATTTTGTTTTATAATACTCCTGTGACACACCTTGGGACATTTTACATTAAAGATGCTATATAAAAACTTGTTGTTTAAAGTTGTAAGAGGTTTTTAATTGACGTACATCCTTGCTTCGCTCCCTTGTTGGCACAGTGAGGTTATCTAGTGAATAGCGGAGACATAAAGACCAGGAAGGTGAGCAGTTTGATCCACAGTTTGTGCTGATTTAGCAGATCTCACTTAGCTTGGCAATAAGGGTGTTTCAGTTGCCCCATCAGCACTGTTTTAGGGAGGTCTTTTTATTGGATTCTCAGGAAAGTACATTCACATTTTATGAACCTATTTTTTATTAAATATATATCTCTTTATACATTTACATGTATACTTTCCGAAGATATTTTGAGGCCACTGCATACTTAGCTGTATTTTCCCTTACATAATTTATGAACTTCTTGCGCATCTTGACTACACGATTGCCGGTGTGAGAATTGCGTTGAAGGCGTTTGCACTGGGACAGCTTGTTTTGGTTTTGGGTTCTGAGAGTTAGTTGGGCTTGCATTGAGTGGGGGGGCTCTGCATACTGGGAGTCTTGTTGGTTGGGGTCAGTACCCTAACAGCCATTGACTGGGTAGCTTGTGTGGAGTGGATCTTCAAGATTGGGTCCCAGATTGCTTGTATTTCCCTAGTTCCAGGTTCCAGGTAGTGATCGAACATCACTTTTGATTGTAATATCCCACGTGTCTCAGCCACATGGTTTGTTGTAAGTAGAGCTGCACTCTACCTTAACTGGTGCTCTCAAATCTTCCAATACCTGCTCTGCTCAATCCCCCCTCCCAGGCCCCCCCCACCACCACCAATTTGGACATTTTGCTATGTAATACCACCATCATATCAGCTATTTGAGATTGCATATTAACTATGACATTTTTAATTGGTAAGGAGTAATGTAATACTTTGTTTTATATGCAAGATACATTTAAGCGTTTATACTTCTGTTTATCTCTTTCAGCACTAATGTTTCTGGGATTTTATTTCTGCACGGACAGTTTAAATGCGAATAATTTATTTTATAAATGCATTTTAAGTAGTCTTCCATTTTTAGGTGGATTTGTCAAATAAAGTTATAAAAATCATATTTTAATTTTGACAAAAAATGTGCATGTAATCTAAGAATTAATCTTTGCCCATTTGTTTAGGTCCCTAAGAGCACCTCTTTGCCAAGCACTGCCTCTTTGGTTGTTCCTTCTTCTAATTCCAAATTGTCCAGTCCATCAGCCAATCAGAAATGGACGCAAATGAATTCAACAAACAACAGTATAGTTGGGACATTGCCATTTGTCACCATTTCACCCCCGCTCCTGATCACTCTGCCAGCTCAAGTGAAAACTACTGTGCAAAGTATAAGGCCTGCTTCTACATCCAGCACTACAAGTGCAACCACAGTTGTTCCAGAGAAACCAGGTAAGCTGAATCTATTGATTGATCTGTCCTGGCAGCACAGGAGCTATGAGTATTGATTGTTTCATTGATACTTCAGTAGTGGGATGGGTGACTAGCAATTATAAAATCCACACAACGCTGATTCCTGCTCAATGCAAAATTCATGATCCCAGCAAGTCTTTCTAACCAGCAGACCTGACATATAGTAAGCTGAATTTTCACCATCACCGATTGGGCACTAATCTGACTGAGCAGATCACCCACCCTAGATAGAACCCACCCAATTTTCATCCCCTCTATATCAATGGGATGACAATCAGGCAGGTTCTGCAATGGGTGGGCTGTCTGCTCTACTAGATTATAGCCCATGAGTTGAAAGTGAAAATTAACCCTTCTGCTTGTCTCCAACAAACTTCTTCCAATAATAAAAAAAAGAGAAGGTCTCGTATAGGAGTTTTTTTACTTCATGGTCTTTTGGAGGAGGAAAGGAAAGAGTAGTTTAAAGGAAAGGAAGAACTTGCATTTACATAGTGCCTTTCAAAATCTCAGGACACCCAAAGTGCTTTGCAGCCAATGAAGTACTTTTGAAGTGTAGCTACAATTGTATTGTAGGGAAACACAGTAACTAATTTGAGCTAAATTGGTAAATAACCAGATAGTCTATTTTCAATGGTGTGTGGGTTGAGGGGCAAAGATTGGCTGGACACCAGGAATACTCCCCTGCTTTTCTAGAATAGCGCTGTAGAACTTTTAGATCCACTGTGAGGACAGACAAGGTCTCGGTTTAATATCTTATCTGAAAGACGGCACCTGCGACAGTGCAACACTCCCTCGGTACTGTACTAGGCGGTACCACCTAGATTCTCTAGATTTTCTGCTCAAGTCTCTGGAGTGAGGCTTGAACCCATGATCTTCTGACTCTGAGGCAAGAGAGCTATCACTGAGCCAAGGCTGACACTGAAATGCCTTTACCAGCCTATTTTAATACGTGTTGTTGATATAAAAATTAGGATTATATAAAAAAATCAATACTGAGTCATGTTTTGAAATCTCAGCTATACTTGCAACTACTAAATGTTAAGTATAACACCAAGTGTCTCATTTCTACTCGACTTAGGACTTGTCTCTTACCCAGGATTAGGTGTTGTCCCTCAAATATAATTTTCTCAATTTCCCAGATTTGCTTTTGGGATTCAATACTGTAAAAGTATGCAGCATTATCAAACATCTTGTATAATTAATTCCAGGACTATATTTTTGTACTGAAATAAAAACAGAAAAAGATGGAAATATTCAGCAGGTCAGGCAGCATCTGTGAGAGAGAAACAAAGTTAACAACTGGCGAAAGGTCATCAACCTGAAACATTAACTCTGTTTCTCTCTCCACAGATGCTGCCTGACCTGCTGAGTATTTCCAGCATTTTCAGGGAGGGGGGGGGTTCAGATTTCCAGCATCTACCGTATTTTGTTTTGTATATTTTTGCACTTGGTTTCTGAATTATTATCTCTGAATAATCCCTCATGTATGTTCAGTTTTTTGGCACCAAGTTTCGGCCTCAGTTGCTCCTGATTTTTTGGAGCAACTGGTGTAGAACGGAGTACCTTAGAAATTAAAATTCTCGGCATTTAGTTTGCTCCAGTTCTAGTCAGTTAGAACAGTTTCACTTTGGAACAGAATTTTTTTTTCAAAAGGGGGCGTGTCCAGCCACTTACGCCTGTTTTCAAAGTTTCGGCAGTGAAAACTTACTCCAAACTAACTTAAAATGGAGTAAGTGAAGATTTTTGTACGCTCGAAAAAACCTTGTCTACACTTTAGAAAATCAGGCGTAGGTTACAAATCAGGCATAGGGAATGGGGGGGGGGGGTTTAAAGGGAAGTTTGCAAACATTAAACACTTCAGTTTTACAAATAAAGAGCCATCGTCAATAATAAATGATAAAAACATCAATAAATCAACAAATAAATCAATCAAAAAAAATCAATAAGAAATAATTTTTTTTTTTTTAAATCAATAAAACAAAACATTTTCTACTTACCGACTGAAGCACCGGGAGCCCTCCAACAGCGTACTGGGATCCCCCCCCACCCCCAGTGTGTCTCTGTCAGTGTCTCTATCTGTCTGTGTCTCACTCTCTGTCTGTCAGCGTCTGTGTTTCTGACAGGAAGGGGGGGAAGGGGAAAGGGGAAGGGGGGGAAGGGGAAAGGAGAAGGGGGGGGGAAGGGGAAAGGAGAAGGGGGGGGGAAGGGGAAAGGAGAAGGGGGGGAGGGAAAGGAGAAGGGGGTGGGGGGAGGCTGAATGGGGACGGGCCCGGCTGAATGGGCCGGGCCCGGCCGGGCCCGTCCCCAGCACCAGATTTACAGGTAGGTGGCGTTGGGTCGGGTCGGGAGCGCGGGTCGGGTCCGGGGGAGGCGGTCGGGAGCACGGGTCGGGTCGGTGGGGGGGGGGGGGGGAGGATGGAGGTCGGGTTGGTTCGGGTGGGGGCGGGGGGAGGGAGATCGGTCAAGTTGGGTCAGGTCCGGTCCGGGGGGGTGGTGGGGGAGAGGGAGGTCGGGTGGGGGGCGGTGGGGAACGCGGGTCGGGTCCAGTCCAGGGGGTCGGGTCGGGTCCGGGGGCGGTGGGGGGGTGGGGAAGCGGGAGTCGAGTCGGGTTGGGAGGAAGCAGGAGCTGGCCGTGGGAGGAGCCTTATGCACGCAGCCCCAATGAGGCCATTCGGCTAGGGGCTGCGTGCTTCGGGCCTCTCCCACACAGTTTTGGGTGCCTGGAGCTACTGCACATGTGCGCTCACTGTAGCGCACATGTGCAGAGGTCCCGGCACTGTTTTCAGCGCAGGGACCTAGCTCCGCCCCCTACAGCTCGTGCTGTGCCGCGCCGAGGACCAGAGGACCAGCAGGGAGCCGGAGAATCTGGAAGTTTTTTTTAGGCGCACTTTGTGGCGCGAAAAACGGGCGTCCAGGTCGGGGCTGCGCTGTTCTAGGCGCGGCCCGAAACTTGGGCCCTTTGTTTCTATCTTTCTGTTCCCCTCCCTTTTGCTTGTTAATTTTGATCATTACAATGTAGCTTTTTAGAAATATGCTTTTCATTGGAGATTTCAGTCCAAACCTATGTTGGTGTCCAAATTTACTGATCATAAATAACATTTTTCTGAGCTGTGAGAGTGGGGATGGGTCATTATATCAAATAAAAATGTGAAAAGAATGATCAGTTCTCCATAAGGATTCAGCTCTATGACCTTTAATATCGTTTTCATGGATTTGAGATGACCTGTATTCAGATAGAATTAGACACCTATCTGGTTTCCTCACAATACATTGTAGTCATTATCATAACCAGTTTATCAACTAAATATAAATATCAAATTTACTTATTGCAAACAGAAATTAAAATAGCAAATATTTTTAAAAAAAATTAAGTTTCAATTCATGGAATAATAAACTGAACAGTAGGGGGTTATATAATTGCAAAATTGGATGAGAGTGATTAAAAGCATTAACTTGGTGTTTTGGGGGCTAATAAGATAAATTCACAGGTTGTCTGAGAAGATTTACATATTAAATTACTTGCTCGTTAATTGTGTTTAGATTGGCTCCTTACATAAACTAAGAATTGTGATGGAAGTTGGCAGGTCAGCTGTTGAATGTGCAGAATAGAAAATATGTCCATATTTTTAAACTTGCCAAGGACAATCATTATTCAGTGTGCTATATTGGAGCTGGATGGTTGAGGTAGGAAGTTTGTTTGGATTCCCTGTATGCTAAAGCATTGTTTGTCTTCTGTGTTAGTGGCAAAGGAACTGGTTGTTTCTGCTGGAGACAGTGTGGAGGTCACTCTGCCGAAGAATAAGGTTGAGCTGAATGCATATGTGCTACAGAAACCGCCTGAAGGTAAGAGGACCGGATCTCTGTTTCCTCTGAAGTAAAAGAATGCACTTAGTGGATTGTCTCATCTTGGATGTCAGTCAGCATTCAAATGATTCATGTATAAACCGAGATGAGGAGAAATTTCTTCTGAGGGTTGTAAATCTGTGGAATTCGCTGCCTCAGAGAGCATGTGGAAGCTGGGTCATTGAATAAATTTAAGACAGAAATAGACAGTTTCTTAAACGATGAGGGGATAAGGGGTTATGGGTAGCGGGCGGGGAAGTGGAGCTGAGTTCATGATCGGATCAGTCATGATCTTATTGAATGACGGAGTAGGCCCAAAGGGTCGTCTGGCCTACTCCTGTTCCTATTTCTTACGTTCTTATGTCTTATCCACTTTTACCTTTTAAAATGCTGAACATGCTTAACCGTCTCAAGTCTGATTTCTGTAACAGAACCATGAAATCTCCATGGGTGTGTTCTCGTGGGATTGGAAGATGATGTGGCTGACATTTGCTCATATCCATGAATATAATGACTGTAAGGGCTTCCAAATTGTTCAAAAAAAAATATAAACAATGTTTTCTTCTCTTGTTTGCTTTAACACACTTCTGTATTCCACTTGGAGTCTTTTGATGAATGAGAGCTCCTTTTGGAAATGCCCTTTTCAACGTAAAGAAAATTAGAAAATAATGGAGGCAAGGCTATTTCTAGTGTTGCTTTGCAGCTTATGTTGCAGAATAAAGACATTAACAAGAACCAAACCTTATACTTCAGTATCAGTGGTGGGTGAGGTGGACGTTTCTACAAAATGGAATGAGCTTCGTCACGAGTTATCGGGAAATAGTGGAAATAACAAATGTAATGGGTGAATAGTCGTAATTGGAATATTTTGGAAAATATACATCTTTGTGCCTCGTGTCCATACCCAATAACAAACCGGGCCAAAAATTGTGGTCAGAGGCTTCAACTGAAAAACAATTTATGAAAGTATCTGGTGCTCCTGGAGGAACGAACACTTGGCTCCGAGGTCTAGATGCGCAGCGCAGAGGTCCACGCATCCAAGGAGCATAAGCGCTTCCTGGGATCACGTGGGCCTGGACCACCAATCACAATGTAGTATTCTCATTGATAATAATGCACGCTCCGAGCTCCCATTACTATCAATGAGAATACCTTTTAAAAACAAAAAATGGCACACACAAATAAAAAGAACACTTCACTTTTTTTAAAAGTAATAGAATTTAAATTAAATTCCAAGTTTTATTTAAAAAATTATTTTTTTGAAATTAAAAAAAAAAAAAAATGTTTTAGTAATGTTAAACATAAACTTAGCTTCATGTGCAGGGTTTTTAATATAAAAATAAGTAATAACATTTATTTTTTCTATCTTTTAAAACTCTTATGCTGGTAAAAGCTGCTGTTACCAGGCATAAGCGTTTGAAGGACATTCGCCTGGCAAGAATTGGACAAATAGCCCAAAAGAAATTTTGACAGATCGCAAGTGCCGGGTTTAGGCACATGCGCTTCGCGCGCCTAAACCCGGAATTTGCAGGGCCTCTTCGGGCGCATGCGCACATCATACGAACCTGGAAAGGCTGCACTTTATGGCCCATTATGGTTAGAAGCCATGAAAGTAGTTCAGATTTCAACTCGGCAGTTGTCTACCTGATTCAAACATGGAATTCCAGTTCCATTCTTCCCTTTGTGCTTCTATCAGAATTTTTATACAATCATTTCTGCCAAATTTGATCTGCTTTCACCAGGGTTTAACTGTAGCTATAACTGTCCAGAATAATGGGCCCAAGTTTCCACATGATTTACGCCTGATTTTTAGGAGCAACTGGTGGAGAACGGACTATCTGAGAAATCGCAATTCTCCACATTTTTTTTTCTGCAGTTCTAGTCAGGTAGAACAGTTCTACTTTGGAACAGAATTTTTTCTTCAAAAGGGGGCGTGTCTGGCCACTGACGCCTGATTTCAAAGTTTCCACAGTGACAACGTACTCCAAACTAACTTAGAATGGAGCAAGTGAAGATTTTTGTAGAACTGAAAAAACCTGTTCTACACATTAAAAAATCAGGCGCAGGTTACAAATTAGGCGTCCAGAACGAGGTTGGGGGGGGGGGGGGGGAAGGGAAGTCATTAAATTCTACAATAAATCCTTATTTATACTTCTACAAATAAATCCAACCTGAATAGACATTTATAAGCAAAGAAAAGATTAAATAAACCATCTTCCTACCTGTGTGAAAGTGCTTCAGGCAGGGAGAATTCTGCAGTCAGCCTGAGGCGCCCGTTCTTCCCGCGGGGGGGGGGGGGGGGCGGGGAGGAGGAGGCGCCCGTTCTTTCCCGCGGGGGGGGGAGGCGCCCGTTCTTCCTGCGGCGGGGGGGGAGGAGGCGCCCGTTCTTTCCCGCGGGGGGGGGGGGAGGCGCCCGTTCTTCCTGCGGCGGGGGGGGGGGGGGAGGAGGCGCCCGTTCTTTCCCGCGGGGGGGGGGGGGCGGGGAGGAGGAGGCGCCCGTTCTTTCCCGCGGGGGGGGGGGGAGGCGCCCGTTCTTCCTGCGGCGGGGGGGGGGGGGGGGAGGAGGCGCCCGTTCTTTCCCGCGGGGGGGGGGGGGGGGGAGGAGGAGGCGCCCGTTCTTCCCTGAGGGGGCGGGGAGGCGTCCGTTCTTCCCGCGGGGGAGGGGGGCAGGAGACAGTGGGAAGGCTGCAAGTGCTGATGCGCTGATGGCAATGTGCTTTTATTTAAAAATGTTCAAAAATTAAACAGCTACAAAAAACTACAATAATGGCCGAGTGCCAATGTTTTTTTCACACTCTAACACGCACGTGCAGCGTTGCCAGCAGGAAAAAACTAATTTAAATAGTACCCGCCCCCTCCCACTTACAAAATCGGCGCGAGTGTAGGCGCCGCCCTACTGGGCGCTGCGCCAGGCAGACAAGGAGCTGCAGAATGCTCCAGAATCGCGAGGTTTTTTTTAGGCGCGGAAAACGGGCACCCAGCTCGGAGGGGCGCCCGTTTTTTATTGTGTGGAAACTTGGGCCCATTATACTGTAACAAAGCTCAAAACCTGCACTAAAGTGTATATTTTAAATGTTTAATTTTCATAGATATATGGTATACACTACAAATTTGTGTCCTTCACTAGCATTTAATTTGTACTTGGTGTATTAAATATATGATACAATTTATATATTTAGGACATTATTAATTTTACTGCCATTTAGAAACAATAAATGCACGATCACAGGTATGGACCTGTTGGGCTGAATGCCCTGTTTCTATGCTGTAAATACTATTTAATTAACACGTTAAACAATGTATTAACGTACATTTGAGTGGTTAACGGTGATCTGATGAGAAATGTAATTACAACAAAACTAAGTTGAAGTAACTCATTAAAACCATAGAATGGGGCCGAAATTCTCCTCCTATTTAAGGTCCATTACCGCCTCTAAGAGGCCTTTCCGACCGGGGGCAGGCAGATGGGCCGACCCAACCAAAATTGTCCCCATGCTGGCCCCTTACCGCCCAGCAGTGATCCCTTTCCAGCCCGCAGGAGCAGAGCCGCCACCGCTGCTCTGTGCCCCCGACAGCTTTTTACGGCCAGAAGTTGCCAGTGGCTGCGCGATGTGTCCGCCCTTAAGGCGGAGGGCGCACTGCTGCAGCCACCATTTTATTTTAATTGTCGGCAGACTCTGAAGTCGGCCCGATCATGGCGGCCATGTGTTCGGCCGGGCCGCCAACAGGCAGCCCAGCATCCCCTCTTGGGTGCTGGGCCACTGGCCCAGCCAAAGACCTCCCTGGTGGCCCAATGGGTGCCACTAAAGTGACTGCAGAGCTCGCAGCGGCCATCTCCTTTAAGCGAAGGGGAGGGACGGTGCTAGACGTTGGCGTGATGCGGCACGCCCGCCTTCCGCCCCGCTCCCAAAGCATTTCCGCCCCTCAACTGCCCCAAACACCGCCCGGACAAATTTAAAAAAGTTAGAGGCCAATTTCCCTCTATTCTCCGTCCTATGGATTCGGACAGAGAATAATCATTTAATTCGAATTATCCGCCCCGTTTGGGGTACAGGGCAATTTCAGCCCCAATATGTCTGCAAAGTGAGTGTAATTGTTAATTGACAGTATATAGCTAATTAGATAGCAAAATGGTAAAAAGCATTATTCTAATGTGACTTTAAAAAGTTATACACCTCATTCAAATGATTTTACAGAATAAATACTACACTGAGCAATTTGATCAGTGTATCTTTATTTAAAATACTAGTTTTCCAATTATCTTGCAGGTAATTTTTTTTTAACTTCTCTCTGAAATTGTTTCTGTATCTCTTTTCACTCTTAATTGTGAAAATGAGGTTAAATTACGTCTCCAATGATTGGATCAATCTATGGTTTATCCTCATCACATAACACCAATGTTGGGATCTGATTGGACAATGGGAACCAAGTTACTTTATGGACCAGTCAGCAACTTTGGAGGCTGGCTTGTGGTATTATAATCATATTAATACTGTCGATATGGAGATTATTTGAAATAATGTACATAGATTCATATAATAATTTATGAAACTCTAACTCCAGCAAATCATTCTTTCAAAAAAGTGTAAGAACAGCTGCTTTTATTCAGTTCTGCAGTTTTTTTTGAGAAATTCAGTTGCAGCATCTAAAAGATCCTCACTTGCAAGTGTTTCAAACAAAATGTACCTTCACTCTGGACATAGAAGATGCCTATGTGGTGGCTGTTAATGATAGACTTTACATATCAGGAGTTCAACTAAGGAGTCAGATGATCCACTAACAGTGAGAGCAAAGTTCTTGTGCTTTGTGGAGTAAACTCTGAGGCTCTTTGGGTTTTCGCCTTTCGGGGGTTTTCGGTGAAAATAGTAGCGATATGTGAAACTTACCGTTTTCGCTGCGCTACCATTTTTAGGCCGAACTTTTAGCCTTTACGTCTACGCCAGGGGTAAGGGCAGCGTTGCACAAGAATTCACGGCGCAAAAAGCGAGTTTCGGCAACTTTAGTCCGTGAGCGCTGCGATAAAGGCTTTGGGAGGGGGGGAAAACAACAAACAAAATTCCAAAAAACATTCCAAAAACATATTTACAAGACCCTTAACTATCTAATCACTGCAAAACAATTAAAAAATGAAAACTTTAACTTGCCTTTTTTGCAGGTATTCATACTTACCGCTGCTGGCAGGGCTGTAACGACAGGTTGCTATTCTGGGCACCGTGCATGCAAATTTGCTCGTGGCTCGGGGAGTAATCCAGAGATTATTACCTTTGTGGTTCTATTTTTTAATTTGGCCCCTAGCTGCTCATAATCCCTCAGCAGAACCTCCTTTTTTTGTCCTACCTATGTCGTTGGTACCCACGTGGACCACGACAACTGGATCTTCCTCCTCCCACTCTCAAGTTCCTCTCCAGCCCTGAGGAGATATCCTTAACCTGGCATCAGGTAGGCAATACAGCCTTCGGGACTCTCAGTCTTGGCTGCAGAGAACAGTATCTATCCCTTAATGATACTGTCCCTTACCACTGTTTCTTTTTACTCCCCCCACTTGAATGGCCCCTTGTACCACGGTGTTGTGGTCAGTTTGCTCATTCTCCCTGCAGTCCCTGCTCTCGAACCTGTTGGAAAAGAGCAAGGGCTGAGGCTCCTCCATCACTCCACCCTGAGTTCCCATACCTTCCTCACTTGTAGTCACACCCTCCTGTCCCTGACCACGGATCAAATTTGAATTTGAATTAAATTTATCTAATTGGTGTGACGAGCTCCTGGATCGCGGCGTCCAGGTAACTCTCCCCCTCCCTGATGTGTCGCAGTGTCTGCACTCGGACTCCAGCTCATCAACGCGGAGCCAAAGTTCCTCGAGCTGCAGACACTTGCTGCAGATGTGGTCGCCGTGGACTTCAGTGGTGTCCACCAGCTTCCACATGTTACAGCACTGACACGTCGTCTCTAATGTATTTAATTAATTAGATTTAGTTTTTAGTTATTAATCCCAGCCCCTAATTTAAGGCCTTTAATTTAAAGCAAGAAAAGAGAGAGAAAAACTCACCAACCAATCACTTCCCTGCCTTCCTGTGATAGTGAATGTGTTGCCCTGTTCTCCTTCATCGCGCTCTCTTACCTGCTCACCGCAGGGGCTGCTACTGCTGCTGCTCCTCCTCCTCTGTTCCCAACCAGGTCAGGTCGGGACTGCCGCTTGCAAGTCAAGTTGCTTTTGGTTGTTGTGAATTAAACAAAATTTTACCTTCTATATTAGTTGTAATTCAGCTGTTTAATATTCTTTTCCAAGTTGTATAATGTAATTTTTTTAAATTAGGAAATGCAGATCAACTTCAGAAAATCTTCTGCAATGGCTTCTCTTCCCACTCCCACATATTTACCTCTGGTGCCCCCCAGGGATCTATCCCTGGCCCCCCTCCTATTTCTCAGCTATATGCTGCCCCTTGACCACATCATCCAAAAACACGGCGTCAGTTTCCACATGTACGCTGACGACACCCAACTCTACATCACTACCGTTTCTCTCGACCACTCCTTGGTCTCTAAATGATCAAACTGCTTGTCTGACATCTAGTACTTGATGAGCAGAAATTTTCTCCAATTAAATATTGAGAAGACCGAAGCCATTGCCTTTGGTCCCCGCCACAAACTGCGTTCCCTAGCCACTGACTCCATCCCTCTCCCTAACATCTATCTGAGGCTAAACCACACTGTTCGCAACCAAGGTGTCATATTTGACCCTGAAATGAGTTTCCGGCCACATCTGTGGCAAAACTAAAACCGTCTTTTTCCACCTCCGCAACATTGCCTGCTTCTGCCCCTGCCTTGGCTCTTTGCTGCTGAAGCCCTCATCCATGCCTTTGTTACCTCTAGATGTGACTACTCCAACTCACTCCTGGCTGGCCTCCCACATACAACACTACGTAAACTCGGTTATCCAAAACTCGGCTGCCCGTGTCCTAACTCGCACCAAGTCACAATCACCCATCACCTCTGCTCGCTGACCTAAATTGGCTCATGGTTGAACAATGCCTCAATTTCAAAATTCTCATCCTTGTTTACAAATTCCTCCATGGCCTTGCCCGTCCCTATCTCTGTAATCTCCTTCAGCCTCACAACCCCCCCCTCTATCTGCGCTCCTCAAATGCTGCCCTCTTGAGCATCCCTGATTATAACTGCTCAACCATCAGTGGCCATGCCTTCAGCTGCTTGGGCCCGAAGCTCTGGAACTCCCTCCCTAAACCTCTCTGCCTCTCTACCTCTCTTTCCTCCTTTAATACGCTCCTTAAATCCTACCTTGAAGTGCCTTGGGACGTTTTACTACGTTAAAGGCACTATATAAATCAAAGTTGTTTATATGAATAATTCATAATATCATTATTGGTGTGACTTTTATCATTTAAATTTTTACAGTTTTCTTGTAAGAAATGAAGGAAGTGTGTGATTTTTTTCAGGAAATTATGTGAAACGGAAGTATTTTCAATATAAAGTACCCCAACCCCATTTGACTGTGTAAAATTTCACAGCTTGAAATTCTTTTTCTCTGTTTTAAGTGTCATTTTGGCTTAACCCAATCAGATTTGAGGCTAAAAGCAAAATACTACGGATGCTGGAAATCTGAAATAAAAGCAGAAAATGCTGGAAATACTCAGCAGGTCAGGCAGCATCTGTGGACAGAGAAACCGAGTTCACGTTTCAGATTGATGATCCTTCGTCAGAACTGGCCAAATCAGAATTGTCAGATTTGATACTAGCCAGGTACCTGCCTGATGTATGAAGCTTCCCAGCTCAGATTCTTCCCAGTCAACATCAAGCATTGGCGATGATGCCAATCTGAGATTTCAAGTGTAATCTAAAAAAACACTTGGTCTTTAGTTGACATCATTGCGGAGTTCTTTGTTGAGGTCTCTACAGAGAGGGAAATGTCACTAAATTTACAAGTCACTCCATGCGTTAGAAGACTTTTAAGCAACATAAATGGAAAGGTACTTAATATTGAAAACATTCCCATTACATGCTGAAGTGTATCTCATTAATTTGCCTGAAGGAAGCGTTGCCGTGGCAGGAACTGGTTTTAACATGCAACACAGCTCTGATGATGATCATGTTTTTTTTGAAGGATCAACCTATAAATATGATTGGCAACTTACCACACACCCACAAGACTCTGTGGGAGTCATGGAGGGCCAGCACTCAAAGACTCTTAAACTCTCCAAAGTAAGTGGATGAAAATAATGAATGACCCACCCAAATAATCTAATTGTTATTGCAATTATTAAAATGGTAGGTGGGTTGTTCTTTAAGGAATAATAATGAATAGGCAGCTCTAACAATGGATGTTATAATGTGCATGAGCATGGTATGTTGCCAGGGCAGTATTTTAAGCAACCAGGATGTGGTTTATGTTATGCTGGCCAATAAATATTTTCTATCTGATGCAAGCTTACACAGTTACTTCTCAAATGAAGCCCCATGATTTGACCATGTTAATCAGTTATAGAAAAGGATTAGCACTCGTGTATCAGCGTATAACAATCAATTTGGAAAATTCTGCTTTCCATCTATAAATTCTGTTTCTGACCCAGACTTGAACAGGCAGTAAACTTGATTTGTGCTATCACCACCAATGCAGATGTGGGCCTTGAGTGATGCTTTAAAACATTTATTTTAAAATAATGTACACAGAAAGCAAGGATCGACTATGCAGTTGTGTGTTACGGAATTAAGAATTCGTTCATTATTACCTGTATATTGTTCCTGAAATGATTAGTTAACTTTTTGAACCATGGTCTTAATGCAGTCTAACATCAGTAAGAATTACGCATGATATTTAACCAAGAAGCAACCAGGATGTGACTCAGGTTATACTGGCTAATAAACATGTTAACTGCCCAGTAAAATGAACAAAAACCAAAATATATACTTTATTGTTAATTTTGCCCTTGAAGTTGACCTAAATAACATGATCAGAATAGTAAAATGCAAATAGTGGCTGACTTGGCAAAAGATTGCTGTACTTTTTTCAATGAATTGATGCTGTATGTTTGATCTACCAGCAATAATTTGTGGCTCCTCACCTCTGATATAACTATACCAGATGTTCTCTTGCGGCATTGCCGGCAGATTTTTATTGAAATGTTGTCTTCCTACTTGTCTTCCATTTGCTAATTCTTTCTGTCATGCTTTCTTTTTCTCTCCCTTGCATTTCTCCTGTCAATTCTACATTGTATTAACCTACAAATCTTTCATTTGCACTGGCTGTTTCTTTATATTTGTTCTTATCTGTCTCTGACTATGTGTCTCTATCTTTTTGAACTACCTTTCTGTATGTCTGGTACTTTTATATTATTGGTGCCATTTTAATTCTAATTCCAGGAGCCTGGTGTCTGTGAGCCAGCTTAGTGTTTACGTTGCTAAATCTGGCGCTTCATTCCAGCAGGAGACTTGGAGACAATTTTTAGTCATATGAATGCTGGGAGTTGTCTCATGGATGTCCGTCTCCCAGAATCTGAATTTAAACAGTGCTATCATAGTAGCAGCTAAAGCTGCAGAAACGGCCTTTGGGAGCAGAGGGCGCAAAATGCTGGAAGTAGAGGATTAATGGGGGAGGGGATAGGAATGGAAAAGTATAATGATAGCTAAAAAAGGCGTGACATTTTTTACCTAACAATCTGATCTATGGTGTTAAATATGAATTAATATTAGGATCAAATTGGTTTGTGGTGTCATCTGGTTTGTGCAGGCAAATCCACAATGTTAGAGGCTAATAGAGAAAAAAAGACTTGCATTTCTGTAGTGCTTTTCACAACCACTGGATATCCCAAAGTGTTTTTCAGCCTATGGGGTACTTTTTGAAGTGTAGTCATTGTTGTAATGTAGGAAACACGGCAGTCAATTTGTGCACAGCAAGCTCCCACAAACAGCCATGTGATAATAACCAGATAATCCGTTTTGGAGATGTTTATTGAGGGATAAATATTAGCTACGACACTGGGGATAACTCCCTTGCTCTTCTTCGAAACAATGCAGTGGGATCTTTTACATCCACCTGAGAGATCAGAAGGGGCTTCCATTTAACGTCTCGAGACAGCACCTCTGACAGTGCAGCACTGCACTGGAGTGTCAGCCTAGAATTTTGTGTTCAAGTGTTTGGAGTGAGATTATGAACCCACAACCTTCTGACACAGGCAAGGGTGCTACCCACTGAACCACAGCTGACACCTTTACAACATTAGAAGAAACGAGGAGGGTGTAATTATAGCATATAAGTTTTGATATTTTTAATACAGATATGCTTTGAGCATATTGTACGTAGTATATATTCTAAAACAAACTTGGTAGCTTTATATAAAAAGTATTTTCCATTATATGTACTTTTAGTGCAAGTGCAATGTTGATGCCTTGCATCATATATTGACCTGAACGGTTCTTCCATTTTTCAGCTTTCGGCTGGTTTCTACATATTTAAACTAATTGTTGAAGGAGACAATGCATATGGAGAAGGATCAGTGAATGTGACTGTTAAACCAGGTTGGTATTCATGGCTGTAAACATGACTTCACAAGTATAGCAGGAGGTACTGAGTCAGAGCAAACAAATCATTAAAGTGCAAGTGAGTGTGCATGTTAACAGCAACTTGACTGGCAAGTTGTATTCTGTGGCGATGAAGAGTCATGCCATGATGCTTTACTAAAGAGCCATGTTACAAGCTGAA
The DNA here is from genome assembly GCF_044704955.1 of Pristiophorus japonicus. Lineage (NCBI taxonomy): Eukaryota > Metazoa > Chordata > Chondrichthyes > Pristiophoridae > Pristiophorus > Pristiophorus japonicus. Next base: position 33,496,550 of record NC_091990.1, on the reverse strand, counting down.
CATGAAGGGGTTAGAAACTAAATTATGGAATGGAGAAGGAAGTAAATTGATGACCCAAATCATTTAACCAATGGTGAATTAATATCATATGGGTGCTAACTTCTGTGTAACATTACTGAGAAATCCTTGAATATTTTTCAGAATATGCTTACTACTTGTTTTGCAAGAATCATGTGACATTAGCATTGCGTGCAGATTACAACATAAACTGTAAACAACCCAATGTGCCAATGTTAGCGCACATGCTGTAAACTGACGATCTGTTCCTGTTTAAAGTATCCAAAACAAGGATCTGCATCAATCACACAGCTTCATTTTATGGGTTTTAAACAATCAATTCGTAGCAATTTCAACTTGACGTCATTGAGAAGGTCAGATTTGTTACTGGAGATTTGGGGAGATTCTTTGATTTTGGGCAGGTTTTGTACAGAGGAAATGCATGCAGATGTAAGATCTTAAATTTATTTACCAGTTGATCTTGCATAGCATTACACATGGAATTCAAGACCAAATGTAATCTTCTGGTGAAAGCGGAGTTGAAGGGCGGGGATAATTGAACCAGGGCACTCGCATGTAATTCTGACCCTATTGTAATTTTTAAATATATGACCCGTCTGCTGGCAGTGGATTGGCCAAACCCCCCCACCTATCTCGTCGTTAAAACCAAAATTGGGTGGGTTCAGGTCGGATTCAGATTTTTACCGCTTAACTACCCACTCGCCACAACCCACCTGTTTTTAGGTTAAAGTTCCCCCTTGCGTGTCTCAGCCAATCAGATTGAAGAATCTTTACGAAGAAGATACACCATTGCTTACAGAAGGTGCATCACTGTTCTGGTTCTCTAATAACGGTAAGTTCCAATGCAAAAGCCCACAGAGAGTCTGTGGATAAGTGTAATGAACGGTTACTGTTCATTTGCCGCTGACTGCAAACTCCGGCCATTATGACAACAGCATGAAATCAAGAAGTCAAGGGGCACAGACATGAAGTCATGCACATGCAAGATTTTTAATATAAATGTTTCTCTTTCTAGTTTCTGGTATTGAGAATTGTACATGCTTACATCATTTCTGTTGTAATTGAATAGTTCTAAAAAATAGTTCATATTTGAGAATACTAAAAAGCTTCTTCATTACCTAGATGTTAAAATAAAATATTTGATAGTTACATTCTAATGCAGTGAAGGTTATTCTGTGAAGCTGGGTTTGTTGCTGCATTGTTCAAGTAATGTTGCTGATTGCCAATATAACTGTTGTTTGCTACATACCTATCTTTGTATTAGTGATAGTTGTTTTAGCAAATTAGATACTTTAAAAATTGTTTTATTTAATTATGATTGGTTTATTTTGCAGCCCTTCGAGTAAATCAGTTCCCAGTGGCTATCGTCGCTCCAAAAACCCAAGAGATCTCACTGCCAACAACATCTACTTTTATTGATGGGAGCCGTAAGTTCATAGCTTTATTTTAACGTAGCACTGGTCCACTCTTTGGCTGTAGTTAAAATTCTGTTTGTAAAAAATTCTATGTAATGGCCAAGGCTTTTAACCTTATCTCCTCATCTGAATCTTGCATTCTAGTAATATTACAGGAAAGTAGAAAAGATTAAACATACTGTTTGACAAAGAGTTAAGTGAGAAAAATTAGATCTAATACATGCCTTTAGGTGGAACTACGGAGTGGATTGACTTTACTGCACGAAGTATTATAAACATGAATAATTACCGATTATATTCTGCTTTACTCGTGTTTAGTTTGGAGGGTTTGCACTGGAACAAAAATACCCATCTGCCTAGGGTCAGCTGTACAATTGATTGTTTTTCTGAATCTCCTCTTAAAGGTGATTAGTGTGCTTTTACATTTTATAGTCTGTGGCAGTGCTTTGTGCAGTTTTGTTATAATACAGCTGTCAAACTGAATGGAAATAAATGCTGTTCTATTTGCAGAAAGTACAGATGATGATAAAATCATAAGTTACCAATGGGAGGAGGTGAAGGGTCCGTTGCGAGAGGAGAAGGTGTCTGCAAATACACCCATATTAAAACTGTCTAACTTGGTCCCAGGCAGTTACACGTTCAGGTACATAAATACAGGACATTAAGTAGGATTATGTGCTTGGAATGAAGTAAAAAGATGGCGAATGTAATTTCTCATTCCCACTGATGTAGACTGCTCTCTTTTTGCCAGGTCAAACAGGGATCAATTTTTTCCCAACTATGGCCAGTGGATTTTAATGACATTCCTGGCACTTGAACCTGCCAGAGTCCAGTTAAGCAGGAAGTACTGTGCTATTTACACAACATTTGGTTGCTTCAAGTCAACTGTACAGTACATGTGTCTATATTGGCTGATGTAATTGTACTTCAGGCATAGCTTTAATTTTCTTTGTCTTTTAATGCATTTTATTTTGACCCCTTTCTATAACTCTTCCATTCCGCAGTCAAAGGTTGTCGGTCTGCTCGCTTTCAGTCACTTCTCAGTACTGGTTTTATAATGAATGCTTGGTTTTAAAGTACAGCTCAGGGTGGTTTGTACTGCTGTTTTGTTTTCCCTCCCTCTCTCCCTTTGGAGAATTGCTTAGTATCTTCTGGATAGTGTGGCTAAGATTGAGAGCTCTCCATGTGGGGATTACAGGTGCAAACCTGCATCCTGGTGTGTTATTGTACCTGTCACTGTATTGCCAGCTGAATTTTCTTCTAAAGAATAGTTAGATCACATGTGTTTCTTCACCTAAGCATACAGTTGAATGATGTAAATCAAGAGTCACCCAAAATCCTGTTGCACTCTTTATTCTTGCCATCACTGGGAAATGCAGAACAGATAGATAGATCAGTAATCGCACACTCTTGACTAATTTCAGTTGCAATAGTTTTTAAAAAAACATTTTATTTCTCAATGTGGACAATACTTGACAATGTTTCCCTGATGACATTGTTCTGTTTCTGTAACATTGCTTTACAAGTGCATGGCTTGCTCAAAACACATAGCATGGAACTGGAGCCACACAGGCCAGACCAGGGAGAGGTGAAAATTATGCAGCTTTCCATGATGGGATTTGAACTCTCCGTTCCTACTCCAGTATTGTAACCACTCCACTGTACCCTGTCGAGATTTGGGGAAGGAAATTACACATTTAAGGATGCAGATCTATAAATGCATACACTAAGATTGCAGAATCCACTGGATATTCATATTCAAATCAGTCGTGCGAACAATCATCATCATCATAGGCAGTACCTCGGAATCGAGAAAGACTTGCTTCCACTACTAAAGTGAGTTCTTTGGTGGCTGAACAGTCCAACATGAGAGCCACAGACCCTGTCACAGGTGGGACAGACATTCGTCGGGGGAAGGCGGGGTGGTGGGGGGACTGATTTATCACACGCACTTTCCGCTGCCTGCGCCTGACCTCTTCACGCTCGCAGCGTTGAGATTCAAAGAGCTCAACCCTCTCCCAGATTAACTTTCTCCACTTAGGGCGGTCTTCGGCCAGGGTCTCCCAGGTGTCAGTGGTGGTGTCGCGCTTCACCAGGGAGGCTTTGTGGGTGTCCTTGTAACATTTCCACTGCCCACCTTTGGTTCGTTTGCCATGAAGGAGCTCCGCATAGAGCAATTGCTTAGGGAGTCTCATGTCTGGCATGCGAACTAAGTGGCCTGCCCAGCGAAGCTGATCAAGTTAGCTAGTGCTTCAATTCTGAGAATGTTAGCCTGGGCGAGGACACTGATGTAGGTGCGTCTGTCCTCCCAGGGGATTTGCAGGATCTTGCGGACACATCGTTGGTGATATATCTCCAGCGACTTGATGTGTCTTCTGTACATCGTCCATGCCTCTGATCCATACAGGAGGGCGGGTATTATTACAGCCCTGTAGATCATGAGCTTGGTGGTAGGTTTGAGGGCCTGGTCTTAGAACATTCTTTTCCTCAGGTGGCCGAAGGCTGCACTGGTGCACGGGAGGCGATGTTGAATCTCCGCATCAATGTCTGCCTTTGTTGGCAAGAGGCTACCAAGGTATGGAAAGTGGTCCACGTTGTCGAAGGCCGCGCCATGAATCTTGATGACTGGGGGGCAGTGCTGTGCAGGAGAACAGGCTGGTGGAGGACTTTTGTCTTATGGATGTTAAGCGTAAGCCCCATGCTTTCATATGCCTCAGTGAATACATCGACTATATCCTGGAGTTCAGCCTCAGAATGTGCGCAGACGCAGGCATCGTCCGTGTACTGCAGTTCAACGACAGAGGTTTGGGTGATCTTGGACCTGGCCTAGAGGCGGCGTAGGTTAACCAGCTTCCCACTGGTTCTGTAGTTTAGTTCCACTCCAGCGGGGAGCTTGTTGACAGTGAGTGGAGCATGGCAGCGAGGAAGATTGAGAAGAGGGTTGGAGCGATGACGCAGCCTTGTTTGAGCCCGGTCCGAACGTGGAATTGGTCTGTAATGGATCCGCTGGTAAAGATCACGGCCTGCATGTCGTCATGGAGCAGGCGAAGGATGTTGACAAACTTTCGGGGGCATCCAAAACAGATGCTCCATAAACCCTCATGGTTGTGAGATCGAAAAAGGCCATGAATAAGGGCTGGCGCTGCTCCCTGCATTTTTCCTGCAGTTGTGCTGCAAAGATTATGTCCGTTGTTCCCCGTAGGGGACGAAATCCGCACTGTGAGTCCAGGAGGAGCTCCTTGGCCACAGGGAGAAGACGGCTGAGGAGAACTCGAGTGACAACCTTCCCAGTGGTTGATAGCAAGGAGATTCTCCTGTAGTTGCAACAAAAATGGACATGATCACTGCATCTCTGAGATCTCCCGGCATGCTCTCCTCCCTCCAAATGAGAGAGATGAGATCATGTATCCACGTCAACAGCGCCTCTCCGCCATATTTTAGCGCCTCAGCAGGAATTTCATCCGCACCCGTAGCCTTGTTATTCTTGAGCTGTTTTATGGCTTTGCCTGCCTCGTGCAGCGTTGGAGTTTCACTGAGGTGGTGGCAGGTTGCATGCTGCGGGATGGAGTTGAGAATACTCGAGTCAAAGGCAGAGACTCGATTGAGGAGATCGATCTTCAAAGTGCTCCTTTCAGCGGGCCCTGACAGCCTCGGTGTCCTTGATGAGTGTTTCCCTGTTCTTGGCCAGGAGTGGGGTGGGGCTTTGGGAGTTTGGGGCTTTGGGAGTTTGGACCATAGGTGGCCTTGACTGCAATGAAGAATCCTCGCGTGTTGTGGCTGTCAGCCAGTTGTTGTATCACCTGCGCTTTCTCCATCCACCACCTGTTCTTTAGGTCCCGGGTTTTTTGTTGAACCTCAGCCTTGAGTGGTCTGTAACGTTGCTTTGCAGCTCCTGAATTGGGTTGTTGCTTGAGGCTCAGAAATGCTCTGCACTTATGATCTATTACTTCTTGGATCTCCTGATCGTTTTCATCAAACCAATCCTGGTGTTTTCTGGTTGAGTAATCAAGTGTCTCTTCACAGGCACTGGTTATGGAGGCCTGGAGGGCAGACCAAGCGCTGAGGGCATTGAGCATCTCAGGGTCATCAAGGCACGCTGGCTGTAGAGGGCTCTCTTAGTTGGGTCTTTAAGTGCCCCGGTATTAACTTTTTTGCGGCACTGCTTCTGCTGTCCTCTCTGTTTTGGGGCTATGTTAATATTGATGATGGATCGGATTAGTCGATGGTCCGTAAAGCAGTCGACGGCTCCTGTCATGGCGCGGGTGATGTGCACATCCTTGTGATCCCTGACTCGGACGATGACATAGTCCAGCAGGTGCCAGTGTTTGGAGCGAGGGTGTTGCCACGATGTCTTGTATTTGTTCCTCTGGCAGAATAGGGTGTTGGTGATGAGGAGTTCGTATTCTAGACATTTTGGCAGGAGTAGGGTGCCATTGGAGTTGGATTTCCCGATCCCTTCTCTGCCAATCACGCCTCCCCAGAGGGCTGTGTCTTTGCTGACCCTGGCATTAAAGTCATCTAGGAGGATCAATTTGTCGCCCGTGGGGACGCGGGACAGGGATGTCTCGAGGTTGGAATAAAAACCCTCTTTAGCGTCATCCATTGCATCAAGTGTTGGGGCATACGCACTGATGACTGTGGCACATTGGTTCTGGAATAGGGTAAGGCTAAGGATCATTAACTCTGCAGGGGGAGTCTTTAAGGCGACTGACCAGTTCATTTTTGACAGCAAAGCCGACTCCATGAAGGCGGCGTTCTTCCTCAGGTTTTCCAGAAAAAGGTATAACCTCCACCATGCTCCTTGAGCTGGCCTTCCCCTGCCCGCTGGGTCTCGCTTAGGGTGGCGATGTCGATATCAAAGCGTCTTAAGTTCCCAGGCAACTATCGCGGTGCGGCGTTCCGGCCTGTTGTTGTTGGAGTTGTCCATTAGGATGCTGACGTTCTAGGTCCCAAACTTCATATTAGATGAGTGGAAGATGCCTGTGCGTGAGTTCTTTTAACATGGGGTGGTCGTTGCACACTGACTACTACATGGGCTTAGCTGAGCGAAGTCTTGATCCAGTGGCAAGGGGATCCAAGACGACTGGAGACCAGGCATTGCTGTATGGGCCTAGTTGCCTACGGAGAAATATTGGCCGCAAGCTCGGCACTGAATAGCACCCTTGATGGTAGCTGGTCTGCTGCTTGGTTGGGGGCAGGCATTGAGAGGGTCAGCGGTCCGCTGGAGTTCAGTGTGGAAGGGTGGTCACAGCCATGGTACTCACCACGTGCTGGGGGAGAAGAGGCCAGGTCACCAGTGAGGAAGGAGAGGCCCAGTCATCGCTGAAGAGGAGGAAGCCCAATCGCCGCTGAGGAGGAGAGGCCCATCTGCTTTCGCTGGAGGAGGCCCGATCGCCGCTGGAGGAGGTCTGGTTGTCGTTGTGAATGGCCCGATCGGCGTTGAAGGGGTGGAGGTCCGTTTGCCGTTGGAGGGGGCCGATCGCCTGCTCGGAGGCTCACCTGGTTCACCGGGCGTCGTCGAGGATCGTCATTCCTTGTAGTCGTGGAGCAGAAGCCCAACTGCCACCATTGGAGGGGGCCCGATCGCCGCTGGAGGTGGTCCGATCATGGTTGGAGGAGTGGAGGCCTGATCGCCTGGTCGGAGGCTCGCCGGGCGGCGTCGAGGATCGGGGATCAGGTGGGGCACCTGAGTCGACGTCGAAGAAAGAGGTCCAGGTCGCCGCTGCAGGAGGCTCGGTCATCGCTGGTAGTCCGGTTGTCGTCGCCGGTGAGATACGTGGATGTTTGGAGTGGAGGAACAAAGATAGCAGTTGATTACAGTGCCAGTTCATTATTTTCGCACATAAATGGGGAGGCATGTGAAATTCATTAATGAATTCTGTTAATGTAATAAAAAAGTAAAATGAATGAAAGTAGTAAACTACTGGTGGAAGTAAATTGTGTTAATTAAAGTGAATTTAGTACAGAATTAAGTCATTTCAAAAATATTTCTGTCCATAACTGTCAAAGCCTCAAGGTGAATCCTAGTCTGTCCCCTAGTGGTTTGAATTTATAGCACATGACACATGGAAACTTAGAAAATCTCCATTTGTTTTCTTATTCAGCCAATCGTTCTCTAAGTTACTACTAGCAAGTTTGAGCTGTTGCACTGTTGCATATAATGGGAGTTCCCTCATTGTATCTATTTTGTTTCAACAATGATTTACTGCACGTTTCAGAAAACGCTTCGAGTCGTGCAGTGTGATTTAACCCATTCACTGGCCACTCTTTGCTGTTTGTGATGAACTTTTGTCATTTTTATTACTCAGTTTGTAAATATCAGCCTGAAAATAGAAAACTGATCAATGTTGATGTGGCAATGATCATGCAAAGCCTCCACCCAGACACATTTCAGCGAAGTTCCTAGGTGGATCTAAGGTCACATTGTTGCAGCAAATGGTGTAAATGTGTGTAAAGTTAATGAGCCCCAAGGTGTTTATAAATTGATGCTACAAGTATTAATTTTGTGAGTTAGTGACATTGGGGCTAAAATTGTGGCCTCACCGGGTGTGTACGAACTCGGACCCAGCGAGGTGTCTCAAAAGCCGGTTTTTGGAGTGCGATGCACATGCGCTGAAAACCTTTCTCTTGACAGATCCTCCGCATCCCCGGGAGAAGGACATCCGCGCAGGAGAGATTGGGCTATTTGCCCAACTCATGGCCAGCAAATGTCTTTCAAACGTTTACACTGATTAAAACAGGCGTATAGCTTTTACCAGCGTAAGAGTTTTAAAACATATAAAAATTTAATTTAAATTAACATTTTTATAGTAAAAACCCTGTCCATTAAGGCAAGTTTATTTTTAATACTATTAAAACACTTTTTTTTTTAATTCCCCCAAATATTTTTTTTTCTAAAACATTTAATTACATTTAATTTCAATTAATTTTAAATGTGTGAGGTGTTTTGATTTATTTATTTATTTATTATGCCATGCTTGGATGTTTTGGGGGTTTTTCACCTTGATAGTAATGGGAACTCGCACAAATGGAGTTCCCATTATTATCAATGCGAATACTGCATCGTGATTGGTTGTCCAGGTCCACGTGACTCCAGCTTGGACTTGCGTACCTCGAAGACGGGTCCCCATGTGCTGCGCAGCGAGTCTATGCCTCCGACCGGGATCTTGCGTTTCTCGAAGATCAGCAAGTAGATTCATAGATTTTTTTCGGGTCAGAGGCGTTTGTACAAAGGATTTAGGCCCATTGTGATTTCACCAGTAAAATGCCCATTAGGTAGTATTGCATGTACTATTTGACTTTAGAACATCAGTGGTTGTTTTCACATAAAACAATGACAGAAAATGTTATTATTAGTTAAAACCAAGTATAGGATTTAGATAAAGGGGAGGGGAACAATTGGATCAGGGCATGCAGACCTCATTTTGTGCCCATTTTAAAGTGATATATTCTGCCATTTTTATATAATAATTGTATTTTATATTATTATTTACAGTTAAATAGCAATATTTGAGAAGCAGATAAATGGAGAAGGTTGGAGCAGTTAAGGTTAAGGAATAGAGAACTGCAACACTGAGGTGCTACAGCCCCACCACTTTTGGGAGAGTGTAATTACATAGGAAGACAGGAACAGGAGCTGGTCATTCAGCCCCTTGAGGATATTCCACCATTTCGTTAGATTATGCCTGATCTGCCCCTTAACTCCAGTTACCCGCTTTTGATCCATAACCCTTTGTATCCTTACCTAACAAAAAATTATCAATCTCCGTCTTGAAAGTTTCAGTTGACCCACCATCCACAATCTTTTGGGGAGAGAGTTCCAGATTTCCACTACCTTTTGAGTGATAAAGTGCTTCTTGATTTCACTCGTAAATGGCCTTGCTCTAATTTTAAGATTATGTCCCCTTGTTTTGGGTTATCCCACCAGAAGTAGTTGTTTCTCTATCTATCCTATGGAATCCCTTTATCATTTTAAATACCTCGATTCGATCAACCCCCCCAACCTTCTAAACTCAAGGGAACACAAACCAAGTTTATGCCTCATAATAACCCTTTAAATCCTGATATAATTCTGTTGAATCTGTACAGTACCACTTCCTGCCTGAAGTTTGGTGCCCATAACCCGGTAATCAAGATGGGATCTGACCAAGGCTCTGTACATCTGAAGCATCACTTCCTCACTTTTGTATTCCATTCCGCTTGCGATAAGGGCCAACATTCCATTAGCCTTTGATTATTTTTTTGCACCTCTGCACTAGTTTTTAGAGATTTGTGTGTCCGGCACCTAAATCCTGTGCTCCTCCACAGCTCCTAGTCACTCACCATTAAGACAATATTTTGATTTATCTTTCTCCAATCCTAAGAAACACACTTGTCTGTGCATCTATCAATGTTGCCCACTCACTGAGACTGTCTATGTCCCATTATAATGTCTTGCTTCCATCTACACAACTTGCCGTCCATCCTAACTTCGTGTCATCTGAAAACTTGGATATATAACTCTCTATTCCTTCTTCCAAGTCACTAATGTGTGATGAAAAGCTGAGGCCCCAGTACAGATCCCCGAGGCACGTCAATCAGAGAATGTTCCTTCATCACTACTCCCTGTCATCAACCTACAAAACAATTTTCATTTATATAGCACCTTTAACGTAGTAAAATGTCCTAAGCTGCTTCACAGGAGCCTTATCAGGCAATATTTGACACCAAGCCATATAAGGTGATTCTAGGACAGGTGGTCAAAGAGGTATGTTTTAAGGAGCGTCTTAAAGTATAAAAGAAAGGTGGTGCAGGCTCAAAGGGCCGAATGGCCTGCTCCTGCACCTAATTTCTATGTTTCTAGGGAGGGAATTCCAAATTAAAGGCCTAGCCAGCTAAAGATATGGCTGCCAATGAAGGGACAAAGGAAATCAACCCATGTCACAAGATTACCTTCAATTCCGTACGATTTTATTTTTGCTAATCTTGTGTGGATCCTTTATATGATGGCCAGCCTTCATAGGCAGTTTCCAATATAAATGTGGATATAGGGATTTATATTGATACAAAAATATGCCAGCTGGAATTAAGGTTTTGCAGATAGAAAAACTGCACAGACAAGATTTTAAATATATAGATATTTATCTTTTGAGTTCATTTGTGCAATTATATTGTTATGGAGGCAGTTAGAACAGATATACTTACAAATTCTATGAGTTAATAGGTTGTTCTAAACATATATTTTACCTGCACTACGAAGCAGGAGTGTTGAAACGTTTTCTCTTCATGCTGCTTAGGTGACTACCATGAACCCTCATGGGTCATGTATTAATGCATTGCTCCCATTAATTTGTGTGTATATATCTCTCAAGTTACCAATACTGTCTGATCTTGGTGTTCTAATTTATGATTTAGCCAGCAATGAAGCAACAGCCTTAAGAACTTCACTTTCCAAACTTCCAAGCTCATGAAATTCAAAAAGGCCAAACCAGTGACTTTAAAATAAAAGTTGAATTAGAGCTGAGCTGCCTGGGCGTGGAGACTGCATGGAGACTGCATATGGCCCATGGACTGCAGTTTGGATGTCCTTGTACAGCTTTAAATGCCAATAGCTTTAAATCACCGCAGACTTGATGTTTAGGAGAGAGTGGGTGGAGATTTCAATGCACTGTTTAAAATAGGTGTAATAATTAGTTGATTCAGGATTATAACCCAATCACTGCACAGATGTTCCTTTCACCATGATCTAATTTTATTTGAAAGCTTAGGGAACCTCAGCTGGCCCCTGCTGTTTTTCAGAAAAGCTTGTGTTTACTGCATAGAATCCCCCTACTTCCTGCAGTTTTGTTTACTTGAATACTATTCTGTAGCATAACATCTCAGTATGTGTGCTTTCAGCTGGGTGAATAATTTTAAATACAACATTTATAAGGCTTTTTATCTGCATCTTCCTGTCCTTTACAGTATTATCTGTAGTATTTGTTCTTAATTGTCAAGTGATTCTGTTAAACTGGGTGTTAATGCAGTTCACGAAGTTCGTTCGAAAGGTCCGATTTCATTTTTTCTTCTTTCAGTCTGACAGTCGTGGATTCTGATGGTGCCAGCAACTCGACGACAGCAGCCCTCACTGTGCATAAAGCAGTGGACTATCCACCTGTAGCTAATGCTGGTGCAAATCAGGTCCTTACACTGCCCAAGAACTCCATCATGCTCTATGGCAACCAAAGCACGGACGACCATGGAATTGTCAGCTATGAATGGTCCCTAAGCCCAAAAAGTAAGGGCAAAGTCGTTGAAATGCAGGTAGGAAAACACGTACACTGTCCTCCCAACATCCAAATTAAAGAATATCCTATTTTGAGGAATAAAATGAGCATGACAATTATAGAATAAAGTAAATAAGAATGCTAATGAACAAGGGGAGGGGGAAAGCCATAACCACCAAAACTCCAAGTTCACAGTGATTCTGTTTGATAAAAAAATGGATTAAGATTCATAATCGCGTTCCTGCTGAGCTGCGCGGCCGCACACCATTCTGGAGGAGCCGTGCGGGCCGCTCACCGGCTTTTATACGGGAGAAACCACACATCGGTGAAAATTTGAATGGGCCACGCAGCCACTTAAAGGGACCGTGCACCAAAAAAAATAAGAGGGAACATTGTTCATAATGTATCATTTAATATAATTCAGTGTTGCAGCTGTGTGTTTAGCACATTTAATCACGTTGCTTCCTTCCACTGAAATGGGGAGGGGTAAAATCTGATCACCCTCCGTTGACTACCATCAGTTAATGGAAAAGAAATCTAACTTTGCATTGTTGCTAACATGATGTGACTGCTCGTTATATACTCATTATAACTGCTCGTTATATACCTAGCCACAGTTCTAGGCAGGATGGGCTATTTAATACAAAGTGTATTTTACACATTTTCCACTTGTTTAGGGTGTACGGACAACATCTCTCCAACTGTCAGCAATGCAGGAAGGGGACTACATCTTTCAACTAACGGTGATGGATTCCGCAGGCCACCAAGCTACTGCTGAGGTGATGGTTATAGTACAACCAGGTATGTGTTTATAAAGAGGTATCCTTATCAAACAAGTGCAAGAAAGATGACAACATACTTTAAATCTTCCCCTTTTTATTCCTCCAACCCGATTTCCATTTATCATGCAATCATATCATAGGCAGTCCCTCCAAATGAGGATGACCTGCTTCCACGTCGAATGAGTTCACAATGATATTCTGGATCCCGAACTACATCCTGAAGGGTGGAAGATGCCCGTGCATGTATTTTTTTAATGTGTGGTGGCCGTTGCACTCCAGCCACACACGGGCTTGACAGAGCTAGGTCCTGGTCCAGTGGCAAGAATTAACCAGACGACTGGAGACCAGTTCTGCTGCACGGACCTAGTGCACACACATATCACAGTGTGGGCTGGCCCGTGCTGCCCTGGGCCCGCGCCTCTTCTGGGCCCCGAACTCTTGCCTCTCTTGGGCCCCGATCACATCCATCTACGAACTCTTGCCACTCCTTTGTCCCGAACTCGCCGCTCCTGCTGTACCTACCCGCACTGCAGTCAGCCGTCGCCCTCCTGCAACAGCACATGCTGCTCCCTGAAGTGGTATGATGCCACATGCTGCTCCCTCTAATGGCCCCAGCCTGCTAATGGTCTTGCAATCTGGGACCGCGCCGATTTCTGGGCCGGGCCGCCGCACGCTGCGAAAGGCCTGCACACGTCAGCGGTGTGAGAGGGCAGACTCACTGATCCTGCGGCACAAAGCAAGTGCGGGTCGCGGAATCAGTGCTAGTGATGTTTCCTCGTCTCTGTGATCACTTCAAGAGTCGCTCCCCGTTGGGAGCACACGGCCGGACAATTTACACTGGAGGATCAAGCTCCCCTCATTCTGCTAACGAGAAAGCTGACTCGACAGGTTGGGCCGACACTCATTGGAGTTTAGAAGAATGAGAGGTGATCTTGTTGAAACGCACGATTCTGAGGGGGCTCGACAGGGTAGATGCTGAGAGGATATTTCCTTTCGAGGGGCATAGTTTCAGAATAAGGGGTTGGCCATTTAAAATGAAGATGAGGAATTTCTTCTCTGAGGGTCGTGAATCTTTGGAATTCTCTGCCCCAGGGAGCTGCAGAGGCCGGGTCATTGAATATATTCAAGGTGGAGATAGACAGATTCTTGAACGATAAGGGAGTGAAGGGTTAAGGGATGTGAGTTGAGGCCAAGATCAGATCAGCCATGATTGTATTAAATGTCGGAGCAGACTCGAGGGGCAGTATGGCCCACTCCTGCTCCTATCTCCCATGTTCTTCCTACATTCCGAACCAACTGCCTTAACAACCAACCTCTCCAAAGACCACGTCATATGCAATTAAAACCAACAGAAAGACTTCAATCCCACAAGTCAGGAGTGTGATGGAACACTCCCCACCCTCCTCGACGAGCGCAGCTGCAACAAGATGTTCGACACCATCCAGGACAAAGCATCCCGCCCGATCGGCACCCTATCCACCACCTCCAACACCCACTCCCTCCACCACCAGCGCATGGCGGCTGCAGCGTATACCATTCACAAGACACACTGCAGCAACTCGCCAAGGCCTCCCCGACAGCATCTCCGAAACCCACGACCTCCACCACCCAGAAGGACCAGGGCAGCAGGCACACTGGAGCACCATCACCCCCACGCTCCCTCCAAATCACACACCATCCTGACGTGAAAATATATCGCTGTTCCTCCATCGTCACTGGGCCAAAATCCTGGAACACAATGAATATCATGCAATGCAGTGATATAACTACCCACAAAAGTAAAGTGGGTGCTAAGCAGTCTATTTGAAAGAAGTCCAAGGTACTATCACTCAATCTCATTAGGCTAATAGATGAAGGACATAAGAAATAGGAACAGGAGTAGGCCATACGGCCCTTCGAGCCTGCTCCGCTATTCAATAAGATCATGGCTGATCTGATCATGGACTCAGTTCCACTTCCCCACCTGCTTGCCATAACCCCTTATCCCCTTATCGTTGAAGAAACTGTCTCTTTCTGTCTTAAATGTATTCAATGTCCCAGCTTCCACAGCTCTCTGAGGCAGCAAATTCCACAGATTTACAACTCTCAGAAGAAATTTCTCCTCGTCTCTGTTTTAAATGGGTGGCCCCTTATTCTAAGATCATGCCCTCTAGTTCTAGTCTCCCGCATCAGTGGAAACATCCTCTCTGGATCCACGTTGTCGAGCACCCTCATAAACTTATACGCTTAGATAAGATCACCTCTTATTCTTCTGAATTCCAATGAGTAGAGGCCCAACCTACTCAACCTTTCCTCATCAGTCAACCCCCTCATCCCCGGAATCAACCTAGTGAACCTTCTCTGAACAGCCTCCAAAGCAAGTATATCCTTTCGTAAATATGGAAACCAAAACTGCACGCAGTATTCCAGATGTGGCCTCACCAATATCCTGTATAGTGTAGCAAAACTTCCCTGCTTTTATACTCCATCCCCTTTGCAACAAAGGCCAAGATACCATTGGCCTTCCTGATCACTTGCTGTACCCGCATACTATCCTTTTGTGTTTCATGCACAAGTACCCCCAGGTCCCGCTGTACTGCGGTACTTTGCAATCTTTCTCCACTTAAATAATAACTTGCTCTTTGATTTTTTCGGCCTCGCACTTTCCAGCATTATACTCCATCTGCCAAATTTTTGTCCATCACTTAGCCGGCCTATGTCCTTTTGCAGATTTTTTGTGTCCTCCTCACACATTGCTTTTCCTCCCATCTTTGTATCGTCAGCAAACTTGGCTACGTTACACTCAGTCCCTTCTTCCAAATTATTAATATAGATTGTAAATAATTGGGGTCCCAGCACTGACCCCTGTGGCACCCCACTAGTTACTGGTTGCCAACCAGAGAATAAACCATTTATCCCGACTCTTTGTTTTCTGTTAGTTAGCCAATCCTCTATCCATGCTAATATATTACCCCCAAGCCTGTGAACTTTTACCTTGTGCAGTAACCTTTTATGTGGCACCTTGTCAAATGCTTTCTGGAAATAAAAATACACCACATCCACTGGTTCCCTTTATCCACCCTGTTCGTTACATCCTCAAAGAATGCCAGCAAATTTGTCAAACATGACTTCCCCTTCATAAATCCATGCAGACTCTGCCTGATCGAATTTGGCTTATCTAAATGTCCTGCCACTGCTTCTTTAATAATGGACTTCAACATTTTCCCAACCACAGATGTTAGGCTAACTGGTCTGTAGTTTCCTGCTTTTTGTCTGCCTCCTTTTTTAAATAGGGGCGTTACATTTGCAGTTTTCCAATCCGCTGGGACCTCTCCAGAATTCAGGGAATTTTGGTAAATTACAATCAATGCATCCACAATCCCTGCCGCTACTTCTCTTAAGACCCTAGGATGCAAGCCATCAGGTCCAGGGGATTTATCTGCCTTTAGTCCCATTATCTTACTGAGTACCACCTCCTTAGTGATTGTGATTGTGTTAAATTCCTCCCCCCCCCCCCCCCCCCCCCCCCACCCCATAGCCTCTAGACTATCCACTGTCGGAATATTGTTAGTCGGACATTGGTACTCAGCAGTAAATTACAGAAGAACAAACTTGCATTTATATAGCGCCTTTCACATCTTCGGGATGTCCCAAAGCTCTTCGGGGCCATTTAATTACTTATGAAGTTGTAATCACTTTTTTTAGGCAAAAGTAGCAGCCAATTTGTACTCGGCAAGATTCCACAAGCAGCAATGAGTTACGTGACCAGATAATCTGTTTTGGTGGTCTTGGCAGATCAATGAATGCTGGCCAGAACACCAGGAAAACTCCCTGCTCTTGATTTTTAAAGAAGTGCCATGGGAACTTTCCCTTGGTTTAACGTCTCACCCGAAAGACAGCATCTTCAATAATGCAGCACTCACTAAGTTCTGCACTGAAGATTATTTTCCCTTGATTTGTCGATTGCTTTTCCAGAAAATAATAAAGCCCCAGTGGCTGATTCAGGACCGGATAAAGAACTGACTCTTCCTGTGGACAGCACAACATTGGATGGCAGCAAAAGCACAGATGACCAGAAAATTGCTTCCTACCTTTGGGAGAAAACAAGGTAAAACATAGATATCATATTACACTTAATAGTTCTTACAGGTGGGTCCATTAAAAATGGGCATAATTCAAACAAATAAATTCTAATCACTCCCGTTAGATAAACATCATGATCAGGCACTTAGCGATATCTTACTCTGTGAGCAAATAATGCCACCAACTGTTATTCACTGATTGCTACAGTAACTTTTTGATATTTTCATCTTCCAAATAACCATTTTAAGTATCTAGATGTGCTGCAGTATTGTAATCCCGAAGGATTCACTTTAGTGTGTGTGCTGCACTCTGCAAAGTATTACCTAATTTTCCTATCAGAGTGCTTGGCTTCCATTTGTTGCCTCTCTCTGATAGCATAGCTACTGCAAGACATTACTGTTCTGATGTTTTCAAAACACCAGCTGTGAACAAAGCCTATGATATGATTTTAAAAAACTGCTTTATTCACATCTCGGGCCTTGAAAGCCACCCCACTCACCTGCTGGTTATGCATTGGAGTGAGCTTTAAATGCACCCAAGTGCAGAGATGCAGACCCTATCCCAACTCATGAGGATAGGGTGATCGGGGCAGGCAGCCTATGCTTGTAAGGGCACATCAGCAGTGTTCGCCCGAACAGAGTCCTGAAAACCGGAATGGCACCCTGTTGCTGCAATGTGGAAGTCAAAGGCCCTTATCTAGTGGAGCAGCTATGTAGGACATTGCCCCCCTTCGCCTCAAAGGGGCACCGAGGTAGGCCTCTAAATGTAATTGATACCTTTTCCCTCAAGCATTTTGCAGCCTTTGGTTTGCCCATAACAGAACATATGCTTGCTCTTAGTGCGTGTGGATTCTCTTGGGCCTATCACTCTTGGGCCTATCAGGTGGCATACTGGGTGGGATTTCCTGGGGAAGCAAAGGAACACCCCCAGATATATTCCCTTGACTTAGGGGGGGTGAGGGGAGTGATGAGTGGAAGATCTGACCTCTTCTCCTTGGGGCAGAATCCCAGTGGAACTAAATTGCACCCCATTCTCTCACCCCAACCCCCGCCCCTCCTTTAGTTATTTTTCCCTGTCATCCCTGAGGTTAGACACTGTTTCTGTAGGGCATTCCACCCAAAAACTGATGAGACTGAACAGAGGATAGCCGAAGTATTTGAATATCTAGCAGCCTTGGGACAGAAACAAACCCAAGATGAACACGCAGACATCGCAACACCTGTGCTTTCAGACAGCATATCTCACACTCCGATTTTAATAGTGTAACTGACACTGCCTCCCGTTATTGCAAACCTAAAATTAAGTTTGATGGTTTTGTATTTCAGCGGCCCTGATGGTGTGAAAATTGAGAATGCAGACAGTGCCATCGCCACGGTAACAGGTCTTCAGGTTGGGTCATATGTGATTACTCTGACCGTGAAGGATGAAAGAAACCTGGAGAGTCATGATTTTGTTCGAATCATTGTGAGAGAGGGTATGTATGTTTTCAGATCTGCAATAGGTTTAAACCAAGTAATAAAGGAAAAAAGTAACAGTTCAGCGTAATGGTGCTAATTGTAACCTAAAACGAGTCATTTTATGGTTGGCAAACAGTGACTAGTGGGGATGCCGCAGGCATCGGTGCTAGGTCCTCAACTATTTACAATCTATATTAATGACTTGGAAGAAGGGACCGAGTGTAATGTAGCCAAGTTTGCTGATGATACAAAGATGGTTGGGAAAGCAAACTGTGAGGAGGAGGACATAACAAATCTACAGAGGGATATAGACAGGCTAAGTGAGCAGGCAAAAATCTGGCAGATGGAGTATAATGTGGGAAAAATGTGAGGTTATCCACTTTGGCAGTTAAAAATAGAAAAACAAATTACAATTTAAATGGAGAAAAATTGCAACGTGTTGCAGTACAGAGGGACCCGGGGGTCCTTGTGCATGACACAAAAGTTAGTATGTAGTTTAGGCAAGTAATCAGGAAGGCAAATTCAATGTTTGCCTTTATTGCAAGGGGGATAGAGTATAAAAGCAGAGAAGTCCTGCTACAACTGTACAGGGTATTGGTAAGGCCACACCTGGAGTACTGTGTACAGTTTTGGTCTCCGTATTTAAGGAAGGCTATACTTGCATTGGAGGCTGTTCAGAGAAGGTTCACTAGGTTGATTCCACAGATGAGGGCGTTGACTTATAAAGGTAGGTTGGGCTTATACACATTGGAGTTCAGAAGAATGAGAGGTGATCTTATTGAAACATATAAGATAATGAGGGGGCTTGACAAGGTGGATGCAGAGGGGATATTTCCACTCATAGGGGAAACTAAAACTAGGGGACATAATCTCAGAATAAGGGGCCGCCCATTTAAAACTGAGATGAAGAGGAATTTCTTCTGAGGGTTGTAAATCTATGGAATTCTCTGCCCAAGAGAGCTGTGGAGGCTGGGTCTTTGAATATATTTCAGGTGGAGCTGGACAGATGTTTGAGCGATAAAGGAGTAAAGGGTTATGGGGAGCGGGCAGGGAAGTGGAACTGAGTCCATGATCAGAGCAGCAATGATCTTATTGAATGGCGGAGCAGGCTCGAGGGGCTGTATGGCCTAATCCTGCTCCTATTTCTTAAGTTCTTATGTTAAATTATACTCTTGTTAATGCTTTTCTCCATGTTTTCTCTATGTTGTTGATTATTTTTCTTTTTGCTGTAGTTTTCAGCACTGAGGAAATTAAAGTCATCGAAGATCACATTTTAAAATGGCACAGGGCTTGAAACTTCAGTTAATATCTCTGAGAACCATAGCAAAATTTTAGGAACTTGTCGTATAACATATTTCAAAATCATATTTGGGCCTGTGTTTACAACTCACTCCAATGATAGAGATTCCAAACTAGTTGGATTGACTGGTTTTGGGTTCATTGGTTCTGGTACACACATATTTAAAGAACTCCTGGTCTACCAAATGGAAAATGCCTCTTGGAAAATATTGAAAGTAGCATCAAGGAAAAAAAAAATCACAATGTTATCTTGGATATTGCTATAATAGAAATGAAAGTCAAAGCATGAAGTTTTCTCCCGATAGTTTTTTAAAAAGCTGTCTCTTCTTCTGTTCATTGCATAAATCAAACATTGTATCCAGTTTCAAGCAGGCTGCTGAAGCTATCATCAAGTTTCACAGCCAGAAGAGAGCTGCTCAACTGATGTATGTTGCAGGTCTGCCAGAAAGCAGTTTTCATTGCACATGTGTCGGCTGGTATCCTTGCTGGTGCTCCAGAGTTTCAAAATAAATACTTAAATTCAGTACCAACAAGGACTGTCGAGCCCCAGCAAACATTCGTCGTACAGGTGCAGCGCCCAGAATCCAGAACCCTCTGGACCGAGGCTGTTCCGGATTCCGCGTTTTTCCGGACTTTGGAACGTCTTTCTGACGTCACCAATACGGAAACACTCGAGCCCAGGTCCGGGTATTTCCGGATTTTAGAACGTCAGAAAGAGGGCCAAGGGGTGCTCGCCAAGGAGCTGTTCGGGCCACAGGCCCCATCGATGAGGTCGTCTGGCAGGCCCCGCCGCCACAGAGGAGCTGTTCGGGCAGGGCCCCGCCACAGAGGAGCTGTTCGGGCAGGGCCCCGCCACAGAGGAGCTGTTCGGGCAGGGCCCCGCCACAGAGGAGCTGTTCGGGCAGGGCCCCGCCACAGAGGAGCTGTTCGGGCAGAGCCCCGCCACAGAGGAGCTGTTCGGGCAGGGCCCCGCCACAGAGGAGCTGTTCGGGCAGGGCCCCGCCACAGAGGAGCTGTTCGGGCAGGGCCCCGCCACAGAGGAGCTGTTCGGGCAGGGCCCCGCCACAGAGGAGCTGTTCGGGCAGGGCCCCGCCACAGAGGAGCTGTTCGGGCAGGGCCCCGCCACAGAGGAGCTGTTCGGGCAGGGCCCCGCCACAGAGGAGCTGTTCGGGCAGGGCCCCGCCACAGAGGAGCTGTTCGGGCAGGGCCCCGCCACAGAGGAGCTGTTCGGGCAGGGCCCCGCCACAGAGGAGCTGTTCGGGCAGGGCCCCGCCACAGAGGAGCTGTTCGGGCAGGGCCCCGCCACAGAGGAGCTGTTCGGGCAGGGCCCCGCCACAGAGGAGCTGTTCGGGCAGGGCCCCGCCACAGAGGAGCTGTTCGGGCAGGGCCCCGCCACAGAGGAGCTGTTCGGGCAGGGCCCCGCCACAGAGGAGCTGTTCGGGCAGGGCCCCGCCACAGAGGAGCTGTTCGGGCAGGGCCCCGCCACAGAGGAGCTGTTCGGGCAGGGCCCGCCGCCACGGAAGTGTTCGGGCAGGGCCCCGCCACAGAGGAGCTGTTCGGGCAGGGCCCCGCCGAAGAAAGGCTGATTGGGTTAGGAGGCCCCGAGGTAAGAGCAGCGGGTCCGGATTCCAGAACATTTTACGGATTCCAGACGACCCTGCCATCAATCGCTCCGGATTCCGGAACATTCCCGAACTCCGGATTTTGGAAACTGCACCTGTACTACAGGGTACTGTATTTTTCTTTTTTCATTTCTGTTTAATCATATACAAATGTATGAAAATAAGCACGAGAAAAGATCATCAGGCCATTAAAATGTAGATCATCAGGCCATTAAAATGTAGTCCATCCAGATAACTCTGCAAACTACACGATTCGCCCACCGCCTTAACCGCCAAAACAACAACTAACCAACTCAGGAAAAACTCTGGCAGTCAAGCAAGGAAGACTTTAAAGTGTGCTTTACTGATTCTTACTAAAATGTAGTACAGCTGTGATAAACTGTGTTAGTCACTGAATGGACCACTGCACTTTGAGTAAAACTCCTGGCCACATTTTGTTGATATTGATAAGCACAGGGGCTCTTAGTGCACAACTGGTAGATGAAAGTCATTATTTAAAGACAGTTTTTGTTGACCATTAATTCTTTGAAATGTATAACTGAAGCCCTAACATTGAAGAAACTAGTATTGTTACTAATTAGGTTACAAGTATGAATGGTTTTCTGACTGGGCTATTAATTGCTTTTGAACCTGATATGTGAATTACATTTGTATTTTAATATTTTCAAAGATCTATGGTTATGGATAACAAATGAATTTTGTTTTACAGAAATCAACAAGGCTCCAGTTGCTAAGATAGCAAGGAATGTAATGGTCACTCTACCCAGTAACACAGCTATGCTTGATGGATCAAAATCATCAGATGATAAAGGGATTGTTAGCTACCTGTGGATGAGAGATGAGAGCAGTCCAGCAGCTGGAGTAAGTAGTTCAGTTCACAAATGAAATGAGCTGTAAAAATATTGCACCAATTCTGTTGTCATTATTTAATGAGCTGAAAAGATACGCAAGTGCCCTGATATTTATAGAGTGCGCGCTTGGGGGCTTGATTGGGGGAGGAGAGGGGTGGGGACGGAGAGGTCCTGCCGATATTAATGACGGGACCTCATTATCATTTTCTTCTTCCATTTTCCATCTGGCAACCAGCCACATTGATAGGCTGGTTGGTTGCCGGGTGGGAAAACCAGTAGCAGGAGGCCGCAGCCAAGGACCCATGAGAATTGTCTGCAGCAATTAGGAGCGATCGGAGTTAGGACAGGAGAGGTCAGAGCCCAGCAATCGGGAGGGAAGGCTCGGGATTGGAGCTTGGTGGAGGGGGCTGGGGGAGGGGGTAAGGGAGGTCGGTCCAAGCGAGGGAGGAGGCACAAGATTGGGGCTTTGTGATAGGCAGGGGAAATGGCAATCGTGGCAGAGAGGAGAGGCAACGATCGGTAGAAGGGAGACCCCAGGCTTCCTTGAGGGACCAGGATGAAGTACTCCTGGCCCACAAAAAGTGTCCTAAAAAGCACTAACCTGCTGCTCTTGTCTCCATTTCACTGCCGTGTTTCCCGAGCCCTGGGAAACCCGGCCGGCAGCTGTTCAGTGTTAAATCGGGCTCCCAACTGCACGGTGAGAGTCTGATTTTTTAAAAAAAAGAAAGACATGGATTTATATAGCACCTTTCACAATCACCGGACATCTCAAAGTGCTTTACAGAGAATGAAGTACTTTTGGAGTGTAGTCACTGTTGTAATGTGGGAATCGTAGTAGCCAATTTGCACACAGCAAGCTCCCACAAACAGAAATGTGATGATGACCAGATAAACTGTTTTTGTTATGTTGATTGAGGGATAAATATTGGCCAGGACACCGGGGATAACTCCCCTGCTCCTTTTCGAAATAGTGCCATGGGATCTTTTACGTCCACCTGAGTGAGATCAGACGGGGTTTAACATCTCATCTGATTTAAATAGTATAATAAAATATCCCGCCTCTCCTGCCTGTCGTGGAGTGGAGCGGGGAGTGGAGGAGGGGGTGCATTAATATCGAGGCCAAGGTATCACAGCTTAAGGTAAATTTTGATGGTTCATGTAGAAATACAATTGTAATGTTCTTCGTCAGAGCATTCTATTTAGTTGTGGAATGGTGCTTGTGATTTTTACTTTCTTGTTTTTTTAATGTTGTCTTAATGTGATATTTTACTTATTTGAAAAATGTTCACTTCATCACTTTAACCAAACAGAAACAATTATGATTATTACTATTTGCAAATATTCTCTCAGCGATACAAAACAATACCAAACCATGTTGAGTCAATCCAACAAGTCTGAGACTACAAGTATGTTAAGCTCCAGTGATGTAGGAATATAATGTTCTGATAATTGCTCTGAAACCCAAGAATATAAAACAATAAAGTGTTCAAGCAGTTTCTCTCATATGTTTGCTTCCTCCTAATAATGAGTAACATGGCAAAGTTTCTGTACCACATCCAGAAAAGGCCTGGAAAGCTTTTCTTTTTTCTTTATACAGGGTAATAGACTATTAAAGAGCCTTTTGTATATATTGTGCTCTAACTACAATGTGATCTTTGATTATACATCAGTATGTTTGAAAGTTGATGATACACATAACATTAATGCAAAATTTGCCCTTAAAAGCTTAATTTTTTTAGAAATATTTTCTTGTGTACTTTCCACCATTCTGTAACAGGATGTGCTGAATAACTCTGATCACCGGCCTGTACTTTTCCTATCCAATTTGGTTGAAGGACTTTACACATTTCGCCTAAAAGTAACTGATGCAAAAGGAGAAAATCATATTGACAGAGCAACATTGGAAGTCAGACCTGGTGAGTAGAAATCAGCCTTCAATTCTCCACTGGGGATTACAGTGTTTAATCCTCCACTGGGCCACAGTGTTTAATCCTCCACTGGGGATTACAGTGTTGAATCCTCCACTGGAGATTACAGTGTTTAATCCTCCACTGGGGGCCCACAGTGTTTAATCCTCCAATGGGGGCCACAGTGTTTAATCCTCCACTGGGGATTAAAGTGTTTAATCCTCCACTGGGGATTACAGTGTTTAATTCTCCACTGGGGGCCACAGTGTTTAATCATCCACTGGGGGCCACAGTGTTTAGTCAAAAGTCTGACATAAAAGTTGCTTTTCATTTAAAAATGAAATAACTGCCCAAATTCTCTTGGAAAAGATTAGTCTCCCTTCATAGTGTGTCAGATTATGATCTAATGCAATTTTTGTTTGCTTTTTTTTTTAACCCTTTCCATTGCCACCATGTCTTTGTAGAAGTACCTGTATGTTGTCCCAAATGTTTTCTGAAGTATCCTTCGAGATAGTAATAAATAATAGAGCGCCTCAAATTGTTACACCTGTGAATTATTGACTGAAATGCAGTGATTGTTGTTATGTAGACAAACGCAACAAATATTGTACATCAGCAACACCCTACAAACATGCAATGAGATGTATGGTCAGCTAATCTGTTGTTTTCTAGGCTTGGTTGAAGAAGTATTGTTGGCCAGTGTGCCAGGAGGATTCCCTACTGCTCTTCAAGCAGCATCCTGGGACCTTTAACATCCATTTGTGCCACCAGAGCAGCCAGACAGGACCCTGGCTTATCATCTCATTCAAAGGATGGCACCTCTAACAATGTGGAACACCTCAGTACACCTGAGTGGATAGCAAGATTATACTTTCTAGTCTTGGTGTAGTGCTCAAACCCACAACTACCTGGTCCAGAGATGAGAGCTAAACCAAACTGAGCCAAACTTGTATTGAGTAGAAAGAAAATTGTTCACCAGCACCACGCAGGAATCACAGTGGACCCATTTTATACCCACATATGATGAAATAGTCAAGCTAGAAAATTGGACCTGCTTCTATTTTATTGTGCAAGAGGGTTCTGAGTTTTAATTCCTGGAAATGTCTCCCTCCATATAAATTGAATTATGGTTATGACCAGAATTGTAAAGAAATGCTGGGAGCCTGGAAACCAAGAAATCTTGCTGAAGCACTGAGTTTGGCAGTCGATTATAAATCTTTGTTGTATTGCTGCCATAACTCAGGGGCAATTTCAGTTTACCAAAACAGTTCTGTTCAAAATAAATTGCACCGACCATGTGTGCCCACGAGTGACTAGCTATGTTTATCATTCATTTCATTTGTTTTTAATTTCCTTTTTGTGCACAAATTCTCTGCTTCATTCTGTATCCGTCATTATACCATATTGTGCCGTGTGTTTGTGATTTTTCTATGACATTGGGTCAATAAGAAAGTGTGTCACTCTAGAGAGTTGATTAACAACTTGGTTTCCAATTACTGAAATCTTGGCTTTTAACTTGAAAATTTCATTGAATGTGTGATAATACAACAATCTGAACTAAGCTAAATTGTTTACACTCTGTAAATCTCAGTTTTAAGTAGTCATCTTTGGCTTGAAGAACAAGAGGCCAGAGTTCATACCAGATGAGTCTCACAATTCACTCTTAAATCAGTATGTTCTTGCAGCTGTTTCATGTCCATTTCATTATCATTTATGTTAATCAGAGTCCTGCTAGGGTCACATATTTTACAACTTGGCTGCACAATTTCTGAAGCAGCACAGAGCCCTGAATCAAATTAAATTAGTTTAACTTTATTGTGCTACATGGAAAATTGTGTAATGGGTTGAGCTTGGGCAAAGCTAGTGTAAAGAATAATCAAGGACTTTTAAAAGATTTGACAGTTGAAATAAATATTTCCTTTTTTGTTTTTAGATCCCAAAAAGAATGATCTTGTAGAAATTATCCTGGATGTCAGTGTCAGTCAGTTAACTGAAAGACAAAAGGGCATGCTAATCCGGCAAATAGCTGTCCTGCTGGGGGTCCTTGATTCGGATATCACTGTACAGAAGATTCAGCCTTACACTGAACAGAGGTGAGGAGCTTTGTGTGTGTATGAATGGGGGTGGGAAAATAATTGTCCATTTTGCATTGAATAACATTAGGGGGCTAAAATTGCCCCTTTCCTTAAGGCCTGTTACCACTGGAAATCAGTGACCATGCTATATTCATCTTTTGCTTTTAAGATCCTAGGAATGGCTGCCAACTTTTTGTGTAATGGCCGCCATTATCAAAATTCCGCTCCTGCGGTATCCCGGCGGTGACCTGCTCCCCCCCCTCCCTCCCCCCAACTGCTCCGCTGCTACCATGCATGTTCTTGAGCGCAAAGAAATCCCCCCTATGCTACTGTTAATTCTATACCCAAGTTCTAATCGTAAGGGATATTTAATTTCCATTTATTGATATCAATTAGAATGTATAAAGTTCCCAATTTTTCTTCAACAGTTTTACACCAGCCATTTGTGGTCTACAATTAGAGTTTTCTTTGTAACAAAACTGCTTATTGGTACTTACTCTTTAAATAGATGAACAAACATTCTGACCCTGGTGACTCTATTCAAACATTTGTTGGCTTTCAAAAAAAAAGTGTTCAAGTAAAATTATTTCTTTCCCAAAAAGGTGATGTGGGAGAATTGTGTAAAATATGGCCAGTGTGCAGCTATCAATTATCACTCTTGCAATGTCTTCTATTGTAATTCTGCTCATTTATTTTCACAGCACACAGATCATCTTTTGTGTAACGAATACTCAAGTACATCAGGTATTGAAGGGACAGGATGTTGCTCGGATACTGAAGAATAAATTTCGGAAGCAGAAATCGGACTTTCTAGTTTTCCGGGCTCTCCAAGTCGCCACAGTCAGTGAGTGAAAATTAATTATTCAATCTTTTTTTGTACAGATTAATCCAAGTAAGATTATTTTGAGTTTAGTATATTTTAAAATGAGAGGAGGCATTATTGTGCAGAAGATAATATAATAAACAAGAGCAGTCAAGATAATACTGTTGAAGAACTGAAAACTTGCGCCTTTTTATTATTTTCTGGCCACTTTTGATGGAAAAGAAACTCTGATCCGAGGATCATAAAAGCAAAAGATGAATGTGGTGCTGACAGTACCATTTCTGTGGGTGCTGAATTTGCTTTTCAAGCACATTGTTCTTGGTACTGTGCCCCCCTTTTATTTCAAGCATGCATTGAGAGGTTATAGAATCATAGAAATTTACAGCACGAAAGGAGGCCATTTTGGCCCATCGTGTCCGCACCAGCCGACCTAGAAGCTATCCAGCCTAATCCCACTTTCCAGCTCTTGGTCCAAAGCCTTGTAGGTTACGGCACTTTAAGAACACATTCAAGTATTTTTTAAATGTGGTGAGGCTTTCTGCCTCTACCACCCTTTCAGGCAGTGAGTTCCAGACACACACCACCCTCTGGGTAAAGAAATTTCCCCATATCTCCTTTACACCTCCAATCAATTACTTTAAATCTATGCCCCCTGGTTATTGACCCCTCTGCCAAGGGAAATAGGTCCTTCCTATCCACTCTTATCAAGGCCCCTCATAATTCTAATACACCTCAATCAGGTCTCCCCTCAGCTTCCTCTGATCCAAAGAAAACAGACCCAGCATCTCCAAACTTTCCTCATAGCCAAAATTCTCCAGTCCAGGCAAAATTCTTGTAAATCTCTTCTGCATCCTTTCCAGTGCAATCACATCTTTCCTGTAATGTGGTGACCAGAACTGCACACAGTACTCCAGCTTCAGCCGAACCAGTGTTTTATACAGTTCAAGGATAACATCCTTGCTCTTGTATGCCATGCCTCGACTAATAAAGGCAAGTATTCCATATGCCTTCTTAACCACCTTATCTACCTGGCCTGGCAGACAGGAAGCAAAGAGTAGGAATAAACAGGTCCTTTTCAGAATGGCAGGCAGTGACTCGTGGGATAGCTCAAGGTTCAGTGCTGGGACCCCAGCTATTTACAATATACATTAATGATTTGGACGAAGGAATTCAACATAACATCTCCAAGTTTGCAGATGACACTAAGCTGGGTGGCAGTGTGAGCTGTGAGGAGGATGCTAAAAGGCTGCAGGGTGACTTGGACAGGTTAGGTGAATGGGCAAATGCATGGCAGATGCAGTATACTGTAGATAAATGTGAGGTTATCCACGTTGGTGGCAAAAACAGGAAGGCAGAATATTAGAAACATAGAAAATAGATGCAGGAGTAGGCCATTCGGCCCTTCGAACCTGCACCGCCATTCAATGAGTTCATGGCTGAACATGCAACTTCAGTACCACATTCCTGCTTTCTCGCCATACCCCTTGATCCCCCTAGTAGTAAGGACTTCATCTAACTCCTTTTTGAATATATTTAGTGAATTGGCCTCAACAACTTTCCGTGGTAGAGAATTCCACAGGTTCACCACTCTCTGGGTGAAGAAGTTACTCCTCATCTCGGTCCGAAATGGCTTATCCCTTATCCTTAGACTGTGACCCCTGGTTCTGGACTTCCCCAACATTGGGAACATTCTTCCTGCATCTAACCTGTCTGAACCCATCAGAATTTTAAACGTTTCTATGAGGTCCCCTCTCATTCTTCTGAACTCCAGTGAATACAAGCCCAGTTGATCCAGTCTTTCTTGATAGGTCAGTCCCGCCATCCCGGGAATCAGTCTGGTGAACCTTCGCTGCACTCCCTCAATAGCAAGAATGCCCTTCCTCAAGTTAGGAGACCAAAACTGTACACAATACTCCAGGTATGGCTTCACCAAGGCCCTGTACAACACCTCCCTGCCCCTGTACTCAAATCCCCTCGCTATGAAGGCCAGCATGCCATTTGCTTTCTTAACCGCCTGCTGTACCTGCATGCCAACCTTCAATGACTGATGTACCATGACACCCAGGTCTCGTTGCACCTCCCCTTTTCCTAATCTGTCACCATTCAGATAATAGTCCATCTCTCTGTTTTTACCACCAAAGTGGATAACCTCACATTTATCCACAATATACTTCATCTGCCATGCATTTGCCCACTCACCTAACCTATCCAAGTCACCTAACCATCCTCCTCGCAGCTCACATTGCCACCCAACTTAGTGTCATCCGCAAATTTGGAGATACTACATTTAATCCCCTCATCGAAATCATTAATGTACAGTGCAAACAGCTGGGGCACCAGCACAGAACCTTGCGGTACCCCACTAGTCACTGCCTGCCATTCTGAAAAGTACCCATTTACTCCTACTCTTTGCTTCCTGTCTGACAACCAGTTCTCAATCCATGTCAGCACACTACCCCCAATCCCATGTGCTTTAACTTTGCACATTAATCTCTTGTGTGGGACCTTGTCGAAAGCCTTCTGAAAGTCCAAATATACCACATCAACTGGTTCTCCCTTGTCCACTCTACTGGAAACATCCTCAAAAAATTCCAGAAGATTTGTCAAGCATGATTTCCCTTTCACAAATCCATGCTGACTTGGACCTATCATGTCACCTCTTTCCAAATGCGCTGCTATGACATCCTTAATAATTGATTCCATCATTTTACCCACTCCTGAGGTCAGGCTGACCGGTCTATAATTCCCTATTTTCTCTCCCTCATTTTTTAAAAAGTGGGGTTACATTGGCTACCCTCCACTCGATAGGAACTGATCCAGAGTCAATGGAATGTTGGAAAATGACTGTCAATGCATCCGCTATTTCCAAGGCCACCTCCTTAAGTACTCTGGGATGCAGTCCATCAGGCCCTGGGGATTTATCGGCCTTCAATCCCATCAATTTCCCCAACACAATTTCCAGATTAATAAGGATTTCCCTCAGTTCCTCCTCCTTACTAGACTCTCTGACCCCTTTTATATCCGAATCTGAATGGTGATAGATTAGGAAAGGGGGAGGTGCAACGAGACCTGGTTGACATGTCATTGAAAGTTGGCATGCAGGTATAGCAGGCGGTGAAGAAGGCAAATGGCATGTTGGCTTTCATAGCGAGAGGATTTTAGTATAGGAGCAGGGAGGTCTTACTGCAGTTGTACAGGGCCTTGGTGAGGCCACACCTTGAATATTGTGTACAGTTTTGGTTTCCTAATCTGAGGAAGGACATTCTTGCTATTGAAGGAGTGCAGCGAACGTTCACCAGACTGATTCCAGGGATGGCAGGACTGACATATGAAGAAAGACTGAATCGACTAGGCTTGTATTCACTGGAATTTAAAAGAATGAGAGAGGATCTCATAGAAACATATAAAATTCTGATGGGATTGGACAGGTTAGATGCAGGAAGAATATTCCTGATGGGGAAATCCAGAACCAGGGGTCACAGTCTAAGGACAAGGGGTAAGCCATTTAGGACTGATGAGGAGAAACTTCTTCACTGAGAATTGTGAACCTGTGGAATTCTCTACCACAGAAAGTTGTTGAGGCTGGTTCATTAGATATATTCAAAAGGGAGTTAGATGTGGCCATTACGGCTAAAGGGATCAAGGGGTATGGAGAGAAAGCGGGAATGGGGTACTGAAGTGCATGATCAGCCATGATCATATTGAATGGTGGTGCAGGTTCGAAGGACCGAATGGCCTACTCCTGCATCTATTTTCTATGCTACCTTCAGGGATCTGTGGACTGCACTCCAAGGTCCTTTGTTCCTCTACACTTTTCAGTGTTGTACCATTTAATGTGTATTCCGTTGCCTTGTTAGACCTCCCCAGATGCATTACCTCACACTTAGCAGATTGAATACCATTTGCCACTGTTCTGCCCATTGATATCTTCCTGCAGTCTGCAGCTTTCTTCTTTATTATCAACCACACCGCCTATTTTAGTCTTATCTGCAAACTTCTTAATCATACCTCCAATATTCAAGTCCAAGACATTGATATATACCACAAAAAGCAAGGGACCCAGCCCTGCGGAACCCCACTGGATACAGCCTTCCAGTCACAAAAACACCTAGTAACCATTACCCTTTGCCTCCTGCCTCTGAGCCAAATTTGGATCCAATGTGCTGCTTTGCCCTGGATCCTATGGGCTTTTACTTTCGTGACCAGTCTGCCATGTGGGACCTTATCAAAAGCTTTGCTAAAATCCATATACACTACATCATATGCACTGCCCTCATCGACCCTCCTGGTTACATCCTCGAAAAATGTAATCAAGTTAGTCAGACATGATCTTCCTTTAACAAATCCATGCTGACTGTCCTTGATTAATCCACGTCTTTCTAAATGAGGATTTATCCTGTCTCTCAGGATTTTTTCCAATAATTTTCCCACCACTGAGGTTCGGCTGACTGGCCTGTAATTACTCGGTCTATCCTTTTCTCCCTTTTTTAAACAAAGGTACATTAGCAGTCCTCAAGTCCTCTGGCACCACACCTGTAACCAGAGAGAACTGGAAAATAATGGTCAGAGCCTCTGCTATTTCCTCTTTTGCTTCTCTTAACAGCTGCGGCCTAACTAGTGTTTTATACCGTTTAAGGATAAAGTCTTTGCTCTTTATATTCCATGCCTGGAGATTTATCCACTTTCAAAGCTGCTAAGCCCCTTAATACTTCCTCTCTCTCTGTTTATCTCATCTAATATTTCACATTCCTCCTCATTGAAAAGTCTGCATCGCCCCTTTTATGAAAACAGATGCAAAGTATTCATTAGGAATCATACCTACGTTTTCTGCCTCCATACACTGATTTCCTTTATGGTCTCTAAAAGGCCCCATACTTTCGTTATCCTCTTGCTCTTAATGTGTTTATAAAACATCTTTGGGTTTTCCCTGATTTTACTTGCCAACATTCTTTCATGCTCTCTCTTTGCTTTCGTGATATCTTTTTTAATTGCACCCCTGCACTTTGTATACTCCTCTAGAGTTTCTTCAGTATTGAGTACTCGGTATCTGTCATAAGCTTCCCTTTTTTTCCTTATCTTACCCTGTATGTCCCTTGACATCCAGGGGCCTCTAGATTTGTTAGCCCCAACCTTTTTCTTTCAGGGAACGTACTTGCTCTGTACCCTCCTTGAATGCCTCCCACTGCTCTGATACTGATTTACCATCAAGTAACCGTTTCTAGTCCACTTTGGTTCTTTGAACTCCTGATTCTTGGGTGCTTGTTATACCTCTGCTTATCGAGAAGGTCAAAGGATAGAGGCCAGACTAGTAGCAGTCATGGTTTCTGCCCAATCACAATCTGACGTCTCACATAGAGGGCTTTAATTTAGAGGTGCAGGGATATTATGCCAGCAGATCCTAGCTGGGACAAGAGGGTGAAAATGGCTCAACACAAACCACATTCATTTAAATCCATTCCCATTTAGGTTTTTACCTTAATGGAGGAGACTTGCATGTGGAGTGTTATTGCATTCACTGAATAACACAAGTCTTTTTGTGTATACTTCACATACAGGCTGAGCTCTGCCCACTGCCATGCCTATACCAGTTAAATTAATATTGGCAGAGACCCAAATCCATCCTCTTTGCTATATTTTCCTTGTATAACAAATTGTTATTGGGAGAATTTTTTTAAAACTGTCGCCCTACATTCAAAAACCTCCTTTTTAAAAAAAAAACTCGGCCCTGAAATTTTCCCTCTTCCTGTTCCGTATTGTCTCTCTCCTTGTGAATGCTTTGAAACAGAAGGAGCTCTATATGAACAAATGCTGTTAATATATCTGGTATTCTTCTGGAGTAAAACCTTCAGATAATATCGAATGACAGTTCCCGTCATTCACCATCGTGTTATCTTTGCATAATAAATCATTATAATAGCAATGTTCTGATAATGATGGTGACTCTTTGGTGAAGATTCCTCCAGTGCCATTATTATGGCTTCATTGCACTGTCCACTCATGTAAATGTGAAGCACAGCACTTGTTTGAAATGGAATTCATATTTGTTTTACTTGGTTCTTGCTCTATAGATTTTCCATTTGGTGTATTGGTACTCTCAGCACATTGCAGATATGCTCCAGGGAATTACAGACTGGGAAGAGGCATTGCCTGTTTTAATGCAAAACAGATGATATTGCATGCCTAATGATTTGTTATTTAGCAACTGCCTATTTTAACTCAAACTGCCACCTGAAGGTCCATGAATAAATTGGATAGGTGTACTACGGCAAGGATAGCAGATGTCTAATTCTGTTAATGCTATTACACTAGTATGCACTCTGGAACAGTACCAGACCTGTACTGGTCATGGAATTATCTCAGCTGTGAAGCTAGTCTAAGGCTCTTTCACAACCTTATTTTTTTTTACCTTTAGTGTGACCAGTATTTGACTTGTATCAGGTCCTTTCTTTAAAAAAAAGTCAGAATGGACTGGATTGGTACATTTTGTTCCTAGTCTAACTTTCTTTTTAAAAGATTTCATAAACCTGCATGCACATTATCTTCAATGGTGGTATGGTGGCTATAGCCAATAACATTTACAATGCTTGATGGTATGGCCTTAGCATGTATTCAGTATTGTGCTTGCGTTGCAAATGAATAGAGCAGAATAAATTTTATAATCCATTTATTTGGTCTGCTACTTATCGAAAAGCAAGACAGGCTTGATGGGTCTAGCCTTGTCATGACCAAAGAGTGTTTACTTTTTTTTTAAATTGGGCAAACCAATCTTGTTCAAAGCTAACCAGAAAGAAGCCTGATTTTTCCTTTTATTTAAAAAAAACTGCTCAAATTCAAATACTTTCAAAAATTAAAACCATTCAATTGACTTCCATTAACATTTGTAAAAATGACATTACAAATGTAATATTACAGAATACTGCCATTTAATAAGATTCTGTGATTTGAACAATTCAAGCATTAATTTTTCAGGTCAATTTATTCCAGATCTCCACAAAGCAAATGGCATGTTGGCCTTCATAGTGAGGGGATTTGAATACAGGGGCAGGGAGGTGTTGCTACAGTTGTACAGGGCCTTGGTGAGGCCACACCTGGAGAATTGTGTGCAGTTTTGGTCTCCTAACCTGAGGAAGGACATTCTTGCTATTGAGGGAGTGCAGCGAAGGTTCACCAGACTGATTCCCGGGATGGCGGGACTGACCTATCAAGAAAGACTGGATCAACTGGGCTTGTATTCACTGGAGTTCAGAAGAATGAGAGGGGACCTCATAGAAACGTTTAAATTCTGATGGGTTCAGACAGGTTAGATGCAAGAAGAATGTTCCCAATGTTGGGGAAGTCCAGAACCAGGGGTCACAGTCTAAGGATAAGGGGTAAGCCATTTCGGACCGAGATGAGGAGAAACTTCTTCACCCAGAGAGTGGTGAACCTGTGGAATTCTCTACCACAGAAAGTTGTTGAGGCCAATTCACTAAATATATTCAAAAAGGAGTTAGATGAAGTCCTTACTACTAGGGGGATCAAGGGGTATGGCGAGAAAGCAGGAATGTGGTACTGAAGTTGCATGTTCAGCCATGAACTCATTGAATGGCGGTGCAGGCTAGAAGGGCCGAATGGCCTATTCCTGCACCTATTTTCTATGTTTCTATGTTTCTATCTTCTGATCACATTAACGGCGATGCTGTCACATATTTCCTATCCTCACAGCTTGCATTGTTTAGTTCTTACACTGTAGACTGAAACAGTTCTCTGCATCAACATAAATCGTGTGTTTTGTTCTCCCAAAACAATAACAAATATCTTGTAGCATTTAATGACTGTACAAAACATCTTTGAGAAGACTGGAGTTTTTTTTAAACTGTCCATGAACTTCTTGTAGGTGGAAGTTGTTTGCTGTCCATTATGGCCACCATACTGCTTTTCTCAGCTTGGTGTGAGAAGGAGAATTCTTTAGCTCTTGTCCATAGGTCACTAAGAGTTGCCTTTTATGGGGCAGAAACTGACTCTCCCTTTTTTCTTCGTCATATAAAATTCTTTGCTACCATGCATCGATTCACCGAGCAATTTGACAATTTCTTATTCCTCTTGTCAGAGTGCTGTGTGCATGCTTGTTTAGGCTCCTTGCTCTGCCATCATCTCTGTTTGCTGCTAATAATTACAGGTGAATGTGAATCCAGGAATTCGTACTCACTGTGACATAATTCTCACTTAAGTATTGAACTGAATTACATCGGAACTACCAGTCCTCATTGACATTATGATTTTTATCAAGAAAAAGGTGTCACAGTAGCACAAGTAGCTTAATGAAGTGAGCACAGGGTACAGTGATCTGAGGAATAAGAAACCATCAAGAAACATTAACAGGAATTCCCAAGCTTACAGATGAAAAACATTTTCTAGGTTCTCTGATTTGTTTGCAACTGAAAACAAAATAACTCGCTAGGCATTAGAGTTTAAAAGCATGTTCTTGCAGCTAACCGTTACTAACCTGCCTTCACTTCTATTCTGCTGTCTCCTGAATAAAGTCTGTCAGTTGAATTGCTCAGACCATGGTCGGTGTGATTCTTTCAAAAAGCGTTGCATCTGTGACCCATTCTGGATGGAGAACTTCATTCGAGTTCTGCTAGAAGATGGAGAAAGCAACTGTGGTAAGTTGGAGATAAATATTCATTTAAACGGGATTGAATTGCCAATTTGAACTAAATCTGAACAAAATATGTATAGTTGTGTATTGGGGATGGGACACATATCAAAGGACTGTTTACAGAAGAATGTGTACAAGCCGACCCATCTATAAGATGATCTTCTTGCTTTGTAGCCAAAAATCCTTTGAAAAATATCTATAACCTAAAGTATAAATATGTGATGACCTAACAATCACCAAGGTAATAAATATTAGATTTTATAAATATTTGGGATAGTAGCAGACATGCTTGAAGCATAAACTCAGCCAGTCAGAAATCACTGCCGTTCAAACATTATGAATTAAATGCATAGAATTGTATGTACTCTTGTGAAATAGTTTTTCACTGAAATTTAGTTGTTTTTATATATAGCAAAGGCTGATGTCATTAGAACTAATTTGCTTCACTATTTTACTGAACAATTAAGTACTCAGTTAACTTGGCTTCAAAAATACTCAGAATATAATACAATGCCTTGTAAATTATGCATACAGTGGTGGATTATTAATATCTCCTTGTTAAATTATTAGTTTTGACAAATAGAACTCAAATGTACAGTGACAAGCTGTTTAGAAAAACAAAGCAATATTTTTCAATTGAAGTCTACTTTCTAGTCACCACAATGGGGTTAGTCAACTGGTGTTTATAGATCATATCATGTGGTATACATAGCACTAACTGAACCTTTTCCGTGTATAACGTTATTCCCTGCTCTTTTTTTGCCTGTAGAATGGAGCGTGCTCTATGTTGTTATAGCTGCATTTGTCATACTGGTCTCCATTGGAATTCTAGTTTGGATGGTCTTCTGCTTCTGTAAAAGGTAAGGATTATGAAACCTCCGCAAATCTAAATTGACTTTTTTTCCACCTCTTTTCCTCAAGACTTCCTAACAGCTCCCTACTGTTTCCCACAACATTGATGCCAAGCTCATCTACAAAAATGCATGCTTTCTGTAGGGCAAGATGAACCACTCCCTGATGCTCCACAAAAAAAAGAGAGGTTCTGCTTTGTTAACTGAGCTCAGTTAAACTCTTATCACCTTTTTATTTGTGTGAGCTAGTCATGGCAAGACCTGATGTTGCTGTTAGGAACAGGAGTAGGCCTTTCAGCCCTCGAGTGTTCCACCATTCAGTTAAATGCCAAATTTTCCACAGTCTGGGTTAGTCTGAGCAAGTAGCTTGGGAGGGAGCGGGGGGTGGAATCAGTGGAGGGAATGGAGTTTGTATCGGGGACCAAAATAATAGTCCAGTGGTAGTGATTTATTTTCTTCAGGGGTCAGACGTGAATCTTGGTGCTCACAAGTTGAGGGAAGAGTGCTGGGAAGTGCAACATCTTTCTGCTTTTACCACCTAGATTGAGCATCAGAATTTGCAGTACCGCAAAGTTTCTTCTGGTGGTGCTGCTAAGCTCCTACTGTTCACTGCAAGAAATGAATTCTTGGCTATCCCCAATTCATTCATCACCTATTGTAAACTGCTGTATTTAACCCAGGCTGCCAAAGTGGGTGGTGCATTGAGTTGATGTTTTTGTCTTTCAGACCAGGATAAAGAGATCGGATCCTAAGAAAGGGTTGAGTGCATTAACAAGTGGATTGGTTCAGAATAGGGATATATCCGTACCCCTTTCACTGTTTTGGCACTTCTTAGGACGCAGTATGTGGGAAAAGCTAATGCTAACCCAGCCATTTAAGTATCATTGTACAGAATAAAGATTTGAACATTCATTCTCTTTCACTTTGAAGCACTCTAGACCAACTGGATAATCATCAGTGCAGAACGTGCAATAGGGGCAGAAGCTAGAAAGAGCAGGGGCCTGGGACTGATGCCAAAGAAAATGCGACGACCAGGGCTGAGGCCAGTAATCCACTTGATCACTTGGGGGTGAAGATCACTGGATGTGTGACGCATGGAAATTCATTACCACACTTAAAAGTCTCCAGTGAAGTTTCTGTTTACCTGATATGAATTGCACCTTTTTCTTCCTGTAATGACACAACCCACTTATCTAATTCCGGAGAGATTAGCCTTTTCTGTTGTTAACTTGTGCCTCAAGAACAGCATGGTTTAACCTGTTAAAACCACACAGCTTACAAGCACTTTTTGTCCAACTAGGACCATCCAGCTCCAGTGATGGGTGTATCCTTTGAGGCTCTTGTAATGAGCCAAACTGGCTGGTCAATCATGAACAGAACTGTAGGCTAAAACGTACCCGCCTGACTCCGATATTAGATTCTGATTGTACTATGGACGACTGACTGACTAATAATCTTCCATCTTCCAGCCCCAAAGAGACCCTGCCATATTTGTTTTTTTGGCATAAAATATGGGAGGGATTGAAGCTTCACTTAATAAAATGTAAGTTTGAAATATTAAGCTTTGGAGTAAAATGGGGGTGAAATACCATCCGTATGCATACATTGTCAATCTGTTAATCTTATTTCTTTTATAGTATAGTATAGGTATCTGTAATACTGGTACACAACTCAGTTGAAATAATTGCCTAAATATTATGAATTATTGTTTTAGACGCAAAGGAAAACCAAGAAGAAAAAGCAGATACAAAATGCTAGATGCTACAGATGATCATGATAGTCTGGAATTGAAGTCTAGCTCCAAGCCAGGTATTGGGATGAGAAAGAAATGTTGAAGCTGTAACTTTTACGAAATCATTGTCTCTCTTCTTTTCCTCTTGAGTTTCCCTGCATCACTCAGCATCCGATGCCTTCCTGCTTTCAGTCTTTCACCAAAGCCATTCTGTAGCACAAACCAACCAAATGGGGAATCGCAGCCAGGATCTTTGCTCCTCTCATTGAATGGCGCAGCATATTGGAATTCCAATGTGTACCAACAAGAAGCATTTCATTCTTGCAGAGCTATAGAAATTATGCTGATAAATTGATGCTGCATCTCATTAACATAACGTCATAACATAAGTGTTGTTTTACAGAACACTATGTACTTGAGTCAGATCTCAGTGGAGGTGACCCTTGTTTCCATTGCAGAGTAAATTTTGTGAGGCTCTGCTAATACAGACCCTCACTCAATAGGAGCTCAGATGTTGTGTCAGCTGTGGTTCAGTGGGTAGCACTGAAGGCACAGCCAGCAATGGTGGGGTGAAAGTAGTGGATACACAATAGGCCAGAGCTGGAGGAACGCAGAGTTCTCTGAGAGTTGTGGGATTAGAGAGGATTACAGAGATCTGGAGGGGTGAAGCCAGGGAGAAACTTAGGTGTAATACTAAGATGAGAATTTTAAATTTGAGGCTTTGGGGAACCGGGAGCCACTGTAGGTCAATGAGCACAGGGATGATGGAGGAATGGTACTTGATGTGGACAAGGATATGGACAGCACCGTTTTGGATGAGCTGACATTTATGGAGGGTGGAGGATGGATAGCCGGCCACGGGAGCATTGAAATTGTCGCGTCTGGAGATGATTAATGCATAGGTGAGGGTTTCACCAGCAGCTGGGCTGAGGCAGCGCAGAGACAGGTGATGTTATGAAAGTGAAAGTCTTTGTGATGAAGAGGATGTAGGATTAGAAGCTCAGTTTGGAGGTCAAATATGATGCTGAGTTTGTGAACAACCTCGGGCATTAGCCAAGGAAGGGGATGGAATGAGTGGTGACGGTGAGGAGGTTGTGGTGGGGCCATAAACAATGGGTTGGGGCCTTCATAATGGACTCATGCCTAGTCTCAACTGCTAAGGCCTTTAATGGGCATAAAGAGAGATGTGTCCCAGGAATGCCTGGGAGATCCGCCGCCCCAATTTGTCCCCTTGTACTTGGGAATGGGCAGAACATATTCCCATATACCCTGACTGGGCTGTAAAGGTCTGGTCTAAACAAGATGGAAACCCAGTGGAGTTCTAGCCCATATAACAGGTTCTCTTTCCCCACCCTCATCCATGCAGAAACAGGATTTGCGCCTTCCCCAGCCTTCGGAATGTTCAGAATTTTGACCAGGATAAAGAAAATGTAGATACATGTATTTGACTTTAATGGCATGGCCCCTTCCTCAGATACTTGGCACATATTAAAGTATTTTCTATGAGTAAACCTAGTATGTACAGTGGCCAAAGAAGAGCCAATTAATGTGATTCATTACAGACAAAAATAATTCACTTTTATCATAGGCGTAAATGTAAGAGCTTGGCTTCAGCACCATGTAAAATGGTTTTTATCACCATTTATTTCAGGAGCTCATACTGCAGTTGATTTTACAAAGTTAAAATCCGTTCCTGTACAAACTGGTTTAAAACTAATAATCACTTTGAAATTGTTTAATAAGTGATTACATTATTTTTGTGGATGCTCTTTGGGGCAGGGATCCTAAATTCCGTTCTATAACTTGGAGATCAACCTTCTGTATTTATTTTGGTGACTTATTTTTTTTTTAATGAATATTAAACTTTAAAGCCTTTGCTGATTATATTCAGATTTGCTCGAGTGCATTCCTACTTCAGCTGATCAGCCAAAGAAATACAAATGATAGTGAATCTGTCACTGGTCCACACATTATCTGTGAAATGGGGTTAGGCTGTCGGTGGAAAACACCGTGCAGTTGCCATCGACTATGTTCACAGTCAAAACCATAACCTTGGTGCAGTAGCTACTCTTGAATTTTTATAATTATATTTTCAGTTACCAAGCAGGTGCTATTATCAAACTATTAGCAATTCTGCCAGTAAGAATACCAATTAAGATGTTCTGCTTCCTTCAAGGTGATTTTTTTTCCCTTGCGTTTGTATTGCAGTATTGCTGATAAATGTTTTATTGTAGTTGGCAGGCTGAAAGCTCCGGCACAGAACACCAGCTTAATGGTTTCAGAATCTGAACTTGATAGTGATGAAGCTATCTTCACCTGGCCAGACAGGGAGAAAGGGAAATTACTTCGAAACCAGAATGGATCAATCCACAATGGCCAAGTAGTTCAAAAAACTAAGAAACAAAGAGAAGAAATCCTATAACTGGAATCTAGGTGCCAGACTTGTAAAAACTATAGATCTAGGGTAGAAACTGTCTCCCAGTATTACACTATCTCTGCTCAGTAAAATGAAGATTGATCTGGAGCAATAGTGACTGCTGTGCTGCATGCAGAGAGTATGCAATCCCTGTGAAATGAGTCAGCTCAGTATCCGAATGCTTAAACTGATCTACTTGTGTGAGTTTAACAGAACTGGTTTCTCACTTGAAGGCCAGAAAAAGACTCAGGAGAGATGCACACTGGCCAAAAACCTTTTTTTTTTAAATAAAGCTGCCACCCATAGTGCATTCATTAATTTCTAAAGCTGAAGCATCAAGTGCAGCCTGTCTGCACTGTTGTGGTTTTGAAGTCCTGTGTTTCCAGTGAGTCGCCCGCTGGAAATCTATTGTATTGCAGCTTGAAAAATATCCCAAGAAGCCAAATATGCGATGGAGAACACACTGGATGTCCTGTGAACTTTAATCATCACCTGAAGTTTGGATATGACCATTTCCTTCAGGTCAGCAACTTTATAAATGTGCTGAAATCCATGGAAAACTGAATACTGTGATACTAGGCACTCCTGTAATTCTGGAAATTTTGCAATGAACTTTTACCTTTCTCCTGTCGAAGAATTGTCATGAGGCGACCACAAAGGGATTTGTTGTCTTCACCTGTTGTTGTTTAGAGTTGGAGTTAACTCTTGTGCTGAAATGTTGCACATCTGGCAATGACCCTGGGTCATTTTAGCTTTATAAAAAAAAATAATAATTCTCACTACTGATTTTTTTGTGTTAATATTGGGAATGTGTTGGTTTAAAACCTTTTTATTAGTGTGAAGTATTAACAGGGTGTTTTTAATTTATTCTTTGATGGAAAGGAACTGCTTTGCAGTGTTATTCCCTTCCTATGAATGTAGGTCCATATTTGCTGCTGGTTTGTTTTTCCTTTATTATAACCTATGTCTTCCTCTTAATATACTGGCACCTGACTTCACATCCTGACACTGGTGAACGATCCAATTGGTGGCAACTTAATATGATAGATTAATAATGTAATGAGCAAGGTGT
Organism: Pristiophorus japonicus; assembly: GCF_044704955.1. Classification (NCBI taxonomy): domain Eukaryota; kingdom Metazoa; phylum Chordata; class Chondrichthyes; family Pristiophoridae; genus Pristiophorus; species Pristiophorus japonicus. The sequence goes on along the minus strand of NC_091990.1, from coordinate 33,455,283 downwards.
TAATCACCCCTTCCCCACGCCCCCTCACCTAGTGCCTGCCAGTAATAGAGATAACATTTTAACCATTTTTGAAATGTATCTGTTGTACACCGGCAAAACAAAATGCTGTGCTACTGATAATTAAATAAAAATAATGTTTTGAAGGATTTAAAATGGCAAAAATTTGGACAGTTTTATATCTGGATCAGTTCTGGATAATGTGCTCAAAATAAAACAATAACTATTTCTGTCATTAAATTATTTTGTCAAACTAATCTCTCAACATTGCAGGACTGCACTATTAGATAAAGACTACAAGCAGCTGAGCTCTCTCATCATGCTGTTTTAACATTTTAAAAAATTATCATGACTTATAAACTTGTTATAAATGTATCCTGTTGCTGGGTACTGCTGTAAGTAAACAGTCTTAACTTTTTTTCATGTGCCCTAAACATTTGCACACTAAAAAGATTCCTGTAACCATAATGATGTACACTGGATTGCTTCTTAATTAGAGTAATATGAGTGACATGTTTTCTATAAGTGTAATCCAAACCAAATTCAGAGCGTGATGCGATCGCACTGGGCCATGTTGGGCATGTTTGCAGATTTTTCAAAGCTTTCGTAGTTTGGAGCATCTACACTCAGCTGCTGTTTGTTTAAAAAGGCATGGTCGGGGTCCCTGCTGCAATGCATCGGGTTGTGAGTAAATGCATCGGGTTATGTGCTAGTGAGCCAAATATCCAACAAGATCCCAAATTTTCAGTGTTGGTGGAAGCACTATAACTTGCCTCTGGCTGGGAAGGGGAAAATTATCCAGGCATTCCTGCTGGAAATGGACATGTATATTGATAGGATTGAGCTTAGTGCTGATGTCTCAAGCTGCCGTGTAGCCTGTTCACATTTAACAAATGGCTCCTTGAGAAATATACCAAAAGCCTGCTGGCACCAATTAAATTGTATTGCAAAATGATTCATTGACTTCAGGAGACCGTGCATGCTCAGTGACACTGGGAAAAGGGAAATTCAGTGGACTAGTCACCCAAGACAGCTGTTGTCCACCTCTCAGTGGCTTTAGAGTGCGATTGGAGAAGGCCTGAAAACAAATATCTTGGAAGGAAGGAACTTTCATGACCTCAGGAGTCCCAAAGCACTTCACAGCCATTGAAATACTTTAAGTGCAGTCACTGTTGTAATGTCGAGAAACATGCCAACCAATTGTGTAAGGTCCCACAAACAGCAATGAGATAAATGGCCAGATACTGTTTTTTTTTTTATATAGTGGTGTTGGTTAAAGGAAATGTGTTGGACACTCAGAACTTCCGGCTCTTCTAATAATGCCATGGGATCTTTTACACCATCTGAGGGCAGATGGGGCTTCTGTTTAACAACTCCTCCAAAAGATGGCACCTCTGACAGTGCAGCACTCCCTCAATACTGAACTGAAGCATCAGCTTCGATTTTGTGCTCAAGTCTCGAGTGGGACTTGTACCCATGGTCTTCCAACTCGGACACAACAGTGCCACAGCACAAATAGTCAGTTGTTCCATTTTTGGTCGGAGAAGGAACATGATTTCTTTTTAAATTGACGACTTTCATTTTACATTTGTATGCCTAAGAAATTTCTAAACTAATTTGGTCTGTATGAAATATATGATTTACCTGCTTAATTGATTAAATTTAGTCCATGATTATTTTTATTCATGCTCTACCAAGTTACTAGAAACCACTTTTTTCCATGTGGGGTTGATGGAGAAGGAAAGAGAGTTCGAATTGACTGACAAATTGACATTGCAACATCTCATCCTGATAAGAAACACACCTTTGCTTGACTAAGAAGCCAGAGTAACACAAACGTGAATTGCAGAAGAGACTTCAGTCTATTTGTCCACTTTCCAGCAGGTGCAGGATATTTGGACAAATTGATTTTTTAATAGCTCAGTATCATTTTACAGTAAACATGCAACAATTGGTTATTTGAACATTTAGATATTTTGTGAAAAGTCACATGTAAATGTGATTTGAAGTAAATAAAACCTTTAATATCTGTGTTGCACTTGGTGAGGGGGTCATGAGGTTCTTAAATGCACTGCTTCTGAACCCAGGTACATGCAAGTAAAATAAACTCAACTCTAAATTGGAGATAACGATTCATGTCACAAAGCTAGCTAACTACTGAATGACCTTAAAAGATGTACAAATTGAGTAGATTTACACATTGCAGTGAATGACAACAATTATATCGTTCACCTTTGCTTGTATAGCATACACTATATTGGAGAGTTGCACTATGCACTAGCGTTTGTCACTGTGGAGACTTTGTTTTTGATTTACTTTGTGAAGCATGAGTAGTGCTTTCAGAAGTAATTGGATGGTTTCTGGGAATAAGCAGCTGATCAGTTGAAGTAAGGATTTTTTTTAAATGTAGCAAACTGCCAAATGTTTTAATTTTTAAATGTTAAGTTTATTTTCCCAAAAAACTCAAAATATTTTTATGTTTTAAATAGTAGGTTAGCGCCTTCATTGGCACATTATGTTTACTAGACAGGTATCCAGAAGGTCTGATGGACGTTACATTACATTGTGGGAATATAACAGTGGAATAAAGATTGTATTTTCCACTAAAATGGCATCACAATGCATCAACATTTGATTTTTTTCCTAGTGTTTTTATTAGGAAATATTCATTAAAATTATTTTCTTTAGTTGTATATGTCATGACCAGACATGGCACAATAAAGATCTCCTCTTGTATTTTCATCCTTCATGAGTTATCTAATCAACCTCACTTGTGGAGATATTCAGCCTATCATGGATAGCTGTGATATATCCTCCATGGAATTTTATCTTTGCCAATTGCATTGTCTGTGTTTAGTTTTATTTTTAAAATATAGAGGTGCACCAATACTAAATTATATCTAGGTAACAGTACTCCATTCCCTAATGAATTTGGATAGTCAATGCAAAATTTATAAATTATTACATTGCATTAATTGTTGATAGGAACCAGGGAAACTTTAACAAATGCTATTCCAGACGCATTTTGTCAAAACTCTCATGTATAGGCTCATGCTAGTAAAGGGGTTAATGATCATTTTAAAAGCTTTTGATTAATGTACCATCATCAAAAGAAACTCTTGTCTGGAAGGTGTTCAGTGAAAAATCTAGGTACAATATCTGAGTTTAACTGAACTCTGACATGTCTGTAGACAGAGCCACAAGTAATCATTTTTAGGTTCTGGCTTGGATTTGATGGGATGTTTCACTCTATTCAAAGGGTGCAATATAATACAAAATGTTTCTATTGAATATTCTTTTGAATACAATTCCATTGGATAACTAAAATATATTTTTGGACAACAAAATCTCGTTATTGCTGTGCGCATACAATAAACATTTTAAATATATTGGCAACCTAAAAGTACAGTTTAAAAATAGCAGAAGTACCAATAGACAGGTGGTTAACGGCATTTTTAACCCTTTCCCGGCAAAGATTGTTGGCCCATTCGATTTGAAAATAACACTGAATAGAAGTTAAATTGAGAATTAGCAGTCGATAAATTTTTAATCGGTAGTAGTCTTGAGAAAAGATGGACAAATGATATAACATTATAGGAAATGGAAATTAAAGGCTGGGAATGGATATGAAATTTGACTTTCATGTATAATGTGAAATTCCCTGCTAACATGACAGTTCTATTCAGTATACCTCAATTGTTTTTATAATATGGCCTCTTTGACCTCAAATTGTGGCCACCATGTGTTTCTGACAGCCCAATTTGCAACTCAAAATGTAAAACTTGTTTTAAATGTATTAATTTATATCTGTAACTGCATTTTTTTTTTTTAAAAGAGTATTGGTCTGTGTACTGTGATCTGGATAAAATCTAGTATGCACTGCTTTGAAAGTTCCTTATCTGCCAATAAATGAGCCATTCAATTTTCAGTTTTTTATACTAAAAATGTTTTATCTTCCCACAGTCCCTAACCTTGTGTCACATGTGTAGTCTAAGTTAGTATGATGTACATATTATATATCATACATGTCGTTATATGAGGTGCGGCGAATGTTTGTGGCGGAGGAGTGGCGAGAGATAATGACTGAGGAACAGGGGAGAGATCGTGATGGAGGAGCAGCAAATTAGGGTATGGGGCCCAGAAGAGCAGAGCACATGGGTCAGCCCATACTGCGATGTGTGCGTGTACTAGGTCCATGCAGCAGAGCACGTCTCTAGTCGTCCTGGGACCCTTGCGACTGGATAAAGGCCTAGCTCTGTCAAGCCCGCGTCGTGGCTGATGTGCAATGGTCACCTCAAAGTTGCAACATTATCCATCCAGTAATTCCCATTGCTCTATTGTTTGGACAAAATATATAGTTTCAGGATTGCATCAATCCCTGCTTTCCCAGTGGTCCAATTATCCCAAACTAGGATTGGTAAATCTTTGGTTTGTCCAGATGGGAAGTCCAGACAACTCGTCTCATAGCTACCTTTCTTCAGATACTCCGCATCATATACTAATTATCCTGAGCAAGATGTGCATTAATGGATAAGTTAGCTAAGGAAAGTAATTGGGGCAGTTCAGGTTCCAATGCAGAATACATCTCTTCTGTTTATTAAGCAGGTTGCCATTGAGATTGCCTGTGATACTGTAAACATTGTGGGCCCGACTTTGGTGCTTACCGATGGTCCGCCGAGTTCCCCGTGGTATCGCAGCAGTCTGTCGTTTTTCACCATCGGCAGCCTGCAGAGACCCAAGGCCTCAACTTTGGTCGTCTTTTCGGTGGTCTGCCAATGTGTTGAGAGTTGCGCAGCGGGCGGTTTTGCAGAATGGAGTTGAGCTGGAGAAAGGCTTTCCTCGATCGACGGTATAGCGGCACACTGCCCATGTGCGCATTTCTTTCCCTCCAAACTTGTATTTTGGGGGTCAAGGATCACTTGCGCATGCGCAGAAAGTGGCAGTGAGGAGGAGCAGTGAGGCATTCGAAGGCTGCTGCTTTGCTTCTTAATATCATAATAATTAAAGGTGCTAAGAATAACTTCAGTGTTCTCCAAATGGTGCTGCTGCTCTCTGGTGGTCCCGATTTTTCACGATGTCTCCCATTTTTAAATAAACAAAATGACCTCCAGAAAATCTTCTTTCCTACCAAACAGCCACCTTTCCTTTTAAATTTGACTTTTTTCCTGTACATACAACTGCAGTGCTCGCTCCAATACTGCTGCTTATCTCCAAATGCTGCTGCTTCTCCTGATGTCCAAATAAACACAACACGCACTACCGCCCACTTTACTAGGCATAAAAGGCCATTTTCCAGAACAGTATGCTTCAGGGTGGCCTGTCTCCGGTGCGTGACCAATGTTGAAGTTTTCGGCGGTATGTCGGGTCGTCCGTGTCAGCAGATGGTGCGCATCCCAGACAGTTTGTCGGTGGTATGCAGCTGTTTCTCCACGAAATTTCCAATTGTCGGCGGTATGCGGGTATTCTACGGGTGGTAGTGGGCACTATGTCTATCAAAGTCGGGCCCCGTTATTTCTGCACAAAAAGCTGTACTGACACTTAGTTTTGTTCCTCCAGGATGGTTCTGCACTCTGATTATGCATCTTCATTTGGCACGAAGACATTTTTAACTAGACCGGTTAACTAGGAAAGGCAACCTACGAATGTTATTTTAGGTCTCAATCCTAAAAGGCAAACAAAACTAAAATAGTACCCTGGCAAGCAAAGAAAACTTTTGTGGCTGAATAATGTACCTGCAGAAGATTTCAAGACCCACTACCTTGTCTTAAACCTACCAACTAGCTTTGTAAAAACCTGGACAGCTGCAAGGATCCACAGCCTAAAGTCCCGAATACTAATGATGCTACTGATTTCCAGGAACAGAGCCCAGTGCGAGAAAACTAAACATGTTATAAATGTCTGGATACAAATTAGCATAGTTGTATGAATAAGGAATAAAAAATTCACATTGTATTCTTTCATCTTCAAGACCCTTTTGAAAATTGTGCGGAAATATAAAATTGGCATGAATTCAGTAGCTAATAAATTATCATTAGAGATTGTTCAGGTAAAGAATAAGTGTTGAGGTTTTTTTCATGTAACTTTATAGCTTTGAAGAACAAATTCCAATTGTAACTGATTCGAGGCACAAGCCTCCATAACCTTGATTACACATAACCTTTTTGCCAAATGTGTGATATTCTGCTCCACCAGATCTTGTATTCTTCTTGATTTCTCCAATTTCCCAACATCTTCTAAAGACAAAGGGATCCAGAAGAATTGTAGTTGCTGTTTGCTGCAGATGAAAATTGGCAGTTGTCTAATCTCTTGGGGAAATAATTCCAGTTCATCCGTATTAAGGAGGATCTATTTTCCCCTCAAAGATCTATTTTCTCACCCTGGGGAGATTGATGATCTGATTATTGGAAGGGACAGATTGAATACTATACATTATTTGAGACTATTATAGCAACAAGGAACTCTAATTGTTTGAAGATGATTATATTTATCAAATTTGGAAGAATATTTAATTGATGTGGCTTCCTCGTTCTTTTGTTCTCCTGTAGAGCCTGTAGATAAAGGTATTGCTTTAATTTTCAACTCCATTAGGCACAAAGCCATAATCTGTGTTTCATTCTGTGAAGAAAATATTGTGAAGAAAAGTTGGTCTGTTCCTTAAATCCTTAATGTACGATTTATGTTATTGTAAAAGTTAGGAGCCTTCCCTTTTTAGCTGACGGTTACCATTGAAATGGGCTGATAAATAAATCCATCAGACTGGCTGATTATCATATCAGATGGGTTTTTACTTATCTCTGCTATGCTGAGCTCCCTATTGGCTCCTTGGTTTGTGCGAGCTTAGCTGACCTCAGATCAATGATTGGGGTACTAAACCATCATTCCCTGGGCTAGAGAGGGGGGAAAATCGGCCATTGTTTCCATTTCTAACTTTTATGGAATGACCCCTGCTAGAATGTGTGTGGAGATGTTGAGTACAGATTTGATTTGAACTCAACTGGGTGAATGGCTTGCTAATAGTTCCTTACCACTCTCCCAGATGAAGAATAGCCATTTTGGCAGGATACCCCAGAGCTGACAGCACTTGTGGAACCAGCCATGCATAAGTCATTGTCTTGAGAGGAGTCGAAAGGGGAGAAATATGTGGCGAAGTAAAGGAAGGAAAATCTCTGCCTTTGGTGTGAAGATAGAGGAGTTCTTAACCCATGTCCATAATTCCTGCAAAATCTGGTTGAAGAGGCTGCAGTCCTACCTTTCAGTTTGACTAAATACAAATTGGAATGTTGAATTCATATGGTGGACAACAGCACCAACTTACATTTATATAATGCCTTTAATGTAATGAAACCGTTCCAAGGTACTTCACAGGAGCAGTATCAAAAAAGCAAAAGCTGCATGAGGAGACATTGAGGCAAATGACCAAAAGCTTGGTCAAAGAGGTAGGTTTTAAGGAGCATCTTAAAGGAGGAAAAGAGAGAGAGAGGTGGAGTGGTTTAGGAAGGGAATTCCAGAGCTTAGGCAGCTAGGAAAATAGAACAATTGTGAATTTCTATGAAGTCATGACTTAGAATTCAAAAAAGAAAGATTTACTTTGATACAGCACCGTTCAGGACATCCAAAAGCACTTCACAGCCAATAAAGTAATTTTGAAGTGTAGTCACTGTTGTAGGAAATGCGGCAGCCAATTTGCGCAAAGTAAGGTCATACAAACAGCAACGTGATGATGACCAGATCATCTGTTTTAGGTGTTGGTTGAGGAATAAATAGTGGCCAGGACACCAGGAGAAATCACCTGCTCTTCGAATAGTGCCATTGGACCTTTTACGTCCATCTTGGAGGGCCTCTGTTTGATGTCTCATCCAAAAGACGCATCTCCGACAGTGCAGCACTCAGTAGTGCACTGACGAGCCGAGATTATTGTGCTCAACTATCAACAATTTAATTTCTATACAACTAAAACTTTAGATAAGCTTGTCACCAAAAGATTGGTTTATTTACATAAGAACTGTATAGGGTATTGGTGAGGCCGCACCTGGAGTACTGCGTGCAGTTTTGGTCACCTTACTTAAGGAAGGATATACTAGCTTTGGAGGGGGTACAGAGACGATTCACTAGGCTGATTCCGGAGATGAGGGGGTTACCTTATGAGGATAGATTGAGTAGACTGGGTCTTTACTCATTGGAGTTCAGAAGGATGAGGGGTGATCTTATAGAAACATTTAAAATAATGAAAGGGATAGACAAGATAGAGGCAGAGAGGTTGTTTCCACTGGTCGGGGAGACTAGAACTAGGGGGCACAGCCTCAAAATACGGGGGAGCCAATTTAAAACCGAGTTGAGAAGGAATTTCTTCTCCCAGAGGGTTGTGAATCTGTGGAATTCTCTGCTCAAGGAAGCAGTTGAGGCTAGCTCATTGAATGTATTCAAGTCACAGATAGATAGATTTTTAACCAATAAGGGAATTAAGGGTTACGGGGAGCGGGCGGGTAAGTGGAGCTGAGTCCACGGCCAGATCAGCCATGATCTTGTTGAATGGCGGAGCAGGCTCGAGAGGCTAGATGGCCTACTCCTGTTCCTAATTCTTATGTTCTTATGTCAAGTAATCTACCTGATTCCACATTTAACTATATATGATGGGTAATTTTTCAAAAATAGTATAGTACGAGAAGTGAAGCCTGTAGGCTGGAAAACCAAAGCAAAGGCCTACAACGTTGCCTGTCTCTTTTGGTAGCAATCTTAAAGGTGCAATAATTGCCCTAGCTGGCTTCCAGATGTGCCCTAATACATAAAACTATAGCCATTTAGTGCTATTTCTCATTCAGAAAGGCCTTCTACATTATTAATAATTTTTATCTGCTATCTTGTAGTAATGTTGAATAATTTGTTAACGAAATGAAACAGATTCACAACCCTCTGGGAAAAGAAATTCTTTCTCAACTCGGTTTTAAATTGGCTCCCCCGTATTTTGAGGCTGTGCCCCTATACAACTAAAACTTTAGATAAGCTTGTCACCAAAAGATTGGTTTATTTGGTTAACAAATTATTCAACATTACTACCAGATAGCAGATAAAAATCATTAATAATGCTACATCATTGTTGTAGCAGACAGTTTTCTTTCCTCCCCGCCCCCCCCCCACCCCACCTTTGCCAACTTCATGACAGCATGGAGCTACTGAATCCTCCTCGGGTATAGTTCTATGGGCACCTGCAGGTCTCCACTACATCACCCAAGTTGTCAATCTTCATGCGTGAGCCAAGGCAATGATTGTGGGCGGGAGGTTTGAGTGTGGAGAACATTAGAGCTGAAACTAACCCTGTGCTCACCAGGCTTCGACAGACGGATATTTTCCAGCAAGGCTCATTGAGTACCAATCAGGATTGGGGGGGCCCTACTTTATGTTTTTATTCCCCCTAATCCATGGGTACTGAGGCAAGTTACAGCACCCCAACTGCTGCCCTGGCTGAGCCCAGGAACTGGGACCTTTCTTGTGTGTACAGCCTACACACTATGCCATCAGGCAAGCTGATTATTCAGGGGAGGAATTCTACTTGTAGCTAAATAAAGGTACTGCCCACCTACAAAGTTACTAATCCCATTCCACTCTGGATTTTGAACCTGAGTTATCTGCATTCCTTAGTTTGAGCTTTACGTTATACTTACCTTGTAATATATAGGAAACAAAATGTCCTTGGAAGTAATTGCAAAAGAGCAAAAAAAAACTAATTTTAATTGTTACTTGATCTTTTAAAGAGAAAACTGTTCCAGTTTTGTGGCGGGTAGGAAAATACAAAGATATCAGTTGCGATTGATTTATTGATGCATTTTATATTGTGTTATGCTTACATAAAAAAAGAAGTGATTGCCATGTAAACTTTGGAACAGCAATGCCTCACTAACGATTTGTTGCTATTTATTCCCTCCTTATAGTTCCCTCCTCAAAGAAGGGACAGTCGATGGTTGAGTCACTTCCTTGCATACCTCCTAGTTGGTAAAACCAGGCTATTTCTACATCCGTTTATGTCTGGGCTGTGGTGCATAGGATGGAGAGCTGGGGAAACCCGAATGCATTCTGCTCCTGATAATTCCAAGTTGATTTTTGCATTTAAAGATTGAATTTGGCAATGTAAATAATACAGCAAAGTGGAAATTAAGTCCTCCAAAAAATGTTTTAATAATTTGAAATAAGAGGAATCATAAAATCCTTACTCTTAACAGCTGCAATACCTATGACATTTTTTTCTTTAGGACATGATTAACTTGTTTTCATGGTCAGTTACTGAACGAGTCAGATAATGAGTAATCGCATTTATGTGATTTATACTCCTGAATGATATCTCAGTGAAGGAGTGGTCCCTGGACTTTGTGGTCTGTTATCAGAAAAGAACCTGAAACAGCATTTTACAAACTCAGGCCAGAATTGCGTAGTTCCAACGCTGATCGATCATTGAGCTCGAAGCTCAGCGAAATATTGCAATCAGAGTAATTCAGTGGGAAGTTGTACAGATGCAGCAGATATTCAGCTAATCAAAAGACCGTGTAAACAGAATTAAGGATCCCCATTCTCGATTGCTGTAACTTCATGTACACAGCTCAGGGCCATTGACCATGGATTTTTTTTTAAATAGATGTGAAGATAGCATCTGTGCGCAGGTTAAGAAAAGGGTAACTTTGTTGTGAGTCAGTGAGATGGCTTCTGTGTATATAGAAAACTAAGTGTTACTAATTGTCCAGCTTGATTTTTGGCATTGCAACTGCACTAAATGTTGCTTCAATGGGATGGGTATCTATTGGGATGTGAATTACGCCTTTAGAGAGATTATCAGTAATTAAAGGAAGCTTGATTGATTTTAATAATCTTTTTGTCTGTCTTTTAGATTTTTTCAGTGTTATATATTTTTCATATAAGTAATATGTGCATATACCATTAGAAATACTTGCCTGGAATGGTTACCAAGAGAATTGCATTACTATTCTTGAAATATTAATGATACATTGAAATCCCTTTATAAAAGATACTCTATTTACTTTAATTAAGTTTCTTGGTACTATAGGGCCCAGTAACTCTTCCATGCCAGTTCCATGATGATGTCATCGCCACTCCCCATTTACAGAAATGTATTTTAAAAATCAACAAAAATAGAAAAATCATTTTAAAATTCATAATTTTCTTTTGCTTCTTTTAAAAATAAAATGTTAAAGAAATAGAAATCGCTCTATCAATAGCAGCAAAAATTCTACTTCAAGATTTAAAATAAATAAATTCTACTGAAGATGTAAAATACATCAAAGGCACAGGTCAAATCTGAACTGCTATTGAGCTCATGGGAAAGGCAATGATCGATCAAAATGTACCAGCATATGAGCAAATGGACAGCTGGGACAGCCATTGTAGGTTGTGTACAGGTGTGAAGTACATGCATATGTACTACGTATTCACAAGTTCTGCTTACCAGACATAAATAGATCATGAAGTGTAGATTATATTGCTGATAAATATTTTCCATTGCTTCCTTCCCATTTATCAGATTTGACATTGTGCAATATAAAAGGTAAAAAGAAAGTGAACGTTACCAGTAAATTACTGAGGAGAAAATTCCTTGTGCTCAAGGCAAATATGAAAGTTTAGTAAACACATATATATGAGACGTAATCTTCCCTACCCTTCAGTATCCTAATTATTCACAGGAAGCTGTTGCTGTAAGTGAGGGGTGCACAATTGCTAGGGGGGATTTAGCTAAAAGAGAGATATAAATGCTGAATTTATCCGACATCACTGTTGCTGATGACTGCCCTGACTTCACTGGTAGCATCACAATGTAAATGAGGTGGTTTCACTATACATATTACTATCCAGGACAGAGACCACCATCTTATTTGGTGCCAGAAGGCTGAGCAGCACAGCCCATCTGTACAAGCCAACAATGTGGCTTTGCACTTCCATGTACCCTCACAGGTCTTTGAATAAGGTAGGGAAACCAGAAAGTAAATCATGAATTATAACTGAAATAACCATAGATCGTCAAACCTTGTGCATCAACATATCATGTCTTCCTGGATTTCGAGGCACTGCCTATGATGATGATAGGCAGTTCCTCAAAAGCGAGGATGACTTGCTTCCACTCTAATAGTGAGTTCTCAGGTGACTGAGGATTCCAATGTGGGACCTACAGTCTCTGTCACAGGTGGGGCAGACAATAGTTGAAGGAAAGGGTGGTCGGGGAGCCTGGGTTGATGCATGCTCCTTCCGCTGTCTACGCTTGGTTTCTGCTTGTTCTTGGCAATGGGACTCGAGGTGCTCAGCACCCTCCCAGATGCTCTTCCACTACTTTGGGTGGCGATGGGCCAGGGATTCCCAGGAGTTGGTGGGTATGTTCCACTTTGTCAAGGAGGCTTTGAGGGTGCCCTTGAAGCATTTCCACTGCCCATCTGTGGCTCGCTTGCCGTGTCAAAGTTTCGCTTGGAGCGCTTGCTTAGGGAGTCATGTCGGGCATACGGACGATGTGGCCCACCCAATGGAGCTGATCGAGCGTGGTCAGTGCTTCAATGCTGGGGATGCGGCCTGAGTGAGAACACTGATGTTGGTGTATCTCTCCTGCCAGTGGATTTGCAGGATCTTGCGGAGGTAGTGCTGGTGGTACTTCTCCAGCATTTTGAGGTTTCTGCTGTATATAGTTCAAGTCTCTAAACCATATAGGAGGGCAGGTATCATTACTGCCCTGTAGACCATTAGCTTGGTGCCGGATTTGAGGTCCTGGTCTTCAAATACTCTCTTCCTCAGTCGCCCAAAGGCTGTGCTGGCGCACTGAAGGCGGTGTTGGACCTCATCATCAATGTCTGCTCTTGCTGACAGTAGGGTCCGGAGGTATGGAAAGTGGTCCATGTTGTTCAAGGCCTCGTCGTGGATTTTGATAATTGGGGGGCAGTGCTGTGTGGCAGGATCAGGTTAGTAGAGGATCTTTGTCTTGCAGATGTTTAACGTAAGGCCCATGCTCTCGTACTCCTCAGTGAAGGTGTTGACGATGGCTTGGAGTTCGGCCTCAGTGTGCACAGACGCAAGCGTTATCTGTGTATTGTAGTTCAATGACAGAGGATTGGACGACCTTGGCTCTGGTCTGAAGGCAGCGGAGGTTGAACAGGTTCACATTGGTTCTATCATTTAGCTCCACTCCGGCGGAATGACTTGCTATGGGTGAGATGTAGCATTGCAGCAAGGAAGATCGAAAAAAGCATTAGTGCGATGACACAGCCTTGCAGGATCATAGCTCGCATGTCATCATGGAGCAGATGGAGAATGGTGACAAACTTTTGAGGGCAGCCAAAAGGGAGGAGAATGCTCCATAATCCCTCGTGGTTGACAGTGTCAACGGCCTGTGTGAGGTCAAAGGAGGCCATGTACAAGGGTTGGTGCTGTTCCCTGCATTTCTCTTGTAGTTGTCGTGCGATGAAGATCATGTCCGTTGTACCCCTTAGTGGACGGAATCCACATTGCGACTCTGGGAGGAGCTCTTCAGCCACAGGGAGAAGACAATTGAGGAGGATTATTGCAATAATTTTCCCTGTGGCCAACAGCAGGGAGATTCCTCTGTAGTTACCACAGTCAGACTTGTCCCCTTTTTTGAAGATGGTCACGATTACAGCATCCCCGAGATCTTCTGGCATGCTCTCCTCCTTCCAGGTAAGAAAAATTAGATCATGTATTCATGCCAAAATTGCTTCTCTGCCATGCTTTAGTGCTTTGGCGGGAATTCCATCTGCTCCTGTTGCCTTGTTATTCTTCAGCTGATGGATGGCCTTTTCTACCTCATGCCGGGCTGGGGTTGTGCTGAGATGGTGGCGAGTAGCATGCTGCAGGATGGAGTCGAGGACACTCACGTCGAAGACAGAGTCTCTGTTAAGGAGATCTTCGAAATGATCCTTCCAATGGGCAGTGGCTGCCTCTCTGTCCTTGATGAGTACCTTACCGTTCTTGGCCAGCAGTTGCGTAGGACCTTGGGTGCTCGGGCTATAGGTGGTCTTGGCTGCGCTGAAGAACCCGCACACATCGTGGTTGTTGGCTAACTGCTAGATCTCCTGTGCTTTCTCCACCCATCATCTGTTTTTTAGGTCACGGGTTTTTTGTTGGATCTCAGCCTTCAGCCATCCGTAGAGCTGCTTTCTTGCTCTCGAGTTGTGTTGCTGCTTTAAGTTCAGAAATGCCTTGTGCTTGCGGCTAATTAGCTCCTGGATCTCCTGGCCATTCTCGTCGAACCAGCCTTGGTGTTTCCTGGTCGAGTGACCACGCGTCTCTTCGCGAACTTCTCATGACTCTTCGACTCACTCTAGCCTTGAACCAGTGCATTACGGTCATCAGCATGTACGTCCCAACACTGGACGCTACACATGAGCCCAAAGAGGAATTCTACTCCAACCTCAAACAATCTCTGTCCCGAGTCCCAATGGATGAGAAGCTGATCCTTCAATACCAGAGCTGGAAAAGACACAGACCTCTGGGTGGGTGCGATCGGCAGAGAGGGGGTCGGGAAAACCAACTCCAGCGATACCCTGCTCCTGACAAAATGCCTAGAACATAGCCTTGTCATTACCAACACCTTGTTCAGTCAGAGGGACAAGTACAAGAATTAATTGCAACACCCTCTCTCCAAGCACTGGCATCTGCTCGTCCAAGCGAGGGACCGCAAAGATGTACGCATCACCCGCACCATGACAGGAGCTGACGACTGTTGGACGGACCAACGCCTAATCCCTTCCGCCATTAATATCAATGTAGCCCCAAAACAGCGGCAGCAACAAAAACAATGCTACAGGAAAATCAACACAGAGGCACTCAAAGACCCTGTTAAGAAACCCAATTCAGCCAGCGTCTCACTGCCAATCTGGCGGCCCTCGCTAACCCAGAGACGCAGAGTGCCCACAGCGCTTGGTCTGCCCTCAAGGCCTCCATAATCAAATCGTGTGCACATAGTGTTGTTTCTCTGTTGGGCCAGGGTTGCTTGATTTGCCCTGCAATTGGAATGAGGTGGATTCCACAGCCCCAGACTTGTTTTGCACTATGGCCAATCTGATTCTTGAAGCACTATAAATATATCATGAAAGAAAGTCTGGCTGGGGCATACAGCAGTACAGAATCATTCCAAATCACAGTAGCATACTGGCTTTTATTTACTGCTCCCTTAAACAAAAGGCACAGTTGCAATTACTGTATGGAAATTCATTTTTACGAACAATCACGACGGTAAAATAAGTAGATGATGCATGAAAACAGTTTTAAATTAATCGTGTCAAAAGTTTGTGGTCACCACGCTCTGCTTTTGCAGTCACACTTATAGCAACAATGTATATGCTTCCTAAAGTTTTATATTTGTCTCCAATGCAGATAACTTTATCCGATAATTTAATGATGACATTCATTTTCGTTTCGCCTTTTTATTGGGCGGTGCCAAATCTGATAAATGGTTGGGAAGCACTGGAAAATACTCTTCCGAATATAATCCGCACCTCACCATCTATTTGTGTATTGTAATTCGTGCAGCTCTACTGCAGGGGGAGTACTTTTGTTGAAAATGACTTGCCTCCTTCTGTCCCCATGCTATCATTGTCTTGATTGCTGACTGCAATAATACGGCTTGCCCCTAAAAAAACAAATTTAAATGCGGAAAAGGAAGCATCTTCACATACAGTAGCATCTTCTTCCAGTGCTAAAGACGCATTTTAGGACCTTTTTCACATCAGTTCCTGTCCAAGTAGATTATAGCTAATACCAATGCTGCAGCTGTGCAGAGTGCTTATGAACTCACAATAGCAGCAATGTTCAGTTTACAATACAGTACCGGTATCAAACTGATACAAAGAAAATGAAGGTGTCACTAATATTTAATTTCTTGAGTGTATCAGAATGAAAGCACACATTTACTAAATTTGCATTTTAGTTACACTACTTGATGCTATTAACTGCCCAGTTCCTGCAACAATTTAACCTCTTACAGAACCCGCCACTGAAACAGAGAAATAAATGCTCGGAACAGCCCCGGTCTGGAAGCGCTAGATTGTGAAGTTGTCCCGAAATAGTATTGGACTTCGAAAGATGCACTGGGCTTCCTGCTATTCATTTAAAAATGGTATAAACTGAAAAGGCAGCCTGTTTGCGCCTCCGCTAACTTCCGCGCGGTACCGGCCCCGCACCCGGGTGAACAATTGTTTGCGCCCCATTAGCGCTCAATGAGAGGCGCAAAAATTGCGAATCTCTCCCCCTATATGTCTATTCCTTTCTTGGTCTTTTCTTCCTGCTCTTTTCACATTTAATTCTTTCTGTTACCCCTGTAACATGTTTCTCAATGTCTCTTTGTATTAATTTGAGCCTTTTTAAAATTATATTTTGTATATCTATTTACTTTTATTTTTTTAAATTAGTTCTTAAGTTTTCCTTATTTCCCATTGTTAGTTTTTTCCTCCGCACTCAAGGATTATTTTCTTCAAATATGTACGAGGCAAGAAAACCAAGAGAGAAATTTCAAAGACGAGACAGACAGTAACTGTGGAACAGCACTGATGGACTGGAGCAGTGGGGGACAGACTGCAGAGAAGGTACCAGTTTGTGGAAGATTGAATAGCATTGCATGAGAGAGGACCTGCAGTTTTGACAGAGTTATTTATCATTTGGTCAATTACTTCAGAGGCAGATTTCAATAAAAGCCCAGTGTTGAAGGAGCAGAGGGTGGATGGGTCGTCACCCTGGTATCAGTTCCTTCACATTAGGGGAACTCCAACAAAATGAGGCAACAAAAGTTCTAGAGAAAGGGATTGAGAAGATATTTCTCCGGATTAAGAATCTCAGAATATGAATCCAAAATTCAAGTTTGGGAAATTGATCACTATTTCCTCTCAACTCTTCAGAATCTGTATCCAGCCCTGGTTAACAGGGAAGAATCGAACTGAGGTTTTCAACATGCTGAAAGGTTTTGAGAAAGCACCTGGTCAGAGATTGTTCCGCCGAATGATAAATTGATAACAAGGGGCGATAGTTGCAGTATTATTATAAGAACAGAATGTGTAAATTAGAGTACATTTTTTTCATACATTTTTCAAGTTTACCACAAGTAGTTATTGTGGAAGAGAAATAACATAATCTAAAAGACAATTAGATAAATATTTGAAAATTAGAATATAAAGGGTTACATGGAAGGGCAGTGAAATAGGATTAGGCAGTTCCAGCTGAAGAGCCAGCATCAACACACGTTTGATAGGCTGAATGGCCTCTTTCTGTGCTATAAATGCTGTGGTCTTTTAATTCATATTTTAAACCATAATTTATTGTCTTCCTGTTCTTGTATTTTACCTTGTTTCATTATTTCAGCTCTCTACTGTAAACATAATGGGCTCAAGTTTCGGCCTGAGTTGCTCCTATTTTTTTGGAGCAACTAGTTTAGAATGGAGCATTTTAGAACTTGCAATTCTCGGCATTTAGTTTGCTCCAGTTCTAGTGAGTTAGAATAGTTTCATTTTAGAACAGATTTTTTTTCCAAAAGGGGTCATGCCCAGCCACTTACGCCTGTTTTGCAAGTTTAGGCAGCGAAAACTTACTCCAAACTAACTTAGAATGGAGTAAGTGTAGATTTTTGTACACTCAGAAAAACCTTGCCTACACTTATAAAGAGTCATCATCAATAATAATTGATAAATCAATAAATCAACCAATAAATCAATCCCAAAAAAAATAAAAAAATTAAAAAAAATTAAAAAATCAATAAATAAAAAATTAAGTTTCTACTCACCTATTGCAGCGTGCTGGGACGGGGCCTCCCCAGGCGATGCCACTTTGGGTAGGGCCCGCACCCAGGAGATGCCGGGCCGCCGCCAGCAAGATGCCCCACCGCCAATGAGGTAAGAGGTGTCAAGGCCACTCAGCCCGGGATAGGGCGACGTCCCTTCAGCCAGGGATAGGGTCGTCGCCCAGAGACAGGATGCACTGGGAGGGTCAGGAGCTACCGCGCACGCACGAAGCCTCCACTGCACACGCGTGCAACTGCCAGCACTGTTTTTGGTGCAGGGCTGTAGCTCCGCCTCCAGCCGCTCCTGCTGCGCCAAGCCGAGCTGGAAACAGGCCATAGATATTGGAGAATCGCGAGGTACATATTCGGCGCAATTTCTGTTCTACAAATTAGGCAGGCCACTCCCATGTGCGCCGTTCTAGCGGGGGTCCAAAACTTGAGCCCCAAAAAAGCAAACACCTGCCCTTGACTTTCAGATCCTGTGCACACTAGAGAGGAGGCAAGAGCGTCAGCAGTAGTTTATTCATCGAATACATAAAAAACAGTTTTAACTAATGCTTAGGATCATTCATTGCTTGTAAAGCATTTTGGAGCATCATGAGGACATGATAAAGCACTATTTAATTGTGAGTTGCTCCTGTTCCCAATTCATTCCTTTCATGATGGATGGCCAGTGCAAGCACAGTTGGGTACGCTTGCCTTGTATTGAAAAATAATGATCTGTTCTTTCTCCTCACTCCTACTTTGTTGCTAAAATTGGCAAATAGAATAAAATATAGTTCAGCCTATGATTTATTAGGGTAGAAGGCCAACACAGCTAGGCAACAAAACTCTCTGAGAGCATCAAGGATTGGCTTATTTGTCCAAGTGTGTCTTAAAGTAACGAAAACCAAATTCAAATAACGATCTGAGCCCACCACTCACACACAGAGCCTTACAAGCACTCCCACAGGGTTTCAGCTATCAAAATCAGGAGTTTATTAACCTCTCAACACTTTGGCCCCAGTGACTTCGTGAGTTGACCTGAGGTGTAGTGTCACCTTTTGACCTTTTTAACGCTACCTTGAGGCAAACAAATCCATTTAAAGCACGGGGATTTTGTAACGATAAAAAAAGCTCAGGGAAATAGTCATTTAAATGTTGCAATCAATGATAATACTCAAGCAAAAGGATGATGGTGCGAGGTGTGGGAGCACAGTTCCGTATTTCAGCACGCAGTTTAAAGCTTGGATTAAAAAACAGGAAGATTGGAAGTTTGGATCGAAAAGAGACTGCTAGACAATGTGATGCCTTCCAGCCATTGAAATGAGTAACTGGTCATTGTCTGGATGTTAAATATTTGAGTACCTTGGAACTAAACGATGTTGGGAATAATGGAAATTCATGACTAAACGATTTGATGATGTCTGTATGTTAAGTATTTGAGTGTAACTTTGTTACTATGTAAGGAAACGATTCTGTGCGTTAAGTATTTGATTGTACCTTTGTTACTATTTAATGACATCTGTAGGTTAAACAAGTAATGTTAAGTATTTGAGTACCTTGTTATGGTGGGAATAATTGTATGTTATACGATTCAGAAAGCAGTTAGTCATGATTGTCTAAATGCAAAGAAACATAGAAACATAGAAAATAGTTGCAGGAGTAGGCCATTCGGCACTTAGAGCCTGCACCACCATTCAATAAACTCATGGCTGATCATTCACCTCAGTACCACTTTCCTGCTTTCTTTCCAAACCCCTTGATCCCTTTAGCCGTAAAGGCCACCTCTAACTCCCTCTTGAATATATCCAATGAACTGGCATCAACAACTTTCTGCGGTAAAGAATTCCACGTTAACAACTCTCTGAGTGAAAAGTTTCTCCTCATCTCAGTCCTAAAGGGCTTACCCCTTATCCTTAGACTGTGTCCCCTGGTTCTGGACTTCCCCAACATCAGGAACATTCTTTCTGCATCTAACCTGTCCAGTCTCGTCAGAATTTTATATGTTTCTATGAGATCCCCTCTCATCCTTCTAAACTCCAGTGAATACAGGCCCAGTCGATCCAGTCTCTTCTCATATGTCAGTCCTGCCATCCTGGGAATCAGTCTGGTGAACCTTCGCTGCATTCCCTCAATAGCAAGAACGTCCTTCCTCAGATTAGGAGACCAAAACTGAACCCAATATTCCAGGTGAGGCCTCATCAAGGCCCTGTACAACTGCAGTAAGACCTCCCTGCTCCTATACTCAAATCCCCTAGCTATGAAGGCCACCATACCATTTGCCGCCTTCACCGCCTGCTGTACCTGCATGCCAACTTTCAATGACCATAACACCCAAGTCTCGTTGCACCTCCCCCTTTTCCTAATCTGTCACCATTCAGATAATATTCTGTCTTCGTGTTTTTGCCACCAAAGTAGGTAACCTCACATTTATCCACATTATACTGCATCTGCCATGCATTTGCCCACTCAGCTAACCTGTCCAAGTCACCCTGCAGCCTCTTAGCATCCTCCTCACAGCTCACACCATCACCCAGCTTAGTGTCATCTGCAAACTTGGAGATATTACACTCAATTCCTTCATCTAAATCATTGATGTATATTATAAATAGCTCGGGTCCCAGCACTGAGCCCTGTGGCACCCCACTAGTCACTGCCTGCCATTCTGAAAAGGACCCATTTATCCCGACTCTCTTCTTCCTGTCTGCCAGTTCTCTATCCATGCCAGTACATTACCCCCAATACCATGTGCTTTAATTTTGCACACCAATCTCTTGTGTGGGACCTTGTCAAAAGCCTTTTGAAAGTCCAAATACACCACATCCACTGGTTCTCCCTTGTCCACTCTACTAGATACATCCTCACAACATTCCAGAAGATTTGTCAAGCATGATTTCCCTTTCATAAATCCATGCTGACTTGGACCGATCCTGTCACTGCTTTCCAAATGCGCTGCTATTTCATCTTTAATAATTGATTTCAACATTTTCCCCACTACCGATGTCAGGCTAACCGGTCTATCATTCCCCATTTTCTCTCTCCCTCCTTTTTTAAAAAGCAGTGTTACATTAGCTACCCTCCAGTCGATAGGAACTGATCCAGAGTTGATAGACTGTTGGAAAATGATCACTAATGCATCCACTATTTCCAGGGCCACTTCCTTAAGTACTCTGGGATGCAGACTATCAGGCCCTGGGAATTTATCGGCCTTCAATCCCATCAATTTCCCTAATACAATTTCCTGCCTAATAAGGATTTCCATAAGTTCCTTCTTCTCACTAGACCTTCAGTCCCCTAGTATTTCCGGAAAGTTATTTGTGTCTTACTTCGTGAAGACAGAACCAAAGTATTTGTTCAACTGGTCTGCCATTTCTTTGTTCCCCATTATAAATTCACCTGATTCTGACTGCAAGGGACCTACATTTGTTTTCACTAATCTCTTTCTCTTTGCATATCTATAGAAGCTTTTGCAGTCAGTTTTTATGTTCCTAGCAAGCTTCCTCTCATACTCTATTTCCCCCTCCTAATTAAACCCTTTGTCCTCCTCTGCTGAATTCTAAATTTCTCCCAGTCCTCAGGTTTGCTGCTTTTTCTGGCCAATGTATATGCCTCTTCCTTGGATTTAACACTATCCTTAATTTCCCTTGTTAGTCACGGTTGAGCCACCTTCCCGGTTTTATTTTTACTCCAGACAGGGATGTACAATTGTTGAAGTTCATCCATGTGATCTTTAAATGTTTGCCATTGCCTATCCACTGTCAACCCTTTAAGTATCATTTGCCAGTCTATTCTAGCCAATTCATGTCTCATACCATCGAAGTAACCTTTCCTTAAGTTCAGGACCCTAGTCTCTGAATTAACTGTGTCACTCTCCATCTTAATAAAGAATTCTATCATATTATGGTCACTGTTCCCCAAGGGGCCTCGCACAACAAGATTGCTAATTAGTCCTTTCTCATTATACATCACCCAGTCTAGGATGGCCAGCCCTCTTGTCGTTTCCTTGATATGTTGGTCTAGAAAACCATCCCTAATACTCTCCAGAAAATCCTCCTCCACCGTATTGCTACCAGTTTGGTTAACCCAATCAATATGTAGATTAAAGTCGCCCATGATAACTGCTGTACCTTTATGCATGCATCCCTAATTTCTTGTTTGATGCTGTCCCCAACCTCACTACTATTGTTTGTTGGTCTGTACACAACTCCCATTAGCGTTTTCTGCCCTTTGGTATTCCGCAGCTCCACCCATACAGATTCCACATCCTCCAAGCTAATGTCCTCCCTGACTATTCCTCTTTAACCAGCTATGCTACCCCACCTCCTTTTCCTTTCTACCTATCCTTCCTGAATGTTGAATACCCCTGGATGTTGAGTTCACAGCCTTGGTCATCCTGGAGCCATGTCTCAATGATGCCAATTATAACATATTCGTTAATTGCTGCCTGCGCAGTTAATTCATCCACCTTATTACGAATACTCCCTCAGGCTTGTCTTTTTAACACACTTTGCCCCTTTAGAATTTTGCTGTAATGTGGCCTTTTTTGATTTTTGCCTTGGGTTTCTCTGCCTCCACTTTTACTTTTCTTCTTTCTATCTTTTGCTTCTGTCCCCATTCTACTTCCCTCTGTCTCCCTGCATAGGTTCCCATCCCGCTGCCATATTAGTTTACCCTCTCTCCAATAGCACTAGCAAACACTCCCCCTAAGATATTAATTCCTGTCCTGCCCAGGTGCAGACCGTCCGATTTTGTACTGGTCCCACCTCCCCCAGAACCGGTTCCAATGTCCCAGGAATTTGAATCCCTCCCTCCTGCACCAAAGAATAAGAGTTCAAAGGCTTTTTAAATATAAAAGATGGAACTGGCTTTTGTCACACAGGCTCTTATGGACTGTAGAGACTCTTATGGACTGTAGAGACACTTGGACTGTAGAGACTCTGGAATCTCGAAAGGTGTGTAACTTCTGGAAGAGCTGCCTTTGCAGGCAGAGTTGTTGGCTTGTGAATGTCTCAATGTCTAAATAAAGATCCGGCCTTTACTACAACTGAGTGTGTGCATGTAATTCGACATTGAAAGCAATGAAGGGAAAAAGAGCAAGCCAGCCGTTTACAACACGAGGCAAAAAGGGATAGTAATGGGACAAGCAAAGAAACAAAAGATGACTCGAGAGGGGCTGAAAATATCAAAAGCAGAATCATTACCACCACCTGCTGTCCGAAAAAATTGGAGCAGGGTTATGATCTGAAATTGTTGAACTCAGTGTTGAGTCCGGAAGGCTGTAAGGTACCGAATTGAAAGATGAGGTGCTGTTCCTCAAGCTTCATTAGAACAGTGTAGGAGACTAAGGATGGAGAAATCAGAATGGGAAGTGGGGCAGAGAATTAAAATGACAGGTGACCGGAAGCTCGGGGTCACGCTTGCGAACTGAACGGAGGTGTTTGGCAAAGCGATCACCCAATCTGTGTTTGGCTTCCCAATGTGAACAGAAAATACAGCATACTAAATTGAAAGGAGTTACCAACAGGAAAGACTGTTTGGAGGCCTGGATGGTGGGAAGGAAGGAGGTAAAAGGACAAGTGTTGCATCAGAATTTCTCTTATGATGTCATACAAAAGCAATACTTTTTAAAGCAATTTTTGTCATGGGTATAATTTGTAAATAAATGTTAAATTGATTGCAACATTTTTTTTCATGAAGACAGTGTCCCTTTAAATGAATGTGTTTGTGAACATGGTGACCATTAACTGACATGTATTATCATTCATGGTTATATTACATTTTATTTATAGCAACATGAGAGATAGCAAGTCCTTCAGCATAGTGAGCTCACCACCAGAACAGAAGCTGCACTCTGTACCAATTGCATCATTCTATAAATACTCACACTGCATTACATCTACAGTGAATTCTCTCACGTCTCTTTCGTTTACCAGTCAGGACTGTATGAAATATGACATTCTACTTTGAGGCGCAGCCTCTAGTACCTGGTAAGTCACACCTAAATCAACCAGGCACCTCCTATTATGCCAGAGAAGAAAGACTGGAGACGAGCTTCATTTTTCTGCAAACAGCGCCTCTTCATTATAAATATCTGAGATTTGAGAGTAACATTAGCTGACTAACAATTTGGCAGCTGTTTCAAAAATACATTCATACAGCCTTCAGTTTACTAGATTATTGGAAGTTATCTTGGTGACCTGCTGATAAGTGTTCACTGTGGCACAAGCAATGCAGAAATGTGCTGCAGATCGAAAGCTATTGTTTTCCTACTGCCGAGGAAAGGGGGAAACTGAATGGGAGACTTGAAGGCTAGCCTCTCCTTCCTGCACAAGCGTCTGGTCAGCTCCATAGCACTGGGCGATATCTTGGCCACAATGATTGATAGAAAGCTTCTTGTGCTGGTGGAAGGGGGCAGAAATACGATTGCCTTTTGCATCACAGTCAAAATGTAATCCATAGTGTCTCATGTTCCTGTTATCCATCTACTGTTTGGAAAAGAATACCATTTTGTTTGCTGTGTCAGCCATTTTCAAATTGTATTAAAATTTCAATTCAAAGGTTTCAGGCAATTTTCTATCCTTAATTAGCCATGTTCCACTCTGATGTTTCTGCGTTTTTCAAACACACATTTTCTTCAGGTTCAAGTAGACCACTCCCGCAATTGCTCCCTACAATATTCATGTAAATGTACTGATCCCAGGAGTTAAACGGATAATCCTCGTCACTGTATTCCAGCTTATTGGATATAATGTATGATTTCCTTGACTTCAGACAGGGAGGATATACACTATATGGCTTAGAATATAAACGATTAGTTAGATTTATTAAATGGTAAACAGATAAATGTAAACAGTTACAGGATCATATCATCCAGAATTTCTTACATAATTTTAGAGTGCTTTGTAGTTTCATTCTTGGAGAAAGCAGTGTAACAAATTGAAAACAGTTGTCAACCATTCTTCCTGTCTCCTGTATAATTAATTCATACTTTATACCACAAAGAAGCAGTGGTTTATTTCTGGTGATTAACTTTGCTCAGGGGCCAGTTCTGGAAGTACTCACAAATTCCACTAAACCATGTATAACTAAACAGATAAATGAATGGTTTACTGTTGAGTAAAGCATCTGAACTTCATACTGTTATCGCTTAGTGGCTTGTTTTCCTGTAACCATAGATTGTCCAAGGTGTAACAATACAGAAGATGAGGTTAAAATCAGACAGGTCACAAGCAATCGGATCATTACATTTAGTTGTTGTAGATGCGCATCCTTCTTCAGCTGGAGAAAGGCAGGATAGTATCACATTCAATCTGCTCCACTACTGCAGTGCTCTATATAATGAACCAGCTCACCATTGCTAAAACTCAGCCAGTCAGTGCATGTGAGTATCAGTCAAAACTGGGCAATTGAATTCCGGACTCTGTGATTAGCAGAATGGCTAGCAGACTACCTCTTTAACATTTACTATCAAGAAATCGAATTATTTCTTGGGAAAGGGTCTTATCTAATTTGTTGACTGGCTTGTGCACTAACATGGGCACCAGGCATTGTCTACTACCTCATCTAAGTAGCCATTATTCACATGTGGCCCAAGACAATGCTGAAAGGCCGTCTAACCATTGGAAGCATCAAAGCGAACCCAGTTCTGCCCTCATTCATGCACACCCATAGACGGATAGCAGACAGTAAGAGCCTCTGCTGACTTCCCCTCCTTAACTGCCCCACAGGTCAATTTTAGCACCTCTACTATTGCTATTGCTGAGATCAATTAACTCGCCACAAACTTTGACCTGAATGTAGAACATTCCTGGTATGGCTCAGTCAAATATTGGTCAGTGAGTCTAACTGACCCACCAGTGAAGCTAGAGCACTTCCTTTAGTTATTAAATTAATTTGGTGTGAATGAAAGATGGAAAACAACTTAACACTCTCCACACACAACCATATGCCTCAAATAAATGCTGCTCACTCTATTTTCCCAGTTCACAATGGTCATACTCACTGGAATGTCCAGTGAGCCATTGAGCCGATAAACTCAGCACAAGTGAGTGAAGAAATACAATAATTAGAGAAGTTCTGATCACTGACTAAATCTAGATCTTGTCACTCATCGATACTAGCATGAGCACTGTATAATAACTATTCCAGTAAATGTCACTGTTTCTCAGCACAATCACATCCAAAATGCTGAAACCACTCACAGCCACATCATTTGCCTATTAAAAAGCACAATTATTGTCAATTGTTACATGTGAAATATCTATTGGAGGGTAATATTACTGGAATTTCTGTCATGACGTCTGAGAGCCATGCTGACCACCCACTGCTAATAGAGAAATCCACCTCTTACCATACCCATCACTTTACATGATAGGAACACTGAATAAACTTGATTTTAAGAAGTATATCAAAATATAGCCTTTTTTGATTCAATCGCAAATGATTTCCAAAGTCACAATATTGAACATTTTGATTCCATTTCAGCAAACTAAGATTTAGACAAGTTCAGTACCCAGTTTGTCTCTCTGGGACTGACATTCTTGAGATAATGAAAAAGAGGACATGAGCTGTCAGGAAGGTAGCTCAATTATGGCACAACCACAGTGACCCTGCAGTACTCCAAAGAGATTTGGCTGTTTTGATGCTCAATGATAGAGGTACCGTGACAGAAGGCTTCTAACCATGGCTTTTGTTACTTGTAACTATCACCATTCGCCAGCTGCTGACCAGCGAATGTACTGGGGCAGATAGAATTTAACTGATCAGATAGAATGTAATTAATCAGACAGAATGTAACTGGGCTGAGAGAATGTAACAGGGCAGATAGAATGTAACTGGGCAGGTAGATTGTAACTGGGCAGCTGGAATGTAACTGGGCAGCTGGAATGCAACTGGGCAGCTGGAATGCAACTGGGCAGATAGAATGCAACTGGGCAGCTGGAATGTAACTGGGCAGCTGGAATGCAACTGGGCAGCTGGAATGCAACTGGGCAGATAGAATGCAACTGGGCAGATAGAATGCAACTGGGCAGATAGAATGCAACTGGACAGATAGAATGTAACTGGGTAGATAGAATGTAGCTGGGCAGCTGGAATGTAACTGGGCAGCTGGAATGTAACTGGGCAGCTGGAATGCAACTGGGTAGATAGAATGCAACTGGGTAGATAGAATGCAATTGGGCAGATACAATGGAACTGGGCAGCTGAATGCAACTGGGCAGCTGGAATGTAACTGGGCAGCTGGAATGCAACTGGGCAGCTGGAATGCAACTGGGCAGATAGAATGCAACTGGGCAGATAGAATGCAACTGGGCAAATAGAATGGAACTCAGCAGCTGGATGGAACTGGGCAGCTGAATGCAACTGGGTAGCTGAATGTAACTGGGCAGATAGAATGTAACTGGGCAGATAGAATGCAACTGGGCAGATAGAATGTAACTGGGCAGATAGAATGTAACTGGGCAGATGGAATGTAACTGGGCAGATGGAATGTAACTGGGCAGATAAGATTGTAACTGGGCAGATAAGATTGTAACTGGGCAGATAGAATGTAACTGGGCAGATAGAATGTAACTGGGCAGATAAGATTGTAACTGGGCAGATAAGATTGTAACTGGGCAGATAAGATTGTAACTGGGCGGATAAGATTGTAACTGGGCAGTTAAGATTGTAACTGGGCAGCTAAAATGTAACTGGGCAGATAGAATGTAACTGGGCAGATGGAATGTAACTGGGCAGATAAGATTGTAACTGGGCAGATAGAATGTAACTGGGCAGCTGAATGTAACTGGGCAGCTGAATGTAACGGCCAGCTGAATGTAACTGGGTAGACAGAATGTAACTGGGCAGCTAGAATGTAACAGGGCACATAGAATGTTACAGGGCACATAGAATGTTACAGGGCACATAGAATGTAACAGAGCAGATAGAATGTAACTGGGAAGATGGAATGTAACTGGGCAGATAAGATTGTAACTGGGCAGTTAAGATTGTAACTGGGCAGATAGAATGTAACTGGGCAGATAGAATGTAACTGAGCAGATAGAATGTAACTGGGCAGATAAGATTGTAACTGGGCAGATAGAATGCAACTGGGCAGCTGAATGTAACTGGGCAGCTGAATGTAACTGGGCAGACAGAATGTAACAGGGCAGACAGAATGTAACAGGGCACATAGAATGTAACAGGGCACATAGAATGTAACAGGGCAGACAGAATGTAACTGGCCAGTTGAATGTAACAGGGCAGCTGAATGTAACTGGGCAGCTGAATGTAAATGGGCAGCTGAATGTAACTGGGCAGATAGAATGCAACTAGGCAGATAGAATGCAACTGGGCAGATAGAATGTAACAGGGCACATAGAATGTAACTGGGCAGATGGAATGTAACTGGGCAGATGGAATGTAACTGGGCAGATGGAATGTAACTGGGCAGATAAGATTGTAACTGGGCAGATAAGATTGTAACTGGGCAGATAGAATGTAACTGGGCAGATAGAATGTAACTGGGCAGATAAGATTGTAACTGGGCAGTTAAGATTGTAACTGGGCAGCTAGAATGTAACTGGGCAGATAGAATGTAACTGGGCAGATAGAATGTAACTGGGCAGATAAGATTGTAACTGGGCAGACAGAATGTAACTGGGCAGATAAGATTGTAACTGGGCAGATAGAATGTAACTGGGCAGATGAGAATATAACTGATCTGATAGAATGTAACTGGGCAGTTGAATGTAACTGGGCAGATAGAAGGTAACTGGGCAGATGGAATGTAACTGGGAAGATGGAATGTAACTGGGCAGATAAGATTGTAACTGGGCAGTTAAGATTGTAACTGGGCAGATAGAAAATAACTGGGCAGATAGAATGTAACTGAGCAGATAGAATTTAACTGGGCAGATAGAATGTAACTGGGCAGCTGAATGTAACTGGGCAGCTGAATGTAACGGCCAGCTGAATGTAACTGGGTAGACAGAATGTAACTGGGCAGCTAGAATGTTACAGGGCACATAGAATGTTACAGGGCACATAGAATGTAACAGAGCAGATAGAATGTAACTGGGAAGATGGAATGTAACTGGGCAGATAAGATTGTAAATGGGCAGTTAAGATTGTAACTGGGCATATAGAATGTAACTGGGCAGATAGAATGTAACTGAGCAGATAGAATGTAACTGGGCAGATAAGATTGTAACTGGGCAGATAGAATGCAACTGGGCAGCTGAATGTAACTGGGCAGCTGAATGTAACTGGGCAGACAGAATGTAACAGGGCAGACAGAATGTAACAGGGCACATAGAATGTAACAGGGCACATAGAATGTAACAGGGCAGACAGAATGTAACTGGCCAGTTGAATGTAACAGGGCAGCTGAATGTAACTGGGCAGCTGAACGTAACTGGGCAGGCTGAATATAACTGGGCACATAGAATGTAACTGGGCAGACAGAATGTAACTGGCCAGTTGAATGTAACAGGGCAGACAGAATGTAACAGGGCAGACAGAATGTAACAGGGCACATAGAATGTAACAGGGCAGACAGAATGTAACTGGGCAGGCTGAATATAACTGGGCAGCTGAATGTAATTGGGCAGCTGAATGCAACTGGCAACTGAATGTAACTGGCAACTGAATGTAACTGGCAGCTGAATGTAACTGGGCAGGTAGAATGAAACTAGGCAGATAGAATGTAACTGGGCAGATAGAATGTAACTGGGCAGATAAGATGGTAACTGGGCAGATAAGATGGTAACTGGGCAGATAAGATTGTAACTGGGCAGATAAGATGGTAACTGGGCAGATAGAATGTAACCGGGCAGATAGAATGTAACCGGGCAGATAGAATGTAACCGGGCAGATAGAATGTCACTGGGCAGATAGAGTGTAACTGGCCAGATGAATGTAACAGGGCAGAGAGAATGTAACTGGGCAGATAGAATGTTACTGATCTGATAGAATGTAACTGGGAAAATGGAATGTAACTGGGAAGATGGAATGTAACTGGGCAGGTGGAATGTAACTGGGCAGATGGAATGTAACTGGGCAGATGGAATGTAACTGGGCAGATGGAATGTAACTGGGCAGATAGAATATAGCTGGGCACATGAATGTAACTTGGCAGATAGAATATAACTGATCAGATGGAATGTAACTGGTCAGCTGAATGTAACTGGGCAGCTGAATGTAACTGGGCAGCTGAATGTAACTAGGCAGATAGAATGTAACTGGGCAGATAGAATGTAACTGGGCAGATAGAATGTAACTCGGCAGAAAGAATGTAATTGATCTGTTAGAATATAACTGGGCAGCTGAATGTAATTCGGTAGCTGAATGTAACTGGTCAGATAGAATGTAACTGGGCAGATGAATGTAACTGGGCATCTGAATGTAACTAGCCATATAGAATGTAACTGAGCAGATGGAATGTAACTGGGCTGATAGAATGTTACAAAGCAGATAGAATGCAACAGGGCAGATAGAATGTAATTGGGCAGCTGAATGTAACTGGGCAGCTGAATGTAACTGGGCAGCTGAATGTAACTGGGCAGACAGAATGTAACAGGGCAGACAGAATGTAACAGGGCACATATAATGTAACAGGGCACATATAATGTAACAGGGCACATAGAATGTAACAGGGCAGACAGAATGTAACTGGCCAGTTGAATGTAACAGGGCAGCTGAATGTAACTGGGCAGCTGAATGTAAATGGGCAGCTGAATGTAAATGGGCAGCTGAATGTAAATGGGCAGCTGAATGTAACTGGGCAGATAGAATGCAACTAGGCAGATAGAATGCAACTGGGCAGATAGAATGTAACTGGGCAGATAGAATGTAACTTGGCAGATAGAATGTAACAGGGCACATAGAATGTAACTGGGCAGATGGAATGTAACTCGGCAGATGGAATGTAACTGGGCAGATGGAATGTAACTGGGCAGATAAAATTGAAACTGGGCAGTTAAGATTGTAACAGAGCAGATAGAATGTAACTGGGCAGATAAAATGTAACTGGGCAGACAGAATGTAACAGGGCAGACAGAATGTAACAGGGCACATAGAATGTAACTGGGCAGATAGAATGTAACTGGGCAGATAGAATGTAACTGGGCAGATAAAATTGTAACTGGGCAGATAAGATGGTAACTGGGCAGATAGAATGTAACCGGGCAGATAGAATGTAACCGGGCAGATAGAATGTAACCGGGCAGATAGAATGTCACTGGGCAGATAGAGTGTAACTGGCCAGATGAATGTAACGGGGCAGAGAGAATGTAACTGGGTAGATAGAATGTTACTGATCTGATAGAATGTAACTGGGAAAATGGAATGTAACTGGGAAGATGGAATGTAACTGGGCAGATGGAATGTAACTGGGCAGGTGGAATGTAACTGGGCAGGTGGAATGTAACTGGGCAGATGGAATGTAACTGGGCAGATGGAATGTAACTGTGCAGATAGAATATAGCTGGGCACATGAATGTAACTTGGCAGATAGAATGTAACTGATCAGATGGAATGTAACTGGGCAGCTGAATGTAACTGGGCAGACAGAATGTAACAGGGCAGACAGAATGTAACAGGGCACATAGAATGTAACAGGGCACATAGAATGTAACAGGGCAGACAGAATGTAACTGGCCAGTTGAATGTAACAGGGCAGCTGAATGTAACTGGGCAGCTGAACGTAACTGGGCAGGCTGAATATAACTGGGCACATAGAATGTAACTGGGCAGACAGAATGTAACTGGCCAGTTGAATGTAACAGGGCAGACAGAATGTAACAGGGCAGACAGAATGTAACAGGGCAGACAGAATGTAACAGGGCACATAGAATGTAACAGGGCAGACAGAATGTAACTGGGCAGGCTGAATATAACTGGGCAGCTGAATGTAATTGGGCAGCTGAATGCAACTGGCAACTGAATGTAACTGGCAACTGAATGTAACTGGCAGCTGAATGTAACTGGGCAGGTAGAATGAAACTAGGCAGATAGAATGTAACTGGGCAGATAGAATGTAACTGGGCAGATAAGATGGTAACTGGGCAGATAAGATGGTAACTGGGCAGATAAGATTGTAACTGGGCAGATAAGATGGTAACTGGGCAGATAGAATTTAACCGGGCAGATAGAATGTAACCGGGCAGATAGAATGTAACCGGGCAGATAGAATGTCACTGGGCAGATAGAGTGTAACTGGCCAGATGAATGTAACAGGGCAGAGAGAATGTAACTGGGCAGATAGAATGTTACTGATCTGATAGAATGTAACTGGGAAAATGGAATGTAACTGGGAAGATGGAATGTAACTGGGCAGGTGGAATGTAACTGGGCAGATGGAATGTAACTGGGCAGATGGAATGTAACTGGGCAGATGGAATGTAACTGGGCAGATAGAATATAGCTGGGCACATGAATGTAACTTGGCAGATAGAATGTAACTGATCAGATGGAATGTAACTGGTCAGCTGAATGTAACTGGGCAGCTGAATGTAACTGGGCAGCTGAATGTAACTAGGCAGATAGAATGTAACTGGGCAGATAGAATGTAACTGGGCAGATAGAATGTAACTCGGCAGAAAGAATGTAATTGATCTGTTAGAATATAACTGGGCAGCTGAATGTAATTCGGTAGCTGAATGTAACTGGTCAGATAGAATGTAACTGGGCAGATGAATGTAACTGGGCATCTGAATGTAACTAGCCATATAGAATGTAACTGAGCAGATGGAATGTAACTGGGCAGATAGAATGTTACAAAGCAGATAGAATGCAACAGGGCAGATAGAATGTAATTGGGCAGCTGAATGTAACTGGGCAGCTGAATGTAACTGGGCAGCTGAATGTAACTGGGCAGACAGAATGTAACAGGGCAGACAGAATGTAACAGGGCACATATAATGTAACAGGGCACATATAATGTAACAGGGCACATAGAATGTAACAGGGCAGACAGAATGTAACTGGCCAGTTGAATGTAACAGGGCAGCTGAATGTAACTGGGCAGCTGAATGTAAATGGGCAGCTGAATGTAAATGGGCAGCTGAATGTAAATGGGCAGCTGAATGTAACTGGGCAGATAGAATGCAACTAGGCAGATAGAATGCAACTGGGCAGATAGAATGTAACTGGGCAGATAGAATGTAACTTGGCAGATAGAATGTAACAGGGCACATAGAATGTAACTGGGCAGATGGAATGTAACTCGGCAGATGGAATGTAACTGGGCAGATGGAATGTAACTGGGCAGATAAAATTGAAACTGGGCAGTTAAGATTGTAACAGAGCAGATAGAATGTAACTGGGCAGATAAAATGTAACTGGGCAGACAGAATGTAACAGGGCAGACAGAATGTAACAGGGCACATAGAATGTAACTGGGCAGATAGAATGTAACTGGGCAGATAGAATGTAACTGGGCAGATAAAATTGTAACTGGGCAGATAAGATGGTAACTGGGCAGATAGAATGTAACCGGGCAGATAGAATGTAACCGGGCAGATAGAATGTAACCGGGCAGATAGAATGTCACTGGGCAGATAGAGTGTAACTGGCCAGATGAATGTAACGGGGCAGAGAGAATGTAACTGGGTAGATAGAATGTTACTGATCTGATAGAATGTAACTGGGAAAATGGAATGTAACTGGGAAGATGGAATGTAACTGGGCAGATGGAATGTAACTGGGCAGGTGGAATGTAACTGGGCAGGTGGAATGTAACTGGGCAGATGGAATGTAACTGGGCAGATGGAATGTAACTGTGCAGATAGAATATAGCTGGGCACATGAATGTAACTTGGCAGATAGAATGTAACTGATCAGATGGAATGTAACTGGGCAGCTGAATGTAACTGATCAGCAGAATGTAACTGGGCAGCTGAATGTAACTGGGCAGCTGAATGTAACTGGGCAGATAGAATGTAACTGGGCAGATAGAATGTAACTGGGCAGATAGAATGTAACTCAGCAGAAAGAATGTAATTGATCTGATAGAATATAACTGGGCAGCTGAATGTAATTCGGTAGCTGAATGTAACTGGTCAGATAGAATGTAACTGGGCAGATGAACGTAACTGGGCATCTGAATGTAACTAGCCATATAGAATGTAACTGAGCAGATGGAATGTAACTGGGCAGATAGAATGTTACAAAGCAGATAGAATGCAACAGGGCAGATAGAATGTAACTGGGCAGCTGAATGTAACTGGGCAGCTGAATGTAACTGGGCAGACAGAATGTAACAGGGCACATATAATGTAACAGGGCAGACAGAATGTAACTGGCCAGTTGAATGTAACAGGGCAGCTGAATGTAACTGGGCAGATAGAATGCAACTCGGCAGATAGAATGCAACTGGGCAGATAGAATGTAACTGGGCAGATAGAATGTAACTGGGCAGATAGAATGTAACAGGGCACATAGAATGTAACTGGGCAGATGGAATGTAACTGGGCAGATGGAATGTAACTGGGCAGATGGAATGTAACTGGGCAGATAAGATTGTAACTGGGCGGATAAGATTGTAACTGGGCGGATAAGATTGTAACTGGGCAGTTAAGATTGTAACTGGGCAGCTAAAATGTAACTGGGCAGATAGAATGTAACTGGGCAGATAGAAAGTAACTGGGCAGATAAGATTGTAACTGGGCAGATAGAATGTAACTGGGCAGCTGAATGTAACTGGGCAGCTGAATGTAACGGCCAGCTGAATGTAACTGGGCAGACAGAATGTAACTGGGCAGCTAGAATGTAACAGGGCACATAGAATGTTACAGGGCACATAGAATGTTACAGGGCACATAGAATGTTACAGGGCACATAGAATGTAACAGAGCAGATAGAATGTAACTGGGAAGATGGAATGTAACTGGGCAGATAAGATTGTAACTGGGCAGTTAAGATTGTAACTGGGCAGATAGAATGTAACTGGGCAGATAGAATGTAACTGAGCAGATAGAATGTAACTGGGCAGATAAGATTGTAACTGGGCAGATAGAATGCAACTGGGCAGCTGAATGTAACTGGGCAGCTGAATGTAACTGGGCAGCTGAATGTAACGGCCAGCTGAATGTAACTGGGCAGACAGAATGTAACTGGGCAGCTAGAATGTAACAGGGCACATAGAATGTTACAGGGCACATAGAATGTTACAGGGCACATAGAATGTTACAGGGCACATAGAATGTAACAGAGCAGATAGAATGTAACTGGGAAGATGGAATGTAACTGGGCAGATAAGATTGTAACTGGGCAGTTAAGATTGTAACTGGGCAGATAGAATGTAACTGGGCAGATAGAATGTAACTGAGCAGATAGAATGTAACTGGGCAGATAAGATTGTAACTGGGCAGATAGAATGCAACTGGGCAGCTGAATGTAACTGGGCAGCTGAATGTAACTGGGCAGACAGAATGTAACAGGGCAGACAGAATGTAACTGGCCAGTTAAATGTAACAGGGCAGCTGAATGTAACTGGACAGCTGAATGTAAATGGGCAGCTGAATGTAAATGGGCAGCTGAATGTAACTGGGCAGATAGAATGCAACTAGGCAGATAGAATGCAACTGGGCAGATAGAATGTAACTGGACAGATAAGATGGTAATTGGGCAGATAAGATTGTAATTGGGCAGATAGAATGCAATTGGCCAGCTGAATGTTACTGGGCAGCTGAATGTAACTGGGCAGCTAGAATGTAACTGGGCAGATAGAATGTAACTGAGCAGATAGAATGTAACTGGGCAGATAAGATTGTAACTGGGCAGATAGAATGCAACTGGGCAGCTGAATGTAACAGGGCACATACAATGTTACAGGGCACATAGAATGTAACAGGGCAGACAGAATGTAACTGGCCAGTTGAATGTAACAGGGAAGCTGAATGTAACTGGGCAGCTGAATGTAAATGGGCAGCTGAATGTAAATGGGCAGCTGAATGTAACTGGGCAGATAGAATGCAATTAGGCAGATAGAATGCAACTGGGCAGATAGAATGTAACTGGGCAGATAGAATGTAACTTGGCAGATAGAATGTAACAGGGCACATAGAATGTAACTGGGCAGATGGAATGTAACTCGGCAGATGGAATGTAACTGGGCAGATGGAATGTAACTGGGCAGATAAAATTGAAACTGGGCAGTTAAGATTGTAACAGAGCAAATAGAATGTAACTGGGCAGATAAAATGTAACTGGCCAGTTGAATGTAACTGGGCAGCTGAATGTAACTGGGCAGCTGAATGTAAATGGGCAGCTGAATGTAAATGGGCAGCTGAATGTAACTGGGCAGATAGAATGCAACTAGGCGGATAGAATGCAACTGGACAGATAGAATGTAACTGGGCAGATAAGATGGTAATTGGGCAGATAAGATTGTAATTGGGCAGATAGAATGCAATTGGCCAGCTGAATTTTACTGGGCAGCTGAATGTAACTGGGCAGCTAGAATGTAACCGGGCACATAGAATGTTACAGGGCACATAGAATGTCACAGGGCACATAGAATGTAACAGAGCAGATAGAATATAACTGGGAAGATGGAATGTAACTGGGCAGATAAGATTGTAACTGGGCAGATAAGATGGTAACTGGGCAGATAGAATGTAACCGGGCAGATAGAATGTAACCGGGCAGATAGAATGTCACTGGGCAGATAGAGTGTAACTGGCCAGATGAATGTAACAGGGCAGAGAGAATGTAACTGGGCAGATAGAATGTTACTGATCTGATAGAATGTAACTGGGAAAATGGAATGTAACTGGGCAGATGGAATGTAACTGGGCAGATGGAATGTAACTGGGCAGATGGAATGTAACTGGGCAGATGGAATGTAACTGGGCAGATAGAATATAGCTGGGCACATGAATGTAACTTGGCAGATAGAATGTAACTGATCAGATGGAATGTAACTGGTCAGCTGAATGTAACTGGGCAGCTGAATGTAACTGGGCAGCTGAATGTAACTAGGCAGATAGAATGTAACTGGGCAGATAGAATGTAACTGGGCAGATAGAATGTAACTCGGCAGAAAGAATGTAATTGATCTGATAGAATATAACTGGGCAGCTGAATGTAATTCGGTAGCTGAATGTAACTGGTCAGATAGAATGTAACTGGGCAGATGAACGTAACTGGGCATCTGAATGTAACTAGCCATATAGAATGTAACTGAGCAGATGGAATGTAACTGGGCAGATAGAATGTTACAAAGCAGATAGAATGCAACAGGGCAGATAGAATGTAACTGGGCAGCTGAATGTAACTGGGCAGCTGAATGTAACTGGGCAGACAGAATGTAACAGGGCAGACAGAATGTAACAGGGCACATATAATGTAACAGGGCACATAGAATGTAACAGGGCACATATAATGTAACAGGGCACATAGAATGTAACAGGGCAGACAGAATGTAACTGGCCAGTTGAATGTAACAGGGCAGCTGAATGTAACTGGGCAGCTGAATGTAAATGGGCAGCTGAATGTAAATGGGCAGCTGAATGTAACTGGGCAGATAGAATGCAACTAGGCAGATAGAATGCAACTGGCCAGATAGAATGTAACTGGGCAAATAGAATGTAACAGGGCACATAGAATGTAACTGGGCAGATGGAATGTAACTGGGCAGATGGAATGTAACTGGGCAGATAAGATTGTAACTGGGCAGATAAGATTGTAACTGGGCAGATAGAATGTAACTGGGCAGATAGAATGTAACTGGGCAGATAAGATTGTAACTGGGCAAATAAGATTGTAACTGGGCAGTTAAGATTGTAACTGGGCAGATAGAATGTAACTGGGCAGATAAGAATATAACTGATCTGATAGAATGTAACTGGGCAGTTGAATGTAACTGGGCAGATAGAAGGTAACTGGGCAGATAGAATGTAACTGGGCAGGTAGAATGTAACTGGGCAGACAGAATGTAACTGGGCAGCTAGAATGTAACAGGGCACATAGAATGTTACAGGGCACATAGAATGTTACAGGGCACATAGAATGTAACAGAGCAGATAGAATGTAACTGGGCAGATAGAATGTAACTGGGCAGATAAGATTGTAACTGGGCAGATAGAATGTAACTGGGCAGATAGAATGTAACTGGGCAGATAAGATTGTAACTGGGCAGATAGAATGTAACTGGGCAGATAAGAATATAACTGATCTGATAGAATGTAACTGGGCAGTTGAATGTAACTGGGCAGATAGAAGGTAACTGGGCAGATAGAATGTAACTGGGCAGGTAGAATGTAACTGGGCAGACAGAATGTAACATGGAGCTAGAATGTAACAGGGCACATAGAATGTTACAGGGCACATAGAATGTTACAGGGCACATAGAATGTAACAGAGCAGATAGAATGTAACTGGGCAGATAGAATGTAACTGGGCAGATAAGATTGTAACTGGGCAGTTAAGATTGTAACTGGGCAGATAGAATGTAACTGGGCAGATAGAATGTAACTGGGCAGATAAGATTGTAACTGGGCAGATAGAATGCAACTGGGCAGCTGAATGTAACTGGGCAGCTGAATGTAACTGGGCAGACAGAATGTAACAGGGCAGACAGAATGTACCAGGGCACATCGAATGTAACAGGGCACATAGAATGTAACAGGGCAGACAGAATGTAACTGGCCAGTTGAATGTAACAGGGCAGCTGAATGTAACTGGGCAGCTGAATGTAAATGGGCAGCTGAATGTAAATGGGCAGCTGAATGTAACTGGGCAGATAGAATGCAACTAGGCAGATAGAATGCAACTGGGCAGATAGAATGTAACTGGGCAGATAAGATTGTAATTGGGGAGATAAGATTGTAATTGGGCAGATAGAATGCAATTGGCCAGCTGAATGTTACTCAGCAGATAGAATATAAATGGGCAGCTGAATGTAACTGGGCAGCTGAATGTAACTGGGCAGCTAGAATGTAACAGGGCACATAGAATGTTACAGGGCACATGGAATGTTACAGGGCACATAGAATGTAACAGAGCAGATAGAATGTAACTGGGAATATGGAATGTAACTGGGCAGATAAGATTGTAACTGGGCAGTTAAGATTGTAACTGGGCAGATAGAATGTAACTGGGCAGCTGAATGTAACTGGGCAGACAGAATGTAACAGGGCAGACAGAATGTAACAGGGCACATAGAATGTAACAGGGCACATCGAATGTAACAGGGCAGACAGAATGTAACTGGGCAGCTGAATGTAACTGGGCAGCTGAATGTAACTGGCAACTGAATGTAACTGGCAACTGAATGTAACTGGCAGCTGAATGTAACTGGGCAGGTAGAATGAAACTGGGCAGATAGAATGTAACTGGGCAGATAGAATGTAACTGGGCAGATAAGATAGTAACTGGGCAGATAAGATTGTAACTGGGCAGATAAGATGGTAACTGGGCAGATAGAATGTGACCGGGCAGATAGAATGTAACCGGGCAGATAGAATGTAACCGGGCAGATAGAATGTCACTGGGCAGATAGAGTGTAACTGGCCAGATGAATGTAACAGGGCAGAGAGAATGTAACTGGGTAGATAGAATGTTACTGATCTGATAGAATGTAACTGGGAAAATGGAATGTAACTGGGAAGATGGAATGTAACTGGGCAGATGGAATGTAACTGGGCAGATGGAATGTAACTGGGCAGATGGAATGTAACTGGGCGGATGGAATGTAACTGTGCAGATAGAATATAGCTGGGCACATGAATGTAACTTGGCAGATAGAATGTAACTGATCAGATGGAATGTAACTGGGCAGCTGAATGTAACTGATCAGCTGAATGTAACTGGGCAGCTGAATGTAACTGGGCAGCTGAATGTAACTGGGCAGATAGAATGTAACTGGGCAGATAGAATGTAACTCGGCAGAAAGAATGTAATTGATCTGATAGAATATAACTGGGCAGCTGAATGTAATTCGGTAGCTGAATGTAACTGGTCAGATAGAATGTAACTGGGCAGATGAACGTAACTGGGCATCTGAATGTAACTAGCCATATAGAATGTAACTGAGCAGATGGAATGTAACTGGGCAGATAGAATGTTACAAAGCAGATAGAATGCAACAGGGCAGATAGAATGTAACTGGGCAGCTGAATGTAACTGGGCAGCTGAATGTAACTGGGCAGACAGAATGTAACAGGGCACATATAATGTAACAGGGCACATAGAATGTAACAGGGCAGACAGAATGTAACTGGCCAGTTGAATGTAACAGGGCAGCTGAATGTAACTGGGCAGCTGAATGTAACTGGGCAGATAGAATGCAACTCGGCAGATAGAATGCAACTGGGCAGATAGAATGTAACTGGGCAGATAGAATGTAACTGGGCAGATAGAATGTAACAGGGCACATAGAATGTAACTGGGCAGATGGAATGTAACTGGGCAGATGGAATGTAACTGGGCAAATGGAAGGTAACTGGGCAGGTGGAATGTAACTGGGCAGATGGAATGTAACTGGGCAGATGGAATGCAACTAGGCAGATAGAATGCAACTGGGCAGATAGAATGTAACTGGGCAGATAGAATGTAACTTGGCAGATAGAATGTAACAGGGCACATAGAATGTAACTGGGCAGATGGAATGTAACTCGGCAGATGGAATGTAACTGGGCAGATGGAATGTAACTGGGCAGATAAAATTGAAACTGGGCAGTTAAGATTGTAACAGAGCAGATAGAATGTAACTGGGCAGATAAAATGTAACTGGGCAGACAGAATGTAACAGGGCAGACAGAATGTAACAGGGCACATAGAATGTAACTGGGCAGATAGAATGTAACTGGGCAGATAGAATGTAACTGGGCAGATAAGATTGTAACTGGGCAGATAAGATGGTAACTGGGCAGATAGAATGTAACCGGGCAGATAGAATGTAACCGGGCAGATAGAATGTAACCGGGCAGATAGAATGTCACTGGGCAGATAGAGTGTAACTGGCCAGATGAATGTAACGGGGCAGAGAGAATGTAACTGGGTAGATAGAATGTTACTGATCTGATAGAATGTAACTGGGAAAATGGAATGTAACTGGGAAGATGGAATGTAACTGGGCAGATGGAATGTAACTGGGCAGGTGGAATGTAACTGGGCAGATGGAATGTAACTGGGCAGATGGAATGTAACTGGGCAGATGGAATGTAACTGTGCAGATAGAATATAGCTGGGCACATGAATGTAACTTGGCAGATAGAATGTAACTGATCAGATGGAATGTAACTGGGCAGCTGAATGTAACTGATCAGCAGAATGTAACTGGGCAGCTGAATGTAACTGGGCAGCTGAATGTAACTGGGCAGATAGAATGTAACTGGGCAGATAGAATGTAACTCGGCAGAAAGAATGTAATTGATCTGATAGAATATAACTGGGCAGCTGAATGTAATTCGGTAGCTGAATGTAACTGGTCAGATAGAATGTAACTGGGCAGATGAACGTAACTGGGCATCTGAATGTAACTAGCCATATAGAATGTAACTGAGCAGATGGAATGTAACTGGGCAGATAGAATGTTACAAAGCAGATAGAATGCAACAGGGCAGATAGAATGTAACTGGGCAGCTGAATGTAACTGGGCAGCTGAATGTAACTGGGCAGACAGAATGTAACAGGGCACATAGAATGTAACAGGGCACATATAATGTAACAGGGCACATAGAATGTAACAGGGCAGACAGAATGTAACTGGCCAGTTGAATGTAACAGGGCAGCTGAAAGTAACTGGGCAGCTGAATGCAACTGGGCAGATAGAATGCAACTCGGCAGATAGAATGCAACTGGGCAGATAGAATGTAACTGGGCAGATAGAATGTAACTGGGCAGATAAGATTGTAACTGGGCAGATAGAATGTAACTGGGCAGATAAGAATATAACTGATCTGATAGAATGTAACTGGGCAGTTGAATGTAACTGGGCAGATAGAAGGTAACTGGGCAGATAGAATGTAACTGGGCAGGTAAAATGTAACTGGGCAGACAGAATGTAACTGTGCAGATAAGATTGTAACTGGGCAGTTAAGATTGTAACTG
Source organism: Pristiophorus japonicus (assembly GCF_044704955.1). Lineage (NCBI taxonomy): Eukaryota > Metazoa > Chordata > Chondrichthyes > Pristiophoridae > Pristiophorus > Pristiophorus japonicus. The sequence goes on along the minus strand of NC_091990.1, from coordinate 33,413,501 downwards.
GGCAGATAGAATGTAACTGGGCAGATAGAATGTAACTGGGCAGATAAGATTGTAACTGGGCAGATAGAATGCAACTGGGCAGCTGAATGTAACTGGGCAGCTGAATGTAACTGGGCAGACAGAATGTAACAGGGCAGACAGAATGTACCAGGGCACATCGAATGTAACAGGGCACATAGAATGTAACAGGGCAGACAGAATGTAACTGGCCAGTTGAATGTAACAGGGCAGCTGAATGTAACTGGGCAGCTGAATGTAAATGGGCAGCTGAATGTAAATGGGCAGCTGAATGTAACTGGGCAGATAGAATGCAACTAGGCAGATAGAATGCAACTGGGCAGATAGAATGTAACTGGGCAGATAAGATTGTAATTGGGGAGATAAGATTGTAATTGGGCAGATAGAATGCAATTGGCCAGCTGAATGTTACTCAGCAGATAGAATATAAATGGGCAGCTGAATGTAACTGGGCAGCTGAATGTAACTGGGCAGCTAGAATGTAACAGGGCACATAAAATGTTACAGGGCACATGGAATGTTACAGGGCACATAGAATGTAACAGAGCAGATAGAATGTAACTGGGAATATGGAATGTAACTGGGCAGATAAGATTGTAACTGGGCAGTTAAGATTGTAACTGGGCAGATAGAATGTAACTGGGCAGATAGAATGTAACTGGGCAGATAAGATTGCAACTGGGCAAATAGAATATAACTAGGCAGCTGAATGTAACTGGGCAGCTGAATGTAACTGGGCAGACAGAATGTAACAGGGCAGACAGAATGTAACAGGGCACATAGAATGTAACAGGGCACATCGAATGTAACAGGGCAGACAGAATGTAACTGGGCAGCTGAATGTAACTGGGCAGCTGAATGTAACTGGCAACTGAATGTAACTGGCAACTGAATGTAACTGGCAGCTGAATGTAACTGGGCAGGTAGAATGAAACTGGGCAGATAGAATGTAACTGGGCAGATAGAATGCAACTGGGCAGATAAGATAGTAACTGGGCAGATAAGATTGTAACTGGGCAGATAAGATGGTAACTGGGCAGATAGAATGTGACCGGGCAGATAGAATGTAACCGGGCAGATAGAATGTAACCGGGCAGATAGAATGTCACTGGGCAGATAGAGTGTAACTGGCCAGATGAATGTAACAGGGCAGAGAGAATGTAACTGGGTAGATAGAATGTTACTGATCTGATAGAATGTAACTGGGAAAATGGAATGTAACTGGGAAAATGGAATGTAACTGGGCAGATGGAATGTAACTGGGCGGATGGAATGTAACTGTGCAGATAGAATATAGCAAGGCACATGAATGTAACTTGGCAGATAGAATGTAACTGATCAGATGGAATGTAACTGGGCAGCTGAATGTAACTGATCAGCTGAATGTAACTGGGCAGCTGAATGTAACTGGGCAGCTGAATGTAACTGGGCAGATAGAATGTAACTGGGCAGATAGAATGTAACTGGGCAGATAGAATGTAACTCGGCAGAAAGAATGTAATTGATCTGATAGAATATAACTGGGCAGCTGAATGTAATTCGGTAGCTGAATGTAACTGGTCAGATAGAATGTAACTGGGCAGATGAACGTAACTGGGCATCTGAATGTAACTAGCCATATAGAATGTAACTGAGCAGATGGAATGTAACTGGGCAGATAGAATGTTACAAAGCAGATAGAATGCAACAGGGCAGATAGAATGTAACTGGGCAGCTGAATGTAACTGGGCAGCTGAATGTAACTGGGCAGACAGAATGTAACAGGGCACATATAATGTAACAGGGCACATAGAATGTAACAGGGCAGACAGAATGTAACTGGCCAGTTGAATGTAACAGGGCAGCTGAATGTAACTGGGCAGCTGAATGTAACTGGGCAGATAGAATGCAACTCGGCAGATAGAATGCAACTGGGCAGATAGAATGTAACTGGGCAGATAGAATGTAACAGGGCACATAGAATGTAACTGGGCAGATGGAATGTAACTGGGCAGATGGAATGTAACTGGGCAAATGGAATGTAACTGGCAGGTGGAATGTAACTGGGCAGATGGAATGTAACTGGGCAGATGGAATGCAACTAGGCAGATAGAATGCAACTGGGCAGATAGAATGTAACTGGGCAGATAGAATGTAACTTGGCAGATAGAATGTAACAGGGCACATAGAATGTAACTGGGCAGATGGAATGTAACTCGGCAGATGGAATGTAACTGGGCAGATGGAATGTAACTGGGCAGATAAAATTGAAACTGGGCAGTTAAGATTGTAACAGAGCAGATAGAATGTAACTGGGCAGATAAAATGTAACTGGGCAGACAGAATGTAACAGGGCAGACAGAATGTAACAGGGCACATAGAATGTAACTGGGCAGATAGAATGTAACTGGGCAGATAGAATGTAACTGGGCAGATAAGATTGTAACTGGGCAGATAAGATGGTAACTGGGCAGATAGAATGTAACCGGGCAGATAGAATGTAACCGGGCAGATAGAATGTAACCGGGCAGATAGAATGTCACTGGGCAGATAGAGTGTAACTGGCCAGATGAATGTAACGGGGCAGAGAGAATGTAACTGGGTAGATAGAATGTTACTGATCTGATAGAATGTAACTGGGAAAATGGAATGTAACTGGGAAGATGGAATGTAACTGGGCAGATGGAATGTAACTGGGCAGGTGGAATGTAACTGGGCAGATGGAATGTAACTGGGCAGATGGAATGTAACTGGGCAGATGGAATGTAACTGTGCAGATAGAATATAGCTGGGCACATGAATGTAACTTGGCAGATAGAATGTAACTGATCAGATGGAATGTAACTGGGCAGCTGAATGTAACTGATCAGCAGAATGTAACTGGGCAGCTGAATGTAACTGGGCAGCTGAATGTAACTGGGCAGATAGAATGTAACTGGGCAGATAGAATGTAACTCGGCAGAAAGAATATAATTGATCTGATAGAATATAACTGGGCAGCTGAATGTAATTCGGTAGCTGAATGTAACTGGTCAGATAGAATGTAACTGGGCAGATGAACGTAACTGGGCATCTGAATGTAACTAGCCATATAGAATGTAACTGAGCAGATGGAATGTAACTGGGCAGATAGAATGTTACAAAGCAGATAGAATGCAACAGGGCAGATAGAATGTAACTGGGCAGCTGAATGTAACTGGGCAGCTGAATGTAACTGGGCAGACAGAATGTAACAGGGCACATAGAATGTAACAGGGCACATATAATGTAACAGGGCACATAGAATGTAACAGGGCAGACAGAATGTAACTGGCCAGTTGAATGTAACAGGGCAGCTGAATGTAACTGGGCAGCTGAATGTAACTGGGCAGATAGAATGCAACTCGGCAGATAGAATGCAACTGGGCAGATAGAATGTAACTGGGCAGATAGAATGTAACTGGGCAGATAGAATGTAACAGGGCACATAGAATGTAACTGGGCAGATGGAATGTAACTGGGCAGATGGAATGTAACTGGGCAGATAAGATTGTAACTGGGCAGATAAGATTGTAACTGGGCAGATAGAATGTAACTGGGCAGAAAGAATGTAACTGGGCAGATAATATTGTAATTGGGCAGATAAGATTGTAACTGGGCGGATAAGATTGTAACTGGGCAGTTAAGATTGTAACTGGGCAGCTAAAATGTAACTGGGCAGATAGAATGTAACTGGGCAGATAAGATTGTAACGGGGCAGATAGAATGTAACTGGGCAGCTGAATGTAACTGGGCAGCTGAATGTAACTGGGCAGACAGAATGTAACTGGGCAGCTAGAATGTAACAGGGCACGTAGAATGTTACAGGGCACATAGAATGTTACAGGGCACATAGAATGTAACAGAGCAGATAGAATGTAACTGGGAAGATGGAATGTAACTGGGCAGATAAGATTGTAACTGGGCAGTTAAGATTGTAACTGGGCAGATAGAATGTAACTCGGCAGATAGAATGTAACTGAGCAGATAGAATGTAACTGGGCAGATAAGATTGTAACTGGGCAGATAGAATGCAACTGGGCAGCTGAATGTAACTGGGCAGCTGAATGTAACTGGGCAGACAGAATGTAACAGGGCACATAGAATGTAACAGGGCACATAGAATGTAACAGGGCAGACAGAATGTAACTGGCCAGTTGAATGTAACAGGGCAGCTGAATGTAACTGGGCAGCTGAATGTAAATGGGCAGCTGAATGTAAATGGGCAGCTGAATGTAAATGGGCAGATAGAATGCAACTAGCCAGATAGAATGCAACTGGGCAGATAGAATGTAACTGGACAGATAAGATGGTAATTGGGCAGATAAGATTGTAATTGGGCAGATAGAATGCTATTGGCCAGCTGAATGTTACTGGGCAGCTGAATGTAACTGGGCAGCTAGAATGTAACAGGGCACATAGAATGTTACAGGGCACATAGAATGTTACAGGGCACATAGAATGTAACTGGCCAGTTGAATGTAACAGGGCAGCTGAATGTAACTGGGCAGCTGAATGTAAATGGGCAGCTGAATGTAAATGGGCAGCTGAATGTAACTGGGCAGATAGAATGCAACTGGGCAGATAGAATGCAACTGCGCAGATAGAATGTAACTGGGCAGATAGAATGTAACTTGGCAGATAGAATGTAACAGGGCACATAGAATGTAACTGGGCAGATGGAATGTAACTCGGCAGATGGAATGTAACTGGGCAGATGGAATGTAACTGGGCAGATAAAATTGAAACTGGGCAGTTAAGATTGTAACAGAGCAGATAGAATGTAACTGGGCAGATAAAATGTAACTGGGCAGACAGAATGTAACAGGGCAGACAGAATGTAACAGGGCACATAGAATGTAACAGGGCACATAGAATGTAACAGGGCAGACAGAATGTAACTGGCCAGTTGAATGTAACAGGGCAGCTGAACGTAACTGGGCAGCTGAATGTAAATGGGCAGCTGAATGTAAATGGGCAGCTGAATGTAACTGGGCAGATAGAATGCAACTAGGCAGATAGAATGCAACTGGGCAGATAGAATGTAACTGGGCAGATAAGATGGTAATTGGGCAGATAAGATTGTAACTGGGCAGATAGAATGCAATTGGCCAGCTGAATTTTACTGGGCAGCTGAATGTAACTGGGCAGCTAGAATGTAACCGGGCACATAGAATGTTACAGGGCACATAGAATGTCACAGGGCACATAGAATGTAACAGAGCAGATAGAATATAACTGGGAAGATGGAATGTAACTGGGCAGATAAGATTGTAACTGGGCAGATAAGATGGTAACTGGGCTATCTCGAATGTTACTGATCTGATAGAATGTAACTGGGAAAATGGAATGTAACTGGCAAGATGGAATGTAACTGGGCAGATGGAATGTAACTGGGCAGGTGGAATGTAACTGGGCAGATGGAATGTAACTGGGCAGATAGAAACATAGAAACATAGAAAATAGGTGCAGGAGTAGGCCATTCGGCCCTTCTAGCCTGCACCGCCATTCAATGAGTTCATGGCTGAACATGCAACTTCAGTACCCCATTCCTGCTTTCTCACCATACCCCTTGATTCCCCTAGTAGTAAGGACTTCATCTAACTCCTTTTTGAATATATTTAGTGAATTGGCCTCAACAACTTTCTGTGGTAGAGAATTCCACAGGTTCACCACTCTCTGGGTGAAGAAATTCCTCCTCATCTCAGTCCTAAATGGCTTCCCCCTTATCCTTAGACTGTGTCCCCTGGTTCTGGACTTCCCCAACATTGGGAACATTCTTCCTGCATCTAACCTGTCTAACCCCGTCAGAATTTTAAACGTTTCTATGAGGTCCCCTCTCATTCTTCTGAACTCCAGTGAATACAAGCCCAGTTGATCCAGTCTTTCTTGATAGGTCAGTCCCGCCATCCCGGGAATCAGTCTGGTGAACCTTCGCTGCACTCCCTCAATAGCAAGAATGTCCTTCCTCAGGTTAGGAGACCAAAACTGTACACAATACTCCAGGTGTGGCCTCACCAAGGCCCTGTACAATTGTAGCAACACCTCCCTGCCCTTGTACTCAAATCCCCTCGCTATGAAGGCCAACATGCCATTTGCTTTCTTAACCGCCTGCTGTACCTGCATGCCAACCTTCAATGACTGATGTACCATGACACCCAGGTCTCGTTGCACCTCTCCTTTTCCTAATCTGTCACCATTCAGATAATAGTCTGTCTCTCTGTTTTTACCACCAAAGTGGATAACCTCACATTTATCCACATTATACTTCATCTGCCATGCATTTGCCCACTCACCTAACCTATCCAAGTCGCTCTGCAGCCTCATAGAATCCTCCTTGCAGCTCACACTGCCACCCAACTTAGTGTCATCCGCAAATTTGGAGATACTACATTTAATCCCCTCGTCTAAATCATTAATGTACAGTGTAAACAGCTGGGGCCCCAGCACAGAACCTTGCGGTACCCCACTAGTCACTGCCTGCCATTCTGAAAAGTCCCCATTTACTCCTACTCTTTGCTTCCTGTCTGACAACCAGTTCTCAATCCATGTCAGCACACTACCCCCAATCCCATGTGCTTTAACTTTGCACATTAATCTCTTGTGTGGGACCTTGTCGAAAGCCTTCTGAAAGTCCAAATATACCACATCGACTGGTTCTCCCTTGTCCACTCTACTGGAAACATCCTCAAAAAATTCCAGAAGATTTGTCAAGCATGATTTCCCTTTCACAAATCCATGCTGACTTGGACCTATCATATTACCTCTTTCCAAATGCACTGCGATGACATCCTTAATAATTGATTCCATCATTTTACCCACTACCGATGTCAGGCTGACCGGTCTGTAATTCCCTGTTTTCTCTCTCCCTCCTTTTTTAAAAAGTGGGGTTACATTGGCTACCCTCCACTCCATAGGAACTGATCCAGAGTCAATGGAATGTTGGAAAATGACTGTCAATGCATCCACTATTTCCAAGGCCACCTCCTTAAGTACTCTGGGATGCAGTCCATCAGGCCCTGGGGATTTATCGGCCTTCAATCCCATCAATTTCCCCAACACAATTTCCCGACTAATAAGGATTTCCCTCAGTTCCTCCTCCTTACTAGACCCTCCGACCCGTTTTATATCCGGAAGGTTGTTTGTGTCCTCCTCAGTGAATACCGAACCAAAGTACTTGTTCAATTGGTCCGCCATTTCTTTGTTCCCCGTTATGACTTCCCCTGATTCTGACTGCAGGGGACCTACGTTTGTCTTTACTAACCTTTTTCTCTTTACATACCTATAGAAACTTTTGCAATCCATCTTAATGTTCCCTGCAAGCTTCTTCTCGTACTCCATTTTCCCTGCCCTAATCAAACCCTTTGTCCTCCTCTGCTGAGTTCTAAATTTCTCCCAGTTCCCGGGTTCTCTGCTATTTCTGGCCAATTTGTATGCCACTTCCTTGGCTTTAATGCTATCCCTGATTTCCCTTGATAGCCACGGTTGAGCCACCTTCCCTTTTTTATTTTTACGACAGACAGGAATGTACAATTGTTGTAGTTCATCCATGCGGTCTCTAAATGTCTGCCATTGCCCATCCACAGTCAACCCCTTCAGTATCATTCGCCAATCTATCCTAGCCAATTCACGCCTCATACCTTCAAAGTTACCCTTCTTTAAGTTCTGGACCATGGTCTCTGAATTAACTGTTTCATTCTCCATCCTAATGCAGAATTCCACCATATTATGGTCACTCTTGCCCAAGGGGCCTCGCACAACGAGATTGCTAATTAATCCTCTCTCATTACACGACACCCAGTCTAAGATGGCCTCCCCCCTAGTTGGTTCCTCGACATATTGGTCTAAAAAACCATCCCTTATGCACTCCAGGAAATCCTCCTCTACCGTATTGCTTCCAGTTTGGTTAACCCAATCTATGTGCATATTAAAGTCACCCATTATAACTGCTGCACCTTTATTGCACGCACCCCTAATTTCATGTTTGATGCCCTCCCCAACATCACTACTACTGTTTGGAGGTCTGTACACAACTCCCACTAACGTTTTTTGTCCTTTGGTATTCTGCAGCTCTACCCATATAGATTCCACATCATCCAAGCTAATGTCCTTCCGAACTATTGCCTTAATTTGCTCCTTAACCAGCAATGCTACCCCACCTCCTTTTCCTTTTATTCTATCTTTCCTGAATGTTGAATACCCCTGGATGTTGAGTTCCCAGCCCTGATCATCCTGGAGCCACGTCTCCGTAATCCCAATCACATCATATTTGTTAACATCTATTTGCACAGTTAATTCATCCACTTTATTGCGGATACTCCTTGCATTAAGACACAAAGCCTTCAGGCTTGTTCTTTTAACACCCTTTGTCCTTTTAGAATTTTGCTGTACAGTGGCCCTTTTTGTTCTTTGCCTTGGGTTTCTCTGCCCTCCACTTTTCCTCGTCTCCTTTCTGTCTTTTGCTTTTGTCTCCTTTTTGTTTCCCTCTGTCTCCCTGCATTGGTTCCCATCCCCCTGCCATATCAGTTTAAATCCTCCCCAACAGCACTAGCAAACACTCCCCCTAGGACATTGGTTCCAACTGGGCAGCTGAATGTAACTAGGCAGATAGAATGTAACCGGGCAGATAGAATGTAACCGGGCAGCTAGAATGTAACTGGGCAGATAGAATGTCACCGGGCAGATAGAGTGTAACTGGCCAGATGAATGTAACAGGGCAGATGAATGTAACTGGGCAGAGAGAATGTAACTGGGCAGATAGAATGTAACTAATCAGATGGAATGTAACTGGGACGATGGAATGTAACTGGGCAGATAGAATATAGCTGGGCACATGAATGTAACTTGGCAGATAGAATGTAACTGATCAGATGGAATGTAACTGGTCAGCTGAATGTAACTGGGCAGCTGAATGTAACTGGGCAGCTGAATGTAACTAGGCAGATAGAATGTAACCGGGCAGATAGAATGTAACCGGGCAGATAGAATGTAACTCGGCAGAAAGAATGTAATTGATCTGATAGAATATAACTGGGCAGCTGAATGTAATTCGGTAGCTGAATGTAACTGGTCAGATAGAATGTAACTGGGCAGATGAACGTAACTGGGCATCTGAATGTAACTAGCCATATAGAATGTAACTGAGCAGATGGAATGTAACTGGGCAGATAGAATGTTACAAAGCAGATAGAATGCAACAGGGCAGATAGAATGTAACTGGGCAGCTGAATGTAACTGGGCAGCTGAATGTAACTGGGCAGACAGAATGTAACAGGGCACATATAATGTAACAGGGCACATAGAATGTAACAGGGCAGACAGAACGTAACTGGGCAGATAGAATGTAACTGGGCAGATAAGATTGTAACTGGGCAGTTAAGATTGTAACTGGGCAGATAGAATGTAACTGGGCAGATAGAATGTAACTGGGCAGATAGAATGTAACTGGGCAGATAAGATTGTAACTGGGCAGATAGAATGTAACTGGGCAGCTGAATGTAACTGGGCAGCTGACTGTAACTGCGCAGACAGAATGTAACTGCGCAGACAGAATGTAACAGGGCACATAGAATGTAACAGGGCACATAGAATGTAACAGTGACATAGAATGTAACAGGGCAGACAGAATGTAACTGGCCAGTTGAATGTAACAGGGCAGCTGAATGTAACTGGGCAGCTGAATGTAAATGGGCAGCTGAATGTAAATGGGCAGCTGAATGTAACTGGGCAGATAGAATGCAACTAGGCAGATAGAATGCAACTGGGCAGATAGAATGTAACTGGGCACATAGAATGTAACTGGGCAGATAAGATTGTAACTGGGCAGATAGAATGTAACCGGGCAGATAGAATGTAACCGGGCAGATAGAATGTAACCGGGCAGATAGAATGTCACCGGGCAGATGAATGTAACTGGGCAGAGAGAATGTAACTGGGCAGATAGAATGTAACTAATCAGATGGAATGTAACTGGGAAGCTGAATGTAAATGGGCAGCTGAATGGAAATGGGCAGCTGAATGTAACTGGGCAGATAGAATGCAACTAGGCAGATAGAATGCAACTGGGCAGATAGAATGTAACTGGGCAGATAAGATGGTAATTGGGCAGATAAGATTGTAATTGGGCAGATAGAATGCAATTGGCCAGCTGAATTTTACTGGGCAGCTGAATGTAACTGGGCAGCTAGAATGTAACCGGGCACATAGAATGTTACAGGGCACATAGAATGTCACAGGGTAGATAGAATGTAACAGAGCAGATAGAATATAACTGGGAAGATGGAATGTAACTGGGCAGATAGAATTGTAACTGGGCAGTTAAGATTGTAACTGGGCAGATAGAATGTAACTGGGCAGATAGAATGTAACTGGGCAGATAAGATTGTAACTGGGCAGATAGAAAGTAACTGGGCAGCTGAATGTAACTGGGCAGCTGAATGTAACTGCGCAGACAGAACGTAACAGGGCAGACAGAATGTAACAGGGCACATAGAATGTAACAGGGCACATAGAATGTAACAGTGACATAGAATGTAACAGGGCAGACAGAATGTAACTGGCCAGTTGAATGTAACAGGGCAGCTGAATGTAACTGGGCAGCTGAATGTAAATGGGCAGCTGAATGCAAATGGGCAGCTGAATGTAACTGGGCAGATAGAATGCAACTAGGCAGATAGAATGCAACTGGGCAGATAGAATGTAACTGGGCACATAGAATGTAACTGGGCAGATGGAATGTAACTGGGCAGATGGAATGTAACTGGGCAGATAAGATTGTAACTGGGCAGATAAGATTGTAACTGGGCAGATAGAATGTAACCGGGCAGATAGAATGTAACCGGGCAGATAGAATGTAACCGGGCAGATAGAATGTCACCGGGCAGATAGAGTGTAACTGGCCAGATGAATGTAACAGGGCAGATGAATGTAACTGGGCAGAGAGAATGTAACTGGGCAGATAGAATGTAACTAATCAGATGGAATGTAACTGGGCAGCTGAATGTAACTGATGAGCTGAATGTAACTGGGCAGCTGAATGTAACTGGGCAGCTGAATGTAACTGGGCAGATAGAATGTAACTCGGCAGATAGAATGTAACTCGGCAGAAAGAATGTAATTGATCTGATGGAATATAACTGGGCAGCTGAATGTAATTCGGTAGCTGAATGTAACTGGTCAGATAGCATGTTACTGGGCAGATGAACGTTACTGGGCATCTGAATGTAACTAGCCATATAGAATGTAACTGAGCAGATGGAATGTAACTGGGCAGATAGAATGTTACAAAGCAGATAGAATGCAACAGGGCAGATAGAATGTAACTGGGCAGCTGAATGTAACTGGGCAGCTGAATGTAACTGGGCAGCTGAATGTAACTGGGCAGATAGAATGTAACTGGGCAGATAGAATGTAAATGGGCAGATAGAATGTAACTCGGCAGAAAGAATGTAATTGATCTGATGGAATATAACTGGGCAGCTGAATGTAATTCGGTAGCTGAATGTAACTGGTCAGATAAGCTTGTAACTGGGCAGATAAGATTGTAACTGGGCAGATAGAATGTAACTGGGCAGATAAGATTGTAACTAGGCAAATAAGATTGTAACTGGGCAGTTAAGTTTGTTACTGGGCAGCTAGAATGTAACTGGGCAGATAGAATGTAACTGGGCAGATAAGATTGTAACTGGGCAGATAAGATTGTAACTGGGCAGATAAGATTGTAACTGGGCAGATAGAATGTAACTGGGCAGATAAGATTGTTACTGGGCAGATAGAATGTAACTGGGCAGATAAGAATATAACTGATCTGATAGAATGTAACTGGGCAGTTGAATGTAACTGGGCAGATAGAAGGTAACTGGGCAGATAGAATGTAACTGGGCAGATAGAATGTAACTGGGCAGACAGAATGTAACTGGGCAGCTAGAATGTAACAGGGCACATAGAATGTTACAGGGCACATAGAATGTTACAGAACACATAGAATGTAACAGAGCAGATAGAATGTAACTGGGCAGATAGAATGTAACTGGGAAGATAAGATTGTAACTGGGCAGTTAAGATTGTAACTGGGCAGATAGAATGTAACTGGGCAGATAGAATGTAACTGGGCAGATAAGATTGTAACTGGGCAGATAGAATGCAACTGCGCAGCTGAATGTAACTGGGCAGACAGAATGTAACAGGGCAGACAGAATGTAACAGGGCACATAGAATGTAACAGGGCACATAGAATGTAACGGGGCACATAGAATGTAACAGGGCAGGCAGAATGTAACTGGCCAGTTGAATTTAACAGGGCAGCTGAATGTAAATGGGCAGCTGAATGTAGCTGGTCAGATAGAATGTAACTGGGCAGATGAACGTAACTGGGCATCTGAATGTAACTAGCCATATAGAATGTAACTGAGCAGATGGAATGTAACTGGGCAGATAGAATGTAACGAAGCAGATAGAATGCAACTGGGCAGATAGAATGTAACTGGGCAGCTGAATGTAACTGGCAACTGAATGTAACTGGCAACTGAATGTAACTGGCAACTGAATGTAACTGGCAGCTGAATGTAACTGGGCAGATAGAATGTAACTGGGCAGATAGAATGTAACTGGGCAGATAAGATGGTAACTGGGCAGATAAGATGGTAACTGGGCAGATAAGATGGTAACTGGGCAGATAGATTGTAACTGGGCAGATAGAATATAACCGGGCAGATAGAATGTCACTGGGCAGATAGAGTGTAACTGGCCAGATGAATGTAACAGGGCAGATGAATGTAACTGGGCAGATAGAATGTTACTGATCTGATAGAATGTAACTGGGAAGATGGAATGTAACTGGGAAGATGGAGTGTAACTGGGCAGATGGAATGTAACTGTGCAGATAGAATATAGCTGGGCACATGAATGTAACTTGGCAGATAGAATGTAACTGATCAGATGGAATGTAACTGGGCAGCTGAATGGAATTGATCAGCTGAATGTAACTGGGCAGCTGAATGTAACTGGTCAGCTGAATGTAACTGGGCAGCTGAATGTAACTGAGCAGACAGAATGTAACAGGGCACATAGAATGTAACAGGGCAGACAGAATGTAACTGGCCAGTTGAATGTAACAGGGCAGCTGAATGTAAATGGGTAGCTGAATGTAACTGGGCAGATAGAATGCAACTGGGCAGATAGAATTCAACTGGGCAGATAGAATGTAACTGGGCAGATAGAATGTAACAGGGCACATAGAATGTAACTGGGCAGATGGAATGTAACTGGGCAGATGGAATGTAACTAGGCAGATAAGATTGTAACTGGGCAGATAGAATGTAACTGGGCAGATAAGATTGTAACTGGGCAGATAAGATTGTAACTGGGCAGTTAAGATTGTAACTGGGCAGCTAGAATGTAACTGGGCAGATAGAATGTAACTGGGCAGATAAGATTGTAACTGGGCAGATAAGATTGTAACTGGGCAGATAGAATGTAACTGGGCAGATAAGATTGTAACTGGGCAGATAGAATGTAACTGGGCAGATAAGAATATAACTGATCTTGATAGAATGTAACTGGGCAGTTGAATGTAACTGGGCAGATAGAAGGTAACTGGGCAGATAGAATGTAACTGGGCAGACAGAATGTAACTGGGCAGCTAGAATGTAACAGGGCACATAGAATGTTACAGGGCACATAGAATGTTACAGGGCACATAGAATGTTACAGGGCGCATAGAATGTAACAGAGCAGATAGAATGTAACTGGGCAGATAGAATGTAACTGGGAAGATAAGATTGTAACTGGGCAGATAGAATGCAACTGGGCAGCTGAATGTAACTGGGCAGACAGAATGTAACAGGGCAGACAGAATGTAACAGGGCACATAGAATGTAACAGGCTACATAGAATGTAACAGGGCACATAGAATGTAACACGGCACATAGAATGTAACAGGGCAGGCAGAATGTAACTGGCCAGTTGAATGCAACAGGGCAGCTGAATGTAACTGGGCAGCTGAATGTAAATGGGCAGCTGAATGTAACTGGTCAGATAGAATGTAACTGGGCAGCTGAATGTAACTGGCAACTGAATGTAACTGGCAACTGAATGTAACTGGGCAGATAGAATGTAACTGGGCAGATAGAATGTAACTGGGCAGATAAGTTGGTAACTGGGCAGATAAGATGGTAACTGGGCAGATAGATTGTAACTGGGCAGATAGAATGTAACCGGGCAGATAGAATGTAACCGGGCAGATAGAATGTCACTGGGAAGATAGAGTGCAACTGGCCAGATGAATGTAACAGGGCAGATGAATGTAACTGGGCAGAGAGAATGTAACTGGGCAGATGGAATGTTACTGCTCTGATAGAATGTAACTGGGAAGATGGAATGTAACTGGGTAGATGGAATGTAACTGGGCAGATAAGATTGTAACTGGGCAGATAAGATTGTAACTGGGCAGATAGAATGTAACTGGGCAGATAGAATGTAACTGGGCAGATAAGATTGTAACTGGGCAGATAAGATTGTAACTGGGCAGTTAAGATTGTAACTGGGCAGCTAGAATGTAACTGGGCAGATAGAATGTAACTGGGCAGATAAGATTGTAACTGGGCAGATAAGATTGTAACTGGGCAGATAGAATGTAACTGGGCAGATAAGATTGTAACTGGGCAGATAGAATGTAACTGGGCAGATAAGAATATAACTGATCTGATAGAATGTAACTGGGCAATGTAACTGGGCAGATAGAAGGTAACTGGGCAGATAGAATGTAACTGGGCAGATAGAATGTAACTGGGCAGACAGAATGTAACTGGGCATCTGAATGTAACTAGCCATATAGAATGTAACTGAGCAGATGGAATGTAACTGGGCAGATAGAATGTAACGAAGCAGATAGAATGCAACAGGGCAGATAGAATGTAACTGGGCAGCTGAATGTAACTGGCAACTGAATGTAACTGGCAACTGAATGTAACTGGCAACTGAATGTAACTGGCAGCTGAATGTAACTGGGCAGATAGAATGTAACTGGGCAGATAGAATGTAACTGGGCAGATAAGATGGTAACTGGGCAGATAAGATGGTAACTGGGCAGATAAGATGGTAACTGGGCAGATAGATTGTAACTGGGCAGATAGAATATAACCGGGCAGATAGAATGTCACTGGGCAGATAGAGTGTAACTGGCCAGATGAATGTAACAGGGCAGATGAATGTAACTGGGCAGATAGAATGTTACTGATCTGATAGAATGTAACTGGGAAGATGGAATGTAACTGGGAAGATGGAATGTAACTGGGCAGATGGAATGTAACTGTGCAGATAGAATATAGCTGGGCACATGAATGTAACTGGGCAGATAGAATGTAACTAATCAGATGGAATGTAACTGGGCAGCTGAATGTAACTGATGAGCTGAATGTAACTGGGCAGCTGAATGTAACTGGGCAGCTGAATGTAACTGGGCAGATAGAATGTAACTCGGCAGATAGAATGTAACTCGGCAGAAAGAATGTAATTGATCTGATGGAATATAACTGGGCAGCTGAATGTAATTCGGTAGCTGAATGTAACTGGTCAGATAGCATGTTACTGGGCAGATGAACGTTACTGGGCATCTGAATGTAACTAGCCATATAGAATGTAACTGAGCAGATGGAATGTAACTGGGCAGATAGAATGTTACAAAGCAGATAGAATGCAACAGGGCAGATAGAATGTAACTGGGCAGCTGAATGTAACTGGGCAGCTGAATGTAACTGGGCAGCTGAATGTAACTGGGCAGATAGAATGTAACTGGGCAGATAGAATGTAAATGGGCAGATAGAATGTAACTCGGCAGAAAGAATGTAATTGATCTGATGGAATATAACTGGGCAGCTGAATGTAATTCGGTAGCTGAATGTAACTGGTCAGATAAGCTTGTAACTGGGCAGATAAGATTGTAACTGGGCAGATAGAATGTAACTGGGCAGATAAGATTGTAACTAGGCAAATAAGATTGTAACTGGGCAGTTAAGTTTGTTACTGGGCAGCTAGAATGTAACTGGGCAGATAGAATGTAACTGGGCAGATAAGATTGTAACTGGGCAGATAAGATTGTAACTGGGCAGATAGAATGTAACTGGGCAGATAAGATTGTTACTGGGCAGATAGAATGTAACTGGGCAGATAAGAATATAACTGATCTGATAGAATGTAACTGGGCAGTTGAATGTAACTGGGCAGATAGAAGGTAACTGGGCAGATAGAATGTAACTGGGCAGATAGAATGTAACTGGGCAGACAGAATGTAACTGGGCAGCTAGAATGTAACAGGGCACATAGAATGTTACAGGGCACATAGAATGTTACAGAACACATAGAATGTAACAGAGCAGATAGAATGTAACTGGGCAGATAGAATGTAACTGGGAAGATAAGATTGTAACTGGGCAGTTAAGATTGTAACTGGGCAGATAGAATGTAACTGGGCAGATAGAATGTAACTGGGCAGATAAGATTGTAACTGGGCAGATAGAATGCAACTGCGCAGCTGAATGTAACTGGGCAGACAGAATGTAACAGGGCAGACAGAATGTAACAGGGCACATAGAATGTAACAGGGCACATAGAATGTAACAGGGCACATAGAATGTAACAGGGCAGGCAGAATGTAACTGGCCAGTTGAATTTAACAGGGCAGCTGAATGTAAATGGGCAGCTGAATGTAGCTGGTCAGATAGAATGTAACTGGGCAGATGAACGTAACTGGGCATCTGAATGTAACTAGCCATATAGAATGTAACTGAGCAGATGGAATGTAACTGGGCAGATAGAATGTAACGAAGCAGATAGAATGCAACTGGGCAGATAGAATGTAACTGGGCAGCTGAATGTAACTGGCAACTGAATGTAACTGGCAACTGAATGTAACTGGCAACTGAATGTAACTGGCAGCTGAATGTAACTGGGCAGATAGAATGTAACTGGGCAGATAGAATGTAACTGGGCAGATAAGATGGTAACTGGGCAGATAAGATGGTAACTGGGCAGATAAGATGGTAACTGGGCAGATAGATTGTAACTGGGCAGATAGAATATAACCGGGCAGATAGAATGTCACTGGGCAGATAGAGTGTAACTGGCCAGATGAATGTAACAGGGCAGATGAATGTAACTGGGCAGATAGAATGTTACTGATCTGATAGAATGTAACTGGGAAGATGGAATGTAACTGGGAAGATGGAGTGTAACTGGGCAGATGGAATGTAACTGTGCAGATAGAATATAGCTGGGCACATGAATGTAACTTGGCAGATAGAATGTAACTGATCAGATGGAATGTAACTGGGCAGCTGAATGGAATTGATCAGCTGAATGTAACTGGGCAGCTGAATGTAACTGGTCAGCTGAATGTAACTGGGCAGCTGAATGTAACTGAGCAGACAGAATGTAACAGGGCACATAGAATGTAACAGGGCAGACAGAATGTAACTGGCCAGTTGAATGTAACAGGGCAGCTGAATGTAAATGGGTAGCTGAATGTAACTGGGCAGATAGAATGCAACTGGGCAGATAGAATTCAACTGGGCAGATAGAATGTAACTGGGCAGATAGAATGTAACAGGGCACATAGAATGTAACTGGGCAGATGGAATGTAACTGGGCAGATGGAATGTAACTAGGCAGATAAGATTGTAACTGGGCAGATAGAATGTAACTGGGCAGATAAGATTGTAACTGGGCAGATAAGATTGTAACTGGGCAGTTAAGATTGTAACTGGGCAGCTAGAATGTAACTGGGCAGATAGAATGTAACTGGGCAGATAAGATTGTAACTGGGCAGATAAGATTGTAACTGGGCAGATAGAATGTAACTGGGCAGATAAGATTGTAACTGGGCAGATAGAATGTAACTGGGCAGATAAGAATATAACTGATCTTGATAGAATGTAACTGGGCAGTTGAATGTAACTGGGCAGATAGAAGGTAACTGGGCAGATAGAATGTAACTGGGCAGACAGAATGTAACTGGGCAGCTAGAATGTAACAGGGCACATAGAATGTTACAGGGCACATAGAATGTTACAGGGCACATAGAATGTTACAGGGCGCATAGAATGTAACAGAGCAGATAGAATGTAACTGGGCAGATAGAATGTAACTGGGAAGATAAGATTGTAACTGGGCAGATAGAATGCAACTGGGCAGCTGAATGTAACTGGGCAGACAGAATGTAACAGGGCAGACAGAATGTAACAGGGCACATAGAATGTAACAGGCTACATAGAATGTAACAGGGCACATAGAATGTAACACGGCACATAGAATGTAACAGGGCAGGCAGAATGTAACTGGCCAGTTGAATGCAACAGGGCAGCTGAATGTAACTGGGCAGCTGAATGTAAATGGGCAGCTGAATGTAACTGGTCAGATAGAATGTAACTGGGCAGCTGAATGTAACTGGCAACTGAATGTAACTGGCAACTGAATGTAACTGGGCAGATAGAATGTAACTGGGCAGATAGAATGTAACTGGGCAGATAAGTTGGTAACTGGGCAGATAAGATGGTAACTGGGCAGATAGATTGTAACTGGGCAGATAGAATGTAACCGGGCAGATAGAATGTAACCGGGCAGATAGAATGTCACTGGGAAGATAGAGTGCAACTGGCCAGATGAATGTAACAGGGCAGATGAATGTAACTGGGCAGAGAGAATGTAACTGGGCAGATGGAATGTTACTGCTCTGATAGAATGTAACTGGGAAGATGGAATGTAACTGGGTAGATGGAATGTAACTGGGCAGATAAGATTGTAACTGGGCAGATAAGATTGTAACTGGGCAGATAGAATGTAACTGGGCAGATAGAATGTAACTGGGCAGATAAGATTGTAACTGGGCAGATAAGATTGTAACTGGGCAGTTAAGATTGTAACTGGGCAGCTAGAATGTAACTGGGCAGATAGAATGTAACTGGGCAGATAAGATTGTAACTGGGCAGATAAGATTGTAACTGGGCAGATAGAATGTAACTGGGCAGATAAGATTGTAACTGGGCAGATAGAATGTAACTGGGCAGATAAGAATATAACTGATCTGATAGAATGTAACTGGGCAATGTAACTGGGCAGATAGAAGGTAACTGGGCAGATAGAATGTAACTGGGCAGATAGAATGTAACTGGGCAGACAGAATGTAACTGGGCATCTGAATGTAACTAGCCATATAGAATGTAACTGAGCAGATGGAATGTAACTGGGCAGATAGAATGTAACGAAGCAGATAGAATGCAACAGGGCAGATAGAATGTAACTGGGCAGCTGAATGTAACTGGCAACTGAATGTAACTGGCAACTGAATGTAACTGGCAACTGAATGTAACTGGCAGCTGAATGTAACTGGGCAGATAGAATGTAACTGGGCAGATAGAATGTAACTGGGCAGATAAGATGGTAACTGGGCAGATAAGATGGTAACTGGGCAGATAAGATGGTAACTGGGCAGATAGATTGTAACTGGGCAGATAGAATATAACCGGGCAGATAGAATGTCACTGGGCAGATAGAGTGTAACTGGCCAGATGAATGTAACAGGGCAGATGAATGTAACTGGGCAGATAGAATGTTACTGATCTGATAGAATGTAACTGGGAAGATGGAATGTAACTGGGAAGATGGAATGTAACTGGGCAGATGGAATGTAACTGTGCAGATAGAATATAGCTGGGCACATGAATGTAACTTGGCAGATAGAATGTAACTGATCAGATGGAATGTAACTGGGCAGCTGAATGTAATTGATCAGCTGAATGTAACTGGGCAGCTGAATGTAACTGGTCAGCTGAATGTAACTGGGCAGCTGAATGTAACTGAGCAGACAGAATGTAACAGGGCACATAGAATGTAACAGGGCAGACAGAATGTAACTGGCCAGTTGAATGTAACAGGGCAGCTGAATGTAACTGGGCAGCTGAATGTAACTGGGCAGCTGAATGTAAATGGGCAGCTGAATGTAAATGGGTAGCTGAATGTAACTGGGCAGATAGAATGCAACTGGGCAGATAGAATTCAACTGGGCAGATAGAATGTAACTGGGCAGATAGAATGGAACAGGGCACATAGAATGTAACTGGGCAGATGGAATGTAACTGGGCAGATGGAATGTAACTAGGCAGATAAGATTGTAACTGGGCAGATAGAATGTAACTGGGCAGATAAGATTGTAACTGGGCAGATAAGATTGTAACTGGGCAGTTAAGATTGTAACTGGGCAGCTAGAATGTAACTGGGCAGATAGAATGTAACTGGGCAGATAAGATTGTAACTGGGCAGATAAGATTGTAACTGGGCAGATAGAATGTAACTGGGCAGTTGAATGTAACTGGGCAGATAGAAGGTAACTGGGCAGATAGAATGTAACTGGGCAGACAGAATGTAACTGGGCAGCTAGAATGTAACAGGGCACATAGAATGTTACAGGGCACATAGAATGTTACAGGGCACATAGAATGTTACAGGGCGCATAGAATGTAACAGAGCAGATAGAATGTAACTGGGCAGATAGAATGTAACTGGGAAGATAAGATTGTAACTGGGCAGATAGAATGCAACTGGGCAGCTGAATGTAACTGGGCAGACAGAATGTAACAGGGCAGACAGAATGTAACAGGGCACATAGAATGTAACAGGCTACATAGAATGTAACAGGGCACATAGAATGTAACACGGCACATAGAATGTAACAGGGCAGGCAGAATGTAACTGGCCAGTTGAATGCAACAGGGCAGCTGAATGTAACTGGGCAGCTGAATGTAAATGGGCAGCTGAATGTAACTGGTCAGATAGAATGTAACTGGGCAGCTGAATGTCACTGGCAACTGAATGTAACTGGCAACTGAATGTAACTGGCAACTGAATGTAACTGGGCAGATAGAATGTAACTGGGCAGATAGAATGTAACTGGGCAGATAAGTTGGTAACTGGGCAGATAAGATGGTAACTGGGCAGATAGATTGTAACTGGGCAGATAGAATGTAACCGGGCAGATAGAATGTAACCGGGCAGATAGAATGTCACTGGGAAGATAGAGTGCAACTGGCCAGATGAATGTAACAGGGCAGATGAATATAACTGGGCAGAGAGAATGTAACTGGGCAGATGGAATGTTACTGCTCTGATAGAATGTAACTGGGAAGATGGAATGTAACTGGGTAGATGGAATGTAACTGGGCAGATAAGATTGTAACTGGGCAGATAAGATTGTAACTGGGCAGATAGAATGTAACTGGGCAGATAGAATGTAACTGGACAGATAAGATTGTAACTGGGCAGATAAGATTGTAACTGGGCAGTTAAGATTGTAACTGGGCAGCTAGAATGTAACTGGGCAGATAGAATGTAACTGGGCAGATAAGATTGTAACTGGGCAGATAAGATTGTAACTGGGCAGATAGAATGTAACTGGGCAGATAAGATTGTAACTGGGCAGATAGAATGTAACTGGGCAGATAAGAATATAACTGATCTGATAGAATGTAACTGGGCAATGTAACTGGGCAGATAGAAGGTAACTGGGCAGATAGAATGTAACTGGGCAGATAGAATGTAACTGGGCAGACAGAATGTAACTGGGCATCTGAATGTAACTAGCCATATAGAATGTAACTGAGCAGATGGAATGTAACTGGGCAGATAGAATGTAACGAAGCAGATAGAATGCAACAGGGCAGATAGAATGTAACTGGGCAGCTGAATGTAACTGGCAACTGAATGTAACTGGCAACTGAATGTAACTGGCAACTGAATGTAACTGGCAGCTGAATGTAACTGGGCAGATAGAATGTAACTGGGCAGATAGAATGTAACTGGGCAGATAAGATGGTAACTGGGCAGATAAGATGGTAACTGGGCAGATAAGATGGTAACTGGGCAGATAGATTGTAACTGGGCAGATAGAATATAACCGGGCAGATAGAATGTCACTGGGCAGATAGAGTGTAACTGGCCAGATGAATGTAACAGGGCAGATGAATGTAACTGGGCAGATAGAATGTTACTGATCTGATAGAATGTAACTGGGAAGATGGAATGTAACTGGGAAGATGGAATGTAACTGGGCAGATGGAATGTAACTGTGCAGATAGAATATAGCTGGGCACATGAATGTAACTTGGCAGATAGAATGTAACTGATCAGATGGAATGTAACTGGGCAGCTGAATGTAATTGATCAGCTGAATGTAACTGGGCAGCTGAATGTAACTGGTCAGCTGAATGTAACTGGGCAGTTGAATGTAACAGGGCAGCTGAATGTAACTGGGCAGCTGAATGTAAATGGGCAGCTGAATGTAAATGGGTAGCTGAATGTAACTGGGCAGATAGAATGCAACTGGGCAGATAGAATTCAACTGGGCAGATAGAATGTAACTGGGCAGATAGAATGTAACAGGGCACATAGAATGTAACTGGGCAGATGGAATGTAACTGGGCAGATGGAATGTAACTGGGCAGATGGAATGTAACTGGGCAGATAAGATTGTAACTGGGCAGATAGAATGTAACTGGGCAGATAAGATTGTAACTGGGCAGATAAGATTGTAACTGGGCAGTTAAGATTGTAACTGGGCAGCTAGAATGTAACTGGGCAGATAGAATGTAACTGGGCAGATAAGATTGTAACTGGGCAGATAAGATTGTAACTGGGCAGATAGAATGTAACTGGGCAGATAAGATTGTAACTGGGCAGATAGAATGTAACTGGGCAGATAAGAATATAACTGATCTGATAGAATGTAACTGGGCGGTTGAATGTAACTGGGCAGATAGAAGGTAACTGGGCAGATAGAATGTAACTGGGCAGACAGAATGTAACTGGGCAGCTAGAATGTAACAGGGCACATAGAATGTTACAGGGCACATAGAATGTTACAGGGCACATAGAATGTTACAGGGCGCATAGAATGTAACAGAGCAGATAGAATGTAACTGGGCAGATAGAATGTAACTGGGAAGATAAGATTGTAACTGGGCAGATAGAATGCAACTGGGCAGCTGAATGTAACTGGGCAGACAGAATGTAACAGGGCAGACAGAATGTAACAGGGCACATAGAATGTAACAGGCTACATAGAATGTAACAGGGCACATAGAATGTAACACGGCACATAGAATGTAACAGGGCAGGCAGAATGTAACTGGCCAGTTGAATGCAACAGGGCAGCTGAATGTAACTGGGCAGCTGAATGTAAATGGGCAGCTGAATGTAACTGGTCAGATAGAATGTAACTGGGCAGCTGAATGTAACTGGCAACTGAATGTAACTGGCAACTGAATGTAACTGGGCAGATAGAATGTAACTGGGCAGATAGAATGTAACTGGGCAGATAAGTTGGTAACTGGGCAGATAAGATGGTAACTGGGCAGATAGATTGTAACTGGGCAGATAGAATGTAACCGGGCAGATAGAATGTAACCGGGCAGATAGAATGTCACTGGGAAGATAGAGTGCAACTGGCCAGATGAATGTAACAGGGCAGATGAATGTAACTGGGCAGAGAGAATGTAACTGGGCAGATGGAATGTTACTGCTCTGATAGAATGTAACTGGGAAGATGGAATGTAACTGGGTAGATGGAATGTAACTGGGCAGATAAGATTGTAACTGGGCAGATAAGATTGTAACTGGGCAGATAGAATGTAACTGGGCAGATAGAATGTAACTGGGCAGATAAGATTGTAACTGGGCAGATAAGATTGTAACTGGGCAGTTAAGATTGTAACTGGGCAGCTAGAATGTAACTGGGCAGATAGAATGTAACTGGGCAGATAAGATTGTAACTGGGCAGATAGAATGTAACTGGGCAGATAAGATTGTAACTGGGCAGATAGAATGTAACTGGGCAGATAAGAATATAACTGATCTGATAGAATGTAACTGGGCAATGTAACTGGGCAGATAGAAGGTAACTGGGCAGATAGAATGTAACTGGGCAGATAGAATGTAACTGGGCAGATAGAATGTAACTGGGCAGACAGAATGTAACTGGGCAGATAGAATGTAACAGGGCACATAGAATGTTACAGGGCACAAAGAATGTTACAGGGCACATAGAATGTAACAGAGCAGATAGAATGTAACTGGGCAGATAAGATTGTAACTGGGCAGATAAGATTGTAACTGGGCAGATAAGATTGTAACTGGGCAGATAGAATGTAACTGGGCAGATAGAATGTAACTGGACAGATAAGATTGTAACTGGGCAGATAAGATTGTAACTGGGCAGTTAAGATTGTAACTGGGCAGCTAGAATGTAACTGGGCAGATAGAATGTAACTGGGCAGATAAGATTGTAACTGGGCAGATAAGATTGTAACTGGGCAGATAGAATGTAACTGGGCAGATAAGATTGTAACTGGGCAGATAGAATGTAACTGGGCAGATAAGAATATAACTGATCTGATAGAATGTAACTGGGCAATGTAACTGGGCAGATAGAAGGTAACTGGGCAGATAGAATGTAACTGGGCAGATAGAATGTAACTGGGCAGACAGAATGTAACTGGGCATCTGAATGTAACTAGCCATATAGAATGTAACTGAGCAGATGGAATGTAACTGGGCAGATAGAATGTAACGAAGCAGATAGAATGCAACAGGGCAGATAGAATGTAACTGGGCAGCTGAATGTAACTGGCAACTGAATGTAACTGGCAACTGAATGTAACTGGCAGCTGAATGTAACTGGGCAGATAGAATGTAACTGGGCAGATAGAATGTAACTGGGCAGATAGAATGTAACTGGGCAGATAAGATGGTAACTGGGCAGATAAGATGGTAACTGGGCAGATAAGATGGTAACTGGGCAGATAGATTGTAACTGGGCAGATAGAATATAACCGGGCAGATAGAATGTCACTGGGCAGATAGAGTGTAACTGGCCAGATGAATGTAACAGGGCAGATGAATGTAACTGGGCAGATAGAATGTTACTGATCTGATAGAATGTAACTGGGAAGATGGAATGTAACTGGGAAGATGGAATGTAACTGGGCAGATGGAATGTAACTGTGCAGATAGAATATAGCTGGGCACATGAATGTAACTTGGCAGATAGAATGTAACTGATCAGATGGAATGTAACTGGGCAGCTGAATGTAATTGATCAGCTGAATGTAACTGGGCAGCTGAATGTAACTGGTCAGCTGAATGTAACTGGGCAGCTGAATGTAACTGAGCAGACAGAATGTAACAGGGCACATAGAATGTAACAGGGCAGACAGAATGTAACTGGCCAGTTGAATGTAACAGGGCAGCTGAATGTAACTGGGCAGCTGAATGTAAATGGGCAGCTGAATGTAAATGGGTAGCTGAATGTAACTGGGCAGATAGAATGCAACTGGGCAGATAGAATTCAACTGGGCAGATAGAATGTAACTGGGCAGATAGAATGTAACAGGGCACATAGAATGTAACTGGGCAGATGGAATGTAACTGGGCAGATGGAATGTAACTGGGCAGATAAGATTGTAACTGGGCAGATAGAATGTAACTGGGCAGATAAGATTGTAACTGGGCAGATAAGATTGTAACTGGGCAGTTAAGATTGTAACTGGGCAGCTAGAATGTAACTGGGCAGATAGAATGTAACTGGGCAGATAAGATTGTAACTGGGCAGATAAGATTGTAACTGGGCAGATAGAATGTAACTGGGCAGATAAGATTGTAACTGGGCAGATAGAATGTAACTGGGCAGATAAGAATATAACTGATCTGATAGAATGTAACTGGGCAGTTGAATGTAACTGGGCAGATAGAAGGTAACTGGGCAGATAGAATGTAACTGGGCAGACAGAATGTAACTGGGCAGCTAGAATGTAACAGGGCACATAGAATGTTACAGGGCACATAGAATGTTACAGGGCACATAGAATGTTACAGGGCGCATAGAATGTAACAGAGCAGATAGAATGTAACTGGGCAGATAGAATGTAACTGGGAAGATAAGATTGTAACTGGGCAGATAGAATGCAACTGGGCAGCTGAATGTAACTGGGCAGACAGAATGTAACAGGGCAGACAGAATGTAACAGGGCACATAGAATGTAACAGGCTACATAGAATGTAACAGGGCACATAGAATGTAACACGGCACATAGAATGTAACAGGGCAGGCAGAATGTAACTGGCCAGTTGAATGCAACAGGGCAGCTGAATGTAACTGGGCAGCTGAATGTAAATGGGCAGCTGAATGTAACTGGTCAGATAGAATGTAACTGGGCAGCTGAATGTAACTGGCAACTGAATGTAACTGGCAACTGAATGTAACTGGGCAGATAGAATGTAACTGGGCAGATAGAATGTAACTGGGCAGATAAGTTGGTAACTGGGCAGATAAGATGGTAACTGGGCAGATAGATTGTAACTGGGCAGATAGAATGTAACC
Organism: Pristiophorus japonicus; assembly: GCF_044704955.1. Lineage (NCBI taxonomy): Eukaryota > Metazoa > Chordata > Chondrichthyes > Pristiophoridae > Pristiophorus > Pristiophorus japonicus. The sequence goes on along the minus strand of NC_091990.1, from coordinate 33,387,067 downwards.
GGGCAGATAGAATGTAACCGGGCAGATAGAATGTCACTGGGAAGATAGAGTGCAACTGGCCAGATGAATGTAACAGGGCAGATGAATGTAACTGGGCAGAGAGAATGTAACTGGGCAGATGGAATGTTACTGCTCTGATAGAATGTAACTGGGAAGATGGAATGTAACTGGGTAGATGGAATGTAACTGGGCAGATAAGATTGTAACTGGGCAGATAAGATTGTAACTGGGCAGATAGAATGTAACTGGGCAGATAGAATGTAACTGGGCAGATAGAATGTAACTGGGCAGATAAGATTGTAACTGGGCAGATAAGATTGTAACTGGGCAGTTAAGATTGTAACTGGGCAGCTAGAATGTAACTGGGCAGATAGAATGTAACTGGGCAGATAAGATTGTAACTGGGCAGATAAGATTGTAACTGGGCAGATAGAATGTAACTGGGCAGATAAGATTGTAACTGGGCAGATAGAATGTAACTGGGCAGATAAGAATATAACTGATCTGATAGAATGTAACTGGGCAATGTAACTGGGCAGATAGAAGGTAACTGGGCAGATAGAATGTAACTGGGCAGATAGAATGTAACTGGGCAGATAGAATGTAACTGGGCAGACAGAATGTAACTGGGCAGATAGAATGTAACAGGGCACATAGAATGTTACAGGGCACAAAGAATGTTACAGGGCACATAGAATGTAACAGAGCAGACAGAATGTAACTGGGCAGATAAGATTGTAACTGGGCAGTTAAGATTGTAACTGGGCAGATAGAATGTAACTGGGCAGATAGAATGTAACTGGGCAGATAGAATGTAACTGGGCAGATAAGATTGTAACTGGGCAGATAGAATGCAACTGGGCAGCTGAATGTAACTGGGCAGACAGAATGTAACAGGGCAGACAGAATGTAACTGGGCAGATAGAATGTAACAGGGCACATAGAATGTAACTGGGCAGATGGAATGTAACTGGGCAGATGGAATGTAACTGGGCAGATAAGATTGTAACTGGGCAGATAGAATGTAACTGGGCAGATAAGATTGTAACTGGGCAGATAAGATTGTAACTGGGCAGTTAAGATTGTAACTGGGCAGCTAGAATGTAACTGGGCAGATAGAATGTAACTGGGCAGATAAGATTGTAACTGGGCAGATAAGATTGTAACTGGGCAGATAGAATGTAACTGGGCAGATAAGATTGTAACTGGGCAGATAGAATGTAACTGGGCAGATAAGAATATAACTGATCTGATAGAATGTAACTGGGCGGTTGAATGTAACTGGGCAGATAGAAGGTAACTGGGCAGATAGAATGTAACTGGGCAGACAGAATGTAACTGGGCAGCTAGAATGTAACAGGGCACATAGAATGTTACAGGGCACATAGAATGTTACAGGGCACATAGAATGTTACAGGGCGCATAGAATGTAACAGAGCAGATAGAATGTAACTGGGCAGATAGAATGTAACTGGGAAGATAAGATTGTAACTGGGCAGATAGAATGCAACTGGGCAGCTGAATGTAACTGGGCAGACAGAATGTAACAGGGCAGACAGAATGTAACAGGGCACATAGAATGTAACAGGCTACATAGAATGTAACAGGGCACATAGAATGTAACACGGCACATAGAATGTAACAGGGCAGGCAGAATGTAACTGGCCAGTTGAATGCAACAGGGCAGCTGAATGTAACTGGGCAGCTGAATGTAAATGGGCAGCTGAATGTAACTGGTCAGATAGAATGTAACTGGGCAGCTGAATGTAACTGGCAACTGAATGTAACTGGCAACTGAATGTAACTGGGCAGATAGAATGTAACTGGGCAGATAGAATGTAACTGGGCAGATAAGTTGGTAACTGGGCAGATAAGATGGTAACTGGGCAGATAGATTGTAACTGGGCAGATAGAATGTAACCGGGCAGATAGAATGTAACCGGGCAGATAGAATGTCACTGGGAAGATAGAGTGCAACTGGCCAGATGAATGTAACAGGGCAGATGAATGTAACTGGGCAGAGAGAATGTAACTGGGCAGATGGAATGTTACTGCTCTGATAGAATGTAACTGGGAAGATGGAATGTAACTGGGTAGATGGAATGTAACTGGGCAGATAAGATTGTAACTGGGCAGATAAGATTGTAACTGGGCAGATAGAATGTAACTGGGCAGATAGAATGTAACTGGGCAGATAAGATTGTAACTGGGCAGATAAGATTGTAACTGGGCAGTTAAGATTGTAACTGGGCAGCTAGAATGTAACTGGGCAGATAGAATGTAACTGGGCAGATAAGATTGTAACTGGGCAGATAGAATGTAACTGGGCAGATAAGATTGTAACTGGGCAGATAGAATGTAACTGGGCAGATAAGAATATAACTGATCTGATAGAATGTAACTGGGCAATGTAACTGGGCAGATAGAAGGTAACTGGGCAGATAGAATGTAACTGGGCAGATAGAATGTAACTGGGCAGATAGAATGTAACTGGGCAGACAGAATGTAACTGGGCAGATAGAATGTAACAGGGCACATAGAATGTTACAGGGCACAAAGAATGTTACAGGGCACATAGAATGTAACAGAGCAGATAGAATGTAACTGGGCAGATAAGATTGTAACTGGGCAGATAAGATTGTAACTGGGCAGATAAGATTGTAACTGGGCAGATAGAATGTAACTGGGCAGATAGAATGTAACTGGACAGATAAGATTGTAACTGGGCAGATAAGATTGTAACTGGGCAGTTAAGATTGTAACTGGGCAGCTAGAATGTAACTGGGCAGATAGAATGTAACTGGGCAGATAAGATTGTAACTGGGCAGATAAGATTGTAACTGGGCAGATAGAATGTAACTGGGCAGATAAGATTGTAACTGGGCAGATAGAATGTAACTGGGCAGATAAGAATATAACTGATCTGATAGAATGTAACTGGGCAATGTAACTGGGCAGATAGAAGGTAACTGGGCAGATAGAATGTAACTGGGCAGATAGAATGTAACTGGGCAGACAGAATGTAACTGGGCATCTGAATGTAACTAGCCATATAGAATGTAACTGAGCAGATGGAATGTAACTGGGCAGATAGAATGTAACGAAGCAGATAGAATGCAACAGGGCAGATAGAATGTAACTGGGCAGCTGAATGTAACTGGCAACTGAATGTAACTGGCAACTGAATGTAACTGGCAGCTGAATGTAACTGGGCAGATAGAATGTAACTGGGCAGATAGAATGTAACTGGGCAGATAGAATGTAACTGGGCAGATAAGATGGTAACTGGGCAGATAAGATGGTAACTGGGCAGATAAGATGGTAACTGGGCAGATAGATTGTAACTGGGCAGATAGAATATAACCGGGCAGATAGAATGTCACTGGGCAGATAGAGTGTAACTGGCCAGATGAATGTAACAGGGCAGATGAATGTAACTGGGCAGATAGAATGTTACTGATCTGATAGAATGTAACTGGGAAGATGGAATGTAACTGGGAAGATGGAATGTAACTGGGCAGATGGAATGTAACTGTGCAGATAGAATATAGCTGGGCACATGAATGTAACTTGGCAGATAGAATGTAACTGATCAGATGGAATGTAACTGGGCAGCTGAATGTAATTGATCAGCTGAATGTAACTGGGCAGCTGAATGTAACTGGTCAGCTGAATGTAACTGGGCAGCTGAATGTAACTGAGCAGACAGAATGTAACAGGGCACATAGAATGTAACAGGGCAGACAGAATGTAACTGGCCAGTTGAATGTAACAGGGCAGCTGAATGTAACTGGGCAGCTGAATGTAAATGGGCAGCTGAATGTAAATGGGTAGCTGAATGTAACTGGGCAGATAGAATGCAACTGGGCAGATAGAATTCAACTGGGCAGATAGAATGTAACTGGGCAGATAGAATGTAACAGGGCACATAGAATGTAACTGGGCAGATGGAATGTAACTGGGCAGATGGAATGTAACTGGGCAGATAAGATTGTAACTGGGCAGATAGAATGTAACTGGGCAGATAAGATTGTAACTGGGCAGATAAGATTGTAACTGGGCAGTTAAGATTGTAACTGGGCAGCTAGAATGTAACTGGGCAGATAGAATGTAACTGGGCAGATAAGATTGTAACTGGGCAGATAAGATTGTAACTGGGCAGATAGAATGTAACTGGGCAGATAAGATTGTAACTGGGCAGATAGAATGTAACTGGGCAGATAAGAATATAACTGATCTGATAGAATGTAACTGGGCAGTTGAATGTAACTGGGCAGATAGAAGGTAACTGGGCAGATAGAATGTAACTGGGCAGACAGAATGTAACTGGGCAGCTAGAATGTAACAGGGCACATAGAATGTTACAGGGCACATAGAATGTTACAGGGCACATAGAATGTTACAGGGCGCATAGAATGTAACAGAGCAGATAGAATGTAACTGGGCAGATAGAATGTAACTGGGAAGATAAGATTGTAACTGGGCAGATAGAATGCAACTGGGCAGCTGAATGTAACTGGGCAGACAGAATGTAACAGGGCAGACAGAATGTAACAGGGCACATAGAATGTAACAGGCTACATAGAATGTAACAGGGCACATAGAATGTAACACGGCACATAGAATGTAACAGGGCAGGCAGAATGTAACTGGCCAGTTGAATGCAACAGGGCAGCTGAATGTAACTGGGCAGCTGAATGTAAATGGGCAGCTGAATGTAACTGGTCAGATAGAATGTAACTGGGCAGCTGAATGTAACTGGCAACTGAATGTAACTGGCAACTGAATGTAACTGGGCAGATAGAATGTAACTGGGCAGATAGAATGTAACTGGGCAGATAAGTTGGTAACTGGGCAGATAAGATGGTAACTGGGCAGATAGATTGTAACTGGGCAGATAGAATGTAACCGGGCAGATAGAATGTAACCGGGCAGATAGAATGTCACTGGGAAGATAGAGTGCAACTGGCCAGATGAATGTAACAGGGCAGATGAATGTAACTGGGCAGAGAGAATGTAACTGGGCAGATGGAATGTTACTGCTCTGATAGAATGTAACTGGGAAGATGGAATGTAACTGGGTAGATGGAATGTAACTGGGCAGATAAGATTGTAACTGGGCAGATAAGATTGTAACTGGGCAGATAGAATGTAACTGGGCAGATAGAATGTAACTGGGCAGATAGAATGTAACTGGGCAGATAAGATTGTAACTGGGCAGATAAGATTGTAACTGGGCAGTTAAGATTGTAACTGGGCAGCTAGAATGTAACTGGGCAGATAGAATGTAACTGGGCAGATAAGATTGTAACTGGGCAGATAAGATTGTAACTGGGCAGATAGAATGTAACTGGGCAGATAAGATTGTAACTGGGCAGATAGAATGTAACTGGGCAGATAAGAATATAACTGATCTGATAGAATGTAACTGGGCAATGTAACTGGGCAGATAGAAGGTAACTGGGCAGATAGAATGTAACTGGGCAGATAGAATGTAACTGGGCAGATAGAATGTAACTGGGCAGACAGAATGTAACTGGGCAGATAGAATGTAACAGGGCACATAGAATGTTACAGGGCACAAAGAATGTTACAGGGCACATAGAATGTAACAGAGCAGACAGAATGTAACTGGGCAGATAAGATTGTAACTGGGCAGTTAAGATTGTAACTGGGCAGATAGAATGTAACTGGGCAGATAGAATGTAACTGGGCAGATAGAATGTAACTGGGCAGATAAGATTGTAACTGGGCAGATAGAATGCAACTGGGCAGCTGAATGTAACTGGGCAGACAGAATGTAACAGGGCAGACAGAATGTAACAGGGCACATAGAATGTAACAGGGCACATAGAATGTAACAGGGCAGGCAGAATGTAACTAGTCAGTTGAATGTAACAGGGCAGCTGAATGTAACTGGGCAGCTGAATGTAAATGGGCAGCTGAATGTAACTGGCAACTGAATGTAACTGGCAACTGAATGTAACTGGGCAGATAGAATGTAACTGGGCAGATAGAATGTAACTGTGCAGATAAGATGGTAACTGGGCAGATAGATTGTAACTGGGCAGATAGAATATAACCGGGCAGATAGAATGTAACCGGGCAGATAGAATGTCACTGGGCAGATAGAGTGTAACTGGCCAGATGAATGTAACAGGGCAGATGAATGTAACTGGGCAGAGAGAATGTAACTGGGCAGATGGAATGTTACTGATCTGATAGAATGTAACTGGGAAGATGGAGTGTAACTGGGAAGATGGAATGTAACTGGGCAGATGGAATGTAACTGGGCAGATGGAATGTAACTGTGCAGAGAGAATATAGCTGGGCACATGAATGTAACTTGGCAGATAGAATGTAACTGATCAGATGGAATGTAACTGGTCAGCTGAATGTAACTGGGCAGCTGAATGTAACTGGGCAGCTGAATGTAACTGGGCAGCTGAATGTAAATGGGCAGCTGAATGTAAATGGGCAGCTGAATGTAACTGGGCAGCTGAATGTAACTGGGCAGCTGAATGTAAATGGGCAGCTGAATGTAAATGGGCAGCTGAATGTAACTGGGCAGATAGAATGCAACTGGGCAGATAGAATGCAACTGGGCAGATAGAATGTAACTGGGCAGATAGAATGTAACAGGGCACATAGAATGTAACTGGGCAGATGGAATGTAACTGGGCAGATGGAATCTAACTGGGCAGATAAGCTTGTAACTGGGCAGATAAGATTGTAACTGGGCAGATAGAATGTAACTGGGCAGATAGAATGTAACTGGGCAGATAAGATTGTAACTGGGCAGATAAGATTGTAACTGGGCAGTTAAGATTGTTACTGGGCAGCTAGAATGTAACTGGGCAGATAGAATGTAACTGGGCAGATAAGATTGTAACTGGGCAGATAAGATTGTAACTGGGCAGATAGAATGTAACTGGGCAGATAAGATTGTTACTGGGCAGATAGAATGTAACTGGGCAGATAAGAATATAACTGATCTGATAGAATGTAACTGGGCAGTTGAATGTAACTGGGCAGATAGAAGGTTACTGGGCAGATAGAATATAACTGGGCAGACAGAATGTAACTGGGCAGCTAGAATGTAACTGGGCAGTTGAATGTAACTGGGCAGATAGAAGGTAACTGGGCAGATAGAATGTAACTGGGCAGATAGAATGTAACTGGGCAGACAGAATGTAACTGGGCAGCTAGAATGTAACAGGGCACATAGAATGTTACAGGGCACATAGAATGTTACAGGGCACATAGAATGTAACAGAGCAGATAGAATGTAACTGGGCAGATAGAATGTAACTGGGAAGATAAGATTGTAACTGGGCAGATAGAATGCAACTGGGCAGCTGAATGTAACTGGGCAGACAGAATGTAACAGGGCAGACAGAATGTAACAGGGCACATAGAATGTAACAGGGCACATAGAATGTAACAGGGCACATAGCATGTAACAGGGCAGGCAGAATGTAACTGGCCGGTTGAATGTAACAGGGCAGCTGAATGTAACTGGGCAGCTGAATGTAAATGGGCAGCTGAATGTAACTGGTCAGATAGAATGTAACTGGGCAGATGAACGTAACTGGGCATCTGAATGTAACTAGCCATATAGAATGTAACTGAGCAGATGGAATGTAACTGGGCAGATAGAATGTAACGAAGCAGATAGAATGCAACAGGGCAGATAGAATGTAACTGGGCAGATAAGATGGTAACTGGGCAGATAAGATGGTAACTGGGCAGATAAGATGGTAACTGGGCAGATAGATTGTAACTGGGCAGATAGAATGTAACCGGGCAGATAGAATGTAACCGGGCAGATAGAATGTCACTGGGCAGATAGAGTGTAACTGGCCAGATGAATGTAACAGGGCAGATGAATGTAACTGGGCAGAGAGAATGTAACTGGGCAGATAGAATGTTACTGATCTGATAGAATGTAACTGGGAAGATGGAATGTAACTGGGAAGATGGAATGTAACTGGGCAGATGGAATGTAACTGGGCAGATGGAATGTAACTGTGCAGATAGAATATAGCTGGGCACATGAATGTAACTTGGCAGATAGAATGTAACTGATCAGATGGAATGTAACTGGGCAGCTGAATGTAATTGTTCAGCTGAATGTAACTGGGCAGCTGAATGTAACTGGTCAGCTGAATGTAACTGGGCAGCTGAATGTAACTGGGCAGCTGAATGTAACTGGGCAGCTGAATGTAACTGGGCAGATAGAATGTAACTGGGCAGATAGAATGTAACTGGGCAGATAGAATGTAACTGGGCAGATAAGATTGTAACTGGGCAGATAGAATGCAACTGGGCAGCTGAATGGAACTGGGCAGACAGAATGTAACAGGGCAGACAGAATGTAACAGGGCACATAGAATGTAACAGGGCACATAGAATGTAACAGGGCAGGCAGAATGTAACTGGCCAGTTGAATGTAACAGGGCAGCTGAATGTAACTGGGCAGCTGAATGTAAATGGGCAGCTGAATGTAACTGGCAACTGAATGTAACTGCGCAGATAGAATGTAACTGGGCAGATAGAATGTAACTGTGCAGATAAGATGGTAACTGGGCAGATAGATTGTAACTGGGCAGATAGAATATAACCGGGCAGATAGAATGTAACCGGGCAGATAGAATGTCACTGGGCAGATAGAGTGTAACTGGCCAGATGAATGTAACAGGGCAGATGAATGTAACTGGGCAGAGAGAATGTAACTGGGCAGATGGAATGTTACTGATCTGATAGAATGTAACTGGGAAGATGGAGTGTAACTGGGAAGATGGAATGTAACTGGGCAGATGGAATGTAACTGGGCAGATGGAATGTAACTGTGCAGAGAGAATATAGCTGGGCACATGAATGTAACTTGGCAGATAGAATGTAACTGATCAGATGGAATGTAACTGGGCAGCTGAATGTAACTGGTCAGCTGAATGTAACTGGGCAGCTGAATGTAACTGGGCAGCTGAATGTAACTGGGCAGCTGAATGTAAATGGGCAGCTGAATGTAAATGGGCAGCTGAATGTAACTGGGCAGCTGAATGTAACTGGGCAGCTGAATGTAAATGGGCAGCTGAATGTAAATGGGCAGCTGAATGTAACTGGGCAGATAGAATGCAACTGGGCAGATAGAATGCAACTGGGCAGATAGAATGTAACTGGGCAGATAGAATGTAACAGGGCACAGAGAATGTAACTGGGCAGATGGAATGTAACTGGGCAGATGGAATGTAACTGGGCAGATAAGCTTGTAACTGGGCAGATAAGATTGTAACTGGGCAGATAGAATGTAACTGGGCAGATAGAATGTAACTGGGCAGATAAGATTGTAACTGGGCAGATAAGATTGTAACTGGGCAGTTAAGATTGTTACTGGGCAGCTAGAATGTAACTGGGCAGATAGAATGTAACTGGGCAGATAAGATTGTAACTGGGCAGATAAGATTGTAACTGGGCAGATAGAATGTAACTGGGCAGATAAGATTGTTACTGGGCAGGTAGAATGTAACTGGGCAGATAAGAATATAACTGATCTGATAGAATGTAACTGGGCAGATAGAAGGTAACTGGGCAGATAGAATATAACTGGGCAGACAGAATGTAACTGGGCAGCTAGAATGTAACTGGGCAGTTGAATGTAACTGGGCAGATAGAATGTAACTGGGCAGATAGAATGTAACTGGGCAGACAGAATGTAACTGGGCAGCTAGAATGTAACTGGGCAGATAGAATGTAACTGGGCAGATAAGATTGTAACTGGGCAGATAAGATTGTAACTGGGCAGTTAAGATTGTTACTGGGCAGCTAGAATGTAACTGGGAAGATAAGATTGTAACTGGGCAGATAGAATGCAACTGGGCAGCTGAATGTAACTGGGCAGACAGAATGTAACAGGGCAGACAGAATGTAACAGGGCACATAGAATGTAACAGGGCACATAGAATGTAACAGGGCACATAGCATGTAACAGGGCAGGCAGAATGTAACTGGCCGGTTGAATGTAACAGGGCAGCTGAATGTAACTGGGCAGCTGAATGTAAATGGGCAGCTGAATGTAACTGGTCAGATAGAATGTAACTGGGCAGATGAACGTAACTGGGCATCTGAATGTAACTAGCCATATAGAATGTAACTGAGCAGATGGAATGTAACTGGGCAGATAGAATGTAACGAAGCAGATAGAATGCAACAGGGCAGATAGAATGTAACTGGGCAGATAAGATGGTAACTGGGCAGATAAGATGGTAACTGGGCAGATAAGATGGTAACTGGGCAGATAGATTGTAACTGGGCAGATAGAATGTAACCGGGCAGATAGAATGTAACCGGGCAGATAGAATGCCACTGGGCAGATAGAGTGTAACTGGCCAGATGAATGTAACAGGGCAGATGAATGTAACTGGGCAGAGAGAATGTAACTGGGCAGATAGAATGTTACTGATCTGATGGAATGTAACTGGGAAGATGAAATGTAACTGGGCAGATGGAATGTAACTGGGCAGATGGAATGTAACTGTGCAGATAGAATATAGCTGGGCACATGAATGTAACTTGGCAGATAGAATGTAACTGATCAGATGGAATGTAACTGGGCAGCTGAATGTAATTGTTCAGCTGAATGTAACTGGGCAGCTGAATGTAACTGGTCAGCTGAATGTAACTGGGCAGCTGAATGTAACTGGGCAGCTGAATGTAACTGGGCAGATAGAATGTAACTCGGCAGAAAGAATGAAATTGATCTGATAGAATATAACTGGGCAGCAGAATGTAATTCGGTAGCTGAATGTAACTGGTCAGATAGAATGTAACTGGGCAGATGAACGTAACTGGGCATCTGAATGTAACTAGCCATATAGAATGTAACTGAGCAGATGGAATGTAACTGGGCAGATAGAATGTAACGAAGCAGATAGAATGCAACAGGGCAGATAGAATGTAACTGGGCAGCTGAATGTAACTGGGCAGCTGAATGTAACTGGGCAGACAGAATGTAACAGGGCAGACAGAATGTAACAGGGCACATAGAATGTAACAGGGCACATAGATTGTAACAGGGCAGACAGAATGTAACTGGCCAGTTGAATGTAACAGGGCAGCTGAATGTAACTGGGCAGCTGAATGTAAATGGGCAGCTGAATGTAAATGGGCAGCTGAATGTAAATGGGCAGCTGAATGTAACTGGGCAGATAGAATGCAACTAGGCCGATAGAATGCAACTGGCCAGATAGAATGTAACTGGGCAGATAGAATGTAACAGGGCACATAGAATGTAACTGGGCAGATGGAATGTAACTGGGCAGATAAGATTGTAACTGGGCAGATAAGATTGTAACTGGGCAGATAGAATGTAACTGGGCAGATAAAATGTAACTGGGGAGATAAGATTGTAACTGGGCAGATAAGATTGTAACTGGGCAGTTAAGATTGTAACTGGGCAGCTAGAAGGTAACTGGGCAGATAGAATGTAACTGGGCAGGTAGAATGTAACTGGGCAGACAGAATGTAACTGGGCAGCTAGAATGTAACAGGGCACATAGAATGTTACAGGGCACATAGAATGTTACAGGGCACATAGAATGTTACAGGGCACATAGAATGTTACAGGGCACATAGAATGTAACAGAGCAGATAGAATGTAACTGGGCAGATAGAATGTGACTGGGCAGATAAGATTGTAACTGGGCAGTTAAGATTGTAACTGGGCAGATAGAATGTAACTGGGCAGATAGAATGTAACTGGGCAGATAAGATTGTAACTGGGCAGATAGAATGCAACTGGGCAGCTGAATGTAACTGGGCAGCTGAATGTAACTGGGCAGACAGAATGTAACAGGGCAGACAGAATGTAACAGGGCACATAGAATGTAACAGGGCACATAGAATGTAACAGGGCAGACAGAATGTAACTGGCCAGTTGAATGTAACAGGGCAGCTGAATGTAACTGGGCAGCTGAATGTAAATGGGCAGCTGAATGTAAATGGGCAGCTGAATGTAACTGGGCAGATGGAATGCAACTAGGCAGATAGAATGCAACTGGGCAGATAGAATGTAACTGGGCAGATAAGATTGTAATTGGGCAGATAATATTGTAATTGGGCAGATAGAATGCAATTGGCCAGCTGAATGTTACTCAGCAGATAGAATATAAATGGGCAGCTGAATGTAACTGGGCAGCTGAATGTAACTGGGCAGCTAGAATGTAACAGGGCACATAGAATATTACAGGGCACATGGAATGTTACAGGGCACATAGAATGTAACAGAGCAGATAGAATGTAACTGGGAAGATGGAATGTAACTGGGCAGATAAGATTGTAACTGGGCAGTTAAGATTGTAACTGGGCAGATAGAATGTAACTGGGCAGATAGAATGTAACTGGGCAGATAGAATGTAACTGGGCAGATAAGATTGCAACTGGGCAGATAGAATATAACTTAGCAGCCAAATGTAACTGGGCAGCTGAATGTAACTGGCAACTGAATGTAACTGGCAACTGAATGTAACTGGCAGCTGAATGTAACTGGCCAGGTAGAATGAAACTGGGCAGATAGAATGTAACTGGGCAGATAGAATGTAACTGGGCAGATAAGATGGTAACTGGGCAGATAAGATGGTACTGGGCAGATAGAATGTAACCGGGCAGATAGAATGTAACCGGGCAGGTAGAATGTCACTGGGCAGATAGAATGTAACTGGGCAGATAAGATGGTAACTGGGCAGATAAGATGGTAACTGGGCAGATAAGATTGTAACTGGGCAGATAAGATGGTAACTGGGCAGATAGAATGTAACCGGGCAGATAGAATGTAACCGGGCAGATAGAATGTAACCGGGCAGGTAGAATGTCACTGGGCAGATAGAATGTTACTGATCTGATAGAATGTAACTGGGAAAATGGAATGTAACTGGGAAGATGGAATGTAACTGGACAGATGGAATGTAACTGGGCAGATGGAATGTAACTGGGCAGATGGAATGTAACTGTGCAGATAGAATATAGCTGGGCACATGAATGTAACTTGGCAGATAGAATGTAACTGATCAGATGGAATGTAACTGGGCAGCTGAATGTAACTGATCAGCTGAATGTAACTGGGCAGCTGAATGTAACTGGGCAGCTGAATGTAACTGGGCAGATAGAATGTAACTGGGCAGATAGAATGTAACTCGGCAGAAAGAATGTAATTGATCTGATAGAATAGAACTGGGCAGCTGAATGTAATTCGGTAGCTGAATGTAACTGGTCAGATAGAATGTAACTGGGCAGATGAATGTAACTGGGCATCTGAATGTAACTAGCCATATAGAATGTAACTGAGCAGATGGAATGTAACTGGGCAGATAGAATGTTACAAAGCAGATAGAATGCAACAGGGCAGATAGAATGTAACTGGGCAGCTGAATGTAACTGGGCAGCTGAATGTAACTGGGCAGACAGAATGTAACAGGGCAGACAGAATGTAACAGGGCACATATAATGTAACAGGGCACATATAATGTAACAGGGCACATAGAATGTAACAGGGCAGACAGAATGTAACTGGCCAGTTGAATGTAACAGGGCAGCTGAATGTAACTGGGCAGCTGAATGTAACTGGGCAGATAGAATGCAACTAGGCAGATAGAATGCAACTGGGCAGATCGAATGTAACTGGGCAGATAGAATGTAACTGGGCAGATAGAATGTAACTGGGCAGATAGAATGTAACAGGGCACATAGAATGTAACTGGGCAGATGGAATGTAACTGGGCAGATGGAATGTAACTGGGCAGATGGAATGTAACTGGGCAGATAAGATTGTAACTGGGCAGATAAGATTGTAACTGGGCAGATAGAATGTAACTGGACAGATAAGATTGTAACTGGGCAGATAAGATTGTAACTGGGCAGCTAAAATGTAACTGGGCAGATCGAATGTAACTGGGCAGATAGAATGTAACTGGGCAGATAAGATTGTAACTGGGCAGATAGAATGTAACTGGGCAGCTGAATGTAACTGGGCAGCTGAATGTAACGGCCAGCTGAATGTAACTGGGCAGACAGAATGTAACTGGGCAGCTAGAATGTAACAGGGCACATAGAATGTTACAGGGCACATAGAATGTTACAGGGCACATAGAATGTAACAGAGCAGATAGGATGTAACTGGGAAGATGGAATGTAACTGGGCAGAAAAGATTGTAACTGGGCAGTTAAGATTGTAACTGGGCAGATAGAATGTAACTGGGCACATAGAATGTAACAGGGCACATAGAATGTAACAGGGCAGATAGAATGTAACGGCAGACAGAATGTAACTGGCCAGTTGAATGTAACAGGGCAGCTGAATGTAACTGGGCAGCTGAATGTAAATGGGCAGCTGAATGTAAATGGGCAGCTGAATGTAACTGGGCAGATAGAATGTAACTGGGCAGCTGAATGTAACTGGGCAGCTGAATGTAAATGGGCAGCTGAATGTAAATGGGCAGCTGAATGTAACTGGGCAGATAGAATGCAACTAGGCAGATAGAATGCAACTGGGCAGATAGAATGTAACTGGGCAGATAGAATGTAACAGGGCACATAGAATGTAACTGGGCAGATGGAATGTAACTGGGCAGATAAGATTGTAACTGGGCAGATAAGATTGTAACTGGGCAGATAAGATTGTAACTGGGCAGATAGAATGTAACTGGGCAGATAAGATTGTAACTGGGCAGATAAGATTGTAACTGGGCAGTTAAGATTGTAACTGGGCAGCTAGAATGTAACTGGGCAGATAGAATGTAACTGGGCAGGTAGAATGTAACTGGGCAGATAAGATTGTAACTGGGCAGATAGAATGTAACTGGGCAGATGGAATGTAACTGGGCAGATGGAATGTAACTGGGCAGATAAGATTGTAACTGGGCAGATAGAATGTAACTGGGCAGATAGAATGTAACTGGGCAGATAGAATGTAACTGGGCAGATAAGATTGTAACTGGGCAGTTAAGATTGTAACTGGGCAGATAAGATTGTAACTGGGCAGTTAAGATTGTAACTGGGCAGCTAGAATATAACTGGGCAGATAGAATGTAACTGGGCAGATAGAATGTAACTGGGCAGATAAGATTGTAACTGGGCAGATAGAATGTAACTGGGCAGATAAGATTGTAACTGGGCAGATAGAATGTAACTGGGCAGATAAGAATATAACTGATCTGATAGAATGTAACTGGGCAGTTGAATGTAACTGGGCAGCTAGAATGTAACAGGGCACATAGAATGTAACAGGGCACATATAATGTAACAGGGCACATAGAATGTAACAGGGCAGACAGAATGTAACTGGGCAGATGGAATGTAACTGGGCAGATAAGATTGTAACTGGGCAGATAAGATTGTAACTGGGCAGATAGAATGTAACTGGGCAGATAGAATGCAACTGGGCAGATAAGATTGTAACTGGGCAGATAGAATGTAACTGGGCAGCTGAATGTAACTGGGCAGCTGAATGTAACGGCCAGCTGAATGTAACTGGGCAGACAGAATGTAACTGGGCAGCTAGAATGTAACAGGGCACATAGAATGTTACAGGGCACACAGAATGTTACAGGGCACATAGAATGTAACAGAGCAGATAGAATGTAACTGGGAAGATAGAATGTAACTGGGCAGATAAGATTGTAACTGGGCAGTTAAGATTGTAACTGGGCAGATAGAATGTAACTGGGCAGATAGAATGTAACTGAGCAGATAGAATGTAACTGGGCAGATAGGATTGTAACTGGGCAGATAGAATGCAACTGGGCAGCTGAATGTAACTGGGCAGCTGAATGTAACTGGGCAGACAGAATGTAACAGGGCAGACAGAATGTAACAGGGCACATAGAATGTAACAGGGCACATAGAATGTAGCAGGGCACATAGAATGAAACAGGGCAGACAGAATGTAACTGGCCAGTTGAATGTAACAGGGCAGTTGAATGTAGCTGGGCAGCTGAATGTAACTGGGCAGCTGAATGTCAATGGGCAGCTGAATGTAACTGGGCAGATAGAATGCAACTCGGCAGATAGCATGCAACTGGGCAGATAGAATGTAACTGGGCAGATAAGATGGTAATTGGGCAGATAAGATTGTAATTGGGCAGATAGAATGCAATTGGCCAGCTGAATGTTACTCGGCAGATAGAATATAAATGGGCAGCTGAATGTAACTGGGCAGCTGAATGTAATTGGACAGCTAGAATGTAACAGGGCACATAGAATGTTACAGGGCACATAGAATGTCACAGGGCACATAGAATGTAACAGAGCAGATAGAATGTAACTGGGAAGATGGAATGTAACTGGGCAGATAAGATTGTAACTGGGCAGATAGAATGTAACTGGGCAGATAGAATGTAACTGGGCAGATAAGATTGTAACTGGGCAGATAGAAAGTAACTGGGCAGCTGAATGTAACTGGGCAGCTGAATGTAACTGGGCAGCTGAATGTAACTGGGCAGACAGAATGTAACAGGGCAGACAGAATGTAACAGGGCACATAGAATGTAACAGGGCACATAGAATGTAACAGGGACATAGAATGTAACAGGGCAGACAGAATGTAACTGGCCAGTTGAATGTAACAGGGCAGCTGAATGTAACTGGGCAGCTGAATGTAAATGGGCAGCTGAATGTAACTGGGCAGATAGAATGCAACTAGGCAGATAGAATGCAACTGGGCAGATAGAATGTAACTGGGCAGATAGAATGTAACTGGGCAGATGGAATGTAACTGGGCAGATGGAATGTAACTGGGCAGATGGAATGTAACTGGGCAGATAAGATTGTAACTGGGCAGATAAGATTGTAACTGGGCAGATAAGATTGTAACTGGGCAGATAGAATGTAACTGGGCAGATAGAATGTAACCGGGCAGATAGAATGTAACCGGGCAGATAGAATGTAACCAGGCAGATAGAATGTAACTGGGAAGATCGAATGTCACCGGGCAGATAGAGTGTAACTGGCCAGATGAATGTAACAGGGCAGATGAATGTAACTGGGCAGAGAGAATGTAACTGGGCAGATAGAATGTAACTAATCAGATGGAATGTAACTGGGCAGCTGAATGTAACTGATCAGCTGAATGAAACTGGGCAGCTGAATGTAACTGGGCAGCTGAATGTAACTGGGCAGCTGAATGTAACTGGGCAGATAGAATGTAACTGGGCAGATAGAATGTAACTCGGCATAAAGAATGTAATTGATCTGATGGAATATAACTGGGCAGCTGAATGTAATTCGGTAGCTGAATGTAACTGGTCAGATAGAATGTAACTGGGCAGATGAACGTAACTGGGCATCTGAATGTAACTAGCCATATAGAATGTAACTGAGCAGATGGAATGTAACAGGGCACATAGAATGTAACAGGGCACATAGAATGTAACAGGGCAGACAGAATGTAACTGGCCAGTTGAATGTAACAGGGCAGCTGAATGTAACTGGGCAGCTGAATGTAAATGGGCAGCTGAATGTAAATGGGCAGCTGAATGTAACTGGACAGATAGAATGCAACTAGGCAGATAGAATGCAACTGGGCAGATAGAATGTAACTGGGCAGATAGAATGTAACAGGGCAAATAGAATGTAACTGTGCAGATGGAATGTAACTGGGCAGATGGAATGTAACTGGGCAGATGGAATGTAACTGGGCAGATAAGATTGTAACTGGGCAGATAGAACGTAACTGGGCAGATAGAATGTAACTGGGCAGATAAGATTGTAACTGGGCAGATAAGATTGTAACTGGGCAGATAAGATTGTAACTGGGCAGTTAAGATTGTAACTGGGCAGCTAGAATGTAACTGGGCAGATAGAATGTAACTGGGCAGATAGAATGTAACTGGGCAGATAAGATTGTAACTGGGCAGATAAGATTGTAACTGGGCAGATAGAATGTAACTGGGCAGCTGAATGTAACTGGGCAGCTGAATGTAACGGCCAGCTGAATGTAACTGGGCAGACAGAATGTAACTGGTCAGCTAGAATGTAACAGGGCACATCGAATGTTACAGGGCACATAGAATCTTACAGGGCACATAGAATGTAACAGAGCAGATAGAATGTAACTGGGAAGATGGAATGTAACTGGGCAGATAAGATTGTAACTGGGCAGTTAAGATTGTAACTGGGCAGATAGAATGTAACTGGGCAGATAAGATTGTAACTGGGCAGATAGAATGCAACTGGGCAGCTGAATGTAACTGGGCAGCTGAATGTAACTGGGCAGACAGAATGTAACAGGGCGGACAGAATGTAACAGGGCACATATAATGTAACAGGGCACATAGAATGTAACAGGGCAGACAGAATGTAACTGGCCAGTTGAATGTAAATGGGCAGCTGAATGTAAATGGGCAGCTGAATGTAACTGGGCAGATAGAATGCAACTAGGCAGATAGAATGCAACTGGGCAGATAGAATGTAACTGGGCAGATAAGATTGTAATTGGGCAGATAAAATTGTAATTGGGCAGATAGTATGCAATTGGCCAGCTGAATGTTACTCGGCAGCTGGAATATAAATGTGCAGCTGAATGTAACTGGGCAGCTGAATGTAACAGGGCACATAGAATGTTACAGGGCACATAGAATGTTACAGGGCACATAGAATGTAACAGAGCAGATAGAATGTAACTGGGAAGATGGAATGTAACTGGGCAGATAAGGTTGTAACTGGGCAGATAGAATGTAACTGGGCAGATAAGATTGTAACTGGGCAGATAGAATGTAACTGGGCAGCTGAATGTAACTGGGCAGCTGAATGTAACTGGGCAGACAGAATGCAACTGGGCAGACAGAATGTAACAGGGCAGACAGAATGTAACAGGGCACATAGAATGTAACAGGGCACATAGAATGTAACAGGGCACATAGGATGTAACAGGGCAGACAGAATATAACTGGCCAGTTGAATGTAACAGGGCAGCTGAATGTAACTGGGCAGCTGAATGTAAATGGGCAGCTGAATGTAAATGGGCAGCTGAATGTAACTGGGCAGATAGAATGCAACTTGGCAGATAGAATGCAACTGGGCAGATAGAATGTAACTGGGCAGATGGAATGTAACTGGGCAGATGGAATGTAACTGGGCAGATAAGATTGTAACTGGGCAGATAAGATTGTAACTGGGCATCTCGAATGTAACTGATCTGATAGAATTTAACTAGGAAGATGGAATGTAACTGGGCAGCTGAATGAAACTGGGCAGATCGAATGCAACTGGGCAGATAGAATGCAAATGGCCAGCTGAATGTAACTGGGCAGAGAGAATGTAACTGTGCAGCTGAATGTAACTGGGTAGCTGAATGTAACCAGACAGATAGAATGTAACTGGGAAGATGGAATGTAACTGGGAAGATGGAATGTAACTTGGCAGATAGAATGTAACTGGGCACATGAATGTAATTCGGCAGGTAGAATGTAACTGGGCAGATAGAATGCAACTGGGCAGCTGAGATTGTAACTGGGCAGATAAGAATGTAACTGGGCAGTTGAATGTAACTGGGCAGATAGAAGGTAACTGGGCAGATAGAATGTAACTGGGCAGCTGAATGTAACTGGGCAGATAGAATGTAACATGGCAGATAGAATGTAACTGGGAAGATGGAATGTAACTGGGCAGATAAGATTGCAACTGGGCAGATAAGATTGTAACTGGGCAGAGAGAATGTAACTGGGCAGATAGAATGTAACTGGGCAGCTGAAAGTAACTGGGCAGATATTATGTAACTGGGCAGCTGAATGTAACTGGGCAGATCGAATGTAACTGGGCAGATCGAATGTTACTGGGCAGGTAGAATGCAACTGGGCATATAGAATGTAACTGGGCAACTGAATGTAACTGGGCAGGTAGAATGCAACTGGGCAGCTGAATGTAACTGGGCAGCTGAATGTAACTGGGCAGCTGAATGTAACTGGGCAGATGGAATGCAACAGGGCAGATGGAATGTAACTGGGCAGATGGAATTTAACTGGGCAGATAGAATGTAACTGGGCAGATGGAATGTAACTGGGCTGATGGAATGTAACTGTGAAGATGGAATGTAACTGTGAAGATGGAATGTAACTGGGCAGATAGAATGTAACTGGGCAGCTGAATGTAACTGGGCAGCTGAATGTAACTAGGCAGATATAATGTAACTGGGCAGATAGAGTGCAACTGGGCAGCTGAATGTAAATGGGCAGCTGAATGTAAATGGGCAGCTGAATGTAACTGGGCAGATGGAATGCAACAGGGCAGATGGAATGTAACTGGGCAGATGGAATTTAACTGGGCAGATAGAATGTAACTGGGCAGATGGAATGTAACTGGGCTGATGGAATGTAACTGTGAAGATGGAATGTAACTGTGAAGATGGAATGTAACTGGGCAGAGAGAGTGCAACTGGGCAGCTGAATGTAACTGGGAAGATGGAATGTAACTGCGAAGATGGAATGTAACTGGACAGCTGAATGTAACTGGGCAGAGAATGTAACTGGGCACATGAATGTAACTCGGCAGGTAGAATGTAACTGGGCAGATAGAATGTAACTGGGCAGCTGAATGTAACTGGGCAGATAGAATGTAACATGGCAGATAGAATGTAACTGGGAAGATGGCATGTAACTGGGCAGATAAGATTGCAACTGGGCAGATAAGATTGTAATTGGGTAGATAAGATTGTAACTGGGCAGATAAGATTGTAACTGGGCAGATAGAATGTAACTGGGTGGATAAGATTGCAACTGGGCAGATAAGATTGTAATTGGGCAGATAAGATTGTAACTGGGCAGATAAGATTGTAACTGGGCAGATAGAATGTAACTGGGCAGATAAGATTGTAACTGGGCAGATAAGATTGTAATTGGGCAGATAAGATTGTAACTGGCCAGATAGAATGTAAGTGGGCAGAGAGAATGTAACTGGGCAGATAGAATGTAACTGGGCAGCTGAAAGTAACTGGGCAGATATTATGTAACTGGGCAGATATTATGTAACTGGGCAGATCGAATGTAACTGGGCAGATCGAATGTTACTGGGCAGGTAGAATGCAACTGGGCACATAGAATGTAACTGGGCAACTGAATGTAACTGGGCAGGTAGAATGCAATTGGGCAGCTGAATGTAACTGGGCAGCTGAATGTAACTGGGCAGCTGAATGTAACTGGGCAGATAGAATACAACTGGTCAGATAGAATGCAACTGGTCAGATAGAATGCAACAGGCCAGCTGAATGTTACTCGGCAGATAGAATGTAACTGGGCAGATAGAATGCAATGGGGCAGCTGAATGTAACTGATCTGATAGAATATAACTGGGCAGCTGAATGTAACTGGGCAGCTGAATGTAACTGGGCAGATGGAATGTAACAGGGCAGATGGAATGTAACTGGGCAGATGGAATTTAACTGGGCAGATAGAATGTAACTGGGCAGATGGAATGTAACTGGGCAGATGCAATGCAACTGTGAAGATGGAATGTAACTGTGAAGATGGAATGTAACTGGGCAGATAGAATGTAACTGGGCAGCTGAATGTAACTGGGCAGCTGAATGTAACTAGGCAGATATAATGTAACTGGGCAGATAGAGTGCAACTGGGCAGCTGAATGTAACTGGGAAGATGGAATGTAACTGCGAAGATGGAATGTAACTGGGAAGATGGAATGTAACTGGACAGCTGAATGTAACTGGGCAGAGAATGTAACTGGGCAGATAGAATATAACTGATCTGATAGAATGTAACTGGGCAGTTGAATGTAACTGGGCAGATAGAAGGTAACTGGGCAGAAAGAAAGTAACTGGCCAGATATAATGTAACTGGGCAGTTGAATGTAACTGGGCAGATAGAATGTAACGGGGCAGATGGAATGTAATTGGGAAGATGGAATGTAACTGGGAAGATGGAATGTAACTGGGCAGCTGAATGTAACTGGGCAGCTGAATGCAACTGGCCAGCTGAATGTTACACGGCAGATAGAAAGTAACTGGGCAGATAGAATGCAATGGGGCAGCTGAATGTAACTGATCTGATAGAATATAACTGGGCAGCTGAATGTAACTGGGCAGCTGAATGTAACTGGGCAGATAGAATGTAACATGGCAGATAGAATGTAACTGGGCAGATAAGATTGTAATTGGGCAGATAAGATTGTAATTGGGCAGATAAGATTGTAATTGGGCAGATAAGATTGTAACTGGGCAGATAAGATTGTAATTGGGCAGATAGAATGTAACTGGGCAGATAAGATTGTAACTGGGCAGATAAGATTGTAATTGGGCAGATAAGATTGTAACTGGCCAGATAGAATGTAACTGGGCAGATAGAATGTAACTGGGCAGATAGAATGTAAGTGGGCAGAGAGAATGTAACTGGGCAGATAGAATGTAACTGGGCAGCTGAAAGTAACTGGGCAGATATTATGTAACTGGGCAGCTGAATGTAACTGGGCAGATCGAATGTAACTGGGCAGTTCGAATGTTACTGGGCAGGTAGAATGCAACTGGGCATATAGAATGTAACTGGGCAACTGAATGTAACTGGGCAGGTAGAATGCAACTGGGCAGCTGAATGTAACTGGGCAGCTGAATGTAACTGGGCAGCTGAATGTAACTGGTCAGAGAGAATGCAACTGGTCAGATAGAATGCAACTGGCCAGCTGAATGTTACTCGGCAGATAGAATGTAACTGGGCAGATAGAATGCAATGGGGCAGCTGAATGTA
Organism: Pristiophorus japonicus; assembly: GCF_044704955.1. Taxonomy (NCBI): domain Eukaryota; kingdom Metazoa; phylum Chordata; class Chondrichthyes; family Pristiophoridae; genus Pristiophorus; species Pristiophorus japonicus. Next base: position 33,364,328 of record NC_091990.1, on the reverse strand, counting down.
ACTGATCTGATACAATATAACTGGGCAGCTGAATGTAACTGGGCAGCTGAATGTAACTGGGCAGATGGAATGTAACTGGGCAGATGGAATGTAACTGGGCAGATGGAATGTAACTGGGCAGATAGAATGTAACTGGGCAGATGGAATGTAACGGGGCAGATGGAATGTAATTGGGAAGATGGAATGTAACTGTGAAGATGGAATGTAACTGGGCAGATAGAATGTAACTGGGCAGCTGAATGTAACTGGGCTGCTGAATGTAACTAGGCAGATATAATGTAACTGGGCAGATAGAGTGCAACTGGGCAGCTGAATGTAATTGGGCAGCTGAATGTAAATGGGCAGCTGAATGTAACTGGGCAGATAGAATGCAACTAGGCAGATAGAATGCAACTGGGCAGATAGAATGTAACTGGGCAGATAAGATTGTAATTGGGCAGATAAGATTGTAATTGGGCAGATAGTATGCAATTGGCCAGCTGAATGTTACCCGGCAGATAGAATATAAATGGGCAGCTGAATGTAACTGGGCAGCTGAATGTAACTGGGCAGCTAGAATGTAACAGGGCACATAGAATGTTACAGGGCACATAGAATGTTACAGGGCACATAGAATGTAACAGAGCAGATAGAATGTAACTGGGAAGATGGAATGTAACTGGGCAGTTAAGATTGTAACTGGGCAGATAGAATGTAACTGGGCAGATGGAATGTAACTGGGCAGATGGAATGTAACTGGGCAGATGGAATGTAACTGGGCAGATGGAATGTAACTGGGCAGATAAGATTGTAACTGGGCAGATAAGATTGTAACTGGGCATCTCGAATGTAACTGATCTGATAGAATTTAACTGGGAAGATGGAATGTAACTGGGCAGCTGAATGAAATTGGGCAGATAGAATGTAAAATGGCAGATAGAATGTAACTGGGCAGATAAGATTGTAATTGGGCAGATAAGATTGTAATTGGGCAGATAGAATGTAACTGGGCAGCTGAATGTAACTGGGCAGCTGAATGTAACTAGGCAGATATAAAGTAACTGGGCAGATGGAGTGCAACTGGGCAGCTGAATGTAACTGGGAAGATGGAATGTAACTGGACAGCTGAATATAACTGGGCAGAGAATGTAACTGGGCAGATAGAATATAACTGATCTGATAGAATGTAACTGGGCAGTTGAATGTAACTGGGCAGATAGAAGGTAACTGGGCAGATAGAATGTAACTGGGCAGAAAGAAAGTAACTGGCCAGATATAATGTAACTGGGCAGTTGAATGTAACTGGGCAGATAGAATGTAACGGGGCAGATGGAATGTAACTGGGAAGATGGAATGTAACTGGGTAGCTGAATGAAACTGGGCAGATAGAATGTAACATGGCAGATAGAATGTAACTGGGCAGATAAGATTGTAATTGGGCAGATAAGATTGTAATTGGGCAGATAAGATTGTAATTGGGCAGATAGAATGTAACTGGGCAGCTGAATGTAACTGGGCAGCTGAATGTAACTGGGCAGATATAAAGTAACTGGGCAGATGGAGTGCAACTGGGCAGCTGAATGTAACTGGGAAGATGAAATGTAACTGCGAAGATGGAATGTAACTGGGAAGATGGAATGTAACTGGACAGCTGAATATAACTGGGCAGAGAATGTAACTGGGCAGATAGAATATAACTGATCTGATAGAATGTAACTGGGCAGTTGAATGTAACTGGGCAGATAGAAGGTAACTGGGCAGATAGAATGTAACTGGGCAGAAAGAAAGTAACTGGCCAGATATAATGTAACTGGGCAGTTGAATGTAACTGGGCAGATAGAATGTAACGGGGCAGATGGAATGTAACTGGGAAGATGGAATGTAACTGGGAAGATGGAATGTAACTGGGCAGCTGAATGTAACTGGGCAGCTGAATGCAACTGGCCAGCTGAATGTTACACGGCAGATAGAATGTAACTGGGCAGATAGAATGCAATGGGGCAGCTGAATGTAACTGATCTAATAGAATATAACTGGGCAGCTGAATGTAACTGGGCAGCTGAATGTAACTGGGCAGATAGAATGTAACATGGCAGATAGAATGTAACTGGGCAGATAAGATTGTAATTGGGCAGATAAGATTGCAATTGGGCAGATAAGATTGCAACTGGGCAGATAAGATTGTAATTGGGCAGATAGAATGTAACTGGGCAGATAAGATTGTAACTGGGCAGATAAGATTGTAATTGGGCAGATAAGATTGTAACTGGCCAGATAGAATGTAACTGGGCAGATAGAATGTAACTGGGCAGATAGAATGTAAGTGGGCAGAGAGAATGTAACTGGGCAGATAGAATGTAACTGGGCAGCTGAAAGTAACTGGGCAGATATTATGTAACTGGGCAGCTGAATGTAACTGGGCAGATCGAATGTAACTGGGCAGATCGAATGTTACTGGGCAGGTAGAATGCAACTGGGCATATAGAATGTAACTGGGCAACTGAATGTAATTGGGCAGGTAGAATGCAACTGGGCAGCTGAATGTAACTGGGCAGCTGAATGTAACTGGGCAGCTGAATGCAACTGGGCAGATAGAATGCAACTGGTCAGATAGAATGCAACTGGTCAGATAGAATGCAACTGGCCAGCTGAATGTTACTCGGCAGATAGAATGTAACTGGGCAGATAGAATGCAATGGGGCAGCTGAATGTAACTGATCTGATACAATATAACTGGGCAGCTGAATGTAACTGGGCAGATGGAATGTAACTGGGCAGATGGAATGTAACTGGGCAGATAGAATGTAACTGGGCAGATGGAATGTAACTGGGCTGATGGAATGTAACTGTGAAGATGGAATGTAACTGTGAAGATGGAATGTAACTGGGCAGATAGAATGTAACTGGGCAGCTGAATGTAACTGGGCTGCTGAATGTAACTAGGCAGATATAATGTAACTGGGCAGATAGAGTGCAACTGGGCAGCTGAATGTAAATGGGCAGCTGAATGTAAATGGGCAGCTGAATGTAACTGGGCAGATAGAATGCAACTAGGCAGATAGAATGTAACTGGGCAGATAGAATGTAACTGGGCAGATAAGATTGTAATTGGGCAGATAAGATTGTAATTGGGCAGATAGTATGCAATTGGCCAGCTGAATGTTACTCGGCAGATAGAATATAAATGGGCAGCTGAATGTAACTGGGCAGATGGAATGTAACTGGGCTGATGGAATGTGACTGTGAAGATGGAATGTAACTGTGAAGATGGAATGTAACTGGGCAGATAGAATGTAACTGGGCAGCTGAATGTAACTGGGCTGCTGAATGTAACTAGGCAGATATAATGTAACTGGGCAGATAGAATGTAACTGGGCAGATAGAATGCTATGGGGCAGCTGAGTGTAACTGATCTGATAGAATATAATTGGGCAGCTGAATGTAACTGGGCAGATAGAATGTAACATGGCAGATAGAATGTAACTGGGCAGATAAGATTGTAACTGGGCAGATAAGATTGTAATTGGGCAGATAAGATTGTAATTGGGCAGATAAGATTGTAACTGGGCAGATAAGATTGTAATTGGGCAGATAAGATTGTAATTGGGCAGATAAGATTGTAATTGGGCAGATAGAATGTAACTGGGCAGATAGAATGTAACTGGGCAGATAAGATTGTAACTGGGCAGATAAGATTGTAATTGGGCAGATAAGATTGTAACTGGCCAGATAGAATGTAACTGGGCAGATAGAATGTAATTGGGCAGATAGAATGTAAGTGGGCAGAGAGAATGTAACTGGGCAGATAGAATGTAACTGGGCAGCTGAAAGTAACTGGGCAGATATTATGTAACTGGGCAGCTGAATGTAACTGGGCAGATCGAATGTAACTGGGCAGATCGAATGTTACTGGGCAGGTAGAATGCAACTGGGCTTATAGAATGTAACTGGGCAACTGAATGTAACTGGGCAGGTAGAATGCAACTGGGCAGCTGAATGTAACTGGGCAGCTGAATGTAACTGGGCAGCTGAATGTAACTGGGCAGATAGAATGCAACTGGTCAGAGAGAATGCAACTGGCCAGCTGAATGTTACTCGGCAGATAGAATGTAACTGGGCAGATAGAATGCAATGGGGCAGCTGAATGTAACTGATCTGATACAATATAACTGGGCAGCTGAATGTAACTGGGCAGATGGAATGTAACTGGGCAGATGGAATGTAACTGGGCAGCTGAATGTAACTGGGCTGCTGAATGTAACTAGGCAGATATAATGTAACTGGGCAGATAGAGTGCAACTGGGCAGCTGAATGTAATTGGGCAGCTGAATGTAAATGGGCAGCTGAATGTAACTGGGCAGATAGAATGCAACTAGGCAGATAGAATGCAACTGGGCAGATAGAATGTAACTGGGCAGATAAGATTGTAATTGGGCAGATAAGATTGTAATTGGGCAGATAGTATGCAATTGGCCAGCTGAATGTTACCCGGCAGATAGAATATAAATGGGCAGCTGAATGTAACTGGGCAGCTGAATGTAACTGGGCAGCTAGAATGTAACAGGGCACATAGAATGTTACAGGGCACATAGAATGTTACAGGGCACATAGAATGTAACAGAGCAGATAGAATGTAACTGGGAAGATGGAATGTAACTGGGCAGATAAGATTGTAACTGGGCAGTTAAGATTGTAACTGGGCAGATAGAATGTAACTGGGCATATAGAATGTAACTGGGCAGATAAGATTGTAACTGGGCAGATAGAATGTAACTGGGCAGCTGAATGTAACTGGGCAGCTGAATGTAACTGGGCAGACAGAATGTAACAGGGCAGACAGAATGTAACAGGGCACATAGAATGTAACAGGGCACATAGGATGTAACAGGGCACATAAAATGTAACAGGGCAGACAGAATGTAACTGGCCAGTTGAATGTAACAGGGCAGCTGAATGTAACTGGGCAGCTGAATGTAAATGGGCAGCTGAATGTAAATGGGCAGCTGAATGTAACTGGGCAGATAGAATGCAACTAGGCAGATAGAATGCAACTGGGCAGATGGAATGTAACTGGGCAGATGGAATGTAACTGGGCAGATGGAATGTAACTGGGCAGATAAGATTGTAACTGGGCAGATAAGATTGTAACTGGGCATCTCAAATGTAACTGATCTGATAGAATTTAACTGGGAAGATGGAATGTAACTTGGCAGCTGAATGAAACTGGGCAGATCGAATGCAACTGGGCAGATAGAATGCAAATGGCCAGCTGAATGTAACTGATCTGATAGAATATAACTGGGCAGCTGAATGTAACTGGGCAGCTGAATGTAACTGGGCAGATGGAATGTAACAGGGCAGATGGAATGTAACTGGGCAGATGGAATTTAACTGGGCAGATAGAATGTAACTGGGCAGATGGAATGTAACTGGGCAGATAAGATTGTAATTGGGCAGATAAGATTGTAATTGGGCAGATAGTATGCAATTGGCCAGCTGAATGTTACCCGGCAGATAGAATATAAATGGGCAGCTGAATGTAACTGGGCAGCTGAATGTAACTGGGCAGCTAGAATGTAACAGGGCACATAGAATGTTACAGGGCACATAGAATGTTACAGGGCACATAGAATGTAACAGAGCAGATAGAATGTAACTGGGAAGATGGAATGTAACTGGGCAGATAAGATTGTAACTGGGCAGTTAAGATTGTAACTGGGCAGATAGAATGTAACTGGGCAGATGGAATGTAACTGGGCAGATGGAATGTAACTGGGCAGATGGAATGTAACAGGGCAGATGGAATGTAACTGGGCAGATGGAATTTAACTGGGCAGATAGAATGTAACTGGGCAGATGGAATGTAACTGGGCAGATGGAATGTAACTGTGAAGATGGAATGTAACTGTGAAGATGGAATGTAACTGGGCAGATAGAATGTAACTGGGCAGCTGAATGTAACTGGGAAGATGAAATGTAACTGCGAAGATGGAATGTAACTGGGAAGATGGAATGTAACTGGACAGCTGAATGTAACTGGGCAGAGAATGTAACTGGGCAGATAGAATATAACTGATCTGATAGAATGTAACTGGGCAGTTGAATGTAACTGGGCAGATAGAAGGTAACTGGGCAGATAGAATGTAACTGGGCAGAAAGAAAGTAACTGGCCAGATATAATGTAACTGGGCAGTTGAATGTAACTGGGCAGATAGAATGTAACGGGGCAGATGGAATGTAACTGGGAAGATGGAATGTAACTGGGAAGATGGAATGTAACTGGGCAGCTGAATGTAACTGGGCAGCTGAATGCAACTGGCCAGCTGAATGTTACACGGCAGATAGAATGTAACTGGGCAGATAGAATGCAATGGGGCAGCTGAATGTAACTGATCTGATAGAATATAACTGGGCAGCTGAATGTAACTGGGCAGCTGAATGTAACTGGGCAGATAGAATGTAACATGGCAGATAGAATGTAACTGGGCAGATAAGATTGTAATTGGGCAGATAAGATTGTAATTGGGCAGATAGTATGCAATTGGCCAGCTGAATGTTACTCGGCAGATAGAATATAAATGGGCAGCTGAATGTAACTGGGCAGATGGAATGTAACTGGGCTGATGGAATGTAACTGTGAAGATGGAATGTAACTGTGAAGATGGAATGTAACTGGGCAGATAGAATGTAACTGGGCAGCTGAATGTAACTGGGCTGCTGAATGTAACTAGGCAGATATAATGTAACTGGGCAGATAGAATGTAACTGGGCAGATAGAATGCTATGGGGCAGCTGAGTGTAACTGATCTGATAGAATATAATTGGGCAGCTGAATGTAACTGGGCAGATAGAATGTAACATGGCAGATAGAATGTAACTGGGCAGATAAGATTGTAACTGGGCAGATAAGATTGTAATTGGGCAGATAAGATTGTAATTGGGCAGATAAGATTGTAACTGGGCAGATAAGATTGTAATTGGGCAGATAAGATTGTAATTGGGCAGATAAGATTGTAATTGGGCAGATAGAATGTAACTGGGCAGATAGAATGTAACTGGGCAGATAAGATTGTAACTGGGCAGATAAGATTGTAATTGGGCAGATAAGATTGTAACTGGCCAGATAGAATGTAACTGGGCAGATAGAATGTAATTGGGCAGATAGAATGTAAGTGGGCAGAGAGAATGTAACTGGGCAGATAGAATGTAACTGGGCAGCTGAAAGTAACTGTGCAGATATTATGTAACTGGGCAGCTGAATGTAACTGGGCAGATCGAATGTAACTGGGCAGATCGAATGTTACTGGGCAGGTAGAATGCAACTGGGCTTATAGAATGTAACTGGGCAACTGAATGTAACTGGGCAGGTAGAATGCAACTGGGCAGCTGAATGTAACTGGGCAGCTGAATGTAACTGGGCAGCTGAATGTAACTGGGCAGATAGAATGCAACTGGTCAGAGAGAATGCAACTGGCCAGCTGAATGTTACTCGGCAGATAGAATGTAACTGGGCAGATAGAATGCAATGGGGCAGCTGAATGTAACTGATCTGATACAATATAACTGGGCAGCTGAATGTAACTGGGCAGATGGAATGTAACTGGGCAGATGGAATGTAACTGGGCAGCTGAATGTAACTGGGCTGCTGAATGTAACTAGGCAGATATAATGTAACTGGGCAGATAGAGTGCAACTGGGCAGCTGAATGTAATTGGGCAGCTGAATGTAAATGGGCAGCTGAATGTAACTGGGCAGATAGAATGCAACTAGGCAGATAGAATGCAACTGGGCAGATAGAATGTAACTGGGCAGATAAGATTGTAATTGGGCAGATAAGATTGTAATTGGGCAGATAGTATGCAATTGGCCAGCTGAATGTTACCCGGCAGATAGAATATAAATGGGCAGCTGAATGTAACTGGGCAGCTGAATGTAACTGGGCAGCTAGAATGTAACAGGGCACATAGAATGTTACAGGGCACATAGAATGTTACAGGGCACATAGAATGTAACAGAGCAGATAGAATGTAACTGGGAAGATGGAATGTAACTGGGCAGATAAGATTGTAACTGGGCAGTTAAGATTGTAACTGGGCAGATAGAATGTAACTGGGCATATAGAATGTAACTGGGCAGATAAGATTGTAACTGGGCAGATAGAATGTAACTGGGCAGCTGAATGTAACTGGGCAGCTGAATGTAACTGGGCAGACAGAATGTAACAGGGCAGACAGAATGTAACAGGGCACATAGAATGTAACAGGGCACATAGGATGTAACAGGGCACATAAAATGTAACAGGGCAGACAGAATGTAACTGGCCAGTTGAATGTAACAGGGCAGCTGAATGTAACTGGGCAGCTGAATGTAAATGGGCAGCTGAATGTAAATGGGCAGCTGAATGTAACTGGGCAGATAGAATGCAACTAGGCAGATAGAATGCAACTGGGCAGATGGAATGTAACTGGGCAGATGGAATGTAACTGGGCAGATGGAATGTAACTGGGCAGATAAGATTGTAACTGGGCAGATAAGATTGTAACTGGGCATCTCAAATGTAACTGATCTGATAGAATTTAACTGGGAAGATGGAATGTAACTTGGCAGCTGAATGAAACTGGGCAGATCGAATGCAACTGGGCAGATAGAATGCAAATGGCCAGCTGAATGTAACTGATCTGATAGAATATAACTGGGCAGCTGAATGTAACTGGGCAGCTGAATGTAACTGGGCAGATGGAATGTAACAGGGCAGATGGAATGTAACTGGGCAGATGGAATTTAACTGGGCAGATAGAATGTAACTGGGCAGATGGAATGTAACTGGGCAGATAAGATTGTAATTGGGCAGATAAGATTGTAATTGGGCAGATAGTATGCAATTGGCCAGCTGAATGTTACCCGGCAGATAGAATATAAATGGGCAGCTGAATGTAACTGGGCAGCTGAATGTAACTGGGCAGCTAGAATGTAACAGGGCACATAGAATGTTACAGGGCACATAGAATGTTACAGGGCACATAGAATGTAACAGAGCAGATAGAATGTAACTGGGAAGATGGAATGTAACTGGGCAGATAAGATTGTAACTGGGCAGTTAAGATTGTAACTGGGCAGATAGAATGTAACTGGGCAGATGGAATGTAACTGGGCAGATGGAATGTAACTGGGCAGATGGAATGTAACAGGGCAGATGGAATGTAACTGGGCAGATGGAATTTAACTGGGCAGATAGAATGTAACTGGGCAGATGGAATGTAACTGGGCAGATGGAATGTAACTGTGAAGATGGAATGTAACTGTGAAGATGGAATGTAACTGGGCAGATAGAATGTAACTGGGCAGCTGAATGTAACTGGGAAGATGAAATGTAACTGCGAAGATGGAATGTAACTGGGAAGATGGAATGTAACTGGACAGCTGAATGTAACTGGGCAGAGAATGTAACTGGGCAGATAGAATATAACTGATCTGATAGAATGTAACTGGGCAGTTGAATGTAACTGGGCAGATAGAAGGTAACTGGGCAGATAGAATGTAACTGGGCAGAAAGAAAGTAACTGGCCAGATATAATGTAACTGGGCAGTTGAATGTAACTGGGCAGATAGAATGTAACGGGGCAGATGGAATGTAACTGGGAAGATGGAATGTAACTGGGAAGATGGAATGTAACTGGGCAGCTGAATGTAACTGGGCAGCTGAATGCAACTGGCCAGCTGAATGTTACACGGCAGATAGAATGTAACTGGGCAGATAGAATGCAATGGGGCAGCTGAATGTAACTGATCTGATAGAATATAACTGGGCAGCTGAATGTAACTGGGCAGCTGAATGTAACTGGGCAGATAGAATGTAACATGGCAGATAGAATGTAACTGGGCAGATAAGATTGTAATTGGGCAGATAAGATTGTAATTGGGCAGATAAGATTGTAACTGGGCAGATAAGATTGTAATTGGGCAGATAGAATGTAACTGGGCAGATAAGATTGTAACTGGGCAGATAAGATTGTAATTGGGCAGATAAGATTGTAACTGGCCAGATAGAATGTAACTGGGCAGATAGAATGTAACTGGGCAGATAGAATGTAAGTGGGCAGAGAGAATGTAACTGGGCAGATAGAATGTAACTGGGCAGCTGAAAGTAACTGGGCAGATATTATGTAACTGGGCAGCTGAATGTAACTGGGCAGATCGAATGTAACTGGGCAGATCGAATGTTACTGGGCAGGTAGAATGCAACTGGGCATATAGAATGTAACTGGGCAACTGAATGTAACTGGGCAGGTAGAATGCAACTGGGCAGCTGAATGTAACTGGGCAGCTGAATGTAACTGGGCAGCTGAATGCAACTGGGCAGATAGAATGCAACTGGTCAGATAGAATGCAACTGGTCAGATAGAATGCAACTGGCCAGCTGAATGTTACTCGGCAGATAGAATGTAACTGGGCAGATAGTATGCAATGGGGCAGCTGAATGTAACTGATCTGATACAATATAACTGGGCAGCTGAATGTAACTGGGCAGCTGAATGTAACTGGGCAGATGGAATGTAACTGGGCAGATGGAATGTAACTGGGCAGATGGAATATAACTGGGCAGATAAAATGTAACTGGGCAGATGGAATGTAACTGGGCTGATGGAATGTAACTGTGAAGATGGAATGTAACTGTGAAGATGGAATGTAACTGGGCAGCTGAATGTAACTGGGCAGCTGAATGTAACTAGGCAGATATAATGTAACTGGGCAGATAGAGTGCAACTGGGCAGCTGAATGTAAATGGGCAGCTGAATGTAAATGGGCAGCTGAATGTAACTGGGCAGATAGAATGCAACTAGGCAGATAGAATGCAACTGGGCAGATAGAATGTAACTGGGCAGATAAGATTGTAATTGGGCAGATAAGATTGTAATTGGGCAGATAGTATGCCATTGGCCAGCTGAATGTTACTCGGCAGATAGAATATAAATGGGCAGCTGAATGTCACTGGGCAGCTGAATGTAACTGGGCAGCTGAATGCAACTCGCCAGCTGAATGTTACAAGGCAGATAGAATGAAACTGGGCAGATAGAATGCAATGGGGCAGCTGAGTGTAACTGATCTGATAGAATATAACTGGGCAGCTGAATGTAACTGGGCAGCTGAATGTAACTGGGCAGATAGAATATAACATGGCAGATAGAATGTAACTGGGCAGATAAGATTGTAACTGGGCAGATAAGATTGTAATTGGGCAGATAGTATGCAATTGGCCAGCTGAATGTTACTCGGCAGATAGAATATAAATGGGCAGCTGAATGTAACTGGGCAGCTGAATGTAACTGGGCAGCTGAATGTAACTGGGCAGATAGAATATAACATGGCAGATAGAATGTAACTGGGCAGATAAGATTGTAACTGGGCAGATAAGATTGTAATTGGGCAGATAGTATGCAATTGGCCAGCTGAATGTTACTCGGCAGATAGAATATAAATGGGCAGCTGAATGTAACTGGGCAGCTGAATGTAACTGGGCAGCTGAATGTAACTGGGCAGCTGAATGCAACTGGCCAGCTGAATGTTACAAGGCAGATAGAATGTAACTGGGCAGATAGAATGCAATGGGGCAGCTGAGTGTAACTGATCTGATAGAATATAACTGGGCAGCTGAATGTAACTGGGCAGCTGAATGTAAGTGGGCAGATAGAATATAACATGGCAGATAGAATGTAACTGGGCAGATAAGATTGTAACTGGGCAGATAGAATATAACTGGGCAGATAGAATGTAAGTGGGCAGAGAGAATGTAACTGGGCAGATAGAATGTAACTGGGCAGCTGAAAGTAACTGGGCAGATATTATGTAACTGGGCAGCTGAATGTAACTGGGCAGATCGAATGTAACTGGGCAGATCGAATGTTACTGGGCAGGTAGAATGCAACTGGGCTTATAGAATGTAACTGGGCAACTGAATGTAACTGGGCAGGTAGAATGCAACTGGGCAGCTGAATGTAACTCGGCAGATAGAATGTAACTGGGCAGATAGTATGCAATGGGGCAGCTGAATGTAACTGATCTGATACAATATAACTGGGCAGCTGAATGTAACTGGGCAGCTGAATGTAACTGGGCAGATGGAATGTAACTGGGCAGATGGAATGTAACTGGGCAGATGGAATATAACTGGGCAGATAAAATGTAACTGGGCAGATGGAATGTAACTGGGAGGATGGAATGTAACTGTGAAGATGGAATGTAACTGTGAAGATGGAATGTAACTGGGCAGCTGAATGTAACTGGGCAGCTGAATGTAACTAGGCAGATATAATGTAACTGGGCAGATAGAGTGCAACTGGGCAGCTGAATGTAAATGGGCAGCTGAATGTAAATGGGCAGCTGAATGTAACTGGGCAGATAGAATGCAACTAGGCAGATAGAATGCAACTGGGCAGATAGAATGTAACTGGGCAGATAAGATTGTAATTGGGCAGATAAGATTGTAATTGGGCAGATAGTATGCCATTGGCCAGCTGAATGTTACTCGGCAGATAGAATATAAATGGGCAGCTGAATGTCACTGGGCAGCTGAATGTAACTGGGCAGCTGAATGCAACTCGCCAGCTGAATGTTACAAGGCAGATAGAATGAAACTGGGCAGATAGAATGCAATGGGGCAGCTGAGTGTAACTGATCTGATAGAATATAACTGGGCAGCTGAATGTAACTGGGCAGCTGAATGTAACTGGGCAGATAGAATATAACATGGCAGATAGAATGTAACTGGGCAGATAAGATTGTAACTGGGCAGATAAGATTGTAATTGGGCAGATAGTATGCAATTGGCCAGCTGAATGTTACTCGGCAGATAGAATATAAATGGGCAGCTGAATGTAACTGGGCAGCTGAATGTAACTGGGCAGCTGAATGTAACTGGGCAGATAGAATATAACATGGCAGATAGAATGTAACTGGGCAGATAAGATTGTAACTGGGCAGATAAGATTGTAATTGGGCAGATAGTATGCAATTGGCCAGCTGAATGTTACTCGGCAGATAGAATATAAATGGGCAGCTGAATGTAACTGGGCAGCTGAATGTAACTGGGCAGCTGAATGTAACTGGGCAGCTGAATGCAACTGGCCAGCTGAATGTTACAAGGCAGATAGAATGTAACTGGGCAGATAGAATGCAATGGGGCAGCTGAGTGTAACTGATCTGATAGAATATAACTGGGCAGCTGAATGTAACTGGGCAGCTGAATGTAACTGGGCAGATAGAATATAACATGGCAGATAGAATGTAACTGGGCAGATAAGATTGTAACTGGGCAGATAGAATATAACTGGGCAGATAGAATGTAAGTGGGCAGAGAGAATGTAACTGGGCAGATAGAATGTAACTGGGCAGCTGAAAGTAACTGGGCAGATATTATGTAACTGGGCAGCTGAATGTAACTGGGCAGATCGAATGTAACTGGGCAGATCGAATGTTACTGGGCAGGTAGAATGCAACTGGGCTTATAGAATGTAACTGGGCAACTGAATGTAACTGGGCAGGTAGAATGCAACTGGGCAGCTGAATGTAACTGGGCAGCTGAATGTAACTGGGCAGCTGAATGTAACTGGGCAGATAGAATGCAACTGGTCAGAGAGAATGCAACTGGTCAGATAGAATGCAATGGGGCAGCTGAATGTAACTGATCTGATACAATATAACTTGGCAGCTGAATGTAACTGGGCAGATGGAATGTAACTGGGCAGATGGAATGTAACTGGGCAGATGGAATGTAACTGGGCAGATAGAATGTAACTGGGCAGATGGAATGTAACTGGGCTGATGGAATGTAACTGTGAAGATGGAATGTCACTGTGAAGATGGAATGTAACTGGGCAGATAGAATGTAACTGGGCAGCTGAATGTAACTGGGCTGCTGAATGTAACTAGGCAGATATAATGTAACTGGGCAGATAGAGTGCAACTGGGCAGCTGAATGTAATTGGGCAGCTGAATGTAAATGGGCAGCTGAATGTAACTGGGCAGATAGAATGCAACTAGGCAGATAGAATGCAACTGGGCAGATAGAATGTAACTGGGCAGATAAGATTGTAATTGGGCAGATAAGATTGTAATTGGGCAGATAGTATGCAATTGGCCAGCTGAATGTTACCCGGCAGATAGAATATAAATGGGCAGCTGAATGTAACTGGGCAGCTGAATGTAACTGGGCAGCTAGAATGTAACAGGGCACATAGAATGTTACAGGGCACATAGAATGTTACAGGGCACATAGAATGTAACAGAGCAGATAGAATGTAACTGGGAAGATGGAATGTAACTGGGCAGATAAGATTGTAACTGGGCAGTTAAGATTGTAACTGGGCAGATAGAATGTAACTGGGCAGATAGAATGTAACTGGGCAGATAAGATTGTAACTGGGCAGATAGAATGTAACTGGGCAGCTGAATGTACCTGGGCAGCTGAATGTAACTGGGCAGACAGAATGTAACAGGGCAGACAGAATGTAACAGGGCACATAGAATGTAACAGGGCACATAGGATGTAACAGGGCACATAGAATGTAACAGGGCAGACAGAATGTAACTGGCCAGTTGAATGTAACAGGGCAGCTGAATGTAACTGGGCAGCTGAATGTAAATGGGTAGCTGAATGTAAATGGGCAGCTGAATGTAACTGGGCAGATAGAATGCAACTAGGCAGATAGAATGCAACTCGGCAGATAGAATGTAACTGGGCAGATGGAATGTAACTGGGCAGATGGAATGTAACTGGGCAGATAAGATTGTAACTGGGCAGATAAGATTGTAACTGGGCATCTCGAATGTAACTGATCTGATAGAATTTAACTGGGAAGATGGAATGTAACTGGGCAGCTGAATGAAACTAGGCAGATCGAATGCAACTGGACAGCTGAATGTAACTGGGCAGAGAATGTAACTGGGCAGATAGAATATAACTGATCTGATAGAATATAACTGGGCAGTTGAATGTAACTGGGCAGATAGAAGGTAACTGGGCAGATAGAATGTAACTGGGCAGAAAGAAAGTAACTGGCCAGATATAATGTAACTGGGCAGTTGAATGTAACTGGGCAGATAGAATGTAACGGGGCAGATGGAATGTAACTGGGAAGATGGAATGTAACTGGGAAGATGGAATGTAACTGGGCAGCTGAATGTAACTGGGCAGCTGAATGCAACTGGCCAGCTTAATGTTACACGGCAGATAGAATGTAACTGGGCAGCTGAATGTAACTGGGCAGCTGAATGTAACTGGGCAGATAGAATGTAACATGGCAGATAGAATGTAACTGGGCAGATAAGATTGTAATTGGGCAGATAAGATTGTAATTGGGCAGATAAGATTGTAACTGGGCAGATAAGATTGTAATTGGGCAGATAGAATGTAACTGGGCAGATAAGATTGTAACTGGGCAGATAAGATTGTAATTGGGCAGATAAGATTGTAACTGGGCAGATAGAATGTAACTGGGCAGATAGAATGTAAGTGGGCAGAGAGAATGTAACTGGGCAGATAGAATGTAACTGGGCAGCTGAAAGTAACTGGGCAGATATTATGTAACTGTGCAGCTGAATGTAACTGGGCAGATCGAATGTAACTGGGCAGATCGAATGTTACTGGGCAGGTAGAATGCAACTGGGCAGCTGAATGTAACTGGGCAGCTGAATGTAACTGGGCAGCTGAATGCAACTGGGCAGATAGAATGCAACTGGTCAGATAGAATGCAACTGGTCAGATAGAATGCAACTGGCCAGCTGAATGTTACTCGGCAGATAGAATGTAACTGGGCAGATAGAATGCAATGGGGCAGCTAAATGTAACTGATCTGATACAATATAACTGGGCAGCTGAATGTAACTGGGCAGCTGAATCTAACTGGGCAGATGGAATGTAACTGGGCAGATGGAATGTAACTGGGCAGATGGAATGTAACTGGGCAGATAGAATGTAACTGGGCAGATGGAATGTAACTGGGCTGATGGAATGTAACTGTGAAGATGGAATGTAACTGTGAAGGTGGAATGTAACTGGGCAGATAGAATGTAACTGGGCAGCTGAATGTAACTGGGCTGCTGAATGTAACTAGGCAGATATAATGTAACTGGGCAGATAGAGTGCAACTGGGCAGCTGAATGTAAATGGGCAGCTGAATGTAAATGGGCAGCTGAATGTAACTGGGCAGATAGAATGCAACTAGGCAGATAGAATGCAACTGGGCAGATAGAATGTAACTGGGCACATAAGATTGTAATTGGGCAGATAAGATTGTAATTGGGCAGATAGTATGCAATTGGCCAGCTGAATGTTACTCGGCAGATAGAATATAAATGGGCAGCTGAATGTAACTGGGCAGCTGAATGTAACTGGGCAGCTGAATGCAACTGGCCAGCTGAATGTTACAAGGCAGATAGAATGTAACTGGGCAGATAGAATGCAATGGGGCAGCTGAGTGTAACTGATCTGATAGAATATAACTGGGCAGCTGAATGTAACTGGGCAGCTGAATGTAACTGGGCAGATAGAATGTAACATGGCAGATAGAATGTAACTGGGCAGATAAGATTGTAATTGGGCAGATAAGATTGTAATTGGGCAGATAAGATTGTAATTGGGCAGATAGAATGTAACTGGGCAGATAGAATGTAACTGGGCAGATAAGATTGTAACTGGGCAGATAAGATTGCAATTGGGCAGATAAGATTGTAACTGGCCAGATAGAATGTAACTGGGCAGATAGAATGTAAGTGGGCAGATAGAATGTAAGTGGGCAGAGAGAATGTTACTGGGCAGATAGAATGTAACTGGGCAGCTGAAAGTAACTGGGCAGATATTATGTAACTGGGCAGCTGAATGTAACTGGGCAGATCGAATGTAACTGGGCAGATCGAATGTTACTGGGCAGGTAGAATGCAACTGGGCAGCTGAATGTAACTGGGCAGCTGAATGCAACTGGGAAGATAGAATGCAACTGGTCAGAGAGAATGCAACTGGTCAGATAGAATGCAACTGGCCAGCTGAATGTTACTCGGCAGATAGAATGTAACTGGGCAGATAGAATGCAATGGGGCAGCTGAATGTAACTGATCTGATACAATATAACTGGGCAGCTGAATGTAACTGGGCAGCTGAATGTAACTGGGCAGATGGAATGTAACTGGGCAGATGGAATGTAACTGGGCAGATAGAATGTAACTGGGCAGATGGAATGTAACTGGGCTGATGGAATGTAACTGTGAAGATGGAATGTAACTGTGAAGATGGAATGTAACTGGGCAGATAGAATGTAACTGGGCAGCTGAATGTAACTGGGCTGCTGAATGTAACTAGGCAGATATAATGTAACTGGGCAGATAGAGTGCAACTGGGCAGCTGAATGTAATTGGGCAGCTGAATGTAAATGGGCAGCTGAATGTAACTGGGCAGCTGAATGTAACTGGGCAGCTGAATGTAACTGGGCAGATAGAATATAACATGGCAGATAGAATGTAACTGGGCAGATAAGATTGTAACTGGGCAGATAAGATTGTAATTGGGCAGATAGTATGCAATTGGCCAGCTGAATGTTACTCGGCAGATAGAATATAAATGGGCAGCTGAATGTAACTGGGCAGCTGAATGTAACTGGGCAGCTGAATGTAACTGGGCAGCTGAATGCAACTGGCCAGCTGAATGTTACAAGGCAGATAGAATGTAACTGGGCAGATAGAATGCAATGGGGCAGCTGAGTGTAACTGATCTGATAGAATATAACTGGGCAGCTGAATGTAACTGGGCAGCTGAATGTAACTGGGCAGATAGAATATAACATGGCAGATAGAATGTAACTGGGCAGATAAGATTGTAACTGGGCAGATAGAATATAACTGGGCAGATAGAATGTAAGTGGGCAGAGAGAATGTAACTGGGCAGATAGAATGTAACTGGGCAGCTGAAAGTAACTGGGCAGATATTATGTAACTGGGCAGCTGAATGTAACTGGGCAGATCGAATGTAACTGGGCAGATCGAATGTTACTGGGCAGGTAGAATGCAACTGGGCTTATAGAATGTAACTGGGCAACTGAATGTAACTGGGCAGGTAGAATGCAACTGGGCAGCTGAATGTAACTGGGCAGCTGAATGTAACTGGGCAGCTGAATGTAACTGGGCAGATAGAATGCAACTGGTCAGAGAGAATGCAACTGGTCAGATAGAATGCAATGGGGCAGCTGAATGTAACTGATCTGATACAATATAACTTGGCAGCTGAATGTAACTGGGCAGATGGAATGTAACTGGGCAGATGGAATGTAACTGGGCAGATGGAATGTAACTGGGCAGATAGAATGTAACTGGGCAGATGGAATGTAACTGGGCTGATGGAATGTAACTGTGAAGATGGAATGTCACTGTGAAGATGGAATGTAACTGGGCAGATAGAATGTAACTGGGCAGCTGAATGTAACTGGGCTGCTGAATGTAACTAGGCAGATATAATGTAACTGGGCAGATAGAGTGCAACTGGGCAGCTGAATGTAATTGGGCAGCTGAATGTAAATGGGCAGCTGAATGTAACTGGGCAGATAGAATGCAACTAGGCAGATAGAATGCAACTGGGCAGATAGAATGTAACTGGGCAGATAAGATTGTAATTGGGCAGATAAGATTGTAATTGGGCAGATAGTATGCAATTGGCCAGCTGAATGTTACCCGGCAGATAGAATATAAATGGGCAGCTGAATGTAACTGGGCAGCTGAATGTAACTGGGCAGCTAGAATGTAACAGGGCACATAGAATGTTACAGGGCACATAGAATGTTACAGGGCACATAGAATGTAACAGAGCAGATAGAATGTAACTGGGAAGATGGAATGTAACTGGGCAGATAAGATTGTAACTGGGCAGTTAAGATTGTAACTGGGCAGATAGAATGTAACTGGGCAGATAGAATGTAACTGGGCAGATAAGATTGTAACTGGGCAGATAGAATGTAACTGGGCAGCTGAATGTACCTGGGCAGCTGAATGTAACTGGGCAGACAGAATGTAACAGGGCAGACAGAATGTAACAGGGCACATAGAATGTAACAGGGCACATAGGATGTAACAGGGCACATAGAATGTAACAGGGCAGACAGAATGTAACTGGCCAGTTGAATGTAACAGGGCAGCTGAATGTAACTGGGCAGCTGAATGTAAATGGGTAGCTGAATGTAAATGGGCAGCTGAATGTAACTGGGCAGATAGAATGCAACTAGGCAGATAGAATGCAACTCGGCAGATAGAATGTAACTGGGCAGATGGAATGTAACTGGGCAGATGGAATGTAACTGGGCAGATAAGATTGTAACTGGGCAGATAAGATTGTAACTGGGCATCTCGAATGTAACTGATCTGATAGAATTTAACTGGGAAGATGGAATGTAACTGGGCAGCTGAATGAAACTAGGCAGATCGAATGCAACTGGACAGCTGAATGTAACTGGGCAGAGAATGTAACTGGGCAGATAGAATATAACTGATCTGATAGAATATAACTGGGCAGTTGAATGTAACTGGGCAGATAGAAGGTAACTGGGCAGATAGAATGTAACTGGGCAGAAAGAAAGTAACTGGCCAGATATAATGTAACTGGGCAGTTGAATGTAACTGGGCAGATAGAATGTAACGGGGCAGATGGAATGTAACTGGGAAGATGGAATGTAACTGGGAAGATGGAATGTAACTGGGCAGCTGAATGTAACTGGGCAGCTGAATGCAACTGGCCAGCTTAATGTTACACGGCAGATAGAATGTAACTGGGCAGCTGAATGTAACTGGGCAGCTGAATGTAACTGGGCAGATAGAATGTAACATGGCAGATAGAATGTAACTGGGCAGATAAGATTGTAATTGGGCAGATAAGATTGTAATTGGGCAGATAAGATTGTAACTGGGCAGATAAGATTGTAATTGGGCAGATAGAATGTAACTGGGCAGATAAGATTGTAACTGGGCAGATAAGATTGTAATTGGGCAGATAAGATTGTAACTGGGCAGATAGAATGTAACTGGGCAGATAGAATGTAAGTGGGCAGAGAGAATGTAACTGGGCAGATAGAATGTAACTGGGCAGCTGAAAGTAACTGGGAAGATATTATGTAACTGTGCAGCTGAATGTAACTGGGCAGATCGAATGTAACTGGGCAGATCGAATGTTACTGGGCAGGTAGAATGCAACTGGGCAGCTGAATGTAACTGGGCAGCTGAATGTAACTGGGCAGCTGAATGCAACTGGGCAGATAGAATGCAACTGGTCAGATAGAATGCAACTGGTCAGATAGAATGCAACTGGCCAGCTGAATGTTACTCGGCAGATAGAATGTAACTGGGCAGATAGAATGCAATGGGGCAGCTAAATGTAACTGATCTGATACAATATAACTGGGCAGCTGAATGTAACTGGGCAGCTGAATCTAACTGGGCAGATGGAATGTAACTGGGCAGATGGAATGTAACTGGGCAGATGGAATGTAACTGGGCAGATAGAATGTAACTGGGCAGATGGAATGTAACTGGGCTGATGGAATGTAACTGTGAAGATGGAATGTAACTGTGAAGGTGGAATGTAACTGGGCAGATAGAATGTAACTGGGCAGCTGAATGTAACTGGGCTGCTGAATGTAACTAGGCAGATATAATGTAACTGGGCAGATAGAGTGCAACTGGGCAGCTGAATGTAAATGGGCAGCTGAATGTAAATGGGCAGCTGAATGTAACTGGGCAGATAGAATGCAACTAGGCAGATAGAATGCAACTGGGCAGATAGAATGTAACTGGGCACATAAGATTGTAATTGGGCAGATAAGATTGTAATTGGGCAGATAGTATGCAATTGGCCAGCTGAATGTTACTCGGCAGATAGAATATAAATGGGCAGCTGAATGTAACTGGGCAGCTGAATGTAACTGGGCAGCTGAATGCAACTGGCCAGCTGAATGTTACAAGGCAGATAGAATGTAACTGGGCAGATAGAATGCAATGGGGCAGCTGAGTGTAACTGATCTGATAGAATATAACTGGGCAGCTGAATGTAACTGGGCAGCTGAATGTAACTGGGCAGATAGAATGTAACATGGCAGATAGAATGTAACTGGGCAGATAAGATTGTAATTGGGCAGATAAGATTGTAATTGGGCAGATAAGATTGTAATTGGGCAGATAGAATGTAACTGGGCAGATAGAATGTAACTGGGCAGATAAGATTGTAACTGGGCAGATAAGATTGCAATTGGGCAGATAAGATTGTAACTGGCCAGATAGAATGTAACTGGGCAGATAGAATGTAAGTGGGCAGATAGAATGTAAGTGGGCAGAGAGAATGTTACTGGGCAGATAGAATGTAACTGGGCAGCTGAAAGTAACTGGGCAGATATTATGTAACTGGGCAGCTGAATGTAACTGGGCAGATCGAATGTAACTGGGCAGATCGAATGTTACTGGGCAGGTAGAATGCAACTGGGCAGCTGAATGTAACTGGGCAGCTGAATGCAACTGGGAAGATAGAATGCAACTGGTCAGAGAGAATGCAACTGGTCAGATAGAATGCAACTGGCCAGCTGAATGTTACTCGGCAGATAGAATGTAACTGGGCAGATAGAATGCAATGGGGCAGCTGAATGTAACTGATCTGATACAATATAACTGGGCAGCTGAATGTAACTGGGCAGCTGAATGTAACTGGGCAGATGGAATGTAACTGGGCAGATGGAATGTAACTGGGCAGATAGAATGTAACTGGGCAGATGGAATGTAACTGGGCTGATGGAATGTAACTGTGAAGATGGAATGTAACTGTGAAGATGGAATGTAACTGGGCAGATAGAATGTAACTGGGCAGCTGAATGTAACTGGGCTGCTGAATGTAACTAGGCAGATATAATGTAACTGGGCAGATAGAGTGCAACTGGGCAGCTGAATGTAATTGGGCAGCTGAATGTAAATGGGCAGCTGAATGTAACTGGGCAGATAGAATGCTACTAGGCAGATAGAATGCAACTGGGCAGATAGAATGTAACTGGGCAGATAAGATTGTAATTGGGCAGATAAGATTGTAATTGGGCAGATAGTATGCAATTGGCCAGCTGAATGTTACCCGTCAGATAGAATATAAATGGGCAGCTGAATGTAACTGGGCAGCTGAATGTAACTGGGCAGCTAGAATGTAACAGGGCACATAAAATGTTACAGGGCACATAGAATGTTACAGGGCACATAGAATGTAACAGAGCAGATAGAATGTAACTGGGAAGATGGAATGTAACTGGGCAGATAAGATTGTAACTGGGCAGTTAAGATTGTAACTGGGCAGATAGAATGTAACTGGGCAGATAGAATGTAACTGGGCAGATAAGATTGTAACTGGGCAGATAGAATGTAACTGGGCAGCTGAATGTAACTGGGCAGCTGAATGTAACTGGGCAGACAGAATGTAACAGGGCACATAGAATGTAACAGGGCACATAGGATGTAACAGGGCACATAGAATGTAACAGGGCAGACAGAATGTAACTGGCCAGTTGAATGTAACAGGGCAGCTGAATGTAACTGGGCAGCTGAATGTAAATGGGCAGCTGAATGTAAATGGGCAGCTGAATGTAACTGGGCAGATAGAATGCAACTAGGCAGATAGAATGTAACTGGGCAGATAGAATGTAACTGGGCAGATGGAATGTAACTGGGCAGATGGAATGTAACTGGGCAGATAAGATTGTAACTGGGCATCTCGAATGTAACTGATCTGATAGAATTTAACTGGGAAGATGGAATGTAACTGGGCAGCTGAATGAAACTGGGCAGATCGAATGCAACTGGGCAGATAGAATGCAAATGGCCAGCTGAATGTAACTGATCTGATAGAATATAACTGGGCAGCTGAATGTAACTGGGCAGCTGAATGTAACTGGGCAGAACGAATGTAACTGGGCTGATGGAATGTAACTGTGAAGACGGAATGTAACTGTGAAGATGGAATGTAACTGGGCAGATAGAATGTAACTGGGCAGCTGAATGTAACTGGGCAGCTGAATGTAACTAGGCAGATATAATGTAACTGGGCAGATGGAGTGAAACTGGGCAGCTGAATGTAACTGGGAAGATGAAATGTAACTGCGAAGATGGAATGTAACTGGGAAGATGGAATGTAACTGGACAGCTGAATGTAACTGGGCAGAGAATGTAACTGGGCAGATAGAATATAACTGATCTGATAGAATGTAACTGGGCAGTTGAATGTAACTGGGCAGATAGAAGGTAACTGGGCAGATAGACTGTAACTGGGCAGAAAGGAAGTAACTGGCCAGATATAATGTAACTGGGCAGTTGAATGTAACTGGGCAGATAGAATGTAATGGGGCAGATGGAATGTAACTGGGAAGATGGAATGTAACTGGGAAGATGGAATGTAACTGGGCAGCTGAATGTAACTGGGCAGCTGAATGCAACTGGCCAGCTGAATGTTACACGGCAGATAGAATGTAACTGGGCAGATAGAATGCAATGGGGCAGCTGAATGTAACTGATCTGATAGAATATAACTGGGCAGCTGAATGTAACTGGGCAGCTGAATGTAACTGGGCAGCTGAATGTAACTGGGCAGATAGAATGTAACATGGCAGATAGAATGTAACTGGGCAGATAAGATTGTAATTGGGCAGATAAGATTGTAATTGGGCAGATAAGATTGTAACTGGCCAGATAGAATGTAACTGGGCAGATAGAATGTAACTGGGCAGATAGAATGCAATGGGGCAGCTGAGTGTAACTGATCTGATAGAATATAACTGGGCAGCTGAATGTAACTGGGCAGCTGAATGTTACTCGACAGATAGAATGTAACTGGGCAGATAGAATGTAACTGGGCAGATAAGATTGTAATTGGGCAGATAAGATTATAATTGGGCAGATAAGATTGTAACTGGGCAGATAAGATTGTAATTGGGCAGATAGAATGTAACTGGGCAGATAAGATTGTAACTGGGCAGATAAGATTGTAATTGGGTAGATAAGATTGTAACTGGCCAGATAGAATGTAAGTGGGCAGAGAGAATGTAACTGGGCAGATAGAATGTAACTGGGCAGCTGAATGTAACTGGGCAGATCGAATGTAACTGGGCAGATCGAATGTTACTGGGCAGGTAGAATGCAACTGGGCATATAGAATGTAACTGGGCAACTGAATGTAACTGGGCAGGTAGAATGCAACTGGGCAGCTGAATGTAACTGGGCAGCTGAATGTAACTGGGCAGCTGAATGCAACTGGGCAGATAGAATGCAACTGGTCAGATAGAATGCAACTGGTCAGATAGAATGCAACTGGCCAGCTGAATGTTACTCGGCAGATAGAATGTAACTGGGCAGATAGAATGCAATGGGGCAGCTGAATGTAACTGATCTGATACAATATAACTGGGCAGCTGAATGTAACTGGGCAGCTGAATGTTACTGGGCAGATGGAATGTAACTGGGCAGATGGAATGTAACTGGGCAGATGGAATGTAACTGGGCAGATAGAATGTAACTGGGCAGATGGAATGTAACTGGGCTGATGGAATGTAACTGTGAAGATGGAATGTAACTGTGAAAATGGAATGTAACTGGGCAGATAGAATGTAACTGGGCAGCTGAATGTAACTGGGCAGCTGAATGTAACTAGGCAGATATAATGTAACTGGGCAGATAGAGTGCAACTGGGCAGCTGAATGTAAATGGGCAGCTGAATGTAAATGGGCAGCTGAATGTAACTGGGCAGATAGAATGCAACTTGGCAGATAGAATGCAACTGGGCAGATAGAATGTAACTGGGCAGATAAGATTGTAATTGGGCAGATAAGATTGTAATTGGGCAGATAGTATGCAATTGGCCAGCTGAATGTTACGCGGCAGATAGAATATAAATGGGCAGCTGAATGTAACTGGGCAGCTGAATGTAACTGGGCAGCTGAATGCAACTGGCCAGCTGAATGTTACAAGGCAGATAGAATGTAACTGGGCAGATAGAATGCAATGGGGCAACTGAGTGTAACTGATCTGATAGAATATAACTGGGCAGCTGAATGTAACTGGGCAGCTGAATGTAACTGGGCAGATAGAATGTAACATGGCAGATAGAATGTAACTGGGCAGATAAGATTGTAACTGGGCAGATAAGATTGTAATTGGGCAGATAAGATTGTAATTGGGCAGATAAGATTGTAATTGGGCAGATAGAATGTAACTGGGCAGATAGAATGTAACTGGGCAGATAAGATTGTAACTGGGCAGATAAGATTGTAATTGGGCAGATAAGATTGTAACTGGCCAGATAGAATGTAACTGGGCAGATAGAATGTAAGTGGGCAGATAGAATGTAAGTGGGCAGAGAGAATGTAACTGGGCAGATAGAATGTAACTGGGCAGCTGAATGTAACTGGGCAGATCGAATGTAACTGGGCAGATCGAATGTTACTGGGCAGGTAGAATGCAACTGGGCATATAGAATGTAACTGGGCAACTGAATGTAACTGGGCAGGTAGAATGCAATTGGGCAGCTGAATGTAACTGGGCAGCTGAATGTAACTGAGCAGATAGAATGTAACTGGGCAGATAGAATGCAACTGGTCAGAGAGAATGCAACTGGCCAGCTGAATGTTACTCGGCAGATAGAATGTAACTGAGCAGATAGAATGCAATGGGGCAGCTGAATGTAACTGATCTGATACAATATAACTGGGCAGCTGAATGTAACTGGGCAGATGGAATGTAACTGGGCAGATGGAATGTAACTGGGCAGATGGAATGTAACTGGGCAGATGGAATGTAACTGGGCAGATGGAATGTAACTGGGCTGATGGAATGTAACTGTGAAGATGGAATGTAACTGTGAAGATGGAATGTAACTGGGCAGATAGAATGTAACTGGGCAGCTGAATGTAACTGGGCAGCTGAATGTAACTAGGCAGATATAATGTAACTGGGCAGATAGAGTGCAACTGGGCAGCTGAATGTAAATGGGCAGCTGAATGTAAATGGGCAGCTGAATGTAACTGGGCAGATAGAATGCAACTAGGCAGATAGAATGCAACTGGGCAGATAGAATGTAACTGGGCAGATAAGATTGTAATTGGGCAGATAAGATTGTAATTGGGCAGATAGTATGCAATTGGCCAGCTGAATGTTACCCGGCAGATAGAATATAAATGGGCAGCTGAATGTAACTGGGCAGCTGAATGTAACTGGGCAGCTAGAATGTTACAGGGCACATAGAATGTTACAGGGCACATAGAATGTAACAGAGCAGATAGAATGTAACTGGGAAGATGGAATGTAACTGGGCAGATAAGATTGTAACTGGGCAGTTAAGATTGTAATTGGGCAGATAAGATTGTAATTGGGCAGATAGAATGTAACTGGGCAGATAGAATGTAACTGGGCAGATAAGATTGTAACTGGGCAGATAAGATTGTAATTGGGCAGATAAGATTGTAACTGGCCAGATAGAATGTAACTGGGCAGATAGAATGTAAGTGGGCAGATAGAATGTAAGTGGGCAGAGAGAATGTAACTGGGCAGATAGAATGTAACTGGGCAGCTGAAAGTAACTGGGCAGATATTATGTAACTGGGCAGCTGAATGTAACTGGGCAGATCGAATGTAACTGGGCAGATCGAATGTTACTGGGCAGGTAGAATGCAACTGGGCATATAGAATGTAACTGGGCAACTGAATGTAACTGGGCAGGTAGAATGCAACTGGGCAGCTGAATGTAACTGGGCAGCTGAATGTAACTGGGCAGCTGAATGTAACTGGGAAGATAGAATGCAACTGGTCAGAGAGAATGCAACTGGTCAGATAGAATGCAACTGGCCAGCTGAATGTTACTCGGTAGATAGAATGTAACTGGGCAGATAGAATGCAATGGGGCAGCTGAATGTAACTGATCTGATACAATATAACTGGGCAGCTGAATGTAACTGGGCAGCTGAATGTAACTGGGCAGATGGAATGTAACTGGGCAGATGGAATGTAACTGGGCAGATGGAATGTAACTGGGCAGATAGAATGTAACTGGGCAGATGGAATGTAACTGGGCTGATGGAATGTAACTGTGAAGATGGAATGTAACTGTGAAGATGGAATGTAACTGGGCAAATAGAATGTAACTGGGCAGCAGAATGTAACTGGGCTGCTGAATGTAACTAGGCAGATATAATGTAACTGGGCAGATAGAGTGCAACTGGGCAGCTGAATGTAATTGGGCAGCTGAATGTAAATGGGCAGCTGAATGTAACTGGGCAGATAGAATGCAACTAGGCAGATAGAATGCAACTGGGCAGATAGAATGTAACTGGGCAGATAAGATTGTAATTGGGCAGATAAGATTGTAATTGGGCAGATAGTATGCAATTGGCCAGCTGAATGTTACCCGGCAGATAGAATATAAATGGGCAGCTGAATGTAACTGGGCAGCTGAATGTAACTGGGCAGCTAGAATGTAACAGGGCACATAGAATGTTACAGGGCACATAGAATGTTACAGGGCACATAGAATGTAACAGAGCAGATAGAATGTAACTGGGAAGATGGAATGTAACTGGGCAGATAAGATTGTAACTGGGCAGATAGAATGTAACTGGGCAGATAGAATGTAACTGGGCAGATAAGATTGTAACTGGGCAGATAGAATGTAACTGGGCAGCTGAATGTAACTGGGCAGCTGAATGTAACTGGGCAGACAGAATGTAACAGGGCAGACAGAATGTAACAGGGCACATAGAATGTAACAGGGCACATAGGATGTAACAGGGCACATAGAATGTAACAGGGCAGTCAGAATGTAACTGGCCAGTTGAATGTAACAGGGCAGCTGAATGTAACTGGGCAGCTGAATGTAAATGGGCAGCTGAATGTAACTGGGCAGATAGAATGCAACGAGGCAGATAGAATGCAACTGGGCAGATAGAATGTAACTGGGCAGATGGAATGTAACTGGGCAGATGGAATGTAACTGGGCAGATGGAATGTAACTGGGCAGATAAGATTGTAACTGGGCAGATAAGATTGTAACTGGGCATCTCGAATGTAACTGATCTGATAGAATTTAACTGGGAAGATGGAATGTAACTGGGCAGCTGAATGAAACTGGGCAGATCGAATGCAACTGGGCAGATAGAATGCAAATGGCCAGCTGAATGTAACTGATCTGATAGAATATAACTGGGCAGCTGAATGTAACTGGGCAGCTGAATGTAACTGGGCAGATGGAATGTAACTGGGCTGATGGAATGTAACTGTGAAGATGGAATGTAACTGTGAAGATGGAATGTAACTGGGCAGATAGAATGTAACTGGGCAGCTGAATGTAACTGGGAAGATGAAATGTAACTGCGAAGATGGAATGTAACTGGGAAGATGGAATGTAACTGGACAGCTGAATGTAACTGGGCAGAGAATGTAACTGGGCAGATAGAATATAACTGATCTGATAGAATGTAACTGGGCAGTTGAATGTAACTGGGCAGATAGAAGGTAACTGGGCAGATAGAATGTAACTGGGCAGAAAGAAAGTAACTGGCCAGATATAATGTAACTGGGCAGTTGAATGTAACTGGGCAGATAGAATGTAACGGGGCAGATGGAATGTAACTGGGAAGATGGAATGTAACTGGGAAGATGGAATGTAACTGGGCAGCTGAATGTAACTGGGCAGCTGAATGCAACTGGCCAGCTGAATGTTACACGTCAGATAGAATGTAACTGGGCAGATAGAATGCAATGGGGCAGCTGAATGTAACTGATCTGATAGAATATAACTGGGCAGCTGAATGTAACTGGGCAGCTGAATGTAACTGGGCAGATAGAATGTAACATGGCAGATAGAATGTAACTGGGCAGATAAGATTGTAATTGGGCAGATAAGATTGTAATTGGGCAGATAAGATTGTAACTGGGCAGATAAGATTGTAATTGGGCAGATAGAATGTAACTGGGCAGATAAGATTGTAACTGGGCAGATAAGGTTGTAATTGGGTAGATAAGATTGTAACTGGCCAGATAGAATGTAACTGGGCAGATAGAATGTAACTGGGCAGATAGAATGTAAGTGGGCAGAGAGAATGTAACTGGGCAGATAGAATGTAACTGGGCAGCTGAAAGTAACTGGGCAGATATTATGTAACTGGGCAGCTGAATGTAACTGGGCAGATCGAATGTAACTGGGCAGATCGAATGTTACTGGGCAGGTAGAATGCATCTGGGCATATAGAATGTAACTGGGCAACTGAATGTAACTGGGCAGGTAGAATGCAACTGGGCAGCTGAATGTAACTGGGCAGCTGAATGTAACTGGGCAGTTGAATGCAACTGGGCAGATAGAATGCAACTGGTCAGATAGAATGCAACTGGTCAGATAGAATGCAACTGGCCAGCTGAATGTTACTCGGCAGATAGAATGTAACTGGGCAGATAGAATGCAATGGGGCAGCTGAATGTAACTGATCTGATACAATATAACTGGGCAGCTGAATGTAACTGGGCAGCTGAATGTAACTGGGCAGATGGAATGTAACTGGGCAGATGGAATGTAACTGGGCAGCTGAAAGTAACTGGGCAGATATTATGTAACTGGGCAGCTGAATGTAACTGGGCAGATCGAATGTAACTGGGCAGATCGAATGTTACTGGGCAGGTAGAATGCAACTGGGCATATAGAATGTAACTGGGCAACTGAATGTAACTGGGCAGGTAGAATGCAATTGGGCAGCTGAATGTAACTGGGCAGCTGAATGTAACTGGGCAGCTGAATGTAACTGGGCAGATAGAATGCAACTGGTCAGAGAGAATGCAACTGGTCAGATAGAATGCAACTGGCCAGCTGAATGTTACTCGGCAGATAGAATGTAACTGGGCAGATAGAATGCAATGGGGCAGCTGAATGTAACTGATCTGATACAATATAACTGGGCAGCTCAATGTAACTGGGCAGATGGAATGTAACTGGGCAGATGGAATGTAACTGGGCAGATGGAATGTAACTGGGCTGATGGAATGTAACTGTGAAGATGGAATGTAACTGGGCAGATAGAATGTAACTGGGCAGCTGAATGTAACTGGGCAGCTGAATGTAACTAGGCAGATATAATGTTACTGGGCAGATAGAGTGCAACTGGGCAGCTGAATGTAAATGGGCAGCTGAATGTAAATGGGCAGATAGAATGCAACTAGGCAGATAGAATGCAACTAGGCAGATAGAATGCAACTGGGCAGATAGAATGTAACTGGGCAGATAAGATTGTAATTGGGCAGATAAGATTGTAATTGGGCAGATAGTATGCAATTGGCCAGCTGAATGTTACTCGGCAGATAGAATATAAATGGGCAGCTGAATGTAACTGGGCAGCTGAATGTAACTGGGCAGCTGAATGTAACTGGGCAGACAGAATGTAACAGGGCAGACAGAATGTAACAGGGCACATAGAATGTAACAGGGCACATAGGATGTAACAGGGCACATAGAATGTAACTGGCCAGTTGAATGTAACAGGGCAGCTGGATGTAACTGGGCAGCTGAATGTAAATGGGCAGCTGAATGTAAATGGGCAGCTGAATGTAACTGGGCAGATAGAATGCAACTAGGCAGATAGAATGCAACTGGGCAGATAGAATGTAACTGGGCAGATGGAATGTAACTGGGCAGATGGAATGTAACTGGGCAGATGGAATGTAACTGGGCAGATAAGATTGTAACTGGGCATCTCGAATGTAACTGATCTGATAGAATTTAACTGGGAAGATGGAATGTAACTGGGCAGCTGAATGTAACTGGGCAGCTGAATGTAACTCGGCAGATATAATGTAACTGGGCAGATGGAGTGAAACTGGGCAGCTGAATGTAACTGGGAAGATGAAATGTAACTGCGAAGATGGAATGTAACTGGGAAGATGGAATGTAACTGGACAGCTGAATGTAACTGGGCAGAGAATGTAACTGGGCAGATAGAATATAACTGATCTGATAGAATGTAACTGGGCAGTTGAATGTAACTGGGCATCTCGAATGTAACTGATCCGATAGAATTTAACTGGGAAGATGGAATGTAACTGGGCAGCTGAATGAAACTGGGCAGATCGAATGCAACTGGGCAGATAGAATGCAAATGGCCAGCTGAATGTAACTGATCTGATAGAATATAACTGGGCAGCTGAATGTAACTGGGCAGCTGAATGTAACTGGGCAGATGGAATGTAACAGGGCAGCTGAATGTAACTGGGAAGATGAAATGTAACTGCGAAGATGGAATGTAACTGGGAAGATGGAATGTTACTGGACAGCTGAATGTAACTGGGCAGAGAATGTAACTGGGCAGATAGAATATAACTGATCTGATAGAATGTAACTGGGCAGTTGAATGTAACTGGGCAGATAGAATGTAACGGGGCAGATGGAATGTAACTGGGAAGATGGAATGTAACTGGGCAGCTGAATGTAACTGGGCAGCTGAATGCAACTGGCCAGCTGAATGTTACACGGCAGATAGAATGTAACTGGGCAGATAGAATGCAATGGGGCAGCTGAATGTAACTGATCTGATAGAATATAACTGGGCAGCTGAATGTAACTGGGCAGCTGAATGTAACTGGGCAGATAGAATGTAACATGGCAGATAGAATGTAACTGGGCAGATAGAATGCAACTGGGCAGATAAGATTGTAATTGGGCAGATAAGATTGTAATTGGGCAGATAGTATGCAATTGGCCAGCTGAATGTTACCCGGCAGATAGAATATAAATGGGCAGCTGAATGTAACTGCGCAGCTGAATGTAACTGGGCAGCTAGAATGTAACAGGGCACATAGAATGTAACAGGGCACATAGAATGTTACAGGGCACATAGAATGTAACAGAGCAGATAGAATGTAACTGGGAAGATGGAATGTAACTGGGCAGATAAGATTGTAACTGGGCAGTTAAGATTGTAACTGGGCAGATAGAATGTAACTGGGCAGATAGAATGTAACTGGGCAGATAAGATTGTAACTGGGCAGATAGAATGTAACTGGCCAGTTGAATGTAACTGGGCAGATAGAATGTAACGGGGCAGATGGAATGTAACTGGGAAGATGGAATGTAACTGGGAAGATGGAATGTAACTGGACAGCTGAATGTAACTGGGCAGATAGAGTGTAACTGGCCAGATGAATGTAACAGGGCAGATGAATGTAACTGGGCAGAGAGAATGTAACTGGGCAGAGAGAATGTTACTGATCTGATAGAATGTAACTGGGAAGATGGAATGTAACTGGGAAGATGGAATGTAACTGGGTAGCTGAATGTAACTGGGCAGCTGAATGCAACTGGCCAGCTGAATGTTACACGGCAGATAGAATGTAACTGGGCAGATAGAATGCAATGGGGCAGCTGAATGTAACTGATCTGATAGAATATAACTGGGCAGCTGAATGTAACTGGGCAGCTGAATGTTACTCGGCAGATAGAATGTAACTGGGCAGATAGAATGTAACTGGGCAGATAGAATGTAACTGGGCAGATAAGATTGTAATTGGGCAGATAAGATTGTAATTGGGCAGATAAGATTGTAACTGGGCAGATAGATTGTAATTGGGCAGATAGAATGTAACTGGGCAGATAAGATTGTAACTGGGCAGATAAGATTGTAATTGGGCAGATACGATTGTAACTGGCCAGATAGAATGTAACTGGGCAGATAGAATGTAACTGGGCAGATAGAATGTAAGTGGGCAGAGAGAATGTAACTGGGCAGATAGAATGTAACTGGGCAGCTGAAAGTAAATGGGCAGATATTATGTAACTGGGCAGCTGAATGTAACTGAGCAGATCGAATGTAACTGGGCAGATCGAATGTTACTGGGCAGGTAGAATGCAACTGGGCATATAGAATGTAACTGGGCAACTGAATGTAACTGGGCAGGTAGAATGCAACTGGGCAGCTGAATGTAACTGGGCAGCTGAATGTAACTGGGCAGCTGAATGCAACTGGGCAGATAGAATGCAACTGGTCAGATAGAATGCAACTGGTCAGATAGAATGCAACTGGCCAGCTGAATGTTACTCGGCAGATAGAATGTAACTGGGCAGATAGAATGCAATGGGGCAGCTGAATGTAACTGATCTGATACAATATAACTGGGCAGCTGAATGTAACTGGGCAGCTGAATGTAACTGGGCAGATGGAATGTAACTGGGCAGATGGAATGTAACTGGGCAGATGGAATGTAACTGGGCAGATAGAATGTAACTGGGCAGATGGAATGTAACTGGGCTGATGGAATGTAACTGTGAAGATGGAATGTAACTGTGAAGATGGGATGTAACTGGGCAGATAGAATGTAACTGGGCAGCTGAATGTAACTGGGCAGCTGAATGTAACTAGGCAGATATAATGTAACTGGGCAGATAGAGTGCAACTGGGCAGCTGAATGTAAATGGGCAGCTGAATGTAAATGGGCAGCTGAATGTAACTGGGCAGATAGAATGCAACTAGGCAGATAGAATGCAACTGGGCAGATAGAATGTAACTGGGCAGATAAGATTGTACTTGGGCAGATAAGATTGTAATTGGGCAGATAGTATGCAATTGGCCAGCTGAATGTTACTCGGCAGATAGAATATAAATGGGCAGCTGAATGTAACTGGGCAGCTGAATGTAACTGGGCAGCTGAATGTAACTGGGCAGACAGAATGTAACAGGGCCGACAGAATGTAACAGGGCAGACAGAATGTAACAGGGCACATAGAATGTAACAGGGCACATAGGATGTAACAGGGCACATAGAATGTAACTGGCCAGTTGAATGTAACAGGGCAGCTGGATGTAACTGGGCAGCTGAATGTAAATGGGCAGCTGAATGTAAATGGGCAGCTGAATGTAACTGGGCAGATAGAATGCAACTAGGCAGATAGAATGCAACTGGGCAGATAGAATGTAACTGGGCAGATGGAATGTAACTGGGCAGATGGAATGTAACTGGGCAGATGGAATGTAACTGGGCAGATAAGATTGTAACTGGGCATCTCGAATGTAACTGATCTGATAGAATTTAACTGGGAAGATGGAATGTAACTGGGCAGCTGAATGAAACTGGGCAGATCGAATGCAACTGAGCAGATAGAATGCAAATGGCCAGCTGAATGTAACTGATCTGATAGAATATAACTGGGCAGCTGAATGTAACTGGGCAGCTGAATGTAACTGGGCAGATGGAATGTAACAGGGCAGCTGAATGTAACTGGGCAGCTGAATGTAACTAGGGAGATATAATGTAACTGGGCAGATGGAGTGAAACTGGGCAGCTGAATGTAACTGGGAAGATGAAATGTAACTGCGAAGATGGAATGTAACTGGGAAGATGGAATGTAACTGGACAGCTGAATGTAACTGGGCAGAGAATGTAACTGGGCAGATAGAATATAACTGATCTGATAGAATGTAACTGGGCAGTTGAATGTAACTGGGCATCTCGAATGTAACTGATCCGATAGAATTTAACTGGGAAGATGGAATGTAACTGGGCAGCTGAATGAAACTGGGCAGATCGAATGCAACTGGGCAGATAGAATGAAAATGGCCAGCTGAATGTAACTGATCTGATAGAATATAACTGGGCAGCTGAATGTAACTGGGCAGCTGAATGTAACTGGGCAGATGGAATGTAACAGGGCAGCTGAATGTAACTGGGCAGCTGAATGTAACTAGGCAGATATAATGTAACTGGGCAGATGGAGTGAAACTGGGCAGCTGAATGTAACTGGGAAGATGAAATGTAACTGCGAAGATGGAATGTAACTGGGAAGATGGAATGTTACTGGACAGCTGAATGTAACTGGGCAGCTGAATGTAACTGGGCAGATAGAATATAACTGATCTGATAGAATGTAACTGGGCAGTTGAATGTAACTGGGCAGATAGAATGTAACGGGGCAGATGGAATGTAACTGGGAAGATGGAATGTAACTGGGCAGCTGAATGTAACTGGGCAGCTGAATGCAACTGGCCAGCTGAATGTTACACGGCAGATAGAATGTAACTGGGCAGATAGAATGCAATGGGGCAGCTGAATGTAACTGATCTGATAGAATATAACTGGGCAGCTGAATGTAACTGGGCAGCTGAATGTAACTGGGCAGATAGAATGTAACATGGCAGATAGAATGTAACTGGGCAGATAGAATGCAACTGGGCAGATAAGATTGTAATTGGGCAGATAAGATTGTAATTGGGCAGATAGTATGCAATTGGCCAGCTGAATGTTACCCGGCAGATAGAATATAAATGGGCAGCTGAATGTAACTGGGCAGCTGAATGTAACTGGGCAGCTAGAATGTAACAGGGCACATAGAATGTTACAGGGCACATAGAATGTTACAGGGCACATAGAATGTAACAGAGCAGATAGAATGTAACTGGGAAGATGGAATGTAACTGGGCAGATAAGATTGTAACTGGGCAGTTAAGATTGTAACTGGGCAGATAGAATGTAACTGGGCAGATAGAATGTAACTGGGCAGATAAGATTGTAACTGGGCAGATAGAATGTAACTGGCCAGTTGAATGTAACTGGGCAGATAGAATGTAACGGGGCAGATGGAATGTAACTGGGAAGATGGAATGTAACTGGGAAGATGGAATGTAACTGGACAGCTGAATGTAACTGGGCAGATAGAGTGTAACTGGCCAGATGAATGTAACAGGGCAGATGAATGTAACTGGGCAGAGAGAATGTAACTGGGCAGAGAGAATGTTACTGATCTGATAGAATGTAACTGGGAAGATGGAATGTAACTGGGAAGATGGAATGTAACTGGGTAGCTGAATGTAACTGGGCAGCTGAATGCAACTGGCCAGCTGAATGTTACATGGCAGATAGAATGTAACTGGGCAGATAGAATGCAATGGGGCAGCTGAATGTAACTGATCTGATAGAATATAACTGGGCAGCTGAATGTAACTGGGCAGCTGAATGTTACTCGGCAGATAGAATGTAACTGGGCAGATAGAATGTAACTGGGCAGATAAGATTGTAATTGGGCAGATAAGATTGTAATTGGGCAGATAAGATTGTAACTGGGCAGATAGATTGTAATTGGGCAGATAGAATGTAACTGGGCAGATAAGATTGTAACTGGGCAGATAAGATTGTAATTGGGCAGATAAGATTGTAACTGGCCAGATAGAATGTAACTGGGCAGATAGAATGTAACTGGGCAGATAGAATGTAAGTGGGCAGAGAGAATGTAACTGGGCAGATAGAATGTAACTGGGCAGCTGAAAGTAAATGGGCAGATATTATGTAACTGGGCAGCTGAATGTAACTGAGCAGATCGAATGTAACTGGGCAGATCGAATGTTACTGGGCAGGTAGAATGCAACTGGGCATATAGAATGTAACTGGGCAACTGAATGTAACTGGGCAGGTAGAATGCAACTGGGCAGCTGAATGTAACTGGGCAGCTGAATGTAACTGGGCAGCTGAATGCAACTGGGCAGATAGAATGCAACTGGTCAGATAGAATGCAACTGGTCAGATAGAATGCAACTGGCCAGCTGAATGTTACTCGGCAGATAGAATGTAACTGGGCAGATAGAATGCAATGGGGCAGCTGAATGTAACTGATCTGATACAATATAACTGGGCAGCTGAATGTAACTGGGCAGCTGAATGTAACTGGGCAGATGGAATGTAACTGGGCAGATGGAATGTAACTGGGCAGCTGAAAGTAACTGGGCAGATATTATGTAACTGGGCAGCTGAATGTAACTGGGCAGATCGAATGTAACTGGGCAGATCGAATGTTACTGGGCAGGTAGAATGCAACTGGGCATATAGAATGTAACTGGGCAACTGAATGTAACTGGGCAGGTAGAATGCAATTGGGCAGCTGAATGTAACTGGGCAGCTGAATGTAACTGGGCAGCTGAATGTAAATGGGCAGCTGAATGTAACTGGGCAGATAGAATGCAACTAGGCAGATAGAATGCAACTGGGCAGATAGAATGTAACTGGGCAGATAAGATTGTAATTGGGCAGATAAGATTGTAATTGGGCAGATAGTATGCAATTGGCCAGCTGAATGTTACTCGGCAGATAGAATATAAATGGGCAGCTGAATGTAACTGGGCAGCTGAATGTAACTGGGCAGCTGAATGCAACTGGCCAGCTGAATGTTACAAGGCAGATAGAATGTAACTGGGCAGATAGAATGCAATGGGGCAACTGAGTGTAACTGATCTGATAGAATATAACTGGGCAGCTGAATGTAACTGGGCAGCTGAATGTAACTGGGCAGATAGAATGTAACATGGCAGATAGAATGTAACTGGGCAGATAAGATTGTAACTGGGCAGATAAGATTGTAATTGGGCAGATAAGATTGTAATTGGGCAGATAAGATTGTAATTGGGCAGATAGAATGTAAGTGGGCAGATAGAATGTAAGTGGGCAGCTGAATAACTGGGCAGATATTATGTAACTGGGCAGCTGAATGTAACTGGGCAGATCGAATGTAACTGGGCAGATAGAATGTAACTGGGCAGGTAGAATGCAACTGGGCATATAGAATGTAACTGGGCAACTGAATGTAACTGGGCAGGTAGAATGCAACTGGGCAGCTGAATGTAACTGGGCAGCTGAATGTAACTGAGCAGCTGAATGTAACTGGGCAGATAGAATGCAACTGGTCAGAGAGAATGCAACTGGTCAGATGGAATGTAACTGGGCTGATGGAATGTAACTGTGAAGATGGAATGTAACTGGGCAGATTGAATGTAACTGGGCAGCTGAATGTAACTGAGCAGCTGAATGTAACTGGGCAGATAGAATGCAACTGGTCAGAGAGAATGCAACTGGCCAGCTGAATGTTACTCGGCAGATAGAATGTAACTGGGCAGATAGAATGCAATGGGGCAGCTGAATGTAACTGATCTGATACAATATAACTGGGCAGCTGAATGTTACTGGGCAGCTGAATGTAACTGGGCAGATGGAATGTAACTGGGCAGATGGAATGTAACTGGGCAGATAGAATGTAACTGGGCAGATGGAATGTAACTGGGCTGATGGAATGTAACTGTGAAGATGGAATGTAACTGTGAAGATGGAATGTAACTGGGCAGATAGAATGTAACTGGGCAGCTGAATGTAACTGGGCAGCTGAATGTAACTAGGCAGATATAATGTAACTGGGCAGATAGAGTGCAACTGGGCAGCTGAATGTAAATGGGCAGCTGAATGTAAATGGGCAGCTGAATGTAACTGGGCAGATAGAATGTAACATGGCAGATAGAATGTAACTGGGCAGATAAGATTGTAACTGGGCAGATAAGATTGTAATTGGGCAGATAAGATTGTAATTGGGCAGATAAGATTGTAATTGGGCAGATAGAATGTAAGTGGGCAGATAGAATGTAAGTGGGCAGCTGAATAACTGGGCAGATATTATGTAACTGGGCAGCTGAATGTAACTGGGCAGATCGAATGTAACTGGGCAGATCGAATGTTACTGGGCAGGTAGAATGCAACTGGGCATATAGAATGTAACTGGGCAACTGAATGTAACTGGGCAGGTAGAATGCAACTGGGCAGCTGAATGTAACTGGGCAGCTGAATGTAACTGAGCAGCTGAATGTAACTGGGCAGATAGAATGCAACTGGTCAGAGAGAATGCAACTGGTCAGATGGAATGTAACTGGGCTGATGGAATGTAACTGTGAAGATGGAATGTAACTGGGCAGATTGAATGTAACTGGGCAGCTGAATGTAACTGAGCAGCTGAATGTAACTGGGCAGATAGAATGCAACTGGTCAGAGAGAATGCAACTGGCCAGCTGAATGTTACTCGGCAGATAGAATGTAACTGGGCAGATAGAATGCAATGGGGCAGCTGAATGTAACTGATCTGATACAATATAACTGGGCAGCTGAATGTTACTGGGCAGCTGAATGTAACTGGGCAGATGGAATGTAACTGGGC
Organism: Pristiophorus japonicus; assembly: GCF_044704955.1. Lineage (NCBI taxonomy): Eukaryota > Metazoa > Chordata > Chondrichthyes > Pristiophoridae > Pristiophorus > Pristiophorus japonicus. The sequence goes on along the minus strand of NC_091990.1, from coordinate 33,325,324 downwards.
AGATGGAATGTAACTGGGCAGATAGAATGTAACTGGGCAGATGGAATGTAACTGGGCTGATGGAATGTAACTGTGAAGATGGAATGTAACTGTGAAGATGGAATGTAACTGGGCAGCTGAATGTAACTGGGCAGCTGAATGTAACTAGGCAGATATAATGTAACTGGGCAGATAGAGTGCAACTGGGCAGCTGAATGTAAATGGGCAGCTGAATGTAAATGGGCAGCTGAATGTAACTGGGCAGATAGAATGCAACTAGGCAGATAGAATGCAACTGGGCTGATAGAATGTAACTGGGCAGATAAGATTGTAATTGGGCAGATAAGATTGTAATTGGGCAGATAATATGCAATTGGCCAGCTGAATGTTACCCGGCAGATAGAATATAAATGGGCAGCTGAATGTAACTGGGCAGATAGAATGTAACAGTGCACATAGAATGTTACAGGGCACATAGAATGTTACAGGGCACATAGAATGTAACAGAGCAGATAGAATGTAACTGGGAAGATGGAATGTAACTGGGCAGATAAGATTGTAACTGGGCAGTTAAGATTGTAATTGGGCAGATAAGATTGTAATTGGGCAGATAAGATTGTAATTGGGCAGATAGAATGTAACTGGGCAGATAGAATGTAACTGGGCAGATAAGATTGTAACTGGGCAGATAAGATTGTAATTGGGCAGATAAGATTGGAACTGGCCAGATAGAATGTAACTGGGCAGATAGAATGTAAGTGGGCAGATAGAATGTAAGTGGGCAGAGAGAATGTAACTGGGCAGATAGAATGTAACTGGGCAGCTGAAAGTAACTGGGCAGATATTATGTAACTGGGCAGCTGAATGTAACTGGGCAGATATAATGTAACTGGGCAGATAGAGTGCAACTGGGCAGCTGAATGTAAATGGGCAGCTGAATGTAAATGGGCAGCTGAATGTAACTGGGCAGATAGAATGCAACTAGGCAGATAGAATGCAACTGGGCAGATAGAATGTAACTGGGCAGATAAGATTGTAATTGGGCAGATAAGATTGTAATTGGGCAGATAGTATGCAATTGGCCAGCTGAATGTTACCCGGCAGATAGAATATAAATGGGCAGCTGAATGTAACTGGGCAGATAGAATGTAACAGTGCACATAGAATGTTACAGGGCACATAGAATGTTACAGGGCACATAGAATGTAACAGAGCAGATAGAATGTAACTGGGAAGATGGAATGTAACTGGGCAGATAAGATTGTAACTGGGCAGTTAAGATTGTAATTGGGCAGATAAGATTGTAATTGGGCAGATAAGATTGTAATTGGGCAGATAGAATGTAACTGGGCAGATAGAATGTAACTGGGCAGATAAGATTGTAACTGGGCAGATAAGATTGTAATTGGGCAGATAAGATTGTAACTGGCCAGATAGAATGTAACTGGGCAGATAGAATGTAAGTGGGCAGATAGAATGTAAGTGGGCAGAGAGAATGTAACTGGGCAGATAGAATGTAACTGGGCAGCTGAAAGTAACTGGGCAGATATTATGTAACTGGGCAGCTGAATGTAACTGGGCAGATCGAATGTAACTGGGCAGATGGAATGTAACTGGGCAGATGGAATGTAACTGTGAAGATGGAATGTAACTGTGAAGATGGAATGTAACTGGGCAGATAGAATGCAATGGGGCAGCTGAATGTAACTGATCTGATACAATATAACTGGGCAGCTGAATGTAACTGGGCAGCTGAATGTAACTGGGCAGATGGAATGTAACTGGGCAGATGGAATGTAACTGGGCAGATGGAATGTAACTGGGCAGATAGAATGTAACTGGGCAGATGGAATGTAACTGGGCTGATGGAATGTAACTGTGAAGATGGAATGTAACTGTGAAGATGGAATGTAACTGGGCAGATAGAATGTAACTGGGCAGCTGAATGTAACTGGGCTGCTGAATGTAACTAGGCAGATATAATGTAACTGGGCAGATAGAGTGCAACTGGGCAGCTGAATGTAATTGGGCAGCTGAATGTAAATGGGCAGCTGAATGTAACTGGGCAGATAGAATGCAACTAGGCAGATAGAATGCAACTGGGCAGATAGAATGTAACTGGGCAGATAAGATTGTAATTCGGCAGATAAGATTGTAATTGGGCAGATAGTATGCAATTGGCCAGCTGAATGTTACCCGGCAGATAGAATATAAATGGGCAGCTGAATGTAACTGGGCAGCTGAATGTAACTGGGCAGCTAGAATGTAACAGGGCACATAGAATGTTACAGGGCACATAGAATGTTACAGGGCACATAGAATGTAACAGAGCCGATAGAATGTAACTGGGAAGATGGAATGTAACTGGGCAGATAAGATTGTAACTGGGCAGTTAAGATTGTAACTGGGCAGATAGAATGTAACTGGGCAGATAGAATGTAACTGGGCAGATAAGATTGTAACTGGGCAGATAGAATGCAACTGGGCAGCTGAATGTAACTGGGCAGATAGAATGCAACTGGGAGCTGAATGTAACTGGGTAGATAAGATTGTAACTGGGCAGATAGAATGTAACAGGGCAGACAGAATGTAACAGGGCACATAGAATGTAACAGGGCACATAGGATGTAACAGGGCACATAGAATGTAACAGGGCAGACAGAATGTAACTGGCCAGTTGAATGTAACAGGGCAGCTGAATGTAACTGGGCAGCTGAATGTAAATGGGCAGCTGAATGTAAATGGGCAGCTGAATGTAACTGGGCAGATAGAATGCAACTAGGCAGATAGAATGCAACTGGGCAGATAGAATGTAACTGGGCAGATGGAATGTAACTGGGCAGATGGAATGTAACTGGGCAGATAAGATTGTAACTGGGCAGATAAGATTGTAACTGGGTATCTCGAATGTAACTGATCTGATAGAATTTAACTGGGAAGATGGAATGTAACTGGGCAGCTGAATGAAACTGGGCAGATCGAATGCAACTGGGCAGATAGAATGCAAATGGCCAGCTGAATGTCACTGATCTGATAGAATATAACTGGGCAGCTGAATGTAATAGGGCAGCTGAATGTAACTGGGCAGATGGAATGTAACAGGGCAGATGGAATGTAACTGGGCAGATGGAATTTAACTGGGCAGATAGAATGTAACTGGGCAGATGGAATGTAACTGGGCTGATGGAATGTAACTGTGAAGATGGAATGTAACTGTGAAGATGGAATGTAACTGGGCAGATAGAATGTAACTGGGCAGCTGAATGTAACTGGGAAGATGAAATGTAACTGCGAAGATGGAATGTAACTGGGAAGATGGAATGTAACTGGACAGCTGAATGTAACTGGGCAGAGAATGTAACTGGGCAGATAGAATATAACTGATCTGATAGAATGTAACTGGGCAGTTGAATGTAACTGGGCAGATAGAATGTAACGGGGCAGATGGAATGTAACTGGGAAGATGGAATGTAACTGGGAAGATGGAATGTAACTGGGCAGCTGAATGTAACTGGGCAGCTGAATGCAACTGGCCAGCTGAATGTTACACGGCAGATAGAATGTAACTGGGCAGATAGAATGCAATGGGGCAGCTGAATGTAACTGATCTGATAGAATATAACTGGGCAGCTGAATGTAACTGGGCAGCTGAATGTAACTGGGCAGATAGAATGTAACATGGCAGATAGAATGTAACTGGGCAGATAAGATTGTAATTGGGCAGATAAGATTGTAATTGGGCAGATAAGATTGTAACTGGGCAGATAAGATTGTAATTGGGCAGATAGAATGTAACTGGGCAGATAAGATTGTAACTGGGCAGATAAGATTGTAATTGGGCAGATAAGATTGTAACTGGCCAGATAGAATGTAACTGGGCAGATAGAATGTAACTGGGCAGATAGAATGTAAGTGGGCAGAGAGAATGTAACTGGGCAGATAGAATGTAACTGGGCAGCTGAAAGTAAATGGGCAGATATTATGTAACTGGGCAGCTGAATGTAACTGGGCAGATCGAATGTAACTGGGCAGATCGAATGTTACTGGGCAGGTAGAATGCAACTGGGCATATAGAATGTAACTGGGCAACTGAATGTAACTGGGCAGGTAGAATGCAACTGGGCAGCTGAATGTAACTGGGCAGCTGAATGTAACTGGGCAGCTGAATGCAACTGGGCAGATAGAATGCAACTGGTCAGATAGAATGCAACTGGTCAGATAGAATGCAACTGGCCAGCTGAATGTTACTCGGCAGATAGAATGTAACTGGGCAGATAGAATGCAATGGGGCAGCTGAATGTAACTGATCTGATACAATATAACTGGGCAGCTGAATGTAACTGGGCAGCTGAATGTAACTGGGCAGATGGAATGTAACTGGGCAGATGGAATGTAACTGGGCAGATGGAATGTAACTGGGCAGATAGAATGTAACTGGGCAGATGGAATGTAACTGGGCTGATGGAATGTAACTGTGAAGATGGAATGTAACTGTGAAGATGGAATGTAACTGGGCAGATAGAATGTAACTGGGCAGCTGAATGTAACTGGGCAGCTGAATGTAACTAGGCAGATATAATGTAACTGGGCAGATAGAGTGCAACTGGGCAGCTGAATGTAAATGGGCAGCTGAATGTAAATGGGCAGCTGAATGTAACTGGGCAGATAGAATGCAACTAGGCAGATAGAATGCAACTGGGCAGATAGAATGTAACTGGGCAGATAAGATTGTAATTGGGCAGATAAGATTGTAATTGGGCAGATAGTATGCAATTGGCTAGCTGAATGTTACTCGGCAGATAGAATATAAATGGGCAGCTGAATGTAACTGGGCAGCTGAATGTAACTGGGCAGCTGAATGCAACTGGCCAGCTGAATGTTACAAGGCAGATAGAATGTAACTGGGCAGATAGAATGCAATGGGGCAACTGAGTGTAACTGATCTGATAGAATATAACTGGGCAGCTGAATGTAACTGGGCAGCTGAATGTAACTGGGCAGATAGAATGTAACATGGCAGATAGAACGTAACTGGGCAGATAAGATTGTAACTGGGCAGATAAGATTGTAATTGGGCAGATAAGATTGTAATTGGGCAGATAGAATGTAACTGGGCAGATAGAATGTAACTGGGCAGATAAGATTGTAACTGGGCAGATAAGATTGTAATTGGGCAGATAAGATTGTAACTGGCCAGATAGAATGTAACTGGGCAGATAGAATGTAAGTGGGCAGATAGAATGTAAGTGGGCAGAGAGAATGTAACTGGGCAGATAGAATGTAACTGGGCAGCTGAAAGTAACTGGGCAGATATTATGTAACTGGGCAGCTGAATGTAACTGGGCAGATCGAATGTAACTGGGCAGATCGAATGTTACTGGGCAGGTAGAATGCAACTGGGCATATAGAATGTAACTGGGCAACTGAATGTAACTGGGCAGGTAGAATGCAACTGGGCAGCTGAATGTAACTGGGCAGCTGAATGTAACTGGGCAGCTGAATGCAACTGGGCAGATAGAATGCAACTGGTCAGATAGAATGCAACTGGTCAGATAGAATGCAACTGGCCAGCTGAATGTTACTCGGCAGATAGAATGTAACTGGGCAGATAGAATGCAATGGGGCAGCTGAATGTAACTGATCTGATACAATATAACTGGGCAGCTGAATGTAACTGGGCAGCTGAATGTAACTGGGCAGATGGAATGTAACTGGGCAGATGGAATGTAACTGGGCTGATGGAATGTAACTGTGAAGATGGAATGTAACTGTGAAGCTGGAATGTAACTGGGCAGATAGAATGTAACTGGGCAGCTGAATGTAACTGGGCTGCTGAATGTAACTAGGCAGATATAATGTAACTGGGCAGATAGAGTGCAACTGGGCAGCTGAATGTAACTGGGCAGATAGAATGCAACTGGGCAGATAGAATGTAACTGGGCAGATAAGATTGTAATTGGGCAGATAAGATTGTAATTGGGCAGATAGTATGCAATTGGCCAGCTGAATGTTACCCGGCAGATAGAATATAAATGGGCAGCTGAATGTAACTGGGCAGCTGAATGTAACTGGGCAGCTAGAATGTAACAGGGCACATAGAATGTTACAGGGCACATAGAATGTTACAGGGCACATAGAATGTAACAGAGCAGATAGAATGTAACTGGGAAGATGGAATGTAACTGGGCAGATAAGATTGTAACTGGGCAGTTAAGATTGTAACTGGGCAGATAGAATGTAACTGGGCAGATATAATGTAACTGGGCAGATAAGATTGTAACTGGGCAGATAGAATGTAACTGGGCAGCTGAATGTAACTGGGCAGCTGAATGTAACTGGGCAGACAGAATGTAACAGGGCAGACAGAATGTAACAGGGCACATAGAATGTAACAGGGCACATAGGATGTAACAGGGCACATAGAATGTAACAGGGCAGACAGAATGTAACTGGGCAGCTGAATGTAAATGGGCAGCTGAATGTAAATGGGCAGCTGAATGTAACTGGGCAGATAGAATGCAACTAGGCAGATAGAATGCAACTGGGCAGATAGAATGTAACTGGGCAGATGGAATGTAACTGGGCAGATGGAATGTAACTGGGCAGATAAGATTGTAACTGGGCATCTCGAATGTAACTGATCTGATAGAATTTAACTGGGAAGATGGAATGTAACTGGGCAGCTGAATGAAACTGGGCAGATCGAATGCAACTGGGCAGATAGAATGCAAATGGCCAGCTGAATGTAACTGATCTGATAGAATATAACTGGGCAGCTGAATGTAACTGGGCAGATGGAATGTAACAGGGCAGCTGAATGTAACTTGGCAGCTGAATGTAACTAGGCAGATATAATGTAACTGGGCAGATGGAGTGAAACTGGGCAGCTGAATGTAACTGGGAAGATGAAATGTAACTGGACAGCTGAATGTAACTGGGCAGAGAATGTAACTGGGCAGATAGAATATAACTGATCTGATAGAATGTAACTGGGCAGTTGAATGTAACTGGGCAGATAGAATGTAACGGGGCAGATGGAATGTAACTGGGAAGATGGAATGTAACTGGGCAGCTGAATGTAACTGGGCAGCTGAATGCAACTGGCCAGCTGAATGTTACACGGCAGATAGAATGTAACTGGGCAGATAGAATGCAATGGGGCAGCTGAATGTAACTGATCTGATAGAATATAACTGGGCAGCTGAATGTAACTGGGCAGCTGAATGTAACTGGGCAGATAGAATGTAACTGGGCAGATAGAATGTAACTGGGCAGATAAGATTGTAATTGGGCAGATAAGATTCTAATTGCGCAGATAAGATTGTAACTGGGCAGATAAGATTGTAGTTGGGCAGATAGAATGTAACTGGGCAGATAAGATTGTAACTGGGCAGATAAGATTGTAATTGGGCAGATAAGATTGTAACTGGCCAGATAGAATGTAATTGGGCAGATAGAATGTAACTGGGCAGATAGAATGTAAGTGGGCAGAGAGAATGTAACTGGGCAGATAGAATGTAACTGGGCAGCTGAAAGTAAATGGGCAGATATTATGTAACTGGGCAGCTGAATGTAACTGGGCAGATCGAATGTAACTGGGCAGATCGAATGTTACTGGGCAGGTAGAATGCAACTGGGCATATAGAATGTAACTGGGCAACTGAATGTAACTGGGCAGGTAGAATGCAACTGGGCAGCTGAATGTAACTGGGCAGCTGAATGTAACTGGGCAGCTGAATGTAACTGGGCAGCTGAATGCAACTGGGCAGATAGAATGCAACTGGTCAGATAGAATGCAACTGGTCAGATAGAATGCAACTGGCCAGCTGAATGTTACTCGGCAGATAGAATGTAACTGGGCAGATAGAATGCAATGGGGCAGCTGAATGTAACTGATCTGATACAATATAACTGGGCAACTGAATGTAACTGGGCAGCTGAATGTAACTGGGCAGATGGAATGTAACTGGGCAGATGGAATGTAACTGGGCAGATGGAATGTAACTGGGCTGATGGAATGTAACTGTGAAGATGGAATGTAACTGGGCAGCTGAATGTAACTAGGCAGATATAATGTTACTGGGCAGATAGAGTGCAACTGGGCAGCTGAATGTAAATGGGCAGCTGAATGTAAATGGGCAGCTGAATGTAACTGGGCAGATAGAATGCAACTAGGCAGATAGAATGCAACTGGGCAGATAGAATGTAACTGGGCAGATAAGATTGTAATTGGGCAGATAAGATTGTAATTGGGCAGATAGTATGCAATTGGCCAGCTGAATGTTACTCGGCAGATAGAATATAAATGGGCAGCTGAATGTAACTGGGCAGCTGAATGTAACTGGGCAGATAGAATGTAACATGGCAGATAGAATGTAATTGGGCAGATAAGATTGTAATTGGGCAGATAAGATTGTAATTGGGCAGATAGAATGTAACTGGGCAGATAGAATGTAACTGGGCAGATAAGATTGTAACTGGGCAGATAAGATTGTAATTGGGCAGATAAGATTGTAACTGGCCAGATAGAATGTAACTGGGCAGATAGAATGTAAGTGGGCAGATAGAATGTAAGTGGGCAGAGAGAATGTAACTGGGCCGCTGAATGTAACTGGGCAGCTGAAAGTAACTGGGCAGATATTATGTAACTGGGCAGCTGAATGTAACTGGGCAGATCGAATGTAACTGGGCAGATCGAATGTTACTGGGCAGGTAGAATGCAACTGGGCAGATAGAATGCAACTGGTCAGAGAGAATGCAACTGGTCAGATAGAATGCAACTGGCCAGCTGAATGTTACTCGGCAGATAGAATGTAACTGGGCAGATAGAATGCAATGGGGCAGCTGAATGTAACTGATCTGATACAATATAACTGGGCAGCTGAATGTAACTGGGCAGCTGAATGTAACTGGGCAGATGGAATTAACTGGGCAGATGGAATGTAACTGGGCAGATGGAATGTAACTGGGCAGATAGAATGTAACTGCGCAGATGGAATGTAACTGGGCTGATGGAATGTAACTGTGAAGATGGAATGTAACTGTGAAGATGGAATGTAACTGGGCAGATAGAATGTAACTGGGCAGCTGAATGTAACTGGGCAGCTGAATGTAACTAGGCAGATATAATGTAACTGGGCAGATAGAGTGCAACTGGGCAGCTGAATGTAACTGGGCAGATGGAATGTAACTGGGCAGATAGAATGTAACTGGGCAGATGGAATGTAACTGGGCTGATGGAATGTAACTGTGAAGATGGAATGTAACTGTGAAGATGGAATGTAACTGGGCAGATAGAATGTAACTGGGCAGCTGAATGTAACTGGGCAGCTGAATGTAACTAGGCAGATATAATGTAACTGGGCAGATAGAGTGCAACTGGGCAGCTGAATGTAAATGGGCAGCTGAATGTAAATGGGCAGCTGAATGTAACTGGGCAGATAGAATGCAACTAGGCAGATAGAATGCAACTGGGCAGATAGAATGTAACTGGGCACATAAGATTGTAATTGGGCAGATAAGATTGTAATTGGGCAGATAGTATGCAATTGGCCAGCTGAATGTTACTCGGCAGATAGAATATAAATGGGCAGCTGAATGTAACTGGGCAGCTGAATGTAACTGGGCAGCTGAATGCAACTGGCCAGCTGAATGTTACAAGGCAGATAGAATGTAACTGGGCAGATAGAATGCAATGGGGCAGCTGAGTGTAACTGATCTGATAGAATATAACTGGGCAGCTGAATGTAACTGGGCAGCTGAATGTAACTGGGCAGATAGAATGTAACTGGGCAGATAAGATTGTAACTGGGCAGATAAGATTGTAATTGGGCAGATAAGATTGTAATTGGGCAGATAAGATTGTAATTGGGCAGATAGAATGTAACTGGGCAGATAGAATGTAACTGGGCAGATAAGATTGTAACTGGGCAGATAAGATTGTCATTGGGCAGATAAGATTGTAACTGACCAGATAGAATGTAAGTGGGCAGATAGAATGTAAGTGGGCAGAGAGAATGTAACTGGGCAGATAGAATGTAACTGGGCAGCTGAAAGTAACTGGGCAGATATTATGTAACTGGGCAGCTGAATGTAACTGGGCAGATCGAATGTAACTGGGCAGATCGAATGTTACTGGGCAGGTAGAATGCAACTGGGCATATAGAATGTAACTGGGCAACTGAATGTAACTGGGCAGGTAGAATGCAACTGGGCAGCTGAATGTAACTGGGCAGCTGAATGTAACTGGGCAGATAGAATGCAACTGGTCAGATAGAATGCAACTGGTCAGATAGAATGCAACTGGCCAGCTGAATGTTACTCGGCAGATAGAATGTAACTGGGCAGATAGAATGCAATGGGGCAGCTGAATGTAACTGATCTGATACAATATAACTGGGCAGCTGAATGTAACTGGGCAGCTGAATGTAACTGGGCAGATGGAATGTAACTGGGCAGATGGAATGTAACTGCGCAGATGGAATGTAACTGGGCTGATGGAATGTAACTGTGAAGATGGAATGTAACTGTGAAGATGGAATGTAACTGGGCAGATAGAATGTAACTGGGCAGCTGAATGTAACTGGGCAGCTGAATGTAACTAGGCAGATATAATGTAACTGGGCAGATAGAGTGCAACTGGGCAGCTGAATGTAACTGGGAAGATGGAATGTAACTGCGAAGATGGAATGTAACTGGGAAGATGGAATGTAGCTGGACAGCTGAATGTAACTGGGCAGATAGAATGTAACTGGGTAGATAGAATATAACTGATCTGATAGAATGTAACTGGACAGTTGAATGTAACTGGGCAGATAGAAGGTATCTGGGCAGATAGAATGTAACTGGGCAGAAAGAAAGTAACTGGCCAGATATAATGTAACTGACCAGTTGAATGTAACTGGGCAGATAGAATGTAACGAGGCAGATGGAATGTAACTGGGAAGATGGAATGTAACTGGGAAGATGGAATGTAACTGGACAGCTGAATGTAACTGGGCAGATAGAGTGTAACTGGCCAGATGAATGTAACAGGGCAGATGAATGTAACTGGGCAGAGAGAATGTAACTGGGCAGAGAGAATGTTACTGATCTGATAGAATGTAACTGGGAAGATGGAATGTAATTGGGAAGATGGAATGTAACTGGGTAGCTGAATGTAACTGGGCAGCTGAATGCAACTGGCCAGCTGAATGTTACATGGCAGATAGAATGTAACTGGGCAGATAGAATGCAATGGGGCAGCTGAATGTAACTGATCTGATAGAATATAACTGGGCAGCTGAATGTAACTGGGCAGCTGAATGTTACTCGGCAGATAGAATGTAACTGGGCAGGTAGAATGCAACTGGGCAGTTGGAATATAACTGTGCATATAGAATGTAACTGGGCAGATAGAATGTAACTGGGCAGCTGAATGTAACTGGGCAGCTGAATGTAACTGGGCAGATGGAATGTAACTGGGCAGACGGAATGTAACTGGGCAGATGGAATGTAACTGGGCAGATAGAATGTAACTGGGCAGATGGAATGTAACTGGGCAGATGGAATGTAACTGTGAAGATGGAATGTAACTGGGCAGATAGAATGTAACTGGGCAGCTGAATGTAACTGGGCAGCTGAGTGTAACTAGGCAGATATAATGTAACTGGGCAGAGAGAGTGCAACTGGGCAGCTGAATGTAACTGGGAAGATGGAATGTAACTGCGAAGATGGAATGTAACTGGGAAGATGGAATGTAACTGGACAGCTGAATGTAACTGGGCAGATAGAATATAACTGATCTGATAGAATGTAACTGGGCAGTTGAATGTAACTGGGCAGATAGAAGTTAACTGGGCAGATAGAATGTAACTGGGCAGAAAGAAAGTAACTGGCCAGATATAATGTAACTGGGCAGTTGAATGTAACTGGGCAGATAGAATGTAACGGGGCAGATGGAATGTAACTGGGAAGATGGAATGTAACTGGGAAGATGGAATGTAACTGGACAGCTGAATGTAACTGGGCAGATAGAGTGTAACTGGCCAGATGAATGTAACAGGGCAGATGAATGTGACTGGGCAGAGAGAATGTAACTGGGCAGAGAGAATGTTACTGATCTGATAAAATGTAACTGGGAAGATAGAATGTAACTGGGAAGATGGAATGTAACTGGGCAGCTGAATGTAACTGGCAGCTGAATGCAACACGCCAGCTGAATGTTACAAGGCAGATAGAATGTAACTGGGCAGATAGAATGCAATGGGGCAGCTGAATGTAACTGATCTCATAGAATATAACAGGGCAGCTGAATGTAACTGGGCCGCTGAATGTAACTGGGCAGATAGAATGTAACATGGCAGATAGAATGTAACTGGGCAGATAAGATTGTAACTGGGCAGATAAGATTGTAATTGGGCAGATAAGATTGTAATTGGGCAGATAAGATTGTAATTGGGCAGATAGAATGTAACTGGGCAGATAGAATGTAACTGGGCAGATAAGATTGTAACTGGGCAGATAAGATTGTAATTGGGCAGATAAGATTGTAACTGGCCAGATAGAATGTAACTGGCCAGATAGAATGTAACTGGGCATATAGAATGTAACTGGGCAGATAGAATGTAACTGGGCAGAGAGAATATAACTGGGCAGATAGAATGTAACTGGGCAGATAGAATGTAACATGGCAGATAGAATGTAATTGGGCAGATAAGATTGTAATTGGGCAGATAAGATTGTAATTGGGCAGATAGAATGTAACTGGGCAGATAGAATGTAACTGGGCAGATAAGATTGTAACTGGGCAGATAAGATTGTAATTGGGCAGATAAGATTGTAACTGGCCAGATAGAATGTAACTGGGCAGATAGAATGTAAGTGGGCAGATAGAATGTAAGTGGGCAGAGAGAATGTAACTGGGCCGCTGAATGTAACTGGGCAGCTGAAAGTAACTGGGCAGATATTATGTAACTGGGCAGCTGAATGTAACTGGGCAGATCGAATGTAACTGGGCAGATCGAATGTTACTGGGCAGGTAGAATGCAACTGGGCAGATAGAATGCAACTGGTCAGAGAGAATGCAACTGGTCAGATAGAATGCAACTGGCCAGCTGAATGTTACTCGGCAGATAGAATGTAACTGGGCAGATAGAATGCAATGGGGCAGCTGAATGTAACTGATCTGATACAATATAACTGGGCAGCTGAATGTAACTGGGCAGCTGAATGTAACTGGGCAGATGGAATTAACTGGGCAGATGGAATGTAACTGGGCAGATGGAATGTAACTGGGCAGATAGAATGTAACTGCGCAGATGGAATGTAACTGGGCTGATGGAATGTAACTGTGAAGATGGAATGTAACTGTGAAGATGGAATGTAACTGGGCAGATAGAATGTAACTGGGCAGCTGAATGTAACTGGGCAGCTGAATGTAACTAGGCAGATATAATGTAACTGGGCAGATAGAGTGCAACTGGGCAGCTGAATGTAACTGGGCAGATGGAATGTAACTGGGCAGATAGAATGTAACTGGGCAGATGGAATGTAACTGGGCTGATGGAATGTAACTGTGAAGATGGAATGTAACTGTGAAGATGGAATGTAACTGGGCAGATAGAATGTAACTGGGCAGCTGAATGTAACTGGGCAGCTGAATGTAACTAGGCAGATATAATGTAACTGGGCAGATAGAGTGCAACTGGGCAGCTGAATGTAAATGGGCAGCTGAATGTAAATGGGCAGCTGAATGTAACTGGGCAGATAGAATGCAACTAGGCAGATAGAATGCAACTGGGCAGATAGAATGTAACTGGGCACATAAGATTGTAATTGGGCAGATAAGATTGTAATTGGGCAGATAGTATGCAATTGGCCAGCTGAATGTTACTCGGCAGATAGAATATAAATGGGCAGCTGAATGTAACTGGGCAGCTGAATGTAACTGGGCAGCTGAATGCAACTGGCCAGCTGAATGTTACAAGGCAGATAGAATGTAACTGGGCAGATAGAATGCAATGGGGCAGCTGAGTGTAACTGATCTGATAGAATATAACTGGGCAGCTGAATGTAACTGGGCAGCTGAATGTAACTGGGCAGATAGAATGTAACTGGGCAGATAAGATTGTAACTGGGCAGATAAGATTGTAATTGGGCAGATAAGATTGTAATTGGGCAGATAAGATTGTAATTGGGCAGATAGAATGTAACTGGGCAGATAGAATGTAACTGGGCAGATAAGATTGTAACTGGGCAGATAAGATTGTCATTGGGCAGATAAGATTGTAACTGACCAGATAGAATGTAAGTGGGCAGATAGAATGTAAGTGGGCAGAGAGAATGTAACTGGGCAGATAGAATGTAACTGGGCAGCTGAAAGTAACTGGGCAGATATTATGTAACTGGGCAGCTGAATGTAACTGGGCAGATCGAATGTAACTGGGCAGATCGAATGTTACTGGGCAGGTAGAATGCAACTGGGCATATAGAATGTAACTGGGCAACTGAATGTAACTGGGCAGGTAGAATGCAACTGGGCAGCTGAATGTAACTGGGCAGCTGAATGTAACTGGGCAGATAGAATGCAACTGGTCAGATAGAATGCAACTGGTCAGATAGAATGCAACTGGCCAGCTGAATGTTACTCGGCAGATAGAATGTAACTGGGCAGATAGAATGCAATGGGGCAGCTGAATGTAACTGATCTGATACAATATAACTGGGCAGCTGAATGTAACTGGGCAGCTGAATGTAACTGGGCAGATGGAATGTAACTGGGCAGATGGAATGTAACTGCGCAGATGGAATGTAACTGGGCTGATGGAATGTAACTGTGAAGATGGAATGTAACTGTGAAGATGGAATGTAACTGGGCAGATAGAATGTAACTGGGCAGCTGAATGTAACTGGGCAGCTGAATGTAACTAGGCAGATATAATGTAACTGGGCAGATAGAGTGCAACTGGGCAGCTGAATGTAACTGGGAAGATGGAATGTAACTGCGAAGATGGAATGTAACTGGGAAGATGGAATGTAGCTGGACAGCTGAATGTAACTGGGCAGATAGAATGTAACTGGGTAGATAGAATATAACTGATCTGATAGAATGTAACTGGACAGTTGAATGTAACTGGGCAGATAGAAGGTATCTGGGCAGATAGAATGTAACTGGGCAGAAAGAAAGTAACTGGCCAGATATAATGTAACTGACCAGTTGAATGTAACTGGGCAGATAGAATGTAACGAGGCAGATGGAATGTAACTGGGAAGATGGAATGTAACTGGGAAGATGGAATGTAACTGGACAGCTGAATGTAACTGGGCAGATAGAGTGTAACTGGCCAGATGAATGTAACAGGGCAGATGAATGTAACTGGGCAGAGAGAATGTAACTGGGCAGAGAGAATGTTACTGATCTGATAGAATGTAACTGGGAAGATGGAATGTAATTGGGAAGATGGAATGTAACTGGGTAGCTGAATGTAACTGGGCAGCTGAATGCAACTGGCCAGCTGAATGTTACATGGCAGATAGAATGTAACTGGGCAGATAGAATGCAATGGGGCAGCTGAATGTAACTGATCTGATAGAATATAACTGGGCAGCTGAATGTAACTGGGCAGCTGAATGTTACTCGGCAGATAGAATGTAACTGGGCAGGTAGAATGCAACTGGGCAGTTGGAATATAACTGTGCATATAGAATGTAACTGGGCAGATAGAATGTAACTGGGCAGCTGAATGTAACTGGGCAGCTGAATGTAACTGGGCAGATGGAATGTAACTGGGCAGACGGAATGTAACTGGGCAGATGGAATGTAACTGGGCAGATAGAATGTAACTGGGCAGATGGAATGTAACTGGGCAGATGGAATGTAACTGTGAAGATGGAATGTAACTGGGCAGATAGAATGTAACTGGGCAGCTGAATGTAACTGGGCAGCTGAGTGTAACTAGGCAGATATAATGTAACTGGGCAGAGAGAGTGCAACTGGGCAGCTGAATGTAACTGGGAAGATGGAATGTAACTGCGAAGATGGAATGTAACTGGGAAGATGGAATGTAACTGGACAGCTGAATGTAACTGGGCAGATAGAATATAACTGATCTGATAGAATGTAACTGGGCAGTTGAATGTAACTGGGCAGATAGAAGTTAACTGGGCAGATAGAATGTAACTGGGCAGAAAGAAAGTAACTGGCCAGATATAATGTAACTGGGCAGTTGAATGTAACTGGGCAGATAGAATGTAACGGGGCAGATGGAATGTAACTGGGAAGATGGAATGTAACTGGGAAGATGGAATGTAACTGGACAGCTGAATGTAACTGGGCAGATAGAGTGTAACTGGCCAGATGAATGTAACAGGGCAGATGAATGTGACTGGGCAGAGAGAATGTAACTGGGCAGAGAGAATGTTACTGATCTGATAAAATGTAACTGGGAAGATAGAATGTAACTGGGAAGATGGAATGTAAC
This sequence comes from Pristiophorus japonicus, assembly GCF_044704955.1. Classification (NCBI taxonomy): domain Eukaryota; kingdom Metazoa; phylum Chordata; class Chondrichthyes; family Pristiophoridae; genus Pristiophorus; species Pristiophorus japonicus. The sequence goes on along the minus strand of NC_091990.1, from coordinate 33,308,885 downwards.
TGGGCAGCTGAATGTAACTGGCAGCTGAATGCAACACGCCAGCTGAATGTTACAAGGCAGATAGAATGTAACTGGGCAGATAGAATGCAATGGGGCAGCTGAATGTAACTGATCTCATAGAATATAACAGGGCAGCTGAATGTAACTGGGCCGCTGAATGTAACTGGGCAGATAGAATGTAACATGGCAGATAGAATGTAACTGGGCAGATAAGATTGTAACTGGGCAGATAAGATTGTAATTGGGCAGATAAGATTGTAATTGGGCAGATAAGATTGTAATTGGGCAGATAGAATGTAACTGGGCAGATAGAATGTAACTGGGCAGATAAGATTGTAACTGGGCAGATAAGATTGTAATTGGGCAGATAAGATTGTAACTGGCCAGATAGAATGTAACTGGCCAGATAGAATGTAACTGGGCATATAGAATGTAACTGGGCAGATAGAATGTAACTGGGCAGAGAGAATATAACTGGGCAGATAGAATGTAACTGGGCAGATAGAATGTAACATGGCAGATAGAATGTAATTGGGCAGATAAGATTGTAATTGGGCAGATAAGATTGTAATTGGGCAGATAGAATGTAACTGGGCAGATAGAATGTAACTGGGCAGATAAGATTGTAACTGGGCAGATAAGATTGTAATTGGGCAGATAAGATTGTAACTGGCCAGATAGAATGTAACTGGGCAGATAGAATGTAAGTGGGCAGATAGAATGTAAGTGGGCAGAGAGAATGTAACTGGGCCGCTGAATGTAACTGGGCAGCTGAAAGTAACTGGGCAGATATTATGTAACTGGGCAGCTGAATGTAACTGGGCAGATCGAATGTAACTGGGCAGATCGAATGTTACTGGGCAGGTAGAATGCAACTGGGCAGATAGAATGCAACTGGTCAGAGAGAATGCAACTGGTCAGATAGAATGCAACTGGCCAGCTGAATGTTACTCGGCAGATAGAATGTAACTGGGCAGATAGAATGCAATGGGGCAGCTGAATGTAACTGATCTGATACAATATAACTGGGCAGCTGAATGTAACTGGGCAGCTGAATGTAACTGGGCAGATGGAATTAACTGGGCAGATGGAATGTAACTGGGCAGATGGAATGTAACTGGGCAGATAGAATGTAACTGCGCAGATGGAATGTAACTGGGCTGATGGAATGTAACTGTGAAGATGGAATGTAACTGTGAAGATGGAATGTAACTGGGCAGATAGAATGTAACTGGGCAGCTGAATGTAACTGGGCAGCTGAATGTAACTAGGCAGATATAATGTAACTGGGCAGATAGAGTGCAACTGGGCAGCTGAATGTAACTGGGCAGATGGAATGTAACTGGGCAGATAGAATGTAACTGGGCAGATGGAATGTAACTGGGCTGATGGAATGTAACTGTGAAGATGGAATGTAACTGTGAAGATGGAATGTAACTGGGCAGATAGAATGTAACTGGGCAGCTGAATGTAACTGGGCAGCTGAATGTAACTAGGCAGATATAATGTAACTGGGCAGATAGAGTGCAACTGGGCAGCTGAATGTAAATGGGCAGCTGAATGTAAATGGGCAGCTGAATGTAACTGGGCAGATAGAATGCAACTAGGCAGATAGAATGCAACTGGGCAGATAGAATGTAACTGGGCACATAAGATTGTAATTGGGCAGATAAGATTGTAATTGGGCAGATAGTATGCAATTGGCCAGCTGAATGTTACTCGGCAGATAGAATATAAATGGGCAGCTGAATGTAACTGGGCAGCTGAATGTAACTGGGCAGCTGAATGCAACTGGCCAGCTGAATGTTACAAGGCAGATAGAATGTAACTGGGCAGATAGAATGCAATGGGGCAGCTGAGTGTAACTGATCTGATAGAATATAACTGGGCAGCTGAATGTAACTGGGCAGCTGAATGTAACTGGGCAGATAGAATGTAACTGGGCAGATAAGATTGTAACTGGGCAGATAAGATTGTAATTGGGCAGATAAGATTGTAATTGGGCAGATAAGATTGTAATTGGGCAGATAGAATGTAACTGGGCAGATAGAATGTAACTGGGCAGATAAGATTGTAACTGGGCAGATAAGATTGTCATTGGGCAGATAAGATTGTAACTGACCAGATAGAATGTAAGTGGGCAGATAGAATGTAAGTGGGCAGAGAGAATGTAACTGGGCAGATAGAATGTAACTGGGCAGCTGAAAGTAACTGGGCAGATATTATGTAACTGGGCAGCTGAATGTAACTGGGCAGATCGAATGTAACTGGGCAGATCGAATGTTACTGGGCAGGTAGAATGCAACTGGGCATATAGAATGTAACTGGGCAACTGAATGTAACTGGGCAGGTAGAATGCAACTGGGCAGCTGAATGTAACTGGGCAGCTGAATGTAACTGGGCAGATAGAATGCAACTGGTCAGATAGAATGCAACTGGTCAGATAGAATGCAACTGGCCAGCTGAATGTTACTCGGCAGATAGAATGTAACTGGGCAGATAGAATGCAATGGGGCAGCTGAATGTAACTGATCTGATACAATATAACTGGGCAGCTGAATGTAACTGGGCAGCTGAATGTAACTGGGCAGATGGAATGTAACTGGGCAGATGGAATGTAACTGCGCAGATGGAATGTAACTGGGCTGATGGAATGTAACTGTGAAGATGGAATGTAACTGTGAAGATGGAATGTAACTGGGCAGATAGAATGTAACTGGGCAGCTGAATGTAACTGGGCAGCTGAATGTAACTAGGCAGATATAATGTAACTGGGCAGATAGAGTGCAACTGGGCAGCTGAATGTAACTGGGAAGATGGAATGTAACTGCGAAGATGGAATGTAACTGGGAAGATGGAATGTAGCTGGACAGCTGAATGTAACTGGGCAGATAGAATGTAACTGGGTAGATAGAATATAACTGATCTGATAGAATGTAACTGGACAGTTGAATGTAACTGGGCAGATAGAAGGTATCTGGGCAGATAGAATGTAACTGGGCAGAAAGAAAGTAACTGGCCAGATATAATGTAACTGACCAGTTGAATGTAACTGGGCAGATAGAATGTAACGAGGCAGATGGAATGTAACTGGGAAGATGGAATGTAACTGGGAAGATGGAATGTAACTGGACAGCTGAATGTAACTGGGCAGATAGAGTGTAACTGGCCAGATGAATGTAACAGGGCAGATGAATGTAACTGGGCAGAGAGAATGTAACTGGGCAGAGAGAATGTTACTGATCTGATAGAATGTAACTGGGAAGATGGAATGTAATTGGGAAGATGGAATGTAACTGGGTAGCTGAATGTAACTGGGCAGCTGAATGCAACTGGCCAGCTGAATGTTACATGGCAGATAGAATGTAACTGGGCAGATAGAATGCAATGGGGCAGCTGAATGTAACTGATCTGATAGAATATAACTGGGCAGCTGAATGTAACTGGGCAGCTGAATGTTACTCGGCAGATAGAATGTAACTGGGCAGGTAGAATGCAACTGGGCAGTTGGAATATAACTGTGCATATAGAATGTAACTGGGCAGATAGAATGTAACTGGGCAGCTGAATGTAACTGGGCAGCTGAATGTAACTGGGCAGATGGAATGTAACTGGGCAGACGGAATGTAACTGGGCAGATGGAATGTAACTGGGCAGATAGAATGTAACTGGGCAGATGGAATGTAACTGGGCAGATGGAATGTAACTGTGAAGATGGAATGTAACTGGGCAGATAGAATGTAACTGGGCAGCTGAATGTAACTGGGCAGCTGAGTGTAACTAGGCAGATATAATGTAACTGGGCAGAGAGAGTGCAACTGGGCAGCTGAATGTAACTGGGAAGATGGAATGTAACTGCGAAGATGGAATGTAACTGGGAAGATGGAATGTAACTGGACAGCTGAATGTAACTGGGCAGATAGAATATAACTGATCTGATAGAATGTAACTGGGCAGTTGAATGTAACTGGGCAGATAGAAGTTAACTGGGCAGATAGAATGTAACTGGGCAGAAAGAAAGTAACTGGCCAGATATAATGTAACTGGGCAGTTGAATGTAACTGGGCAGATAGAATGTAACGGGGCAGATGGAATGTAACTGGGAAGATGGAATGTAACTGGGAAGATGGAATGTAACTGGACAGCTGAATGTAACTGGGCAGATAGAGTGTAACTGGCCAGATGAATGTAACAGGGCAGATGAATGTGACTGGGCAGAGAGAATGTAACTGGGCAGAGAGAATGTTACTGATCTGATAAAATGTAACTGGGAAGATAGAATGTAACTGGGAAGATGGAATGTAACTGGGCAGCTGAATGTAACTGGCAGCTGAATGCAACACGCCAGCTGAATGTTACAAGGCAGATAGAATGTAACTGGGCAGATAGAATGCAATGGGGCAGCTGAATGTAACTGATCTCATAGAATATAACAGGGCAGCTGAATGTAACTGGGCCGCTGAATGTAACTGGGCAGATAGAATGTAACATGGCAGATAGAATGTAACTGGGCAGATAAGATTGTAACTGGGCAGATAAGATTGTAATTGGGCAGATAAGATTGTAATTGGGCAGATAAGATTGTAATTGGGCAGATAGAATGTAACTGGGCAGATAGAATGTAACTGGGCAGATAAGATTGTAACTGGGCAGATAAGATTGTAATTGGGCAGATAAGATTGTAACTGGCCAGATAGAATGTAACTGGCCAGATAGAATGTAACTGGGCATATAGAATGTAACTGGGCAGATAGAATGTAACTGGGCAGAGAGAATATAACTGGGCAGATAGAATGTAACTGGGCAGCTGAAAGTAACTGGGCAGATATTATGCAACTGGGCATCTGAATGTAACTGGGCATATCGAATGTAACTGGGCAGGTAGAATGCAACTGGGCAGGTAGAATGTAACTGTACATATAGAATGTAACTGGGCAGATAGAATGTAACTGGGCCGCTGAATGTAACTGGGTAGCTGAATGTAACTGGGCAGGTAGAATGCAACTGGGCAGATAGAATGCAACTGGGCAGGTAGAATCCAACTGGGCAGGTAGAATGCAACTGGGCAGCTGAATGTAACTGGGCAGCTGAATGTAACTGGGCAGATAGAATGCAACTGGTCAGATAGAATGCAACTGGGCAGATAGAATGCAACTGGCCAGCTGAATGTTACTCGGCAGATAGAATGTAACTGGGCAGATAGAATGAAATGGGGCAGCTGAATGTAACTGGGTAGCTGAATGTAACCAGACAGATCGAATGTAACTGGGAAGATGGAATGTAACTGGGCAGCTGGAATGTAACTGGGCAGCTGGAATGTAACTGGGCAGATAGAATGTAACTGGGCAGATAGAACGTAACTGGGCAGATAGAACGTAACTGGGCAGATAGAACGTAACTGGGCAGATCGAATGTAACATGGCAGATAGAATGTAACTGGGCAGATAAGATTGTAACTGGGCAGATAAGATTGTAATTGGGCAGATAAGATTGTAATTGGGCAGATAAGATTGTAATTGGGCAGATAGAATGTAACTGGTCAGATAGAATGTAACTGGGCAGATAAGATTGTAACTGGGCAGATAAGATTGTAATTGGGCAGATAAGCTTGTAACTGGCCAGATAGAATGTAACTGGGCATATAGAATGTAACTGGGCAGATAGAATGTAACTGGGCAGAGAGAATGTAACTGTGCATATAGAATGTAACTGGGCAGCTGAAAGTAACTGGGCAGATGTTATGTAACTGGGCAGCTGAATGTAACTGGGCAGATCGAATGTAACTGTGCATATAGAATGCAACTGGGCAGGTAGAATGCAACTGGGCAGGTAGAATGTAACTGGGCAGGTAGAATGCAACTGGGCAGGTAGAATGCAACTGGGCAGGTAGAATGCAACTGCGCAGGTTGAATGCAACTGGGCAGCTGAATGTAACTGAGCAGCTGAATGTAACTGGGCAGCTGAATGTAACTGGGCAGATAGAATGCAACTGGTCAGATAGAATGAAATGGGGCAGCTGAATGTAACTGGGTAGCTGAATGTAACCAGACAGATCGAATGTAACTGGGAAGATGGAATGTAACTGGGCAGCTGGAATGTAACTGGGCAGCTGGAATGTAACTGGGCAGATAGAATGTAACTGGGCAGCTGGAATGTAACTGGGCAGATAGAATGTAACTGGGCAGATAGAACGTAACTGGGCAGATAGAATGTAACTGGGCAGATAGAATGTAACTGGGCAGATAGAACGTAACTGGGCAGATAGAACGTAACTGGGCAGATCGAACGTAACTGGGCAGATGGAACGTTACTTGGCAGATAGAACGTAACTGGGCAGATAGAACGTAACTGGGCAGATTGAACGTAACTGGGCAGATAGAACGTTACTGGGCAGATGGAACGTTACTGGGCAGATAGAACGTTACTGGGCAGATAGAACGTAACTGGGAAGATAGAACGTAACTGGGAAGATAGAATGTAACTGGGCAGATAGAATGCAACTGGGCAGATAGAATGCAACTGGGCAGATAATATTGTAACTGGGCAGATAAGATTGTAACTGTTCAGATAAGATTGTAGCTGGGCAGATAAGATTGTAACTGGGCAGATAAGATTGTAACTGGGCAGATAAGATTGTAATTGGGCAGATAGAATCTAATTGGGCAGATAGAATCTAATTGGGCAGATAGAATCGAACTGGGCAGGTGAATGTAACTGGGCAGATAGAATATAACTGGGCAGATAGAATGTAACTGGGCAGCTAGAGTTTAACTGGGCAGATAGAGTTTAACTGGCCAGATGAAAGTAAAAGGGCAAATGAATGTAACTGGGCAGAGAGAATGTAACTGGGCAGCTGAATGTAACTGGGTAGCTGAATGTAACGAGTCAGATAGAATGTAACTGTTGAGATAAAATGTAATTGGGCAGAAAGAATGTATCTGGGCTGCTGAATGTAACCGGGCAGATAGAATGTAACTGGGCAGAGAGAATGTAACTGTGCAGCTGAATGTAACTGGGTTGCTGAATGTAACTGATCAGATAGAATGTAACTGGGCAGATAGAATGTAACTGGGCAGATATTATTTAACTGGGCAGCTGAATGTAACTGGGCAGCTGAATGTAACTGGGCAGCTGAATGTAACTGGGCAGATAGAATGTAACTGGGCAGATAGAATGCAACTGGGAAGATGGAATATAACTGGGAAGATGGAATGTAACGGGGCAGATAAGATTGTAACTGGGCAGATAGTATGTAACTGCCAGCTAAATGTAACTGGGCAGATAGAATGCAACATGGGCAGCTGAATGTAACTGGACAGCTGAATGTAACTGGGCAGATAGAATGCAACATGGGCAACTGAATGTAACTGGGCAGCTGAATGTAACTGGGCAGCTGAATGTAACTGGGCAGATAGAATGTAACTGGGCAGATAGAATGTAACTGGGCACATGAATGTAACTCGGCAGATAGAATGTAACTGGGCAGATAAGTTTGTAACTGGGCAGATAGAATGTAACTGGGCAGATAGAATGCAACTGGGCAGCTGAATGTAACTGGGCAGATAGAATGCAACTGGGCAGATAGAATGCAACTGGCCAGCTGAATGTAACTGGGCAGATAGAGTGTAACTGGCCAGATGATTGTAACGGAGCAGATGAATGTAACTGGGCAGAGAGAATGTAACTGGGCAGAGAGAATGTTACTGATCTGATAGAATGTAACTGGGAAGATGGAATGTAACTGGGCAGCTGAATGCAACTGGCCAGCTGAATGTTACACGGCAGATAGAATGTAACTGGGCAGAGAGAATGCAACGGGGCAGCTGACTGTAACTGATCTGATAGAATATAACTGGGCAGCTGAATGTAACTGGGCAGATAGAACGTAACTGGGCAGATAGAGCGTAACTGGGCAGATAGAACGTTACTGGGCAGATAGAACGTAACTGGGCAGATAGAACGGAACTGGGCAGATAGAACGTAACTGGGCAGATAGAACGTAACTGGGCAGATAGAATGTAACTGGGCAGATAGAGTTTAACTGGCCAGATGAAAGTAAAAGGGCAAATGAATGTAACTGGGCAGAGAGAATGTAACTGGGCAGCTGAATGTAACTGGGTAGCTGAATGTAACGAGGCAGATAGAATGTAACTGATGAGATAAAATATAACTGGGCAGCTGAATGTAACTGGGGAGCTGAATGTAACTTGGCAGATAGAATGCAACTGGGCAGATAGAATGCAACTGGGCAGATAGAATGCAACTGGGAAGATGGAATGCAACTGGGAAGATGGAATGCAACTGGGAAATGTAACTGGGAAGATGGAATGCAACTGGGAAGATGGAATGTAACTGGGCAGCTGGAATGTAACTGGGCAGCTGGAATGTAACTGGGCAGCTGGAATGTGACTGGGCAGATAAGATTGTAACTGGGCAGATAAGATTGTAACTGGGCAGATAGAATGCAATGGGCCAGGTGAATGTACCTGGGCAGTTAGAATGTAGCCGGGCAGATAGAATATAACTGGGCAGCTGAATGTTACTGGGTAGATAGAATGTAACTGGGCAGATTGAATGTAACTGGGCTGATTGAATGTAACTGGGCAGCTAGAATGTAACTGGGCAGATAGAATGTAACTGGGCAGATAGAATGTAACTGAGCAGATAAGAATGCAACTGGGCAGATAAGATTGGAACTGGGCAGATAAGATTGGAACTGGGCAGATCAGATTGGAACTGGGCAGATCAGATTGGAACTGGGCAGATCAGATTGGAACTGGGCAGATAAGATTGGAACTGGGCAGATAAGATTGGAACTGGGCAGATAGAATCTAACTGTGCAGCTGAATATAACTGGGCAGATAGAATGTAACTGGGCAGCTGAATGTAACTGGGCAGATTGAATGTAACTGGGCATCTTGAATGTCACCGATCTCATAGATTGTAACTGGGAAGATGGAATGTAACTGGGCAGATGGAATGTAACTCAGCAGAAAGAATGTAACTGATCTGATAGAATATAACTGGGCAGCTGAATGTAACTGTGCAGATGAGATTGTAACTGGGCAGATAGAATGTAACTGGGCAGATAGAATGTAACTGATCTCACAGAGTGTAACTGGGAAGATGGAATGTACCTGGGAAGATGGAATGTAACTGGGCAGATGGAATGGAACTGGGCAGATAGAATGGAACTGGGCAGATAGAATGTAACTGATCTGTTAGAATATAACTGGGCAGCTGTATGTTACTGGGCAGCTGAATGTTACTGGATAGATAGAAGGTAACTAGGCAGATAGAATGTAACTGGGCCGATAGAATGTAACTGGGCAGATAGAATGTAACTGGGAAGATAGAATGTAACTGGGCAGATAGAATGTAACTGGACAGAAAGAATGTAACTGGACAGATAGAATGTAACTGGGCAGATAGAATGAAACTGGCCAGATAGAATGCAACTGGGCAGAAAGAATGTAACTGGACAGATAGAATGTAACTGGGCAGATAGAATGTAACTGGTCAGATAGAATGTAACTGGGCAGATAGAATGCAACTGGGCAGATAGAATGCAACTGGGCAGATAAAATTCAACTGGGGCGATAAGATTGGAACTGGGCAGATAAGATTGGAACTGGGCAGATAAGATTGGAACTAGGCAGATAAGATTGGAACTGGGCAGATAGAATCTAACTGGGCAGCTGAATATAACTGGGTAGATAGAATGTAACTGGGCAGCTGAATGTTACTGGGCAGATAGAATGTAACTGGGCATCTCGAATGTAACCGATCTCATAGATTGTAGCTGGGAAGATGGAATGTAACTGGGCAGATGGAATGTAACTGGGCAGTTGGAATGTAACTGGGCAGAAAAGATTGTAACTGGGCAGATAATATTGTAACTGGGCAGATAAGAATGTAACTGGGCAGCTGAATGTAACTGGGCAGCTGAATGTAACTGGGAAGCTGAATGTAACTGGGCAGCTGAATGTAACTGGGCAGATAGAATGCAACTGGACAGATAGATTGTAACTGATCTGATGGAATGTAACTGGGAAGATGGAATGTAACTGGGCAGATGGAATGTAACTGGGCAGATGGAATGTAACTGGGCACAAGAATGTAACTCAGCAGATAGAATGTAACTGGACAGATAGAATCTAACTGGGCAGCTGAATATAACTGGGTAGATAGAATGTAACTGGGCAGCTGAATATAACTGGGTAGATAGAATGTAACTGGGCATCTCGAATGTAACCGATCTCATAGATTGTAGCTGGGAAGATGGAATGTAACTGGGCAGATGGAATGTAACTGGGCAGTTGGAATGTAACTGGGCAGATAAGATTGTAACTGGGCAGAAAAGATTGTAACTGGGCAGATAAGAATGTAACTGGGAAGATAAGAATGTAACTGGGCAGCTGAATGTAACTGGGCAGCTGAATGTAACTGGGAAGCTGAATGTAACTGGGCAGCTGAATGTAACTGGGCAGATAGAATGCAACTGGACAGATAGATTGTAACTAATCTGATGGAATGTAACTGGGAAGATGGAATGTAACTGGGCAGATGGAATGTAACTGGGCAGATGGAATGTAACTGGGCACAAGAATGCAACTGGGCAGATAAGATTGGAACTGGGCAGATAAGATTGGAACTGGGCAGATAAGATTGGAACTGGGCAGATAGAATCTAACTGGGCAGCTGAATATAACTGGGTAGATAGAATATAACTGGGTAGATAGAATGTAACTGGGCAGATAGAATGTAACTGGGCATCTCGAATGTAACCGATCTCATAGATTGTACCTGGGAAGATCGAATGTAACTGGGCAGATGGAATGTAACTGGGCAGATAAGATTGTAACTGGGCAGATAAGATTGTAACTGAGCAGATAAGAATGTAACTGGGCAGATAAGAATGTAACTGGGCAGCTGAATGTAACTGGGCAGCTGAATGTAACTGGGCAGATAGAATGCAACTGGACAGATAGAATGTAAGTGATCTGATGGAATGTAACTGGGAAGATGGAATGTAACTGGGCAGATGGAATGTAACTGGGCAGTTGGAATGTAACTGGGCAGATAAGATTGTAACTGGGCAGAAAAGATTGTAACTGGGCAGATAAGAATGTAACTGGGCAGATAAGAATGTAACTGGGCAGCTGAATGTAATTGGGCAGCTGAATGTAACTGGGCAGATAGAATGTAACTGGGCAAATCTAACTGGGCAGCTGAATATAACTGGGTAGATAGAATGTAACTGGGCAGCTGAATGTAACTGGGCAGATAGAATGTAACTGGGCAAATCTAACTGGGCAGCTGAATATAACTGGGCAGATAAGAATGTAACTGGGCAGCTGAATTTAATTGGGCAGCTGAATGTAACTGGGCAGATAGAATGTAACTGGGCAAATCTAACTGGGCAGCTGAATATAACTGGGTAGATAGAATGTAACTGGGCAGCTGAATGTAACTGGGCAGATAGAATGTAACTGGGCATCTCGAATGTAACCGATCTCATAGATTGTAGCTGGGAAGATGGAATGTAACTGGGCAGATGGAATGTAACTGGGCAGATAAGATTGTAACTGGGCAGATAAGATTGTAACTGAGCAGATAAGAATGTAACTGGGCAGATAAGAATGTAACTGGGCAGCTGAATGTAACTGGGCAGCTGAATGTAACTGGGCAGATAGAATGCAACTGGGAAGATGGAAAGTAACTGGGAAGATGGAATGCAACTGGGAAGATGGAATGTAACTGGGAAGATCAAATGTAACTGGGCAGATAAGATTGGAACTGGGCAGATAAGATTGGAACTGGGCAGATAAGATTGGAACTGGGCAGCTGAATATAACTGGGTAGATAGAATGTAACTGGGCATCTCGAATGTAACCGATCTCATAGATTGTAGCTGGGAAGAATGAATGTAACTGGGAAGATGGAATGTAACTGGGAAGATGGAATGTAACTGGGCAGATAAGATTGTAACTGGGCAGATAAGATTGTAACTGGGCAGCTGAATGTAACTGGGCAGCTGAATGTAACTGGGAAGCTGAATGTAACTGGGCAGCTGAATGTAACTGGGCAGATAGAATGCAACTGGACAGATAGATTGTAACTGATCTGATGGAATGTAACTGGGAAGATGGAATGTAACTGGGAAGATGGAATGTAACTGGGCAGATGGAATGTAACTGGGCACAAGAATGTAACTCGGCAGATAGAATGTAACTGGGCAGATAGAATGTAACTTGGCAGCTGAAAGTTACTGGGCAGCTGAAAGTAACTGGGCAGATATTGTGTAACTGGGCAGCTGAATGTAACTGGGCAGCTGATTGTAACTGGGCAACTGATTGTAACTGGGCAGCTGAATGTAACTAGGCAGATAGAATGTAACTGATCAGATGGAATGTAACTGGGCAGCTGAATGTGACTGGGCAGATGGAATGTAACTGGGTAGATGGAATGTAACTGGGAAGATGGAATGCAACTGGGAAGATGGAATGCAACTGGGCAGATAGAATGCAACTGGGCAGATAGAATGCAACTGGGCAGATAAGATTGGAACTGGGCAGGTAAGATTGGAACTGCGCTGATAAGATTGGAATTGGGCTGATAGAATCTAACTGGGCAGCTGAATATAACTGGGTAGATAGAATGTAACTGGGCAGCTGAATGTAACTGGGCAGATAGAATGTAACTGGGCAGATAGAATGTAACTGGGCAGATAGAATGTAACTGCGCATCTCGAATGTAACCGATCTCATAGATTGTGGCTGGGAAGATGGAATGTAACTGGGAAGATGGAATGTAACTGGGAAGATGGAATGTAACTAGGCAGATAGAATGTAACTGGGCAGATAGAATGCAACTGGGCAGATAGAATGCAACTGATCTGATGGAATGTAACTGGGTAGATAGAATGTAACTGGGTAGATAGAATGTAACTGGGCAGCTGAATGTAACTGGGAAGATGGAATGTAACTGGGAAGATGGAATGCAACTGGGAAGAAGGAATGCAACTGGGAAGATGGAATGCAACTGGGAAGATGGAATGTAACTGGGAAGATGGAATGCAACTGGGCAGATAGAATGCAACTGGGCAGATAGAATGCAACTGGGCAGATAAGAATGTAACTGGGCAGCTGAATGTAACTGGGCAGCTGAATGTAACTGGGAAGCTGAATGTAACTGGGCAGCTGAATGTAACTGGGCAGATAGAATGCAACTGGACAGATCGATTGTAACTGATCTGATGGGATGTAACTGGGCAGATGGAATGTAACTGGGCAGATGGAATGTAACTGGGCACAAGAATGTAACTCGGCAGATAGAATGTAACTGGGCAGATAGAATGCAACTGGGCAGATAAGATTGGAACTGGGCAGATAAGATTGGAACTGGGAAGATAAGATTGGAACTGGGCAGATAAGATTGGAACTGGGCAGATAGAATCTAACTGGGCAGCTGAATATAACTGGGTAGATAGAATGTAACTGGGCAGCTGAATGTAACTGGGCAGATAGAATGTAACTGGGCATCTCGAATGTAACCGATCTCATAGATTGTAGCTGGGAAGATGGAATGTAACTGGGAAGATGGAATGTAACTGGGCAGATAGAATGTAACTGATCTGATAGAATATAACTGGGCAGCTGAATGTTACTGGGCAGCTGAATGTTACTGGATAGATAGAAGGTAACTTGGCAGATAGAATGTAACTGGGCAGATAGAATTGTAACTGGGCAAATCTAACTGGGCAGCTGAATATAACTGGGTAGATAGAATGTAACTGGGCAGCTGAATGTAACCAATCTCATAGATTGTAGCTGGGAAGATGGTATGTAACTGGGCAGATGGAATGTAACTGGGCAGATAAGATTGTAACTGGGCAGATAAGATTGTAACTGAGCAGATAAGAATGTAACTGGGCAGATAAGAATGTAACTGGGCAGCTGAATGTAACTGGGCAGATAGAATGCAACTGGACAGATAGAATGTAAGTGATCTGATGGAATGTAACTGGGCAGATGGAATGTAACTGGGCAGATGGAATGTAACTGGGCACAAGAATGTAACTCGGCAGATAGAATGTAACTGGGCAGATAGAATGTAACTGGGCAGATAGAATGCAACTGGGCAGATAAGATTGGAACTGGGCAGATAAGATTGGAACTGGGCAGATAGAATCTAACTGGGCAGCTGAATGTAACTGGGTAGATAGAATGTAACTGGGCAGCTGAATGTAACTGGGCAGATAGAATGTAACTGGGCAGATAGAATGTAACCGATCTCATAGATTGTAGCTGGGAAGAAGGAATGTAACTGGGAAGATGGAATGTAACCGGGCAGATAAGATTGTAACTGGGCAGATAAGATTGTAACTGGGCAGCTGAATGTAACTGGGCAGCTGAATGTAACTGGGCAGATAGAATGCAACTGGGCAGATAGAATGTAACTGATCTGATGGAATGTTACTGGGAAGATGGAATGTAACTGGGCAGATGGAATGTAACTGGGCACAAGAATGTAACTGGGCAGATAGAATGTAACTTGGCAGCTGAAAGTAACTGGGCAGCTGAAAGTAACTGGGCAGATATTGTGTAACTGGGCAGCTGAATGTAACTGGGCAGCTGATTGTAACTGGGCAACTGATTGTAACTGGGCAGCTGAATGTAACTAGGCAGATAGAATGTAACTGATCAGATGGAATGTAACTGGGCAGCTGAATATGACTGGGCAGATGGAATGTAACTAGGTAGATGGAATGTAACTGGGAAGATGGAATGCAACTAGGAAGAAGGAATGCAACTGGGAAGATGGAATGCAACTGGAAAGATGGAATGCAACTGGGAAGATGGAATGCAACTGGGCAGATAGAATGCAACTGGGCAGATAGAATGCAACTGGGCAGATAGAATGCAACTGGGCAGATAAGAATGTAACTGGGCAGCTGAATGTAACTGGGCAGCTGAATGTAACTGGGCAGATAGAATGTAACTGGGCAAATCTAACTGGGCAGCTGAATATAACTGGGTAGATAGAATGTAACTGGGCAGCTGAATGTAACTGGGCAGATAGAATGTAACTGGGCATCTCGAATGTAACCGATCTCATAGATTGTAGCTGGGAAGATGGAATGTAACTGGGCAGATGGAATGTAACTGGGCAGATAAGATTGTAACTGGGCAGATAAGATTGTAACTGAGCAGATAAGAATGTAACTGGGCAGATAAGAATGTAACTGGGCAGCTGAATGTAACTGGACAGCTGAATGTAACTGGGCAGATAGAATGCAACTGGACAGATAGAATGTAAGTGATCTGATGGAATGTAACTGGGAAGATGGAATGTAACTGGGCAGATGGAATGTAACTGGGCAGATGGAATGTAACTGGGCACAAGAATGTAACTCGGCAGATAGAATGTAACTGGGCAGATAGAATGTAACTGGGCAGATAGAATGCATTTGGGCAGATAAGATTGGAACTGGGCAGATAAGATTGGAACTGGGCAGATAGAATCAAACTGGGCAGCTGAATGTAACTGGGTAGATAGAATGTAACTGGGCAGCTGAATGTAACTGGGCATCTCGAATGTAACTGGGCATCTCGAATGTAACCGATCTCATAGATTGTAGCTGGGAAGATGGAATGTAACTGGGCAGATGGAATGCAACTTGGAAGATGGAATGTAACTGGGAAGATGGAATGCAGCTGGGAAGATGGAATGCAACTGGGCAGCTGGAATGTAACTGGGCAGCTGGAATGTAACTGGGTAGCTGAATGTAACTAGGCAGATAGAATGTAACTAGGCAGATAGAATGTGTCTGGGATCCTGAATGTAACTGGGCAGATGGAATGTAACTGGGTGGATAGAATGTAACTGGGCAGATAGAATGCAACTGGGAAGATGGAAAGTAACTGGGAAGATGGAATGCAACTGGGAACATGGAATGTAACTGGGAAGATGGAATGCAACTGGGAAGATGGAATGTAACTGGGAAGATCAAATGTAACTGGGCAGATAAGATTGGAACTGGGCAGATAAGATTGGAACTGGGCAGATAAGATTGGAACTGGGTAGATAAGATTGGAACTGGGCAGCTGAATATAACTGGGTAGATAGAATGTAACTGGGCATCTCGAATGTAACCGATCTCATAGATTGTAGCTGGGAAGAATGAATGTAACTGGGAAGATGGAATGTAACTGGGAAGATGGAATGTAACTGGGCAGATAAGATTGTAACTGGGCAGATAAGATTGTAACTGGGCAGCTGAATGTAACTGGGCAGCTGAATGTAACTGGGAAGCTGAATGTAACTGGGCAGCTGAATGTAACTGGGCAGATAGAATGCAACTGGACAGATAGATTGTAACTGATCTGATGGAATGTAACTGGGAAGATGGAATGTAACTGGGAAGATGGAATGTAACTGGGCAGATGGAATGTAACTGGGCACAAGAATGTAACTCGGCAGATAGAATGTAACTGGGCAGATAGAATGTAACTGGGCAGATAGAATGTAACTTGGCAGCTGAAAGTAACTGGGCAGCTGAAAGTAACTGGGCAGATATTGTGTAACTGGGCAGCTGAATGTAACTGGGCAGCTGATTGTAACTGGGCAACTGATTGTAACTGGGCAGCTGAATGTAACTAGGCAGATAGAATGTAACTGGGCAGCTGAATGTGACTGGGCAGATAGAATGCAACTGGGCAGATAGAATGCAACTGGGCAGATAAGATTGGAACTGGGCAGGTAAGATTGGAACTGGGCTGATAAGATTGGAATTGGGCTGATAGAATCTAACTGGGCAGCTGAATATAACTGGGTAGATAGAATGTAACTGGGCAGCTGAATGTAACTGGGCAGATAGAATGTAACTGGGCAGATAGAATGTAACTGGGCAGATAGAATGTAACTGCGCATCTCGAATGTAACCGATCTCATAGATTGTGGCTGGGAAGATGGAATGTAACTGGGAAGATGGAATGTAACTGGGAAGATGGAATGTAACTAGGCAGATAGAATGTAACTGGGCAGATAGAATGCAACTGGGCAGATAGAATGCAACTGATCTGATGGAATGTAACTGGGTAGATAGAATGTAACTGGGTAGATAGAATGTAACTGGGCAGCTGAATGTAACTGGGAAGATGGAATGTAACTGGGAAGATGGAATGCAACTGGGAAGAAGGAATGCAACTGGGAAGATGGAATGCAACTGGGAAGATGGAATGTAACTGGGAAGATGGAATGCAACTGGGCAGATAGAATGCAACTGGGCAGATAGAATGCAACTGGGCAGATAAGAATGTAACTGGGCAGCTGAATGTAACTGGGCAGCTGAATGTAACTGGGAAGCTGAATGTAACTGGGCAGCTGAATGTAACTGGGCAGATAGAATGCAACTGGACAGATCGATTGTAACTGATCTGATGGGATGTAACTGGGCAGATGGAATGTAACTGGGCAGATGGAATGTAACTGGGCACAAGAATGTAACTCGGCAGATAGAATGTAACTGGGCAGATAGAATGCAACTGGGCAGATAAGATTGGAACTGGGCAGATAAGATTGGAACTGGGAAGATAAGATTGGAACTGGGCAGATAAGATTGGAACTGGGCAGATAGAATCTAACTGGGCAGCTGAATATAACTGGGTAGATAGAATGTAACTGGGCAGCTGAATGTAACTGGGCAGATAGAATGTAACTGGGCATCTCGAATGTAACCGATCTCATAGATTGTAGCTGGGAAGATGGAATGTAACTGGGAAGATGGAATGTAACTAGGCAGATAGAATGTAACTGATCTGATAGAATATAACTGGGCAGCTGAATGTTACTGGGCAGCTGAATGTTACTGGATAGATAGAAGGTAACTTGGCAGATAGAATGTAACTGGGCAGATAGAATTGTAACTGGGCAAATCTAACTGGGCAGCTGAATATAACTGGGTAGATAGAATGTAACTGGGCAGCTGAATGTAACCAATCTCATAGATTGTAGCTGGGAAGATGGTATGTAACTGGGCAGATGGAATGTAACTGGGCAGATAAGATTGTAACTGGGCAGATAAGATTGTAACTGAGCAGATAAGAATGTAACTGGGCAGATAAGAATGTAACTGGGCAGCTGAATGTAACTGGGCAGATAGAATGCAACTGGACAGATAGAATGTAAGTGATCTGATGGAATGTAACTGGGCAGATGGAATGTAACTGGGCAGATGGAATGTAACTGGGCACAAGAATGTAACTCGGCAGATAGAATGTAACTGGGCAGATAGAATGTAACTGGGCAGATAGAATGCAACTGGGCAGATAAGATTGGAACTGGGCAGATAAGATTGGAACTGGGCAGATAGAATCTAACTGGGCAGCTGAATGTAACTGGGTAGATAGAATGTAACTGGGCAGCTGAATGTAACTGGGCAGATAGAATGTAACTGGGCATCTCGAATGTAACCGATCTCATAGATTGTAGCTGGGAAGAAGGAATGTAACTGGGAAGATGGAATGTAACTGGGCAGATAAGATTGTAACTGGGCAGATAAGATTGTAACTGGGCAGCTGAATGTAACTGGGCAGCTGAATGTAACTGGGCAGATAGAATGCAACTGGGCAGATAGAATGTAACTGATCTGATGGAATGTTACTGGGAAGATGGAATGTAACTGGGCAGCTGAATATGACTGGGCAGATGGAATGTAACTAGGTAGATGGAATGTAACTGGGAAGATGGAATGCAACTGGGAAGATGGAATGCAACTGGGCAGATAGAATGCAACTGGGCAGATAGAATGCAACTGGGCAGATAGAATGTAACTGAACTGATGGAATGTAACTGGGAAGATGGAATGTAACTGGGCAGATGGAATGTAACTGGGCACAAGAATATAACTCGGCAGATAGAATGTAACTGGGCAGATAGAATGTAACTGGGCAGATAGAATGTAACTTGGCAGCTGAAAGTAACTGGGCAGCTGAAAGTAACTGGGCAGATATTGTGTAACTGGGCAGCTGAATGTAACTGGGCAGCTGATTGTAACTGGGCAGCTGAATGTAACTAGGCAGATAGAATGTAACTGATCAGATGGAATGTAACTGGGCAGCTGAATATGACTGGGCAGATGGAATGTAACTGGGTAGATGGAATGTAACTGGGAAGATGGAATGCAACTGGGAAGAAGGAATGCAACTGAGAAGATGGAATGCAACTGGATAGATGGAATGCAACTGGGAAGATGGAATGCAACTGGGCAGATAGAATGCAACTGGGCAGATAGAATGCAACTGGGCAGATAGAATGCAACTGGGCAGATAAGATTGGAACTGGGCAGGTAAGATTGGAACTGGGCTGATAAGATTGGAATTGGGCTGATAGAATCTAACTGGGCAGCTGAATATAACTGGGTAGATAGAATGTAACTGGGCAGCTGAATGTAACTGGGCAGATAGAATGTAACTGGGCATCTCGAATGTAACCGATCTCATAGATTGTAGCTGGGAAGATGGAATGTAACTGGGCAGATGGAATGCAACTTGGAAGATGGAATGTAACTGGGCATCTCGAATGTAACCGATCTCATAGGTTGTAGCTGGGAAGATGGAATGTAACTGGGCAGATGGAATGCAGCTGGGAAGATGGAATGCAACTGGGCAGCTGGAATGTAACTGGGCAGCTGGAATGTAACTGGGTAGCTGAATGTAACTAGGCAGATAGAATGTAACTAGGCAGATAGAATGTATCTGGGATCCTGAATGTAACTGGGCAGATGGAATGTAACTGGGTAGATAGAATGTAACTGGGCAGATAGAATGCAACTGGGAAGATGGAATGTAACTGGGAAGATGGAATGTAACTGGGAAGATAGAATGTAACTGGGAAGATCGAATGTAACTGGGCAGATAAGATTGGAACTGGGCAGATAAGATTGGAACTGGGCAGCTGAATATAACTGGGTAGATAGAATGTAACTGGGCATCTCGAATGTAACCGATCTCATAGATTGTAGCTGGGAAGATGGAATGTAACAGGGAAGATGGAATGTAACTGGGAAGATGAAATGTAACTGGGCAGATAAGATTGTAACTGGGCAGATAAGATTGTAACTGGGCAGCTGAATGTAACTGGGCAGCTGAATGTAACTGGGCAGATAGAATGCAACTGGGCAGATAGAATGTAACTGATCTGATGGAATGTAACTGGGAAGATGGAATGTAACTGGGAAGATGGAATGTAACTGGGCAGATGGAATGTAACTGGGCACAAAAATGTAACTCGGCAGATAGAATGTAACTGGGCAGATAGAATGTAACTTGGCAGCTGAAAGTAACTGGGCAGCTGAAAGTAACTGGGCAGATATTGTGTAACTGGGCAGCTGAATGTAACTGGGCAACTGATTGTAACTGGGCAGCTGAATGTAACTAGGCAGATAGAATGTAACTGATCAGATGGAATGTAACTGGGCAGCTGAATGTAACTGGGTAGATGGAATGTAACTGGGAAGATGGAATGCAACTGGGAAGAAGGAATGCAACTGGGAAGATGGAATGCAACTGGAAAGATGGAATGCAACTGGGAAGATGGAATGCAACTAGGCAGATAGAATGCAACTGGGCAGATAGAATGCAACTGGGCAGCTAGAATGCAACTGGGCAGATAAGATTGGAACTGGGCAGGTAAGATTGGAACTGGGCTGATAAGATTGGAATTGGGCTGATAGAATCTAACTGGGCAGCTGAATATAACTGGGTAGATAGAATGTAACTGGGCAGCTGAATGTAACTGGGCAGATAGAATGTAACTGGTCAGATAGAATGTAACTGGGCAGATAGAATGTAACTGCGCATCTCGAATGTAACCGATCTCATAGATTGTGGCTGGGAAGATGGAATGTAACTGGGAAGATGGAATGTAACTCGGCAGATACGATTGTAACTGGACAGATAGAATGTAACTGGGCAGATAGAATGCAACTGGGCAGATAGAATGCAACTGATCTGATGGAATGTAACTGGGTAGATAGAATGTAACTGGGTAGATAGAATGTAACTGGGCAGCTGAATGTAACTGGGCAGCTGAATGTAACTGGGTAGATGGAATGCAACTGGGAAGAAGGAATGCAACTGGGAAGATGGAATGCAACTGGGAAGATGGAATGCAACTGGGCAGATAGAATGCAACTGGGCAGATAGAATGCAACTGGGCAGATAAGATTGGAACTGGGCAGGTAAGATTGGAACTGGGCTGATAAGATTGGAATTGGGCTGATAGAATCTAACTGGGCAGCTGAATATAACTGGGTAGATAGAATGTAACTGGGCAGCTGAATGTAACTGGGCAGATAGAATGTAACTGGGCAGATAGAATGTAACTGCGCATCTCGAATGTAACCGATCTCATAGATTGTGGCTGGGAAGATGGAATGTAACTGGGAAGATGGAATGTAACTGGGAAGATGGAATGTAACCAGGCAGATAAGATTGTAACTGGGCAGATAGAATGTAACTGGGCAGATAGAATGCAACTGGGCAGATAGAATGCAACTGATCTGATGGAATGTAACTGGGTAGATAGAATGTAACTGGGTAGATAGAATGTAACTGGGCAGCTGAATGTAACTGGGCAGCTGAATGTAACTGGGCAGCTGAATGTAACTGGGCATCTCGAATGGAACCAATCTCATAGATTGTAGCTGGGAAGATGGAATGTAACTGGGCAGATAAGATTGTAACTGGGCAGATAGCATGGAACTGCGTAGGTAGAATGTAACTGGGCAGATAGATTGTAACTGGGCAGATAGAATGCAACTGGGCAGCTGAATGTAACTGGGCAGCTGAATGTAACTGGGCAGATAGAATGCAACTGGACAGATAGAATGTAAGTGATCTGATGGAATGTAACTGGGTAGATGGAATGTAACTGGGTAGATAGAATGTAACTGGGCAGCTGAATGTAACTGGGAAGATGGAATGTAACTGGGAAGATGGAATGCAACTGGGAAGAAGGAATGCAACTGGGAAGATGGAATGCAACTGGGAAGATGGAATGTAACTGGGAAGATGGAATGCAACTGGGCAGATAGAATGCAACTGGGCAGATAGAATGCAACTGGGCAGATAAGATTGGAATTGGGCAGATAAGATTGGAACTGGGCAGATAAGATTGGAACTGGGCAGTTAAGATTAGAACTGTGCAGATAAGATTGGAACTGGGCAGATAAGATTGGAACTGGGCAGATAAGATTGGAACTGGGCAGATAGAATCTAAATGGGCAGCTGAATATAACTGGGTAGATAGAATGTAACTGGGCAGCTGAATGTAACTGGGCAGATAGAATGTAACTGGACATCTCGAATGTAACCGATCTCATAGATTGTAGCTGGGAAGATGGAATGTAACTGGGAAGATGGAATGTAAATGGGAAGATGGAATGTAACTGGGCAGATGGAATGTAACTAGGCAGATAAGATTGTAACTGGGCAGCTAGAATGTAACTGGGCAGCTAGAATGTAACTGGGCAGCTAGAATGCAACTGGGCAGATAGAATGTAACTGGGCAGCTAGAATGTAACTGGGTAGCTAGAATGCAACTGGGCAGATAGAATGTAACTGATCTGATGGAATGTAACTGGGTAGATAGAATGTAACTGGGTAGATAGAATGTAACTGGGCAGCTGAATGTAACTGGGAAGATGGAATGTAACTGGGAAGATGGAATGCAACTGGGAAGAAGGAATGCAACTGGGAAGATGGAATGCAACTGGGAAGATGGAATGTAACTGGGAAGATGGAATGCAACTGGGCAGATAGAATGCAACTGGGCAGATAGAATGCAACTGGGCAGATAAGAATGTAACTGGGCAGCTGAATGTAACTGGGCAGCTGAATGTAACTGGGAAGCTGAATGTAACTGGGCAGCTGAATGTAACTGGGCAGATAGAATGCAACTGGACAGATCGATTGTAACTGATCTGATGGGATGTAACTGGGCAGATGGAATGTAACTGGGCAGATGGAATGTAACTGGGCACAAGAATGTAACTCGGCAGATAGAATGTAACTGGGCAGATAGAATGCAACTGGGCAGATAAGATTGGAACTGGGCAGATAAGATTGGAACTGGGAAGATAAGATTGGAACTGGGCAGATAAGATTGGAACTGGGCAGATAGAATCTAACTGGGCAGCTGAATATAACTGGGTAGATAGAATGTAACTGGGCAGCTGAATGTAACTGGGCAGATAGAATGTAACTGGGCATCTCGAATGTAACCGATCTCATAGATTGTAGCTGGGAAGATGGAATGTAACTGGGAAGATGGAATGTAACTGGGCAGATAGAATGTAACTGATCTGATAGAATATAACTGGGCAGCTGAATGTTACTGGGCAGCTGAATGTTACTGGATAGATAGAAGGTAACTTGGCAGATAGAATGTAACTGGGCAGATAGAATTGTAACTGGGCAAATCTAACTGGGCAGCTGAATATAACTGGGTAGATAGAATGTAACTGGGCAGCTGAATGTAACCAATCTCATAGATTGTAGCTGGGAAGATGGTATGTAACTGGGCAGATGGAATGTAACTGGGCAGATAAGATTGTAACTGGGCAGATAAGATTGTAACTGAGCAGATAAGAATGTAACTGGGCAGATAAGAATGTAACTGGGCAGCTGAATGTAACTGGGCAGATAGAATGCAACTGGACAGATAGAATGTAAGTGATCTGATGGAATGTAACTGGGCAGATGGAATGTAACTGGGCAGATGGAATGTAACTGGGCACAAGAATGTAACTCGGCAGATAGAATGTAACTGGGCAGATAGAATGTAACTGGGCAGATAGAATGCAACTGGGCAGATAAGATTGGAACTGGGCAGATAAGATTGGAACTGGGCAGATAGAATCTAACTGGGCAGCTGAATGTAACTGGGTAGATAGAATGTAACTGGGCAGCTGAATGTAACTGGGCAGATAGAATGTAACTGGGCAGATAGAATGTAACCGATCTCATAGATTGTAGCTGGGAAGAAGGAATGTAACTGGGAAGATGGAATGTAACCGGGCAGATAAGATTGTAACTGGGCAGATAAGATTGTAACTGGGCAGCTGAATGTAACTGGGCAGCTGAATGTAACTGGGCAGATAGAATGCAACTGGGCAGATAGAATGTAACTGATCTGATGGAATGTTACTGGGAAGATGGAATGTAACTGGGCAGATGGAATGTAACTGGGCACAAGAATGTAACTGGGCAGATAGAATGTAACTTGGCAGCTGAAAGTAACTGGGCAGCTGAAAGTAACTGGGCAGATATTGTGTAACTGGGCAGCTGAATGTAACTGGGCAGCTGATTGTAACTGGGCAACTGATTGTAACTGGGCAGCTGAATGTAACTAGGCAGATAGAATGTAACTGATCAGATGGAATGTAACTGGGCAGCTGAATATGACTGGGCAGATGGAATGTAACTAGGTAGATGGAATGTAACTGGGAAGATGGAATGCAACTAGGAAGAAGGAATGCAACTGGGAAGATGGAATGCAACTGGAAAGATGGAATGCAACTGGGAAGATGGAATGCAACTGGGCAGATAGAATGCAACTGGGCAGATAGAATGCAACTGGGCAGATAGAATGCAACTGGGCAGATAAGAATGTAACTGGGCAGCTGAATGTAACTGGGCAGCTGAATGTAACTGGGCAGATAGAATGTAACTGGGCAAATCTAACTGGGCAGCTGAATATAACTGGGTAGATAGAATGTAACTGGGCAGCTGAATGTAACTGGGCAGATAGAATGTAACTGGGCATCTCGAATGTAACCGATCTCATAGATTGTAGCTGGGAAGATGGAATGTAACTGGGCAGATGGAATGTAACTGGGCAGATAAGATTGTAACTGGGCAGATAAGATTGTAACTGAGCAGATAAGAATGTAACTGGGCAGATAAGAATGTAACTGGGCAGCTGAATGTAACTGGACAGCTGAATGTAACTGGGCAGATAGAATGCAACTGGACAGATAGAATGTAAGTGATCTGATGGAATGTAACTGGGAAGATGGAATGTAACTGGGCAGATGGAATGTAACTGGGCAGATGGAATGTAACTGGGCACAAGAATGTAACTCGGCAGATAGAATGTAACTGGGCAGATAGAATGTAACTGGGCAGATAGAATGCATTTGGGCAGATAAGATTGGAACTGGGCAGATAAGATTGGAACTGGGCAGATAGAATCAAACTGGGCAGCTGAATGTAACTGGGTAGATAGAATGTAACTGGGCAGCTGAATGTAACTGGGCATCTCGAATGTAACTGGGCATCTCGAATGTAACCGATCTCATAGATTGTAGCTGGGAAGATGGAATGTAACTGGGCAGATGGAATGCAACTTGGAAGATGGAATGTAACTGGGAAGATGGAATGCAGCTGGGAAGATGGAATGCAACTGGGCAGCTGGAATGTAACTGGGCAGCTGGAATGTAACTGGGTAGCTGAATGTAACTAGGCAGATAGAATGTAACTAGGCAGATAGAATGTGTCTGGGATCCTGAATGTAACTGGGCAGATGGAATGTAACTGGGTGGATAGAATGTAACTGGGCAGATAGAATGCAACTGGGAAGATGGAAAGTAACTGGGAAGATGGAATGCA
This sequence comes from Pristiophorus japonicus, assembly GCF_044704955.1. Classification (NCBI taxonomy): domain Eukaryota; kingdom Metazoa; phylum Chordata; class Chondrichthyes; family Pristiophoridae; genus Pristiophorus; species Pristiophorus japonicus. The sequence continues at coordinate 33,283,209 of NC_091990.1, read as the reverse complement.
ACTGGGAACATGGAATGTAACTGGGAAGATGGAATGCAACTGGGAAGATGGAATGTAACTGGGAAGATCAAATGTAACTGGGCAGATAAGATTGGAACTGGGCAGATAAGATTGGAACTGGGCAGATAAGATTGGAACTGGGTAGATAAGATTGGAACTGGGCAGCTGAATATAACTGGGTAGATAGAATGTAACTGGGCATCTCGAATGTAACCGATCTCATAGATTGTAGCTGGGAAGAATGAATGTAACTGGGAAGATGGAATGTAACTGGGAAGATGGAATGTAACTGGGCAGATAAGATTGTAACTGGGCAGATAAGATTGTAACTGGGCAGCTGAATGTAACTGGGCAGCTGAATGTAACTGGGAAGCTGAATGTAACTGGGCAGCTGAATGTAACTGGGCAGATAGAATGCAACTGGACAGATAGATTGTAACTGATCTGATGGAATGTAACTGGGAAGATGGAATGTAACTGGGAAGATGGAATGTAACTGGGCAGATGGAATGTAACTGGGCACAAGAATGTAACTCGGCAGATAGAATGTAACTGGGCAGATAGAATGTAACTGGGCAGATAGAATGTAACTTGGCAGCTGAAAGTAACTGGGCAGCTGAAAGTAACTGGGCAGATATTGTGTAACTGGGCAGCTGAATGTAACTGGGCAGCTGATTGTAACTGGGCAACTGATTGTAACTGGGCAGCTGAATGTAACTAGGCAGATAGAATGTAACTGGGCAGCTGAATGTGACTGGGCAGATAGAATGCAACTGGGCAGATAGAATGCAACTGGGCAGATAAGATTGGAACTGGGCAGGTAAGATTGGAACTGGGCTGATAAGATTGGAATTGGGCTGATAGAATCTAACTGGGCAGCTGAATATAACTGGGTAGATAGAATGTAACTGGGCAGCTGAATGTAACTGGGCAGATAGAATGTAACTGGGCAGATAGAATGTAACTGGGCAGATAGAATGTAACTGCGCATCTCGAATGTAACCGATCTCATAGATTGTGGCTGGGAAGATGGAATGTAACTGGGAAGATGGAATGTAACTGGGAAGATGGAATGTAACTAGGCAGATAGAATGTAACTGGGCAGATAGAATGCAACTGGGCAGATAGAATGCAACTGATCTGATGGAATGTAACTGGGTAGATAGAATGTAACTGGGTAGATAGAATGTAACTGGGCAGCTGAATGTAACTGGGAAGATGGAATGTAACTGGGAAGATGGAATGCAACTGGGAAGAAGGAATGCAACTGGGAAGATGGAATGCAACTGGGAAGATGGAATGTAACTGGGAAGATGGAATGCAACTGGGCAGATAGAATGCAACTGGGCAGATAGAATGCAACTGGGCAGATAAGAATGTAACTGGGCAGCTGAATGTAACTGGGCAGCTGAATGTAACTGGGAAGCTGAATGTAACTGGGCAGCTGAATGTAACTGGGCAGATAGAATGCAACTGGACAGATCGATTGTAACTGATCTGATGGGATGTAACTGGGCAGATGGAATGTAACTGGGCAGATGGAATGTAACTGGGCACAAGAATGTAACTCGGCAGATAGAATGTAACTGGGCAGATAGAATGCAACTGGGCAGATAAGATTGGAACTGGGCAGATAAGATTGGAACTGGGAAGATAAGATTGGAACTGGGCAGATAAGATTGGAACTGGGCAGATAGAATCTAACTGGGCAGCTGAATATAACTGGGTAGATAGAATGTAACTGGGCAGCTGAATGTAACTGGGCAGATAGAATGTAACTGGGCATCTCGAATGTAACCGATCTCATAGATTGTAGCTGGGAAGATGGAATGTAACTGGGAAGATGGAATGTAACTAGGCAGATAGAATGTAACTGATCTGATAGAATATAACTGGGCAGCTGAATGTTACTGGGCAGCTGAATGTTACTGGATAGATAGAAGGTAACTTGGCAGATAGAATGTAACTGGGCAGATAGAATTGTAACTGGGCAAATCTAACTGGGCAGCTGAATATAACTGGGTAGATAGAATGTAACTGGGCAGCTGAATGTAACCAATCTCATAGATTGTAGCTGGGAAGATGGTATGTAACTGGGCAGATGGAATGTAACTGGGCAGATAAGATTGTAACTGGGCAGATAAGATTGTAACTGAGCAGATAAGAATGTAACTGGGCAGATAAGAATGTAACTGGGCAGCTGAATGTAACTGGGCAGATAGAATGCAACTGGACAGATAGAATGTAAGTGATCTGATGGAATGTAACTGGGCAGATGGAATGTAACTGGGCAGATGGAATGTAACTGGGCACAAGAATGTAACTCGGCAGATAGAATGTAACTGGGCAGATAGAATGTAACTGGGCAGATAGAATGCAACTGGGCAGATAAGATTGGAACTGGGCAGATAAGATTGGAACTGGGCAGATAGAATCTAACTGGGCAGCTGAATGTAACTGGGTAGATAGAATGTAACTGGGCAGCTGAATGTAACTGGGCAGATAGAATGTAACTGGGCATCTCGAATGTAACCGATCTCATAGATTGTAGCTGGGAAGAAGGAATGTAACTGGGAAGATGGAATGTAACTGGGCAGATAAGATTGTAACTGGGCAGATAAGATTGTAACTGGGCAGCTGAATGTAACTGGGCAGCTGAATGTAACTGGGCAGATAGAATGCAACTGGGCAGATAGAATGTAACTGATCTGATGGAATGTTACTGGGAAGATGGAATGTAACTGGGCAGCTGAATATGACTGGGCAGATGGAATGTAACTAGGTAGATGGAATGTAACTGGGAAGATGGAATGCAACTGGGAAGATGGAATGCAACTGGGCAGATAGAATGCAACTGGGCAGATAGAATGCAACTGGGCAGATAGAATGTAACTGAACTGATGGAATGTAACTGGGAAGATGGAATGTAACTGGGCAGATGGAATGTAACTGGGCACAAGAATATAACTCGGCAGATAGAATGTAACTGGGCAGATAGAATGTAACTGGGCAGATAGAATGTAACTTGGCAGCTGAAAGTAACTGGGCAGCTGAAAGTAACTGGGCAGATATTGTGTAACTGGGCAGCTGAATGTAACTGGGCAGCTGATTGTAACTGGGCAGCTGAATGTAACTAGGCAGATAGAATGTAACTGATCAGATGGAATGTAACTGGGCAGCTGAATATGACTGGGCAGATGGAATGTAACTGGGTAGATGGAATGTAACTGGGAAGATGGAATGCAACTGGGAAGAAGGAATGCAACTGAGAAGATGGAATGCAACTGGATAGATGGAATGCAACTGGGAAGATGGAATGCAACTGGGCAGATAGAATGCAACTGGGCAGATAGAATGCAACTGGGCAGATAGAATGCAACTGGGCAGATAAGATTGGAACTGGGCAGGTAAGATTGGAACTGGGCTGATAAGATTGGAATTGGGCTGATAGAATCTAACTGGGCAGCTGAATATAACTGGGTAGATAGAATGTAACTGGGCAGCTGAATGTAACTGGGCAGATAGAATGTAACTGGGCATCTCGAATGTAACCGATCTCATAGATTGTAGCTGGGAAGATGGAATGTAACTGGGCAGATGGAATGCAACTTGGAAGATGGAATGTAACTGGGCATCTCGAATGTAACCGATCTCATAGGTTGTAGCTGGGAAGATGGAATGTAACTGGGCAGATGGAATGCAGCTGGGAAGATGGAATGCAACTGGGCAGCTGGAATGTAACTGGGCAGCTGGAATGTAACTGGGTAGCTGAATGTAACTAGGCAGATAGAATGTAACTAGGCAGATAGAATGTATCTGGGATCCTGAATGTAACTGGGCAGATGGAATGTAACTGGGTAGATAGAATGTAACTGGGCAGATAGAATGCAACTGGGAAGATGGAATGTAACTGGGAAGATGGAATGTAACTGGGAAGATAGAATGTAACTGGGAAGATCGAATGTAACTGGGCAGATAAGATTGGAACTGGGCAGATAAGATTGGAACTGGGCAGCTGAATATAACTGGGTAGATAGAATGTAACTGGGCATCTCGAATGTAACCGATCTCATAGATTGTAGCTGGGAAGATGGAATGTAACAGGGAAGATGGAATGTAACTGGGAAGATGAAATGTAACTGGGCAGATAAGATTGTAACTGGGCAGATAAGATTGTAACTGGGCAGCTGAATGTAACTGGGCAGCTGAATGTAACTGGGCAGATAGAATGCAACTGGGCAGATAGAATGTAACTGATCTGATGGAATGTAACTGGGAAGATGGAATGTAACTGGGAAGATGGAATGTAACTGGGCAGATGGAATGTAACTGGGCACAAAAATGTAACTCGGCAGATAGAATGTAACTGGGCAGATAGAATGTAACTTGGCAGCTGAAAGTAACTGGGCAGCTGAAAGTAACTGGGCAGATATTGTGTAACTGGGCAGCTGAATGTAACTGGGCAACTGATTGTAACTGGGCAGCTGAATGTAACTAGGCAGATAGAATGTAACTGATCAGATGGAATGTAACTGGGCAGCTGAATGTAACTGGGTAGATGGAATGTAACTGGGAAGATGGAATGCAACTGGGAAGAAGGAATGCAACTGGGAAGATGGAATGCAACTGGAAAGATGGAATGCAACTGGGAAGATGGAATGCAACTAGGCAGATAGAATGCAACTGGGCAGATAGAATGCAACTGGGCAGCTAGAATGCAACTGGGCAGATAAGATTGGAACTGGGCAGGTAAGATTGGAACTGGGCTGATAAGATTGGAATTGGGCTGATAGAATCTAACTGGGCAGCTGAATATAACTGGGTAGATAGAATGTAACTGGGCAGCTGAATGTAACTGGGCAGATAGAATGTAACTGGTCAGATAGAATGTAACTGGGCAGATAGAATGTAACTGCGCATCTCGAATGTAACCGATCTCATAGATTGTGGCTGGGAAGATGGAATGTAACTGGGAAGATGGAATGTAACTCGGCAGATACGATTGTAACTGGACAGATAGAATGTAACTGGGCAGATAGAATGCAACTGGGCAGATAGAATGCAACTGATCTGATGGAATGTAACTGGGTAGATAGAATGTAACTGGGTAGATAGAATGTAACTGGGCAGCTGAATGTAACTGGGCAGCTGAATGTAACTGGGTAGATGGAATGCAACTGGGAAGAAGGAATGCAACTGGGAAGATGGAATGCAACTGGGAAGATGGAATGCAACTGGGCAGATAGAATGCAACTGGGCAGATAGAATGCAACTGGGCAGATAAGATTGGAACTGGGCAGGTAAGATTGGAACTGGGCTGATAAGATTGGAATTGGGCTGATAGAATCTAACTGGGCAGCTGAATATAACTGGGTAGATAGAATGTAACTGGGCAGCTGAATGTAACTGGGCAGATAGAATGTAACTGGGCAGATAGAATGTAACTGCGCATCTCGAATGTAACCGATCTCATAGATTGTGGCTGGGAAGATGGAATGTAACTGGGAAGATGGAATGTAACTGGGAAGATGGAATGTAACCAGGCAGATAAGATTGTAACTGGGCAGATAGAATGTAACTGGGCAGATAGAATGCAACTGGGCAGATAGAATGCAACTGATCTGATGGAATGTAACTGGGTAGATAGAATGTAACTGGGTAGATAGAATGTAACTGGGCAGCTGAATGTAACTGGGCAGCTGAATGTAACTGGGCAGCTGAATGTAACTGGGCATCTCGAATGGAACCAATCTCATAGATTGTAGCTGGGAAGATGGAATGTAACTGGGCAGATAAGATTGTAACTGGGCAGATAGCATGGAACTGCGTAGGTAGAATGTAACTGGGCAGATAGATTGTAACTGGGCAGATAGAATGCAACTGGGCAGCTGAATGTAACTGGGCAGCTGAATGTAACTGGGCAGATAGAATGCAACTGGACAGATAGAATGTAAGTGATCTGATGGAATGTAACTGGGTAGATGGAATGTAACTGGGTAGATAGAATGTAACTGGGCAGCTGAATGTAACTGGGAAGATGGAATGTAACTGGGAAGATGGAATGCAACTGGGAAGAAGGAATGCAACTGGGAAGATGGAATGCAACTGGGAAGATGGAATGTAACTGGGAAGATGGAATGCAACTGGGCAGATAGAATGCAACTGGGCAGATAGAATGCAACTGGGCAGATAAGATTGGAATTGGGCAGATAAGATTGGAACTGGGCAGATAAGATTGGAACTGGGCAGTTAAGATTAGAACTGTGCAGATAAGATTGGAACTGGGCAGATAAGATTGGAACTGGGCAGATAAGATTGGAACTGGGCAGATAGAATCTAAATGGGCAGCTGAATATAACTGGGTAGATAGAATGTAACTGGGCAGCTGAATGTAACTGGGCAGATAGAATGTAACTGGACATCTCGAATGTAACCGATCTCATAGATTGTAGCTGGGAAGATGGAATGTAACTGGGAAGATGGAATGTAAATGGGAAGATGGAATGTAACTGGGCAGATGGAATGTAACTAGGCAGATAAGATTGTAACTGGGCAGCTAGAATGTAACTGGGCAGCTAGAATGTAACTGGGCAGCTAGAATGCAACTGGGCAGATAGAATGTAACTGGGCAGCTAGAATGTAACTGGGTAGCTAGAATGCAACTGGGCAGATAGAATGTAACTGATCTGATGGAATGTAGCTGAGAAGATGGAATGTAACTGGGAAGATGGAATGTAACTGGGCAGATGAATGCAACTGGGCAGATGGAATGTAACTGGGCAGATAGAATGTAACTTGGCAGCTGAATGTAACTGGGCAGATATTGTGTAACTGGTCAGCTGGAATGGAACTGGTCAGCTGAATGTAACTGGGCAGATAGGATTGTAACTGGGCAGATAAGATTGTAACTGGGCAGATAGAATGCAACGGGCCAGCTGAATGTACCTGGGCAGTTAAAATGTAACTGGGCAGGTAGAATGAAACTGGGCAGCTGAACGTAACTGGGCAGCTGAATGTAACTGGCCAGCTGAATGTAACTAGGCAGATAGAATGTAACTGATCAGATGGAATGTAACTGGGCAGCTGAATATGACTGGGCAAATAGAATGTAACTGGGAAGATGGAATGCAACTGGGAAGATGGAATGCAACTGGGAAGATGTAATGCAACTGGGAAGATGGAATGTAACTGGGCAGATAAGATAGGAACCTGGCAGATAAGATTGGAACTGGGCAGATAAGATTGGAACTGGGCAGATAAGATTGGAACTGGGCAGATAGAATCTAAATGGGCAGCTGAATATAACTGGGTAGATAGAATGTAACTGGGCAGCTGAATGTAACTGGGCAGATAGAATGTAACTGGACATCTCGAATGTAACCGATCTCATAGATTGTAGCTGGGAAGATGGAATGTAACTGGGAAGATGGAATGTAAATGGGAAGATGGAATGTAACTGGGCAGATGGAATGTAACTAGGCAGATAAGATTGTAACTGGGCAGCTAGAATGTAACTGGGCAGCTAGAATGTAACTGGGCAGCTAGAATGCAACTGGGCAGATAGAATGTAACTGGGCAGCTAGAATGTAACTGGGTAGCTAGAATGCAACTGGGCAGATAGAATGTAACTGATCTGATGGAATGTAGCTGAGAAGATGGAATGTAACTGGGAAGATGGAATGTAACTGGGCAGATGAATGCAACTGGGCAGATGGAATGTAACTGGGCAGATAGAATGTAACTTGGCAGCTGAATGTAACTGGGCAGATATTGTGTAACTGGTCAGCTGGAATGGAACTGGTCAGCTGAATGTAACTGGGCAGATAGGATTGTAACTGGGCAGATAAGATTGTAACTGGGCAGATAGAATGCAACGGGCCAGCTGAATGTACCTGGGCAGTTAAAATGTAACTGGGCAGGTAGAATGAAACTGGGCAGCTGAACGTAACTGGGCAGCTGAATGTAACTGGGCAGATAGAATGTTACTGGGCAGCTGAATGTAACTGGGCAGATAGAATGTAACTGGGCAGATAGAATGTAACTGGGCAGATAGAATGCAACTGGGCAGATAGAATGCAACTGGGCAGATAGAATGCAACTGGGCAGATAAGATTGGAACTGATCTGATGGAATGTAACTGCGAAGATGGAATGTAACTGGGCAGATGGAATGTAACTGGGCAGATGTAATGTAACTGGGCACAAGAATGTAACTCGGCAGATAGAATGTAACTGGGCAGATAGAATGTAACTTGGCAGCTGAAAGTAACTGGGCAGATATTGTGTAACTGGGCAGCTGAATGTAACTGGGCAGCTGAATGTAACTAGGGCAGATAGAATGTAACTGATCAGATGGAATGTAACTGGGCAGCTGAATGTGACTGGGCAGATAGAATGTAACTGGGAAGATGGAATGCTACTGGGAAGATGGAATGTAACTGGGAAGATGGAATGTAACTGGGAAGATGGAATGTAACTGGGCAGCTGAATGTAACTGGGCAGATAGAATGCAACTGGGCAGCTGAATGTAACTGGGTAGATAAGATTGTAACTGGGCAGATAGAATGTAACTGGGCAGATGGAATGTAACTGGGAAGATGGAATGTAACGGGGCAGATAAGATTGTAACTGGGCAGATAGTATGTAACTGCCAGCTAAATGTAACTGGGCAGATAGAATGCAACATGGGCAACTGAATGTAACTGGGCAGCTGAATGTAACTGGGCAGATAGAATGTAACTGGGCAGATAGAATGTAACTGGGCATATAGAAAGTAACTGGGCAGATAGAATGTAACTGGGCAGATAGAATGTAACGGGGCAGCTGAATGGAACTGTGCAGATAGAATGTATCTGGGCTGCTGAATGTAACTGGGCAGATAGAATGTAACTGGGCAGATAGATTGTAACTGGGCAGATAGAATGCAACTGGGCAGATAGAATGCAACTGGGCAGATAGAATGCAACTGGGCAGATAGAATGTAACTGGGAAGATGGAATGCAACTGCGAAGATGGAATGCAACTGGGAAGATGGAATGTAACTGGGCAGCTGGAATGTAACTGGGCAGCTGGAATGTAACTGGGCAGCTGGATGTAACTGGGCAGCTGAATGTAACTGGGCAGCTGGAATGTAACTGGGTAGCTGAATGTAACTCGGCAGATAGAATGTAACTAGGCAGATAGAATGTATCTGGGATCCTGAATGTAACTGGGCAGATGGAATGTAACTGGGAAGATGGAAAGTAACTGGGAAGATGGAATGCAACTGGGAAGATGGAATGCAACTGGGAAGATGGAATGTAACTGGGAAGATGGAATGTAACTGGGAAGATAGAATGTAACTCGTCAGATAGAATGTAACTGGGCAGATAAGATTGAAACTGGGCAGATAGAATGGAACTTGGCAGCTGAATGTAACTGGGAAGATAGAATTTAACTGAGTAGCTGAATGTAACTGGGCAGATAGAATGTAACTGGGCAGATAAAATGCAACTGGGCAGATAAGATTAGAACTGGGCAGATAAGATTGGAACTGGGCAGTTAAGATTAGAACTGGGCAGATAAGATTGGAACTGGGCAGATAAGATTGGAACTGGGCAGATAAGATTGGAACTGGGCAGATAAGATTGGAACTGGGCAGCTGAATATAACTGGGTCGATAGAATGTAACTGGGCAGCTGAATGTAACTGGGCAGATAGAATGTAACTGGGCATCTCGAATGTAACCGATCTCATAGATTGTAGCTGGGAAGATGGAATGTAACTGGGAAGATGGAATGTAACTGGGCAGATAAGATTGTAACTGGGCAGATAAGATTGTAACTGGGCAGATAAGATTGTAACTGGGCAGATAGAACGTAACTGGGCAGATAGAACGTAACTGGGCAGATAGAACGCAACTGGGCAGATAGAATGCAACTGGGCAGATAGAATGCAACTGATCTGATGGAATGTAACTGGGAAGATGGAATGTAACTGGACAGATGGAATGTAACTGGGCAGATGGAATGTAATTGGGCAGATGGAATGTAACTGGGCACAAGAATGTAACTCGGCAGATAGAATGTAATTGGCAGATAGAATGTAACTTGGCAGATGAAAGTAACTGGGCATCTGAATGTAACTGGGCAGCTGAATGTAACTGGGCAGCTGAATGTAACTAGGCAGATAGAATGTAACTGATCAGATGGAATGTAACTGGGCAGCTGAATGTGACTGGGCAGATAGAATGTAACTGGGTAGATGGAATGCAACTGGGAAGATGGAATGCAACTGGGAAGATGGAATGCAACTGGGAAGATGGAATGTAACTGGGCAGATCAGATAGGAACCTGGCAGATAAGATTGGAACTGGGCAGATAAGATTGGAACTGGGCAGATAAGATTGGAACTGGGCAGATAGAATCTAAATGGGCAGCTGAATATAACTGGGTAGATAGAATGTAACTGGGCAGCTGAATGTAACTGGTCAGATAGAATGTAACTGGACATCTCGAATGTAACCGATCTCATAGATTGTAGCTGGGAAGATGGAATGTAACTGGGAAGATGGAATGTAAATGGGAAGATGGAATGTAACTGGGCAGATGGAATGTAACTAGGCAGATAAGATTGTAACTGGGCAGATAGAATGTAACTGGGCAGCTAGAATGTAACTGGGCAGCTAGAATGCAACTGGGCAGATAGAATGTAACTGGGCAGCTAGAATGTAACTGGGCAGCTAGAATGCAACTGGGCAGATAGAATGTAACTGATCTGATGGAATGTAGCTGAGAAGATGGAATGTAACTGGGAAGATGGAATGTAACTGGGCAGATGAATGCAACTGGGCAGATGGAATGTAACTGGGCAGATAGAATGTAACTTGGCAGCTGAATGTAAATGGGCAGATATTGTGTAACTGGTCAGCTGGAATGGAACTGGGCAGCTGAATGTAACTGGGCAGATAGGATTGTAACTGGGCAGATAAGATTGTAACTGGGCAGATAGAATGCAACGGGCCAGCTGAATGTACCTGGGCAGTTAAAATGTAACTGGGCAGGTAGAATGAAACTGGGCAGCTGAACGTAACTGGGCAGCTGAATGTAACTGGGCAGATAGAATGTTACTGGGCAGCTGAATGTAACTGGGCAGATAGAATGTAACTGGGCAGATAGAATGCAACTGGGCAGATAGAATGCAACTGGGCAGATAGAATGCAACTGGGCAGATAAGATTGGAACTGATCTGATGGAATGTAACTGGGAAGATGGAATGTAACTGGGCAGATGGAATGTAACTGGGCAGATGGAATGTAACTGGGCACAAGAATGTAACTCGGCAGATAGAATGTAACTGGGCAGATAGAATGTAACTTGGCAGCTGAAAGTAACTGGGCAGATATTGTGTAACTGGGCAGCTGAATGTAACTGGGCAGCTGAATGTAACTAGGCAGATAGAATGTAACTGATCAGATGGAATGTAACTGGGCAGCTGAATGTGACTGGGCAGATAGAATGTAACTGGGAAGATGGAATGCTACTGGGAAGATGGAATGTAACTGGGAAGATGGAATGTAACTGGGAAGATGGAATGTAACTGGGCAGCTGAATGTAACTGGGCAGATAGAATGCAACTGGGCAGCTGAATGTAACTGGGCAGATAGAATGCAACTGGGCAGCTGAATGTAACTGGGTAGATAAGATTGTAACTGGGCAGATAGAATGTAACTGGGCAGATGGAATGTAACTGGGAAGATGGAATGTAACGGGGCAGATAAGATTGTAACTGGGCAGATAGTATGTAACTGCCAGCTAAATGTAACTGGGCAGATAGAATGCAACATGGGCAACTGAATGTAACTGGGCAGCTGAATGTAACTGGGCAGATAGAATGTAACTGGGCAGATAGAATGTAACTGGGCACATGAATGTAACTCGGCAGATAGAATGTAACTGGGCAGATAAGTTTGTAACTGGGCAGATAGAATGTAACTGGGCAGATAGAATGCAACTGGGCAGCTGAATGTAACTGGGCAGATAGAATGCAACTGGGCAGATACAATGCAACTGGGCAGATAGAATGCAACTGGGAAGATGGAATGTAACTGGGAAGATGGAATGTAACTGGGAAGATGGAATGCAACTGGGAAGATGGAATGCAACTGGGCAGCTGGAATGTAACTGGGCAGCTGGAATGTAACTGATCAGATAGAATGTGTCTGGGATCCTGAATGCAACTGGGAAGATGGAATGCAACTGGGAAGATGGAATGCAACTGGGAAGATGGAATGTACCTGGGAAGATGGAATGTAACTGGGAAGATGGAATGTAACTGGGCAGATAGAATGTAACTGGGCACAAGAATGTAACTCGGCAGCTGGAATGTATCTGATCAGATAGAATGTAACTGATCAGATAAGATTGTTACTGGGCAAATAGAATGTAACTGGGCAGATAGAATGTAACTGGGCAGATAGAATGCAACTGGGCAGATAGAATGCAACTGATCTGATGGAATGTAACTGGGTAGATAGAATGTAACTGGGTAGATAGAATGTAACTGGGCAGCTGAATGTAACTGGGCAGCTGAATGTAACTGGGTAGATGGAATGCAACTGGGAAGAAGGAATGCAACTGGGAAGATGGAATGCAACTGGGAAGATGGAATGCAACTGGGCAGATAGAATGCAACTGGGCAGATAGAATGCAACTGGGCAGATAAGATTGGAACTGGGCAGGTAAGATTGGAACTGGGCTGATAAGATTGGAATTGGGCTGATAGAATCTAACTGGGCAGCTGAATATAACTGGGTAGATAGAATGTAACTGGGCAGCTGAATGTAACTGGGCAGATAGAATGTAACTGGGCAGATAGAATGTAACTGCGCATCTCGAATGTAACCGATCTCATAGATTGTGGCTGGGAAGATGGAATGTAACTGGGAAGATGGAATGTAACTGGGAAGATGGAATGTAACCAGGCAGATAAGATTGTAACTGGGCAGATAGAATGTAACTGGGCAGATAGAATGCAACTGGGCAGATAGAATGCAACTGATCTGATGGAATGTAACTGGGTAGATAGAATGTAACTGGGTAGATAGAATGTAACTGGGCAGCTGAATGTAACTGGGCAGCTGAATGTAACTGGGCAGCTGAATGTAACTGGGCATCTCGAATGGAACCAATCTCATAGATTGTAGCTGGGAAGATGGAATGTAACTGGGCAGATAAGATTGTAACTGGGCAGATAGCATGGAACTGCGTAGGTAGAATGTAACTGGGCAGATAGATTGTAACTGGGCAGATAGAATGCAACTGGGCAGCTGAATGTAACTGGGCAGCTGAATGTAACTGGGCAGATAGAATGCAACTGGACAGATAGAATGTAAGTGATCTGATGGAATGTAACTGGGTAGATGGAATGTAACTGGGTAGATAGAATGTAACTGGGCAGCTGAATGTAACTGGGAAGATGGAATGTAACTGGGAAGATGGAATGCAACTGGGAAGAAGGAATGCAACTGGGAAGATGGAATGCAACTGGGAAGATGGAATGTAACTGGGAAGATGGAATGCAACTGGGCAGATAGAATGCAACTGGGCAGATAGAATGCAACTGGGCAGATAAGATTGGAATTGGGCAGATAAGATTGGAACTGGGCAGATAAGATTGGAACTGGGCAGATAAGATTGGAACTGGGCAGTTAAGATTAGAACTGTGCAGATAAGATTGGAACTGGGCAGATAAGATTGGAACTGGGCAGATAAGATTGGAACTGGGCAGCTGAATATAACTGGGTCGATAGAATGTAACTGGGCAGCTGAATGTAACTGGGCAGATAGAATGTAACTGGGCATCTCGAATGTAACCGATTTCATAGATTGTAGCTGGGAAGATGGAATGTAACTGGGAAGATGGAATGTAACTGGGCAGATAAGATTGTAACTGGGCAGATAAGATTGTAACTGGGCAGATAAGATTGTAACTGGGCAGATAGAACGTAACTGGGCAGATAGAACGTAACTGGGCAGATAGAACGTAACTGGGCAGATAGAACGCAACTGGGCAGATAGAACGCAACTGGGCAGATAGAATGCAACTGATCTGATGGAATGTAACTGGGAAGATGGAATGTAACTGGACAGATGGAATGTAACTGGGCAGATGGAATGTAATTGGGCAGATGGAATGTAACTGGGCACAAGAATGTAACTCGGCAGATAGAATGTAATTGGCAGATAGAATGTAACTTGGCAGATGAAAGTAACTGGGCAGCTGAAAGTAACTGGGCATATATTGTGTAACTGGGCATCTGAATGTAACTGGGCAGCTGAATGTAACTGGGCAGCTGAATGTAACTAGGCAGATAGAATGTAACTGATCAGATGGAATGTAACTGGGCAGCTGAATGTGACTGGGCAAATAGAATGTAACTGGGAAGATGGAATGCAACTGGGAAGATGGAATGCAACTGGGAAGATGTAATGCAACTGGGAAGATGGAATGTAACTGGGCAGATAAGATAGGAACCTGGCAGATAAGATTGGAACTGGGCAGATAAGATTGGAACTGGGCAGATAGAATCTAAATGGGCAGCTGAATATAACTGGGTAGATAGAATGTAACTGGGCAGCTGAATGTAACTGGGCAGATAGAATGTAACTGGACATCTCGAATGTAACCGATCTCATAGATTGTAGCTGGGAAGATGGAATGTAACTGGGAAGATGGAATGTAAATGGGAAGATGGAATGTAACTGGGCAGATGGAATGTAACTAGGCAGATAAGATTGTAACTGGGCAGCTAGAATGTAACTGGGCAGCTAGAATGTAACTGGGCAGCTAGAATGCAACTGGGCAGATAGAATGTAACTGGGCAGCTAGAATGTAACTGGGTAGCTAGAATGCAACTGGGCAGATAGAATGTAACTGATCTGATGGAATGTAGCTGAGAAGATGGAATGTAACTGGGAAGATGGAATGAACTGGGCAGATGAATGCAACTGGGCAGATGGAATGTAACTGGGCAGATAGAATGTAACTTGGCAGCTGAATGTAACTGGGCAGATATTGTGTAACTGGTCAGCTGGAATGGAACTGGTCAGCTGAATGTAACTGGGCAGATAGGATTGTAACTGGGCAGATAAGATTGTAACTGGGCAGATAGAATGCAACGGGCCAGCTGAATGTACCTGGGCAGTTAAAATGTAACTGGGCAGGTAGAATGAAACTGGGCAGCTGAACGTAACTGGGCAGCTGAATGTAACTGGGCAGATAGAATGTTACTGGGCAGCTGAATGTAACTGGGCAGATAGAATGTAACTGGGCAGATAGAATGCAACTGGGCAGATAGAATGCAACTGGGCAGATAGAATGCAACTGGGCAGATAAGATTGGAACTGATCTGATGGAATGTAACTGGGAAGATGGAATGTAACTGGGCAGATGTAATGTAACTGGGCACAAGAATGTAACTCGGCAGATAGAATGTAACTGGGCAGATAGAATGTAACTTGGCAGCTGAAAGTAACTGGGCAGATATTGTGTAACTGGGCAGCTGAATGTAACTGGGCAGCTGAATGTAGCTAGGCAGATAGAATGTAACTGATCAGATGGAATGTAACTGGGCAGCTGAATGTGACTGGGCAGATAGAATGTAACTGGGAAGATGGAATGCTACTGGGAAGATGGAATGTAACTGGGAAGATGGAATGTAACTGGGAAGATGGAATGTAACTGGGCAGCTGAATGTAACTGGGCAGATAGAATGCAACTGGGCAGCTGAATGTAACTGGGTAGATAAGATTGTAACTGGGCAGATAGAATGTAACTGGGCAGATGGAATGTAACTGGGAAGATGGAATGTAACGGGGCAGATAAGATTGTAACTGGGCAGATAGTATGTAACTGCCAGCTAAATGTAACTGGGCAGATAGAATGCAACATGGGCAACTGAATGTAACTGGGCAGCTGAATGTAACTGGGCAGATAGAATGTAACTGGGCAGATAGAATGTAACTGGGCAGATAGAAAGTAACTGGGCAGATAGAATGTAACTGGGCAGATAGAATGTAACGGGGCAGCTGAATGGAACTGTGCAGATAGAATGTATCTGGGCTGCTGAATGTAACTGGGCAGATAGAATGTAACTGGGCAGATAGATTGTAACTGGGCAGATAGAATGCAACTGGGCAGATAGAATGCAACTGGGCAGATAGAATGCAACTGGGCAGATAGAATGTAACTGGGAAGATGGAATGCAACTGCGAAGATGGAATGCAACTGGGAAGATGGAATGTAACTGGGCAGCTGGAATGTAACTGGGCAGCTGGAATGTAACTGGGCAGCTGGATGTAACTGGGCAGCTGAATGTAACTGGGCAGCTGGAATGTAACTGGGTAGCTGAATGTAACTCGGCAGATAGAATGTAACTAGGCAGATAGAATGTATCTGGGATCCTGAATGTAACTGGGCAGATGGAATGTAACTGGGAAGATGGAAAGTAACTGGGAAGATGGAATGCAACTGGGAAGATGGAATGCAACTGGGAAGATGGAATGTAACTGGGAAGATGGAATGTAACTGGGAAGATAGAATGTAACTCGTCAGATAGAATGTAACTGGGCAGATAAGATTGAAACTGGGCAGATAGAATGGAACTTGGCAGCTGAATGTAACTGGGAAGATAGAATTTAACTGAGTAGCTGAATGTAACTGGGCAGATAGAATGTAACTGGGCAGATAAAATGCAACTGGGCAGATAAGATTGGAACTGGGCAGATAAGATTGGAACTGGGCAGTTAAGATTAGAACTGGGCAGATAAGATTGGAACTGGGCAGATAAGATTGGAACTGGGCAGATAAGATTGGAACTGGGCAGATAAGATTGGAACTGGGCAGCTGAATATAACTGGGTCGATAGAATGTAACTGGGCAGCTGAATGTAACTGGGCAGATAGAATGTAACTGGGCATCTCGAATGTAACCGATCTCATAGATTGTAGCTGGGAAGATGGAATGTAACTGGGAAGATGGAATGTAACTGGGCAGATAAGATTGTAACTGGGCAGATAAGATTGTAACTGGGCAGATAAGATTGTAACTGGGCAGATAGAACGTAACTGGGCAGATAGAACGTAACTGGGCAGATAGAACGCAACTGGGCAGATAGAATGCAACTGGGCAGATAGAATGCAACTGATCTGATGGAATGTAACTGGGAAGATGGAATGTAACTGGACAGATGGAATGTAACTGGGCAGATGGAATGTAATTGGGCAGATGGAATGTAACTGGGCACAAGAATGTAACTCGGCAGATAGAATGTAATTGGCAGATAGAATGTAACTTGGCAGATGAAAGTAACTGGGCATCTGAATGTAACTGGGCAGCTGAATGTAACTGGGCAGCTGAATGTAACTAGGCAGATAGAATGTAACTGATCAGATGGAATGTAACTGGGCAGCTGAATGTGACTGGGCAGATAGAATGTAACTGGGTAGATGGAATGCAACTGGGAAGATGGAATGCAACTGGGAAGATGGAATGCAACTGGGAAGATGGAATGTAACTGGGCAGATAAGATAGGAACCTGGCAGATAAGATTGGAACTGGGCAGATAAGATTGGAACTGGGCAGATAAGATTGGAACTGGGCAGATAGAATCTAAATGGGCAGCTGAATATAACTGGGTAGATAGAATGTAACTGGGCAGCTGAATGTAACTGGGCAGATAGAATGTAACTGGACATCTCGAATGTAACCGATCTCATAGATTGTAGCTGGGAAGATGGAATGTAACTGGGAAGATGGAATGTAAATGGGAAGATGGAATGTAACTGGGCAGATGGAATGTAACTAGGCAGATAAGATTGTAACTGGGCAGATAGAATGTAACTGGGCAGCTAGAATGTAACTGGGCAGCTAGAATGCAACTGGGCAGATAGAATGTAACTGGGCAGCTAGAATGTAACTGGGCAGCTAGAATGCAACTGGGCAGATAGAATGTAACTGATCTGATGGAATGTAGCTGAGAAGATGGAATGTAACTGGGAAGATGGAATGTAACTGGGCAGATGAATGCAACTGGGCAGATAGAATGTAACTTGGCAGCTGAATGTAACTGGGCAGATATTGTGTAACTGGTCAGCTGGAATGGAACTGGGCAGCTGAATGTAACTGGGCAGATAGGATTGTAACTGGGCAGATAAGATTGTAACTGGGCAGATAGAATGCAACGGGCCAGCTGAATGTACCTGGGCAGTTAAAATGTAACTGGGCAGGTAGAATGAAACTGGGCAGCTGAACGTAACTGGGCAGCTGAATGTAACTGGGCAGATAGAATGTTACTGGGCAGCTGAATGTAACTGGGCAGATAGAATGCAACTGGGCAGATAGAATGCAACTGGGCAGATAGAATGCAACTGGGCAGATAAGATTGGAACTGATCTGATGGAATGTAACTGGGAAGATGGAATGTAACTGGGCAGATGGAATGTAACTGGGCAGATGTAATGTAACTGGGCACAAGAATGTAACTCGGCAGATAGAATGTAACTGGGCAGATAGAATGTAACTTGGCAGCTGAAAGTAACTGGGCAGATATTGTGTAACTGGGCAGCTGAATGTAACTGGGCAGCTGAATGTAACTAGGCAGATAGAATGTAACTGATCAGATGGAATGTAACTGGGCAGCTGAATGTGACTGGGCAGATAGAATGTAACTGGGAAGATGGAATGCTACTGGGAAGATGGAATGTAACTGGGAAGATGGAATGTAACTGGGAAGATGGAATGTAACTGGGCAGCTGAATGTAACTGGGCAGATAGAATGCAACTGGGCAGCTGAATGTAACTGGGAAGATAGAATGCAACTGGGCAGCTGAATGTAACTGGGTAGATAAGATTGTAACTGGGCAGATAGAATGTAACTGGGCAGATGGAATGTAACTGGGAAGATGGAATGTAACGGGGCAGATAAGATTGTAACTGGGCAGATAGTATGTAACTGCCAGCTAAATGTAACTGGGCAGATAGAATGCAACATGGGCAACTGAATGCAACTGGGCAGATAGAATGCAACTGGGCAGATAGAATGCAACTGGGCAGATAAGATTGGAACTGATCTGATGGAATGTAACTGGGAAGATGGAATGTAACTGGGCAGATGGAATGTAACTGGGCAGATGTAATGTAACTGGGCACAAGAATGTAACTCGGCAGATAGAATGTAACTGGGCAGATAGAATGTAACTTGGCAGCTGAAAGTAACTGGGCAGATATTGTGTAACTGGGCAGCTGAATGTAACTGGGCAGCTGAATGTAACTAGGGCAGATAGAATGTAACTGATCAGATGGAATGTAACTGGGCAGCTGAATGTGACTGGGCAGATAGAATGTAACTGGGAAGATGGAATGCTACTGGGAAGATGGAATGTAACTGGGAAGATGGAATGTAACTGGGAAGATGGAATGTAACTGGGCAGCTGAATGTAACTGGGCAGATAGAATGCAACTGGGCAGCTGAATGTAACTGGGCAGATAGAATGCAACTGGGCAGCTGAATGTAACTGGGTAGATAAGATTGTAACTGGGCAGATAGAATGTAACTGGGCAGATGGAATGTAACTGGGAAGATGGAATGTAACGGGGCAGATAAGATTGTAACTGGGCAGATAGTATGTAACTGCCAGCTAAATGTAACTGGGCAGATAGAATGCAACATGGGCAACTGAATGTAACTGGGCAGCTGAATGTAACTGGGCAGATAGAATGTAACTGGGCAGATAGAATGTAACTGGGCACATGAATGTAACTCGGCAGATAGAATGTAACTGGGCAGATAAGTTTGTAACTGGGCAGATAGAATGTAACTGGGCAGATAGAATGCAACTGGGCAGCTGAATGTAACTGGGCAGATAGAATGCAACTGGGCAGATACAATGCAACTGGGCAGATAGAATGCAACTGGGAAGATGGAATGTAACTGGGAAGATGGAATGCAACTGGGAAGATGGAATGCAACTGGGCAGCTGGAATGTAACTGGGCAGCTGGAATGTAACTGATCAGATAGAATGTGTCTGGGATCCTGAATGCAACTGGGAAGATGGAATGCAACTGGGAAGATGGAATGCAACTGGGAAGATGGAATGTACCTGGGAAGATGGAATGTAACTGGGAAGATGGAATGTAACTGGGCAGATAGAATGTAACTGGGCACATGAATGTAACTCGGCAGCTGGAATGTATCTGATCAGATAGAATGTAACTGATCAGATAAGATTGTTACTGGGCAAATAGAATGTAACTGGGCAGATAGAATGTAACTGGGCAGATAGAATGTAACTGGGCACATGAATGTAACTCGGCAGATAGAATGTAACTGGGCAGATAAGATTGTAACTGGGCAGATAGAATGTAACTGGGCAGATAAGATTGTAACTGGGCAGATAGAATGTAACTGGGCAGATAAGATTGTAACTCGGCAGATGAATGTAACTGTGCAGATAGAATGTAACTGGGAAGATGGAATGTAACTGGGAAGATGGAATGTAACTGGGCACATGAATGTAACTGGGCACATGAATGTAACTCGGCAGGTAGAATGTAACTGGGCAGATAGAATGTAACTGCGCAGCTGAATGTAACTGGGCAGCTGAATGTAACTGGGCAGCTGAATGCAACTAGGCAGATAGAATGTAACTGGGCAGATAGAATGCAACTGGGAAGATGGAATGTAACTGGGAAGATTGAATGCAACTGGGAAGATGGAATGCAACTGGGAAGATGGAATGTAACTGGGCAGCTGGAATGTAACTGGGCAGCTGGAATGTGACTGGGCAGATAAGATTGTAACTGGGCAGATAAGATTGTAACTGGGCAGATAGAATGCAATGGGCCAGGTGAATGTACCTGGGCAGTTAGAATGTAGCCGGGCAGATAGAATATAACTGGGCAGCTGAATGTTACTGGGTAGATAGAATGTAACTGGGCAGATTGAATGTAACTGGGCTGATTGAATGTAACTGGGCAGCTAGAATGTAACTGGGCAGATAGAATGTAACTGGGCACATGAATGCAACTCGGCAGATAGAATGTAACTGGGCACATGAATGTAACTCGGCAGCTGGAATGTATCTGATCAGATAGAATGTAACTGATCAGATAAGATTGTTACTGGGCAAATAGAATGTAACTGGGCAGATAGAATGTAACTGGGCAGATAGAATGTAACTGGGCACATGAATGTAACTCGGCAGATAGAATGTAACTGGGCAGATAAGATTGTAACTGGGCAGATAGAATGTAACTGGGCAGATAAGATTGTAACTCGGCAGATAGAATGTAAATGGGCAGATAAGATTGTAACTGGGCAGATAGAATGCAACTGGGCAGCTGAATGTAACTGTGCAGATAGAATGTAACTGGGAAGATGGAATGTAACTGGGAAGATGGAATGTAACTGGGCACATGAATGTAACTGGGAAGATGGAATGTAACTGGGAAGATGGAATGCAACTGGGAAGATGGAATGCAACTGGGAAGATGGAATGTAACTGGGCAGCTGGAATGTAACTGGGCAGCTGGAATGTAACTGGGCAGCTGGAATGTGACTGGGCAGATAAGATTGTAACTGGGCAGATAAGATTGTAACTGGGCAGATAGAATGCAATGGGCCAGGTGAATGTACCTGGGCAGTTAGAATGTAGCCGGGCAGATAGAATATAACTGGGCAGCTGAATGTTACTGGGTAGATAGAATGTAACTGGGCAGATTGAATGTAACTGGGCTGATTGAATGTAACTGGGCAGCTAGAATGTAACTGGGCAGATAGAATGTAACTGGGCACATTAATGCAACTCGGCAGATAGAATGTAACTGGGCACATGAATGTAACTCGGCAGCTGGAATGTATCTGATCAGATAGAATGTAACTGATCAGATAAGATTGTTACTGGGCAAATAGAATGTAACTGGGCAGATAGAATGCAACTGGGCAGATAGAATGCAACTGGGCAGATAAGATTGGAACTGATCTGATGGAATGTAACTGGGAAGATGGAATGTAACTGGGCAGATGGAATGTAACTCGGCAGATAGAATGTAACTGGGCAGATAGAATGTAACTTGGCAGCTGAAAGTAACTGGGCAGATATTGTGTAACTGGGCAGCTGAATGTAACTGGGCAGCTGAATGTAACTAGGCAGATAGAATGTAACTGATCAGATGGAATGTAACTGGGAAGATGGAATGCAACTGGGAAGATGGAATGCAACTGGGCAGCTGGAATGTAACTGGGCAGCTGGAATGTAACTGATCAGATAGAATGTGTCTGGGATCCTGAATGCAACTGGGAAGATGGAATGCAACTGGGAAGATGGAATGCAACTGGGAAGATGGAATGTACCTGGGAAGATGGAATGTAACTGGGAAGATGGAATGTAACTGGGCAGATAGAATGTAACTGGGCACATGAATGTAACTCGGCAGCTGGAATGTATCTGATCAGATAGAATGTAACTGATCAGATAAGATTGTTACTGGGCAAATAGAATGTAACTGGGCAGATAGAATGTAACTGGGCAGATAGAATGTAACTGGGCACATGAATGTAACTCGGCAGATAGAATGTAACTGGGCAGATAAGATTGTAACTGGGCAGATAGAATGTAACTGGGCAGATAAGATTGTAACTGGGCAGATAGAATGTAACTGGGCAGATAAGATTGTAACTCGGCAGATGAATGTAACTGTGCAGATAGAATGTAACTGGGAAGATGGAATGTAACTGGGAAGATGGAATGTAACTGGGCACATGAATGTAACTGGGCACATGAATGTAACTCGGCAGGTAGAATGTAACTGGGCAGATAGAATGTAACTGGGCAGCTGAATGTAACTGGGCAGCTGAATGCAACTAGGCAGATAGAATGTAACTGGGCAGATAGAATGCAACTGGGAAGATGGAATGTAACTGGGAAGATGGAATGCAACTGGGAAGATGGAATGCAACTGGGAAGATGGAATGTAACTGGGCAGCTGGAATGTAACTGGGCAGCTGGAATGTAACTGGGCAGCTGGAATGTGACTGGGCAGATAAGATTGTAACTGGGCAGATAAGATTGTAACTGGGCAGATAGAATGCAATGGGCCAGGTGAATGTACCTGGGCAGTTAGAATGTAGCCGGGCAGATAGAATATAACTGGGCAGCTGAATGTTACTGGGTAGATAGAATGTAACTGGGCAGATTGAATGTAACTGGGCTGATTGAATGTAACTGGGCAGCTAGAATGTAACTGGGCAGATAGAATGTAACTGGGCACATGAATGCAACTCGGCAGATAGAATGTAACTGGGCACATGAATGTAACTCGGCAGCTGGAATGTATCTGATCAGATAGAATGTAACTGATCAGATAAGATTGTTACTGGGCAAATAGAATGTAACTGGGCAGATAGAATGTAACTGGGCAGATAGAATGTAACTGGGCACATGAATGTAACTCGGCAGATAGAATGTAACTGGGCAGATAAGATTGTAACTGGGCAGATAGAATGTAACTGGGCAGATAAGATTGTAACTCGGCAGATAGAATGTAAATGGGCAGATAAGATTGTAACTGGGCAGATAGAATGCAACTGGGCAGCTGAATGTAACTGTGCAGATAGAATGTAACTGGGAAGATGGAATGTAACTGGGAAGATGGAATGTAACTGGGCACATGAATGTAACTGGGAAGATGGAATGTAACTGGGAAGATGGAATGCAACTGGGAAGATGGAATGCAACTGGGAAGATGGAATGTAACTGGGCAGCTGGAATGTAACTGGGCAGCTGGAATGTAACTGGGCAGCTGGAATGTGACTGGGCAGATAAGATTGTAACTGGGCAGATAAGATTGTAACTGGGCAGATAGAATGCAATGGGCCAGTTGAATGTACCTGGGCAGTTAGAATGTAGCCGGGCAGATAGAATATAACTGGGCAGCTGAATGTTACTGGGTAGATAGAATGTAACTGGGCAGATTGAATGTAACTGGGCTGATTGAATGTAACTGGGCAGCTAGAATGTAACTGGGCAGATAGAATGTAACTGGGCACATTAATGCAACTCGGCAGATAGAATGTAACTGGGCACATGAATGTAACTCGGCAGCTGGAATGTATCTGATCAGATAGAATGTAACTGATCAGATAAGATTGTTACTGGGCAAATAGAATGTAACTGGGCAGATAGAATGTAACTGGGCAGATAGAATGTAACTGGGCACATGAATGTAACTCGGCAGATAGAATGTAACTGGGCAGATAAGATTGTAACTGGGCAGATAGAATGTAACTGGGCAGATAAGATTGTAACTCGGCAGATAGAATGTAAATGGGCAGATAAGATTGTAACTGGGCAGATAGAATGCAACTGGGCAGCTGAATGTAACTGTGCAGATAGAATGTAACTGGGAAGATGGAATGTAACTGGGAAGATGGAATGTAACTGGGCACATGAATGTAACTGGGCACATGAATGTAACTGGGCACATGAATGTAACTCGGCAGGTAGAATGTAACTGGGCAGATAGAATGTAACTGCGCAGCTGAATGTAACTGGGCAGCTGAATGTAACTGGGCAGCTGAATGCAACTAGGCAGATAGAATGTAACTGGGCAGATAGAATGCAACTGGGAAGATGGAATGTAACTGGGAAGATGGATTGTAACTGGGAAGATGGAATGCAACTGGGAAGATGGAATGCAACTGGGAAGATGGAATGTAACTGGGCAGCTGGAATGTAACTGGGCAGCTGGAGTGTAACTGGGCAGCTGGAATGTATCTGGGATCCTGAATGTAACTGGGCAGATAGAATGTAACTTGGTATATAGAATGTAACTGGGTAGATGGAATGCAACTGGGAAGATGGAATGCAACTGGGAAGATGGAATGCAACTGGGAAGATGGAATGTAACTGGGCACATGAATGTAACTCGGCAGATAGAATGTAACTGGGCAGATAAGATTGTAACTGGGCAGATAGAATGTAACTGGGCAGATAAGATTGTAACTGGGCAGATAGAATGTAACTTGGCAGCTGAAAGTAACTGGGCAGATATTATGTAACTGGGCAGCTGAATGTAACTGGGCTGCTGAATGTAA
Organism: Pristiophorus japonicus; assembly: GCF_044704955.1. NCBI lineage: Eukaryota > Metazoa > Chordata > Chondrichthyes > Pristiophoridae > Pristiophorus > Pristiophorus japonicus. Next base: position 33,258,077 of record NC_091990.1, on the reverse strand, counting down.
CTGGGCAGATAGAATGCAACTGATCAGATGGAATGTAACTGGGCAGCTGAATGTAACTGGGCAGATAGAATGTAACTGGGCAGATAGAATGTAACTGGGCAGATAAGAATGTAACTGGGCAGATAAGAATGTAACTGGGCAGATAAGAATGTAACTAGTCAGATAGAATGTAACTGGGCAGATAGAATGCAACTGGGCAGCTTAATGTAACTGGGCAGATAGAATGTAACTGGGCAGATAGAATGTAACTGATCTGGTAGAATGTAACTGGGAAGATGGAATGTAACTGAGCAGCTGAATGTAACTGGGCAGATTGAACGTAACTGGGCAGATTGAATGCAACTGGGCAGATAGAATGTAACTGATCTGGTAGAATGTAACTGGGAAGATGGAATGTAACTGGGCAGCTGAATGTAACTGGGCAGATTGAATGTAACTGGGCAGATTGAATGCAACTGGGCAGATAGAATGTAACTGGGCAGATAGAATGTAACTGGGCAGATAGAATGCAACTGGGCAGATAGAATGCAACTGGGCAGCTGAATGTAACTGGGTAGATAAGATTGTAACTGGGCAGTTAGAATGTAACTGGGAAGATGGAATGTAACTGGGAAAATGGAATGTAACCGGGCAGAAAGAATGTAACTGGGCAGATAGAATGTAACTGGGCAGATAGAATGTAACCGATCTCATGGAATGTAACTGATCAGATAGAATGTAACTGGGCAGATGGAATGCAACTGGGAAGATGGAATGTAACTGGGAAGATGGAATGTAACTGGGAAGATAGAAGATAACTGGTCAGATAGAAGGTTACTGCATAGAAAAAATGTAACTGCATCGATAGAATGTATCTCGGCAGATAGAATGTAACTGGGCAGATGGAATGTAACTGGGAAGATGGAATGTAACTGGGCAGATAGAATGCAACTGGGCAGCTGAATGTAACTGGGCAGATAGAATGCAACTGGGAGCTGAATGTAACTGGGTAGATAAGATTGTAACTGGGCAGATAGAATGTAACTGGGCAGATGGAATTTAACTGGGAAGATGGAATGTAACTGGGCAGATAGAATGTAACTGGGCAGATAGAATGTAACCGATCTCATAGATTGTAACTGGGAAGATGGAATGTAACTGGGCAGATAGAATGTAACTGAGGAGAACGAATGTAACTGGGCAGATAGAATGTCACTTGGCAGCTGAATGTAACTGGGCAGATAGAGTGTAACTGGCCAGATGAATGTAACAGGGCAAATGAATGTAACTGGGCAGATAGAATGTAACTGGGCAGATAGAATGTCACTTGGCAGCTGAATGTAACTGGGCAGATAGAGTGTAACTGGCCAGATGAATGTAACAGGGCAAATGAATGTAACTGGGCAGATATTATGTAACTGGGCAGCTGAATGTAACTCGGCAGATAGAATGTAACTGATGAGATGGAATGTAACTGGGCAGCTGAATGTAATTCGGCAGCTGAATATAACTGGGCAGATAGAATGTAACTGGGCAGATAGAATGTCACTGATCAGATAGAATGTATCTGGGCAGCTGAATGTAACTAGGCATCTGAATGTAACTAGGCATATAGGGCCCTAGTTTCCACACGATAAAAAATGGGCACCCCTCCGAGCTGGGCGCCCGTTTTTTGCGCCTGAAACGGCGCCGGAAAAAAAACTTGCGATTCTGGAGAGCCCTGCAGTTCCTTGTCTGTTTGGCGCAGCGCCCAGTGGGGCGGAGCCTACACTCACGCCGATTTTGTAAGTGGGAGGGGGCGGGTTCTATTTAAATTAGTTTTTTTCCTGCCGGCAACGCTGCGCGTGCGCGTTGGAGCATTCGCGCATGTGTTAGAATGTTCGCACACGTGCAGTGTGAAAAAAACATTGGCACTCGGCCATTTTAGAAAGTGCTGCAGAAAACGTGAAGATTTGTTCTTGGATCCCTGCAAAGGCTTATATTTTAATTTTATTGATATTTCTGTGTGTGAGGGAGTGCTTTTAGCAGCACTGCTGAAGAAATCACCTGCTGAAATCAGTGAGTTCAGCTTTTCACTGCTAAACTTGTAGTACCTGTGCCTGCAAATTAAGAACTGTGTTTGGAGAAAAAAAAAGTGTCAATTCAACTTTGCAATGGGTCAACGTCTACCAAGAAAAAAGAATTTCTTACATGAGGAAGTTGAGATATTAGTGAATGTAATTGAGCAGAGATGGCAGGAGCTAGATACCAGCAACAGAGGTCGCATAAAAGTGCCACCAAAAGAAATGAAGAAACGCTGGAACCAAGTTGCAGAAGATTACTGCGCAGTGGTGCATACCAGGAGATCTGGAAGTCAGTGTAAAAAGAACTGGCATGACCTTGGTCAAGTAGTTAGTGTAAGTAGTATTTCCCATTTTTAATTTAATCGTAATTGTAACCTGGCTATCTGTATGTCCCACCTTGCAGACTGACACACTCTGTAAAAAGTTATATTTTACTCTTTGCAGTAGAAATTGGCCCACAACAAAAGGGAAGCAACTCGAACAGGAGGAGGCATGCCCAATCTGCATCCACTGACACCCTTGGAACAAAGGGTAGCTGCTATGATGAGTCGGACATGGAGTAAAGCAATTGGTGCAGCACGCGAGGAAGAGGGTAAGTCCTGAAAATGCATCGTGGCCCTTTAAATCAACCTGCTGCCTGGCCTGCTATGTGTGAGAGTACTCATGCCACCCACCCGGCCCCCTCCCTTGCTGTTAAGCATTTGACTGTTCTGATGTATTTTGCAGAACATGATGATGATGATGATGATGCTGCTGCCAACCCTGAGGATCCTGAGGGTACAGAACAAGGACCAGTACAACCAGCTGCGGATGATCCAGACTGGATGATGGCAGCGATGACTGAACTGTCTGCAGGGAGGAGCTTCCAATTTAATGTTTATGAGCCCCCATCAAGGGGCATCAGAGTTTCAACCCCTAGCATAGGTCTTGGTCCCACCATCCATGGTTTTGCTTCCGATGTTGCGGGTCCCAGTGGTGCTACTGGTATAATGCAGCTTTCTACAGTCACTGCACTACCGTCCCAGCCTATGCCTCCCTCTCGCATAGGTTCTGGTTCCACCTACTATGGTTTCGATTCCGACGCTTCGGGTCCCAGTGTTGCTGCTGATATCATCGAGCAGTTTACACCCATTCGTCCAACATCCCAGCCCATGGCTCGCACTCGAGTGCTGCCGTCTGCAACACAGAGCATCCCACCATTCCAGCCCGAGCCTCTCCCTCCAGTTCAGCCGTCTGGAACACAGAGCGTCCCACAGTCCCAGCCTGCGCCTCCCTGTGTAGTGGTGCCGCTTGCAACACCGAGCATCCCACCGTCCGTGCCCGCGCCTCCCAGTGTAGTAGTGCCACGAGGCAGACCCAGGCAGAGGAGAAGGAGATTGGAGACACGCTCTCCTGAGATGCAGCGTGCAACACATGCGGCTCAGGTTGTGGCATTGGCTATGGAGACCAATGAGCTTACCCGATCACTCATCGGTGGCGTCAATGCAGTAGGTGAAGAGTTGACGGGCCTGACGGGAGAAATAGCAGTAATGACACGGGAACTTAGGGAGGGAATGCCCGAGGGAGTGCAATCGACGGCACAGGCCATCAGGGAGGGCATGCAAATTACGGCACAGGCCATCAGGGAGGGCATGCAAGTGTCGGCACAGGCCGTCAGGGAGGGCCTAGTTGAAGTAGCTGCTGCAATAAGGGCACACAGCCCAGCCAATCAAATGACACCCCCATGAGGAAGTGAACGTTCACTGAGATGTGGATGAGACATGGTTACAGCCTTTCTTTGCTGCTTTTGTTCTTGTTCTTGATGTAGCTGTAGTACCGTTTTTCAAATTGAAATTGTTTTGTAAGTTTTGTTACGTTACAACTTATAAGGGATCTTATGGTTTTTAAGTGATCTTATAGTGTAAATGCTCTCACATTTTTTGTATCTTATTTAATTTTGCACCTAAAAAATGATCCTGAAGTTTAAAAGTGTTCTTCAGAGTGTAAGATTTTTCAAATTGAAATTGTTTTGTAAGTTTTGTAACTTTACAACTTATAAGTGATCTCAGGGTTTTCAAGTGATCTTATAGTGTAAATGCTCGCACATTCTGTAAATTATTTAATTTTGCATCTAAAAAGTGACCTTAAGTGATCTTAGAGTGTAAAATTTTTCACATAGAAAGTGTTTTGTTACTTTTTTAACTTTACAAGTTTATAAGTGATCTTAAAGTTTTTAAGTGATCTTCAAGAGTCATATTAAAAAGTATAGTTTGATGCAACAAATATTTTATTAGAGTGACGTTAACTTTTCAATAAAATATTTTTTCATTAAAACTGTTTCATGTTCCATTAACACAACACAACGTCGGAACAACTGCAAAGAATAAACATGTCCATATGCAAAAGTGTTCACAGAGCCCTCAGGCATCAGTAGTTGAAGCATTCACGGATGAGCTGCTGGCGCAAGGCTCGAGCAATCATTAAAGGGGCACGATGGACGGCCCTCCTCCGACCTCGTGCTCCGGCATCAGGCACTTGCATGCTTTCCTGATTGTCGTTATCATCCACATCCTGGTCTTCCGTAATACTATCATCATGCACTGGACCCTCACGTGGGTCTTCGGGTTCCACTACCTGCTCCTGCTGCCTCATGATGGCTAAGTTATGAAGCATGCAGCACACAACAGTGAAGTGACCAACCATCTCAGGAGAGTATTGTAACTGTCCTCCGGAATGGTCCAGGCATCGGAATCGCTGTTTCAATATGCCAATGGCCCTCTCAATGATGCTGCGCATCGCAATGTGCGCCATGTTGTATTGATGGTCAGCTTCTGTCCGTGTCACGCGTAGAGGTGTCATGAGCCAGGTGGTCAGGCCGTACCCTTTGTCTCCCAGTAGCCAGCTCTGCCCTTCTGGCTACTGCTCAAACATGTCAGATAGAATGCTGTCGCGTAGGATGAACGCATCATGAGTGCTGCCAGGGTATCTCGCATCGACTGACATGATGCGCTGCTTGTCGTCACACACGAGCTGCACATTGATAGAGTGGAAACCTTTCCTATTTCGGTACTGCTCAGAATCCTCCACGGGTGCTCGCAAGGCTACGTGGGTACAATCAATGCAGCCCTGTACCTTTGGGAAGCCGGCAATCCTGAAGAAGCCCACAGCCCTCTCATGGATCGCTTGTGCGGTCATTGGGAAATTGATGAAGTCATTCCTTCGCGCATAAAGTGCAGCCGTGACCTGGTAAACGCAGGTATGTATTGCACGTTGAGAGATGGCACACACATCTCCAGTTGTAGCCTGAAACGATCCCGAGGCATAGAAAGAAAGTGCAGCTGTTACCTTCACTTCAACAGACAAGGCAGTTGTCCTTCTGCTTCTGGGCTGAAAATCTGCTCTCACCATATCACAGATCTCAGTGACAACTTCTCTGCGAAAACGCAGCCTTTTCACACAATCAGCCTCGCTCATGTCCAGGTACAAGCGCCTGGTTCGATATTGTCGATGTGGGTAAGGTCTCCTGCCCATCAACCTACGGGCTACGACGTTCCTGTTGCGGTGAGCTCTAATCAATTCTCTCCTATGCAGTGAATTAATGGCGAACCATTGCATAATATGTGGTGTTGGCAATGGAGCACCCATTCTGCAAATGTAAATATAAAACTGTTGATGTGGCTGCCTCTCCCTGTCCAAATGGCCTCAGTCCCCCTCACAGCTCGAAGCCTGCTGCTGTATCTTTGGCTGCCTGCCTGCCTGCCCCTCCCTCTCTCTCCCTCCCCCGTTCACGGGAACATCGCTGAGCTGACTAAGGCTTCCACCTCAAGTGGAAAGCTGTTTGCTGCCTCGTTACTGCCTGCCCCTCCCATTTGCGGGAACATCGCTGAGTTGACTAAGGCTTCCACCTCAAGTGGAAAGCTGTTTGCTGCCTCGTTACTGCCAGCCCCTCCCTCCCCCCCCCTCCCGTTCGCGGGAACATTGCTGAGTTGACTAAGGCTTCCACCTCAAGTGGAAAGCTGTTTGCTGCCTCGTTACTGCCTGCCCCTCCCTCCCCCCCATTCGCGGGAACATCGCTGAGCTGCCTGAAGCACTTTCACACAGGTAGGAAGATGGTTTATTTAATCTTTTCTTTGCTTATAAATGTTTATTCAGGTTGGATTTCTTTGTATAATATTTGTATAAGTATAAATAAGGATTTATTGTCGAATTTAATGAGTTCCCTTCCACCCTCTCCCCCCCACCTCATTCTGGACGCCTAATTTGTAACCTGCACCTGATTTTTTAATGTGTAGAACAGGATTTTTCAGTTCTACAAAAATCTTCACTTGCTCCATTCTACTTTAGTTTGGAGTACATTTTCACTGTGGAAACTTTCAAATCAGGCGTCAGTGGCCAGACACGCCCCCTTTTGAAGAAAAAATTCTGTTCTAAAGTAGAACTGTTCTACCTGACTAGAACTGCAGAAAAAAAAATGTGGAGAATTGCGATTTCTAAAATAGTCCGTTCTCCACCAGTTGCTCCTAAAAATCAGGCGCAAATCATGTGGAAACTGGGCCCAATGTAACTGGGCAGAGATAATTTAACTGGGCAGCTGAATGTAACTGGGCAGCTGAATGTAACTGGGCAGCTGAATGTAACGGATCAGAAAAAAGGTAACTGGGCAGATAGAATGTAACTGGGCAGATAGATTGTAACTGATCTGATAGAATGTAACTGCGAAGATGGAATGTAACTGCGAAGATGGAATGTAACTGGGCAGAGGGAATGTAACTGGGCAGATAGAATGCAACTGGGCAGATAGAATGCAACTGGGCCGATCGAATGCAACTGGGCAGCTGAATGTAACTGGGCAGATAGAATGTAACTGGGCAGAGAGAATGTAACTGTGCAGCTGAAAGTAACTGGGTAGCTGAATGTAACTAGGCAGATAGAATGTAACTGATCAGATAAAATGTAACTAGGCAGATAGAATGTAACTGGGCAGATGGAATGCAACTGGGAAGATGGAATGTAACTGGAGTCCATGATCAGATCAGTCATGATTGTATTAAATGGCGGAGCAGGCTTGAGGGGCCGTATGGCTTACTCCTGCCCTTCAACTTTAATCTTGAACTCTATTCTTGCCCATTGCTCTATTTTATTCTATCTGGGCATCACTGGCAATGCCAGCATTAATTGCCTTGAGAAGTTGGTGGTGTGTCCTCTAAGTGGTTTGATACAAACAGGTGGCTTGCTAGGCCACTACAGAGGGTAGTTAAGAGTCAACCACTTTGGTGTGGGACAAGTCACATTGACCAGACCAGGTAAAAACAGCAGGTTTCCTTCCCTAATTAGGTTTTTAATGATAATCTTTGAATTTGCTTGTGTTCATATCACTAAGAAAAATGATCACTCTTCTTCAAACTACTTAGGTCTGTACTTCAAAACAAAATTATAGAAGCTACTTAAAATTATCCTCATCTTAAAAGCTCTGGCTTAATCCCTGATTGCCAGTAAGGTTTTCACATAACAATGTGGAATGGATTATGCAGAGCGGGCAGGGAAGTGGACCCGAGTCCATGATCGGATCAGTCATGATCGTTTTAAATGGCGGAGCAGGCTTGAGGGGTCGTATGGCCTACTCCTGCACCTATTTCTTATGGAAGATGGAATGTAACTGGCCAGATAGAATGTAACTGGGCACATGAATGTAACTCGGCAGATAGAATGTAACTGGGCAGATAAGATTGTAACTGGGCAGACAGAATGTAACTGGGCAGATAGAATGTAACTGATCTGATAGAATGTAACTGGGAAGATGGAATGTAACTGGGCAGATGGAATGTAACTGGGCAGATAGAATGTAACTGGGCAGATAGAACGTAACTGGGCAGATAGAACGTAACTGGGCAGATAGAATGTCACCGGGCAGCTGAATGTAACTGGGCAGATAGAGTGTAACTGGCCAGATGAATGTAACCGGGTAAATGAATGTAACTGATCTGATAGAATGTAACTGGACAGCTGAATGTCACTGGGATAATAGAATGTAACTGGGCAAATAGAATGTAATTGGGTAACTGAATGTAACTGGGCAGATAGAATGTAACTTGTCAGAAAGAATGTAACCGGGCAGAGGGAATGTAACTGGGCAGAGGGAATGCAACTGGGCAGATAGAATGTAACTGTGCAGCTGAAAGTAACTGGGTAGCTGAATGTAACTAGGCAGAAAGAATGTAACTGGGCAGATAGAATGCAACTGGGCAGATAGAATGCAACTGGGCTGATAGAATGTAACTGGGCAGCTGAATATAACTGGGCAGCTGAATGTAACTGGGCAGATAAGATTGTAACTGGGCAGATAGAATGTAACTGGGCAGATAGAACGTAACTGGGCAGATAGAACGTAACTGGGCAGATAGAACGTAACTGGGCCGATAGAATATAACTGGGCAGATAGAATGTAACTGGGCAGGTAGAATGTAACTGGGCAGATAGAATGTAACTGGGCAGATAGAACGTAACTGGGCAGATAGAACATAACTGGGCAGGTAGAATATAACTGGGCAGGTAGAATGTAACTGGGCAGATAGAATGTAACTGGGCAGATAGAACGTAACTGGGCAGATAGAATATAACTGGCCAGTTGAATGTAACAGGGCAGCTGAATGTAACTGGGCTGCTGAATGTAACTGGGCAGGTAGAAGGTAACTGGGCAGCTGAATGCAACTGGGCAGCTGAATGTAACTGGGCAGCTCAATGTAACTGGGCAGCTCAATGTAACTGGGCAGCTCAATGTGACTGGGCAGATAGAATGCAACTGGGCAGATAGAATGCAACTGGGCAGATAGAATGTAACTGGGCAGATAGAATGTAACTGCCCAGGGGGCGGAGCCAACCACTCGCGCGGATTTTGTAAGTAGGAGGAGGCGGGTACCATTTAAATAAGTTTTTTTTCGTGCCGGCAACCCTGCGCGTTCGCGTTGGAGTGTTCGCGCACGCGGTGTGAATAAACATTGGCACTCGGCAATTTTAAAAAGTGCTGCAGAAAAAGTGAAAATTTGTTTATTGAACCCTTGCAAAGGCTTGCATTTTAATTTTCTTGATATTTCTGTGTGTGAGGGTGAAGGAGTGCATTCTGTAATTAAAGATAGACTGTGATAAACGGGACACATGCACTTGTTTGAGACTATTCAAATTCTTTGTAGCTGTTCAAATTTTAACATTTTTTAATAAAACCACATTGCCCTTCCATGATCAGCACTGAGGCTTCTTGCAGCTTTCCCCCCCTGCCGTAGGTCGGGCCCATCGGGAATGGCTGCCTCAACTTCTGAGGCTTCCTGCAGCCTTCTCACTGCCTCCACCCCCCTGCCGTCGGAAACGGCTGCCTCAACTTCTGAGACTTCCTGCAGCCTTCTCACTGCCTCCACCCCCCCTGCCGTTGGGAATGGCTGCCTCAACTTCTGAGGCTTCCTGCAGCCTTCTCACTGACTCCCCCCCCTGCCATCGGGAAACCGCTGCCTGAAAGGCCTGCCTGAAGCACTTTCACACAGGTAAGAACATGGTTTATTTAATCTTTTCTTTGCTTATAAATTTTTATTCAGGTTGGATTTATTTGTATAATATTTGTATAAGTATAACTAAGGATTTATTGTAGAATGTAATGACTTCCCTTCCCCACCCCCCCACCACACCTCATTCCGGATGCCTAATTTGTAACCAGCGCCTGATTTTTTAATATGTAGACAAGGTTTTTTCAAGCCTACAAAAATATTCACTTGCTCCATTCTAAGTTAGTTTGGAGTACGTTTTCACTGTGGAAACTTGCAAATCAGGCGTCAGTGGCCGGACACGCACACTTTTGAAAAAAAAATTCTGTTCAAAAGTGAAACAGTTCTACATGACTAGAACTGCAGAAAACTTAAATGTGGAGAATTCCGATTTCTAAGATACTCCGTTTTCCACCAGTTGCTCCTAAAAATCAGGAGCAAATCATGTGGAAACTTGGGGCCAATGTAACTGGGCAGATAGAATGTAACTGGGAAGATGGAATGTAACTGGGAAGATGGATTGTAACTGGGCAGATGGAATGTAACAGGGCAGATAGAATGTAACTCAGCAGATAAGATTGTAACTGGGCAGATAAGATTGTAACTGGGCAGATAGAATATAACTGGGCAGCTGAATGTAACTGGGCAGATAGAATGCAACTGGGCAGCTGAATGTAACTGGGCAGATAAGATTGTAACTGGGCAGATAAGATTGTAACTGATCTGATAGAATGTAACTGGGAAGATGGAATGTAACTGGGAAGATGGAAATGTAACTGGGAAGATGGAATGTAACTGGGCAGCTGAATGTAACTGGGCAGATAGAATGTAACTGGGCAGATAGAATGTAACTGGGCAGATAGAACGTAACTGGGCAGATAGAATTTAATTGGCTAGTTGAATGTAACAGGGCAGCTGAATGTAACTGGGCAGGTAGAAGGTAACTGAGCAGGAAGAATGTAACTGGGCAGCTGAATGTAACTGTGCATCTCGAATGTAACCGATCTCATAGATTGTAATTGGGAAGATGGAATGTAACTTGGCAGATAGTCTGTAACTGGGCAGATAGACTGTAACTGGGCAGATGGAATGTAACTGGGAAGATGGAATGTAACTGGGCAGATGGAATGTAACTGGGCAGATAGAATGTAACTGGGGACATGAATGTAACTGTGGACATGAATGTAACTGGGCAGATAGAATGTAACTGGGCAGATAGAATGTAACTGGGCAGATTAGATTGTAACTGGGCAGATTAGATTGTAACCGGGCAGATTAGATTGTAACCGGGCAGATAGAATGCAACTGGGCAGATAGAATGTAACTGGACAGATAGAATGTAACTGGGCAGATAAGATTGTAACTGGGCAGATAGAATGTAACTGCGCTGATAGAATGTAACTGCGCTGATAGAATGTAACTGGGAAGATGGAATGTAACTGGGAAGATGGAATGTAACTGGGAAGATAGAATGTATCTGGGCAGATAGAATGTAACTGGGCAGATAGAACGTAATTGGGCAGATAGAATTTAACTGGCCAGTTGAATGTAACAGGGCAGCTGAATGTAACTGGGCAGATAAGATTGTAACTGGGCAGATAAGATTGTAACTGGGCAGATAAGACTTTAACTGGGCAGATAGAATGTAACTGGGCATCTCGAATGTAACTTGGCATCTCGAATGTAACTGGGGATCTCGAATGTAACTGGGCAGCTTGAATGTAACTGATCAGATAGAATGTAACTGGGCAGATAGAATGTAACTGGGCAGATAGAATGTAACTGGGCAGAAAGAATGTAACTGGGCAGAAAGAATGTAACTGATCTGATAGAATGTAACTGGGCAGATAGAATGTAACTAGGCAGATAGAATGTAACTGGGTAGCTGAATGTAACTGGGTAGATAGAATGTAATTGGGCAGAGGGAATGTAACTGGGCAGATAGAATGTAACTGGGCAGCTGAATGTAACTGGGCAGATAGAATGCAACTGGACAGATAGAATGCAACTGGGCCGATAGAATGTATCTGGGCAGATAGAATGTAACTGGGCAGATAGAATGCAACTGGGCAGATAGAATGCAACTGGGCAGATAGAATGCAACTGGGCAGATAGAATGCAACTGGGCAGATAAGATTGTAACTGGGCAGATAAGATTGTAACTGGGTAGATAAGATTGTAACTGGGCAGATACAATGTAACTGGGCAGATAGAATGTAACTGGGCAGATAGAATGTAACTAGGAAGATGGAATGTAACTGGGCAGATAGAATGTAACTGATCAGATGGGATGTAACTGGGCAGCTGGATGTAACTGGGCAGAAAGAATGTAACTGGGCAGAGAGAATATAACTGCCCAGTTGAAAGTAACAGGGCAGCTGAATGTAACTGGGCAGCTGAATGTAACTGGGCAGCTGAATGTAACTGGGCAGCTGATTGTAACTGGGCAGCTGATTGTAACTGGGCAGCTGATTGTAACTGGGCAGCTGATTGTAACTGGGCAGCTGAATGTAACTGGGGAGATAGAATGCAACTGGACAGCTGGATGTAACTGGACAGATCGAATGTAACTAAGCAGATAGAATGCAACTGGGCATATGGTCCCCAAGTTTCCACACGCGGCAAAACAGGTGCCCCTCCGAGCTGAGCGCTATGCAGCTCGATGTCAGCTTGGTGCGGCGCCCAGGGGGCGGACCCTACCACTCGCACCGACTTTGTAAGTAGGAGGGGGCGGGTACCATTTAAATGAGTTTTTTCATGCCGGCAACCCTGCGCGTGCGCGTTGGAGCGTTTGCGCATGCGCAGTGTGAAGGAAACATTGGCACTCGGCAATTTTTGTAGTTCTTTGTAGCTGTTCAATTTTTAACATTTTTTAATAAAACCACATTGCCCTTCCATGATCAGCACTGAGGCTTCTTGCAGCAGTGAGAAGGCTGCAGGAAGCCTCAGAAGTTGAGGCAGCCGTTTCCCGACGGGCCCGACCGACGGCAGATGGGCCTCCCCCCCCCACTGCCATCGGGAATGGCTGCCTCAACCTCTGAGGCTTCCTGCAATCTTCTCCCTGCCTCCCCCCCGCTGCCGTCGGTCGGGCCCTCACTGCCTCCCCCACCCCCATGCCGTCGGGAACGGCTGCCTCCTCCCTGCCTCCCCCCCACTGCCGTCAGTCGGGCCCTCACTGCCTCCCCCCCCTGCCGTCGGGAACGGCTGCCTCCTCCCTGCCTCCCCCCCACTGCCGTCGGTCGGGCCCTCACTGTCTCCCCCCGCCACTGCCGTAGGGAACGGCTGCCAGCAGTCAGTCGAGGAGGCGGAGCAGCGCGAGTCCGGGGTCGGCGAGAGGCCTATAAAGGCCAGCGGGAGTCGAGGAGGCGGGAGCTTGGAGCAGCGCGAGTCCGGGGTCGGCGAGAGGCCTATAAAGGCCAGCGGGAGTCGAGGAGGCGGGAGCTCGGAGCAGCTTGAGTCCGGGGTCGGCGAGATGCCTATAAAGGCCAGCGGGAGTCGAGCAGTTCGAGCAGTCAGTCGAGGAGGCGGGAGCTCGGAGCAGCGCGAGTCCGGGGTCGGCGAGAGGCCTATAAAGGCCAGCGGGAGTCGAGCAGTTCGAGCAGTCAGTCGAGGAGGTGGGAGCTCGGAGCAGCGCGAGTCCGGGGTCGGAGAGAGGCCTATAAAGGCCAGCGGGAGTCAGGCAGTTCGAGCAGTCAGTCGAGGAGGTGGGAGCTCGGAGCAGCGCGAGTCCGGGGTCGGAGAGAGGCCTATAAAGGCCAGCGGGAGTCGAGGAGGCGGGAGCTCGGAGCAGCGTGAGTCCGGGGTCGGCGAGAGGCCTATAAAGGCCAGCGGGAGTCGAGCAGTCAGTCGAGGAGGCGGGAGCTCGGAGCAGCGCGAGTCCGGGGTCGGCAAGAGGCCTATAAAGGCCAGCGGGAGTCGAGCAGTTCGAGCAGTCAGTTGAGGAGGCGGGAGCTCGGAGCAGCGCGAGTCCGGGGTCGGCGAGAGGCCTATAAAGGCCAGCGGGAGTCGAGCAGTTCGAGCAGTCAGTTGAGGAGGCGGGAGCTCGGAGCAGCGCGAGTCCGGGGTCGGCGAGAGGCGTGCCGGTGCAGCTACAGGGAGAAGGCAAAGAAAGAAACAAAGGTGACGTCACAGCCTAGGGGGTAAGTGATTGGCTGGTGATTGGTGAGTAGTTTTCCTTTTCTTTTTATATTAGTCAGTAACTTTTAACATTGTTGTTGCCAATTTAAGTGTATCTAAGGGTTAAGTCATGGCAGGAGAGCTTGGTCGGGTGTTATGCTCCTCCTGTACCATGTGGAAACACGGGGACGACTCCAGTGTCCCTGACGACTACGTGTGCAGGAAGTGTATCTACCTCCAGCTCCTGACGGTCCGCGTTACGGAATTGGAGCTGAGGGTGGATTCACTCTGGAGCATCCACGATGCTGAGAATGACGTGAGTATCACGTGTAGTGAGTTGGTCTTACCGCAGGGAAAGGGTCCACAGCCAGCTAGGGAATGGAAGACCAGCAGGAAGAGTAGTGCAAGGAAGGTAGTGCAGGGGTCCCCTGTGGTCATCCCCCTGCAAAACAGATACACTGTTTTGAGTACTGTTGAGGGGGATGACTCATCAGGGGAGGGCAGCAGCAGCCAAGTTCATGGCACCGTGGCTGGCTCTGCTGCACAGGAGGGCAAGAAAAAGAGTGGGAGAGCGATAGTGATAGGGGATTCAATGGTGAGGGGAATAGATAGACGTTTCTGCGGCCGCGACCGAGACTCCAGGATGGTATGTTGCCTCCCTGGTGCAAGGGTCAAGGATGTCTCGGAGCGGGTGCAGGACATTCTGAAATGGGAGGGAGAACAGCCAGTTGTCGTGGTGCACATTGGTACCAACGACATAGGTAAAAAAAGAGATGAGGTCCTACGAAACGAATTTAAGGAGCTAGGAGCTAAATTAAAAGGTAGGACCTCAAAAGTAGTAATCTCGGGATTGCTACCAGTGCCACGTGATAGTCAGAGTAGGAATCGCAGGATAGCGCAGATGAATACGTGGCTTGAGCAGTGGTGCAGCAGGGAGGGATTCAAATTCCTGGGGCATTGGGACCGGTTCTGGGGGAGGTGGGACCAGTACAAACCGGACGGTCTGCACCTGGGCAGGACTGGAACCAATGTCCTAGGGGGAGTGTTTGCTAGTGCTGTTGGGGAGGATTTAAACTAATATGGCAGGGGGATGGGAACCAATGCAGGGAGACAGAGGGAAACAAAAAGGAGGCAAAACAAAAGACAGAAAGGAGATGAGGAAAAGTGGAGGGCGGAGAAACCCAAGGCAAAGAACAAAAAGGGCCACTGTACAGCAAAATTCTAAAAGGACAAAGTGTGTTAAAAAAACAAGCCTGAAGGCTTTGTGTCTTAATGCAAGGAGTATCCGCAATAAGGTGGATGAATTGATTGTGCAAATAGATGTTAATAAATATGATGTGATTGGGATTACGGAGACGTGGCTCCAGGATGATCAGGGCTGGGAACTCAACATTCAGGGGTATTTAACATTCAGGAAGGATAGAATAAAAGGAAAAGGAGGTGGGGTAGCATTGTTGGTTAAAGAGGAGATTAATGCAATAGTTAGGAAAGACATTAGCTTGGATGATGTGGAATCTATATGGGTAGAGCTGCAGAACACCAAAGGGCAAAAAACATTAGTAGGAGTTGTGTACAGACCTCCAAACAGTAATAGGGATGTTGGGGAGGGCATCAAACAGGAAATTAGGGGTGCATGCAATAAAGGTGTAGCAGTTATAATGGGTGACTTTAATATGCACATAGATTGGGCGAGCCAAACTAGAAGCAATACGGTGGAGGAGGATTTCCTGGAGTGCATAAGGGATGGTTTTCTAGACCAATATGTTGAGGAACCAACTAGGGGGGAGGCCATCTTACACTGGGTGTTGTGTAATGAGAGAGGATTAATTAGCAATCTCATTGTGCGAGGCCCCTTGGGGAAGAGTGACCATAATATGGTGGAATTCTGCATTAGGATGGAGAATGAAACAGTAAATTCAGAGACCATGGTCCAGAACTTAAAGAAGGGTAACTTTGAAGATATGAGGCGTGAATTGACTAGGATAGATTGGCGAATGATACTTAGGGGGTTGACTGTGGATGGGCAATGGCAGACATTTAGAGACCGCATGGATGAATTGCAACAATTGTACATTCCTGTCTGGCGTAAAAATAAAAAAGGGAAGGTGGCTCAACCGTGGCTATCTAGGGAAATCAGGGATAGTATTAAAGCCAAGGAAGTGGCATACAAATTGGCCAGAAATAGCAGCGAACCTGGGGACTGGGAGAAATTTAGAACTCAGCAGAGGAGGACAAAGGGTTTGATTAGGGCAGGGAAAATGGAGTACGAGAAGAAGCTTGCAGGGAACATTAAGGTGGATTGCAAAAGTTTCTATAGGTATGTAAAGAGAAAAAGGTTAGTAAAGACAAACGTAGGTCCCCTGCAGTCAGAATCAGGGGAAGTCATAACGGGGAACAAAGAAATGGCAGACCAATTGAACAAGTACTTTGGTTCGGTATTCACTAAGGAGGATACAAACAACCTTCCGGATATAAAAGGGGTCAGAGGGTCTAGTAAGGAGGGGGAACTGAGGGAAATCTTTATTAGTCGGGAAATTGTGTTGGGGAAATTGATGGAATTGAAGGCTGATAAATCCCCAGGGCCTGATGGACTGCATCCCAGAATACTTAAGGAGGTGGCCTTGGAAATAGCGGATGCATTGACAGTCATTTTCCAACATTCCATTGACTCTGGATCAGTTCCTATGGAGTGGAGGGTAGCCAATGTAACCCCACTTTTTAAAAAAGGAGGGAGAGAGAAAACAGGGAATTATAGACCGGTCAGCCTGACCTCAGTAGTGGGTAAAATGATGGAATCAATTATTCAGGATGTCATAGCAGTGCATCTGGAAAATGGTGACATGATAGGTCCAAGTCAGCATTGATTTGTGAAAGGGAAATCATGCTTGACAAATCTTCTGGAATTTTTTGAGGATGTTTCCAGTAAAGTGGACAAAGGAGAACCAGTTGATGTGGTATATTTGGACTTTCAGAAGGCTTTCGACAAGGTCCCACACAAGAGATTAATGTGCAAAGTTAAAGCACATGGGATTGGGGGTAGTGTGCTGACGTGGATTGAGAAATGGTTGTTAGACAGGAAGCAAAGAGTAGGAGTAAACGGGTACTTTTCAGAATGGCAGGCAGTGACTAGTGGGGTGCCGCAAGGTTCTGTGCTGGGGCCCCAGCTGTTTACATTGTACATTAATGATTTAGACGAGGGGATTAAATGCAGTATCTCCAAATTTGCGGATGACACTAAGTTGGGTGGCAGTGTGAGCTGCGAGGAGGATGCTATTAGGCTGCAGAGTGACTTGGATAGGTTAGGTGAGTGGGCAAATGCATGGCAGATGAAGTATAATGTGGATAAATGTGAGGTTATCCACTTTGGTGGTAAAAACAGAGAGACAGACTATTATCTGAATGGTGACAGATTAGGAAAAGGGAAGGTGCAACGAGACCTGGGTGTCATGGTACATCAGTCATTGAAGGTTAGCATGCAGGTACAGCAGGCGGTTAAGAAAGCAAATGGCATGTTGGCCTTCATAGCGAGGGGATTTGAGTACAGGGGCAGGGAGGTGTTACTACAGTTGTACAGGGCCTTGGTGAGGCCACACCTGGAGTATTGTGTACAGTTTTGGTCTCCTAACCTGAGGAAGGACATTCTTGCTACTGAGGGAGTGCAGCGAAGATTCACCAGACTGATTCCCGGGATGGCGGGACTGACCTATCAAGAAAGACTGGATCAACTGGGCTTGTATTCACTGGAGTTCAGAAGAATGAGAGGGGACCTCATAGAAACGTTTAAAATTCTGACGGGTTTAGACAGGTTAGATGCAGGAAGAATGTTCCCAATGTTGGGGAAGTCCAGAACCAGGGGTCACAGTCTGAGGATAAGGGGTAAGCCATTTAGGACCGAGATGAGGAGAAACTTCTTCACCCAGAGAGTGGTGAACCTGTGGAATTCTCTACCACAGAAAGTAGTTGAGGCCAATTCACTAAATATATTCAAAAGGGAGTTAGATGAAGTCCTTACTACTCGGGGGATCAAGGGTTATGGCGAGAAAGCAGGAAGGGGGTACTGAAGTTTCATGTTCAGCCATGAATTCATTGAATGGCGGTGCAGGCTAGAAGGGCTGAATGGCCTGCTCCTGCACCTATTTTCTATGTTTCTATGTTGGTCGGGCCCTCACTGCCTCCTCCCTCTCCCTGCCATCCAGAACGGCTGCCTCCTCACTGCCTCCCCCTCCCCTGCCGTCGGGAACGGCTGCCTCCTCCCTGCCTCCCTCCCGCTGCCGTCAGTTGGGCCTTCACTGCCTCCACCACCCCCCCCCCCCCCGCCATCGGTAACAGCTGCCTCCTCATTGCTTCCCCCCCGCCCTGCCGTCGGGAATGGCTGCCTCAACTTGTGAGGCTTCCTGCAGCCTTCTCCCAGCCTGAAGCACTTTCACACAGGTAGGAACATGGTTTATTTAATCTTTTCTTTGCTTATAAATTTTTATTCAGGTTGGAATTATTTGTATAATATTTGTTTGTATAAGTATAAATAAGGATTTATTGTAGAATGTAATGACTTCTCTTCCCCGCCCCCCCACCCACCTCGTTCCGGACGCCTAATTTGTAACCTGCGCCTGATTTTTTAATGTGTAGACAAGGTTTTTTCAGGCCTACAAAAATCTTCACTTGCTCCATTCTTAGTTAGTTTGGAGTACGTTTTCACTGTGGAAACTTTCAAATCAGACGTCAGTGGCCGGACACGCCCCCTTTTGAAAAAAAAATTCTGTTCAAAAGTGAAACTGTTCTACATGACTAGAACTGCAGAAAACTTAAATGAGGAGAATTGCAATTTCTAAGATACTCCGTTCTCCACCAGTAGCTCCTAAAAATCAGGAGCAAATCATGTGGAAACTTGGGGCCATAGAATGTAACTGGGCAGATAGAATGTAACTGGGCAGATAGAATATAACTGCCCAGTTGAAAGTAACAGGGCAGCTGAATGTAACTGGGCAGCTGAATGTAACTGGGCAGGTAGAATGCAACTGGGCAGCTGAATGTAACTTAGCAGCTAGAATGTAACTGGGCAGATAGAATGCAACTGGGCATAAAGAATGTAACTGGGCAGATAGAATGCAACTGGGCAGATAGAATGCAACTGGGCAGATAGAATGTAACTGGGAAGATGGAATGTAACTGGACAGCTGAATGTAACTGGGCAGATAGAATGTAACTGGGCAGATAGAATGTAACTGATCTGATGGAATATAACTGGGCAGCTGAATGCAACTGGGCAGCTGAATGTAACTGGGCAGATAGAATGCAACTGGGCAGCTGGATGTAACTGGGCAGATCGAATGTAACTAAGCAGATAGAATGTAACTGGGCATATAGAATGTAACTGGGCAGATAGAATATAACTGGGCAGATAGAATATAACTGCCCAGTTGAAAGTAACTGGGCAGCTGAATGTAACTGGGTAGTTGAATGTAACTGGGCACTGGGCAGCTGAATGTAACTGGGCAGCTGAATGTAACTGGGCAGATAGAATGCAACTGGGCAGATAGAATGCAACTGGGCAGATAGAATGCAACTGGGAAGATTGAATGCAACTGGGAAGATGGAATGTAACTGGACAGCTGAATGTAACTGGGCAGAGAGAATGTAACTGGGCAGCGACCTCCGAGCTGGGCGCCCGTTTTTCGCGCCGAAGACGGCGCCTGAAAATAAACACGCTATTCTCGAGCGCTTTGCAGCTCGATGTCTGCTTGGCACGGCACCAAGGGGGTGGAGCCTACCACTCGCGCCGATTTTGTAACTAGGAGGGGGCGGGCACCATTTAAATGAGTTTTTTTCGTGCTGGCAACCCTGCGCGTGCGCGTTGGAGTGTTCGCGCACGCGCAGTGTGAAGGAAACATTGGCACTCGGCCATTTTAAAAAGTGCTGCAGAAAAAGTGTAAATTTGTTTATTGAACCCTTGCAAAGGCTTGTATTTAAATTTTCTTGATATTTCTGTGTGTGAGGGTGAGGGAGTGCATTCTGTAATTAAAGATAGACTGTGATAAACGGGACACTTGCACTTGTTTGAGACTATTCAAATTCTTTGTAGCTGTTCAATTTTTAAAATTTTTTAATAAAACCACATTGCCCTTCCATGATCAGCACTGAGGCTTCTTGCAGCTTTCTCCCCCTGCCTTCTCACTGCCTCCCCCCGCCCCTGCCATCGGGACTGGCTGCCTCAACTTCTGAGGCTTCCTGCAGCCTTCTCACTGCCTCTCCCCCCTGCCGTCAGGAAACCGCTGCCTGAAAGGCCTGCCTGAAGCACTTTCACACAGGTAGGAACATGGTTTATTTAATCTTTTCCTTGCTTATAAATTTTTATTCAGGTTGGATTTATTTGTATAATATTTGTATAAGTATAACTAAGGATTTATTGTAGAATGTAATGACTTCCCTTCCCACCCCTCGCCCCCACCGCCCCCCACCCCCCAACCACCCACCTCATTCCGGATGCCTAATTTGTAACCTGCGCCTGATTTTTTAATGTGTAGACAAGGTTTTTTCAAGCCTACAAAAATCTTCACTTGCTCCATTCTAAGTTAGTTTGGAGTACGTTTTCACTGTGGAAACTTTCAAATCAGGCGTCAGTGGCTGGACACGCCCCCTTTTGAAAAAAAATTCTGTTCAAAAGTGAAACCGTTCAACCTGACTAGAACTGCAGAAAACTTAAATGTGGAGAATTCCGATTTCTACGATACTCCATTCTACACCAGTTGCTCCTAAAAATCAGCAGCAAATCATGTGGAAACTTGGGGCCAATGTAACTGGGCAGATAGAATGTAACTGGGCAGATGGAATGTGACTGGGAAGCTGGAATGTAACTGGGAAGATGGAATGTAACTGGGAAGATAAGATTGTAACTGGGCAGATAGAATGTAACTGGGCAGATAGAACGTAACTGGGCAGATAGAATGTAACAGGGCAGCTGAATGTAACAGGGCAGCTGAATGTAACAGGGCAGCTGAATGTAACAGGGCAGCTGACTGTAACTGGGCAGCTAAATGTAACTGGGCAGCTGAATGCAACTGGGCAGATAGAGTTTAACTGGGCTGATAGAATGTAACTGGGCAGCTGAATGTAACTGGGCAGATAGAATGCAACTGGGCAAATAGAATGCAACTGGGCATCTCGAATGTAACTAGGGATCTCGAATGTAACTGGGCAGCTGAATGTAACTGATCAGATAGAATATAACTGGGCAGCTGAATGTAACTGGGCAGCTAAGATTGTAACTGGGCAGCTACGATTGTAACTGGGCAGATAGAATGTAATTGGGCAGATAGAATGTCACTGGGCAGATAGAATGTAACTGGGCAGTTGAATGTAAC
The DNA here is from genome assembly GCF_044704955.1 of Pristiophorus japonicus. NCBI lineage: Eukaryota > Metazoa > Chordata > Chondrichthyes > Pristiophoridae > Pristiophorus > Pristiophorus japonicus. The sequence continues at coordinate 33,237,053 of NC_091990.1, read as the reverse complement.
TGGGCAGCTGAATGTAACTGGGCAGAGAGAATGTAACTGGGCAGAGAGACTGTAACTGGGCAGAGGGAATGTAACTGGGCAGAGGGAATGTAACTGGGCCGATAGAATGCAACTGAGTAGATGGAATGTAACTGGGCAGATAGAATATAACCGGGGAGCTGAATGTAACTGGGTAGATGGAATATAACTGGGCAGCTGAATGTAACTAGGCAGATAGAATGTAACTGGGCAGATACAACGGGGCCAAGTTTTGGCCTGAGTTGCTCCTGTTTTTTTGGAGCAACTGGTTTAGAATGGAGTATCTTAGAAATTGCAATTCTCGTCTTTTAGTTTGCTCCAGTTCAATTCAGTTAGCATAGTTTCAGTTTGGAACAGATTTTTTTTTCAAAAGGGGACGTGTCCGGCTACTTATGTCCATTTTGAAAATTTAGGCAGTGAAAACATACTCCAAACTAACTTAGAATGGAGTAAGTGTAGATTTTTGTACGCTCAGAAAAATCTTGTCTGCACTTAGAAAATCAGGCGTAGGTTACAAATCAGGCGTAGGGAATGGGGGCGGAGGGGGGAAGTGTTTAAAGGGAAGTTTACAAACATTAAACACTTCAGTTTTACAAATAACGAGCCATCATCAATAATAAATGATAAATACATCAATAAATCAACCAATAAATCAATCAAAAAAATTAATAAAAAAGAAAAAAATTTCAAATAATCAATAAATAAAACATTTTCTACTTACTGACTGCAGCACCGGGAGTCCTCCAACAGCTGCTGGGATGGCCCCCCCAGTGTGTCTCTGTCAGTGTCTCTATCTCTCTGTCTGTCTGTGTGTGTGTCTCTCACTCTCTGTCTGTCAGCATCTGTGTTCCTGACAGCAAGGGGAGGGGGAGAAGTGGGGTGGGGGGGGTGGGAAGGGAAGGGGGGTGGTGGGAGAAGAGGGGTGGCGGGGAGAAGGGGGATGGTGGGAGAGGGGGGGCAGGGGGAGAAGTGAGGTGAGGGGTAGAAGGGGGGTGGGGTGAAAGGGGGAGAGGGGAGTGGGGGTGAGGGGGAGGGGAGGTGTGGGGGAGAAGGGGGGTGGGAGAGAGGGGGAGAGGGGGTGTGGGGGGAGAAGGGGGAGGGGGGAGAAGGGTGGTGGGGGAGAAGGGGGAGGGGGAGGAGAAGGGTGGGGAGAGGGGGAGAAAGGGGGGTGGGGGGAGAGGGGGAGAAAAGGGGGTTGGGGGGAGAGAAGGGGGGGAGAAGGGGAGAGAAGGGGGGAGGAGGGGAAGAGAAGGGGGAGGAGAAGGGGGAGAAGGAGAGAGAAGGAGGGAGGGGAGGGTGGGGAGAAGTATGGAAGGAGGAGGGTGGGAGGAGGAGGGAGGGGAGGGGAGGGGAGGGGAGGGAAGGGGAGGGAGGTGGAGGGAGGGGAGGAAGGAGGCTGAATGGCCAGGCCCAAGACTTCGGGCTGGATTTACAGGTAGGTGGCGTCGGGTCTTGGGTCCCGGGTCCGGGGGGTCCCAGGTCCGGGTGGGGGGTGGGGGTCGTGGTGATGGGGGGGGGGGGCGGGGGGTTCGCGGAGATGGGCGGTGGAGGTCGCGGAGATGGGGGTGTGGTCGCGGAGATCGGGGAGGGAAGAGGGGGGGAGAGGAGGAGGAGAGGAGGGGGAGGAGGAGTGGGGGAGGGGGTTAGGGGGAGGAGAGAGTGGAGGAGGGGGAGGAGGAGGAGGAAGGAGGTGAGAGGGGGGGAGGGGAGGAGGAGGAGGGGGGGAGGAGGTCGCGAGTCGTGGAGGTCGGTGCGGGAAGAGAGTCACGGAGGTCGGGGTGGAGGGGGGAAAGAAAGAGTCATGGAGGTCGGGGGGAAGAGAGAGTCGGGGGCGGAAGAGAGTCGGGGGGGAAAGAGAGTCGGGGAGGAAAAGAGAGTCGGGGGGGAAAGAGATTCGGGGGGGGAAAGAGATTCGGGTGGGGAAGAGAGTCGGGGGGGAAGAGAGTCGGGGGTGGGGAAGAGAGTCGGGGGTGGGGAAGAGAGTCGGAGGTGGGGAAGAGAGTCGGGGGGGGAAGAGAGTCGGGGGGGGAAGAGATTCGGGGGGGGAAAGAGATTCGGGTGGGGAAGAGAGTCGGGGGGGAAGAGAGTCGGGGGGGGAAGAGAGTCGGAGGGGGGAAGAGAGTCGGGGGGAAAGAGAGAGTCGCGGAAGTCGGGGGGGGGGGGAAGAGAGAGTCGCGGAGGTCCGGGGGGTGGGGGGAGAGAGAGTCGCGAAGGTCGGGGGGGAAGAGAGTCGCTGAGGTCGGGGGGGGAGGGGGAGAGTCACGGAGGTCGGGGGGGGGAGGGGAAGAGTTGCAGAGGTCAGGGGGGAGGAGAGTTGCGGAGATTGGGGGGGAAGAGACTCACGGAGGTCGGGGGGGGAGGGGAGAGAGAGTCGCGGTGGTCGAGTCGTCGGGGGGAGAAGCAGAGGTCGAGTTGCCGGGTGGGGGGAAACGGAGGTCAGTTCGCCGGGGGGGGGGGGGGTAGTGGCTGGAAGCGGTGGTCGGGTCGCCGGGGGGGTGAAGTGGAGGTCGGATCGCCGGGGGGGGATGGGTGAAGCAGAGGTCGAGTTGCCTGGGGGGTGGGGGGTGGGGGGGCGGGGAGGTCGGGTCGTCGGGGGGCGGGTGGGAAGCAGAGGTTGAGTTGCCCGGGGTGGGGGGGGGGGGAAGCGGGGGTCGAGTCACCCGGGGAGTGGGGGGAGCTCATGTCCGGTCCAGGGAGCGGGAGTCAAGTTGGATCGGGTCCGGTCGGGTGGGAGGTGAGCCTTATCCACGCAGCCCCAGTGAGGCCATTGGCCACTGTAGTGCGCATGTGCAGAAGTCCCGGCACTGTTTTCAGCGCAGGGACCTGGCTCCACCCCCCACAGCTCGTGCAGCGCCGCGCCCAGCTCGAGAAGGCCTGCAGGGAGCCGGAGAATAGGTGAGTTTTTTTTAGGTGCACTTTGTGGCATGAAAAACGGGCGTCCAGGTCCGGGCTGCACCGTTTTAGGCGCGGCCCGAAACTTGGGCCCAATGTAACTGGGCAGATAGAATGTAACTGGGCAGATAGAATGCAACTGTGCAACTGAATGTAACTGGGCATATAGAATGTAACTGATATGATAGAATGTAACTGGGAAGATGGAATGTAACTGGGCAGCTGAATGTAATTGGGCAGATAGAGTGTAACTGGCAGATATAATGTAACTGGGCAGCTGAATGTAATTGATCAGCTGGAATATAACTGAGCAAATAGAATGTAACTGATCTGATAAAATGTAACTGGGAAGATGGAATGTAACTGGGAAGATGCAATGTAACTGATACGATAGAATGTAACTGGGAAGATGGAATGTAACTGGGCAGCTGAATATAACTGGGCAGCTGAATATAACTGGGCAGATCGAATGTAACTGGGCAGATCGAATGTAACTGGGCAGATCGAATGTAACTGGGCAGATCGAATGTAACTGGGCAGATAGAATGTAACTGGGCAGATAGAATGTAACTGGGCAGATAGAATGCAACTGGATAGATAGATTGCAACTGGGCAGCTGAATGCAACTGGGTAGCTGAATGTAAGTGGGCAGCTGAATGTAACTGGGCAGATAGAATGTAACTGCCGATCGAATGTAACTGGACAGGTAGAATGTAACTGATCAGACAGAATGTAACTGGGCAGATAGAATGTAACTGCCGATCGAATGTAACTGGACAGGTAGAATGTAACTGATCAGACAGAATGTAACTGAGCAGATAGAATGTAACTGCCGATCGAATGTAACTGGACAGGTAGAATGTAACTGATCAGATTGAATGTAACTGGGCAGATAGAATGTAACTGATCAGATAGAATATAACTGATCAGATAGAATATAACTGGGCAGATAGAATGTAACTGATCAGATTGAATGTAACTGGGCAGATAGAATGTAACTGTAGATAGAATGTAACTGCTGATAGAATGTAATGAGGCAGATACAAACAGATTTTGAAAGCATGGTGCTGCATTAAACAACTTCATGATTTGGTAGTGGGCACCAGCGTGCAACTGTTCCCTGGTCAAAATGTTTGAATTAAGGAGAAAGCAAGTGGAGAATTTTGCTATAAAATAGGTAGAGTGGGAAATACACCTGAAATCAGAACATTCCACTATAACAAGCAAATCCTGTCATTATTTTCCATTTTCAGTCACTGTATGAAGCAATCCTTTGTTTTTTATTCAACAACTAATTGCATTTTTGTACATTTTTTCCCTCCCAACTCATTCCATTTGAAGTTTGCTAATACTGTATATGCATGTTATATACATTTCACCAAACTGCTGTGCTGGCAAAAGGCACTGAATCCTACCAACAAAAATTATAAATCAATTTTTTCATCCAACTGTTACTGTATCAACAAAACAAATTAGTTATTTTAGGAGATGATCCTAGTTATTAAGAAGATCTTTTTTTTAAAACTTTATTATGTTGATGGGAACATTAATTCTCAGCTTAATGCAATAAAAAAAATCTTTTAGTTCTGACATTAAATAAAGATGGTTGTTGGAGCTGAACATATTTTTTAAAGAGCTTCTATAACAGATTCTGGTGCAGTACTGATGAATTTCAATGACCATACTCCCAATGCTTTGGGTTTGATAACCTTAGTCTAGATTCAGAAGTATATAAACCTGTTGTCCTGATTATCATAGGAGTCAACGTTAGCTTTAAAATTATTCTTATTATTTGCTTGAAAATATTAACTTAAATGTATATTCCCCCTATAATCTTGACTGTTTATAATCTATCTTTATTTAAGACTTATAATGGCATTGCAATAAATGGATTAGTCCACCCAATGCCTGCTGCGTAACCTCGTCATCTCAAGCTCGACTATTGGAGAAGGAAGGTTGATTTTTGATTAGGGGGGTCAGCTGGGAAGTAACTGTTATCCCAGTGTGCGCAACTACTACATGATCCCTCATGTAAAGAAATAGAAAAGCTTTTAAATGAACACAACTTCTGGGTGCAGACAGATGAGTGAGAAATCTAAATAAACTGTGCTGCCAAATTGTGCTGAAACCTGTGTGCTGCTGCAGTGACCTTGCATGTTGAGAGTGAAACTTAAGTAACGTTACTGTTGCATTAAACTCTGCCAACAGTGCATTGCCTAATGTATTATGGCTTTGCTTATGTTTCAGTCAAGTTGAGTCAGCCTCGAATTTAATCAAATCATTTAAATGATCTTACTCTCCCAACATCATGCTGTTCTAAACACCTGTACAACAACCATGCTAAAAAGTCTCATGTACCAATTTACTCTCCTTTATCACATTTAATGAGTTGGTCACACCGCAGGTAAAATTTACAAAGGCAGATAGGGGAATGGGTGACCATCAGGCAGAGCAGGAGTAGGAAGGTAGTGTAGGAGTCCCCTGCGGTCATCTCCCTCCAAAACTGATATAGCGCTTTGGATACTGTTGGGGTGAGATGACTCATCAGGGGAAGGCAGCAGTAGCCCAGTTCATGGCAGCATGGGTGGCGCTGCTGCACAGGAGGGCAGGAAAAAGAGTGGAGAGCTATAGTGATAGAGGATTCTATTGTAAGGGGAATAGATAGGCGTTTCTACAGCAGCAATTGAGACTCCAGGATGGTATGTTGCCCCCCCTGGTGCAAGGGTCAAGGATGTCTCGGAGCAGCTGCAGGGCATTCTGGAGGGGGAGGGTGAACAGCCAGTTGTCGTGGTGCATATAGGTACCAACAATATAGGTAAAAAACAGGATGAGGTCCTACAGGCTGAATTTAGGGAGCTAGGAGTTAAATTTAAAAAGTACGACCTCAAAGGTAGTAATCTCAGGATTGCTACCAGTGCCACATGCTAGTCAGAGTAGAAATAGCAGGATAGTTAAGATGAATGCGAGGCTTGAGGAATGGTGCAAGAGGGAGGGATTCAAATTCCTGGGACATTGGAACTGGTTGTGGGGGAAGTGGGACCAGTACCAACCGGATGGTCTGCACCTGGGCAGGACCAGAACCAATGTCCTAGGGAGAGTGTTTGCTAGTGCTGTTGTAGAGGGTTTAAACTAATATGGCAGGGGGGTGGGAATCTATGCAAGGAGACATGGGAAGTAAAATGGGGGCAGAAGCAAAAGGTAGAAAGGAGATAAGTAAAAGTGGAGGGTAGAGAAATCAAAGACAAAAATCATAAAGGGCCAAATTGCAACATAATTCTAAAAGGACAAAGAGTGTTAAAAAAAAACAAGCCTGAAGGCTTTATGTCTCAATGCGAGGTGTATTCATAATAAGGTGGATGAATTAACTGCGCAGGCAGCTGTTAATGGATCTGATATAATTGGGATTACGGAGACATGGCTCCAGGGTGACCAAGGCTGGGAACTCAACATCCAGGGTGTTCAATATTCAGGAAGGATAGACAGAAAGGAAAAGGAGGTGGAGTAGCATTGCTGGTTAAAGAGGAGATTAACGCAATAGGAAGGAAGGACATTAGCTTGGGTGATGTGGAATCTGTATGGGTAGAGCTGCGGAACACCAAAGGGCAGAAAACGCTAGTGGGAGTTGTGTACAGACCACCAAACAGTAGTACTGAGGTTGGGAATGGCATCAAACAGGAAATTAGGGATGTGTGCAATAAAGGTACAACAGTTATCATGGGTGACTTTAATCTACATATAGATTGGGCTAACCAAACTGGTAGCAATACTCTGGAGGAGGATTTCCTGGAGTGTATAAAGAATGGTTTTCTCGACCAATATGTCGAGGAACCAACTAGAGAGCTGGCCACCCTGGACTGGGTGTTGTGCAATGAGAGAGGATTAATTAGCAATCTTGTTTTGCGAGGCCCCTTGGGGAAGAGTGATCATAATATGGTAGAATTCTTCATTAAGATGGAGAATGACACAGTTAATTTAGAGACTAGGGTCCTGAACTTAAAGAAAGGTAACTTCAATGGTATGAGACGTGAATTGGCTAGGATAGGCTGGCGAATGATACTTAAAGGGTTGATGGTGGATAGGCAAAGGCAGACATTTAAAGATCACATGGATGAACTTCAACAATTGTACATCCCTCTCTGGCGTAAAAATAAAACAGGGAAGATGGCTCAACTGTGGCTAACAAGGGAAATTAGGGATAGTGTTAAATCCAAGGAAGAGGCATATATTTTGATCAGAATAAGCAGCAACCCTGAGGACTGGGAGAAATTTAGAATTCAGCAGAGGAGGATAAAAGGTTTAATTAGGAGGGGGAAAATAAAGTATGAGAGTAAACTTGCAGGGAACATAAAAACTGACTGCAAAAGCTTCTATAGATATGTGAAGAGAAAAAGATTAGAGAAGACAAATGTAGGTCCCTTGCAGTCAGAATCAGGTGAATTTATAATGGGGAACAAAGAAATGGCAGACCAATTGAACAAATACTTTGGTTCTGCCTTCACTAAGGAAGTCACAAATAACCTTCTGGAAATACTAGGGGACCGAGGGTCTAGCGAGAAGGAGGAACTGAAGGAAATCCTTATTAGTCAGGAAATTGTGTTGGGGAAATTGATGGGATTGAAGGCTGATAAATCCCCAGAGCCTGATGGTCTGCATCCCAGAGTACTTAAGGAAATGGATGCATTGGTAGTCATTTACCAACATTCTATAGACTCTGGATCAGTTCCAATGAATTGGAGGGTAGCTAATGTAACTCCACTTTTTAAAAAAGGAGAGAGAAAACAGGGAATTATAGACCAGTTAGCCTGACATCGTTAGTGAGGGAAATGTTGGAATCAATTATTAAAGATGTAATAGCAGCGCATTTGGAAAGCAGTGACAGGATCGATCCAAGTCAGCATAGATTTATGAAAGGAAAATCATGCTTGACAAATCTTCTAGAATTTTTTGAGGATGTAAGTAATAGAGTGGATGTGGTGTATTTGGACTTTCAAAAGACTTTTGACAAGGTCCCACACAAGAGATTAGTGTGCAAAATTAAAGCACATGGTATTGGGGGTAATGTATTGACATGGATAGAGAACTGGTTGGCAGACAGGAAGCAGAGAGTTGGGATAAATGAGTCCTTTTCAGAATGGCAGGCAGTGACTAGTGGGGTACTGCAAGTTTCATGGCTGGGAGCCCAGCTATTTACAATATACATTAATGATTTAGACAAAGGAATTGAATGTAATATCTCCAAGTTTGCAGATGACACTAAGCTGGGTGGCAGTGTGAGCTGTGAGGAGAATGCTAAGAGGCTGCAGGGTGACTTGGACAGGTTAGGTGAGTGGGCAACTGCATGGCAGATGCAGTATAATGTAGATAAATGTGAGGTTATCCACTTTGATGGCAAAAACATAAAGGCAGAATATTATCTGAATGGTGACAGGTTAGGAAAAGGGGAGGTGCAATGAGACTTGAGTGTCATGGTACATCAGTCATTGAAAGTTGGCATGCAGGTACAACAGGCAGTGAAGAAGGCAAATGGTATGTTGACCTTCATAGCGAGAGGAATTGAGTGTAGGAGCAGAGAGGTCTTACTACAATTGTACAGGGCCTTGGCGAGGCCACTTCTTGAATATTGTGTTCAGTTTTGGTCTCCTAATCTGAGGAAGGACATTCTTGCTATTGAAGGAGTGCAGCGAAGGTTCACCCTTCCCGGGGTGGCAGGACTGACATATGAAGAAAGACTGGGTCGATTAGGCTTATATTCACTGGAATTTAGAAGAATGAGAGGGGATCTCATAGAAATATATAAAATTCTGACAGGTTAGATGCAGGTAGAATGTTCCCGATGTTGGGGAAGTCCAGAACCAGGGGTCACAGTCTTAGGATAAGGGGTAAGCCATTTAGGACCAAGCTGAGGAGAAATTCTTCACTCAGAGAATTGTGAACCTATGGAATTCTCTACCACAGAAAGTTGTTGAGGCCAGTTCGTTAGATCTATTCAAAAGGGAGTTAGATGTGGCCCTTGTGGCCAAATGGATCAAGGGGTATGGAGAGGAAGCAGGAATGGGGTACTGAAGTTGCATGATCAGCCATGATCATATTGAATGGTGGTGCAGGCTCGAAGGGCCGAATAGCCTCCTCCTGCACCTATTTTCTATGTGGCAAAGCTGCACAGTAACTTCACAAAATATATATATTCTTAATGGAAGCAGAATATAACCTCGTGTAGTTCACTCTTAAAACTAGCATAGATCCATTTATTTAAATGGATTGCACCCTTTTCACAAATTTCGCTCTTTGACATTTCCCCAATGTTAACCACTCTGGATTTAAGACATTGTACTATTAATTGTGCATATTTCAATATTATTTTATACACTTGTAATTTGTGCGCACTTGAGAGGAGTAATTGTAAAAGGCAATTTATGTTTTTAAAAATTGATGCTTTCAGTCTCCCCCAATAGTTCATTGAATAAATGAACTGCCTTGTGCGGTAATGGGATACATTTATTTGCTGAGTCACAGTTTCATCCCTGGTCACGTCAACTGGGAATAATAAAATTGCAACATTATTCAAGTTTAGGATTGCTTAAAGAGGGTTGAGTTAGTGGTTAGAGAGCATGGGCCCTCACAGATAGATGGAACATTAACAAATAAGAACTTACTATGGTGACAAATGGTGGGGAAGAAGAGGAAGGGGTTACAAACTACGAGTATATACTACAGGTGCAGCGTCCAGAATCTGGAGTTCCGGAAGCCGGAATGTTCCAGAATCCAGACTCTAGATTGGTGGCAGGTTCGTGCAGAATCCGTAAAATGTTTTCCGGAATCCTGATCCGATGATCCTGCTGAACTCGGAGTCCCGCCGCTGCCCGACCTCGAGGCCTCCTCACCAGCCCACCCAGCGACCTCCTAGGCGAGGCCAGCCTGCTTGACAACATCCTTGGCGGGGCCTGCCTGAACAGCTGCTCGGCGGGGCCCACCTGACAACATCCTGGCGGGGCCCGCCTGAACAGCTGCTCGGCGGGGCCCACCCGACAACATCCTGGCGGGGCCGGCCCCACGATGACCTCATGAATGCCCGAACAGCTCCTCGGCAGGTAAACCACCCCACCCACCGACCTCCCTCCCGACGTTCCAAAATCCGGAAATACCCGAACCTGGGCTCAGTTGTTTCTGGATTCGTGACGTCAGAAAGACGTTTCAAAGTCCGGAAAAGCGCAGAATCCGGAATGGCCTCGGTCCCGAGGGTTCCGGATTCGAGACGCTGCACCTATACTTAGAAAATGGCCCTGATTTAATACGCACTTCAGGAGTCCAATCTGAAGTGTTGTGGATTAAACTTCTTATTTGAAGTTTTTGAGCACTTTGCAGGGGTTGATCCATGTAAAATATTGTAGTCTGAGTTATGAAGATGAATGAAATGCAATCACAGTTCCACAGTGATGGAGCCACATCCAGTACACAGCCAGACCACATGTAGCTTCAGGTGCTCAAGCAGCAAGTTAAGGGGCAACCCACTGGGCTTAACCAGAGGTGTTGTGACTGGCATCAGATGTGCTTTCCACTGCTCCTGTTTGCTGTCTTGAGGCTGCTCATAGCAACACTGTTCCAACCACTCTTTTATGCGTTTGGTAATTCCCGGCTATCAAGTAGCATTCCCATCTGCTCCATCCAGAGCCTTTGGTTTTGGAATTACAGAGATGAACTTACTCCATTCAGGCCCTCCTGCGCTATCTTGATCCAGCTTTTCTATGAGCTTTTTAAAGATGCTGAACTAAATAATCCAGCACCTTAGCTGCCTCTGCCTAAGGATGTGGCCATTAGATGTTGACTCTAAGTTTGTGCAGACTGGGAACTCCTCATGTGACACACAGTGCACATGTGCATAGATGCATGAGCAAATGGATCCTGTCCTTTCAGGCCTTGTGAAAAACGTATTAATGATAGTAAGTGTTCAAGCCTGTCAGAATTAAACCTCCTGCTCATCTGAAATCTCTGTAGGTTTTGGCAATACTCTAGGATTTTTACAGGAGCAGCTAGGATCCTATTGGACAATGAGCATTTAATGTTGACAATAGACCTCATTTTTCTTCATTTCTGACACAGTGACAGCTTGAGCCACTCATAGTAAGAGCCCAATATACAGATCAACTCCTCGTTAAGATGCTGATCCTTTATTTATTTGAAGAGCCGACGTTTTCATATTCTGTTATCAATGCTACTGTAGGACATTGAGTGAATTGTGTTCTTAAGCAACTGTCCTCTGCTAACTAGCATTAGCACCTTTTTTAAACAGCTCCAGTGCCTCAATTTGAAGAGATTATTGCTTCATTGGCTTGTTGATCTTCCATTTATTTGTACAGCTAACAGTTTTATACCCTCTCATTACTTATTGGTTGAGTTTCACTAAAGACTGGAAAATAAGAAATGTGTTAGTTTATCTAAGGACATCTCAGCTAACAGCTGCTGCTGGGGATTGAGCCTATTCTCACGGCCTAATGACTTAGAGTGGGCCCAGGCCTCATTTCTGGTCAGGTTTCAATTCAATTTTCGGTGAATGTTCCAGGCATTCCAGCTGGCAATTGATAGGATTACTCACTAACTCCTCATTGGGTTTTGCTGTTTTTACAGGATAAATGAAAGGAAAACATACGACTTAGATGTTGTAATGAAGTTTCTATGTAGATATTTCTTCTTTTTTTTTTAAACAGATCGCGTAAGTTTTTGAGCCATTAGCATATTAGCTGTAGTTGTGTGTGAGACTGTGGAAATAATCAGTTCCTCTGGAATGAATGGCAGATTACAGAATAGACAGATTTCCTTCTCCACACATTGTACCCATTGCTGGTTTGTAAATACCTTTATCTCTATGTTCCTATCTAGTGAGTGGAAAGCTACCAAAATGTTCTGTATAAAATGATGAGTTTTCTTGAATTTGGTGTTGAGTCAAGAGCGTTTTTTCACTGTGAAGGAAGAGACAGTTCTCAGTTGCCGATACAGAAGGCAAGGTGATTTTGTTTTTACAAGGACCGTTTATTGACATGGTTTCTGCTTGAACTCTATTCAAATGCATCCTATTAAGAGGAAGCACGACAAATTATGGAAGGTGGTGGAGGATCAGTTTGACTGAAGTGAAGTACTGAAGGAAAAAGAAAATAATATCTGCCACGTGACAGAAGGGCGGAGGATACAGAGAGTATTTTACTGCCCTTACTCGTTGCAAAAGGTTGAATGCAGGGCAGTGATTGAAGGTGATGGGTATTACTCTGTACTTAATGTTAAATACCAATTACATACATTAGTGCTGATACTGTACGTCATACACTCTACCTCAGTAGTTTCAACTTGTATTAGTTAAAATCATTTAGCTAAATCAGATTTTTTTTTAAAAGGGGAGAAGATGATTTTCCAAACTTGTGGAAAACTGGCAAGAAGCCTGGAGTGTTGATTTGCAAGATGGATTCCCAGATAAAGTGGCTATTGCCATGTCGACTAACACTTTTAAAAGAGAGCAAATTAAATTTCTGATTATGACTGGGGTTTAGAAGGGTAAGTACAAATAGTGATGATAGAATGCTTTGTGGAACATGAATGTTCCTGAATTGCTGCGATCTTGGGAATGCCATACCAGGGAAGGCAATGGCCAAGGATGAACACCGTAGGGTGTAAGGTTAGTTGCTGTGGTAGTTTGCTTGATTAATATTTGGAAATGAAATGGATTGGATAGAGTTGATAACAAGAATGATTGTGCATGATCTTTGGTGAGATCGGCTTGATGGGCGGAAAGGCCTTTTCTTGTTTTATGTTTTCATTTGTTGCTAAATAGGAAGGGGTTGCAGCTTCTGTGAATGTTTTGCTCACAATTCCTTACAGCTGCTCTAATAGACCTACAAGATCAGATATTAACATTCATGGAAATGGCTGCCTTCAGTGATTATTTGACAGCCATTTTCTTTTCATGTCATGGTATTTCTATAGAGTATCCTGTCCTCTCCTGATCTTCGTGCATATACACAAGGATCACTGTACAGAGTTCAGGAGTGGGAATCCTGCTTGATTTTGCCTTCTCTTACCCAGTGCACCGAGGCCAATTGCAGTGTCTGTAATGCAATGCTGGACGAGAACAGGTAATTCAGCATAGACTAGGAATCTAACTTGTGATAACTTCTGTTAGCTAAGGTCTCATGTGGACAGGATTCTGTACACTGAGAGTTTGTTTTCAATGTAAAACATACATAGCCAATAAATATTCTATCTGGATGTCATTTTAATGTGTTGGTTGTTCAAGAGGGTAATCCTCATTCTTGGGCTGTCCTTGTTACTCCAGATTATTGCTGGTTAACTCTGGTTGAAACCTCAGGACGTCCCAAAGCAATTTGCAGCCAATGTAGCCACTGTTGTAATGTAGGTTGTAGTTGTATCCTTGAAAGATGAGCAGATGTTGAAGTTTCTTTGCTTTTCAAGAAGGATGGCTGTTCCTTAGATCTATTTTAATTCAGGCTCTAACCAAGGTCTTTATAAACATTGTCGGTATGGAATGGTGGTATGTGTTGTATAAATACGGTCAAAATGGAGAAGTAACTAGAGCTGTAGATCTTCTGTTGGCCATAGGCAATTAAATTTGAATACCCTGTAGTCCCATTCTGACAATTGCCTGCAGGCTCTTACGGATTACTTACTGGCACTTCACAATGTTTAACATGGCTGTAAATAATCACTGATGTTCCTGCAGTCATGTTGTACAAGCATGGCCAGGTTTCGTTTTTAAAAAGTTCAAATCATATTGATACAATTAAAGCCACATGAGCCCATAACTTGTCATTTTTTCCCCATGAGTTCTTATTATTTTTTTTGAGTGGGGGGTGCTTTTCTATAATAAAAGCTCTATATAAGCACACTGGCATAGGGAAAATTATAGGAAGAGGCCAACTGGTCCACTGAGCCTGTCCCAACCCAGTATGGTGTAACAACATCACTCCCATTCCATCCCCTCCCCCTGTAGTTACATAATCACATGGGTAAAACAACAAAACAGAGAGGAAAAACTTAGGCTGATTTAGGACAAATCTTTAGGGAATTCCTCTCTGGTCCACTAAGGCTATCAGGCTAGCTGCAGGAGACCATGGTGACTGGTGAAACTAGCCTCCATTGGCCCAGCAACCTTCTATAGGTCGAGATGTTTACCACTCATGGGAACTCATCCAGCTCTCTTTTGAATCTACAAATGTGAGTTATTGTTGTTTTTTGTTAATGAGTTCTCATTGAAAGCAACAACCAAAATACACCTAAAAAATTCCTTGGACTCTTAAAGATATTTCAGCTTAAAATAGTTGAATTGTGTTTATTTACTCAGCTCTGTAGTTGATTGATTGATTGATCACATCTAATGCTTGGCTGCTGCAGACCAAGCATGATCTTCTAGGATAGGGTTGTAAATCTCCATAAATCTCTGTAAATCTCTACCTGTTATTGTAATATTCCACACCCTGATCATCTCAGTCAACTGTCCCATTTTCAAACACTGATTGTTTTTGAATTCCATATATATTCAGGTCATGCAGCATGCAGTTGACATTACAGCAATGGCTTTACAAATTGTCAGATAAATAGTAGAAAGATTTAATCAACTATTCAGTAGTTAACACATCAGAGAAAAAAAAGCACAATGTAAAATGTGTTCAGTTAAATAAGGTGTTGTCACTGCATCAGAATTTATTTAGGTAGTCACCATCCTGAGTACAGTCTGCAATAATCTTTCAAAAATCAATTCACCCATCATCAATATTTTTACAGCATGGTTTCTAGCACATGATAAGTCAGAAATAAATGGACGATGTAATGTATTTGCTTCATGGGTTCTTTGCTTAAGCAACACATTGCTATTAAGAAGTAGTTGGTTTATTAACAAAGGTTTAACAATCACACTACACATTACCAGTTCATCCACTAGGCTCACAACTGCATATCTCATCATGGATGACCTCGACCCAACTGACTGGGGTTTTATTGCGTCTTGTGAACATCAAATAACTGGCTAAGCCACTCACAATGCAACTGCTATATAAACCTGTGAGCATACTCACAGGTACATACATTACTGGTGCCAAGCCAAAGAAGGAGGTGTTATGTGGGGGTGACCAAAAGCTTGAGTGTTAAGGAGGTTCCCAAAAAACAGAGGGAGATTGAGAGGTGGAGGGGCATCATCAGGGAATTTCAGAGTGTGGAGCTTAGGCAGCTGAAGGTACTACTACCAACATTGGGCAAAGGGAGGGGTGATGCATAAAAGGCCAGAGTTTGAAGGAACAAGAGTTGAGGGGGAGGAGGGGGGGGATGGGGCTTTAAGGTTACAGAGAGAGGGAGGGATTTAAACACAAGAGTGAGAATTTTAAATTGGAAGTGCTGGGAGACTTGGAGCCAATGTAGGTCATCAAGAACAGGGGTGGTAGGTGAATGAGACTTGATGCAGGAAAGGATGCAGGCTGAAGAGTTTTGAATGGTTTGAAGTTTACCGTGGATGGAAAATGGGAGGCCAGGAGAGCTTTCGAATAGTTGGGTCCAGAGGTGACAAAGACATGGATGAGGGTTTCAGCAGCTGATGGGCTGAGGCAGAGGCAGGCAATGTTATGGAGGTGGAAGAAGACAGACTTTGTGATGGAGCGGATATGGGGTCCAAAGTTCAACTCGGTCGACTAGGATGCCAAGGTTGCAAACAGTCTAGTTCAGCCTGAGACAGTGGTCGGGGAGGGGGATGGAATTGGTGGTAAGGGTATGCTACTTGCTTTTAAGCATCAACTCCTATTCAAGAACTCAGGGTGTTCTGGGTTTGACTGATCTTCTTTATGTAGTATATTGAGTTTATATGCCATCTCAGTTAGTCTGATCTGATGAAAGATGATACTTTGCTGCCAGTGTAATTTTGTTACAATATACTTTGACTGTATTGTCTTGGCAGTGAAGACTCATGACAGTATTAACTTTTTCTTGGCTTCTAACATTCAGATGCTTTGTAATTAAACACTGCATTCTGGTTGTTGTGAAGTTGTCTGTGCATTTTGCTTATTAATAATCAATTTCTTTTTGCCTTACTAACAGTTTTTGAATTGCATCCATATCATTTATAGAATGTAGAATGGTACAATTTGTTCAAACCTAAAAGTATCTTAAAAGTAACTGAGCAGTTTAAGATCCATAAAACCAGCTCTCTTGTCTTGCGCTTTGGACACTGCTAGAAGAATTTACTGGGCTATCCTTTATCTACTCCCCTTACTACCTTTTTTTAAAAACCCTGAATTATATTTCCTCCTACTCTTCATTCATTTTTAAAAGAATTGTAGTGAAGTGATACAATGTCCTTGGACATAAACTCCAAGCATCTGGCACTCTAATGGACTCTAATCTCAGTGTCTTTTACTAATCAGCATCTCACCCTGCAGAGACAGTGCCAAAGACAGGTCTTTAGATCCTTTGCTCCACCTTGCACAACGTACAATCATTCATCTTGTAGTCAGAGTAAATACATTTTGCATCTATTTGCATCATCTTCCATTAATTCACGTAAAATTCCACTTACCATTTACAAGCCCAAGTGGTCTGCTTCTCTGCATTTCTTTGAATCGTATCTGCATCCTATACAAGCCTGTCTCCCACACAGAGTTATGCTACTAGCAAACTTGGATACGATGCTTTAACTCCCTTTCTCTAGGTCATTTATGAACACTGAGTATAGTCAAGATCCAGGGACTGAATGCACTAAGTGCAACTCCCCAGCTCAAGCAGTACATATTTATAATTAACTTCAGTTTCCAATTATTCAGAAATGTTTTAATCCATTTTGCTGCTTTTCCTTAATTCCACGAACTCTCACATTCTTTACCCATCTTTTTTGAGGTGCTTTATCAAATGTCTTTTGAAAGTCAAGATATAGAGCATCCATTTAGTTGCATGCTTTAAAAAGTTCATAAGCTGGAAAGCTTTCACTTACAAACATGTGCTGACATTCATGAATCATTTTTGTTTTTTGATATTTGATCCTGAACTGTGTTTCACTTTAGCTGGCCATTCATCTAGTTGCTGTTTGAGGGATCATGCTGTGCAGAGATTGCCTGCTGCATTTGCCTGCACAACAGTCACTGCACTTCACTGTATGCAAAGCAATTTGGGAAGTTTCTGAGAGATATGATAAAAGGCTGTATAAGTGCAAGTCTTTCTTTCAATATGTTTACCTAATGCTCTCAGGTATTTGTTCCACTGTTTCTGATGTTGAGTGTTTTTGTTTTTAATTCTCTTGGCCATGTCTCTGAAATCCAAAGCCCCACTGTTGAGCAATCAGACATCCATCATTTTTGTTGGGTCGCTGAACATTTCTGTCAAAGATTTCTTGAATTACACTCTACGACATTAAATATCTCTATGAGGATACAGATGCAGCTTGAAATGCACAGAGGAGATTCAGTGCTCAAAGAGTTAATGCAATCTTTCGTTACCTTTGCTTGAGTTAGAGTAATGTATTTTCACTGTGATACATGAAGCAGTACAGACACTTTTATCATTAGACACAGTACAGACACTCTGTCATTTGTGCTTATCAGTGCTCTGAGAACAGAGACAGAATGTTTTTACAGAAAGTCACAGACTTGATCTGTTTTTCAAACATGATAGTGACAAGCAAATTAACCATCTTGTGATGCTGTCGGGTTTAACTGTATGTCATAATATGTCACAATGGATTGGAAACTATTCCACATGTGTGGTCAGTCTCATTGTAAACTGCCAGGCCAGTGGAAGATTTTCTATTATTGGTCCTGTTTAGAAAATGGAAACCCTGTCAGCAAGGATATATTGTGACCAATTTGCATTATCATTGATAATATATTACAATCACACTTTAGGAAAAGTTCATAATATCCAATTGTCAAGATCACAGTTAATTCAGTATTCTGTCACCAGCCTAGGTTGTACTATGCCAATGTTGTTTCCAGGGTAACGACTTAAATGTTTCTTTGTTGCCATAACTTTTAAGAGATTACACTAATTCTGGTTTCTTCATACTGGATTGGCTCAGGTGTCTGGTCTAGTTTTCCCTCAGCCCTAACATCTACAGTCGCCTTGCCCCCATGTTCAGTACAAATATTTCTGTGAGCACTGGAAGTCTCTAACATGTGGCAGTACATCAGCCTTTCTTCATCATGCCATTGACAAGAATAATGTTCAGGAGTACATAAAGAAAACCGGTAATGTTTCATTAAATTGAAATATTACATTTTAATAAGGTTATCACAGTGCCTTAAAACACTGCACGGAGCAGCTACTGTACCAACTTTTATTACACTTAAGTCTCTCAACTGAAATATTAAAGATATAATGTAGCATTAAATCCATTGACTTTTGATTCCATATGCAATGTTATTTTTGTATAGAATTTACAGCACAGAAACAGGCCATTCGGCCCAACTGGTCTACACCAGTGTTTATGCTTCACACAAGGCACCTCCCATCCTACATCATCTAACCCTATTAGCAGACTCTTCAATTCCTTTCTCCCTCATGTATTTATCTAGCTTCCTTGCAAATGTATCTATGCTTTTTGCCTCAACTGCTCCATGTGGTAGCAAGTTCCATATTCTAACCACTCTCTAGATAAAACAAATTCTCCTGAATTCCTTATTGGATTTATTAGTGACTAACTTATATTTATGACCTCTAGTTTAGGACTCCTTCACAAGTGGAAACACCCTCTTTGGGCCCAATTTTCCCCAACCCCTTTTTTTGGCGCATTTACCTTAAATGCGCCGACTTTGTGCGCTGGAAATGGCGCCGAAAAAAAGGGGCCCCATCCTGCCCGCTCTGCCGACTCTCCGGTGTCCTAGCAGGGTGTAGTTTGTGAACTGGGGGGGGGCGTAGCAACAGGCCAGCGCAGAAAGCACTGCCGGCAGCTGCGCGCATGTGCAGTGATGTCTGCGCGCATGCTCCTGCCCTCCCAACATGTCCTGTGGGCTGTGAGCAGGACCCGATGCTCGCAACCCCTATCCTCAGCCGAAGGAACGGTCCGATCTTTGCCGCACCCTATCCCCGGCCGGGTGGCCTCCCACACCGGCCGGTCGGCCCGCTGAGTTCCCGGGCCGAGGTAGGACTTCAGTTTTATTTTTTATTTATTGATGGTTGTGCTTGAGAGTTATAATCTCTCAGTTCTGGTATCATCACTGTAAATCTTTTTTGCATTTTTGGAACATTTTTAGTAATAGAGATTGAACAATTATACACGTCCAGTCAACCGTAACACCCATTTGTATTTAGAGATATTTTTCCTTGTTAACTGAATGATTTTTTTGAAATTGATTTTAATTTAAAACTTTTGATAATGTCATAAACTCTGACCTGAGAGAGGTTACTCATTGAACGTTGTAACAAAATGTAGCAGAAATTAGGAATCATAAACTGAAATCTTAGGTAGTTTAAAGGAGCACTGCATTCATAAAAAAGGTTTGCAGGGTGAGAAAGTGCTGTAGCTATTTACCATTTATTCATTTACTGCTCAGCATATATCTTAAAGGAGGCCTGTTTTCATATAAATGTATTTATCAAGATTTTCTTTCTGTTGGTTGGGGAGAGAGAAGAGCTAGTTGTTACTTTCATTCTGATAAAATCCTTTACAATGATGTGATGATGACTGTGTTGTGTGTTTGCAAACAAATCAGAATAAAGTTTGATAAGACAATTTTTATGAAGACAGTGCCTCTTTAATATAGTAACTGGTTGATTCATTAATTGGTCTTTGTGTGCATAAGAGGAACTGACTGAGTCACAACCCTGGAAGCATTGTGTTACAACAAATCAACTGGAACTTGGTGAGATCTGCTAAGGACATTAAGATAGCAAGAGCAATAGACACAGCAAAAAGATTTAGATCAGTTATGCAATTGAGCAGGCACAATGCAAATGAATTTTAACGCTGTCAAGGGATTGAGAAGAATATGGGCCATACGTGTACAAAGAAGAACTAAATGATCACAAAGAGACTTGGGCTGTTTTACTTTAGATTCCATGAGACCATGCCTGTGAGATGGCTTTCGGCATTTACATTACTAAATCCAACTTTCTTATCCTGGCATCTGACTCATCTGGGTCTACAAGTCAAATGCAGGAAATCAGGGAACCAGCTCATGGGCACAGTATGAATAAAAGCAGCACCACTATAAAAACAGCTTTGGAACATATTAAATTGTTTGGTTGTTTTCTTCTGTCCTTGAACCTGCTTAAAGCACCTGTTTATGATGTTGTCTTTGGTACACAGCTTGTCCTTTCTCTCCCACAATGTTGTGTTGCTCTGAGTATGACTGCCTTCCTCTCGAGCATTCACTGTCACTCTAGCAGCATTTTGCTTGACATTCCTCAAGTTGTTTGGTCCTCAGCTATCTTACATTGCAGGTGTTATGAACCCTATTTAAGTCTGTAAATAGATCCTAATAAGTGTGAAAACAGATCTTTAAATGCAGATTTTTAACATCTTTAATCTTTAATAGAAACAAGACAGGATGATACTGAGTTATTCTTCCTAAAATCGTAGACGGGCAGGTGGGGAGGTTGAAAGAAGAGAGAACACTATACTAAAAATTCTCTGCACTATTCTCCTTTAACTCAGAATGATTGGTGTGGAAGTTACATCCCATTTGAATTCAAAAGGGGCACCTCCTTTCTTCTTGGCTATCTTAAATCTCTAATCTGCTTATTTTGCTGTAAGTTTCAAATTAATTATTTACTTTTTTATCGATTGAATTTATATAATATATAATCCTTCAGTATACAAATGAGTTCCTGAGTTCCCCGTGCTGTCTTGAGTATCCTAGTAACAATCTTTCACTGGTAACTTGGGTACCATCATGAAGTCTCTACTTATTTTGTTATTTTGGTATCAAACATGCAAGGGTTAAAATTTACAGTAACCCATGTAATAAAATGTGACACAGGCTAGATAATATTAGGAACCCAGATGACTATTTATCTTTTGCTTTTGGAAATGCTAACTTTAAAAAGCAAATGCAGTAGTTAAAAAATGTGCTGAACTTCATCATGCATTTAACACGATAGGTACTGTCTGTAGGAATACAACTTCCAAGTGCAAAAATCTAATTAACACTTAGGATATGTAGACTACACCAAATGTGATGTGTAGGTAGCCTAACATTTAAAAGAATAATTTCTTCCCTTGCAAATATCTCACCAAATAGTCCTGAAACAATAAACAAGGAACATTTGGGCACATCTAATTGTTTCAGGTTCGAAAACTACAGCAAAGGTAGGGCCAGAAAAAGACCTCATCTTGCAAGTCAGGGACAAAACCATCAGTCTAGGATTTTACCATCCAAGTTTAAGACGCCAGTACTGACAGGAGGTCCTGTCATTATCATCTGTTTGTGCAGTTTCCTGATAACACCAGTGCCTTGCAGTAGAGTGACTGAGCTAATGCATGGGAAGTTCTTCACAAATGTCCCACATTTAAAACTGGCGTAGGTCAGTGAATCAGCTCGACTTTGGTAGGGGTTTCAGGTTAATTTAACAGAGGTTTATTGGGACTAGTCAGTTGGAATGAAGACCGATCCTATTCGAGAATGCTATACATTGCCGCAGAATAAAAAGCAAGAGGAAAGATCTGATTGCTGGTCCAGGAACACAGTCTGGCTACTATACCCAAAGTGAATAGTGTACTAACCTGAATCTCATTCTGCCACACTCAGCTGACCAGCTTTAAATACTCAAATTGGCTGATATGGCAGGAGAGGAAAGTTTCCACTTTTTAGCTAATTATAACAAAATTATAAACATGTTGAAAGAACACATTTTCAATTTCACTATAAGTAACAAACACTGCTAATCAGTAATACATGAGATGATGTGTGCGTGTGTATATATATATATATATATATATATATATCAGGGCTTTATTATACTAGTGCTTGCTTTGGCAAAAGGTGATATCTCTATATAGATGCACTTTGGAGTTTATTGTTGCTGTTAGATCATGTAATGAATATCAATCATTTTTTCAGATAAACAGTAAATCTCCTGTGATGTTGCTCATAGTAATCCAGATGATACGCAGTTTTATAAGGACAGGAGAGTCACGCCATTTAATGCACCATGGATGAGTCAAGTGGAGCAATGTCTTTTTAAGCCCACAAAGTCTAGTTGCTGTTAAATAAATCAGGCAATTTAATTGTTTCATCAAAGAAATTTGCAGATTGGGCTGTACTTGTTAATTTCATGCTGCTCGGAAGCAGACAACACCTTCAGATTGATTTACGCTTGTAACAAAGTGTGACACTGATATATAATTATTAATATCTTCTATAGATTGCTTAAATGAACTAAATGCATTCTGATGAAATGCCAGCGGAGAACAGGCATGGAATAACAGTTTACGTAACAGTCTACAAAATCCTTATGCAGAGGCACAAGAAACACAATGCAAATCCTAAAATCAACACTCTAAGTATACTGTGACTTATTACAGTGCTGCAACAGCCAATCACGGGGTTCTTAATGATCCCACAGTGACCTAATCTCTAAAGAGGGAAATCCTGTGTTCTGTTCCTGCTGCTCAGATACCTACAGTGTCCTGACATGATTGTATCAGCACTGCTATGGGTTCAATCACCAGAGCAAATATAGTAACTGAGATAGTGGGAACCAGTGGTGGCTCCATTTACACAGAACAAAGTCTGGCAATCACATTCCATTAGTAATCACAGTGTCTCTTGAATCCTCATAATGTGTTCTTACAGCGTGGGAAGTTGTCCCCGAAACCTTATGAGCAGAACATGTAAAACCTAACTGTATTCACCGGGTGGACTTTACGGGTGAAAAATTGATTATATCCTGGTTTGAGGCAGTAACACCGCCTGGTCACTGACTTTAGCGCCAGGCGATGTTTATCGCCTCCAACCGGGTTATTGATTTTTAGCGCCCTAAGAGGGGAGTGGAGCACTAAGGGAAGAGATCCACACTTCTCATAGGGCACAAAAGTTCAATTGCGAGGCGCTAGCGCGGGAGCGCTGATGAAGTTGTGGCACTAGGAAACCGGCATCCTAGCACCTAAAGGGAAGGTCAGCTGGACCACCTGAAGAGTACAAATAAATGCAAGAGAAGTCATTTGAACACTATTAAACATCGGACAAACTTAAACAAATGTAAATTAATTGAATGAAAATATCACCTTATAACCACCCATCTGCTGATCCGTTTCATTATCGCCCTGGGAGGTTTGGGAAAGCCTGCTTTCCCTGTCCCAATTAGCGCCAAGCGCTAAGACAGGTGAACCCATTGAAGTTCCCAACTGTGGTGCTAACGGAGCATTGCACATACATTGACATCACCAAGTGGGTGGCGCTAACTGTTAGCGCCGTTGGTAAAGCTCCACTAAAGTTCTCGGGAGACTCTGACAGCGCAGTGCTCTGGTGGTAAGTGCTTAGCGTCTTGTTAATGGGTGGCGCTGTTCCAATGAATTTTTTGCCCAAAGTGGCAACAGAAGACATCAGAGCTAGTATCCTTTTGTCCGAATTACTTTACATGTGAAAATAAAACTTACATTATCTGATGGTTGGTGGTTTTAATCAACCTTGTTTAAACATGCTTCATTAATTTAGACAGGGTAATCTCATGCAAGAATAAAATCACTTTTTACATTGCATGGTTCATAAATGCTCCTTTCTCAACATAATGTTTGCTTCTTAAAGAGACCTGAAGCTTGACTTCAAAAAAAGATTGAATTATCCTCATCCTTTCTTACCAATTCTCTCCCCTTATGTCCTGAAGGTGTTGACTGTTGCTGGTTCGATAGGCATCAAACCTCCTCCAATGCCTTCCCCAAATGGTCATCCTCCATATGTGAGCCCTAACGACTAGTGTCAGCAGGTGATTCAGCTGTATGGAATCTCACCCAATGGCCACACTTCCAGCGAGGGTCACCTGACTGAGATGAGGTGCTGGCTGATTTTTCCCTTCTGCGCCCAGAAGCTTTCTGACCAACTGTAGCTTCCCAACTCTGATTCTGTTTGGAAAGGAAGAATATAGAGGCTACGGCGAAGGGATTGGGAAATGGTATTGGAATAGATAGCTTCAGTTGAAGAGTGGGCACTGACGCAGACCTGATAGTTCTGTGCAGTAATTCTATAATTCCGCTGCTTCCCCAGCTGAGATTAGAAGTCACGTCTCGAACGTTTGTTTTGTCTGCTTTGTGCTGCAGCAAGCAGTGCCATTACCCATTAAGGCCTTCAGGGGAGCTTTAAAGTATATTCCAATCTGTTATCTGTTGAGTGATAATTAACAAACCTGTATTCCGCATATTTCATCGACCTGGAGTTTGCGGTCTGCGGTGAACGAACGGCACTAGCTATTCTTTACACTTACACTTGCCCACAGACTTTCTCTGCACATTTGCACAGTGACTAGCAGTTATTAGAGAGCCGACACAGCACGGCACCCTCTACAGGGGATTTGAGATCTGTGTGAACAGGGTAAGCAACTGCGTGTCTCTTCAACCAATCATATTGAAGAATCTTTCCTAAGACACGCAGGACAGAATCTTACCAGCCCTGCGAGTGCAGGCTTGGAGGTGAGCCTGCTGTCAAAATGGCTGAGATTGACAGTGGAGCGGGATCCCACTCTGAACCCGTCTCCTCATCAGTTTCCAAAGTTCCTGGCTGTGGTTCATAGACCTGACACCAAGCAGCAGGTCAGCCAATTAATGTCATTAAGAGATAGCTTAAAGGTATTTAAAATAATTTTACCAGGTACTTACCATTTTTCCAAATTTTCAGGAGTTTCGCGTCGTTCAGGCTTCACGCCAGGTAAGTGTTTCCGGTTCTCAGTGATTCTCCATTGCTTTGGCTAGTTGACAGCTGGCGAAGTGGTATAAAAGCTACCATTTCACTATCCAATCTCAGAGGCTGAAGCCTTCAGGATTTGGAAGAAATTTTTGAGCTGTATGCAGTTTGGAAGTGTCTGCAGTGAACTCTCTATTCACTGGCACCTCCTTGGAGCAACCTCTCTCACCAGTGACTGATAGCTTCTGTTATCTCAACTTCAGCTACCATCTATTCCAGCAGCATCAGTGCCTTTGAGAAAATCACACCTTGGTCCTCAGAATCCCATAATCTGCCCCAACACCAACGTCATTAAACACACCAGCATCACCAACAACAATACCAAACTTCTCTGCAATCACCTGATGCCCTGTGTCCTGTGAAGCATCAGCACCCGACCACATTGCTGCCCGGGACACCAGGGATGGCCTCACCATGGCCACATTTACTTCACCTAAAGCTGTACATCTTGGCTGAAACATGATGCACCAGGTTGGTACCATCCCACACCAGCACCATAAAGCATCCCTACAATGCCCAAGGGATTCCTTTCACACTCATCACCATTGTGGGGGGTATCCTTATGTCTCACCATTCACTACAACTTACTAAGCCACTTTGAAAGGTTCACACAAATCTGTCCAAGAACGCAAAGTGTTGAAAATAAAGATTTCAATACTTGACAACACATTAGCAGAAACTCTACATGAACATTGCCTAAAAAGACCCAAGTGCCTATCCTTGTGTGTTGTTAGTTGGTATGATTGGACAAGGATGAGGGTGAATGTGAGGTGTGGCTAGTGAGATGGGGATGTGTAAATGTAGATAGATAGAGAGAGAGAGGGATGGGTGGAGGTGCAAGGTAAGTTGGAGTGAGTAAGGATGTGCAGGAGTAGGGTAGGGAAACGTGATGGGGATGTGATGAGTGGCACAGCAAGATGAGGTTGAGTGTGGCTTTCCAGTAACGTTTCGTGATCTACTGAGATCATTGACAGGTTTGCGCCACTGCAGCCAGCTCTTCCTGAGACATCCCTGCTTGTGCCCTCCTGTGCAATATGCAACCAGCTGCGTTGGTGTCCTGGGGTGGTCTCTTCCGCCCATTGAAAGGGAAAAGAACCTCCCAGCGTGCTGTGACTCCCTCCATAAGCATCTCAAGGGAGTCATAGGAGAATCTGGATGCAGCCGTGCACCTTTGTGCAATGCTTATCAGTGTTTGCAGCACCTCAATGCTACAGAACTCTGACAGAACAACTGTCAAAATCAATGTGGCCAAGGTCCCTTTAAGGAAACCGGCTGATGACGCATCATTAAATGAGATAATCAGACCCGCTTCCTTCAATTGGCCAGCAAATGCGCGGGGCGGGCTTAACAAATCAAAATCAATGTAGCCACGGTCCCTTTAAGCAAATCGGCTGATGACGTATCAAATGAGGTCATCAGACCCGCTTCCTTCAAATGGCCGCCGGCAACCCACCACGGACCCGCCACGGTCGACGAGATCACGGCCGCAGAGTCTAAATCAGGAAATGTAAATTAGAAAATTTAATTCAATGCAAAATCATGTGCAGAAAGCAAAATAAAGAGAGGGAAAGAAAGATGGGACTAAGAGAGAGAGATAAAAGAGACAGAAAGAAAAAGTAAAAGAAAAAGTTTGATTTTCATTTTAAATTTCTTTTAAATCTCCAATTATAATTAAAATCTGAAGGAATGAGATTCCACACTTGTAAAAGTACATTTTCAGTGCCAGAGAGGTTGTTTGGCCCTAATTACGACTTGCCACACCAGTAAAAATTCACTTACACTTGAATAGACAAGCCCTAATTTTTTTTGCCATGTTTAGTGGGTAAATTCTGCAAATTCACACCTCCATGTATGTGAATGCCAAGTCTCTCAGCGAGATGCTGTTGGAGTATTCATGAAAAATTCAATGTGTCAAATCACCTGTATGGATCGAGGTCAGTAACAGAGGTATTTCATTCAACAAAAAAGCATAAACTATGCTGTCAGCATTTTTTCTTATTAATGCAAAATCAAACTACTTTGGAAGAAATATTTTATTTGAGTCAGATCACTTTCATGTGAAGAGTGACCTTAGATTGACTTCGGCGCACACCATCTGTGCTGTTATATGCTTCAATAATAATCTGGCTTATTCAATAATAAATAGGCATACTTGGGGGTCATAGCAGGTTTCAGGAATGGATGGAAAGAAAGTAGATATTTCGCTGGAGTTTAAAGTGGTTGCTAGGAATCTGGAGACATCTCTGACTCACACAGCAGTAACAGAGTTGTCAGCACCCTGGGTCAGTGCCATTGTACATGGAGCTCACAGACCACCAGTCTCCAATAAGGACATAGTTCTGTCAATGAAGCTGTACTATAAATATACAGATGGTTTGTGATGCCATATTTAATTCCATCTCAATTTAAGACTGAAGGTAGAGAGCCTCTTGTCCTCTCATCTTCCCTGGGAGAGTCCATTATTGTGTGCACCTTTCACTCCACATGCTCAGTTTAGTCACCATACTACCACTCTTTACTTTGCTACTCTTGACAAATTATAATAGTCCTCCTGGGAGAACCAGACATGAACCATTGTGTGCATGGTATCTCTAAAGTGTCTCAATGCTCTCTTTCAGTTTTCAGATCTGTGGTGCTTTCAATAACTGAATATTTATGGTGTCATTATTTAAGAATGCTGATACGCATTTTGACTGTTTTGCTTTTTTGCAATGTTTTATTTTGTAACTGAGGGCACATAATGTCTTCATCCCTCCAGTTTACTAATTTTTATTTAGTTTAACAATTGCTTTAACATGTCTCAGACCAGCTGGTAACATGACTCAAACCCAGCTCATACCACCTGACTTCAGACCAACGTGAAGAGATAGAGATATGCAGCCTGTAGATGGTTGACAATGTGTGGCTGTAATCTTTAGTTCAACACTACCCACAGGCAGGCTGTTCGGGTGGGTCAGGCTATGTGGGTGGGTCAGGCTGTGTGGATGGGTCAGGGTGGGGGTAGGTCAGGCTGGGTCAGGGTGTGGGAGAGTGAGGGTGGGTCAGGCTGGGTCAGGGTGTGGGTGGATCAGGGTGTGGGGGGGTCACGGTGCGGGTGAGAAGAGCCATCTATTGCCAGTATAATCAGCCTGATATTGTGCAATAAGTGATCAGAAATTGTGTTTTTATTAAATTATATGCAGAATAATAAATGTCTGGAAGTGACTACATGCCAGTGAAGCTTTCCTTCCCAAAAATAAAATGTCAAAAAAGAGTAAGGGGCTGAAATTGCCCACCGTCCGAAACAAGTCGCCCCTACCGTTTTTTATGTTCTGGCCGCCCCAATGCATGGAGCGGCCAAACCAGAGAAATTCAGCACTTCTGGGGTTTTTTTTGGAGCGGGTCGGAAGTGGCGGTCACTAGCGGGGTAGGGGCGGGGCGGGGTGACCGAAGCTGCAAGACGTCATTGCGCTGACCCGTCACAACGTCGCACCCCTTCAGTTAAAGGTTAAGGTCGCTGCGAACTCTGCAGCCAATTTAGTGGCAAACACGGCCACCAGGGAGCGTTTCGGCCGGGCCAGCAGCCTTATAGAAAGGAGCAATTTTGGCCCCTAAGTATTTTTACCTCACAACCTTTTACCTAACTGAACTTTGACCCCAGCCCACATTCACATGCGTACACAAACACACATGCAAACAAACTATTAAGAAAGCCCAGCCACAATGGTATCATTACATGCTCCAGTATTCTTTCTTAAGTAAATATTGCAAGAGCTATAGGCAGCAGAACAGAAAGATTTGCACCATAAGAGATTGTTCAATGAGTGACAGTCCATACCCAACCTTAATCAACTGTGACTGATCCAATAGACATACTGCAGGCATGACACTAATAGCTGAGACACAATCTGAATTTATTATGTTGCTTTTTATTATTAGCCTGAACCATCCATATAGAACTAGAACTAGTTACACTAAGGAAAAATAATTTCTCTATGAAACGCTATTGTATTTTTGCCGGAGGCAAGGTCTGTTCAAACTGTTCCATAGCTGCAACTGTCCAGCGAGTATACTCCAAAATATCCATTTTCAAGTGGAAAGTTAGAGACATACAGCAAGTGGTGGTCCAAAAAAAGGCACTTAATTACTAACAATGTTGGATCAGAATTGCACCAAGGTCACCTACATAGAATTTAGGTGGTGTTAAGCCTTGGCAGTAAGACATCATTTTTGCAACACTCACTCTTTTAAATTATAACACGATATGATCCAGCATTCCAATTGATTTCTCTTCCTGGCATTCTTTTATCTTCTTTTCATAATTTCCAGTTTTCATTCAGATAAAATGAATCAGAGTTGCAAACTCCATTCTTGGTATCAGTGAAAACGTAGCTTTGGCAGGATTGTGATGGAGGTCTCTTGGGTGTCAGACCAGTTCCATGCTGCCCCAGGGATAAGGTCTGCCTCCCTTGGAATCTCTACTTGTGGCTGCTTCACCGGAGTTTGTCAGTTTCAGTGCTGGAATGCTGAAGCGAAGGCTGTTGCCACCTGCCACTGAAGTGTCCTAGAAGCAAAGGATATGAGAGCTGTTGAAGTGGAGCATGAATAGGACTGGGCAAGTCTATGTTACGTTAGAATTGTAATACAAGTATCTCACACTACAGTAATAACATCTTGACCCAAAGCAACTTGGCAATAAACCTGAATCCGGACAACTTCAGAACTATTTTGCCAAGAAACATTCTGGGTTTTACTTACATGGATCCAGGGTACCTATGAAATGGAGAAATTCAGTCAATTATCATGACTTAGTTTTAACTGCCAAAGATGGGTGGGTTGGGGACGAGTGAGAAGATAAAAGTGTTTAAATTCTGAATCCCGACCCCAACCCGTCTGATTATGGTTTTCATGGAGGCAGGTCAGGACGCGGATGACCAACCTGCTCTCAGGACGCGGGTCGGCCACTAAAATATTTTAAGGAGGCTACGTGCCTCCATTTTTATTTTTAACTCATTGAGGCCAGTAGGTAAAAGGTGGTGAGGAGAGCCGGACCAATGAGGTGAGTACCTTTATTGCACTGCTTGTGGGCCACGAGAAACTGGAAGGTTTCCCCCAGTACCAACAAGCTTATCCCCACATGATTGGACTCCTGTGATCGGCTGACACTCAGCCCCGTGATGTCCGAATCATACCCGTGATGTCTGAACCCCCCACGATGTCTGAATCCATCCCCCCGTGATGTCCGAATAACCCCCCCGTGATGCCAGATTCATCCCCCATTACTGCAATGTGCAAATCACCCATGCGATGTCCGATTTACTCTCCAACCCCGCAATGTCCGAATTGCACCTTCCTTCCGCGATGTCAGATTTACCCATCCATTCCATGACGGATTTCCAGCCTGGCAGACAGCCGGCCAATCAATCTGACTGGCTGCTGTGTAGGAAACCTTATTCAAACAATTTTAAAGAATCCCTGCCATTAAATACAGCAGGGTGTGCGGGAACCCATACGTTCGGGTTTCACTGCTGAGTATTCTCCCACACCCCGCTCTCTTCCCAGCTCCGAGTAAATATTAGGGGCAGTCATTCTAATTATTCATTGAACAATTCAATTTTAACCAAAATGTAATGTTATAGCAATGATTACATAGTTAGAATCCGCTGTTCTCTCCAAAGTGAAATTTTGCAGTGAATTAAATATATTGAATGTACTGAAAATTGGATATTTGAACATTCTCAGTCACAGAAAGAGTCATTGGCGACTTTGGCCAAAGTAGTCTGGGTGGCGTGGGCAGGGCAGGCCAGGAGCAGCACTGAAGAAGTTCAAACAGGGAACTGTGAGCAAGCTGGGCACATTGTTGGTTGCCGATGACATATTTTTCCAATGGAGTAAAAGCGATAAAATGATTTAAATGTTGGTTAAAGATTTATTTTTTTTAAATATTTTGAAGAAAAGCCTGCCCAAGATGCTACAGGAATTTGCAGGGATCAGATTTTTGATGGAAATTTTTAATTAAAAACACACCTTTAAAATTAGGGCTGCAATAAAAAGAAGACTTTCTGCATCAACAATAAGAGGCTAGACTCCAAAATGGCTTGACGATGGGCATAAAGCAGTAGAAGTGGCTTAAGATGAATTATTAACATTCAGTCAGGCAGCAGAAAATGTACTCTGTGTGTTCTAATGCTAGCTAGGGACCTAATCACCATAGTTTATAATAATACACCAAATAGTTAGGATCAAAGTGATTACAAATATGGTAAACCTTCATTCATTATATCCTGTTGAAGGGTTGTTCTCTTCTTTGTGAATAAATGTCAATAGCTCATTGAGAAACCAAATCCCTTGCTTAGTGCACTGAACTCTGTATTTTTGATTGTAGTGAAAATCTAGTTTTTATCGTTGTATTTCGTCACATCTGGGGTGGCCATTATTTCCTTTGTCAACAATATATCCTGTGAATTATGATATTGTTTCTGACTGTGCTCACCAGCACCACTCAAAAATCTTTCCAGAGAATTTTGCACTGATCAGTAATTTATTCTTAGAGCCAAGAAATGTAGTGGTAGAATTTCCATTCTTTCGTGTGACAGAATTCTGGCAGAGGAGTGGGGGAGGAACCCGAAAGGTGAGGTGGAACCTAGCTCCGCCCCAGTTTCTGCCGCTTCAGGGCTTCACTGGGTAGGGGGAGGAAGCGTGGGGGTGACGGAAGAGACATGGCGGTTGACATGTCTTCGGCTGGCCAGCCTCCACATCCCAACAGCTGCCTGGGACATTTCTGAGGGCGTTCCCCAGCTACTCTGAGAATCCCACCAGAAACACTTCTGTTAGGCCCTGGGCTACATATACCTGCTGAGAGTAAGCGTAGGTGCTGTTCTGGGCCAAAGGTAGACCCCACTACGCAGATATCAAACAAAAATTGTTCCCAGAGGAGGGAAGGATCTAGAACGATTTGTTGACTGAGGTCTTTAGTCTGATCCAGCTGTGGGCCCCCATTTAGAAGCAGCAGATTTCACCTCTTCTACTGAGTGGGCCATTACAGACATAGATGCCTTCTCGCAACATGGTGATGATCTGTATCTGGGATTTGGGACAGAGTCATGGTGGAACCAAAGCAACGGGTGGAAGTTGTGATCCACTGCCAGAATTTCTATCCCTTAATCACTAGCTTCCTTTCAACCAAAAAACATCAACTGAGTCACCTTTCTCAGAATACATTGAATAAAGGATAAGGAATAGCCCAACAGGTTCTCCCCTGCCCCCGTTCATTGACCCTACCTGGGTGCTGACCCTCTGGACTCTGCATGCAGATGAGTAAAGGCCCGGCTCAGTCTTTGGTGTGATAAGTTCTAATGCACCAGTAGGGGTGCTATTGGGAGTGGATGGCAAACTTGAAAACGGTGCTAAACAACAAAAAGAGAAAATAGGAATATTTGATTTGTGTATTCATCACAGCAGCCCTAAGAAAGAGTGAAAATAAATACATTGCATCAGTACATTCTACAATATTAAATGCTTCTTACAATATGGCTTTTGATAAGATATGACTGCGATAAAAGAAACAGTGTTGTGAGTGGTAATTAAAGGTATACCAAGTGATCATTGTTGTATATCTGTAAAGCATGCACTCCCATGTTCCGCCACCAGGGAGCTCATCCCCTGAAGTCCCAAGGGATCCCAGCAACCCTTGGGAGCACTGTATATAAGCCGGCCTCCAAGGCCTGTTCCTTACTCTGGTGTGTCTTATTAAAGACTGAGGTCACTGTTACTTTAAGCACCCTGTGTGCAGCCTCATCTGTGTTAGGAACACAATAACTGGCGATGAGAATACGAATCCAATGCAAAGATGCAGCGAACTGTGGGCATCCTGGAGAAGTTCTCGGAGGGTGAGGACTGGGAAGCCTATGTCGAATGGCGAGACCAGTACTTTGTAGCCAACGAGCTGGACAGAGAAGGAAGAGCAGTCCTCCTCAAAGTCTGCAGGGCACCGACCTACAGCCTCATGAAGAATCTTCTGGCTCCGGTGAAACCCACAGATAAGTCATATGAGCAGCTGTGTACACTGGTCCGGGAGCATCTTAACCCAAAGGAGAGCGTGCTAATGGCAAGGTATCAGTTCTACACATGCCAGATCTGAAGGTCAGGAAGTGGCGAGCTAAGGCGACTTGCAGGACAATGTGAGTTTGATGGCTACCGAGAGCAAATGCTCAGAAAATTTTTTGTACTGGGCATTGGCCACAAGACCATCCTATGAAAACTTTTGACTGGAGAGACACCGACCCTCAGTAAGGCCATTGCAATAGCACAGGCATTTATGTCTACCAGTGATAATACCAAACAAATCTCTCAGCACACAAGTGCTTGTAATGTTCATAAATTAACTGGAACTGTGTTTGTGAGCAGAAATGTACAGGGCAGAACCCACGAGTCTGCAACTGCCAGCAGGCCTCAGGTGACCCAGATGACTCAGAGTCCCCAACAAAGGATGAATGCAAGGCAATTCACACTTTGTTGGCGTTGTGGAGGCTTTCATTCAGCCTATTCATGCCGCTTCAAAGGGTATGTTTGCAAGAGCTGTGGAACAATGGGGCACCTCCAACGAGCTTGCAAACGAGCAGCAAGATCTGCAAAACCAGCTAATCACCACGTGGCAGAGGAAGATCGGTCCATGGTGGATCAAAGCAATTTCGAGCCTCAGAGAGGAGGCAGATGCTGAAGTACACAGGGTGCACACATTTTCGACAAAATGTCCATCTATACTGCTAAACATAAAATTGAATGGCTTACCCGTAGCCATGGAACTGGACACTGGCGCTAGCCAATCCATCATGAGTAAAAAGATGTTTGAGAGACTGTGGTGCAACAAGGCACTCAGACCAGCCCTGAGCCCCGTCCACACGAAACTGAGAACGAACACCAAAGAGCTTATCACTGTCCTGGGCAACGCCATGGTCAAGGTCACCTACGAGGGCATGATGCATGAACTGCCACTCTGGATTGTCCCGGGTGATGGCCCCCCACTGCTTGGAAGGAACTGGCTGGGCAAAATCCGCTGGAACTGGGATGACCTCCGAGTGCTATCACATGTCGATGAGGCCTCATGTACCCAGGTTCTTAACAAATTCCTTTCCTTTTTGAGCCAGGCATTGGAAACTTTTCCGGGTCCCAGAGGCACGACCCATTCCCCACAAAATGCAAGCGGTACCTCACATGATGAGGGAGAGAGTGGAAATCGAGCTGGACAGGCAGCAACGCGAGGGCATCATCTTCCCAGTGGAATTCAATGAGTGGGCCAGCCCGATTGTTCCAGTACTCAAAAGTGATGGCACGGTCAGGATTTGAGGCGATTATAAAGTAACTATTAATCGTTTCTCGCTCCAGGACCAATACCTGCTACCTAAGGCAGATGACCTATTTGCATCGCTGGCAGGAGGCAAGACGTTCACCAAGCTCGACCTGACTTCGGCCTACATGATGCAGGAGCTGGAGAAGTCTTCGAAGGGCCTCACCTGCATCAGCACGCACAAGGCACTATTTATCTACAACAGATGCCCGTTTGGAATTCGGTCGGCTGCAGCGATCTTCCAGCGAAACATGGAGAGCCTACTCAAGTCGGTACCACACACAGTGGTCTTTCAGGACGACATATTGGTCACGGGTCGGGACACCGCCGAGCACCTACAAAACCTGGAGGAGGTCCTCCAGCGACTGGATCGCATAGGGCTGCGGCTGAAGAGGTCGAAATGCGTCTTCATGGCAACAGAAGTGGAGTTTTGGGGAGAAAGATCACGGCGGACGGCATTCGGCCCACAGACGCCAAGACAGAGGCTATCAGGAATGTGCCCAGATCACAGAACGTCATGGAGCTGCGGTCGTTCCTGGAACTCCTCAACTATTTTGGTAACTTCCTACCGATATTGAGCACACTTTTATAGCCCCTACATATGATATTGCGCAAAGGTGAGAACTGGGTATGGGGGAAAAAAACAAGTAATTGCTTTTGAGAAAGCCAGAAATATTTTATGCTCCATCAAGCATGTATTGTATAACCTGTGTAAAAGACTTGTGCTAGCATGTGACGCGTCGTCTTACGGAGTCGAGTGTGTATTGCAACAAGCTAACATTGTGGGGAAGTTGCAACCTGTTGCCTATGCTTCCAGGAGCTTGTCTAAGGCTGAGAGGGCCTACAGCATGATTGAGAAAGAGGCATTAGCGTGTGTGTTCGGGGTAAAGAAAATGCATCAGTACCTGTTTGGCCTCAAATTTGAGCTGGAAACCAATCACAAGCCCCTCACATCCCTGTTCGCTGAAAACAAAGGGATAAATACTAATGCCTCAGCCCGCATACAAAGGTGGGCACTCACGCCATCAGCATATAAATATACCATCCGCCACAGGCCAGGCATCGAGAACTGTGCAGATGCTCTCAGTCGGCTACGATTGCCCACCACGGGGGTGGAAATGGCACAGCCCACAGACTTGTTGATGGTCATGGAAGCATTTGAAAATGGTAAGTCACCTGTCATGGCCTGCCAGATTAGGACTTGGACCAGCCAAGATCCTCTGCTGTCCCTAGGAAAAAACTGTTTACTGCATGGGAGCTGGGCCAGCATCCCCGTTGAAATGCAAGAGCCAATCAAGCCGTTCCACCGGCGAAATGACGAGCTGTCCATTCAGGCAGACTGCCTGTTATGGAGTAACCATGTAGTGCTACCAAAAAAGGGCAGGGAGACGTTCATCTCGGATCTCTACAGCACACACCCGGCTATAGTAATGATGAAAGTGATAGCCAGATCCCACGTGTGGTGGCCCGGTATCGGCTCTGACTTAGAGTCCTGTATACGGCAATGCAGCGTATGTGCTTAGTTGAGCAACGCGCCACTAAGTTTGTGGTCCTGGCCCTCCAGACCATGGTCGAGGATCCATGTCGACTATGTGGGCCCGTTTCTCGGTAAAATGTTCCTGGTGGTGGTGGATGCTTTTTCAAAATGGATTGAATGTGAAATAATGTCGGGAAGCACCGTCACCACCACCATTGAAAGCCTGAGGGCCATGTTTGCCACCCACGGCCTGCCTGACATACTGGTCAGTGACACCGGCCCATGTTTCACCAGTACCAAATGTAAAGAATTCATGACCCGCAATGGGATCAAACATGTCACCTCGGCCCAGTTTAAACCAGCCTCCAATGGGCAGGCAGAGCGGGCAGTACAAACCATCAAACAGAGCCTTAAACGAGTCACAGAAGGCTCACTCCAAACCCGCCTGTCCCGAGTGCTGCTCAGCTACCGCACGAGATCCCACTTGCTCACAGGGGTGCCCCCGGCTGAGCTACTCATGAAAAGGACACTTAAAACCAGACTCTCGCTGGTTCACCCCAACCTGCATGATCAGGTAGAGAGCAGGCGGCAGCAACAAAATGTAAACGATGGTCGCGCCACTGTGTCACGGGAAATTGATCTGAATGACCCTCTGTATGTGCTAAACTATGGACATGGTCCCAAGTGGATCGCGGGCACGGTGATAGCTAAAGAAGGGTATAGGGTGTTTGTAGTCAAACGAGACAATGGATACATTTGCAGAAAGCACCTGGACCAAACGCGGCTGCGGTTCACAGACTGTCCTGAACAACCCACAGCAGACACCACCTTTTTTGAGCCCACAACACACACCCAAAGGATCAACGACCCAACCCCGGACCAGAAAATTGAACCCATTACGCCCAACAGCCCAGCAAGGCCAGGCTCACCTCGCAGCCCTACAGGGCCAACAACACGCCAGCCCAGCGAGGGCACAGCCAACACACCAGAATGGACATTTGTACCGAGGCGGTCCACAAGGGAAAGAAAGTCTACCGACCGCCTCAGCTTGTAAATAGTTTTCACTTTGACTTTGGCGGGGAGTTATGTTGTGTATCTATAAAGCATGCACTCCCATGTTTCACCACCAGGGAGTTCATCCCCTGAAGCCTCAAGGGATCCCAGCATCCCTTGAGAGCACTGTATATAAGCCGGCCTCCAAGGCCTGTTCCTCACTCTGGAGTGTCTTATTAAAGACTGAGGTCACTGTTACTTTAAGCTCCCTGTGTGCAGCCTCATCTGTGTTAGGAACACAATAATCATTATGGTACCATATATTGTGATACTTTCTGAAATGACTGCCTAATATTTGGAGATGGGGCTTATTCAGCATATTATCAAACCACTGGGTGAGATGCTGAATACTCAATTAACCAGCATTAAATTGGATATCAGTTTTCAACCAATTAGTTGTCCAATAAAATAAAGGGCCAAACAAAACAGAAAATACTATAAATACACAGCAGGTCAGTCAGCATTTGCAAAGCGAAAAGACATGTTCGCGTTTTGGGTGCAAGACCTTTCGTCAGAATTGAAAACGAAAGTCCAGTTGTCCATTTATTTCCAGAATCTTGTTCCACAAGGTTAGTCTATATGAGTGAAGCTTATACATATATACCTGAGCTCAGTCTGTGCATGGTGGATAGAGCAAATATCTATTTCCAACAGTGTGTGCGTGTGTGTGTGTGTGTGTGTAGGGTGAATAGATAACAAAATAAGTACAAAGCTGCTTTGACACTGTTCCATAACACATGAAGGGGAAACTAGATCCTAAAGCATTGCTTTCTCATAATGTGTGAGAAAGGTCATTTACATCATAGAAATCTGAACAAATTAGCTTTAATAAAATGATTTGTGGGTTATTGAGGAGATTATTAAAGTCCTTATCCATTACGTTTGCATTCTTTATGACTTGCACTGACATAAACTAAAAATGTTGATCAAAATGTATTGTAGTAAGTAAACACACAATGAACATTTAAGAGCTTGGTCACCTTACCAGCTGTTTCTTAGACTTCCTATCTTTGAGATTAGAGGTGTGATTATCACAACCAGCCTTTACTGCGTACAGTGTATTACACAAGAAACATTAATTTTACTCATGCCTTCATATATCTCAGGAGAGAAAATTAGTAGAAGTAATATGGCAACATACATAAAATTGTCAAGTAGGTTAAAGAGTCGAGTTTTCAGTTTCTGAAGAAGCCAAAGACGATACACCCTGTTGGATGCTGTGGTACACCAGAGATTACTAGAATAAGGCAACATTCTATACCCAGTGGGTTGGTTCATTTCTCACATGCATAAGAATAAAAGAAGAATCTAAAATAGCCCATTGAAGCTCATCACGCCTGTACCTAATTATCCATTATAGCATCCAACTGCTTTTGAATACCCCTATTTTTATCCCTATTACCCTGCCTGGTAGATTATTTCAAATATGAACTTTTCTTTCCTAACATAGACATATAAGAACTCACTGTAAATTTAAATTAAAACTACTGTTTTCAACACCTTCAAGATTCAGAGAATGTATATGGTGCTTTAGAAACATATCCCGGTGACAGCCACACATCTGTCAGTGTCCTCTGACATAATTTACATGATCTGTGCCAACACCTGCTATTTCCCTTTAAGTATTTCTTCATTAATTGTAAACTTTGTATCGTTTGCAATGGGATGCGAGTTATGAAGGACTCTCTCACATTTGTCTTAAAAGCCTGCAGTGATGGGCTGCAGCTGGAAATGCCTATATGGAACAAGTATTTGAGAACGATTTGCAAGAAAAGACTGTCTCGTTGGTGACCAGCTTCCTGCATTATTTCACTAATGGGACTACCTGATCTTTTCTATGACTCAAGAATGTCTCGCCAGAAAAGTGAAAGGTTGCATGATAAAAGTCATCAGTGCTGGAGACTGTTGCTCACCTGCCGGCTGTGTTTCTTTGTTCATGTTCTTTGGTTTGCGTTTCCTGGTCTGAATTCCCTCCTTTTTCATTGCTAAAGGTCGCGGTATCTGCCAAGTGAAGTGAGAGCTGAATAAGTAAAACTACGAGAGGAGATTTACGAGGATGTTGCCTGGACTGGAAAACTTTAGCTATGAGAAAAGATTGGATAGGCTGGGGTTGTTTTCCTTGGAACAGAGGAGGCTGAGGGGAGATTTAATTGAGGTGTATAAAATTATGAGGGATAGGAAGGACCTATTTCCCTTTAGCAGCAGAGTCAATAACCATGGGTCATAGATTTAAAATAGTTGGTAGAAGTATTAGAGGAGAGATAAGGAAAAAAAATTTCACCCTGAGGGTGGTGGGGGTCTGGAACTCACTGCCCAAAAGGGTGGTAGAGGCAGAAACCCTCATCATATTTTAAAAATACTTAAAGTGCCATAACCTACA
This sequence comes from Pristiophorus japonicus, assembly GCF_044704955.1. Classification (NCBI taxonomy): domain Eukaryota; kingdom Metazoa; phylum Chordata; class Chondrichthyes; family Pristiophoridae; genus Pristiophorus; species Pristiophorus japonicus. Next base: position 33,198,039 of record NC_091990.1, on the reverse strand, counting down.
GGGCTACAGACCTTGTACAGGAAGATGGGATTAGGCTGGGTAGCTCTTTTAACCGGCAGGACACGAAGGGCTGAATGGCCTCCTATGTCATAATTTTTCTACAATACTAAACGAAGGAATTTATAAATACAGTAATGAACAGAAGCTGATCAGAAATAAAAAGCTCATATCTTCAATGTATCATTACCGTTGAAAAATCACACTGAGTTAGTCTGGACGTCGCTTGCACTAAAATATCACTTGAAACCTGCATCAGGCTGATGTGAACTGAATGTGACCTCACAGTGTAACTTTATTCATGCGTCAGGTGGTACCAAGTAACTAATACTCTCTATTAATTTAGGAACAACATAATGGAATTTAAATCAGGCGGTTGCCAAATCTCTTTGCCTCACAGCCACCTTTAAACTGGGGTGTCAGGACATGAGAGAACGCATTCCAAACTAGAATGGGAGTAAACATCTCTTCAAGAAATGTAACTGCAGTCGCCTTTGTTGTTTCAACATATTGTCATAGGGCCTTAGTACCTGTCCTTTACATGTGGCCTCAGTAGAAAGTAAAGGATCTACATTTCTTTCCTTTGGGCTGTATTCAGATCAAAATTATCTTTTTAGCATAGAACCACAGAAGGAGGCCATTTGGCCCATCATGCCTGTGCCGGCTCTTTGAACGAGCTATCCAATGTAATCCCATACCCCAACTTTTTCCCCATAATCCTGCAAATTAGACCTCTTCAAGTACATGTCCAATTGTCTTTTGAAAGTTCTGATTCCACCACTGAGGTAGTGTGTTCCAGATCTTAAGCCGTTGTTACATAATTCCTGGAAAATTCAAGGGAATTAAATGGAAACAAAGTGAATTTGCCTTCCACCACCCTGATAAGGGAGGGAATAATTGTTTATAATTATTTCAAAAGCAAGTAACTTAGATCTATAAAATACTGATATCTGAAACATTCATAGTCGATATATTTTGAGAAATGTTTTTGATGAAGCGTTCAAAAAGAAAGACTTGCATTTCTACAGCACCCTTCACAACCTCAAGATGGCCCAAAGCACTTTACAGCCAGTGGAATACTTTTTGAAGTGTAGTCACTGTTGTAATGTATGAAATGTGGCAGCCAATCTGCACACAGCAAGCTCCCTCAAACAGCAATGTGAGAATGGCCAGATAATCTGTTTTTATTGATGATGATTGAGGGATAAATATTGGCCAGGACACTGGGGATAACTTCTCTGCTCTTCTATGAAATAGTGCCATGAGATCTTCTACATCCACCTGAGAGAGAGCAGACTGTTTAATGTCTCATCAGAAAGATTCCATGTCCAACAATGCAACTCTGTATGGCTCTGGAGTGTCAGCCTAGATTTTTATGCTCAATTTCCTGGAGTGGGACTTGAACCCACAACCTTCTGACTCAGAGGCGAGAGTGCTACCCACTGAGTCCCTTGAAGGGGGATTTTCAGTTGGTGATATATATAATCCTGCCAATATCCACATACCTGACCTTAGAGCTGATATATATTTAGTAAATAAATTTGTTTGAGTTTTCATTATTTGTTTCCATATGAACATAAAGAAAGACTTACATTTATATAGTCCTTTCATGACCACCGGATATCCCAAAGCGCTTTACAGCTAAGTACTTTTTTTGAAGGATAATCATTGTTGTAATGTAGGAAACGTGGCACCCAATTTGTGCGCAGCATGTTCCCTCAAACAGCAATGTAATAATGGCCAGTTAATCTGTTTTTGTGATGTTGATAGAGGGATAAATATTGGACAGGACATTGGGGCTAACTCCCACTCCAGGAACTTGAGCACAAAAATCTAGGCTGACACTCCAGAGCCATACTGAGGGAGTGCTGCACTGTCAGTGGTTCCGTCTTTCAGATGAGACGTTAAACAGTCTGCTCCCTCAGGTGGATGTAGAAGATCCCACGGCACTGGGATCTTTTGCACTCACCTGAGAGAGCAGATGAAGCCTCGGTTTAACGTTTCATATGAAAGACAGTATCTCCAAGAGTGCAGCACTCCCTTAGTGCAGCACTGGAGTGTCAGCCTGGATTTGCGTGCTCAAGTCTCTGGAGTGGGAATTGAGCCCACAACCTTTTGACTCATGAAACAAAGAGCAGTAAAAGAAAGTGATTAAATAAAAATGGAAGTTCCACATGTTTGGACATTTGCAGGTGAGGAAAGTGAAGAATAGTAAACACACCATAAAGGCCGAAAGCAACATTCTACTCAATCTTCAGCTTCCTAGCTTCAAGACCAGCTTTCTGTAGATAAAGAGCATTTGCTGAACCAACCTCTGACCAGTAGCATTGTCTCATCTTTGTGAGTATTAATTAAATGTGGTGGATTTACACAGATCTGTATTCTGTTGTGTGGCACACTTCTGAACAGTGCTGTGGCTTTTTGTGTCTACTTACCCCATGGAGCTTCATGTACAGTCCACAGGCATTGCAGACAGGTTCTCCCTCAGCATTACGCCGCCACAGGGTGGTCGTAGTGGTGTGACAGTTTGAGCAGGAGAGTCCTTCTCTCCGAGATGCAGACTGACAGAGAAAAGACAGTGTTACTGTCCACAAACAACAGAGACTTTGTATTAAAACTCAATTACAGCACAATCTCTGCAGAGCTTCCAGAAGGTAGGAATGTTTGTTATCGAAGAGAAATTTCAACCTCCAGGTTGAAAAGCTTGGAATTTACTGCTGTGCAAGGCCTTCTAGGAATCGTGCTTTATTAAGAAACAGCTTTGCCATTGGCCCCTTGGTTAACTGTAACCTTTAGCACCGCAGATTACCTTGGCTCAAGAATCATTTAAATTGTTCCCTAACATATTGACAGAACAATGACAGATTAGACCTTTGGTCTCATCCTTAAATCATTTAACCTATCTGTCAGTCAAGACAATATACTTTAATATTGACTATTGCTTAATAAGTAAAGGCTATTAAGAGTAGCTGTTAGACTTTAATAATGCGTGATGGCCTTTGTGAGGCATGTGCTTTTTACTGGCTGCTGAAACCAAGGGTGTGTACTGCAGGCCAAGGGAGCAGCTATGTTGTCCCAAGGTGGGTTAGCATAACAATAATACTAATGGGTTACTGCATATAGTCGATACTTTACCATCACTGCTTAGTATAACTGGCCTGCGTGTGGATTCAGAAGCAGACACCTAGTGAGTGTAACTCTTTATGCCAAGTGATTCTTTTAATCACTTAACTTAAAAAGTAAAGATGGAAAAGAATACAAATATATTATATATGGTGAGGGAGTTTTTATTCTAGAGGAAAGGGAAACCAGACAGTCTGTGTTCACAGCAATGGTGTCCAATTGAACTTGTAAACCCAGTGTTTAAGTCTGAAACAAACTTGGAACTATTTCTCTTTAGCATTTGATTATTTTCTTTTCAAATATCACAGGTTTATTTAGGAGAGAATCTGCTATTTATGTTATTTATATTTTTTTTATTATCCCCTCCTTTTAGGTTGCCCCTCCCCCTCATATGCATAATTCCCCAACAGGTCGAATATCTTTCGGGAAAAATGCAGCTTCCAAATCTCATTTATTGAAAGAATGGCTTCCGTTTACTTTTGCTCCAATTTGCTCTTATCATCCCTTCTCTCCTCACGTTGGTGAATCATGTTGGGCTATGGTCATTTCCACCCACAACGAACTTAGTGCTACAGAACTCAATAAGGGAGGGAGGAATTCTGTGGAGGAAGCATTTTTTTTGCTTCAATAGAACGGGTCCACATTTTGCCCTCCAATACTGGAAGTGGCGGGATGGGATTAGGACAGGGTATTCGATTATGGTTTGTGCTTTCGTTGCTGATAATCATAACGTTAATAAATAAAATGCTTTCACCCGTCAGGCGCACGGGTAACGTGGACTTCTGTTAGAAACCCCGAATCTTGACTAGTCTACATTTTTATTCACATGTCAGGACTGCACAGTCAAAAAGCGGATTGGCATGTGTAAAGCTGGACAGGTGGCAACCCTTTCTTGAACCTGGATTGGCAATGAATCAATAATTGACCGAATATCTTGATTTCCATTCAGTGGGCGTGGCCAGGGGCCAGCACTGCGCACATATTTGATCTGCGGCCGGTGAGAAAGTAACAGTAAAGCAAACACTGGAAATGTTGTTTTAATCTACAGCTTATTAGCTGAGTAACGGACATGTGTATATTGTACCTGGTACCATATTAATATGTTGACATCATGCTGAACACACATTTAGCCAGGAATGGTACAAGCGAGCCCCGGCTTGTTCAGATTACATTTCACAGCCAATATATTATAGTGGCAGCTAACCAGCTGATAAAGCAAAGGCTAAAAATCCCATTTCAACGTGTGGATGAAACCCCTGCTGCCTTTACCGTGAAAGTGATTAATGGATAAACTGATGATCTTAAACATTCGCACTCACTTGTTTAAAATAAGTCCTTCGACGAATCCGAATATCAGATAAATCATTTTAATAAGTGAAATAATGTTAATTTACGAAAAAATAAATGGTTGGCACGGCCCTGTTGTATATCTGTGCTGAAAGTCATTACGAGGTGTGTTTCTGAGCTTTAAACATCGAGAAGTTAGTTTCGCGCCAGCATTATAGTGAAGCATCCTCTTGATTAGCTTTGCTTTTAATGTCCCTTCATTTGCAGCATACATTCTTACAGGCCCATTTTAGTCAGGAGACAGCTTCAACCCCGATAAAGAAGATCCCGTGGGAAGAGTTATTTTGTCACGAGTTTTCAATAATGAGCTTTAGCAGTCTATATATTTATATGTGCGAAATATATATATATATAGATAGCTTAAGCGGCAATAACGCCATCTCACAAATTAAAACCCTTATAATAGATACAAGACGCTCAATAAACCAGTAGCGCCCCTGCAAATGTAGCCCCATAAAATCCCGCTGTGAATAATGTAATCTGGTATCATGCACTCAGACCACAATGAACTCGGACAGCTCTCACACCACGTGGATTGTTTAACCCCTTTAAAAAAAACATTTATATAAAATAATTTATTTACGCGGGAGTTCAAAGCTTTAACACAAGCCCATGGTACAAATAATGTTGATAAACTTGTCATCTGAACTGTATTAGCCGTCTGACGCCTTCCTGTATATTAATTAATTCCTTTATGCTGCTCTTCCAGTCAAATGACAATTTATATTTGCTGATATCACAATAATTGTAAAGAGCATTCGTTTTTTTTTCCAACTAAGCAGTAACCTAACATAAGCCATTATGTAAATACTGTCCCCCATTCTTTATTTGGGACACATTAGAATATCACTGCACATCAAACATTAAACGGCGGCCTGGTTCAAAGAGTGCTAAATCCACACAATCTGTACGACTGCTTTCCGCTTGGGTTTGAAAGTTGCAAGCAATGGGCCATAGCTGAATTTAAGGCGCTGATATTGTTCAATATCGACTGGTCCTGACTGTATACACTAAAATATTCTTTCAGTTTAACAGTTTACTGTATAAATTAGAGAGTGGAAACTGTCTCAAGGCAATATTATGGGAACAAACTTATTTGAGCTGATTAAATGTTATGAATGTTAGTATTTTGTTGGAATAAAATTTGGTGGAGTGAAAGTAGTTTGATAGATTTTTGATAGGTGAGGGGTAAGGAACCAAGGCGGGTAGATGGAGTTAGGATACAGATCAGCCATGATCTAATTGAACGGCGGCACAGGCTCGAGGGGCTGGATGGCCTGCCTGTTCCTAACTCATGAAGAGATATCATGATTTCAAACTGAACTGGAAATGACGGAGTTTTCCTTTTTTTAAAAGAATGATCCGATAAATTCATAAAGTTGAGTCTCAGCCAATCACAATGCACCCAACTAACATTATCTACAGAAAATAATAAAATTAGGAAATGAGACCAATCAGAGACAGCGATAATTTATCTCCATTTTGATTGGTTACTCGAACAATTATTACAATACACTGTCCAAAGCAACATATTAGAGGAAGGAACCAGCACAATTCTCAAACAAAACTATGATCACTGAAGGGATGAATTTCTCTTTTATACCAAATAAAAAATGATTGTTTCTGTCACGACCTGCAAACAAAATGACAATCTCAAATACTGCACTTTTCAAAGCACCATTCTGTGATCTTTAAGGAGTTAATAATGGAAAATTATCTTTGAAAGATGAATTTTAAAAGTTTAAAAACCAGTGATAACAGACCTAACTGCAGTCAAAATATTAAAGGTCGTAAACAAAAATAAAAGCAATTCAAAGTCATTAAGACGTGTTAAAATACACATTCTGAAGTATTTTTCTCTACTTCAAACACTATTAAACAATCTAATTGTGTACTAGTTTGAAAACATCAAATATCTTAAATCTTTCTTGAGGGTTCCACCTTTTTCAAACAAATCCTTCAGTGTAGCAAGGATAACATGGGAATAACATGTCTATTCATCAAAAGACAACTCCTCTTGCGGAATGAGCATCTTAATCGAGCGTGTGGGAGCCATTTATTGATTGATAGACACTGCTCTGAGATTATTGCTTGTTTGGAATTATTTCAAACTTACAGAATGCTGTGGTTGCCACAGCAGCGCATTAACTAAAAACTGCAATCAAGCTATGCTGAACGGTTCTCCTATATCTTACCAGCCGTTTGAGAGGTTTGATAAGGGGTCGATTAATTCCATTAATTCTGTTATAGAGTCCACAGGCATTGCACAGATAGTGGCCAGTTCCATCTCTCCTCCACAGTGGGGTGGACATAGCTCCACAATTCACGCACTCTCGGCCTTCAAGGACATCGTCAAGTAGTTCTAGACAGAAAGAAGATTCCAAAGTAACTGCTAAACATGTACACACAATAAATATAAATAAACGATATATGGCCAGGCTATCAGTACAATCTAGTGTAGTACAAGTTAAGGACGATAAAGGTTTTGAGTCTTGAAATTCTTCTGTCTACAAACATTAAGGGTACAGCTATATTGCCAACTTTGCATTGCTGTGAACTGGCTAGTGATACAAAACTGACAGTATAGGCTGATTTTCCGATCAGTAAGAAAGAGAGCTGCCGTGAACACTGGCCAAAAAATTCAACCTTCAACCCCTGAATGAATGTAAAATTGGGGGCTACCTGCCACCCACGATTTCCGTGCCAGCGCTCCTTGCAAGCACCTTTCCTAACGGGTAGCACCGGCCCTTTCAACCCCAGCAAGCCATTGGAAACTGACTCTGAAGTACAGCAGGGTGAAACCCCCTGGGCGAGTCATCGCAACATTGCATGCTTTAACACTGTGAGAAGCACAACTCCAGAGTGGGGTCAAGCTGAGCTCAGAAGATCGGGTGGGCTTTCTGGGCATTTTATTATCGCAAGCGGGACTCATTCCAATAACTTCAGAAAATGGGAACTCCCACTGTTGCTCCAATTCCGTTTTTAATTTAACGCGGGAAAGTGCAACTCTGCGCATATGTGTAAGTCCGCATGTACAGCGCTAACATTAAATAATGCAATCTTGAGGATTCTGCAGTCTTCTAAAGGACTCCGATAGGCCATAACTTGAATATAAGTAATTAAATTATTTGCCTGGATTAAGCAACCACCTATTTATACAGCCAACATTATTGTTTTTTTATTTTGGGAAGATAAAGGTTTATGAATTGTCTCCTAGACTTATCAAGCAATAAGCAAAATTGAAGGCAATGTACTTAAGTCTTGAAGATATAGGCTGCCTTTAACACATCTATACAAAGATTTCCATGCTCGGAATCTGGAATATTAGTTCGGGATCTGGAACATTGAAACATCTATGAACTCATCCCTTTTGGGCGTGGACGCAAGTCATCCTCGCTTCGAGGGACTGCCTCTGATGATGATCCTGGACGGAAACTGAGGAAACTTACACAGCAAATATTGAGTGTAAGGCCTTTCTGTTCGAGAGTTGCACTTTAGAATATATTCACACTCTGTACATTTAGCTTGGTGTGAAACCCTAACCATCTCGCACCGATGTAAATTTGAAGGTGGGTCGGGTGTTGCTGAACTATGCCCCAAGTCAAGCGGAGTGAGACTCCTCCAAGGAATCTTACCCTGTTTAGTTTCAGGCCCTAAGCTCATTTGCACGGTAGCTGCGGTCAGCGCGGAGCCAAGCCCCCTCACAAGGACACTGTAGTTGCAGTGTGTTGTGCCTTTGACTATATTCTGGTCGCACCTCAACGGAGAACCGGCCGTTAAAATCCCAGCAATACATCTAGACCTGACTCTGGAGTTTTCACTACAACCTGAAATTTCATAACGGTCGACTAGCAGTGTGTCAATGCACTTTAGTGTGTATTGAGCGAGGCAAGACTTTTAAATTCCACTTGGCTTAAATTCACATTCAGGTTAGCTCCGTTATCAGCACAACGTTGGGTAGAAAGACGAGGTGATATCAGCTGCGAAGAAGAGAAAATTGGTTTGGGATCGACTGCAGCATTCATAGAGATCAAGGAGATGTCAACTTTTGCCATTCAACTATTCACTCAACCACTGATCGGTGTAATGATATAGGAAAACGCAGTGAAGAAATGGTACAATATAGTTTTTTTTCTATTCATGATCATCAAGGTGTTGAAACATAAGAAACATAAGAATTAGGAACAGGAGTAGGCCATCTAGCCCCTTGAGCATGCTCCACCATTCAATAAGATCATGGTTGATCTGGCCGTGGACTCAGCTCCACTTACCCGCCCGCTCCCCGTAACCCTTAATTCCCTTATTGGTTAAAAATCTATCTATCTGTGATTTGAATACATTCAATGAGCTAGCCTCAACTGCTTCCTTGGGCAGAGAATTCCACAGATTCACCACCCTCTGGGAGAAGAAATTCCTTCTCAACTCGGTTTTAAATTGGCTCCCTCGTATTTTGAGGCTTTGCCCCCTAGTTCTAGTCTCCCCGACCAGTGGAAACAACCTCTCCGCCTCTATCTTGTCTATCCCTTTCATTATTTTAAATGTTTCTATAAGATCACCCCTCATCCTTCTGAACTCTAACGTGTAAAGACCCAGTCTGCTCAATCTATCATCATAAGGTAACCCCCTCATCTCCGGGATGTCTAAACTTATGAGGGGCCGAGATAGGGTGGATAGGAACGACCTATTTTCCTCAGCAGAGAGGTCAACAACCAGTGGTCATAGATTTAAAGTAATTGGTAGGTTTAGAGGGGATTTGAGGGGAATGTTTTCACCCAGAGGGAGGTGGGCGTCTGGGGCTCACTGCCTGAAAGGATGGTAGAGGCAGAAACCTCATCACATTTAAAAAGCACTTGAAGTGCGTAACCCACAAGGCTACGAACCAAGAGCTGGAAAGTGGGATTAGGCTGGATAGCTCTTTGTCGGCCGGCACGGACACGATGGGCCAAATGGCCTCTTTCCGTGTTGTAAATGTCTATAATTCTAAGGCAATAGACGACGTGACTGGAACCGGAACACTTGTTTTGGGTACTCAGTGGCAGCATCCATAACGCCCAGCTCAGGTATGGAACAGACTGATCAAAGTAATAACTCCAATCTGTCCCAACAATGAGCCCGAACCTCTTCACAGAATAGCAGTTTCTGACGCGCCAGTTTGGTTTGAACTTGCTCTCCCCGGTGCCTCTCTGAATGTGGGCAGCCTTGTGCCATGGGCCAGCATCCACTTTAAACTGGGTTAAGACTGTCCGGAATGAATTTCATGTCGGAATCTTACAGCCGACGGGAACAGTAAACGCAGATTTACGCCCTGGTGCCAGAGACAGAAAGGGAGTTTATTTTTAAATTACCGTGCCACCCAGTCCCTCAAACTAAACAGATTGTCGGCGTAAAATAGCCTCCGCCCTACCACATCTCTTATAATAATTAGTCCGCAAGAAAATGACCAATGAGATTCATTCAATTGTGTATATATTGTAATTCATTCAAACCGCATTCGGGATCAATGGGAATGTGTGCTGAAATGAATTTGTTCACTGAACAGTCAGTATATCTTTCAAATGCAATGGAAGGAGGAAGGGTTGACATCTCTATACCTCTAGTATCTTCACAACCATTGTGGATTTGATTCACTACAAGGCAAGTTTGGCAGTGCTCACTGAGGCATTTAAGTATAAATCTGATGGGCGGTCTAAGTGGACAAGTGTTAGCGTGCGCTCATTCCAATATCACGTTGCGCGAGAATTGTCTCCTTTCACTGAACTCTGTCGTCCGCATTATCAAGCCGCTGCTCCCATAATTCACTCATACAACACAAAGTTCCTTATTTTAATCGGTGTCTAGATCCGGAGGCAGATCAGGACTCGGTGCCAATAGTAACGTGCCTGTTGTGTGCTTATTGTGTGGGTGCCCTGACATTGTCACTGGCCACTGGGTGAGAGTGGGTCGCACATGTAGAGTAGCCGTGCAAACAAACCAATTCTACCCATTAACATCTGCCATAACATGGCTTCATAACCGTCAGTGACGTAGATGCTTACGTAGATCTCGTATAAATGCAATACTGGCGGTTCAGTTCTGACACAGTCTGAAGGTAGGAAAAGATTTCAATAAAAGCTTTAGACGATTTCACAAAAAAAGTATTCTTGAGGACCGCCAGCATCAAAAATGTCTAAAACGAAAGTGGTCGAGAGCGGATTTGGAACGACCATTGGGTCCGATGTCCTATTGGCAATGTGGAGATTGAACTGTTTTACATGTTTTCATTCCCAGATTCTTCCCTTCACACTTAAAAGCAAAATGTTACTAAATGACTTATTATAATAGTTTTAATATACTGTGAGAAAAATGTGCCATCAGCGATGTACAAAGAATGGAACAATTTTTCATCAGTAATCTGGGGAAATAAAACGCTAAAACATTGAACCTTGTAGGAATTTGATGCCGATTCTCATAAGATATCGGTTGCTTAAATCTCATATTTGCGATTGACTGCATGGTTGGATTACTCACATCGAGCAAAAGCAGAAAGTCATTTAATTCAATTTGCTTTTAAGGTACTAAAAGCAGTATGAGCCCGTGATTTTTAATATTCAGTTGGAGAAACTATAAAAAAATAAAATCAGTCCAAAAATGAGTTTAGACCTGAAGTTACAGAATTAGTAAATAACACAATCTCCTAATCCACCATTCGGTTAAAAGGCAATCCGAGTTTGGCCAGAAGATGGATGGGCGATGAATTCAAATAAAACTTGGCGCGTGGTTAACTTCAAAATGTGCCGTTTTCTTTCCCCAACAGTTGGTCATTTTAATGAAAGCTGCTCGAACTGAACTCTAAGTAATGCTTTTCGACTGTGTTTGTACTGGGAGCTGATAACTCACACTTCGAGTGTCCGGACACTAGCACTCACTGTTCGGGAAACTGGCACTCACTGTTTCCGACACTGGCACTCACTGTTTGGGACACTGGCACTCACTTTTTCCGACACTGGCACTCACTGTTTGGGACACTGGCGCTCAATATTTCCGACACTGGCACTCACTGTTTCCGACACTGTCACTCACTGTTTCCAACAATGGCATTCACTGTTTGGGACACTGGCACTCACTGTTGGGGACACTGGCACTCACTGTTGGGACACCGATACTCACTGTTTGGGACACTGGCATTCAATGTTTCCGACACTAACACTCATTGTTTCTAACACTGGCACTCACTGTTTGGTACACTGGCACTCACTGTTGGGGGCACTGGCACTCACTGTTTCCGACACTATCACTCACTGTTTGGGACACTGGCACTCACTGTTTGGGACACTGGCACTCACTGTTTCCGACACTGACACTCACTGTTTCCAACACTGGCACTCACTGTTTAGGACACTGGCACTCACTGTTGGGGACACTGGCACTCACTGTTTGGGACACTGGCACTCACAGTTTGGGACATTGACACTCACTGTTTTGGACACTGGCACTCACTGTTTGGGACACTGGCACTCACAGTTTGGGACATTGACACTCACTGTTTTGGACACTGGCACTCACTCTTTGGGACACTGGCACTCACTGTTTCTAGCACTGGCACTCGCTGTTTGGGACACTGGCACTCACTGTTTGGAACACTGGCACTCACTGTTTCCGACACTGGCACTCACTGTTTGGGACACTGGCACTCAGTTTCACACACTGGCATTCACTGTTTCTGACACTGGCTCTCACTGTTTCCGACCCTGGCATTCACTCTTTTCGACATTGGCACTCACTGTTTGGGACACTGGCACTCACTGTTTGGGACACTGGCACTCACTGTTTGGGACACTGGCACTCACTGTTTTGGACACTGGCACTCACTGTTTGGGACACTGGCACTCACTATTTGGGAGACTGGCACTCAGTTTCCGACACTGGCATTCGCTGTTCCCAACACTGGCACTCACTGTTTCCGGCACTGGCACTCACTGTTTCTGATACTGGCACTCATTGTTTCCAACACTGGCACTCACTGTTTCCGACACTGGACTCACTGTTTCTGACACTGGCACTCACTGTTTCCGACACTGGCACTCACTGTTTCTGACACTGGCACTCACTGTTTCCGACACTGGCACTCACTATTTCTGACACTGGCATTCACTGTTTGTTTCCCACAATGGCACTCACTGTTTCTGACACTGGATGCACTGTTTCCGAAACTGGCACTCACTGTTTGGGACACTGGCACTCACTGTCTGGGACACTGGCACTCACTGTTTCTGGCACTGACACTCACTGTTTCCAACACTGGACTCACTGTTGGGGCACTGGCACTCACTGTTTCCGACACTGGCACTCACTGTTTCCGACACTGGCACTCACTGTTTCCGACACTGGCACTCTCTGTTTGGGACGCTGGCACTCTCCGTTTGGAACACTGGCTCTCAGTGTTTCTGACATTGGCACTCACTGTTTCCGACACTGCATTCACTGTCATTGAAGGTTGGCATGCAGGTACAGCAGGCGGTTAAGAAAGCAAATGGCATGTTGGCCTTCATAGCGAGGGGATTTGAGTACAAGGGCAGGGAGGTGTTGCTACAATTGTACAGGGCCTTGGTGAAGCCACACCTGGAGTATTGTGTACAGTTTTGGTCTCCTAACCTGAGGAAGGACATTCTTGCTATTGAGGGAGTGCAGCGAAGGTTCACCAGGCTGATTCCCGGGATGGAGGGACTGACCTATCAAGAAAGACTGGATCAACTGGGCATGTATTCACTGGAGTTCAGAAGAATGCGAGAGGACCTCATAGAAACGTTTAAAATTCTGACGGGGTTAGACAGGTTAGATGCAGGAAGAATGTTCCCAATGTTGGGGAAGTCCAGAACCAGGGGACACAGTCTAAGGATAAGGGGGAAGCCATTTAGGACCGAGATGAGGAGGAATTTCTTCACCCAGAGAGTGGTGAACCTGTGGAATTCTCTACCACAGAAAGTTGTTGAGGCCAATTCACTAAATATATTCAAAAAGGAGTTAGATGAAGTCCTTACTACTAGGGGAATCAAGGGGTATGGTGAGAAAGCAGGAATGGGGTACTGAAGTTGCATGTTCAGCCATGAACTCATTGAATGGCGGTGCAGGCTAGAAGGGCCGAATGGCCTACTCCTGCACCTATTTTCTATGTTTCTATGTTCCGATACCGGCACTCACTGTTTCCGACACTGGAGCTCACTGATTCGGACTTAAGCGTCGTTCATTTTTAACGACTATTTGATTTTTTTAAAATGTTGATTTATACTTAAAATCTTGATCAAAGAATGTTTAATTAGAGAAAAACACAAGTTAATGTCTATAGAATCCTTCTTTTATAAGCACACGGCGTGTACATTGATAAACTGCACCAGTCCTCACACATTACCGCATTTCGGCCAGACTGGTCAATGTGTAATTCCAGACTATCGGGAAACAAATCTTAATGAAGTTTAATACACTGCAGCTTTGACAGATCCTTGTGTGCCGCGACACATTTAGTAATTCGGGTTTGCAATAAACCCGGCGATTGACTTCAGTAACTCGGCAGCTGTGATGTGATGGGCTCAATTTATGATGTGTATTGAGGATAGGATAGGAGTGGGTATGCAATCGTGGATTCTGGTATAAAATGAATGTCGGCATTAAACAGACACCGTGGGCCGGTCTGTTTATGTCTAGTTTTCTCTGTCTATCTCGTTTCACTTTCCTGTTTATAATCTCTCCCTCGGTCTCATTTTCTTTTGCCCCCTTACCCATCTCTACTTTACTTCCATCTCTGTCTCTCTCGCTGTAACCAGTCCATCATTATTGTTGCGGTCAACAAAGGCATCTCTATGATGTCTCGTCCCTTCTCTCGCTTCTGGGCGCAACAACCCCGTTACCAAACTCGCAGGACATTCATCGACTTTACCGATCTGACCGGCTTGATGCAATCGCCCACTGTTCCCCAGTGTTCGATAGAGATAACTTTTTTTGAATTGATTTTGTAATATTTGTTAAAATTCAAAGCAGATCTGTCCTCGCTAAGTCTGTTGATTTAATCGATCGCGTATTTGCCTATTCCCCAATGCACTATTAATAGTTGAGCTAGAGTAGTTTAAACTCTGACTTTACTGTAGTGAAATTAAACCGCCCTAGAAACGGGGATATTTAACCGCTCCGGGTATCCGGGCGATCGAGGCCGTCTGAGAGTGTCCCGTTTTCGTCTTTATTGCTCGATTTTATTGAACATCACGGCGCGTTTTTGCAAGGTGCAGCCTTCTCCCCTCGCTATTGCATTCAGCTTGTTTCAGTCAGTGAAAGGGGAGAACTTCTTATACATTCCCACTCCCCTCCGGCGCCGTTAGAAGCAGCACCGAGTTACCGTTGGGCTAGAATTAATTCCTGAGCGCATTCATCATTAAACTACTAAGCAATCGAGTTCGATTAATTTGAATACCAATTAATTAAAACCCGCAAGTACCACAACAGGTCACCAGTACAGAGGAGTTAATTCACACAATCGTTCCCGGATCAGGTTTTTGCCAAAGGTTTGCCTTTCTGAAATTAAACCATAAAAAATGAATGATCACTCCCCCCCCCCAGTAAAAAGGAATTATAAATTGGACATTTAACATATTATACATAAAATAACGCCGGAGACACAAATATAAAAATTATTATTTGTTTCTCTTTTTTCTACAATTAATTTTGAAATGTTTTGAGTGAAGGCTCAGGGAGCAGCGCCGTAAATGGCTACCGGCCATTTCACAGCCACTGCACCGTCAGCCCAGTATGGACACCTGAATGAAACCACTTGTTTCAATACAATCCCGCGTGCTGCCTTCTAACGCAAACCCGAACCCCAGTCAAAAGACGGCTCCGTATTTTTTTTAAAAATGTATCATTTGGACAATGTTGCTTTTAGTCCTTATTTGCATTTCGCTGCCGGAATCCGATTACCAACCGACCTGTGTCAAAAACCAAGCGGATAATCTGGATGGCGGGATTCCAGAATAAATTCATCCCAAATCTTCCCCACATACAAAACTCGCAGCATTTGGTGATTTTAGCCCGAGTGTCTTTGGTGATAAAACCGTAATAAAGGTGCGACTCGGCGATTAGTGAAGAATGCATGGGGTGCGAGCTCTACCTTCGAGTGGGTTACGCGTTTGTCTTCCTTACCCAGAACTAAACGCTGAAGATGCTGGAATTAGTCAATATCTGAAAGGAGAAGTTACCGGTTGCGGTGAGCCCCTCGTCTCAACCTTACCCTTTCCTGTATTTATATTTCAGGACTTGACTGGCTTGGTATGTATTTTCCCGTATTAAAATCACCAACACTTTTTTTCTTTCAGTTCTAGATTAGCAGCACAGCAACAAGAGGCAGCTGGGAGAAGGGCAGTTTCTGACGAACGCGATGATTGGTGAAAGCACAGACAAAAATAAAATAGGCAAAGTAGACACAAGGCCGGGTTTCTATCAACACAATTTGTTCCATTTCGGGAAATACACGTCTCACAGGGGCAACCCGGGCAACCCCCCCCCCCCCCCTCCCCACACCATACCTCTCCTCCCCCAAGAAATCTAAATTTAAAAACAGAAGGCATGTGAAGGTTGAAAAGTGTACAGCGAACAGACAGTGGGAGCGGGCCAGAACGTACAGCAATGCTCCTTAACATGATGTAAAAATGCAATGATTACTGCATCGTTGTATAGTCTACTCCTCTGCCATGCTGGGGTGCTTATCGCTTGTTATTCATTGGATACATGCTGTTCTACTAAACTTTGAGCTCGGGCAGTCCCGATTGTCCCATTAATACCCATTGATCAACCCCTTTAACATGTCTCCACACAGGTGTCGAGATTTTCCGTAAGGTCCCAAATTCGCCAGTATAACGGTTTGTTTGGCTCATATTTTAGGTATTTCACTCCTTTACTTTTATGTTTTCGCGGCGTTTTAAGTCGCCGGATTCCCCGAGGAAGCGGCGCTCTCAGATTGCGTTGTTCTTTGGTTTCTATTCCCTGCAGCTTTTCACCTTCCCTTTTTGGTTAAAGGAGGGAACCAGGATAGATCCTTGTAAAACGGCCAGTTACTTTTCATGGTACAGTAAAAGGATGTTCGCCATCTCCTCACCTGAACACAAATCAACCAGGTTAGAACTGAACCGACATCATCTCGATTAATGTGGTGTCATTTTAGAAATCATACTGTGAGATCACTAGTTCTTATCGAGTGTGTTCGGGGCTGTCTTGTGGTGGGCCGCCAGGAGAGAACTGAGGCACTAGTCACTAAGTTGTTGTGAAATTGTAGACCCTGACAGAGAGTCCCTGCAGAAACTATTAGCAGTCCTGTACTTCAACTGCTTTGTATCACAGTTGTGTTTTAAACCTCGCAGCTACAGATGAATTTGAAAAAAAATTGCATTTTGAAAAGAAAATCTAGACTGTGCTTCGGGCAACGATACAGAGGGAACATTCAGTAACAACCGATACAGTGGCTGTCCATTCAGGGCACGGCATTTCCCGAGCCCACAATTTCATTCTGGACGTGTTCATTCAATACGTAAGCACTCCTCTCTCTCTCCCAGAAAGCTACCAAAGATCTTTTCAAAGTTGCTTAATTCGGAGAAGTAGCGGATTGCTAAGAAAATGTAAAATAAAGTTTCAATGTTAGAAAATTGTGACAATATTTTTTTCGTTGCTTTACGTTGGCCGGAGTTCTCTGAGCCCTGGATCGCTCTGTCCTGTACTCAAAGGTCACGGCGACTTTTCAAATAACATTCAGTAAGAGTTTATATTTCGACGAACGAAATCTCTCAAGTTCAGTTAAAAAAAACATACATTTCCATGGTTCTCTTCCTGATACTAAACATGTCTTGCTCCTGCCTAACACCTTTTCCTGTACTGCTCCCATTCACTGCCCAGTTGCTGCGGTTGCCTGATGGAACAAAGGAAACCCACTCCCCTCAAAGAAAGCAGAGACTCTGCTCAAACACGGCCTGGAAACCCTCAGCAAGACGCTGAGGAAAGTGCCGGTCCCGTACAACTACTAACCCACTACATGCCGTCTGATACCCACAGGCCGCGGGCTGCAGGCCGATATATGGCAATTGCTCTTCAGGACCAGTAATATAGTATCTGGTATATGCAACATTTTGTATCTTACATAGAAAAAGGTTACAATATGTGTGTAAGATTGGATATTGGAAGCGCATATTTTCCCCACTCATTTATAACCTGCTGGGTGTTTGCAGAAAATACCAATTTCTGTCACGTGTTTAGGTTGTTGACCATTTTGGATATTAAGGGAATCAAGGGACGCGGGGATAGTGCAGGAAAATGATGAAGTTGAAGATCAGCCATGATCTTATTGAATGGCGGAGAAGACTCGAAGGGCTGAATGGCTGAATGCTCCAATTTCTTATATTACTTTACATATATATATATATATATATATAATATCCATACGTGTTCTGCATTTCCAGCGAGCTGGGGAGCGGGGCTGGCAGGAAAAGAGCGGACTCTGGCGGGGAATTGTGGATTATAAAAGTCTCTAAAGTGTTATTTCCCTCCACCCAGAAGGTTCTGTTTCTGTCCTGAACCGAGTGTTTGATCTGCACGGCACAGGCATCCCAACACGCGAAACTCCATAACCTGACTGTTCCCTGTACACACGCTGACTGACCCTTTCAGCATTTTCTGCTTTTAATACAAAATTGCGAATTTATTAAATCTCAATTCACTTCCTGATCGTTGAGCTCCCAGCTATGTCGTCCATAAACACTAAACGCCTTTTCATCGCCATGTGAAGCAGAGCCGAGCCGCCACAATGGATTGTACTGAAACCCAAAGTGCAGAATGAAAACTTAGAGACAATTCAACGAAAATAAACACAGTCTCTTAAAGTACAAACCAGGAGGGGATTGTAGAGGAAATATATTTTAATTTGCCTGAATTATATGGGATTGTTTCCTTCTGAAAATAAATACTTTACAATCTGCTAATAGCAACATCTGGATACAGACTTCGAGTTATTGAAATACGAGCTATTTTAATCTGGAATAGCTTCTGTTACCTGCTCTGTTTCACAGCATGTTCGACAACTGTGGGCTAACATTACCCGTGACACCACCATATCATTCATACTTGTAATGAAACAGAGCAGAGGGAGCACACCCACAGAGCGGCTTTGACTCGCATTCAGCCACTTTTTGATCACCGACAGGTTTACCCAGCAGTGTAGTGAATCCCAGCCACGTTCTGTCTCAGATTGAACATCCTTTGGAGTACAACAGTTTGATTACTTTATCGTCAAAAGGCATAAGCTGCCATTTCGGACAGCACAGCAGACTCGGGGTTCCAAAGCACACACTAAAATAAGGCGTGAGCTGTAAGATAACGGGTGTGTTAAAATACGTTCTGTTTCTGGCCTGTATTTTCTCACTGTGTTCGATCTGCACGGCACAGGCATCCCAACGCGCGAAACTCCATAACCTGACTGTTCCCTTTGCACACGCTGATTGACCTCCTTTGTATCGCAGCATTTTTTGTTTTTAATACAAAATTGCGAATTTATTAAATCTCATTAATGGGAATTCTACTTCCGCCTGTTGAAAGGACATGATGAACTAATTGAATCTGTAGTTGAGCTACGGGACCATCTCGCCCACTTATACACAGCCCACTGATACAGGCACTGCTGGTAATCCGTGCACATTGTTGCTAGGCCTCAGTTGCGTATCTTGTCCAGTCAGTAATCGAGATACTTGCTATTTGTGATTCAAGACGTAATTTGTGCTCGGTCCTGAATAGTCCATAAAACATGATTCACGGTATTAATACTTTAGTAACACAGGCTATGAGAACAGGCGTCTAGAATAAAATATTTCATTAGACTGTCACATGGAACATTTCACGTGTATAATTTTAATCTGTCGGGTTTTCAAAATATAGCGAGAACCCTGCTGTTTGTACTTAAAACCTGCCTGTCTCCCGCCACTGGTTAACTGGGGAAGTACTAGCTGCAGTTTATTCTTACACATTGTTAAAGTTGTCGGAGTTAACGATTTTAGTCTGACTATAAACATTGGCACGCTGTTAAATATACAATCAGCAAGCCACGCTAACAAACTCTGACATACACAGCTCCCTTCTAGTTACCGATTGTAACTAACTTGCACATTAAAATGTCAACATTCAGCTATTCAGCGATTAGAAGTATGTTTCTCGATTGTTTCCCCCTGTATTAACCTGACCCTGTTGTAAAATCTAGCACTAAGTTTTTGGGAGATGCGAGTTGAGGAAGATTGAGTGAGCCAATCAGCTGGAACCGCCGCCAGTGCCCAGAACAAGTGAAAAGTTCCTGAAAGATTATTTTAGCAAAAAAAAACAGTAACAATCTCTCTCGCTGCATCTGCCTCTCGTGTGGCTCCAACATTCTTTGATCTAACAGTCTCCCACATTTCCCAATCCATAGCCCAGTTCGGGTTCCTACCTTCTCCGTGCCTGCGAGCCGGGATCAGGCTGAAGGCGGGGTTGTCCATCGGAGCCGGGCTCCAGGCTGTGGCTGCCTCCGAGCTCATGTACTGCGGATAGTGGCTGGGGAAGGAGCCGCTCAGGGTCCAGCTGATGCTCACCTGGTCCCGCACGGCGGCGGCGGCGGCCGAGGAGATGGAGAGCGGACTGCTGAAGGCGGTCTCCCGGGGAGAGAGGCTGCTGGAGGCGGGCGGGCTGCTGGAGAAGGAGGAGGAGGCGGGGTGCCGGCTACACGAGGGCTCGCTGCCTCCGGGCGGCGGTGCCCAGGATGGGTGCGGGGTCACCGGGCCGCTGTGCGGAGAAGGGCCGCTCTGCAGGTAAGAGAAGCCTGGGGTCACCCTGGAGCTCGGCACATAGACGGCCGAGCTGGCCGAGTGCAGAAAAGCCCCGACCGGATCTGGGTGCGCCGTGTACGGCGGAGGGTTGGCCAAGCCCTGGTACATCACCGGGGCAGTGGAGAGGCAGTCCCGGGCAGCAGCCCCCGCAGGAAGAGAGAATGGATAGTGGCAACTTCACACCCTGGGGGAGGGAGGGGGTACAAAAAACCCAAAAGTCTCCTTTTAGTATAAAGTCCTTTCGATTCCAACTGGTGCCAAATCGTCGTAGGTCTGAATCCGTCCAAAGCAAGGAGAGCAGATCGGTGTCAGTGACATCTGCCAGGGAGCAGAGGGAGGGGGGGGAGAGAGAGAGAAATACAAACTTTCCAACTGGGAGAAGGTGCGAGTGAGGGAGGGAGGGAGAGACAGAGTTCATAAAGTGGTCAAAGATCGAAGTAAAAAGGGAAAGGAAATGGAAATCAAATGGTGGGCGAGCTGGCTGGAACCTCCCATCGCTCGACGTCTCCCAGTAACTGCATCTCGCTGCCAATCTGGCGCTTAACCCTTTCCGCGGGGGCGGCAGCGGACACAGCCCGAGGACAAACAATAACTTCGCGCTGTTTAATGTCTGTTTTTTAAACATAGTTCAGTCGGAGTTTCCCCGCCACTGACAATCCGCAGTTATAGACACGGCCACTGCCCCTCGCGTGTGTTTGGCTGGGCAAACAATGTTTCCCATCTGAAAGCTTCGCTTAAAGTTTCAAGCGCTGTTTGCAGTGACTGGTTTAAGACGGATTGGCCCAGGAATACATTACTAATAATAACGAAAGCGCAAGCCGTGCTTAAACTACATTTGCGATTGAAGGAAATGAGTGCAGTCTAAAGCACTCGGTAGATACAGAATAATAACGAAAATGCTTCTAATTGGCTGCTGTTTGCTGGATATTTTAGCTGCCAGCATGCTTTGCCCAGTTGGACTGTCTCAAGCTCACACACCGCGTCCTCTGTATAACCTGTCGCACCTCTTTTATTTATAGTCAATGTAGCGACAACCGGATTAAGGGAATAATGGTACGAAACCTTTTAAACTTCAGAAAATCGGCTAGAGCAAAAACAAATGGCCCAACAGAAACCTTGTTAATATTTCGTTGTAAATTCCCGATGAGAGAATATTCTTGGTAAGGGCGCTCGGTTCTGCGGATAATTATTCACTTGGCAGGGAGCGAGAGCAGTGAATCAAAGAATATTTGTGGAGAATGGTTGGCTTGGCCAGCTCACGACACAATATGTCCTGCATAAATGGATCTGTTTGAGTTGGGAACATGGCGGCTTGTTCAGTCTATAAGAACTCCACCTCATCTAAATATTAAAGACGCATTCAGCACAGTCTGTTTTTGTGCCCGTCAGTGCGGATGTTGACAATATTGAGCCATTAATAAAGGTGTATCTCAGCTGATATAACACACTGTGATTTAAAAAAACTTACATACGTCAGATCATGACTTTACTTAACCTTGAAAATGTTTACTTGCTGTGTTCTCCTTCGATAAAGATTTTCAGCGAATAAAATCAGTGCTTAAAAAAATTCACTTATATATTACAGGAGTATATCGCTTTCCATATGTCTAAAGTGAACGGTATCTTGCAACACGATTCATCAGGAGAGATACAAATCAGCAGTTTATAAACTAGTGACCACTGTTCATCTGGTGTGGATTTAAGGCTTTCTATAAGCTAAAAAAAAAAATCAAACTTTTCCCTTTCGCAATTTCGGATAAAAACAAAGATTGAGAATGTACAGTCGATGGAAAATCCCTGAATGGTGTAGAGAAACGAGAACCCTAGCCGAACAAAGTGTCCCGGAGGCAGATACACAGGCTAACAGCATGTTATTTTTTATAAGAGGCTACGAGTTATGATCAATTTGTACGATGCCATGCGAGGGCAGAGTATGGGGCGTCTCGTTATCGAAAGGATCTGAAAAGCTTAGAGGATATATAGCATAACTTGATCAGAATAATTCCAGGAATGGGAAACTATAGTTGTGGAAGAGAGACATGAGAACTGCGACTATTGCGACAGGAGAAGGGAGGGCTAAGAGGAGATTTAAGGAAGTTAAAAAAAAATTCTGAAGAGATTCGAAAGGTTGAAAATGAAAGAATATTTCCTCTGGTTGGAGGCTCAATGATGAAGGGTCATCAATTTAATTGTCATTAAGAGATTGAGAAAAGAAGTTAGGAAGACATTATTTATATAGAGACCTAAGAAAGTACGAAATAATTTGCAAATGAGTGCTTGAAGGGAAGATCGGGTAAACATTTGAAACAGGGCTATTAAGTGAGAGTAATTTGGGATTGTTCCAGCTAACAGCTAGCACAGACACAATGGGCTGAACGGCATCCTGTGCTGCAAACCGCTTCAGTTCTGAGGTTCTTATTTCAAGCTGTGTACCTCTACTAAAAAAGACTGAATGGCACACTGAGTGGCCATCCTGTGCTGATTCTTACAGATCGGTCCAAAATGAACTTTGACCTATTGTGATATAAACATAAGAACATAAGAAATAGGAACAGGAGTAGGCCATACGGCCCCTCGAGCCTCCTCCACCACTCAGTAAGATCATGGCTGATCTGATCATGAACTCAGCTCCACTTCCCCGCCTGCTCCCCATAACCCCTTATCATTTAAGAAACTGTCTATTTCTGTCTTAAATTTATTCAATGTCCCAGCTTCCATAGCTTTCTGAGGCAGCGAATTACACAGATTTACAACTCTCTGAGAGAAGAAATTTCTCCTCATCTCTGTTTTAAATGGGCGGCCCCTTATTCTAAGATCATGCCCTCTAGTTCTAGTCTCCCCCATCAGTGGAAACATCCTCTCTGCATCCACCTTGTCAAGCCCCCTCATAATCTTATACATTTCGATAAGATCACCTCTCATTCTTCTGAATTCCAATGAGTAGGGGCCCAACCTACTCAACCTTTCCTCATAAGTCAACCCCCTCATCCCCGGAATCAACCTTCTCTGAACTGCCTCCAACACAAATATATCCTATCGTAAATAGGGAAACCAAAACTGCACGCAGTATTCCAGGTGTGGTCTCACCAATACCTTATATAGTTGTAGCAATACTTCCCTGCTTTTATACTCCATCTGCAATTAAGGCCAAGATACCATTGGCCTTTCTGATCACTAGCTGTACCTGCATACTATCCTTTTGCGTTTCATGCACAAGTACCCCCAGGTCCCACTGTACTGCGGCACTTTGCAATCTTTCTCCATTTAAAAAATAACTTACTCTTTGATTTTTTCTGCCAAAGTGCATGACCTCACACTTTCCAACATTATACTCCATCTGCCAAATTTTTGCCCACCCACTTAGCCTGTCTATGTCCTTTTGCAGATTTTTTGTATCCTCCTCACACATTGCTTTTCCTCCCATCTTTGTATTGTCAGCAAACTTGACTACATTGCACTCAGTCCCTTCTTCCAAGTCATAAATATAGATTGTAAATAGTTGGGGTCCCAGCACTGATTCCTGTGGCACCCCACTAGTTACTGGTTGCCAACCAGAGAATGAACCATTTATCCCGACTCTCTGTTTTCTGTTAGTTAGCCAATCCTCTATCCATGCTAATATATTACCCCCAACCCCGAGAACTTTTATCTTGTGCAGTAACCTTTTATGTGGCACCTTGTCAAATGCCTTCTGGAAGTCCAAATACACCACACTCATTGGTTCCCTTTATCCACCCTGTTCATTACATCCTCGAAGAACTCCAGCAAATTTGTCAAACATGACTTCTCCTTCATAAATCCATGTTGACTTTGCCTGACCGAATTTTACTTTTCCAAATGTCCTGCTACTACCTCTTTAATAATGGACTCCAACATTTTCCCAAACACAGATGTTAGGCTAACTGGTCTATAGTTTCCTGCTTTTTGTCTGCCTCCTTTTTTAAATAGGGGCATTACATTTGCAGTTTTCCAATCTGCTGGGACCTCCCCAGAATCCAGGGAATTTTGGTAAATTACAACCAATGCATCCACTATCTCTGCCGCTACTTCTCTTAAGACCCTAGGATGCAAGCCATCAGGTCCAGGGGATTTATCTGCCTTTAGTCCCATTATCTTACTGAGTACCACCTCCTTAACGATTGTGATTGTGTTAACCATAGTTTGGTATGATGACATTCTAACATAACCGGTTATTGACAACTCCAGTATATTAGCATAAAAGTCTAAGCATTTTCTTACTGTAATAAAATTATTTAACCAGTGCATATTATTAAACTATCAACTGATATCATCTTCCTCCTCTATTTTGTTTTACACATGACCGTATTCCTTTAAATTGTGATGCTGCTGAGAACATGAGTAGTCCAGACTATAGATCTCTGCCTGTCTATGTCAAAACATGGGCTCGACCATGATAGACCTCTCTCATATTGTGATGGAATACACATTGTTAGCAGACATAGAACTGACAAGTAAAGCTGTCAGGTTTGTGTATCAGGTAGTCTTGATACTCTGCACCATGACCTCTGGAATATGATGTCTCTACTCTTACAGCGGTTTAAGCAGGCCCAAGTATATAATTCTTGAAGGTGTGCATCTGTGACAATGTTTAATAAAAGGAAAGAGCCAAGTGGTAAAATGTACATGCCTGTACTCATAATAAACACATTTTCTGCCTTTGAGTATATTAATCTCATTCCATTTATACTTTATATTTATCTCACTGAAGCCCTCAGTTTAAGTGCTGAGAAAAACCATGTGTTTACTATGGATTTTAGCACCATTCTCAACCAACAAGAATCCTTCTTTTCATCTCCTAATCTAATCAGTGAAGACTTTTACATATTGAAGGAACAGGAGCACCACCCCTTTTAACCACTGGAAGTTAGTCACAGGGCATACTTTGACCCTCTTAATGTTAAAAGTGTTGGTTTTGGCATCGATTGCAAGAGACACATTAAGTAAGACACCGCTCCCCTTACATGTACGATAAAAAATGTGTCAGGAGATAGGCAAGAAGGCTGCTTTAAATTTGTTTCATTTACTCTCCATTGTCAGGTGAACCTCTTTTCACATTCACCTCATTAATTATAATCATCAGACTCAGCGCCGTTTGAAAAAGTTTGTTAGCACATTTTATCTCACCATTCTAAAAATGTTTGAGTAAAATAAACTTTTTGCCCTTTGTGCCAAACTCGAACAATAAAACTCTAGATGATGGTCAAAAAACTAGACTTGCTACCAGAATGCAATGAAGATTTTCTTTTCATTGGGAGATGTTTAGGTTAAATTTTAAAAGCCCCTAGTTAGTAAACTGTCAGGTAATATTATTCATTGATATAGTGCACAAAAACATGATTAACATGTGATATTCATAATTAATTAGTGTAGTAAAATCAAGTTATCTGCAAATAACCCAGTGGCAGTAGAAGCACCAGTGAAAGAGAATGCTACATCCCATTGAGAAATGGTCTGGTGAGTAACTTTGGATTCTTTTCAGGGGATAAGGACCATTTCTTGGCTGGGAAATTACACTTGGCCTAAGAGGACACAAAAGAGCAGAGAACATAGATGTTGCTGGGAGAAAAGGGGAGGGAGAGAATCAGAATCACAAATAAAAGTTAAAAGAACAGAGATGAATTTACATTGCCTTTTTATGATCCCCGTTTGAACTTCACATCCCGATCAGTGCCTAAAAACACGAATTAACATAAACAACAGCAACAACCACTTCTGTTTATATAATGTCTTTAACTTAGTAAAATGTCCCAAGGCACTTCACAGGATGGTTTTCAAACAAAATTTGACTGTAGAATAAACTGCAGTCAAGATATTGAATCTGGTGATGCCTGTACAGTGCTGTATATCCTGCAAAATACTGCAGACTAGTTGGACTTGGATCTGCTGCACTGTTCTGATTCATGTGCAGATTAAATTAGAGGAGATTTTCATCAACATTTTTCTACAGAACATAAATGCCTCCGTAATGTTCTTATGCCTTCCAATTTCTATTAAGATTTATGAAATGTGCTAATAGGTTTATAGATTTGATTAAGATTCCCTTTTAACCTACCTATATAAATATAACTTTGCTGGCAGGACCATAGAATTGCTTAGAAATACATGGACATTACAACAGGGAAACTGGTCTTTCAGTCCAACAGTCCATGTTGGTGTTTATCCTGCACTCAGGCTGGAGTCCTAATCTTATGAGCCTGCCCTGTCTTCATATCCCTTTATTCCCCTTTCCTTCAACCACCTATCTAACCTGTTCTTAAATACTGACTTTATATAATACAGAGAACTCAATGAAGAATAACATAGAGCACAGAGAATTATACAGAATATGATGACAGAAATGTGGTTTGTGCTGTATGAGAAGATATATTTTCTGTTCTTATACAGAAGCTGGCTGGTCTGTTATGCATTTCCAGCATTTTCTGCTTTTATATTAGTGAAGATAATACTGTGTGGTCAAAGTACAAATAGTTGTTCTTTTCCCATAATTTTTAGTATGATGGGACACAAAATAGTTTTCTCAATTTATTTTAAATAGGCCTTCTAATTTGTTTTCTGAGCTGATATAAAAAATGTGTGTGTGAATCTGTGCTTTTTTGAGCTAAAATTAAAATAAAATATTCCAAATCAGAAAACTTCAGATTTAATCAGAATTTTTTTTTTATAGGGGCAAATACATAAAAAATGTCTTTACAACATATATTGCTAAAATTAGATGATGTACATCATTAACTGTATCTTCAGTGTCTCCTCGCATGTGGAACTTTATTGAAAGTACAACCTATGACAAGGGAGAAAATAAAATGTGGGGATATCACAGACACTGAAATAACCCTGGTTGGTGTGTGCACTGTGTGATAATGCAGCTTTTATAACACGTGGCATAAAATCCCAAATAAGACAAGTGGCAAATGCATTAATATTTTATTCAAAAGCAACTAATACATGGTATAGCGATGGCTCAAGATCCTAATTTAAAATAATACCTTACACTATAAGTCATTCATAGCCAAGAATGAACAAAATATTACTTATGTAGGATCCCTCATATATGTGAGTGGGTTTTATATACATTTTACGGGTAGCTACTCAGATTCTGCCAACACCTGATAGAGATTTACAAATGGCCTACTAAGTAAGAAGGCTAACATTTACTATCAGGATTTGGATGATCTTACAAGCACTGAGAGTGAATTTCAAATGGTTTATGGGTGCCAAGGACTACAAGATTAAATTCAACCATGTACACTTTTTAAATAATTACTTATCTCAATAAAGTCATTATAGAGCTTGTGACAATTAAAAGTAGTGTTGAAATGACATTACTGTGGAAATTACTATGGGCAATGTCAAATGGTTAAGATTTTGTATTAAATGCTTCTGCTATTTTATGAGGCATTAGCTTATATTTTAAATGGTTAAAGTTTCCTTTAAAATAACAGATAGAAGAATTTGATACAAACATGTTAAGTGTTCATATGATAATATTTTCTCAGTATTTACAAGGCTATTGACTGAAGTCTAAGACACTGTTGTCATATTGCTGCTGCGGAATAATATTATCAGAGGAAGAGAGAATAAGAGAATTTTTGTGCAGTTCTAAAACTAAATTAACATGTAATTTAGAGATAAGAATATGTTATAAACAAAATATATCACTGCGTACATTAATCAGTCCCTGAGAACATGCTGACATCACTGCAAAGCTGTAACATAGAAGATTCGTTCTCCTGATAGAAAAATCTGTGTAAATATTTTTCAAATGATGCTTTTCATTAAAATGCTTGAGCACGTGGTGTAACAGTGATAGTTACAACCTTCCTTTGAGTGCACACAGTAGTAAAGGACTCTAATGCATTAACAGATTAGCCCCAGTGTTTGTTCACTATACTGGACTTCAGTTATTACATGAGAATATAAGAAAGCATAGGATAAGAAAAGGCCATTGAGCCCTTCAAACCTGCTGTTTGTGAAAGCACAGGGCTCAATCCCCTGATGGTTCAGTGATTTTATTCAGATTATAACTGAGCAGTAAGCCCAGATCAGGAAGGTTCAATACCAATCTGTGTTGTCAGGGTAGTGGTAGTGGTCCTATGATTGGCCTCAACACTTTTAAGTTGTGTGGAGGAAAAATTGTTCTGGGGTCCCCCTCCCAATAGTTCCTCCAGCCATCCTTGCTTGGCATGGATGAGGAGAGGATCAGGCTTAGCTGTGATCCTTCACTGGTGAAATCTACACGCGAAGAATGGTTACTTGGGCAGAGGGCACCTTGAGCTCAAATAAGAGTATGGCAGCAAGGAGTCGACACCTTTAGAAAAAGAGGGGAGAAAATGGATGAGGAAAAAAAGACATGGGAAATAAGTCTCTCCTTTGCCCACCAGCACACAACAAAGGTGTGTGGTATTTTTGCAGAAACAGTCCAGAATTTAAGCCATGAAATGACTGTGATAATAATATATGAACATGCAATGTACTTGTTTGACATTTCTCTGCTATTTGTTAGCAGAGGTGCAAATCCATTTATTTTAAATTAGTTCATGTCTCCACTAAAATAGCAAACAGGCAAGTTTCAGAAAAAACATTAAGAGGTTGTACATTCACATCTCATGGTAATTTCAAGACCTTAACCAATTTGGAATTTGTATTATGGTGTCTCATAATGCTTTTTTACCCATATTAATAAAATGTCTCACCATAGTAATTGTAGCATATTGACTAAAGTGAAATAACAATACAAAATCATAAAAACATTATAAAAAATATGGAATTATGGGAATTAAACTGTTTAACACTTAAAAAAACCATTACTGAGTGAAGAACAAATGACAAAGATTTGGTAATAGTTTGCAAGTTCTGAGGAGTAGCTGGTTCTCTAATGCTAATTGAGCTGCAAACAGTCATGCTTTCTTCCACAGTAAAACATCCTCCAGCACCTGACATTTTAGCAGAATTAAAGATACAAAGTCCCGCAAAGTGCACGAATGATGGAGCTAGCTTTCCCAAGTATTGGTGCAATCATTGTGTTTATATGATATCCAGATAACCTGCCCAAAAGCAATTTAGTTTTGGAACATTTTTACTTCATCTGGTTTGGCACATCATTGCCTGAATGATGAGCTGCTGGGAGGTGGTTAATGGGTTAGTACAGTATGGTTTACAAACCAATGTCTTGTTAAGTACTTGATCAGTTCTGACAAAGGGTCATCGACCTGAAATATTAACTCTGTTTCGAGCTCCACAGATGCTGCCTGAGCTGCTGAGTATTTCCAGCATTTTCTGTTTTTATTTCTGATTAAGTACTATGTGATCTGCCGTTAATTGTGTCCCACCCTTCTTTTCATGGGATAGTGGCTATGCATTAAAATGTGATTTACAACTCTCATTAGCAATTCAACCAGCAGATCCCTGGATAGTTTTCTGGGGAAAAGCACTGCCTGATATAGCGCTGAGACCAGTGTTAGCTGATTCTAGCAGGGTTTGATATCTGGGAAATGCAATTGGCTTCAAAGTCCTTAGACTAGTAAAGAAAATAAATCCTATTCAGTGATCTCTGATGTCCCCCATAGTTGAATAGTCTGCTAATAGACACCATCCAATCTGACATTGGGTGGTGAGTATTAGCAGAATATTCAGTGATGGGGATATCAGGTAAGGCATCAGAGGGCTGCTAGCATATGTAGAATCATAACTTGGTAAGAACCAGCACCTTCATGAGAGCACCTTGGCACATTAATAAAATGAGATTTTGTTGCTTCAACCTCTCTTTTATTGCTTCAACTATATTTACAATATACTTTACAAAGTCTGAAATATTTTGATAGCATACTGCAAGATTGCTGTACATAGTGATAGTGATTCAGATGTGGATGAAAGAAAGAACGAAAAAACAACTTGCATTTATATAGCTCCTTTCATGACCTCAGGATGTCTCAAAGTGCTTTACAGCCAATGAAGTACTATTGAAGTGTAGTCACTGTTGTAAGGTAGGATACACAGCAGCCAAAAAAGTGCACAGCAAGGTCCCACAAACAGCAATGTGATAATGACCAGATAATCTGTTTTAGCGATGTTGGTTGAGGGATAAATATTGACTAAGAGACTGGGGAAAAGTCCCTTGCTTTTCTTCGGAATAGTGCTGTGGGATCTTTTATGTTCACCTGAGAGGGCAGATGGGGCCTCGGTTTAACATCTCATCTGAAAGACGGCACACCCATCAGTACAGCACTGCCTCAATACTGCATTGATGAGGGCAACATAAGGACTTCACATAGGAGGTTTCCAATATTTAACTTTCAGTACAAGACTTAAAGTGAAAGACTGAAATTGAGGAACCATTTAATCAAGAAAATCATGTTTAAAGGTAAGAATGTGACCATTGTGATGCCATCAATTATCACACACGATTATGAACTTAGGAAATTTGGTTAGCTGGTCAATGAAAATCCCTAGTGACATCCCACACTTTGGAAAAGTTTGTATTCAAAACTATAAATAGAACAAAAAAATGTTGCTAAAGTAAAACAGTAAATGAGATAGACTTAATTGTGGAATATTTAACATAAGGAAAAAAACTTAAATTCTGAACGAAATACAAATCAAGAGAATTAATCCAAGAAATGAGGTATTTCCACATCGCCAATTGCACAAATGAAGTTATAATATTGAGTTGGTAATTACTATTTCACCTTTTTACAGTGTCTGGCTCATGAAGGGGGTCAGACATAGATAACTCTTGTAACGCATGGATGGGCACTGTGTGCTGATGGAGGTGTAGAATCAGTTCCTTCTGTGTCCATCAGCAGTTATCTTGGTCTAACCCTTGCAGATCTATAGAGAAAATGAAACATCAGGAGAATAAGGTTAACTAGCATTCGATAGACTGATTAATGAGCGCTTTCATTAAAGTACAACGGTTTGACCACAGATAAGTATCCAACAAGCACTTCTTAGATGTACAGGGAGAGAGATGTATTTCCACTTCTGTCCAGGTACCTCTTGATAATGGGGCATACTTGTCAGATAACCTTCCAAGCCCAAGAGGTACCTATCAGGTAATTTAACAGGTCTCTCCACTTCACTCTGCTTGACTGTTGCTGGAATCAAGTACTTAGCTAATTGACACAGGCCAAAACAACATTTTCATTCCCAACGAGAAGCGTCCTTGAGAGAAGGAATGATTAAATAATTAGTTTTAAAAGAGAATTCATGAATGACCACTGCAAAAGAATGTCAAAGAAGAGAAGGAAGGAAGGGAGGAAGGGAGTATAAAAGGAATGAAGGAAGAAAGACTTGTATTTATATAGTGCCTTTCACAACCTCAGGATGTCCCAAAGCCCTTTACAGCCGATTATGTATTTTGAAGTGTAGTTACTGTTGTAATGTAGGAATAATGTTGTAATGTAATAATGTTGTAATGGAGGGACAGTCTGTAACACTAGATTATTTTTCTATTTTTATTAATGACTTGCCTGAAGGGTTACTCACTGTAAAACTTGGCTGTTCTTAAACTAGAATTTACATGTGGTATACATATACTTAGCTTTTGTTAATCATGTCGGATGGACTATTGCCTGTACAAATGAGTATTTTACAAAAATCTGCAATATTCTTTTTCATAATCTTTTTGGCAGAATTACAACATGTGTAGCATTCTCTAGTATCCAGGCAATGTGGGAAATATCTTCAGCTGAGCAGTGATCACCTCTCATCATATCTTTTTGGAGGCCTCAAGGATCTTTGTATAGTGTTGCTTTGTATAACTGGTCATAATGTTTGCAGATTATGAGCACCAGCTCCTCCATTTCATCTTTTTGGCAATGTCTATTGTGGTCTTCGTTCCTATGCAGACTAAGCTGAATTGGCTTCTTGAAATAGGGAAACAACAATGTCGAATTGATAGCATTCTGTCTTGTCAAATCATTTTGTGTTTGGGGTATATAAGTATCGGCATAACTTGTTACATAGTTGCCGGTATGACATGCAAAGTACCAGTGCAGCAATCACAGACAGTTTGAGAATCAAGTTTGCTTTTTGCTGTCTCTAAACACACCCACTTCCCCAAAAACACATGTTCCTTAAAAATGCAAAATTATACAATTAAATTCAAGCATGAAAAAAACAGACTTGCTATCTACGTGTATCTTTTTGTCTGTCTGTGTGTTTTTCAGTTTGTCTGTCTGTCTGTCTGTCTGTTATTTTATATTTTTCTATCTCTCTTATCACTGTTTCTTTTGTTTATGTGTCTTTCCTTGCCAGAATTTGGAAGGGGAGAGGTTTTAGAAATATGTTTCCCTATGAGGTTTGCGCTGTCTCTCTCTGGTACAGATTGCTCAGCAAGCAGCCCTCCTCCACAACGAGCTGTGTTTTCATTTGTTTCAATTTCAAAAGATAAAAGTTCGAATCCTATGGTTTAGCAACAACCTCCCTAAGTGTCCTGCCACAGTAGAATTTGTAGATCTTACCCAATTAGCGTAGAGTTTAATCAAAACCATCTCTGACATCAAGGTTTTCTCAGAATTGTATCCTATCGAGAATGTATCTGTTATCTTTGTGTAAAATGATTAAGGTATGTGGAAAAACATTGGCAACCTTGTACACAGCTGGAAGAGTATTTTCTGTGCCAGTAGCAGTTAATAACTCATTCTGACTGTTCTTCATTTTCTTGCTTTTACACAGAAACCTGCTTATTTTGTACAATTTGCAGCCTAATATTTAGATTATGAGTCATACATTTACCTTACTAAACGGTATTAGATCCCATCAGGTATGGCGAACATACTGAAAGCTGTAATTAGTGAACATTCAGAAATGCAGGCCGTGCCAACTCAGGCAACTGAACAATAGTAACATAAGCCTGAAGTTACTGTTGGCGACATTAGTGAGTGTAAGTTTAGCATGTTTGCACGATGTTACTTTATTAGCTATGTTAACACGTGTTCACTTGTTTACTTTAAATGGGTTAAATTAACAGACAGACCAATGCCACAATCACCTATTGGGCATTAGTCTGGTAATAGCGACCGATAGCGAATAATTCCTAGGTTATGATAAAACAAATACATTTCAGACAGGGGAAGACTTTTGGACCATTTAGCTTGTCCATCCAATTCTTCTCTTTCTTTCTTGTGAAATATCATTTATAAAATTCAATAACTGTGAATCCTTTCAAATGATAGGAGCTTGTCTATTTCCTATTTCACACTAGTTAAAGTCTCCTATTAACCGCATGTACTGCAGTTTGTTCCATATATCGATCACATTTATGGAAAATAAATTTTGTTAAATTTCCTTTGGGCTGAATTGCTTATTTACTTTAATTTTCATTATCCTCAATCTCTGCTTTGTGATTTTGGAATTTTCTATGCAGCAAAACAACAACTTCACTCAAAACCCTTCATAATCTTCAAAATTTCTAACTAGTCTTTTCACAAAAGGAAACTTCTAAGGTACACAACCTCTCTTCATGGATCATTTCTTTAAGATCTAGTATTAATTGTATAGTCTCCCACTGAACATTCTTCATTAACATGATATCCCTTTAGAAGCAGGAGGACCAAAAAGGGATATGATATTCCGGAGGTGTTTTA
This sequence comes from Pristiophorus japonicus, assembly GCF_044704955.1. Lineage (NCBI taxonomy): Eukaryota > Metazoa > Chordata > Chondrichthyes > Pristiophoridae > Pristiophorus > Pristiophorus japonicus. The sequence continues at coordinate 33,164,117 of NC_091990.1, read as the reverse complement.
TCAAGACCACATACAATTTTAAAATCACCTCTTTCAATTTATATCTGGGACCCTTTGCTATGCAACCCATGTTTTTTATTACTACCTGGCGATACGTACGCTAATGGTGTTAGTTATCACCCCAGATATTCCAAGATTTCTTTCCTGCTCTGATATCTCCTGTATGTTCCCACTGAGGACGTATTCCATGTTACCTTTTACTTTTGCCAAATCTCTTCACTTTATATTAATCTGCCATTTTTCTGCCCACAAACCTACCATCTCACCATCATTCAGGGGCTGTAATCTTTTCCCAGTGCTCCCATTTTGGTGTTATCTGCAAATATAGACAACGTTGAACCGATTCTGGGCTCTAAGTCATTTATGAAAATGATATACAACAGTGGTCCCAATACCAAGCCTGTAGTGCACAACTAACAACCAACTCCCATCCATTCCCATTTACTGCTACTTGTTAATTTCTTTCAACTAATCATTCCTTAATCTATTTCTATGTATCCTATGTAGGTGAACCTTGTGCAGTAATATTATCTAACGATAAATAAGATCCAGTCTCTTACTCTTATCCATAAGGTTGGAAAGTTCAACACAAAATCTAATATATTCAAAAAATGCAATCTTCCACTCCACACTTCCTGTCGTCATTAATCTATGCTCCTCAGGTGGTCTTTTATACTGACCTGGGCATTGTTTCAAGCAAGTTCCCACAATGTGACTTGGAGGTCTAAAATTAGATGACTCATCCCTAACCTATTGAAGGCAGGAGTTCAATTTGTTATTTTCCAGTCCCCTGTGATCTGCTCACATTGCGGTGATCTCTGGAAAATATCTGCAAGTGGGTCCACAGTTACCTTTCCCAACTCCTCTAAAACCCCGGGGTGAAGATTGTCAGGGCTGGTGCCTTATCCATCAGTGTCTGCAATCTACTTGGCATTTACTCGCTTGTGATTTCAGAATTATCAAGTGTACGCCCCTCTGCAAACATATCCTTATTTCCAGCATTTCTCCTCGCACTTCATCAGTCAACACTTGTGAAACAGCAGTTAAGCAATTCAGCAACTTCACTGTCCTCACATACAAACTCCTTTCTCATTTTTAGTGGCTGATTTTCTTCTTTGTTTGCTTCTAGCCTACTTGAAGAAGGCTTTACTGTTTACTACTATATTTGCTACTATATTTTCTTCATGTGTCTTCTTTGTAGCTTCTTATCAGCTTTTTGTGTGAGATTCTCAGCCTGCCTTTATAGACTTTCTTATCTTGTTCATTACTTGAGCTCTTGAACAACCTGAGCACTTTCTCCTTTTACTTAAGTCTTTTTTGACTCTTCTAGTCAGTTGTGGTGGTTTTATCTTTTTCGGCCCCAACTCATTTTCCTTCTGTACTTAAAATTTTTTTTAGAAGTCCCTCCCTATTTTCTATTACTCTTTCATATTAGCATTTCCTCCTCAATTTTTGTCTTTATGTGTTTCCTCATCTTCAAAGCTAGTTTGCCTAAAATCAAGCTTTTTAAAAGTCTCCCTTCTATTTTATAATCACTGTTTTTACCTTATCTAATAGCAATGTGGTTCTTTGATCCAACATATTCCTTCACTGATGCCCCACTCCTTCCATTAGCTGAAATTAGGTCCAGTATTGCACTCTCTGGTGTTGGTTCTCTCATATGCTGTTTTAGAAACAAATCCTGCATCACTTCAATAACTTTCCACAGAGGTAGCCTCTGAGTCAGAAGGTTATGGGTTCAAGTCCTACTCCAGGGACTTGAGCACAGGAATCTAGGCTAACACTCCAGAGGGGGTGCTGCACTGTCGGAGGTGCTGTTTTTCGGATGGGAGGTTAAACTGAGGCCCCGTCTGCTCTCTCAGGTGGACGTAAAAGATCCCATGGCACTATTTCGAAAAAGAGCAGGGGAGTTATCCCCTTGTCCTGGCCAATATTTATCCCTCAATCAACAGAACAAAAACAGATTATCTGGTCATTATCTCATTGCTGTTTGGGGCAGCTTGCTGTGCGTATATTGGTTGCCGTGTTTCCCACATTACAACAGTGATTACACTCCAATAAAAATACTTCATTGGCTGTAAAGTGCTTTGAGACGTCCGGTGGTCATGAGAGGCACTACATAAATGCAAGTCTTTTTTTCTTTTTATGATCACTATTCTGGACAAAGCACTGCTTTATTACCTCTCAGAGGACTTGACTTAACTTCCTTTGTTTATCTACGGGCTGTAGAATATTTTTTATCACTAACTAATCCCAACTGCTGTCCTTCATTTCTATCCAAATCAGTGCCACTTCCAACAATCTTATTCTCAATTATATTCAGTCGCTTCCTGACAATTCTTCTACTCCACTTCCTGCCCTCCAATTATCCAAAACATATGAAAGCCTGTCTGTTAATATCTCATTCATCATTATTTCTCTATATTTCATTTACTCCTATGATATTGACACTTGCCCTGCTTCTAAAAGTTTACAACTCCTGTATTTTATTGTTCAATTCTTTGTATTCATGTATCCTTCAAATCTTTTTCCGAGACCAATTTTCCTTTCTAATTAATTTTAGACTGTTGTCTTTGGTTTGACGCTCCTTCCATCCTTTCCATAGGTTTCTTATATTTTATTTTATTAATTCACAGGATGTGGGTGTTGCTGGCAAACCATCATTTATTGCCCATCCCTAATTGCTCATAAGAAGATGGTGGTGAGCCATATTCTTGAACCGCTGCAGTCTGTGTGGTGAAGGTACTCCCATAGTGCTGTTAGGGAGAGAGTTCTATGATTTTGACCCAGCGACGATGAAGGAACAGCAATATATGTCCAAGTCAAGATAGTGTGTGACGTGGAGGAGAACTTGGAGGTGTTGGTGTTCCCATGTGCCTGCTGCCCTTGTCCTTCTAGGTGGTAGAGGTCACGGGTTTGGGAGGTGCTGTCGAAGAAGCCGTGGTGAGTTGCTGCAGTGCATCTTGTAGATGGTACACACTGCAGCCACGCTGTGCTCGTGATGGAGGGAGTAAATGTTTAAGGTGGTGGATGGGGTGCCAATAAACCGAGCTGCTTTGCCCTGGATGGTATTGAGCTTCTAGATGTTGTTGGAGCTGCACTCATCCATCCCACTCCTGACTTGTGCCTTGTAGATGGTGGAAAGGTTTTGGGGAGTCAGGAAGTGAGACACTCACTGCAGAATACCCAGCCTCTGACCTGCTCTTGTAGCCACAGTATTTATGTGGCTGGTCCAGTTAAGTTTCTGGTTAATGGTAACCCCCAAGATGTTGATGGTGGGCGATTCGGCGATGGTAATGCTGTTGAATATCAAGGGGAGGTGGTTAGAGTCTCTAATTGGAGATAGTCAATGCCTGGCACTTGTGTGGCACAAATGTTACTTGCCACTTATCAGCCCAAGCCTAAATGTCCTCCAGGTCTTGCTGCATGCGAGCATGGACTGCTTCATTATCTGAGGAGTTGCGAATGGAACTGAACACTGTGCAATCATTAGCGAACATCCCCACTTCTGACCTTATGTTGGAGGGAAGGTCATTGATGAAGCAGCTGAAGATGGTTGGGCCTAGGACACTAACCTGAGGAACTCTTACAGTGACGCCTTTGGGGCTGAGATGATTGACCTCCAACAATCACAACCATCTTCCTTTGTGCTCGGTATGAGTCCAGCCAGTGGGAAGTCTCCCCCCGATACCCATTGACTTTAATATTTCTAGGGCTCCTTGGTCAAATGCTCCCTTGATGTCAATGGCAGTAACTCTTACCTCGCCTCTAGAATTCAGCCCTTTTGTCCAAAGTGAGCATCGATGAGCAGGTTATTGGCGAGTAAGTGCCACTTGATAGCACTGTCAATGGCCCCTTCCAGCATTTTGCTTATGAATGAGAGTCATCATCATCATAAAACCCAGTCTGTTATTCACTTTCAGCCTGTGCCCCACAGCATCTCTCACACCTTCATGCATGCAAACCTTGTTTTAAATTTAATGCACTCAGCAAATGTATTGAACAAAAGCTGAACAAGTAAACAGATCATGGCCCAATAATCCTGCTCTATATTGTAGGCTGATGACACTCTTAAGGTGCCAGGGTACTGCTGGACTGCTCTGCACTTTGCCTGAATGAAAACTAATTGAACATTTGTCCCAGTGTAACTTTTTTGCTGTTATGAAAGGTGTCCATTAATGAGCCTCAGATCATTAATTGTTGTTAACCTGTGGAATTCCCTGCCGCAGAGAGTTGTTGATGCCGGTTCACTGGATATATTCAAGAGGGAGTTATGGCCCTTATGGTTAAGGGGATCAAGGGGTATGGAGAAAAAGCAGGAAAGGGGTACTGAAGGAATGATCAGCCATGATCTTATTGAATGGCGGTGCAGGCTCGAAGGGCCGAATGGCCTACTCCTGCACCTATTTTTCTATGTTTCTACGTTTCTATAGGTAGTCCCTCGAAATTGAGGAAGACTTGCTTCCACTCTGAAAGTGAGTTCCCAGGTGGCTGTACAGTCCAATGCAGAAATTACAGTCACTGTCACAGGTGGTGCATACAGTGGTTGAAGGAAAGGGTAGGTGGGGAGCCTGATTTGCCGCATGCTCCTTCTGCTGTCTGCGCTTGATTTCTGTATGCTCTCGGCGACGAGACTCGAGGTGCTCAGCGCCCTCCCGGATGTTCTTCCTCCACTTAGGGCGGTCTTTGGCCTGGGATTCCCAGGTGCTGGTGGGGATGTTATCAAGGAGGCTTTCAGGGTGTCCTTGAAACGTTTCCTCTGCCCACCTGGGGCTCGCTTGCCATGTCGAAGTTCCAAGTAGAGCACTTGCTTAGGGATTCTCGTGTTGGGCATGCGGACGATGTGGCCCGTCCAACGGAGCTGGTCGAGCGTGATCAGTGCTTCGATGCTGGGAATGTTGGCCTGAGCAAGACCACTGATGTTGGTGCATCTATCCACCCAGTGGATTTGCAGGATCATGTGGCGGCAGCGTTGGTGGTACTTCTTCAGCGCCTTGAGGTGTCTCCTGTATATAGTCTCTGAGCCATATAGGAGGTTGATATCACTGCTGCCCTGTAGACCATAAAGTTGGTGCCAAGCTCCCTGCTGGATTGGAACTAAACTATAGAATCGATGGGAAGCTGTTCAATCTTCGTCACCTCCAGGCTAGATCCAAGGTTGTCCCATCCTCTGTCATCGAACTACAGTACGTGGACGACGTCTGCATCTGTGCACACTCAGAGGCCGAACTCCAAGCCTTCGACAACACCTTCACCGAGGCGTACGAAAGCATGGGCCTTATTCTAAAAATCCATAAGACAAAGGTCCTCCACCAACCTGACCCCACCACACAGCACTGCCCCACCGGTCATCAAAAACCACGGCGCGGCCTTCGACAACGTGAACCATTTTCCATACCTCGGGAGCCTACTATCAGCAAGGGCAGACATTGATGACGAGCTACAACACCGCCTCCAGGTTGCCAGTGCAGCCTTCAGTCACCTGAGGAAGAGTGTTTGAAGACCAGGACCTCAAATATCACACCAAGCTTATGGAATGAGAGTAGGTTGATGGCGAAGTCATTGCTGGATTGGATTTGTCCTGCTTTTTGTGGACAGGACATACCTGGGCAATTTTCCACTTTGTCGGGTAGATGCCAGAGTTGTAGCTGTACTGGAACAGCTTGGCTAGATGTGCGGTTAGGTCTGGAGCATAAGTCTTCAGCGCTGCAGCCAGGATTTTATTGGGCTCATAGTCTTTGCTGTATCCTGCATACTCAGCCTTTTCTTCATATCACATGGAGTGAATCGAATTGGCTTCTGTAATAGTGAGACCTTAGGTGGAGGCAGAGATGGATCATCTACTCGGTGCTTCTGGCTGAAGACGATTGCAAACGCTTCAGCCTTGCCTTCTGCACTCACATGCTGGGCTCATTAAGGATGGGAATGTTCATGGAGCCTCCTCCTCCCATTAGTTGTTTAATTGTCCACCACCATTCACAACTGGATGGATCAGCTCTGCTGAGCTTTGATCTGATCCGTTGGTTGTGGGATCGCTTAGCTCTGTCCACAACATGCTGCTTCCACTGTTTAGCCTGCATGCAGCTTCACCAGGTTGGCACCTCATCTTTAGCTACGCCTGGCTTTGCTCCTGGCATGCTCTTCTACTCTCCTCATTGAACCAGGGTTGGTTCCCTGGCTTGATGGTAATGGTAGAGTGAGGGATATGCCGAGCCATGAGATTGCAGATTGTGGTGGAATACAATTCTGCTGCATTTTTAACAGATGGGAGTTTATATTTTTAGTGCATGAGGGAGGTATGGGTATTGAAGAGATCGCAAAATCTCTGTTTAAAGAATGGACTCAGTCAAGAATATTTCAAGGACTTTATGGAATTTTTCTGAGGGTATTTTTCCCTGTGAGGGGGTCACCCTGTGCAGGTACGTGAAAAGGCTGGTTTGTTAAAACTCCAGAGACCGCATGGCAGTTGGCTGTGACAAAGAACTGTCAGTCATCCAGAATGTACAGGTTCGCCCTAGCAAAAGGAAAGGGGCTTAGATATCTGAGGCATGCATAAACTATTGGAAAACCACTCTAATATGCAAAGGCACTTCTCACCTCCATCTCAGAAGAGAAGCAGAACAATGGAGCCACTAGCCTGGCCAAACCAAGAGGGCCAGTTCTTCCCTACACAAAAGCCGAGAGATGTCCCAGACCCAGGGTCATCAGTCGAATACACATGGGTCTGATGGCCCATCACCGACTGAGCACCGGAGTACTTAGAAGCAAAAGGATTTCAAAGATTGGCGGGAGAGATAAAGGCAGCAGGACTCCTTTAAAGATAGACTCTTTTCCACCATACTCTAGAGTTCTGGAGCATTCTCCAGCGTTCGAGCGTTCTCCCTCTCTCTCTCGTTCCACCAAGACCAACGTGACAAGAAGAAGGACCAGCTGAGCGGTCGAAGCCAACTGGTGAGCATGGTCGCGAGTGTCCCAAGCCGGTAACCAGAGCGCCAGGCGAGCTGTGTGGGGTGTAAAGGGCTCAGCATTTTCTTGAAAGTGAAGCTTTTTCGGGCTATTCTGGGGAGGGAGCTTCATGCGACTGGGTAATTTGCTGGTAGTGGGGAGTTAGACTCCACCATAGCAACAAGGAAATTACTGCATGTCACAGGTCCTCAGTGTTGTACTCTATGTTGTTTTAACCTGGATATAATTCTCCACAGAGACAGTGATCTCGTTTAGTAGTGCATGTTTTAGCCAGTGTATGTTAGACCAAATAAATGAGTGCGATTTTTCACCAAAGCATTTCTGTCCGTGACTTATTCCGTTTACACTCTGAATAATAATCCCAGGTTATAGAATTCTCGTAAGGAGGGGGCGTTGGAACCGTCCATCTAGCCATTGGGCTAGGATCAAAACCGCTTACATTATTTAGCTCTGAGCTAAGACTCATTGCTTAGTAGGAATAAGTGATCAGGTAAAGTCTACAGCTATTTTCAGTGGATTCAAATATAGTGGGGTCCATGCAACAAAATCAGGATAATTCTGATCTTTTATTGACATGCTATAGTTCTAAACCAGTGTGATGCGACACCTGTTGTGATAGATAGCACAAGAAACTACCAGGAAAGCTGTCACAATCAGAGTTGAACATTCCCCAACATGATTGCATATGGATACCTAGGGGCCGAAATTGCCCCTCTCCTTAAGGCCTACCATCGCAAATCGGCGACCACACTGCGGAGTGGAGTGGCTGCCGACTTTTGTGGAATGGCCGCTGATAGCCCAATTGCCCTTCCGAGGTTTCCCAGCGGTGCCCCAATCCCACACTACCACTCCGCTGCTGCCGATCATCACAGTGCGCACCGCCAATTTACCCCCCCGACGGTGAAATTCCATGCTGAAAATCTTTGGCCCACCCGGTGGTGCCAAAACAAGCTTTTCCCCGATGGTCCAGTGAGGCTGTGGTCTTCTGCAACGCGGTGTGGCTCCCCTTAAAGGGGAGGACCTACTGCCGCTGCCGCCATGTTTTTTTCTCGGCCGACTGCCATGTCGGCACGACAATTATACCCCCGGGTTTGGCTGGGCCACCAACAGCCACCCCTCTGTGGTACTAGGCCACTAGCCCGGCCGAAGGTCCCCTGCAGTCAGAATCAGGGGAAGTCATAACGGGGAACAAAGAAATGGCGGACCAATTGAACAAGTACTTTGGTTCGGTATTCACTGAGGAGGACACAAACAACCTTCCGGATATAAAAGGGGCCGGAGGGTCTAGTAAGGATGAGGAACTGAGGGAAATCCTTATTAGTCGGGAAATTGTGTTGGGGAAATTGATGGGATTGAAGGCCGATAAATCCCCAGGGCCTGATGGACTGCATCCCAGAGTACTTAAGGAGGTGGCCTTGGAAATAGTGGATGCATTGACAGTCATTTTCCAACATTCCATTGACTCTGGATCAGTTCCTATGGAGTGGAGGGTAGCCAATGTAACCCCACTTTTTAAAAAAGGAGGGAGAGAGAAAACAGGGAATTATAGACCGGTCAGCCTGACATCGGTAGTGGGTAAAATGATGGAATCAATTATTAAGGATTTCATAGCAGTGCATTTGGAAAGAGGTGATATGATAGGTCCAAGTCAGCATGGATTTGTGAAAGGGAAATCATGCTTGACAAATCTTCTGGAATTTTTTGAGGATGTTTCCAGTAGAGTGGACAAGGGAGAACCAGTTGATGTGGTATATTTGGTCTTTCAGAAGGCTTTCGACAAGGTCCCACACAAGAGATTAATGTGCAAAGTTAAAGCACATGGGATTGGGGGTAGTGTGCTGACCTGGATTGAGAACTGGTTGTCAGACAGGAAGCAAAGAGTAGGAGTAAATGGGGACTTTTCATAATGGCAGGCAGTGACTAGTGGGGTACCGCAAGGTTCTGTGCTGGTGCCCCAGCTGTTTACACTGTACATTAATGATTTAGACGAGGGGATTAAATGTAGTATCTCCAAATTTGCGGATGACACTAAGTTGGGTGGCAGTGTGAGCTGCGAGGAGGATGCTATGAGGCTGCAGAGTGACTTGGATAGGTTAGGTGAGTGGGCAAATGCATGGCAGATGAAGTATAATGTGGATAAATGTGAGGTTATCCACTTTGGTGGTAAAAACAGAGAGACAGACTATTATCTGAATGGTGACAGATTAGGAAAAGGGGAGGTGCAAAGAGACCTGGGTATCATGGTACATCAGTCATTGAAGGTTGGCATGCAGGTACAGCAGGCGGTTAAGAAAGCAAATGGCATGTTGGCCTTCATAGCGAGGGGATTTGAGTACAGGGGCAGGGAGGTGTTGCTACAGTTGTACAGGGCCTTGGTGAGGCCACACCTGGAGTACTGTGTACAGTTTTGGTCTCCTAACCTGAGGAAGGACATTCTTGCTATTGAGGGCGTGCAGCGAAGGTTCACCAGACTGATTCCCGGGATGGCGGGACTGACCTATCAAGAAAGACTGGATCAACTGGGCTTGTATTCACTGGAGTTCAGAAGAATGAGAGGGGACCTCATAGAAACGTTTAAAATTCTGATGGGTTTAGACAGGTTAGATGCAGGAAGAATGTTCACAATGTTGGGGAAGTCCAGAACCAGGGGTCACAGTCTAAGGATAAGGGGTAAGCCATTTAGGACCGACATGAGGAGAAACTTCTTCACCCAGAGAGTGGTGAACCTGTGGAATTCTCTACCACAGAAAGTTGTTGAGGCCAATTCACTAAATATATTCAAAAAGGAGTTAGATGAAGTCCTTACTACTAAGGGGATCAAGGGGTATGGCAAGAAAGCAGGAATGGGGTACTGAAGTTGCATGTTCAGCCATGAACTCATTGAATGGCGGTGCAGGCTAGAAGGGCCGAATGGCCTACTCCTGCACCTATTTTCTATGTTTCTATGTTTCTATGAAACCCTCCCTGGTGGCCCATAGGAGCAAAGTGTTAAAATCGCGAAGGCTCTTCCGTGGTGACACGTCGCCGTGATGATGTCATTGTGGGGGTCACTCCGTAACCACCCCAACTGCCGCCCCTTAGGTGTTGCGATCGCCGCATATCCGCCCCTCTAGTGTAGTCACCGCCCCCATTAACAGCGTCATCTGGATCCAAGTTAAAAGAAAACAAAGAGCGGAATTTCACTCAAGAAGCGACCTCAACCATCGTGGCAGTGAAAACACACAAAACGGGATGGGAGCGCCCCGTTTCGAGCAGGGGGGCAATTTTGGCCCCCTACACTCTACCATCAGCTTCAATACTGAGATTTTAATTCCAGTGACAAGTATCAATAACATTTTTAATTAGGTAAAAAGACCTCAAAATGCATCAGTAAATCAGTAACATGAGTAAGTAAGTCTCCTGGTTACCATTCATCCCTCAACCCGGAACAGATTGATGTTTTTCGTTACTTGGCAGCAAGACCTCTTTGCTGCAGCCTTTCAATATTGACAGTCAAGAGATAATTGTCCACAATGCAGGTATATATGGGATTCTGCCCTCTTGAGCATCCCTGATTATAACTGCTGAACCATCGATGGCCGTGTCTTCAGCTGCCTGGGGGGGCCCTAAGCTCTGAAACTCCCTCCCTAAGCCCCTCCATCTCTCTACCTCTCTTTCCTCCTTTAAGACACTCCTTAAAACCTATCTCTTTGACCAAGCTTTTGTTCATCTGCCGTAATTTCTTCTTATGTGGCTCAGTGTTAAATGTATTTATTTTTGTCTTATAATACTCCTGTGAAGCGTCTTGGGACGTTTTCCTACGTTAAAGGCACTATATAAATACAAGTTGTTGTTGTTGTCATTTCAGGTATTTTGTGTTTCAATACATGGCAAATACTTTGAAAGCCTTGCAATGTATGTCTTAGTAGGGCTAAAACTTTGGTTTTAGACCCGTTTTCTAAATTAGGATAGTACAATTTAAAAGGGAAGAGCACACCTTTAGCAGGAAAAATGGAGAATCGCATTAAGCTCCCGCAGAAGCATCAAGAATAAAATGTGTATGGTGGGTATTCTTTTAGCTTGCGTCAATTAGCAGGGAGATGGTCTGATCGCAGTTTTCCCAGGAGCTCATTGACAAGGAGGATTCTCAGCAACTGCATAAACAAGATGGAAGGGAGAAGCATTAATCAAACATGAGATAAATATTAACTCCTTCAATGCTGACTTCCTGCGATTCTTTAATAATATCAGTCGTTAAAAATGTGGTGAACTCTGCATGTGTTTGAGACATAGGCATTTCTGGTAGATGATCACAGATTATTTTCAGATAAAATGGCAGCATTGGTATCACAATCGTCAATCCTCTGAGGTGAATACCATCATGTATCAATGATGTGGATCACTTGGACTCTGACATCTCCACTGACAGCCTCTTTTGGAATAAAAACTGAGGACTTCCCATGTAAATCCCATATATATACACACAACATATCAAAGAGTTTTAGGACTATGTTACTGTGATGCCAAGAAAGAGAGAGAAGCATTCTAACTATTTTATGAACATTTCTCAGAAATTCAACCTCATTTTTTCATATTTGTATTTATCTAACTGTCAACTGATTTCATTCCTACTGATGCTCATTAATGTAAAAACAATATTGAATAACATTTTACTGGAATAAGTATTGACGACTGAGATGTGGAGCCCACATCTACGGCTCCACGAAAATTGGGTCTAATCAGGGCTTGCGTGCTAAACCTGCAGGTGCCTCTGTTTCAGTACCTCCCGGCAAGTTCAAATAATGGTAATCATCAATTTAGGACCAAAACCGCAGGCTAAAACCAGACTTTCAAACAGGCGTGTCTTATTAGCGTATCATCAATTTAGCGCCTTTCACCAAAATAACTCCACCATGTTCCCAGCTTTAATGCTGTGCAGAACTTGTGATAAATGTTAAAGACTTGGCAGAAGAGGCTTGCATAGAAACTAATACCCTCAGAAAGGTGCTTCTATTTAGTTTTGTTTTATTTATACAGGATATCATAATAAAGGAAGAAAAAAATCTAAAAAAGACTTAGCTGCAGGACTCACTTTCAGCAGTGCCTTCCACATAAAATACCTGGGTTGTACTGTGGTGTCGATGTACAGTGATGAAATGATGCACTGACATGTGATAGCATCTCTGGAAATACTAACAGGTACCAGGGGAATGTTGTCATGGGTTAAACGCTAAACATAGTACCGATGTTTGTTTTGTATTAAGTGTCTGGGAGCAGTTTGCAGCATCAGATGCAATTTTCAGGGTAGCGCAGGATTACTGAGTAATATGGAACCAATTCACATACATTTAGTTAAAGTTAATAGTTGAAGAAAAATAAATATTTTGGCAAAACAAAGAATAAATGGTCATCTATCAAAGCAATCAGTACTTGGGATTACAGTGTTTGCTTAAAGCAGTTAACCTTTTGCCTCATGGGATGGCAGTTTGACTAAGATCTGATACAATCAGACATGGAGTCTGTGTGGTACAGTGAGGTAAGAAGCAGGCAGGGGGTTGAAGTGAACTGCTGCATAAGTCTGATTTGCAGCAATTTCCTTCATCACTTAAAGCAGTGCCTATATTTATTCCAAAGTGATGCCAGAGTGGCGGGTTCATTTAAAAAAATGTAAAATTGATTCGATAAGTATTGACACTATCAATCCAGCTTCTATTAGATTTGGGGCCCTACCAAGAGGCTATTCCACTTGCCACTGCAACCCTGAAAGGACAGAGGCGTCGTTTGAAGTGAAACAAGCCGTATTGTGGGTTATGCTACCTACCATGTCATGCTGTCAAATAAGATGTTATTCTTGGGCTACGAATCAGAAAAAAAGGCTAATTACAATTTAAAAAAAAACAAGCATACAAACCCCTCACGATTCCATGTTGCTACCAAATGTTGCTATTTTTATTTGAATTGGCTGCGAATTGTAGAATCTAGTACCTTAGTTCTACCAGGAACCAGTGCTGAATCTTGCTGGTCGGAATGGCTGCCCCAGTTCCTTTGGGTGCTGTTGCAGTTCCCTGGGATGAGGAATTTGTGCAGGCTGGTTGGTTAAGCTGCTTCAGATGTTCACATGCTGGCCAACATTTATGCCTCAATCAACACTCCTAAAACAGATTACTGGTTACTTATCTCATTTTCTGTTTGTGGGACCTTGCTATGTTAACATTGACTGCTGCTTTCCCTTGCCTCACTGTCATGTTTGTAACTACAATGGAACACCACTGTATTACTGTATACACTCAACTTAGATGCACACCTTGACCACAGGGGATGAACTTGTGGGAGACACTCCCTACCTGATCACACAGGTATATAAAGGGAGGTCCCACGCAGGGTCATCACTTCTGGAGTCTTGTAATAAAGAGTTAAGGTCACAGAGTGGCCTTGTTCCTGGAATGTGCCTCGTGTGGTTTCATGCTGTAGAGTAAGGACTTTACATTGGCGACGAGAAACAGGAATTCACGACCCACGAGAATAGCTACCGATAGCACAGAGGAACGGTACTGTGTTGGGGAAGACTGGGACGATTTTGTCGAGAGGATTCAGCAAAGCTTCATAACTAAAGACTGGCTGGGGGATGCAGCGGCCGACAAGCGACGGGCTCATCTCCTGACCAGCTGCGGGCCAAAGACTTATGCGCTCATGAAGGACTTACTGGCACCCGAAAAGCCGTCGGACAAAACCTTTGAAGAGCTAAGCAAACTAATCGGGGTGCACCTCAAACCGGCGAGCAGTATACACATGTCTCGACACAGATTCTACACCCACTGACATCGTGAAGGACAGAGCATACCAGACTTTGTAGCGGACCTCCAGCGTTTGGCCAGCCTCTGTAAGTTCACAGATGCCTGCAGGGGGGAGATGCTAAGGGACGTCTTCATCGAGGGTATCAGTCATGCGGGAATTTTTCGCAAGTTAATTGAGACCAAGGACTTGACCTTGGAAGCGGCAGCGTTGTTAGCTCAAACTTTCATGGCGGAGGAGGAAGAGACGAAAATGATTTTCGTGCGCAATTCTGCCTCTAACGTGGCGATGGATCAGAGAGTCAATATCATAAATGCTACTCAGAGCCCCGCAGGCAGGCAGGGGCAGTCCGACATTTACCAAGCAGCAATAGATCCCAGAGCAGGATCTCAACAGAGACAATAGCAGGCTGAACGGACGTTCACGCCATCACAGTGGACAATGCGATCCGGGATGAGGCCATTGACACCCACTAATAGGGTACTTAGGAGCAGTCAAAGGGACAGTGGGTACTTAGGAGCAGTCAAAGGGACAGTCAGCGCGGAATTCCTGGCCATAGTCCCTTTGTCCCCAATAATGAAAACTTTAACTCATGCTGGAGGTGTGGGGGAAAACACTCAGCCAGATCTTGCAGATTCCAACATTTTGTCTGCAGAAACTGTAATCTCAGTGGACATTTAGCTCGAATGCGTAGAAAACCTGCAACCAAACTGATATATGAGACAGAGAGACCAGAAGAGGGTTCTGTGAGGCAGGATGACTTTTGGGGCAAATCGATGGACGCCGAGGTTCAGCGGGTCCATGTGGCGAATATTCACAGTTCATACACCAAAACGCCACCAATGATGATGAGGGGTTTGTTGAATGGCATCCCAGTACGCATGGAGCTGGACACTGGGGCCAGCCAGTCACTCATGAGCGTTCAGTAATTCGAGAAGCTATGGCCACTCAAAGCCAGTAGACCCAAATTAGAACGTATTGAGACACAATTCCGGACTTACACCAAGGAAATCATTCCGGTGCTAGGCAGTGCAATGATGGCTGTCACACACAATGGACTAGTGAACTGGCTGCCACTCTGGATTGTCCCGGGCAATAGTCCCGCTCTGTTGGGGAGGATCTGGTTAGCCGAGATGAACTGGAAATGGGGGGTTGTTCACACAATGTCCTTGGTGGAGCGAAGTTCGTGCTCACAAGACCTACAACAATTTGAGTCACTATTTCAACTGGGCATCGGGACTTTCAAAGGCACTAAAGTAAGGATACACATCACCCCGGACGCCAGGCCAGTGCACCACAAAGCCAGAGCGGTGCCATATGTTATGCGGAACAAAATCGAGAGCGAATTGGACCAGCTGTTGCGAGAGGGCATCATCTCTCCTGTTGAATTCAGCGACTGGGCGAGCCCCATTGTTCCTGTTCTAAAAGCGGATGGCTCTGTCAGGATCTGTGGCGACTACAAGGCCACCATCAATCGGGTGTCCCTACAAGACCAATACCCGTTCCCAAGAGCGGAGGATCTTTTCGCCATGCTGGCAGGTGGCAAGCTGTTCACCAAGTTGGACCTCACTTCAGCCTATATGACCCAGGAACTGGCCGACAAATCCAAACTACTGACCACCATCACCATGCACAAGGGACTGTTTGCGTATAACAGGTGCCTGTTTGGCATTCGATCAGCGGCCGCGATTTTTCAACGTAACACGGAAAGCCTGCTTAAATCCATTCCTGGAATGATCGTATTCCAGGACGACATCCTCATCACGGGTCGAGATACCGAAGAACACCTCCACAACCTGGAGGAGGTGCTACGCCGACTGGACCAGGTAGGCCTGCAACTCAAGAAGTCTAAATGTGTGTTTTTGGCTCCTGAGGTTGAGTTTCTGGGCAGGAGGGTTATTGCAGATGGGATTCGGCCCACCGAATCCAAAACAGAGGCGATTCGACGAGCACCCAGGCCTGCAACACATCGGAGCTGCGTTCATTCCTGGGACTGTTGAACTATTTCGGGAACTTTCTGCCGAACTTGAGCACGTTGTTGCAGCTGCTACACGTGCTCCTGCATAAGGGTTGCGATTGGTTTGGGGGGACTGTCAGGAACAGGCTTTTGATCGGGCTCGAAACCTACTTTGTTCAAACAAATTGTTGACCCTGTACGACTCCTGTAAACGTTTAGTTCTGACTTGTGATGCATCATCCTATGGGGTTGGGTGTGTGTTACAGCAGGGTAATGCTGAGGGTCAGCTGCAACCTGTGGCTTATGCCTCCAGGTCGCGCTGTCAAGCAGAACGGGGATATGGCATGGTCGAGAAGGAAGCGCTTGCATGTGCCTATGGTGTAAAAAAATTGCATCAGTACCTCTTTGGTAGGAAGTTTGAATTAGAGACGGACCACAAGCCACTCACATTCCTGTTGTCAGACAGCAAGGCTGTCAATGCCAACGCATCAGCTCGCATATAGCGGTGGGTCCTCATGCTAGCTGCTTATGGCTACTCCATCCGGCACCGGCCCGGCACTGAAAACTGCGTTGACGCACTCAGCAGGCTCCCACTGGCCACCATCGAGGGGCCAGCTAAGCAAAGCGCTGAGATGGTCATGGCTGTCGATGCCTTTGACATTGCAGGCACCCCCACCACAGCCCGCCAGATCAAAATCTGGACAAACAGAGATCCCCTCCTATCCTTGATTAAGAAATGTGTCCTGACTGGGGATTGGGCGCCCACACACGGAGCATGCCCTGAGGAGGTCAGACCGTTCCACAGGCAGATGGATGAGCTCTACATCCAAGCCGGCTGCCTACTATGGGGCAGCCGTTTAGTCATGCCCCAGAAGGGCAGGCAGGCATTCATCAGGGAGCTCCACAGCGAGCACCCAGGTATTGTGATGATTAAGGCCATTGCCCGGTCACACGTTTGGTGGTCTGGAATTGATTCAAACCTGGAACACTGTGTTCGCATGTGCACGACCTGTGCCCAGCTGGGTAATGCCCCCAGGGAGGCCCCGCTCAGCCTGTGGCCCTGGCCCACCAAGCCATGGTCATGCATTCATGTTGACCACGCGGGCCCGTTCATGGGGAAGATGTTCCTCATTCTAGTAGATGCGTAGTCGAAATGGATTGAGTGCATCATCCTGAATTCATGCACGTCATCCACCACCGTGGAAAGCTTACGTGCGATCTTTGCAACCCTAGACTTGCCGGACATCCTGGTTAGTGACAATGGCCCGTGTTTCACGAGCTATGAATTCCGGGAGTTTATGTCGGGTGATGGCATCAACCACGTCAGGACTGTGCCGTTCAAGCCGGCCTCTAATGGCCAGGCGGAACGGGCAGTCCAAATCATTAAGCAAGGTATGCTCAGGATTCAAGGACCCTCCCTACAATACCGTCTATCGCGCCTCCTGCTGGCCTATAGATCCCGCCCGCACTCGCTCATGGGGGTCCCATCCGCAAAGCTACTCATGAAACGGACACTTAAAACTCGATTGTCCCTCATCCACCCAGTCCTGACCGACATAGTTGAGGGCAAGCGCAAGTCACAAAACGAGTACCATGACCGAAATTCAAGGGGGAGATGTATAGAAATAAATGATCCTGTATTCGTCCTCAATCACGCCATGGGGCCCAAATGGTTTGAGGGTACTGTAATTGTCAAAGAGGGGAATAGGATCATTGTGGTAAAACTTAACAATGGCCAGATATGCCGTAAGCATCTGGACCAAGTAAAAAACAGGTTCAGCATGGACACGGAGGAACCTGAAGAAGACCATGAGATGGCGCTCACAACACCGCTAGCGAATCTGCAACAAGAGCAATCGGAAGAATGCACAGTCCCTGAGGTCAGCCCGGACAGGCCAGAATCACCACAGGTGACAGACTCTCACATCAGCGTCCAACAACCAGAGCCCCAACTGCGACACTCCACGAGGGAGCGTAGACCACCTGAAAGACTGAACCTATGATCCCAGTAAGACTTTGGCGCGGGGTGGGGGCGGAAGGTGATGTGTCATGTTTTTAACTACAATGTAAAACCACACTCATCTTAGATGCACACCTTAACCACAGGGGGTGAACTTGTGGGAGACACTCCTTACCTGACCACACAGGTATATAAAGGGAGGTCCCACGCAGGATTATCACTTCTGGATTCCTGTAATAAAGAGTTAAGGTCACAGAGTGGCCTTGTCCCTGGAATGTGCCTCGTGTGGTTTCATGCTGTAGATAAGGACTTTACATCCTCACAACATCGATTATGCTTCAAAAGTATTTCATTGGTTGGGATATTCTGTGACATGAAAGTTGCGATATGAGTACAAGTCATTCTTTTCTGTCTCTAACTGTCCTGCCCACTGTCACACCTACATAGGCTACAACCTCCACAGGAAATAGTTTGTAAAAACTTCTCCATGAAGCAAAAATCAGCAGAAATGTACTCAATGATGATTTGAATATTATGGCTACAGTGTTCAGTAGTGAGGAAGGGAGTGGGAAGAGGGGATGCAGTGTGCAGAACAAGGGAGACACAGCTACAAAATCCACCACATGCCCAAGTTGAACTCCCGGCATGAAATCAGCACTGATCTGACTGTAGTGGTGTTCTATAGTACATTACAGAGAGAGGTGAGCACTGCTAACAGTTCTAGACCTGGTCTAACACAAAAGCAAAATACTACGGATGCAGGAATCTGAAATAAAAACAGAAAATGCTAGAAATACTCAGCAGGTCAGGCAGCATCTAGGGAGAAAGAAACAGTTAAAGTTTTAGGTCGATGACCCTTTGTCAGAACTGGAAAATGTTAGAGATGCAACAGGTTTTTAAGCAAGTGTAGAGGCAGGGAAAGGCGGGAGGGGAGGAAAGAACAAAAGGGAAAGTCTGTGATAAGGTGGAAGGTAGAAGAGATTAAGAGACAAAAGAGATAATGGTGCGAGATGGTAATGGGACAAGTTAAGAAACAAAAGATAAGTCTTGATAGAGTCCAAATGGAGATGGCAGAATCATCAACAGCTGTCATGGGAAAGAGAGAAAAAAACAGAATAAGATAGGATCTGAAATTGTTGAACTCGATGTTGAGTCCAGAAAGCTGTAAAGTACCTAAACAAAAGATGGGGTGCTGTTCCTCGAGCTTACGTTGAACTTCATTGGAACAGTGTAAGACCTGGTCCTGGCCTAGCCTAATCTGACCTCTATGCACTAATATAACAGGGCTGGCACCCGTTTGGATTTGGACTGTATAACCCATGACATCATCATCATAGGCAGTCCCTTGGAATCGAAGAAGACTTGCTTCCACTCCCAAAGTGAGTTCTTTGATGGCTGAACAGTCCGATACAAGAACCACAGACCCTGTCACAGGTGGGACAGACATTCGTCGAGGGAAGGGGTTGGTGGGGCTGATTTGCCGCGCGCTCCTTCCGTTGCCTGCGCTTGGCCTCTTCACGAAGAGCTCAACGCTCCCCGGATGCACTTTCTCCACCTCGGGCGGTCTTCGGCCAGGGTCTCCCAGGTGTCAGTGGTGATGTCGCACTTTACCAGAAAGGCTTTGAGGGTGCCCTTATAACGTTTCCGCTGTCCTCCTTTGGATCATTTACCATGAAGGAGCTCCGCATAAAGCATTTGCTTCGGGAATCTCGTATCTGGCATGCGAACTATGTGGCCTACCCAGCGAAGCTGATCGAGTGTGGTCAGTGCTTCAATACTGGGACTGTTAGCCTGGGCGAGAACCCGTGACACCCGGCCCCTGTCCAGTATTGAATTTGACAAAAGGTGGTAACCCAGTGGTCATGGGGACATGAGAGGGTTCTGTATTCAGAATCAATCTGAATTAACAATTCCAGTGGAAACAAACCTGTAGGCTGGTGAAGATGTACAATTCTACTCAGACATGCACCAAATATGTACAACTGAACCAAGATGCAAAATGCCAGATTATATTAAAGCTGGTATTGCAGATTATACACAGGCGCAACAGCAAATGAAAACTTAATGAAGTTTGTCAAATCATAAATCACCTTTGAAAAAATACATGCCATAGTGTCATTTGTAAAATATTAAAAGTCTTGAATGTGTTGCATACTTCCAGTTGCAAAAGATTATCCAGTAACATTTTGTTGATAACACTCTTATTGACACAAAGCAGCATATCAATTCACTGTGAGCAATGCCATGGGATATCTGTCAGTTATAAAATATAAATTGTATGCAAGTAATTGCACATATATTCCATATAACTTTTTAAATACTTTCACTAAATTCTACGTCTTACCTAAATAAATTGTCATTGTATCTTTGAGTAATTATTATTAGAGAATTCAGTTATACTAAATTCCGTGGTGCCAAAATTGAACTTAGTTGAGCCCATTTTACAGGCGTAATACAGGCACAACGATAACCAATTTAGCAGTGAATGGGCTTGTCTGCATGGGCGTTCGGCCACTGCTAAATTTGACAGGACCCTTTTTTAGGTGGTCCTGCGACTGCCTGAAACAAACGCAGGCCTCATTTAAATATTAAAACTGAGTCCATTTCAGTTACTCCTAAATTTGTTAAGACTGTGATTGCGATGCATGTTCTGTGACTAGTAGTTCGAGGTCTTGAGCTGCCTAACTCTTAAAGGGAATCCTGGAAGGTGCTCATACTGGCCCCAAAGCTAAAAAAAAGTTGATTTTTATGTGGAGTTGGAAGGAGCAGGAGTGCCACCCCTCTGCTGGCTTACCTGTGGGTCTTGGCGTCGACCTAACTTGCTTAGGCCCAAAAAGGCGAGCTGCGGGCGCCAATAAGCTGGCCTAAATAATGAGGATGAGATCCAAGGATGACTTTAGTTTAGTCCTCAGGCCTTCCCATTCTGATGCACGCTGCTGCACACCTCTGCAATTGCGTCCAGTTTGGGGCAGGAACAAATTTAGGCCACCTGTTTCTATCCTGCGTGTTATGGTAATTTTACTTATAAATTCCTTTAAAACTGATCACCAAAATGACTTGGGTTCTCTAGTATTCTATCACTATTTAAGTAAAAGGCTAGAATTTTATATAAGAACATACGAACATAAGAAATAGGAGCAGGAGTAGGCCATTTGGCTCCTCAGGCCTGCTCCGCTATTCAATAAGATCATGGCTGATCTAGTCCTGCCCTTAACTCCACTTCCCTGCCCGCTCCCCCATAATCCTTGATTCCCTTATCATTCAAAAATTTGTCTATCTCCACCTTAAATATATTCAAAGACCCAGCCTCCACAGCTCTCTGGGGGAGAGAATTCCAAAGATTCACAATCCTCTGAGAGAAGAAATTCTTCCTCATTTCTGTTTTAAATGGGTGACCCCTTATTCTGAAACTATGCCCCATAGTTCTAGATTCCCCCACGAGGGGAAACATTCTCTCTGAATCTACCCTGTCAAGACCCCTCAGAATCTTATATTTTTCAATAAGATCACCTCTCATTCTTCTATACTCCAATGAGTATAGGCCCAACTTGCTCAACCTATCTTCATATGGCAACCCTTTCATCTCAGGAATCAACCTAGTGAATCTTCTCTGAACTGTCCTCAATGCAAGTATATCCTTCCTTAAATAAGGAGACCAAAACTGTACGCAGTACTCCAGGCGTGGTCTTACCAACGCCCTGTACAGTTGGAGCAGGTCTTCTCTACTTTTATACTCCACACCCTTGCAATAAAGGCCAACATTCCATTTGCCTTCCTAATTACTTGCTGTACCTGCATGCTAACTTTTTGCATTTCATGTACAAGAACCCCGAGGTCCCTCTGTACTGCAGCATTTTATAATCGCTCCCCATTTAAATAATAATGTGCTTTATTATTTTACCTTTGCCAATTTGATTTGTCCAATCAATATGAGGATTAAAATCGCCCATGATTATTGTTGTATCTTTCCTACAAGCCTCCATTATTTCTTGATTTATACTCTGTGTCACAGTGTGGCAACTGTTTGGGGGCCTGTAGACCACTCCCACCAGTGACTTCTTTCCCTTATTATTTCTTATCTCCACCCAAACTGATTCTACATCTTGATCTTCTGAGCCAATATCATTTCTCACGACTGCACAGATCTCATCCTTATTAACAGAGCTACTCTACCTCTTTTTCCTTTCTGCCTATCCTTATGAAATGTCAAATAGCCCTGAATATTTAGTTCTTAGCCTTGGTCACCTTGCAACCACGTCTCTGTAATGGCAATTAGATCATACCCATTTATTTCCATTTGTGCCGTCAACTCATCTATCTTGTTACAAATGCTTCGTGCATTCAGATATAGAGCTTTTAATTTTGTCTTATGTGTATACGCTCTGTCCCTTCCTGTCACACTATGGTTATCATTACCCCTATCGCTACCCTGTACTTCTGCCTTCTCCTTTTTCTTTGACTTTTAAAATTTCCGCTCACCGGATCCCTCCCCTCCACTATTTAGTTAAAAGTCCTATCCACTGCCCTAGTTATTTGAGTCGCCAGGACACTGGCCCCAGCCTGGTTCAAGTGAAGTCTGTCCCGCCGGAACAGCTCCCTCCTATCCCAGTACTGGTGCCAGTGCCCCATGAATTGAAACCCATTCCTCCCACACCAATCTTTGAGCCACGTGTACATCTCTATGATCCTATTTACCCTATGCAAATTTGCTTGTGGCTCAGGTAGTAATCCAGAGATTATTATCTTTGTGGTTCTGCTTTTTAATTTAGCCCCTAGCTGTTCATACTCCCTCAGCAGAAGCTCTTTCTTTGTCCTACTAATGTCGCTGGTACCTACGTGGACCATGACAACTGGGTCTTTCCCCTCCCACTCCAAGTTCCTCTCCAGCCCAGAGGAGATGTCCTTAACCCTGGCACCAGGCAGGCATTATAGCCTTCAGGACTCACACTCTCAGCTGCAGAGAAGAGTATCTATCCCCCTAACTATACTATCCCCTTCCACTACAGCATTTCTTTTTACTCCCCCCACTTGAATGACCCCCTATACCATGGTGCAGTGGTTAATTTGCTCATCCTCCGTGCAGCCCCTGCTCTCGTCCAAACCTCAATGGTGTCCACCAGCTCCCACATGTTGCAGCAGTAACACATCACCTCCCATGCCATCTCTAATATATTTAATTTGTTAAGTTTTGAAGTTGTGAATGTTTAGTTTTTAATCCTGGCTCTTAATTTAGATGAACGCTCAAGAAAAAGAGAGAAACACTGACCAACAAATCACTTCACTGCTTTCCTGTGACGTCACACATTGATTATTTTTATTTCTTACCCTCCGCGGTCAGTTGATGCTGCAGTGGCCTCTCCCTTTAGTAGTTCCCGCTGGTCGGCTGCTCGGAAATTATGCAGTTAATGCCACCTCTGTAACATCGCCCATCTCCGCCCTTGCCTCAGCTCATCCACTGCTGAAGCCCTCATCCATGCCTTTGTTACCTCTAGACTTGACTATTCCAACGCACTCCTGGCTGGCCTCCCACATTCTATCCTACGTAAGCTAGAGGTGATCCAAAACTCAGCTGCCCGTGTCCCAACTCGCACCACGTCCCGCTCACCCATCACCCCTCTGCTCACTGACCTACATTGGCTTCCGGTTAAGCAACGCATCGATTTCAAAATTCTCATCCTTATTTTCAAATCCTTCCACAGCCTCGCCCCTCCCTATCTCTGTAATCTCCTTCAGCTCCACAATCCCCCCGAGATGTCTGCGCTCCTCTAATTCTGCCCTCTTGAGCATCCCTGATAATAATCGCTCAACCATTGGTGGCCGTACTTTCTGTTGCCTAGGCTCCAAGCTCTGGAACTCTCTGCATAAACTTCTTCACCTCTCCTTCCTCTTCAAGTTAAGCAATGCTCCTTAAAACATACCTCTTTGATCAAGCTTTTGGTCACCTGTGCTAACTTCTACTTATGTGGCTCGGTGTCAAATTATTTTATCTCGTAATATTCCTGTGAAGTGCCTTGGGATGTTTCACTATGTTAAAGGCGCTATATAAATACAAAAAACAAATTATTGTCAAATCAGTAGAGTTCAAATGGCATTTTATCATGTTAAAACTGTACAGTGCTCTGCACCTTGAGGACTGTCCATTCTTCATCACCGAGATATATGTGGAACATTTACTGTCTGAAGGCACTGAAGAGAAAAGCCACAAGGCTGACCATTCATGCCAAGGGACTGAAGAAAGAAACGGAGAAACGGAGGCTCCTCAGTCTGAAATAAGAGAAATGTGGAGTCCGGCCTCATCACGGTCAGCTTGGCTGCTGATCGTAAATACATACGTATCCAGCAGAGGGATCCTGGACTTGGAGGTAATGCTAAAGTGCATTTGTAACATCCTGGCTGAGATGTGGATGATCAACAAATGAGAATGTGTCTGCTGAGGTAGTGGACTGGG
This sequence comes from Pristiophorus japonicus, assembly GCF_044704955.1. NCBI lineage: Eukaryota > Metazoa > Chordata > Chondrichthyes > Pristiophoridae > Pristiophorus > Pristiophorus japonicus. Next base: position 33,140,015 of record NC_091990.1, on the reverse strand, counting down.
CAGGAATAGACAGTGATCTTGTGAAAGGATTGGTTTCTCTTCAATTTCATTCCTTTCAATTTCCACACAAACAGCACCGATGTGCTGCTGTATGTAATTTGTTTATAATGACAGAAATGACAGAAATGTAGGGTGACCATACACTTGTCCTATCTGTGTGTAGGCTGTATGTAGGTGTGTTAAAGGTAACACACTGAACTCAGAGACACATAGCTTTAAAGGAAATGTTATCCTGTGTGGTGCACGTCTGCCATTGGCCGTCGAGGTCCGGATCTTTAAAAAAGGATTTCGACAGGGCTAGTGATCAAAACAGGATATTAGAAAGGATTGCAGGAGTGCACACTAATGAGATCTATGCAAAAGGAAAAGGAAGGAAGTACAATCAAATGGAGGTCAAATGCTAACCGAAAGAAAGGAAGTTAACAGTTTTGCCTGCTGTCAGCTGGGTGTGTGCTTCTTTGGGTGTGAATAGACCTTTGCCCCCTCGACTCGTGCCAACCCATATTCCGCCGGCGTCACTCAGTTACTGGAGCTGGGCGCTGAGCTCCAATCTTTCTTCTCACAGTTTCCTAATCTGCTCTATTGCAGCATGACATTTCCTGAACTGAGAGAGCACATTCGCATAAACAGATAAATCATCCCCTATTATTACATCCGAGGTTTCTGGTGCAAACAACGAGACTTCTGAACGCACCGCAGAGGAAGAGTCTAAAACTTCCTTTATCCTGCAATTTAGAATTCCGTACCAGCAATATTCCAAAAGATTTACAGCCCGGACAGTCCAAGGATAAAAGCAAAAGCCAAACAAAAAGGGGCCCAATGAAAATAGAGGAAAATAGAGCAAATAGAACCAATTGTAGGTATGTGGAAGTTGGTGGGAAGTGAAATGTCAGCAAAAAGGATTGGCAGTAAATCCTTCTGACATGGGCAACTTCATCATCTTAACCCTTAATGTGCCACTCATAGACTTGAATGAGATCCAGTTCCTGTTTAGTAATGCGATGGTTGACAATACTGCTGTAGTGTAGAGAAAGCCGGTTCACTCTGGGGACAGGAGGCAACAAAAGCCGAGAGCTGAGCCCTTTCAGTTTGTTTTAGGAGCCCCATTTCCAGCGTAGAACCTTTATTCAGCTTTGCCCAGTTCTGAAGTTCATGATGAAACACAAATTTGTTTTCTGCTTCCATTGTAACGATTCCGAGAGGCTGGACTGTGGGAAAATGATGTTGTGGCTCCTCCCATCCTTGGGTGAGGGAGGGTTACATAAGGCAAAGCTCAGAAGATTCTGTGCGGGGGCAGGGAGAATAGAGAGGCAGAAGGCAAAGTGCGGTTGTAATTTTCAGAAGGGGCTGAAGGTTCTATTATCTGGGACTTATGTGGGTCTTCACACCATGATGTAGACATTCTTCAAGAATATCTTTGAAATTGAGATTCGGAGCAGAGAAGTGAGTGAATACAAGACTGAAAAACCTGCTGCTCACTCCATTTGAGATAAATTGCAGTACATGTAGAATGATCAATAACGAGGGAGAATAACACAGTAAGTTGAGTTCAGATAATAGTGGAGCACAAAAATGACTTCTGAGCAGCTTGTATATATGTCAACTGAATCCCTCGGTTGCATTGCTGCCTTTAACACCCACCTATGGAGAGCCTTTTAGAAGTTTTTTGGGGTGATTTGTTTTGTTTTGATTGAAGTGGGAAATGGAACATTGCCATTTTAGTGTCTGTGTCAAGCACTTCAGTTCAGATATTGTCCAGCAGCTGCAGGGTAAAGCTTTCACTGTGCTACCTGAACACCGTGTCTCAGCTCCAACTTCAGGACAGCATCTCTTACAGCACCAATATGACATTATCCAATTCCCACATCAGCCTTCCTCTGGCTCCTTTGAGTGAGAATGCCAAATTTAGGGGCAGTATTGTGTTATGGGTGAATGCTCACAAGCTGAGACAGACCAAAGTCATTCTACTTTGGACCATTAGAGCCAACAGGCAGAGATATTCAATCCATCAGTCTAATCCAAATCCCAGAGGTGAAGCTTATTGTCTAACACCTGGAAGTATTACATCGTCAGGCACTGAAGCACTTCCAACAAATCCAGAAATATATCATTCTCTGCGACAGAAACAGATGTGCTTTGAAGATCACATGGTTATAAAGTTGTTAGAAGGATATTTTTCCAACGAGATACTAAGCTATTCATTGAGCCAGAATTTGCGGTGGGGACAGCATACTCGCAGAGTCTGCTGTCATACCACCTTTGAAATGGACCACAATTTCCATGCGCTAAATCCCGAACTTGCGATCTGTCAAGTTATACCTTGACAGATGATGTACACCACTTTGGAAATCCCAATTGCTGGCGCAGAGTTGGACTAATTGCCCAGCAATTACATACGCACATTTTCCAATTGATGCAGACAGGAACAGGGCCTGTTTGCATCAGTGTAAAGGGATTAGATAGAGACAGTTAGTTATTCTATTAGATCCGGAATGTGATGTAATGAATCATAAAACTGTCCGAAACACTTCCAATGATTAATGTACAGATTTTTCAGATCTTTGCTTAGGCTCTGTTGTAGTTATGTCTATATCACCTGCCCATGTTATTTTATATGACATTTCACAGAGCTTGAACAATTTATCAAATCTCTAATTCCTAAAGTAGATTTAAGAATTAATTACCAAATCATTTTTTAGATGGGTCTGTGTCTGAGAGAGAGAGAGAGTGGGTCATTTAGGAACGATTTATTCCCCAAGTCCTTATAATTATTCTGAAAATACATCGGGTGAATTGCAATAAAAAGAAAGTTATCAGTACTGGAGGCAGACACTTTCCCTTCAGTGTGCTGATTGGAGCACTAGGCCCATGTTGCGGCCCTGGGATCCATTATGCTGCCCTTGAGTACGCAGCATCTGAGAGCAAGTTCACGGAGGAGGGTCCCCGTCAGGTGCATCTGTATTCTATTTGGGTGCCTGGGGCATACTCTGAGGAAATGGCGCTGACTGAAAATCTGCCCCAATACCTTTTATATACAGTATGAACTGATAGATACATGGGAGTAACATACAAGGTTGTTACTCAATGGACAATTGGAGTTATGTCGTAAGTTGCATCAGAGAAACGTAAATAGATTGCAATCAGTACCTAAACCCTGAGATGAATTATAATTTTGAAGCATCGCCATCTTCATGAATAAATGTTTGGCAACCCTTTTAAATTTGTATATGAACTTATGGAACAATTATGCGAATCACTTTGACCTGCATCAGTTGTGTGTGACAATCATCATCATAGCCAGTCCCTCGGAATCGAGGAAGACTTGCTTCCACTCCTGAGTTCTTTGGTGGCTGAACAGTCCAATACGAGAGCCACAGACGCTGTCACAGGTGGGACAGATAGTCATTGAGGGAAGGGATGGGAGGGACTGGTTTGCTGCACACTCTTTCCGCTGCCTGCACTTGATTTCTGCATGCTCTCGGCGTTGAGACTCGAGGTGCTCAGCGCCCTCTCGGATGCACTTCCTCCACTTAGGGCGGTCTTGGGCCAGGGACTCCCAGGTGTCAGTGGGGATGTCGCATTTTATCAGGGAGGCTTTGAGGGTGCCCTTGTAGCGTTTCCGCTGCCCACCTTTGGTTCGTTTGCCGTGAAGGAGCTCCGAGTAGAGCACTTGCTTTGGGAATCTCGTGTCTGGCATGCGAATTATGTGGCCTACCTAGTGGAGCTGATCGAGTGTGATCAGTGCTTCAATGCTGGGGATGTTGGCCTGCTCGAGGACGCTACTGTTGGTGCGCCTGTCCTCCCAGGGGATTTGTAGGATCTTGCAGCAACATCGTTGGTGATATTTCTCCAGCAACTTGAGGTGTCTGCTGTACATGGTCCATGTCTCTGAGCCATACAGGAGGGCAGGTATTACTACAGCCCTGTAGACCATGAGTTTGGTGGCAGTTTTGAGGACCTGGTCTTCAAACACTTTTTTCTTCAGGCGGCCGAAAGCTGCACTGGTGCACTGGAGGCGGTGCTGGATCTCGTCGTCGATGCCTGCTCTTGTTGATAAGAGGCTCCCGAGATAGGGGAAGTGGTCGACAGAGTCCAGGGCCACGCCATAGATCTTGATGACTGGGCGGCAGTGCTGTGCGGTGAGGACAGGATGATGGAGGACCTTTGTCTTACGGATGTTTAGCGTAAGGCCTATGCTTTCGTATGCCTCAGTAAATAAGTCGACTATGTCGTGGTGTTTAGCCTCTGTATGTGACAATAAATGCTGCATATCTCCGCTGGTTCTTTTCCCTCTCCAACCAGAATGAAACGGTTTGCTAAATGCTTTTTTATGAAGTCTATCACGTTACACATTTGGTGGCATGTTGAAGGAAGAAGCACATTGAACTCGATCTGCTGAATGGTTTAACAGTGGCGTGAGACAGCACCATGTTGCTCTGATACAAGGTTTCATTTAGTTGTGGTTTTCAGATTTCCATGGTAATTATTACAATGAGGGGCTGATTTTCCAGTTCTGGCATTGCAGCAGCAGAATCTTGCTGGGCGAAACACTTATTCACGAGATGGATACCATTTTAAATTGTGTCGTCACCTCCCAAATCTGTGCCATAATTTATTGCTTTAATCTCTTCGATCAGGTTTCCATCCCTCTCTCAGCCCTGAAATGGCCGATTATCTCTCCTTGTCCTCTTTGACCTTTTTATAGCCTTTGACACAGCTGACCACACCATTCTACTCCAATGCCTTCCCTTCGTTTCGTGGGACTGCCCTTGCTTGGTTCCACTCTTACCTTACCGAGCATCTCCAGCAGTGGCTTGTCTTCCCACTTGCTCACTGTTACCTTTAGTCCCTAAAGAAATTTCTTGCCCTCCCCCTCCCCTTCCTCATCTACATGCTGCTCCTTGGTAACATCCCCTGGAGACACGGGTTCAGCTTCCATGTGTATGCTGGTGATACCCAGCTCTGCATCTCCACCACCTTTCTCGAAACCTTCACTGCCTCTATGCTGTTCGATTGGTCATACGATATCCAGTCTTGGATGAGCAGAAATTTCCTCCAGTTAAACATTGGGAAGGCTGAAGCAATCATATTTGACCCTCGCCACAAACTCTGTACCCTTGCTATGACTTCAGCTCCCTCCCAGCCACTGTTTCAGGTTGAGCCCAGTCAGAGCAACGTGGGGCTGTCTCACAACACTGTCGAACCTTTCAGCAGATCGAGTTCACAACTTCACGTCCTATTCAGCCCTGATTTGAGCTTCTAACCCCATACATATACTCTCCATCATAAAACTGCCTACTTCTATATCCGCAAAATCGTCTGCTTTGCCCTTTATCAGCCCATTTGCTGCTGAATGCTTCATCCATGCCTTTGCCACCTCCAGACTCCATTATTCCAATGCCCTCCTGCTGGGTCTTCCATCCTTCATCTTCCCTAAACTTCTGTTCATTTTAAACTCTGCTGCACATATCCTAAATCACACCAAGTCCACTCGCCCATCACCCCTGTGCTGTCAGACCTACTTTGGCTCCCATTCCCCAACACCTCAAATGTTGAAAATTCTCAGCTTTGTGTTTAATTCCCTTCATGCCTTGTCGCTCACTATTTTGGTAACCTCATCCAGCCCAACAACCCCACAGAACTCTCCATTCCTCTAACTCGAGCCTCTTGTGCATTGCCCTCCCATAACCACCTCCCATTGGCTATGCTTTCAACCACCTAGGCTCCACAATCTGATATTCCGACTCTAAGCCCCCCTGCCACTCCACCTCCCTCTGCTCCTTTAAGAGGCTCCTTAAAATTTATTCCTTAACCAAGCTGTTGGTCTTCTTTGGCTCTGTGCCCATTTTTTTGATTAAAAAATAAAGATAGATTGGCATTTATTTAGCGCCTTTCACAACCTCAGGACATCCCAAAGTGCTTCACAGCCAACTAAGTATTTTTGAAGTGTAATCACTGGTGTAATGTAGGAAACGCAGCAGCCAATTTGCACATAGCAAGCTCCCACAAATTGCAATGATGTAAATAACTAGATAATCTGTTTTTGATGGTGTTGGTTGAGAGATAAATATTGACCAGGACACCGGGTGCTGCTCTTCTTCAAAAAGTGCCATGGGAGCTTTTACGTCCATGTGATAGGACAGATGAGGCCTGGGTTTAACGTCTCATTCAAAAGACGGCACCTCCGCCAGTGCAGCACTCCCTCAATATTGGACTGGATTGTCAGCCTAGATTATGTGCTCAGGTCTCTGGAACGAGGCTTAAGCCCACCATCTTCTGAGTCAGAGGCGAGGCTGCTGCCACTGAGCTAAGCCTAGTAGCTTGGCATTATGCCTCTGTGAAGTGCTTTGGGCCACTTTTCTACATTAAAGGTTCTGTACAAATGGAAATTTTTGTTGTCTTTTCCTTTTCTGTTTCTATCGATGAACTCCAGAAACTTGCCAAAAATCACAATGGTGCCCATAAAACCAAACGCTCACAGCGCCCTTCACTACATAGTTATCCACCATATCTGGCATTGTCTAGCCAGCGGGGTTAACAAGACTGGTAGTTCTGCTGAGCTGGTGGGTGGTGAGGTAAATAAACTCAACTTACAAACCGCACAACCTGATCAAGGTTATGACATAACATTTTAATCAGTGTTTGGCATTTGAAAAATCATTTTGACTAAGATACGGCATAAAACATTACACGCTGTCCAACCTACTTTGAGGGCCATACAAAGGGCATAGCACATGAAGGGTGCTTCAGAAGGGTTCTCGATTGATAAGGGAGCTATAAATAATTTATGCAATATCAAAGGTCCTGATAATCTATATAAAGAAATGCTACAGTGAGGGGTGATTTATTGCAGGTATACATGATCAATACAGCAAAAAGTACTTTTTAATTACACATATAAAACTGTCTAAATATAATCAGAAAATTACAGTGTAAATATTTATTGAAAAGAAAGCCTTTTATTTAATTTTCTATAAGCAAAGAATAATTTCTTGAGCTTGAACTTGGTTTTTAGGGTATTTATTTCGGAACCTTTCCCCCATTTTTCTCTTCTGTACACCTTGGCCATGCACCACCTTCAGAGCAGGAGGATAAGCCAATGGGTGACTTGTCCCCAGGTCTCTGTTAACGCTTCTCTGAACCAACCAGCAGGTTAGGTGACTCTTTCCTTCAATGTTTTTCTCCCTCCTGAGGAGCACCTATTTGGTGCCTCTGATAGTGCTCAGATCAGAAAGTCAGCACAGTGAGAAATCCAACCTGTACCCATTACTTCTTGGCTCCACGTATTGGTGCTTCACTGCAATGTTGTCATTTTGTCTTGGAAAAGGACTGCCTGCTTTCTGATAGACCAGAGTCATGCACTGTTAATGGTGTCCTCACTCCCTGCCTACCACTCCCATTAACACTACGGTTTACAATGGCTTCCTCATTCCCAATCCTAACAACACTCGTGCAATAGAGCAATCATGTAGCATATAGACAGGATGTTCTTTCTGCCTCACTGGCTTTGGGATTGATACATGTTTTACATCAAGGAACATATATAGCAAGTGTTTTTTATGGTTCCTCAATTTGTAAGGGTAATAAAAATTGGGCTGGATTTTCGGCAACCTTGCGCCGGGTTTTTTGACGGTATTTCACTGTTTTGGGCGAAAAACAGTGCGGCAGGAAATTCCCTGAAGTCTTGCGCTGGTGGTTTTGAAATACCGCTGGGGAGCGGGCCGCCGGTGTGCAAAACTGGAAAAAGTGCTTTCGCCCGATATTTGGCTCAGCGGTCACCCGTAGATAGGGCCTAAAAAAACACCGAGGAAAAACCTGCCGGTGCAGCCCTTGGAACCCTGCAAAAAAGGCAAGTTAAAGTTTTTATTTTTAAATTCTTTTTCAGCAATTCGCTAGAAAAGGGTCTTGTGAATGTTTTGTCATTTTTTATGTTTTGTTTTTTTGGATTTTTTTTTGTGTTTGCCCCCTTCCCTATGCCCAACTCGCAGCAATATCGGCCTCGGAGAAAAGTTGCAGAAAATTTACGGTTTGCGCCGCAAATCTTTGTGTAACGGTGATTTTTCCCGCCGGGCACTATTTTTCCCCTTTTATCCCGAATGTTCGACTCAAAATCATAGCAGAGGCATAGCGGTTTTTTTCCACCAAAGAAAACGCTATGACCCAAAACCGAATTTCTAGCCCAATATTATGTTTAACTCAAAATTGCAGTGTTTCAGGGGTGCTATAGTCAGGATTCATTTTTAAATGAACATTGATTTACAGCAAAGAAATACCCCAACTTTTCCCAGTTGACTTTGATAAAGGCCCAGTCCGACTCTGTGTACAGTATGACCTGTGCCATTGTGTGCCGGGCTCCCCTCATCACATTTGGACTGCTTTTTGAAATAGTGCCAGCACAAACCCGCCTGCCATGGTGCATCTGCTGCTATCTGGCACTCGTTTAACCTCCTTTTATCGCAGGAGAGCACTTGTAGAAATGCTGCTTGCTTTTTCGGCTTATATAACCAAACAGAAAATCCCGGACGTTTTAATAATGATGGAATACTTTGAAATTCCTTTGAAATGATTTGCCGTTAATTGCATGTTGTCATACGTTTACCCACATCTAATGGTGATGTAATCATAATTGATATATGTTCAGTACTTACTCTCCAGAAACATCCATGTAACAGCGACAGCCAGACAATTAATCCTCCACGTGAAATCCCTTATCTGCTTCAGCACCAAGGTTTAAAAGTTCAAGTAAGAACGAGTCCTTGACTATAACATCACTATCATTCCAGGTTACAGCTTATAAACTTCATACTTAATATTGGTTTGTATCTGAAAGAGTTAGATCCTGTAATTGAAATTGCAGCTAAGATTTTGGAGGGATTCTGACACAGTAGAAGAAACCATCTGTGTGAATCAACTTTAACATCAAGCAGGGGCGAGCTCACTAATCACAGTCAGCTACCTGCATTCTTCATTGGGCAGGCTGCAGTTATACCGTACGATTGGCCTAAGACCAGCAGAGGGCGAGGGTGAAATTTGACTGGCACTGAAGTTATAATTATATGAACTGCACTCTCCCTGCTTGGAGTGAGAACTGGGGCTGTATAAGAAAGAAAGACTTGGATTTATATAGCGCCTTTCATGACCACCGGATGTCTCAAAGCGCTTTACAGCCAACAAAGTACATTTGAAGTGTAGTCACTGTTGTAATATAGGTTAGATGCATGTGTAAAACCCCACAGCCCTAGTGGGTATTTTTTTCATGTTAGGAGAGCATAGCTGTTAGACTCCACTGTCTCATTAAATTAGAAAGACTGGGCTGAACTTCTAAAATCTACCTTAGACTACCTGATCACTTTTTAGACGCAGCATTACATCAGACCGGAGCTATGTTCCACATGGAGCAAGGCTATTCAGGAGGTTGTCTCACACTGTTCGGTTTTAATGTATTCCAGAGTAAGATTGGGACCTGACTCCACAATTACGCTACCACTTTTGCATCAATTTTGCATCCGAAATCCCTATACATTAACGTGGAAGTGGCTGTGAAGCAGCGGCCTGAGAATATTTACCTTACATGAAAAAGAGCTGGCGGTTGAGGCTGTGGAGATAGCCAGTGCAGCATTTCCTCAGTTTATTTTGGTTGCTGCTTTTGTTCCTGAACCAGATTAAACTCCTGCTGAGATCGACTTTTAAAATGCAACTTGTTCTTATCAGCCCACCATGGTAGTTTAATCACAGGCTGTTCTGCATAGATTCCATGGCACTTGGGACTCAGGTGATTCAAGGCACCCTACAGATGTGTTCGTAAATACTGTGATGCTCTAACCGGATAGCAGCAATCTGCAGTTATTATCGTCACTAGTGAGCAGCATGTCAGTAAATGGGGTGGAACAGGAAAAGGTTTGGGGTGTGATCGTTGGCCAAATGTTGATAGTGTCACCACAAATATATCAGAGTGATTGCTGAGACCAAGAGGACATTGGGTGTGTAAGTAGATCCATAGGGTATAAGTTCAGTGAGAACTGTTGCTGACATTATGAAGTACTGCTAGACCACAATTGACGTACTGTGTTCAGTTTTGATCACGATATTTGCAAAAACACATAGCTGTAGTGGAAAGGCTTCAAAGAAGGATAACAAGAATGGTTCTGTAAACTAGAATGTATAAAGAGAGGCTAAAGGAAATAAAAAGAACTAGGTGGGCAGGAAATATGATTCAGATCTTTAAATCATGTGGAGAAGTTTATGATGTAGAACCAGGAGCCAATATTGTAGCTTAAGGGAACCACAACAAATTAAGAAGTAACTGCTTTACACTTAAACTGGTTGGCCTAGATTTTCCTGGGGATTTTGCGCATCTACGGCGTGGGAACCCTTGAACGGCACAAAAGAAAGAGGAATTTATGGAGTAAGTAGCTCACGCCATTAATGATGCCACTCCACACTTTTGCACTACTCGACCGTTACCCTCGCCAAAACCAGTCAAAAAGTAACTATCATAGCTCCGCCCCTCCCATTGAAATAGCCATCGCCATTTTCCTGCATTTAAGCCAGATTTCACACCAATGCCACACTTAAACTTAAAAATATTGACGCTGTAGGTCTTTTGCACAACAGTCTACCTTAAGGCGGCATCACCAATATTGCCAATGTGGGAAACTCTGGACCAATATTCATTTACACAGTAGAAAGTAAGTTTGAGCAGATTCATTTGAAATTTTCAAAGAGTGAATGAATAGAATCTTGATTTAGGAAGTAGGAGGATACCAACTGGTACCAGGACACAGGGGAGATAAAAATGTCTATATGGGCCATGAGAAAGGATGTAACAGACAACATGGACTGACCTTTTATCATTCCTACTTCCTTATATTTTCTTGTTATGAGTTACTCCACTGGATAAGTATGTAAGCAATGTATTTTTCCTCGGAAAGTGAAAATTCTGATTTATATCGTTAGAAATGCACAATTCTTTTAATGTTGATGTACCATGCCAACTAAGATTTAGCCAGACAATTAAAACAGGCTGCTGCAATTCCACCATGATCCTTACCCCCAATTTAAATGTCCTGCACACTTCTCACTGGCACTTGCTTCAATCCTTGCCATTAATGAGTCATTGTGACCAGTGTGCATAATCACACAGTGCTCAAATCTTTGTACATCAAGTTCCTATTACTGCACAAATTCAGAACTATGTCAGTGACCTCGATATGCCTGAACTCCCTTAGAAATGAGACCAATAGACAAACTGAAGTAATTTTCAAAGGAAATATAAGTTCTAATTATGAACATTGTCATTGCAAAATCGTGGTTTAAAGTTCAAAATGTTTCAAGAATTGTCACATTTTTTTTTGGATTTACAAGTATCAATGTGCAGTGCTCTGCTATTAAATTTTAAATGTTGGTAGAGTGTTAGAAAAATCATTGCTTCTTTCTCAACATTTAAATTATTCAAAGCTATATTTAAAAAGATCCAATAAATCGAAGTTGGTTGATGGGCAAGAAACAAACCGTCAGATTTAAGGATTGCTGCTGAGATTTGCTGAATAGTTGGAAGGCATTCCCCAGGAATCACTGCTGGGTCCACTTTTGTTCTCTATATAGCCTTGATTTGGACTTGACATAGGGAGCACGATATTGAGATTTGCTTATAGCACAAAGGGCGGGGGGGCAGCTTTGGCAAATGGTGAGGAGGACTGTAAATTATTGCAGGAGGACATACAGGATTGGGCAGACAGGTGGCAGATGCAATTTAATATGGAGAAATGTGAAAGAATACAATTTTGGAGAACAAAACAAGGAATGGGAAGGATAGGGAAATACCTTGATATGAGGATACAGCAGGGCAGTGGGATTTGTTTTGGATTGCTCTAACAAAGAGCCAGCACAAACATGATGGGCCAAGTAGCCTCCTTTTGTGCTGTAAACATCTGTGCCTAGGTAGTTCTTAAATGTGGCTTTTCATTGGGCTGGAGTTATACTACACCTGGTGCACTGCCCAAATGATAATAAACTACCCACAAGTAGCATTCTCACACATCTTAGCCTTTTGATTTTCGTCTTAGGGTGACACTGGTAAAGTTGCATTTATTGATTCTCCCCAGTACCCTGAGAAGGTGGTGGTGAGCTTGCTTCTTGAACTTGTTCAGTCCTTGTGTTGGTGGTGCAGCGAAGATGATGTCACTTAGGTTGTTGCACTGATGTGAAAGTAAAGATGATGAGATGCCCTCTTGGCCTATGTTTCCCCTTTGAGCCAGCTTCCAATCTCCTCCCACCCCCAGCCTTCGATCTCCCCCTACCCCCGGCCTCCAACTCTCCCCACCACACCCCACACCCCCATTTCCCTGGTCTCCAATCTCTCCTCCATCTGCCTACATTTCCCACACCTCTGGCCTCCAATCTATTAATTTTGTTTATGTAATTGTTTATATGATTGTGTGCCATCAGTGCAGGAATGCAATATTTCACACTCCGTACATTCTTCAGTGTTCATCATCATCAAAAAGCGCTCACATGGAAGTAGTGACACTCGGAGTAGAATTTTAGACATCACAAAAGAAAAATGATTACAATTGTACCAACTGGTTGCTTTGTTAGTTATTAATAGTGGAAGATTAATTGATTATTTTATTAGAGATGTCACTGCATGTTATCATTTTTAAGACCTACTGTAGTTATCATAATCCTCTTCCTATAGAATAGTTGGGCTGACTATTGTATCAGTTACATGCTGCGAGTGCCAGTTCATGGGGTGCATTGAATTAGAAAATGGGGCGGAGACTCAGAACGCAATGTCTCCACCCTTTTAGTGTATTTCCAGCGGGAATGGGGATGGCAAGATTCCAGAATAATATCTAGTGACATAAAAGTCACATCATTACACCCCCTGTGTCTTTTTCTGGCCTTTACATTGCTGGAACACCAAATCTCACCACATATAATGGGCACCCAGGGTTGCTGGGGGGGGGGTTTGTTGCTGGTGAAAGCTCATTTAAAGAGCCTAGGAAAAAGATTCAGTTAACAGTTTTAAATGCAGGGACGGGTAGAATGGCCTGTTTCTGTGCCATATATCTGATGTAATCCTATGTAATGTAATTTGTGGTAATAGTTCTGCTGCTTCTTTTTTCCTACAGCTCCACTAGTACCACCAATAGGAACACCATTACGTGAACTTCTTGGAAGAGGAAAAGAATGACCAGCAGAGGAATGCCAAGTAGGTCAGAAGGAATTCTGGTCTCACCCACTGGTACTCCCACACCCACATCTACAGATAGCGGTGCACAACATTCACTTTGGCAGAGGATTAGTACATGCTGTGCTCAAGACGGGTTGCAATAGCAGCTCTGAAGCTCTTTTCTTCTTAGGCAGTCCCTCGTATTGAGGATGACTTGTTTCCACACCAAAAAGGGATGAGTTCACAAATATTTCGAGGCAGATCTAATATTCCAGGTCTCGAACTACATATTAAAGGGTGGAAGATGCCTGTGCGTGGATTTTTTTAAACATGTGGTGGCCTTTGCACACCAGCCACCACACTGGCTTGACAGAGCTAGGTCTTGGTCCAGTAGCAAGGATTAACTAAGACAACTGGAGACCAGCTCTGCTGCACAGACCTAGTGCGCACACATATCGCAGTGTGGGCTGGTCCATGCTGCCCCTAGGCCCACACCCCTTCTGAGCTCTGAAGCTACACCATGCCTAACCATTTGTTGGATGGTTCTTTGTATAATAACATAAAAACATAAGAATTAGGAGCAGGATTAGGCCATTCGGCCACTCGAGCCTGCTCCGTCATTCAATAAGATCATGGCTGATCTTCTACCCCAACACTTTCCTGCACTGCCGCCATATCCCTGAATATCCAAAAATCTATCGATCCCTGTCTTGAATATACTCAAAGACTGAGCCTCCACCATCCTCTGAGTGAAAAAGTTTCTCCTCTTCTCAGTCCTAAATGGCTGACCCCTTATTCTGAGACTGTGACCCCTGGTTCTAGACTCTCCAGCCAGGGGAAACATCCTCCCTGCATCTACCATGTCAAGTCCTGTAAGAATTTTGTATGTTTCAATGAGATCACCTCTCATTCTTCTAAACTCTAGAGAATATAGGCCTAGTCTACTCAATCTCTCCTCAAAGGATAATCCCTCCCATCCCATGACTCAGTCTGGTGAACCTTTGTTGGCAAGTATATCCTTCCTTAGGTAAGGAGACCAAAACTACATAATACTCCAGGTGCAGTCTCACCAGGGCCCTATATAAGTGCAATAAGATGTCTTTACTCTTATACTCAAATCCTCTTGTAATTAAAGCCAACACACCATTTGCTTTCTTAATTGCTTGTTAACTTTCAGTGATTTGTGTACAAGGACACCCAGGTGCCGCTGAACACCAACATTTCCCAATCTCTCACCATGTCACAACTTCAGTGGTACTGCATGAAAGGAGACATTTCAGGTAATTGGCAACTAACATAGCCAGACTGACCACACCAGCCAATATGCCTCTAACCAATCTGCAGGTATTGTCACACATACTTAGCAATCGGGAACTGTATTCCACAGGTTATAGATCAACAGAGAGGCAAATGCAGAGCTCTGCCATCTGCTGCAAGGAGACCAGCAGCTAACATACAGCATAGGGCTGGCACAACAGATGATATTAATAGTCAGCTGCAGTTTCCATCTGCTCACAGTCTCCACTGTGCTTGGCGAACCTGCCTTGTGGGGGCTCCATAACCTGGCAGATTGGTCACATGTCTGACTTCATTATTAGGGCTTGATGCAAGAGTTTAAAGACACCTTCATTGGTACAAAATATACAATAAAAAACATCCTGTACTTCTTAGTGCCTTTATTAAAACCAGAATCATTTTGTACTGAAAACCTTTTGTTGTTTATTCCAGTTAACATGTGAAGTTTTTGTGCTGAGATACCCCTCAAAATTAAACCATCATAAAAACAGTACAGCTTTCCAGCTAGATATGATTCTTTCCTAATACTTTTTATCTGCCATCCAAACAATTAAAACAGCAGTCAGACAAAGTCAGATCATCAACCTAACAAACATGCTGATGAAAAGAGAATCATCCCAACAGCTCCAGCGTAATTCTGTTTCTTTGTCAAGTTGGAACCACTGCAATTATCATTAGAGGAGTAAGGTTAGTGAGACTGCCAGTACCACTCTGATTGGATACATCGCGATTGATTAGTTGAGGGGTGGTATCACTCTAATTGCAGAAGTAATGTTAGTGACAAGTAATAGTCCCTCTCTAATTAGAGCAGTAATGTTGGTTAGTGAGTGGCAGTCCCATTCTAATTCATCATCATAGGCAGTCCCTCGGAATCGAGGAAGACTTGCTTTCACTCTAAACATGAGTCCTTAGGTAGCTGAACAGTCCAATATGAGAACCACAGTCCCTGTCACAGGTGGGGCAGATAGTAGTTGAGGGAAAGAGTGGGTGGGACTGGTTTGCCGCACGTTCTTTCCGCTGCCTGCGCTTGATTTCTGCATGCTCTCGGCGATGAGACTCGAGGTGCTTGGCGCCTTCCTGGATGCATTTCCTCCACTTAGGGCAGTCTTTGGCAGGATCTCCCAGGTGTCGGTGGGGATGTTGCATTTTATCAGGGAGGCTTTGAGGGTGTCCTTGTAACGTTTGCTGTGACGTAGTTCCGGGTAGAGCGCTTGCTTTGGGAGTCTCCTTCCAGGCATACTGCAATGCTGACCAACAAATGGCAAACAGAACCACTCTTGTCTCAAGCATGTTATTCAACATCACCTCTAATTCAGCAGCCATCAATCAGGCTGATCCGTCATGTGCCTACTGATCTCTGACTATACCTTAGTTTTCATTTAACTTTATTTATGATTGTCAGTTCTTAGCCCTCTGCCTCTTCAACCTTTCCAAAGACTGCAAGAGGTTCTAAGTTGACAAGACAGAGTGGGACTCAGGCTGAAACGCTCCAAGTGTGTTTTCCTGGTGCCAGAGATCGAATTTTGGGGGAAAAAGATGGCGGCAGATGGTATCAGACCCACGGACTCAAAGACAGAATGCACCCAGACCACAGAATGTGACGGAGCTGCGTTCGTTCCTGGGACTCCTCAACTATTTTGGTAACTTTCTACCTGCGTTAAGCACTTTGCTGGAACCGTTGCACATGTTGCTACATAAGGGTGATGACTGGTTTTCGGGTAAATCTCAAGAGACAGCCTTTGAGAAGGCCAGAAACCTACTTTGTTCTAATAAGTTATTTGTACTGTATGACCTGTGTAAACAATTAGTGCTAGCTTGTGATGCGTCTTTGTACAGGGTCGGCTGTGTGTTACAGCAAACCAATGTATCGGGCAAACTTCAACCAGTTGCATACGCGTCTAGAAGTCTGTCTAAGGCTGAAAAAGCCTACAGTATGGTCGAGAAAGAGGTATTAGCATGAGTATATGGGGTTAAGAAAATGCACCAATACCCATTTGGACTTCGGTTTGAGCTTGAAACCGACCACAAACCGCTCATTTCGCTGTTTTCAGAAAGCAAAGGTATAAACACCAATGCTTCGTCCCGCATCCAAAGATGGGCACTAACATTGTCCGCCTATGACTATGTTATCCGCCACAGACTAGGCACGGAGAACTGTGCTGATGCCTTCAGTTGGCTACCATTGCCCACTACCGGGGTGGAAATGGCACAGCCCGCAGACTTGCTTCTGGTCATGGATGCTTTTGAGAGCAAGGGGTCACCCATCACTGCTTGCCAAATCAGGATCTGGACCAGCCAGGATCCTGTGCTATCACTTGTAGAAAGTTGCGTCCTCAATGGGAGCTGGTCAGCCGTTCCCGGAAAATGCAAGATGAAATTAAGCCATTTCACCAGCGCAAAGATGAAATGTCCATCTATTCGGATTGTCTCTTATGGGGCAATTGCGTGGTTTTGCCAAAAAAAGGCAGGGGAACGTTTATACGCGACCTACACAATACCCACCCAGGCATAGTCATGATGAAGGCCAGGTTGCATGTTTGGTGGCCCGGCATTGACTCGGACTTAGAGTACACCAGTGCAACACGTGCGCACAATTGAGCAATGCACCAAGCGAGGCTCTATTGAGTCTGTGGTCATGGCCCTCCAAACCGTGGTCCAGGATCCACATAGATTTTGCTGGTCCTTTTCTCGGAAAGATGTTTTTAGTTGTAGTGGACGTTTACTCTAAATGGATTGAATGCGTAATCATGTCATCCAGCACATCCACTGCCACCATTGAAAGCTTCCGGGCTATGTATGCCACCCATGGCTTGCCCGACGTCCTTGTCAGTGACAATGGACCGTGTTTCACCAGCTCGGAATTCAACGAGTTTCTAACCCACAATGGCATTAAGCATGTATGGTCTGCCCCGTTTAAGCCCGCATCCAACGGTCAAGCGGAACGAGTGTTCCAAATTATCAAGCAGGCCTTGCGGACCCGCTTATCTCGGGTTCTGTTCAGCTACCGGATGCGACCCCACTCGCTCACTGGGGTTCCCCCTGCAGAATTGTTAATGAAGAGAGCACTCAAAACCAGGCTCTCCCTAGTCCACCCGGATGTAAATGATCATGTGGCAACCCGGCGTCACCGGCAAAACATGTGCCACGATCGCGCGGCTGTATCGCGTGACATTGATGTTAACGACCCTGTGTTTGTCCTTAATTACGGTCATGATCCTAAATGGGTCACTGGCACTGTCTTGACCAAGGAAGGGAATAGAGAGTGTTTATGGTCAAACTATTGAATGGGCAAACGTGCAGAAAGCATTTGGATCAGACCAAACTGCAATTCACCGACAACCAGGAACAATCTGAAGAGGACATCACCATCATCGATCCACCAACACACATCCAACCAGAAATCGACCTCGCTGTCAATCAAGAGGATGAATCCACCATTCCCAACAGTCCTGTCAGACCAGCCGCGCCGCAGTGCAGCAATGGTCCACCAACTCACCCATGCCAGAGTTTGATCTCAGACGATCAACCAGGAAGCATAGGGCTCCGGATAGTCTCAACTTGTAAATAATTTGTATCAAAGACTTTGGGGGAAAGTGATGTTATGTATGTAAACATTGTAACTGTGTAAGACTTGCCACCAGAGGGCGCAACTGTTGGAGGCCCAAGGGTCACCTGCACACCTCGTGCAAGGGAGTATAAAAGGTTGTCTGCCATGCTGCTTAGGCACTCTGGAATTGTATTAAAGAGACTAAGATGACATCAGTTTTAGCTCACAGTACTCAGTCTTGTGGAGTTATTCATACTTAACAGTGCTGACTGTATAGGGCTCTCTTAGCTGGGTCTTTGAGTACCCCGGCATTGATTTTTTTGCGGCACTGCTTCTGCTGCCCTCGCCGCTTTGGGGCTGTGTTGAGTCAATGGTGGATTGGATTAGATGGTGGTCCGTGCAGCAGGCATCAGCTGCTGTCATGGTGCGGGTGATGCGCACATCCTTGCGATCCCTGGCTCTGATGATGACATAGTCGAGAAGGTGCCGGTGTTTGGAGCGAGAGTGTTGCCACAATGCCTTGTACTTGTCCCTCTGGCGAAACAGGGTATTGGTGATGACAAGGTCATGTTCGAGACATTTTGTCAGGAGTAGGGTACCGTTGGAGTTGGTTTTCCCTACCCCCTCTCTGCCAATCACGCTTCCCCAGAGGGCTGCGTCCTTTTTGACCCTGGCGTTGAAGTCTCCGAGGAGGATCAGTTTGTTGTCCACAGGGACGCGGAACATGGATTTTTCGAGGTTGGAGTAAAAACCCTCTTTGGCCTCATCAGTTGCATCGAGTGTTGGGGCATATGCACTGATGACTGTGGCGCATTGATTCCGGGATAGGGTGAGTCGGAGAATCATGAGACATTTGTTAATTCTGCAGGGGGAGTCTTTGAGGCGGTCGACCAGCTCATTTTTGATTGCAAAACTGACTCCATGGAGGCAGAGTTCTTCCTCTGGTTTCCCTTTCCAGAAGAAGGTGTAACCTCCATCTTGTTCCTTGAGCTGGCCTTACCCTGCCTGCCGGGTCTCGCTTAGAGTGGCGATGTCGATATTAAAGTGTCTAAGTTCCTGGGCAAAAATGGTAGTGTGGCATTGCAGCTTGTCGCTGTTGGAGTTGTCCATGAGGGTCCTGACGTTCCAGGTCCCGAACTTCATGTTAACGGAGTGGAAGATGCCTGCGCGTGAGTTCTTTTAACGTGGGGTGGTCATTGCACACTGGCTACCACAGGGGCTTAGCTGAGCATGGTCTTGGTCCAGTGGCAAGGGGGTCCAAGACTACTGGAGACCAGGCTCTGCTGTATGGGCCTAGTTGCCTACGGTGAGATGTTGGCCGCAAGCTCGGCGCTGAGTAGCGCCCTTGATGGTAGCTGGTCCGAGGCTTGGTTGGGGTCGAGCATTGGTAAGGTCAGTGGTCCACTGGAGTTCAGAGTGGAAGGTCAGGGTGGTCACAGAGTGTTGGTCTGATCGCACGGCACCACTCGCTCCCTGCTGGTCCAGGTCGGTGGCTTCCCAATATGTAGAGTATGCAGCTTGGGCCCTTCCTTCTAATTCAGGGACGAGCATCTCGTATGCGGCAGTGTGACGCGTCCCAGTGCATAGCGCTGCTGAGCCATGCATCCCCCTCCCGCTCCAGGAATGAAGCGGAGCACTTTAGCGTGCCACTTCCTTTCGGGGGCGGTAACCCCAATTTATCGGGAGGGGCGAGACTTCTGCACCTGGTCACTAACGGGGCGGTACCCAATTACTAGACCTAACAGTCAACTCATTGACTTTATCAAAAATAATGCAATTATCTGCAAGTGATTTCAAGGCAAATCTTCTGAAGGGGTTCAGAAGACATCATAACCTATAACAATGAATGTCAAGTGATCAAAGCACTCATATGACACATAATATTAGATGGTTGCCTTGAAATCATTCTAGTATATCAATTTTTTTTTTACTGTTCATTTGATTGATGGAAACAGATTCAATAGTAACTTTCAAAAGGGAATTGGATATATACTTGAAAAGGTCAAATTTGCAAGGCTTTGGAGAGGGACTAATCGGACAGCTCTTTCAAAGAGCCGGCACAGGCACGATGGGCTGAACGGCCTCCTCCTGTGCTGTAAGGCTCTATGATTCTATGACTGGGATTTGGGATTGATCAGTTTGGGCCATTGTGCCACCAGTTACTGTGAGTTCAGACATCCATTGTCAGTGTTCTCCGTGTCACTGGGTAATGATGTGCTTGTCACGCATTAAGTGGAACTTACCACAAAATGGTTGACACTCAATTACCAGGGAATTCTATATCTGATATAAAATATAACCAATGAATTAGTACAGGTACGGATGGCTTCTTTATCATCAGTTTAGTCAGGAATAAATTTACATTTAATTCCAGAAGCTCCAACTGAGTTAATATGTAAATAATACATATCTAGATTTGAAATTCAGCAACCAGAAAGGAACAGTGTCTTTGTTATAATAAAATACAACATTCAAAACAGCATTTTAGTTCATTTGAACAGTTAAAGATGCAAAGTGAGCAGTGTAATGCACGATTAGAAAGGAGATAATGGACTACAATTTGATGGAAAATTAACGGCGAGTTGAAATGCAGCAATTTGTGGTGAGGAAGCGATACACCATGAGTTGTGAATGACCACAAATTGCTGAATGGTTTACTCCACCATTAACCCCGCGAAAACTGAAGCTTGTCCTCAACTTTCCCGTGTCAAGAAATTGCTGCAGTCGCGCTCTACATACAGATTAAGCACGCCGCAGAAAGTAAAGGCTGGTATTTCATGATGTAAGGACCCTTTTAATGACAAGCTTTATGTTCCTGCAATGTCACTCAACCTCTTTGGCCCAGAAAGGGAACAATTTAAATCTTGGAGCCTCACTCCAGCACATAGTAAATTGTTACATTTTAAATTGATCTTTTCTGTTCCGTCTCTTTTTTCTGTCTCTCTTAATCCATCTTTCTTCCCCTATCTTTATTGCTCTTTCTGTATCTACGTTGACTCAAATTCACCATATTTACTTCTCTGTCATTCACCCTGTTTCTTTCTCTATCCTTTAATATCATTGCTCAAGGAGATAGACTGTTGATCCCATTGCTCACCAGATCCCAGATGCCCTTACGCCCTTGCTCCGCCGTTATCAATTCATACTTCAGCTATTTGTGGTGGGACAATTAATTAGAGCTGAAGAGAGAGGAAAAAAAATCCAACTCACGGCGCTCACTGCGAGATGCTCCGCTCCAGCAAATTCGGGCCAATAAAGGCTATTGTGCAGACACTCACTCGATCTCTACAACTCTGAAAAATATGTATTTCTTAAATTTGAAAGTTTCATACTGTAGTTCAACAGATTGGATTTTGTCTGCAGCATTACGTTGAATGTAACCAGCACATCTCCAGAAATGGCTTCACCTGTCCTCTTGCACTGTTACCTCTAGAGCCTCCCAAAAATCTTTGGACCCCTGTTCTTCCTCATCAACATGTTGCCCCTGGGCGACATTATCCACAAGCATGGGGTCAGCTTCATGACCCCCAGCTCTACCTCTCCACCACTTACCTCAACCTCACAACTGACTCTGTGCTGCTGGGCTGGTTGTCTGACTTCTATTCTTGGATGAGTCTCAGCTTCCTGCAGCACAAGGTGAGGAAGACCAAAGTCATCGGGGTAGAAATTGCCCTCTGCCTGAAACGGGCGCACCTACCATTTTTGAAGTGTTCTGGCCGCTGCGATGGATGCAGCAGCCTCTCCGGCCAAATTCAGCTTCTCTGGGTTTTTTTTCCAGCGGGGCGGAGGTGGATCATCATGGGGGCGGAAGTGGGAGCGGAACGGTGTGTCCGTCACTAGCAGGGCAGAAGTGGGGGCGGGACGGAGTACCCGAAGCTGTCAGTTATCAGTGCCGTGCCGATGTAGCACATTGGCTGCGTTCATTTTAGTTCGGTCCACTGGGCCACCAGGGAGGCTTTTGGCCAGGCCAGTGGCCTGGCACCCTGGAGGGGATATGAGGCTGCCTGTTGGCGGCCTGGCCGAACCCGGGGTCATAATTGTCAGATCCACCTGGCAGCTGGTTGAAAAAAATAACATGGCGGCCGTGGCAGTGCGCCCTCCCCTTTAAGCGTGGCCGTGCCGCCATTTCACACACCGTGCACTGACACAACAAGCTGTCGGGGGCACTCGCCGGAGGTGGAGCCGCTCCTGCGGGGCAATTTCGGGTAAAGGGAAATTTTGCGACGGCAATTTCGCGAGGGGGGCCCCCGCTAGACAGTAAGGGGTCGGCGCGGCGGGAAAATGGGCGGAGCTGTCCCAGACACCACTCTGCTCCTGAGAAAGGGCGATTTCTAAAATGGCGGCCCCTGCGTGGAGAGTCAGCGGCCATTCCGCACCGTCCTGTGGCGCTGCTTTCCGGCGGTTAGTGGCCTTATCGAAAGGGGCAATTTCGGCCCCGTCATCTTTAGCCTCCAGGAAAACCCCCCTCTCTTGCCACCTATCCCATTCCTGTCCTAGCCACCACCTTCGGCTCACCCAGACATTCAGTCAGTTTTGGATGCCAGATCCCTTCAATCATCAAGATTTACCGCTGCAGTACTTCCTGCCTCTGTACCACCTCAGTGCTTTTGCTGTTGAAACTTTCATACATGCCTTTGTCATAATCTGGACTAGTTTACACCAATCATCTCCTTACAGGGCTACCATCGTTCACACTCCATCAACTCCAACTTGTCTACAACTGCCACAGGTCTCCTGCCATAGGTCCTGCTGACCTAGAAACCTTGTCTTCGCTGAGCTATATTGGCTACCCATCTTTAAATTCCTCCATGGACTTGTTCCATCCTAGCTTTGCAATGTCCTTCAGCCCTATGTCTCCTGCCAAATACTCTATTCCTCTGTTTCCTGCCTTTTACCTTCCCTTTGACCCACAACTGGCAGTGGAACCTTCAGCCTCCAGTCTCACTCTCTAAACTTCTCACCGAAACCTCTCCACCTGCCTCACCTTCATTGAAAACTTCTAAAAATCATCCCTTTTGACCAGGTTTTTGATCACCTCTCCTAGTCTTGCCCTACATGACTTGGTGTTAATTTTTCTTTTCTGCTACATAAATGTAAATTGTTGTTGTAAGGAAAGACTTGAACAACCAAAGGCAGATGGACTAAGTGCATTGTGGTCCGGCTGTGGCAAAATTAGAAACCCATTTATAAAGATCCCAATTATAAAGAACTGATTTATAAAGAACAGGTTTCCCAACACAGAGTGCACAGGGAAATATGATGTCCGTTGTTTCTTTGATATTTCTTGCCATTTGAAATGCCCTTAGTTTTTTGAAAATGAGCAAACTAACTTTCCCGGGCCCGAACTTGGTCAAAGCCAAGGCCCACCAAAGTGATGCCCGAAGGACCGCTGAGGGCCGCTGAGAGACCGGACGGTACTTTGCCAGGAAGATTCCTCTAAAAGAGATGGCAGTACCGGCCGGCGGCCAAACAATGACTTACGCCGTCAATCTGAGCGGCAGTGGGCGGCAGCTCCCAATCGTGGCGGCAAATGCAATCCTTGCCAAAGTGCCGCTGAGGATTGGGTCGGGCACAGGGAGGGGGTAAGACCTAACAATAGAAATCTTCACAAAAAAAATCCCTGGAACACCTTCAGGGGACTCCATACAGATAAAGAAAATTAAAAGTTCACTAACCTTTTTTAGCAGGTCTTCTTACTTACAGTTGGGCTTAGACCTGCCTTCACCCAGCGGTCTTTCCCCTTGCTACCGCCGACTCCCACCCGGAGGAATCTGCCAGCTCGGCGGGCAGGAGGACACTTATGCGACTTGTGCGCCAGCGGCCGTCAGCGGGCGGTTCCCGGTGGTCCTCCCCTCCCCCGCACCGGCGGCAGACCTGGAGAATTCTGTCCTCGAGGGGAGAGCGGCGGAAAAAACACGGCGGCAGCCGGCGATCGTGGGCGGTAAGGCCACCAATTTTGGCCCCAAAATCTTTTCATGAGGCTAAACTGAGTTGCCTGTCAGTCAGTCAAAAGCCATGAAAGAAAGAACGTACAGTTACAAAGATTCTTTCACATCTTCAGGATGTCCCAAAGCATTTCACTCCGAGTGAATTACTTTTGAAGTGCAGTCACTGATCCTCTGCAGGGCAACACAGCGATCATTTTCCGGTTGCAAACAGCCACTAGTGGGGTGCCGTAAGGATCGGTGCTGGGGTCTTATCTATTTACAATCTATATTAATGACTTGGATGAAGGAACCGAGTGTAATGTAGCCAAGTTTGCTTATGATACAAAGATAGGTGAGAAAGCAACTTGTGAGGAGGACACAAAGGAATATAGACAGACTAAGTGAGTGGGAAAAAATTTGGCAAGATGGAGTATAATGAGGGAAATGTGAGGTTATCCACTTTAGCAGAAAAAATAGAAAAGCAAATTATAATTTAAATGGAGAAAAATTTCAAAGTGCTGCAATACAAAGGGACTTGGGGGTCCTTGTGCATTAAACACAAAACATTAGTATGCAGGTGCAGCAAGTAATCAGGAGGCAAATGGAATGTTGGCTTTTATTGCAAGGGGGATAGAATATAAAAGCAGAGAAGTCCTGCTACAAATGTACAAGGTATTGGTGAGGTCACACCTGGAGTATTGCGTACAATTTTGGTCTCCGTATTTAACAGCCATTGGAGGCTGTTCAGAGAAGGTTCATTAGGTTGATTCCAGAGATGAGGGGGTTGACTTATGAAGATAGGTTGAGTAGGTTGGGCCTATACTCATTGGAGTTCAGAAGAATGAGAGGTGATCTTATCGAAACATATAAGATAATGAGGGGGCTCGAGAAGGTGGATGCAGAGAGGATTTTTCCATATAGGGGAAACTAAAACTAGGGGACATAGTCTCAGAATGAGGGGCCACACATTTAAAACTGAGATGAGGAGGAATTTCTTCTCTGAGTGTTGTAAATCTATGGAATTCTCTGCCCCACAGAGCTGTGGAGGCTGGGTCATTGAATATATTTAAGGTGGAGATAGACAGATTTTTGAGTGATAAGAGATTAAAGGGTTATGGGGAGCGGGCAGGGAAGTGGAGCTGAGTCCATGATCAGATCAGCCATGATCTTATTAAATGGTGGAGTATGCTCGAGGGGCCAGGTGGCCTACTCCTGCTCCTATTTCTTATGTTCTTATATGCGTTCAGCAAGGTCCCCCAAACAGTAAATTAGATAAATGACCAGTTTGGTTGTGTTCACTGAAGATAAATGTTGGTTCAGACACCCTGCTCTTCTTCAAGTAGTACAATGGGATCTCTTACATTCATCTGAACCGGTAGATAGGGCCTTGGTTTAATGTGTCATCCAAAAGATGACATATCTGGCAATATAGCTCTCCCTCAGAACTGGACTGAAGCATCAGTCTAGATTATGTGCGCAAATCCTATAGTGGCTCAGAGGCAAGAATTCTACAATTGAGCCAGGCTGACGTTGACTGGGTAGCTAATTGTCCTACGCCATGGCATGGCACTATCCCCCATGACCACTGGAGGTGGCATTGAGGTGAAGTGCTTTTCTCAGAGCAGGAAAAGGGCTCATTTTAGAAGGTGAAATATCAAATACTTCTTTCCGGATTATGGGCTAGACTTTCCACTTTGCTGGCTATCACCCAAAAAATGGGCCTTGACGATGTGTCAGCCTTCACGATCGCTGGAACATCGCCCATTTTTAGGATCGCGACTTTCGGCTCAGTGATAGCCCAGCGATGTGAAATGGGCAAAACGATAGCCATAGAAGCTCTTCCTCATACCTCAAATAGTCCTGAGCACACCTATCTTGTTAGTTTAGTAAAAGTAATGAACAGAGTTGTGCATCTTATACTGGATTCCCTGCATTTAATAAAAGCAGAAAATGCTGGCAACACACAACAGGTCAGGCAGCATCTGTGGGGAGAGAAGCAGAGTTAACAGCCCCGAGCGCGGAAGTCCCACCCCCAGCCGCAAAATTAGGGTTACTGTCCCTCACAGGAAGTGGAGCACAATGTTGCGCGCTCCACTTCCTGTTGGGGCGGGTTTGGGGGCGTGACACGGATGGAACCAGCAACGCTACATGGCTGCAAACTCCGCAGGTCTTTGAATGGCCATCACTGGGCCTCCAGGGCTGCGCAGTGCCATGGCCGCAGCCCAGCACCAAGACGGAGTGCCGAGCTGCACGATCGCGGCCCGGACCATGCAGCATCGATGGAGCATGGGCTGACTGGTGAGTTGGCCGAAGAAAACAAATGGTGGCACCAGACACAGCGCACCTCCCCTTTAACTCCCGGCCCGGAAGCGGAGGTCGGCCCAGTTCACGCCCCACGAGGCTAGTGCGGGCCGCTGGTCAATTTCCACCATGTGGTGGAAAGTGGTCACCGCGCATGGTGATGATGTCATCGCCGGAGGCGTGACTACCTCGGGCGCTATTAGCGGGTCGTGGTGCTACCATGTTTGCGCCTCCGTTAACTCCCGTGCAATTTCGCAGGAGCAGGAACTCCCTCCCCCTCCAACCCCCAGGTCAAAAACAGGCTTGCGACCCTTTAGTGCCCCCCCAGAGGCGCTAACGGGAGATGCACAACAGGGAATTTCGCCCCTCCTGATATTTACGGGGAGTTGGGGAAGGAGCGGGAGAACGCAGTGGTGGTGGTGGGGAAGTCCAGGAAAGGCCGGGACACGAATGTCCTGATGATATTAATGGCAGGACCTCAGTATCATCTTCCCACCTGGCTAGATTAACAGGCTGGCTGGCTGCTGGGCTGGAAATGCAGTGGCATGGGACCGCAGCTGGGGATGGTCTCTGGCAATTGGGAGGGAAAAATCAGGGCTTGGTAGTGGGAGGTGGAGCCAGGCAATGGCGAAGGATAGAGCAGGGCTTAGGGAGGAGGGGAGGTCACGAGGAGAGGTCATGATTGGCAGAGTGGAGGCCGAAGGCTTCCTTGAGGTGTGCTCCAAAAAGCACTAACCTGCTGGAGCTGGCTGCTCTGGTTTCCATTTAGCTGCCGGGTTTTCCGAGCTCTGGGACACCTGGAAGCAGCTGTCAAATATGATAATGAAGTGTCCGGCCTCTACAAGACAGGATACACACATGCAACCCACTGGCGTAAAAATGGCAACAGGCACATACACAGCGGTTTTGGGACGCGTCTCACAATTTTGAATTTTTAATCGCCTCCAATGACCCTCTCCCGCCCATCATGCAGGAAGTGGGGACGGGGGGGTGGGCGGTTGGGTTAATATTGAGGCCAACCTTTCAAGTCAATAACCTTTTATCAGAATCCTGTATGTGATGTTGGAGGTAGTCTTCCGCAGGTATTTTTAGCTATCTGCTAACACCACTGCTGAAAAGCTGACTGGTTGTATATAGCACATGGCATTTGGCCAGTTACCCTCCATGAGTACACAAGCTGGTGAGAGAAAACAAGTCCTGTACTTGACTAAAAGTTTATGTAAAAGCGTGTTATGTTCTCAACATTTGAAGCCCTCAGTATCATATATCCTCCTAGGCTATTGAAAAGGCAGGTTGAAATAGTCCGATGGACAATAGTTTCAGGTAGTTACTTTAATCTCCAATTTCCTCCAATTTATAATTGTTTTATTCACACTTTTGTCAACTTGCTGTTTATATTTCTCTCATGGACACATAGGAATGGCACTTATTAGAAAGGATTGCTTTAGAGACAAAAGGCCAAGCTGTAGATATGTGGAATGCAACCTATTCAAATTTAAATTACATCTATGTTCGTAAAAGGGGTTAAAATGTGCCCTATGATCTTACCACAGAATCACATGTCCTGTAATGCATGCTTGCTATGTAAATACCTGAGACAGGTCAGTATGTTGTCCATTTGGACAATGTCCTGAAACAATCTTGACCAGTGTTCCTCATTCTTTGAAATACAGTCCAAAATGATGATAATTCCAAGCCCTCCTTCACTGAACATCCATCAGGTCTCACCCATAGCCGGCATAAGACCAGTGTTTCATTAAATGACCTTTAAGATGATTTTCACTTTAAAGGCACTTACATTGTGCTGGTGTTTCAGAAGCCTTACCCTTGATCAAGCCTGCAGTATTTTGGAAAGAATGGAACATTTTTTCGTTGTATCCACCCAAGGTCAGCAAGCCACACAACTCTGACGCACATCTAACTCCCCAGCATTCCAGTAACGTTATTTGGAACAATTTGGTCTGTCACTGGAGAAGATATATACAGCTGGCTCAGCTGTTACCTTGAATTCCAGAGGGAGTGAATCTTTAACAGCCAAGGTTTTAACTCACCATGCTACCCAGATTCCTGAAGAATTTGTCAATTTAACAAAGTCTGACCATCTCCATTGAAGTATTTTACTGCAACACAATTCGGCTCGGTGTCCTGATTGTTGCGTCTGGAATGTCATATTTACTGTATGTTATTATGGAACCTGCAGTTCTAACAGGGCACCAGGACACAAGGAACCAACATTGGAAACATGAGCAGACTTGGCTTCAATTAAACTAAATATGATGTGGAGGGGAGGAAGAAGAGATTTTGAAAATACATTTTAAACAGAGTGTAAAGTCCAAACTGCAAAACTAATAAAACAAATAAAATACTTTGAAACTAATTGTTTTGAGAGAACAGTTCCCTGAGCAGTACAATTTCTTATGCATGTAATGAACTGAATTTCTCATTTTGCCACCTCCAGCTTTAAATCTCTCTTGTCTTATAAGGCCCATGGTTACTGTGCAACATGTCTAAATGGACACATCACTGGCCATTTTTAAAGAACAAGCATGTTGAAATCATGCTGCTTAAGTGCATCTTACAACTATACACCGTTAGCGCTAGAGTTACTGAGATGCTTGCAATGGCCTTTTGTTTTGCGTTGATTTTACAGGTTTATTTAAGATTCTGCTGCAGCTAGAGCGAGGAAAGAATATCCCTTCGTGGAATAATTGAGGTGAGTGATCAAAGCTGTCGCAACTCGCAATGTTTTTTTTTCAATACAGTATCTTTGCAGTGAAACAGTAGTGCATTGATTACATGGGAGGTTTTGGAAAGGTATGACATTGTCTGATGTGATGGCTCACTTTTTTTCAGAAATTTTACTATTTGAACAGGTGCAGTTAACCTTCCGTTTAAATTCCTGATAAGCAAATATTCCCAAATGAATGCTTTCAATTTAGCAACTACTATGCCATTCTTTTAACAAGAATGTTTTTGCATTTCTAATAGAAATGTTTTACATATAATATGAGATAATACAGTACAATTCATTTTGTTATCTGTTAGATGTTCAAGGCAAAGTGGGCATTAGCAAAGTGAATTGAGTGCCTCTTTTTTTCCTGAACTCCATGAAGACATGCATTCAAATATAAGAACATAAGAAATAGGAACAGGAGTAGGCCATACGGCCCTTTGAGCCTACTCCGCCATTCAATAAGATCATGACTGATCATCGACCTCAACTCCACTTTCTCACCCGATCTCCATATCACTTGATTCCCCTAAACTCCAAAAGTCTATCTATCTCAGCCTTGAATATATTCAGAGACTCAGCATCCACAGCCCTCTGGGGTAGAGAATTCCAAAGATTCACAACCCTCTGAGTAAAGAAATGCTTCCTCATCTCTGTCTTAAATGGTCTACCCCTTATCAGAACATAAGAACATATAATATAATATAATTCAAAATATAAGGATACATTCAATCGCAAATTAGTTAGAATACTTTCAGAACATAACATTTTGTGATAAAGTTTATGAGCACTTTAAGACATGATGCGGCAAGTATAGCATGCTTGGGATATATGGTTCCCAAAGCTTCCTACCATTGGGATTTTCCTCGCCTCATGTCTGGGCCAGTTGTAGACTTATTGCTAGAGATTGATCGCTATGATTAGTCAACAACTCCATTATCGTTGTATCATGTGACCATCAGGATGGTGGCAGGTGAATTAGATGGACCTTGGTCCTTTATCATCTAATGACTCCAACGTTCCTACATAGCTGCAGGGAACAAGCCTCGCTCTCTACTGCCTCCTTGGTCTCTGGTCCCATTAATAACAGACGGTTTGAAAATGTTAGCTTCATGCTTGTGGAATTTAAATGTTTTGGGGTAGAAATTGCACCCCCTCCCCCCCCCGAAACGGGGCGCATGCACCCCATTTCAATGTTTTTTTTAACAGCAGCTGCAGTTCAGGTCGACTCTTTTGGGAAATTCCACTCTTTGGGGGGGTTTTCTTTGTTTTCATCCGGAAGTCGGTCACTACACCTGAGGGGCTTAAATGCGGCAGTGACAACAACTGAGGGAGTTGGGGGTGGTGCGTATTCACCGCCGCGATGACATCATTGCAACGCCGCGTCACCACGGCTCTCCCCTTCACTTAAAGGGGAGAGCCTCTGCGCTTTTTAAACTTCGGCCCACTGGGCCACCAGGGAGGGTTTTGGCCGGGCCAGCGGCCTGGCACTCAAGAGGGACCAAACCCGGTGGCATAATTTTCAAAAAAAATTGGACAAAAAAAAAACATGGCGGCAGCGGCAGTAAGCCCTCCCCTTTAAGGTAAGCCACACGGCTGCTGCACAAGGCCACAGCTTCACTTGACCACCGGGAAAAGGTTGTTTTGGCAGGCCGAAGATTTTTGGAGGGGAATGTCGCCGGCGTGAGGTTAGATTGGTGGTGCATATGGCGATGACGTGCTTAACACTGATCGGCAGCAGTGAAGTGGTAAGAGGGGGGGGATTGGGGCACTGTGGGCAAAACTCAGGAGGTCAATTGGGCTAGCAGCGGCCATTCCACCAAAAGTCGGCGGCCACTCCACTCCGCACGTGGCCGCCGATTTGCGATGATAACAGGCTTTAAGGAGAAGGGCAATTTCGGCCCCTTTGAGTCTGAATTAAAGATGAACAAGAGGATACAAGCTCAGTGATAAAGGGCAAGCAGATCAGGCAAAGATTTTTTTAAGTATTTTTAAAACTATCCAAACACTGTGGGGCAGACCTGATCTACACGACTCTAGCCGTTTTGGAAAAAGGAAGCTTTTCCTTATTTTAAAGGGTTCTAGAAAAAGCGTTAATAGAGTGTAAAAGAGAGCAGAACGATTGCATTGAGCCTCTAATGACACAGCAGCACAAGGTGGCTCTCACCCGTTCACCATGTTGTGTCAGGCGTGAAAGCGCTTGGAGGAGACGGTCTTGCACCGCTCCACAATTTCACCCACTGCTGAAACTTTCTAAACTTCAACGGTTACATTTAAATAGAGCTCGGGTGAGGTTAGATTGGTGGTGCATATGGCGATGACGTGCTTAACACTGATCGGCAGCAGTGAAGTGGTAAGAGGGGGAGGATTGAACAGCCTTTACAAGTTGCTAATGCTAGAAAAGGGTCAATTCTTTTTATATGACGCCCTGGGTGCAATGGACCTGTGGTACCTCACTCAACTGGTCATTCTTCATATGTGAGTTTAGTGTGAGGATCAGCAGGTTGGTTGACCATGAAGGCCACTGCAGCCAAGCCTGATCTCCTCCTCTCCCGGGATGTGCACGGGTAAACGTTCCAGCAGGAGTTACTGGATAGCAATCAGGAGCAAGAACTCTGCCTGTTTGGATTGTATTCCTCTGTCCACTTCAAATTATTGAGGCCAACCATAGTATGCCACCTGAGATGAACTCATTTAGCACAGGCCAGGATTAAAACTGGGACCTTCTAGTCAGTTTTGTTTTGTTCTGCTGGGCTTTTACTCACAAAACTAAAACTGCCTATTTTCACCTCCGTAACATCGTCTGTCTCCGTCCCTGCCTCAGTTCATCTGCTGCTGAAACCCTCATCTATGCCTTTGTTACCTCTAGATGTGACTACTCCAAAGCACTTCTTTGCGGGAATGGCTGGCCTCCCGCATTCTACCCTATGTAAACTTGAGGTAATCTGAAACTCGGCAGCCCGTGTCCTAACTCACACCAAGTCCCGATCACCCCTATGCTCATTGACCTACATTGGCTCCCAGTTAAGCAACGCCTCGATTTCAAAATTCTCAACCTTGTTTACAAATCCCTCCATGGCCTCGCCCCTCCCTATCTCTGTAATCTCCTTCAGCCTCACAACCCCACGAGATAGCTGCGTTCCTCAAATTCTGCCCTCTTGAACATCCCTGATTATAACTGCTCAACCATCGGTGGCCGTGCCTTCAGCTGCCTGGGGCTCTGGAACTCCCTCCCCAAACCTCTCTGGCTCTCTACCTCTCTTTCCTCCTTTAAAACACTCCTTAAAATCTACCTCTTTGATCATCTGCTGTAATTTCTTCTTATGTGGCTCGGTGTCAATTTATTTGTTTTGTCTTATAACACTGCTATGAAGTGCCTTGGGCTGGTTTGCTACGTTAAATGCACTATGTAAATGAAAGTTGTTGTTGTTGTTGTTGTTGAAACTAATAGGTGTACTGATCAGCCTTTTTCGAGTATTAATTTCACTGGCTAGCAGAAGTCAATGAGTGGAACTCTGTGCGCACATTTAAGAGCTGGCCACTTGCACAGCTCCAAGAACGGTGCTATAGTCCAAATGGAATTGCACTGGTAAAGGTAGACACTCGTTGAACAGTTTTTAGAAGACTATAAGAACATAAGAAATAGGAGCAGGAATAGGCCATCTGGCCCCTCGAGCCTGCTCCGCCATTCAATAAGATCATGGCTGATCTGATCTTGGCCTCAACTCCACTTCCCTGCCCGTTCCCCATAACTCTTGACGCCCTTATCTTTCAAAAATCTCCACGAGCTTCCACAGCTCTCTGGGGTAGAGAATTCCAAAGATTCACGACCCACTGAGAGAAGAAATTCCTCCTCATTTCCATTTTAAATGGACGACCCCTTATTCTGAAACTATGCCCCTAGTTCTAGATTCCCCCACGAGGGGAAGTATCCTCTCTGCATCTACCCTATCAAGCCCCCCAGAATCTTATACGTTTCAATAAGATCACTTCCCATTCTTCTAAACTCCAATGAGTATAGGTCCAACCTGTTTAACCTTTTTTCATATGACTACCCGTTCATCTCAGGAATCGACCTAGTGAGCCTTCTCTGATCTGCCTCCAATGCAAGTATATCCCTCCTTAAATAAGGAGACCAAAACTGGACGTAGTACTCAGGTGTGGTCTCACCAATGCCCTGTACAGTTGTAGCAGGACTTCCCTACTTTTATACTCCATCCAGGCCAACATTCCATTTGCTTTCCTACTTTTTGCTGTACCTGCATGCTAACCTTTTGTGTTTCATGTACTTGTGTTTCAGGATCTCTGATCCCTCTGTATCGCAGCATTTTGTAATCTCTCCCCATTTAAATGTAAAACTGCAGGTCATTAAAGCGCTTCCCGCACTGAATCCAGGAGCATGGCACAATGCTTCTGCTGCTGACCTGGGCCTTCTTTGTGCCAGCAAAAGGTTACTTTCTCCTATTGCTGGAGAAGAATAGCTTTCTCTGACTCCTCACTGACCTCAGCAATACATCAAAGGAGGTGTCATTAAAGCGAGGTGCAGTTTTTGAGCCTCCTGAATCTATAGTTTCCAATTGCTCAAGTTGAGATTGCGTCATGCATGTCGCACACAAACGTGAAACCCAGAAGTAAAATTATAATGAGGTGCCTGTGTAAAAATGGCACAGGCAAACGCGCTGAACTTAGCTCTGCGTTTCCCATACAAAATCAGATCCCCCTACCCCCACTCCCAATACGCCTCTAAGTTAATATTGGGCCAATCTGTTTCTATCTACTCTGTCCGACCCTTGCATAATTTTAAACACCTCAATCAAATAACCCTGTAAATTCCTTTGCTTTAACAAACAGCCTCAATGAATAAAATGTTTTTGCATTTTTTTCTTTTGTTCACAGAGTTTGGCTCAACTCCATGGCTGAGAGACACTCGCCCATTCTCAAGGCTCTATTAAGGAAGAGGAAATGGAGCACAGAACTGCAAAAATGGTGAATACAGAAGATCAGGACAAGGACCCGCTCTTGTGTGGCTGCACGTCCCCAGTCAGGATTACAGGAAAGTGGGTTCTATATTGGGTGTCAATCAGGAGCAAAACCTTTTGGCCAATTCTCTTTAGCTTAAGATCTCTGAGGCCAGTTGTAATTGTCTGACTCTGAGTGAGTGGCTAACTCAGACCAGGGACTCTCCTGGCCCAAATAGCTCAGTGCCACGACACAGTGCGTTTACCATCATGAGATCATTCACTCTTTTTCTCTCATCTCCTCCCCAAATAAGTCATTGATGCCCCCGCGCCCCCAACAAGTACCAAAATGGTTTGTATCAGCAAAGCGTATACCAGGTGAAAGTAAGGCATGTTTGTCAAGTCTCATTCAATTTTATTTTAAAATGTTATTTTAATGTATGCCTTTCTTTATGAAGGTCATGGGGTGGGGATTTTTCCATGTTTACCACATGTTTACACTAAAACGCGGGTTGGTAGGCAGATGCAAATTAAAAAACCTTTCCTGCTGCCAACTGACTTGATTTCTGAGTTGGCCATGAACTGGGCAAACAGCTCTCCTGCCCATACAGACAGGAGCCTTAGTTCAATAATTAACTACTGGTCCTACGCCGGTTGTAGAACTCCAACATAATTTTGAGATATCTTTGGTATCGCGCGTAGAATGGCCTAACCAGTGACCCTTAAAGGGACCTCTACAGATAGCTTTAAGAATGGACCAAAAACTGTCATGTATGTAACCTTTATGTAACAACACTGCAATACTGTATATACCTTGACCACAGGGGGTGACCTTGTGGGAGACACTCCTCACCTGATCATCCAGGTATATAAAGGGAGGTCCCACACAGGGTCATGACTTCTTGGTCCTGTGAATAAAGGTTCAGGTCATGGAGTGACCTTGTCCATAGAATGTGCCTTGTGTGGATTTGTGGTATTGTGTAAGGACTTTACATTGGCGACGAGAAACGGGAATCAATGACCCACGAGAATGGCCACCGGCAGCACAGATGAACGGTACTGTGTTGGTGAGGACTGGGATGATTTCATTGAGAGGCTCCAGCAGAGTTTTGTCATGAAGGACTGGCTGGGAGACGCAGCAGCCAACAAGCGAAGGGCTCATCTGTTGACCAGCTGTGGACCTAAGACTTACGCGCTCATGAAAGACCTGCTAGCACCCGAGAAGCCAGCGGACAAAACCTTTGAAGAGCTCAGCAAACTAATCATTGAGCACCTCAAACCGGTGAGCAGCGTACACATGGCCCGACACAGATTCTATACCCACCAACGTCGGGAAGGACAGAGCATACCGAATTTCGTTGCGGACCTCCGGCGGTTGGCCAGCGTCTGTAAGTTCACAGACGCCTGCAGGGGGGAGATGCTAAGGGATTTCTTTATTGAGGATATCGGTCATGCTGGGATTTTCAGAAAGCTAATTGAGACCAAGGACTTGACCTTGGAAGGCGTTGATGGCTCAGACTTTTATGGCGGGGGAGGAGGAAACCAAGATAATATACGCGCGCAATTCTGCCTCCAATGTGGCGATGGATCAGGGAGTCAATATCATAAACGCGACACAGAGTCCCGCAGGCAGGCAAGGGCAGTTCGACACACCCCAGGCAGCAAAAGACCCAAAAGTAAGTCTCCAACAGAGACAATGACAGGCTGAACAGACATTTACGCCCCCCCAGTGGACAATGCGGCCTGGGATGGGGCCATTGACACCCACTAATAGGGTGGTCAAGAGCAGTCAAAGAGACAATCAATGAGGAATGCCTTGCAACAGCTCTTTTGTTCACAACAATGGGAATCTCAGTTCATGCTGGACGTGTGGGGGCAGATGTGCTGCCAGAATTTGCAGATTTCAACAGTTCGTCTGCAGAACTTGTAACCTCAGTGGCCATTTAGCCAGAATGTGCAGAAAGCCTGTAACCAGGCTAATATACGAGGTGGATGAACCAGATGAGGGGTCTGCGAGGCAATATGACGCTTGGGGCAAATCAATGGATGCTGAAGTTCAGCGGGTTCATGTGGCAAACATTCACAACTCATATACCAAAACGCCACCCATGATGATGAAAGTCCTACTAAACGGTATCCCTGTACGCATGGAGCTGGACACGGGGGCCAGCCAGTCACTCATGAGTGTTCAACAATTCGAAAAGCTGTGGCCACTCAAAGCCAGCAGACCCAAACTAGAACGCATTGAGACGCAATTACGGACGTACAACAAAGAAATCATTCCAGTGCTGGGCAGTACAATGTTGGCGGTCACACACAATGGATCGGTGAACCGGCTGCCGTTTTGGATTGTCCAGGGCAATGGTCCTGCACTATTGGGGAGAAGCTGGTTAGCCGAGATGAACTGGAAATGGGGGGATGTGCACGCCATGTCATCTGTGGAGCGAAGTTCATGCTCACAGGTCCTACAGCAATTTGAATCACTATTTCAACCTGGCGTCGGGACGTTCAAAAGTACCAAAGTAGTGATACGCATCACCCCGGACGCCAGACCAGTGCACCACAAAGCCAGAGCTGTGCAGTATGTGATGTGGGAGAAAATTGAAAGTGAGTTTGACTCGTTGCTGAGAGAGGGCATCATCTCGCCCATTGAATTCAGCCACTGGGCGAGCCCCATC
The DNA here is from genome assembly GCF_044704955.1 of Pristiophorus japonicus. Lineage (NCBI taxonomy): Eukaryota > Metazoa > Chordata > Chondrichthyes > Pristiophoridae > Pristiophorus > Pristiophorus japonicus. The sequence goes on along the minus strand of NC_091990.1, from coordinate 33,103,403 downwards.
ATTCCCGTCCTAAAAGTGGATGGCTCGGTCAGGATCTGTGGCGACTACAAGGCCACTATCAACCGGATGTCCCTACAAGACCAATACCCGCTCCCGAGAGCGGAGGACCTTTTTGCCACACTGGCAGGCAGCAAGCTGTTCACCAAGTTGGACCTCACTTCAGCCTACATGACCCAAGAACTGGCCGATGAATCTAAACTACTGACGACCATCACCACGCAAAAGGGACTGTTTGTTTACAACAGGTGTCCGTTTGGCATTCAATCAATGGCCGCGATTTTTCAAAGAAACATGGAAAGCCTGCTCAAATCCATTCCCGGAACAATCATATTTCAGGACGACATCCTCATCACCGGTCGTGACACCGAGGAACACCTCCACAACCTGGAGGAGGTGCTACGCTGACTGGACCGGGTAGGCCTGCGACTCAAGAAGTCTAAATGTGTGTTTTTGGCTCCTGAGGTTGAGTTCCTGGGCAAGGAGGGTTGCTGCAGATGGGATTCTGCCCACCGAATCCAAACAGAGGCGATTCGACGAGCGCCCAGGCCCGGCAAAACATCGGAGTTGCGTTCATTTCTGGGACTCTTGAACTATTTCGGGAACTTTCTGCCAAACTTAAGCACATTATTGAAGCCACTACACGTGCTCCTGCGTAAGAGTTGCGATTGGTTTTGGGGGGACTGTCAGGAATGGACTTTCAATCAGGCACAGAACCTACTTTGTTCAAATAAGTTGTTGACCCTGTATGACCCCCGTAAGAAATTGGTTCTGACGTGTGATGCATCGTCCTACGGGTTTGGATGCGTGTTGCAGCAGGGTAACGCTGAGGGCCAACTACAACCTGTGGCTTATGCCTCCAGGTCGCTCTCTCAAGCTGAACGGGGATATGGGATGGTTGAGAAGGAGGCACTCGCGTGTGTCTATGGGGTGAAAAAGATGCATCAGTACCTTTTTGGCGGGAGGTTCGAATTAGAAATGGACCACAAGCCGTTAACATCGCTGCTGTCAGACAGCAAGGCTGTCAATGCTAATGTGTTAGCTCGCATACAACGATGGGCTCTCACGCTCGCTGCGTATGACTACACCATCCGGCACCGAAAATTGCACTGACGCGCTCAGCAGGCTTCCACTGGCCACACTGAGGGGGGACAGCGGAGCAAAGCGCAGAGATGGTCATGGCTGTCAATTCAGACCTGGAACACTGTGTTCGCAGGTGCACGACGTGTGCCCAGCTAGGTAATGCCCCCAGGGAGGCCCCACTCAGCCCGTGGCCCTGGCCCACCAGGCCACGGTCACGTATTCACGTAGACTACGCGGGCCTGTTCATGGGAAAAATGTTTCTCATTGTGGTTGATGCGTACTCGAAATGGATCGAGTGCATCATTTTGAATTCGTGCACGACATCCACCACTGTGGAGAGTCTGCGCGCGGTCTTTGCGACCCACGGCTTGCAGGACATCTTGTTAGCGATAACGGCCCGTGTTTCACAAGCTACGAATTCCGGGAGTTCATGTCGGGTAATGGCATTAATCATGTCAGCACGGCACCGTTCAAGCCGGCCTCCAATGGCCAGGCGGAACCTGCGGTCCAAATCATAAAACAAGGCATGCTCCAGATTCAAGGACCCTCCCTTCAATGCCGCCTATCGCGCCTCCTGCTGGCCTATAGGTCCCGACCGCACTCACTCATAGGGGTCCCGACCGCGGAGCTACTCATGAAATGAACACTCAAAACTCGGCTGTCCCTCATTCATCCAGTCCTGTCCGACATTGTTGAGGACAAGCGCCAGACCCAAAACGAGTACCATGACCGAAATTCAAGGGGGAGATGTATAGAAATTGATGACCCCGTATTTGTTCTCAATCACGCTTTGGGGCCCAAATGGCTTGAGGGTACTGTAATAGACAAAGAGGGGAATAGGGTCATAGTGGTTAAACTTAACAATGGGCAGATACGCCGCAAGCATCTGGACCAAGTAAAAAAAAAGGTTCAGCATGGACACTGAGGAACCTGAGGAAGATCATGAGATGGTATTCACACCACCGTCAGTGAACGAGCAACAAGAACATTCAGCAGCATTCACAGTCCCTGCGGTCAGTCCGGACAGGCCGGAATCACCACAGGTGACAGACACGCATACCAAGGCTCAACAACCAGAGCCCCAACTGCGGCGCTCCACGAGAGAGCGCAGACCAACCCGAGAGACATAACCTATGATCCCAATAAGATGTTGAGGGGGAGGTGATGTCATGTATGTAACCTTTATGTAACAACACTGCAATACTGTATATACGTAAGAAATGCATACCTTGACCACAGGGGATGAACTTGTGGGAGACACTCCTTACTTGGTCATCCAGGTATTTAAAGGGCGGTCCCACGCAGGGTCATGACTTCTTGGTCCTGTGAATAAAGGTTCAGGTCATGGAGTGACCTTGTCCATAGAATGTGCCTCGTGTGGATTTGGGGTATTGTGTAAGGACTTTACAATAACCTTGGTGTCACTGATAACTGTGGGGCCAGAAGGAGCAGGAATGCCCCACAAAAAGGAATTCCCACCTGCTCCGGCTTTTCAGTGGTCCCCCCTCTCCCGCTATACCCCTAGTAGTTAATTAAGGTTTAACTGTGGCTCGGCTCCACGGAGGAATCACTGGATTCCTCCCACAAGCCTGTCACAGCTTGTGGCGTGCCTGCAGCTCACTGAACAAATTCCAATGAGGACCAACCGTGAAAATGGTTCGAGCTGCTCGCTGGTGCCATCGGGCGGGCGATGTAATCACACGTTTTGGCAGGAAGCAACCTGCTGATCTGACCCCTAACCGCCAGGGTGCTCACTGCTCTGGCCAACTGCAGTGCTCCTACTGTCATCGCAGCTAAGATCAGATAATGTAGCACAGACAGGTTACATAGGGTTACATAGGACATACGGTACAGAAACAGGCCGCCGTTTATGCTCCACTCGAGCCTCCTCCCGTCTTTCCTCATCTAAATCTATCTGCATTACCCTCTATTCCCTTCTCCCTCATATGCTTGTCTAACCTCCCCTATAATGCATCGATACTATTCGCTACAACCATTCCCTGAGTTCCAAATTCTCACCAGTAACTGGGTAAATAATTTTCTTCTGAATTCCCCATTGGATTTCTAGCTTATATTGGTGGCCTCAAGTTCTGTTCTTCCCCACAAGTGGAAAGATTCTCTCTGTATCCACTCTACCAAAACCTTTCATAATTTTAAAGACCTCTATTAGGTGATCGAACTTGGGCAAGGACAGGTTTACTAACTCGTTGCTTACTCAAATGTAAAAGTACCTCTAACTGTAAAAGCTTCTCTAAACTTTTCCATCCTTTCACAATCTCATTCTGTGAAGTGTCAAATTGAAACTGCCTGAACAAATTTGCTGAGAGCACCATAAGGTGACGGTACAAGCAGCATGCCTGCCGGGAGCACTGTGACAATGGAGATCCCACTGCTCCTCTGGGAATATGTAACCGGGAGGATCTTGTAGACAGAGTTAATGTTTGCTGCAAATTCCACAGCAGTCACATAGCAAAGTCCAAGAGATTTGTCCTGTGGGGACAAGGGATCTCCCACTGTTTGAAATTGGAGCACAAACTTCAGGTGATTGGCAAAAGAAGCAAAGGCGACATAACACAAAACGTTTTTACATAGCGAGTGGTTAGGATCTGAAATGCACTGCCTGAAAGGGTGGTGGAGGCAGACTCAATTTTATCTTTCAAAAGGGAGTTGGATTAGTATCTGAAGGAAAAAGATTTGCAGGGCTATGGGGATAGGGTAGGGGAGTGGGAGTAGCTGAGAGTCGGCACGGGCTCAACGGGCCAAATGGCCTTCTGCTGTGCTATAACCATTCTATGATTCTAAACAAGACAGCTGGTTCAGCACTGGGCAGGTAAATCCATTGCGACAGAACTACCAACACTCAGGCAGGTCCTCTTTCTCTTCTGTGCCTCGTGGCACATGATACAACCCATCTCTTCCACTGTTTTCATATCTTGCTGATCGTGCTCTGGATTGTTTCAGTTACAAAGATACTTCCCGACTGGCTAGATACGATGAGATCGGGGGTGGGGTGATGGGGCATTGTGACTCCACTCCCATCAGACGTAAGTATCCCGCTGGATGCCAGCCCAGTATTCAGAGACTAGGACACTCGTTTCCACTCGCCAACGCTGTCTGGAGTGGGGCTAGAACCCATAACCTTCCGACTGTGAGGCGGGAATACTGCCACTGAGCCAAGGCTCACTCCACTCGGGTGCTTCAGTGAAACCTAATTCACAGACTGGTGCCCGTTAGAATCTCAGAATAGAATTCAATTCCTTTTGAGAAAAATGAACTGTAAGTATTAACATCCACACACTGAAGCAGAGCTTGAGATTAGTAATGAGTCATCGAATTAAGAACAGTAAATGTTAACCCAGACCAGTGGTAGCTGGATGGATCAAACCAATGCATTGGCAAATAAAACAACTTACATTAATAAAAAGTGTGAGAAAGATGTCCTGGAGCACTTTACTTATTGGAGATAAAATGGACACTGAGGGGGAGGGAAACAAATAGGTAAAATAGAGATAAAGGTGTGAAGCCACAAGATGATTGCAGAGTTTTTCTGGTGGCCTTTAGTAGATTTTGGAAGTAAAGAGAGAAGAAAGACATGTTGGGACGGATGGCAAAGAGTGGGCGCATGGTGACTGAAACACAATGGCTGATGTGGAGTGAAGAGAAGGGGACAAGGATTTGAACCGTCAGCCAAGCAATTGGTATAAAAAGGAATGTACTGAACATGATCAGTGAGGTTGGGTGGGGTAAGGTGGAGGCATTGCCAGGTGAGGAGAAGGAGGTTGAAATTAATCCACTGGAATATCAGTGAAACTTTCAAAGCACTAAATGCAGGGCTATGAGAGTAAGGACTTAGGCAGTGGCATTCCCAATGAGTTAGTTTGGGAGGCCAATTAGGAGAATATTAGAAAAATTGAGGTTTGAAGTAACAAAGTCCAATCGCTTTGCCCTGTGGGGACAAGGTATCTCCCACCTTTTGAAATTGAGAACACAAACACAGACAGCTGGATCTACCACTGGGTAGCACAATGATTTGCCGTTAAATCCATTAAACCTTCAGTGGTCATGGGGGAGAGTTAGGGGCAGGAGATGTCACAGAGGTGGATATGGTCGGTCTCAATGATGAGCTGGATACGGGCAAGCGATGTCAGCTCAGGATAAAGAAGGATGCCCAAGTTCCACACCAGCAGACTTAGTCTGAGGTGGCATTTGGTAACTTTGTTGCTGCTCAGGCCAGAGTCACATAGGAGCTGATCAGAGCCCAAAAGCATGCCTTCAGTCTTGCCTGCATTAAGCTGGAGGCAAGGTTGACACATCCTGATGTCAGATAGTTTGAAGGGAACACAATCTGGAAAAGACGTGCGCTCACTGCACCGAGAGCGGGTAATTTACAAACTGCCTCTGTCAAGGATCTGTGTGAAAAAGTGAAGCAGAATGATGGCGTACAAGAGACTTTAACTACGGTTTGTGGTGATGGGAATTTTATTTTAAATTGAGAAACCAGGGGCCAAGATTGAACAGGAGAGAAGAAGTAATGGTTAGGTGACACCTAATGTGTAGATTGCAGGACTGATGGTGATGAGAAGTTCCACAGTTTGGGCAATCTGGGAAAGTGTGGGGCAAAATGAGAGAGAAGATGATTTCCGTACAGTGAAGATGTATGGAGGCTGAAGCGTGTGTAGGATGACATACTTGGAGCTGAGGAGGAACAATTATTGTGGCTGCACTGGTCCAGAACTTGATGTTCAGTGTTGTGCTGTTGCAGTGCCTGACGTCATCCACTAGATGTTTTCAATGAGCTGTGGAACTACTCGAGCTCCTTCTAGTGGCAGAAAGCTGTGCAATACGGTGAGGTGATGTGAGCCAAACAGAGTGCAGGAGCTGAAGTGACTCAACTGTTGCTGCGATTTCCAATATTTCAATTTCTTGGAATATTGACCAATAGGGCTGGGCTGGTCCTTTCCAATGTACATCACGGGAGATTTCCTCTTTCTGCTTTGTGTAGTGAAAGCATGGCCATAGTGGAAATCGTCCCCAACAGAACATTGCACTTATCCAGCGGACATGGCAGATGGTAAACAAGAGCTGAGATCTGGGGTTGGAGTTACAGCTAAAAGGTGGATCAGACTCGTTTCTTTTTATTCTTCCTTTATGTTTTCAATTACATGCTAGTCCTTAGGGAAGGGGGAACAAGGGGAGCAGTGATTGGTGGAAGGTCAGCTGATCCCTGCCTATTCAGTGGGGGGGGGGTGTCACATCCCTGTGTTATACTCAAAGGGTATGTTTCATTTTCCCCAGTAATTTTAGTGTGTATATAGATAGAAATATATGTGTGTGTGCGTATATGTGACCGAGAGAGTGGGGGGAGAGCAGGGAGGGTAATTCCCTCACAGCCTACTGGAATAACACACCTATTTTCTTTGCAGGGCTGACTGGGCAGGAAGAGACCCAAACTCAATTCCCCACAGTGTTGAGGTGAGCGGGTGGTGTAGTGGAGAGATGCATCTGGTGTTCTCTGGTATCCTAGGGCCATCTGCAAAAGATTCGCCAAGATGGTCTTTGTTTTGTCCATATCCAACTCTAGAAAGAAACCTTACGTCTCACTCTTACGACAAAACGCGGAGTTCCCACTTGGGACTGGGTAGTCAGGGGCGGATTAAGGGCCTGATGGGCCTGGGGCAAACTGATCCAAATGGGCCTCTAGTTATGTTTGTTCATGTTCATTACATTACATATATGATTCTGATCCGGAGTATCAAAATATAGGCCAGTATATTCACCAATGAAAGCATATATTCTGTATCAAGTGTGTATATATTCTGGTTCGGGTAACATTGCAATACTAGATTCCTATACATATATACAAATTTCTTTCAATAACATGTGAAATAAAACAGGCTAATACATACTCTGTTCTGTATATAGATACATTAGTGTATGTAGGGACTCCTGTATATAGGTATAAACAAGTTCCTCGGTTTTATTTTTTCACTCTTTTGTCTATTCTATTCAGCCTATTTGGGAGGCCTTATATTTTTTTTGCTACAGGTATTTGGTGGGCCTATGTTCTTTGGTGGGCCTGGGGCTGCAGCCCCATCCGCCGCGTGATTAATCCGTCCCGTGGTTAATCCACTCCATGGTTAATCCGTCCCATGGTTAATCCGCCCCGTGGTTAATCCACCCCATGGTTAATCCGCCCCGTAGTTAATCCACCCCGTGGTTAATCCACTCCATGGTTAATCCGTCCCATGGTTAATCCGCCCTGAGGTTAATCCGTCCCATGGTTAATCCGTCCCATGGTTAATCCGCCTGTGGTTAATCCGCCCCGTGGGTAGTGCCGAGGTTAAAACTCTGTCCTTTTCACCTCTGGGATTTGAATTTGAATCCAGTATGATTGACAGTATGAAAGTTTCCTATTTGCTTACTGTAAAATTCTTAAATGGAATAAACATAGAAAATGCTGGAAATACACAGCAGGTCCATCAGCATTTGACAGAGAAAAGGCAGTTTGACGTTTTGGGTAGAAATTTTATCGTACATTGTGAAAATGCTCCTAGACTGGTAATCTCTCCCAGAGAGGTCACGATGGTGGCTGTTGTGAGAGATGGAAAATGGCAGACTGGTGCATTAGGGGTGTTAAGGCATGTTGCTGGGAAAGATTAAAGGGAACTCTGTTCTGGGCATCTGGCTATACCATATCAGACACCAGCTGTCCCAAATGGGATTGTGTTCCACTTCCCAGTGTTATCATCTCTTTTGTAAAGCATGAAAGTTAACCAACCTAAAAAAATACAACTTTCTCATGCATTTCTTGGGCTATAGTCTGATATTTTTTGAAAGTCAAAATGTCAGCCTTGGCTCAGTGGTAACACTCTTGCCTCTGAGTTTGAAGGTTATGGGTACAAGCCCCACTCCACAGGCCTAAACACATAGGGATAGAGTTTCCACTTTGGGCACAATCGGAAAATTGTGCACAAAACGCATTTGAAATTGTGCTGGTTAGCTTCCGCTAACATTCATTTGCATAATCACAAAGGTAAAATCTTCCCCGAACCAATGCGTTCGGCAACGTTACCGTTATTTTTTCTTTTCATCAACAAGTATCCTTGATATATTTGAGAGTGGTAACTTGGTGCAGTTTTAGTAATGCAGCTGAAAATGGGTTTATAAGCATTTGAGTAACCTCATTTAAAATCACTGAAAATCACCTAAAAACTATACTGAACAATTTAACAACTTCACTGGGGTACACTGGTCAGTTTCTTAGTAAATTAAATAGTTTTTATATGAAAAAACATTTAAAATGTGCTTAACAGTGCCTGAGTGCCTCAGAAAATGAGCGGACTTTGAAGACCCCCATGAAGACCCCAACCTCATGAGCCCTTATATTGCGTAGCAACCTTTTATGCGGCACCTTATCGAATGCCTTTTGGAAATCCAAATATATTACATCCACTGGTTCCCCTTTATCTACCCTGCTAGTTACATCCTCAAAAAACTCTAATAAATGTGTTAAACATGATTTCCCTTTCTTAAAACCATGTTGATTCTGTCTAATCGTATTAATATTTGCTAATTGCCCCGTTACCGAATTCATTATTAAGGAAGTGGTAACTTAAGAAATCATTTTAGGTGCGAGATAAATGCTTTAAATTGCCTAATATATAAATCTGAGTTCGTAAGCCATTTCAAGTCTATGGTAATGTCCCAAATTTCATAATTCAATTTCTAAATATTGAGATGATTTTCCTATAGTTTTAATAAATTGGTCCCTAAAATTCACCTAAACATAACGAAAGTATAGTAGTATAGTATAGGCAGACCCTCGTGATGAGGATGATGCTCTTCACACCAAAAAAAGATGGGCTCACAGGTGTTACAATGAGTTACATCTTAAAGGGTGGAAGATGCCTGTGCGTGGATTTTTTTAACGTGTGGTGACCGTTGCACACCAGCCACCACACGGGCTCGACAGAGCTAGGTCTTGGTCCAGTGGCGAGGATTGACCAAGCTTTGTTGTGCTTCCCCTGGGCCACGGCCCTGCCGATATTAAATGCTGCGCCGCCCGTCGCTGGGCTTGAAAGCTGCCCCTCGCTGGGCTCAACCTCCGCCCCTCGCTGGGCTCAACCTCCGCCCCTCGCTGGGCTCAACCTCCGCCCCTCGCTGGGCTCAACCTCCGCCCCTCATTGGAATCCAACGCTGCCCCTCGCTGGGCTCAACCTCCGCCCCTCGCTGGGCTCAACCTCCGCCCCTCGATGGGCTCAACCTCCGCCCCTCATTGGAATCCAACGCTGCCCCTCGCTGGGCTCAACCTCCGCCCCTCGCTGGGCTCAACCTCCGCCCCTCGATGGGCTCAACCTCCGCCCCTCGCTGGGCTCAACCTCCGCCCCTCGCTGGGCTCAACCACCGCCCCTTGCTAGGCTCGACCTCCGCACCTACTGGGACCAGATCTCAGCCCCCCGCCCCCTCCACCCCCGCTGGGCCCAGATCTCAGCCCCCCTGCTGGGCCCGGATCTCAGCCCCCCGCCCTCCCAGCTGGGCTTGGGCGCTGTTCCAATGCGCTGTCCTGACTCCAGTGACGTCAGCCCAGTTGCCCTTCTAGAGAGTATGTGACTGCTAGCAGAGGGATTCCCCATTTGTCTGATGGACCTTCCTCGTTTCCTAATGGGCTTGAATTTTGTGTCCAACGGCAATAAAGCAGAACTTGATTGCTCATTTATTCACGGTTTTCATTGAAGAGAGAGGGCCATGAGTATAAACCCAGGTCTGACATGCATTCTGGTTTAACAATGCATAACTTTACCAGTTATCAGATTGGCCACTAGGTGGAGCATTATTTGACAACAGAGAGCTCCACCTCAGGATCAGGGAAAACTTCAATCTCAGTCCAGAGTAGCCAATCTGTAATAATGTCAAATGAGCCGATTGTTCAACATGTGCAAATTAAGTCTTTAAGTTAATTACTTACACTTGCTCTGTATAGTCACACCTGCTGTGTAAATGCAACCACTCTGGAAACAAGCTGTTGAAGAGTTCAAAGACTTCGGAGGAGAAATTCGCATCGTTTGCTCCTCCCATTAGCCTCTCCGGGGCGCTAACAGGGCGCAAACTATTTCTCGCCCGGGGCATGGGGTCGCTACTGCCTCCCGCTAAATTCCGCTGGAGTGGGCAGAGGCGCAAACCGGCAGTGCCCCGCTCCTGTCGGTAGTGCCCGGGCTGCAGCGGCATTTTCGCCCCGGAGCGGAACTTCGGTAGTGCCCATGAGACTGCCGCAGGCAATGTCCACGTCAGCATCGCGGGTCGCCATTTTCTTGCAATGGCCGATTTACCGGTCGCGGCCTTGCATTGACGAATTTGCGGGATCTGTGCTGCGATGTTGCAGCCCTGCACTCCGTTTCTCTGCCGGGCTGTAGCCATGGTTCTCTGCTCCCCAGTGATGAAATGGTGGCCCTCATTGCAGAGCTCACAGCATTCCTTCCCTTTTAATAGAAGGGGAGGGCCCTGTTCTCCCACCAGAGCCACACGGCAACCTGCTTAGTGCTGGAAAATTCCCAGGTCTCACCCCCGAGAGGAAGTGGAGCGCCCGACATTGTGCTCCAATTCCTCTTGGGGGCAGTAATCCCAATTTCGACGCCATCAGGAATTCCGTGCCAAGCACAGGACACCCCTGCCCTCAAATGGGGCGTTGCCTCAGAGTGGTGGAGTCTTCTGATAGCATTGTCACTCAAAACAAAGTGATTCCTCTTTTTGTTGGAGCAGGGAGCAGGGAGGTGTGAAGAAGTACTATTGTGTATTTACATAGTATTGTAAAAGCTGGTACATAAATCACTTAATACATGTTTTGGTTGCTGCGATTAGGTGTGGGCGAGTGGTATGGCCTATCTATGTGCAGAACAGATTTGCAATCAAAACTTTTGTATTGATCACAATTTCAATGTCCCATCAATCAAAGCAAAGTCCTCAAAAATAAATACTTGCTTTTGTGTTTAACACAGAAAGGGTCATTTTGTGAGTGTGTGCATTGGCTCTCAGGAACCTCACCCACTGCCTGAGACTATTGGATAATCACAGCAGCGGGCAATCCGGAATTTCACCCCAGAAGGTCTGCTCAACACAACAGCAGCCATCCATTCCGATCTAGATTTCACCCTATCTTCTTGCACGACCTGGGCCTAAATTTATGATGCTTCTGGTTCACACTTTAAGTTAACTTTAATTCTCCAAAGAGAATATTGACCCTGTGCATCCCTTTAACACTGCCATCCTCCAGAGCTTTGTGTTGAGTACTTTGCTGTGCACGAGATAAGAAAGATGCTACAGATGATAGTGGTGATGGTCCAGATCAGATCACTGTGACCTCAGGTAAGCATCTCCCCACTCCCCCACCCCCCCACAGGCAGCTTAAAGGCAGTGGCGGCGGCTAGATACTCCAGGGAGCACTGCGAGCAGGTTGGTGACTGCGACGAAGTAGAACTGGGCGACTACATTAGACGTCACAGGAAAGTAGAAAAGTGATTGGTTGGTGAATTCTCTCTCCTTTCTTGCTTTTTTTGCTTAATTATTGAATCAACTGTTTAATAAATAGTAGTAGTGTGTGTTTTACTAAGGGGTAGAATTCTGTGGCATTGATGGGACTAAAAATAAAACTTAATTAATTATTAACTGCATTAAGATGGCAGGATGGGTGATGTGTCAGTGCTGCAACATGTGGGAGCTGGTGGACCCCATTGAGATCCACGGTGGCCACGTCTGCGGTAAGTGTCTGCAGCTTGAGGAACTTCGGTTCCGCATCGATGAGCTGGAATCCGAGCTGCAGACACTGCGACACATCAGGGAGGGGGACAGTTACCTGGACACTGTGTTCCATGGGGTAGTCACACCCCTTAGGTTAACTAACTCAAATTTGGCTAGCGGTGAAGGACAGGAGGGTGTGACTACGAGTGAGGAAGGTATGGGGATCCGGGAGATAGTGATGGAGGAGCCTCGGCCCTTGCCCTTGTCCAACAGGTTCGAGGCTCTTACGCTGTATGTGGACGAGAGCAAGGACTGCAGGGAGGATGAGCAAACTGACCACAGCACCGTGGTACAGGAGACCATTCAAGCGGGGGAAGTAAAAAGAAACATTGTAGTAGTAGAGGACAGTATCATTCGGGGGATAGATGCAGTTCTCTGCAGCTGTGAGCGTGAGTCCCGAAGGCTGTGTTGCCTGCCCGGTGTCAGGGTTAAGGACATCTCCTCAGGGCTGGAGAGGAACTTGGAGTGGGAGGGGCTAGATCCAGTTGTCGTGGTCCACGTGGATACCAATGATACAGATAGGACAGACAAGAAGGTTCTGCTAAGGGATTATGAGCAGCTAGGGGCCAAATTAAAAAGCAGAACAACAAAGGTAATAATCCCTGGATTACTACCCGAGCCACGAGCAAATTTACACAGGTTAAATAAGATCAGAGAGCTAAACTTGTGGATCAAAGACTGGTGTGGGAGAAATGGGTTTTGGTTCCTGGGGCACTGGCACCAGTATTGGGCTAAGAGGGAGCTGTTCCGTCGGGACGGACTCCACTTGGAACGTGCTGGGGCTAGGATCCTGGCGAACCGAATAACTAGGGATGCAGAGAGAGCTTTAAACTAATTAGCGGGGGGGAGGGTTCAGGTGAGCAGAAACGTAAAAGTTCAAAGAATAAGGTGAAGGCAATAAAGCAGGATAGCAATGGGGGAAACAAAAACTAGAGTGTGACAGGAAGGGACAGAATCTATAAACATAAGAGTGTATCAGAAACTGGGGCCATAGCAGGAGAAAATGGTAAGAAAAACATTTAAAAGCTCTTTATCTGAATGCATGCAGCATTCGTAATAAATTAGATGAGCTGTCGGCACAAATAGTTACAAATGGGTATGATCTGATAGCCGTAACAGAGACGTGGTTACAAGGTGACCAAAACTGGGAACTAAACATTCAGGGGTACTTGCCAATTCGGAAGGACAGACAGAAAGGAAAAGGAGGAGGGGTAGCACTGTTAATAAAGGATGAGATCAGTGCGTTAGTGAGAAGCGATATTGGCTCAGAGGATCAAAATGTTGAATCAATTTGGGTGGAGATAAGGAATAATAAAGGGAAAAAGTCACTGGGGGGCATAGTCTATAGGCCCCCTAACAGTAGCAACTCTGTTGGTCGGTGTATAAACCAAGAAATAGTGGGGGCTTGTAAAAAGGGAACAGCAATAATCATGGGTGATTTTAACCTCTATATTGATTGGAGAAATCAAATTGGTCAGGGTAGCCTTGAGGAAGAGTTCATAGAGTGCGTAAGGGATGGGTTCCTTGAGCAGTTTGTAATGGAACCAACCAGGGAGCAGGCTATCTTAGATCTGGTCCTGTGTAATGAGAAAGGATTAATAAACAATCTCCCAGTAAAGGATCTCTTTGGAACAAGTGACCATAGCATGGTTGAATTTCAAGTTCAGATGGAGGGTGAGAAAGTTGGATCTCAAACCAGCGTACTAAGCTTAAATAAAGGAGACTACAAAGATATGAGGGCAGAGTTGGCTAAAGTGAACTGGGAAAATAGATTAAAGTGTAGGACGGTTGATGAACAGTGGAGTACGTTTGAGAAGGTATTTCGTAACTCTCAAGAAAAATATAATCCAGTGAGGAGGAAAGGGTGTAGAAGAAAAGATAGCCATACATGGCTAACTAAGGTGATCAGGAAGGCCAATAGAATCTTGGCCTTTATTGCAAAGGGGATGGAGGATAAAAGCAGGGAAGTCTTGCTACAGTTATACAGGGTATTGGTGAGGCCACACCTGGAATACTGCGTACAGTTTTGGTTTCCATATTTAAGAAAGGATATACTTGCTTTGGAGGCAGTTCAGAGAAGATTCACCAGATTGATTCTGGAGATGAGAGGGTTGACTTATGAGGAAAGGGTGAGTAGGTTGGGCCTCTACTCATTGGATTTCAGAAGGATGAGATGTGATCTTATCGAAACGTATAAGATTATGAGGGGGCTTGACAAGGTGGATGCAGAGAGGATGTTTCCACTGATGGGGGAGACTAGAACTAGGGGGCATAATCTTAGAACTAAGGGCCGCCTATCTAAAACAGAGATGAGGAGGAATTTCTTCTCAGAGGGTTGTAAATCTGTGGAATTCGATGCCTCAGAGAGCTGTGGAAGCTGGGTCATTGAATAACTTTAAGACAGAGATAGACAGTTTCTTACCAATAAGGGATTATGGGGAGTGGGCAGGGAAGTGGACCTGAGTTCATGATCGGATCACCCATGATTGTATTAAATGGCGGAGCAGGCTCGAGGGGCCGTATGGCCTACTCCTGCTCCTATTTCTTATGTTCTTATGGCCCATGGACCTGTTATCAGTTCATTTGTGAATGGGGATCTTGATGACCACACATATTTACAAGAGCATGATTAGTCTGGACATTAGCAATCAATAACTAGCTGTTCTGTTACTTATTGATCTTCTATATGGGTTATCGTGTAAACAACTAAATCCACAAGCCACTGTGTAATGGAAAGGAGGGCAGAGGATTCATGAGTCATTGCGGAATGAGAAGAAGAGCAGGGAATGCAATGTAAAGTAAGACTGGATTAAGAATGGAAGCACAATAAACTCTGAGCATCATCAGCTCGTGCTCCCAGATGGGCTAAAGCCCACTGCTATAGATATGCAATGTTCCTGTATAATCTTTACATCCTCCATGTACAATGCACCAGTGTTCTTAATTACTTTTTGAAAAGCTCGCTGGATTTCTGTCCTTCTCAAGATGTGATGGAGAATGGAACTTGTTATTTTAGTTTAGGGATTTACTATCTGCTACAAACTACACTCAGAAGAGCAATCCTCCTGCACTAAGCGCCTTTGTGGCCTTGCAGGTTTATCTTCAAGCTCATTTTAGAGAGAAAAAAAGACTTGCATTTATATAGTGCCTTTAACAACCACTAGTCATCTCAAAGCACTTTACAGCCAATGAAGTATAGTCACTGTTGTAATGTGGGAAACATGGCAGCCAATTTGCACACAGCAAGCTCCCACAAACAGCAATGTGATAATGGCCAGATAATCTGTTTTTGTTATGGTGATTGAGGGATAAATATTGTCCAGGACACGAGGGATAACTCCCCTGCTTTTCTTCGAAATAATGCCATGGGATCTTTTATGTCCACCTGAAAGGGCAGTCAGGACCTTGGTTTAATGTCTCATCTGAAAGATGGCACCTCAAACAGTGCAGCACTCCCTCAGTGCTGCACTGGAGTGTCAGCCTAGATTTATATGCTCAAGTTCCTGGAGTGGGACTTGAACCCACAACCTTCTGACTCAGAGGCGAGTGTGCTACCCACTGAGCCACATCTGACACTTTTATGTTGGACTCTTCCAGCCAGCAGAGAGAAAACATTTCCATCCCACCAGCCCAGGTTGGATTTGAGTTCAGATCGCAGACATGAAGGGAACTGTGCTAATCAGTGCACAGCCAGTGATTCGTTTATCTACTTTCAAAACTGAAGTGGCAAATGGAATATCAGGGGATTTTACACCAACCCACTTTCTGAAATTGCCTTAACTCCCCAGGTCTTCAGGCTCAGTAGTCTTATGTCCTGTAAGTTCATCCAAAATGTTTTAATAGTACATAGCAGCGTTCGATGGCACAGGTATAAATGACATGGCAGTCAATGGCAGCATCTTTAATACAAGGGGTCTGATTTTGTTAGTTCGCCTTGAAGCTGCAATTCTCTGCTGTTTCTGAAATCACTTAAGTATTTTAAAAATGAGTGAAAAACATTGTTAAAAGACTGTTGCTAATATACTTTGTTCCAAGACCTGGTCCCCCCAATTTTGCACAGCTCTGCATACTAGGGCTCAGTAATCTGCCGGACTGTATGGATTGCACTCAGTGTCTTGTATATTTTTGATATATCCAATCCTTGGTAATTACCCAATCCCATCAGGTCTTAGAAGATAAACAGAGGCAGGCTTGGTTGATACTTGTATGGAGACTGCCCCGCAATTACCAGAAGTACTTTGCCAAGGAATATGCTTGATTTAGGAGTTTGAGAGATTGTCTACCAAAGCCCATTTAATCACCTCATGCAACATAGAATCATAGAATAGTTACAGCACGGAAGGAGGCCATTCAGCCCGTCGAGCCATGCCGGCTCTCTGCAAGAGCACTTCACCTAATCCCACTCCCCACCTCTTTCTCCGTAGCCCTTCTATTTTTTTTCTTTCAGGCACTTATCCAATTCCCTTTTGAAAGCCACGATTGAATCTGCCTTCACCACCCTTTTAGGCACTGCACATACCAATCGCTGCGTAAAAAAGATTTTCCGCATGTCGCTTTTAGACCTTCTGCCAGTCACCTTAAATCTGTGTCTTCTGGTTCTCAACCCTTCTGCCAATGGGAACAGTTTACCAATATCTACTCTGTCTAGACCCATCATGATTTTGAACGCCTCTATCAAATCTCCTCTCAATCTTCTCGGCTCTAAGGAGAACAGCCCCAGTTTCTCCAGTCTATCCATGTAACTGAAGTCCCTCATCCCTGGAACCATTCTGATCAATCTTTTCTGCTGAACCACCGCAGTCTTTCTATTGAAGTTACTCCCACAGTGCTGTTAGGGAGGGAGTGCCACACTTTTGATCCAGCAATGATGAAGGAACAGCGATATATTTCCAAGTCATGATGGTGTGTAACTTGGACGGGAACTTGGAGGTGGTGTTGTTCCCATGCACCTGTTACCCTTGTCCTTCTAAGTTTTTGAGATTGTAGGTTTGGGAGGTGCTGCCAAAGAAGCCGTGGTGAGTTACTGCAGTGCATCTTGTAGATGATACACACTGCAGCCACAGTGCGCCGGTGGTGGAGGGAGTGAATGTTGAAGGTCGTGGATGGGATGCCAATCAAGCGGGCTGCTTTGGCTGATCCAGTGTTTTATAACATATTCCATATATGAAAACACACAAACTATACACAGGTAATGTATTACAAATGATGACTGAGGTTTGTGGGATTGACAATATGAGTACACAAAATAATTAAATTAGCAATAGAGCTATATGTGTAAATGATGGAAAAATAATTAATGGGAATCAATGGGAAGCAACTTAAATGGTGAGGATAACATGTAGGGGGCAATTACTACACTGATACAGTAATTCATGCTCTACACAAGCCAATTAAGACACTGTTAATGCCATTGATTCACACTATTGTATTGGCACTCATGATTTTTAAAAATGTGCTAAAGTATAAGCACTTCATGGAAAAGCATTTAATTCCTATGCTATTGCCTATAATGAAAGTTTAATGAAGTTTTACTTTTTAAAAAATAAACTTCAGGGTGTGAGTTTTAGAATTTTTATATTTAAACTTTGTAGTCAGCGGTGAACAGCAACTACATTTTCCAAAACGAAACTTAAAAGATAGCTGAATCCTGTGTCAATGCAGGTTGCTCTGTGTAATACATCGTTTTGGCACAAGGTGGCACCAAATCTTAAATTGTGAGGCTCGGGAGAGGAAGCCAATCCATTGAAGGGGAATATAGTTGTGGTTTAGTTTGCTTGTATTGGAACGTGCAGCAAAGCCTGTCCAAATAGGCTATGTTCCAGCTACTCAATTATAATATAAAATAGTAAACTATCTCAAAACATTTAAAAATAACTGCTGAATCCAGGTGAGAGTATAATTTATTAACTGGGGTTATGTGGTCAGCCTCATTTCCTGGTACAACCGATTGATTTGAATGCTTTTAGTTCCCATTAATATTCTGCATGTTATATAACACGTTGTAATTGAAGTTAATAAGTGAAACTTACACTTCCAAAACATTGTGAATGTTGAAGGTGGTGGATGGGGTGCCAATCAAGCGGGCTGCTTTGTCCTGAATGGTGTCGAGCTTCTTGAGTGTTGTTGGAGCTGCACTCATCCAGGCAAGTGGAGAATATTCCATCACACTCCTGAATTGTGCCTTGTAGATGGTGGAAAGGCTTTGGGGAAGCAGGAGGTGAGACACTCGCCACAGTTTACCCAGCCTCTGACCTGTTCTTGTTGCCACAGTATTTATGTGGCTGGTCCAGTTACGTTTCTGGTCAAGGATGTTGATGGTGGGGGATTTGGCGATGGTAATGCTGTTGAATGTCAAGGGGTGGTGGTTCGACTCTCGCTTATTGGAGATGGTCATTGCCTGGCACTTGTGTGGCAATGTTACTTGCCACTTATCAGCCCAAGCCTAAATGCCATCCGGGTCTTGCTGCATGCAGGCATTATCTGAGGAATTGTGAATGGCACTGAACACTGGGCAGTAATCAGCGAAAATCCCCACTGCTGACCTTATGATGGAGGGAAGGTCATTAATGAAGCAGCTGAAGATGGTTGGGCCTAGGACATTGTCCTGAGGAACACCTGCAGCGATGTCCTGGGGCTGAGATGATTGGCCTCCAACAACCACAATCATCTTCCTTTGTGCTAGGTATGGCTCCAGCCAGTGAGGAGTTTTCCCCCGATTCCCATTGACTTCAGTTTTACTCGAGCTCCTTGATGCCACATTCAGTCAAATGCTGCCGTGATGTCAAGGGCAGTTACTCTCACCTCACCTCTGGAATTCAGCTCTTTTGTCCATGTTTGGACCATACTTGTAGTGAGATCTAGAGCCGAGTAATTCTGGCAGAACCCAAACTGGGCATTGGTGAGCAGGTTATTGGTGAGTAGGTGCCACTTGATAGCACTGTCGACGACACCTTCCATCACTTTGCTGATGATTGAGAGTAGACCGATGGGGCAGTAATTGGCCGGATTGGATTTGCCCTGTTTTTTGTGGACAGGACATACCTGGGCAGTTTTCCACATTGTTGGATAGATGCCAGTATCGTAGCTACATTGGAACAGCTTGGCTAGAGGTGCGGCTAGTTCTGGAGCACAAGTCTTCAGCATGACAGCCGGGATGTTGTTGGGGCCCATAGCCTTTGCTCTATCCAGTGAGCTCAGCCGTTTCTTGATATCACGTGGAGTGAATCATATTGGCTGAAGACTGGCTTCTGTGATGGTGGGGACCTCAGGAGGAGGCTGATATGGAACATCCACTCAGCACTTCTGGCTGAAGATGGTTGCAAACACCTCATTGAGGATGGGGATATTCATGAAGCCTCCTCCTCCCATTAGCTGTTTAATGGTCCACCACCATTCACAACTGGATGTAGCAGGACTGCAGAGCTTTGATCTGATCCGTTGATTGTGGGATAGCATAGCTCTGTTTATAGCATGCTGCTTCCGCTGTTTAGCATGCATGTAGTCCTGTGTTGCAGCTTCCCCAGGTTGGCACCTCATTTTTAGGTACACCTTGTGCTGCTCTTGGCATACTCTTCTACACTCCTCTTTGAACGAGGGTTGGTCCTCTGGCTTGAAGATAATGGTAGACTGAGGGATACGCCGGGCCATGAGGTTACAGAATACAATTCTGCTGCTGCTGATGGCCTACAGCACCTCATGGATGTCCAGTTTTGAGCTACTCGAACTCTTCTGAATGTACTCCTTTTAGCGGAGTGGTAGTGACATACTACACGATGGAGCGTGACTTCAGTATAAAGATAGGACTTTGTCTCCATAAGGACTGTATGGTGATCACTCCTACCAATGCTGTCATGGCCAGATGCATCTGCGACAAGTAGATTGGTGAGGACGAGGTCAAGTAGGTTTTTCTCCCTGGTGTTGGTTCTCGCACCACCTGCTGCAGGCCCAGTCTGGCAGTTATTTCCTTCAGGACTTGGCCAGCTCAGTCAGTAGTGGGGCTACCGAGCCACTCTTGGTGATGGACATTGAAGTCCCCCACCCAGAGTGCATTCTGTGCCCTTGCTGCCCTCAGTGCTTCTTCCACATGGTGCTCAACATGGAGGAGTACTGATTCACCAGCTGAGGGAGGGCGGTAGGTGGTAATCAGCAGGAGGTTTCCTTGCCCATGTTTGACCTGAATCCATGAGATTTCATGGAGTCCGGAGTCAATGTTGAGGACTCCCAGGGCCACTCTCTCCCGACTATACTACTGTGCCACCACCCCTGGTGGGTCTGTCCTGCCAATGGGACAGGACATACCCAGGGATGGTGATGGCGGAGTCTGGGACATTGGAGGAAAGGTATGATTCTCTGAGAGCACCAATCTTTGTTTGCTCTCTGTCGCATTTTTTTAGAAGTCCGAATAAAAGCAGGTTCCCAGTCTGTAAAAATTCTGCATTGTGATTAGCTGCTGAGACAGCTCGTTGACGCCATAGCAGTTGGCATTAGGGATTCCCCATTATACTACATTGAAATCACTTACGTGTCAATAAAGGCAAATCTCTAACCACAGAGATTGCGAGATCTTTGTGGGAAGCTTTCTTCAGGGCCAGAGGTGAACGT
Source organism: Pristiophorus japonicus (assembly GCF_044704955.1). Lineage (NCBI taxonomy): Eukaryota > Metazoa > Chordata > Chondrichthyes > Pristiophoridae > Pristiophorus > Pristiophorus japonicus. The sequence goes on along the minus strand of NC_091990.1, from coordinate 33,082,931 downwards.
CTTTGCTTTGCCGCTGACCGCAAATTCTGGGCCATAGTCAAATCAAACTGGGAGGTTGTAATGACTCAAGAGTCGTGTTACTGTAAACTGCGACAGGTGTAAACCTGATCCATCTTCATTTGGGCCAAAGTACCCGTGTGACATAGTACCCACGCTTATATACACCCGTGACCGCGCACACGCACATACAGCCTGATGACCTCCGACAGTAGTGCCCCCTGGTGTCTGGTGCCCCAGGCATGAATACATAACAACATCCCCCTTTCAAGATCTTAATATCAGTCTTTTTACAAATTAAGACGGTTGGGACTTTCCGCTCACGAGTTGATCGTCTCAGTTCAACTTTAGTTCTAGGTGAGCGTTCTGAGTCAGTTGTGACTGAAGACTGAGTAACAGATCTGGTGGAAGTGGTAATAACTACATCAGAGACTGAAGGTCCAGGTTCAGGAATGACAGAAAAGTCCTCTGATGAGTGAACATTGGTTGGTTGGTCACTGACTGCATCTTCCTCAAACAGTTCCAGTTCATCCATGTGCCGCAGTTTTACCTGGTCAACATGTTTCCTGCATGTTTGCCCATTCTTGAGCACAACAATAAACATTCTGTTACCCTCCTTGACTGTAACAGTATTGGCGATCCACTTTGGACCTTGACCATAGTTCAGTACATAAACTGGATCGTTAACAGAAATATCACATGACACAGCAGCACGATCATGATACAATTGCTGACTTTGACGTCTGTTTTCAACACGATCATTCAAATCAGGATGAACAAGAGAAGACTTGGTCTTGAGATTTCTCTTCATCAGTAGTTCAGCAGGGGAAACCCAAGTAAGCGTATGAGGTCGTGTCCTGTAACTGACAAACGAGTCTGTAATAAACCCTGAGTTACACGTTTCATACTTTGCTTGATCGTTTGAACAGCATGCTCTGCTTGACCATTAGAAACAGGTTTAAATGGGGCTGACCTCACATGTCTAATACCATTGAGCTTCATGAACTCCTGAAACTCAAGACTCGTGAAACAAGATCAGTTGTCGCTCACAACAATGTCAGGTAAGCCATGAGTAGCAAACATGACACAAAATCTCTCAATAGTGGCTGTAGATGTACTGGATGACATAATGATACACTCTATCCACTTTGAATATGCATCCACCACAACAAAAAACATTTTTCCCAGGAAAGGTCCCACAAAATCGATGTGGATCCTCAACTATGGTTTAGATGGCCACAACCAAAGACTCAGCGGAGATTCCGCTGGTATTTTACTTAGCTGCTTGCAATTATTGCACTGATGCACACGATTCCAGATCAGAGTCAATTCCAGGCCACCATACATGAGACCTAGCAATGGCTTTCATCATGACAATACCGGGATGAGTGCTATGTAGTCCACATACAAATTTTTCTCTACCTTTCTTAGGCATGATGACACGATTACCCCACAGTAATCAATCTGACTGAATGGACAGCTCATCTTTACGACAGTTGTAAAGTTTGATCTCATCATACACCTCATATTGCAGACCAATCACCACTGAGGACACAACTGATAACATAGGGTCATGGCTGGTCCAGATCCTAACTTGTTGAGCAGTGACAGGGGTTCCTTCACTCTCAAAAGCATCCATTACTAACAGTAGATCTGCAGGTTGTGACGTCTTCATATCAGGTGTGGGCAAAGGCAGACGGCTCAGTGCATCGGCACAATTCTCTGCACCGGGTCTATGACGAATAACGTAGTCATAGGCAGACAGCGTCAACACCCACCTCTGAATACGGGATGATGCATTGGTATTAAAACCTTTGTTTTCAGAAAACAATGAAATGAGTGGCTTGTGTCCGTTTCGAGTTCAAAATGAAGACCATACCCACAGGCCAAAGCTTCTTTTTCTACCATGCTGTAAGCTCTTTCTGCTTTTGATAAACATCTCGAAGCATACGCAACAGGTTGTAGCTTACCCGACTCATTTGGTTGTTGGAGTACACAGCCAACCCCATATGATGAAACATCACAGGCCAATATAACACACTTACACGGATCATAATGAACAAGCAACTTGTTTGAACAGAGCAGATTCTTCGCTTTCTCAAAGGCTCTATCTTGAGACATACCCCAGACCCAGTTGTCGCCTTTTCTGAGTAGCATGTGCAGTGGCTCTATTAAAGTGTTCAATCTGGGTAAGAAATTACCAAAGTAGTTGAGTAGCCCAAGGAACGAACGCAGCTCCATCACAATCTGAGGCCTGGGGGCATTTTTGATGGCCTTGGTTTTCGAATCAGTAGGCCTGATGCCATCAGCAGAAATCTTCATCCCCAGGAATTCAACTTCAGTTGCTATGAATACACACTTCGAACATTTCAACCCGAGTCCAACTTTTTTCAAACGATGTAGGACTTCTTCAAGATTGTTCAGATGTTCAGCACTGTCATGACCTGTAACCCAAATGTCATCTTGAAACACGATAGTTCTAGGGATGGACTTCAGTAGACTCTCCATATTCCTCTGAAATATGGCTGCTGCCGAATGAATTCCAAAAGGACATCTGTTGTAGACAAACAGTTCTTTGTGGGTGTTGATGCAGATGAGCTTCTTCGAAGTGCCAACAAGCTCCTGTGTCATATAGGCCGATGTCAGATCTAGCTTAGTGAATGACTTTCCACCAGCTAGTATGGCGAACAGGTCATCAGCCTTCAGTAACTGATACCGATCCTGTTTCAAAAATCGGTTAATCATAACCTTGTAGTCTCCACAAATCCTGACAGTGCCATCACTCTTCAACACAGGAACAATAGTACTGGCCCACTTGTTAAACTCAACCGGTGATATGACTCCTTCACATTGGAGTCTGTCAAGCTCAATTTCAACCTTCTCCCTCATCATGTAAGGAACAGACCGAGCTTTATGATAGACAGGCTTTGCATCAGAATCCAGGTGAATCTGCACCTTGGCTCTAATAAATTTACCAATGCCCGGTTCAAACTTCTTCAACACTTGAGCACACGAAGTGTCATCCACCAAGAGCAATGCTTTGACATCATTCCAGTTCAGCTTGATTTTCTTGAGCCAATTCCTGCCGAACAGCATTGGACCATTACCTGGGATGATCCATAATGGTAGATTTTGAATCACACCATCATATGACACCTTGACGACTGCACTGCCAATCACCGGTATGAGTTCCTTAGTGTAAGTACACAACTTGGCATTGACTGGACTCAGCTTAGACTTCACAGCAAATGTCCTTTGGCTCATTATCGACTGACTCACACCAGTGTCCAGCTCCATTGATACAGGCATGCCATTCAGCTTCACATCAACAATTATCGGCTGGCTCTTTGCCAAGAACGAATACAGACCATACACTTCCTCCTCGGGTTGTGTATCCGGGCCAGCACTGGACTGGTCACCATCAACAATGTGATGTGCAGCAGCACGCTTGCTCAGTTGTGGGCACATTTTCTGAAGATGCCCCACTTTCGAACAGCCATTACAGGAGTATTGTTTAAACCAACACTGATGAGGCCAATGATTACCCCCACAATGCCAATAGGGTGAAATCAGATTCATACCAGTTGGCGGACTCTGAGCAGCTAAACAGTCGAGTAGTCCCTGCCATAAGCAGCTCTGCCAGAAGACGACACAATCTTGTTTACAGTACCTACTGTGGAGATCCAACTCTTCGATGATAGCTGCCTCAAATTATCATCAGTCATCATGCATGCCTGGGAAGTCGCGGTGGCCTTTTACAAATTCAGTCTCTCTTCGGCCAATTACTTCCAAAGAATCACATTGTGGTTGATGTCTATTACGAAGAAATCTCTCAATGTGTCTTCTAACATGTTCTCGAACGTACACGCCTCAGCAAGACGTCATACAAGAATCCTGACACACCCTGGCCCTCAGCACGAACATGCGTATAGAAGCGATAGCGTGAGATAATGATCCCCTCCTTTGGCTTAAGGTGGTCACACACCAAAACACACAAATCCTCGTACTCTTTGTCCGTTGGATGTAAAGGCGAGGGAAGGTTCTTCATGAGGCCGTAAACTTTCTGACCACAAACGGTGAGGAAAACCGCCCTGCGTCGAACTGCGTCAGCCTCTCCCTCCATTTTGTTGGCCACAAAATATTGATCCAGGTGGTCAACGAAATTCGCCCAATCCTCACCATCCACGAATTCGTGAAGAATTCCAATAGTGCCTATTGTACATGCGAAGGTTCTTAATTTACCTCATCGCCAAATGTAATGACTCAAGAATCTTGTTACTGTAAACTGTATCAGGTGTAAATCTGATCCATCTTTATTTGCGGCCAAAGTACCGTGTGACATAGTACCTGCGCTTATATACACCCGTGACCGCGCACACGCACATACAACCCGATGACCTCTGACAGTAGTGCCCTCTGGTGTCTGGTGACCCCAGGCATCAATACATAACAGAGGTAACACTAATTATACGTGGAGATCCTTGCCAATTACTCTGAGACTAAATATGTTGCTACTATTGTACAAGCCCAACAAGCTGTGGACCACAGAGATCCTGTATTTCATTCACAAGATAACTATGGATGAGGGAGGCCATTTGTAATGTATGCTCCTGTGAGCATGCTCACAGATTTGTAGAGCTGTTGCATTGTGAGTGGCTTAGCTAGTCACGAGATGTTCACAAGACTCAATAAAACCCCAGCCAGTTGGGTTCAGGGGATCCACGAAGAGGCAGGTGGTTGTGAGCCTGGTGGATGAGCTGGTAATGTGTAGTGTGATAAACTTGTTAATAAACCATCTGGTTCTTAATAGCAATGTGCTGCTATGAATTCTTAAGCAAAGAACCCACAAAGCCAATACATTATACTATTCAATCCATTTTAGGTTATCCATCCAGTGATACCCTCATTGCAGCATCCAATTCCTTATTGATTGATTCAGGGGCTTTGCTTCTACCATTCTGTCTGGGTCCTTTCTGTGTATGGATCACACTCAGTGTGAAGAAGAACCTTTTTGTGATATCAGTCCTCAACATGCTCTTTACTAACCTGGACCTGCCACATAGTTTACCTTGAAGTGATTTTGCCACATTTCATTTTTTCCATACCATTCACTGTCTTGTACGCCTCTACAATATCGCCTCCCAGACGCTTCCTTGCAAGACTGAAAAGTCCAAATGTCTCCCGTCATTTCCTCATGATTCATATCCCTGTCACTGGGGTCATCCTTGAGGCTCTTCTCTGCTCTACCAAAATGCTTTAATGTCTCCTTTGTGCTTCGGTGAGCAGAACGGGACACAGTACTCAAAGCACTGAGCAGAGCACCACTTCCACTCAGCTGTATTCTACGGTTCTGGCTACGGGGTTGAACATTGATTACTGCTCTGCCTTAACTGGACCTGTTGACATTGAGTCTACTCAGACTTCAAGGTCCTTTTCCACTTCAACCGTAGCTAGTTCAACATGGAGCACCCATAGTTCCTCCCTATGTGCAGTAAGTTACGCTAGTCTGCATTCAATTTAATCTGCCATTTTCTGGCAATTCCTATGTGTAAAATGTATATTTATATCCCTGGTAACATGAATGGCAAAGGGACTTTGGTGAAAGCTCACTCACCAGGAAAGGAGGGTCTGCATTAAAATAAGCAGATTCATAATCAATACGGCTGGAACACTCAGGCTGCCCCTATCTCCTGTTAATGAACTATTTGGAAACAGACTATGTGTAAGAGTATCGGAGTGCATTGTTGCTAGTTTTATTCAAAGCATATTGAAGCAGGCGTCTTGTTAATGAGAACAGTGGTTACACCTCCACATCTCTGTCAGGGCATAAAGATTAAATAACGAGCTTGGAAACCTTAGTCTAAAATATTTATATCAGTGACACATGTTACTAAGATTTAGATAAGTTAGTATATATTATACTAATGTTATTACTGTTTATAGTTAAGATCAGTGTTTAGTTTATAAAGAGCAGTGAAATGAGCTCCATAACAAAGGAAATCCAGTGCCTCTTGATGTGCCTATTCTGTAATTCACCATCAGATTGGACTTGCATCACAGCACATTAACTGTGGATTGGAGGGTCAGTGAAAAAAACACCAAAAAGCGACAGTGGTTTCAGTTTGCACAAACTACAACAACAACAACTTGTATTTATATAGCACCTTTAACGTAGTAAAGCGCCCCAAGGCACTTCACAAGAGTGTGGTAAAACAAACTACCATAACTTTAATTTGTGTCTTTCTTCATCTCATCAACTGTCGGTCTGTTTTTGTCCCTTTATCTCACAGATTCAAACAGTAAATGCTCAGGTTGTCCATGTCAGGATCAGGCCCATGTTGCGTGATCATTACTTCTTCACAAACACAGCATCATGAGTACCAAAGCCTTTGTGGCATGGCTCCTAACTATGGGTCCAAGTTTCGGCATCTGGTGAAAACGGCGCACCTCCGAGACTTACGTGACCTGTCTGGGCTCGAAGGTGCGGCGGAATATTCTGCAGCAATTCTCCTGGGCCATGGCGTGGAGTGGCGCGGAGCAGCGTAGTCTCCCTGGGGAGGAGACTGCCTGCAGGGGGGCGGGGCTAGGGATCATGACTTCTTCTCAGAGCATGCGCACCAGCGCAATGGCTCGGGGGAGCGTGGGTACCGGGGGGGGTGGGGAGCGTGGGTACCGGGGGGGGGGTGGGGAGCGTGGGTACCGGGGGGGGGGAGAGCGTGGGGGGAGGGGGGGGGGGAGCGTGGGGGGAGGGGGGGAGAGCGTGGGGGGAGGGTGGGAGAGCGTGGGGGGAGGGGGGGGAGCGTGGGTACCGGGGGGGGAGAGAGCGTGGGGGGAGGGGGGGAGAGCGTGGGTACCGGGGAGGGGGGGAGCGTGGGTACCGGGGGGGGGGGAGCGTGGGTACCGGGGGGGGGGGAGCGTGGGTACCGGGGGGGGGGGAGCGTGGGTACCGGGGGGGGGGAGAGCGTGGGGGGAGGGAGGGGGGGGAGCGTGGGGGGAGGGGGGGGGAGCGTGGGGGGAGGGGGGGAGAGCGTGGGGGGAGGGGGGGAGAGCGTGGGGGGAGGGGGGGGAGCGTGGGTACCGGGGGGGAGAGAGCGTGGGGGGAGGGGGTGAGAGCGTGGGGGGAGGGGGGGAGAGAGCGTGGGGGGAGGGGGGGAGAGCGTGGGGGGAGGGGGGGAGAGAGCGTGGGGGGAGGGGGGGAGAGCGTGGGGGGAGGGGGGGAGAGCGTGGGTACCGGGGGGGGGGAGAGCGTGGGGGGAGGGGGGGGAGAGCGTGGGTACCGGGGGGGGGGAGAGCGTGGGGGGAGGGGGGAGAGCGTGGGTACCGGGGGGGGGGGAGAGCGTGGGGGGAGGGGGGGGAGAGCGTGGGTACCGGGGGGGGGGAGAGCGTGGGGGGAGGGGGGGAGAGCGTGGGTACCGGGGGGGGGGGAGAGCGTGGGGGGAGGGGGGGGGGGGAGCGTGGGTACCGGGGGGGAGGGGGGAGCGTGGGTACCGGGGGGGGGGAGAGCGTGGGTACCGGGGGGGAGGGGGGAGAGCGTGGGTACCGGGGGGGGGGGAGAGCGTGGGTACCGGGGGGGGGGGGAGAGCGTGGGTACCGGGGGGGAGGGGGGAGCGTGGGTACCGGGGGGGGAGAGCGTGGGTACCGGGGGGGGGGGAGCGTGGGGGGAGGGGGGGGGAGCGTGGGGGGAGGGGGGAGAGCGTGGGTACCGGGGGGGGGGAGCGTGGGTACCGGGGGGGAGAGAGCGTGGGTACCGGGGGGGGGGAGCGTGGGTACCGGGGGGGGAGAGAGCGTGGGTACCGGGGGGGGAGAGCGTGGGTACCGGGGGGGAGAGAGCGTGGGTACCGGGGGGGGGGAGCGTGGGTACCGGGGGGGAGAGAGCGTGGGTACCGGGGGGGGGAGAGAGCGTGGGTACCGGGGGGGGGAGAGCGTGGGTACCGGGGGGGGGAGAGAGCGTGGGTACCGGGGGGGGGAGAGAGCGTGGGGGGAGGGGGGGAGAGAGCGTGGGTACCGGGGGGGGGAGAGCGTGGGGGGAGGGGGGAGAGAGCGTGGGGGGAGGGGGGGAGAGAGCGTGGGGGGAGGGGGGGAGAGAGCGTGGGTACCGGGGGGGGGAGAGCGTGGGTACCGGGGGGGGAGAGAGCGTGGGTACCGGGGGGGGGAGAGCGTGGGTACCAGGGGGGGAGAGAGCGTGGGTACCGGGGGGGGGGGGAGCGTGGGTACCAGGGGGGGAGAGAGCGTGGGTACCGGGGGGGGGGGGAGCGTGGGTACCAGGGGGGGAGAGAGCGTGGGTACCGGGGGGGGGAGAGCGTGGGTACCGGGGGGGGAGAGAGCGTGGGTACCGGGGGGGGAGAGCGTGGGTACCGGGGGGGGGAGAGCGTGGGTACCGGGGAGGGGGGGAGAGCGTGGGTACCGGGGAGGGGGGGAGAGCGTGGGTACCGGGGGGGGGAGAGCGTGGGTACCGGGGAGGGGGGGAGAGCGTGGGGGGAGGGGGGGAGAGTGTGGGTACCAGTGGGGGGAGAGTGTGGGGGGAGGGGGAGAGAGCGTGGGTACCGGGGAGGGGGGGGGGAGCGTGGGGGGAGGGGGGAGAGCGTGGGGGGATGGGGGGGAGAGAGAGCATGGGTACCGGGGGAGGGGAAAGCGTGGGTACCGGGGGGGTGGAGAGCGTGGGTACCGGGGGGGGGGAGAGCGTGGGGGGAGGGGGGGAGAGCGTGGGTACCGGGGAGGGGGGGAGAGCGTGGGGGGAGGGGGGTGGAGAGCGTGGGTACCGGGGAGGGGGGGAGAGCGTGGGGGGAGGGGGGTGGAGAGCGTGGGTACCAGGGGGGTGGAGAGTGTGGGTACCGGGGGGGTGGGGGGGAGCATGGCAACAGATGGAGGGGGGAGCGTGGCAAGGGATGGAGGAGCGTGGGTTGGGGGGCACTCAATGATCGAAGGGCCGGAGGAGAGAGCAGGGGTGCCTCCTTCCAGCCTCTCCCCCACACCCCCCACACACACCCACCCTCCACATCCCCCCCACACACATACCCCCATCCCCCTCCTCCCCCACACACTCCTCCCCACATCCCCCCCCACACACACACCCCCGTCCCCCACACACGCCCCCACGCCCCCCCACACACCCCCTCCACCCCTCCACACACACACCCCCTCCCACCCCCCCCCCCACACACACAAACATCCCATCCCTCCCACACACCCCCCCCCCACTCCCACACATACACACACACAGACACACACCACACCGCCCCCCCCCCCCCACCCCGCACCCCTCACTGTCAGATACAGAGAGAGAGAGAGATACTACAGAGAGAGACACTACAGAGACACCTTCCCTTCACATAAAGGTAGGACTTCTATTTTGTATTGATTGATTACTTATTACTTTGGTCTTGGTGCTTTAGGTGCAGGGTTCCTTCTATTTTTTATTAATTAAGTGCTTATTACTTTTTGTGCTTCGATTAGTGCTTGGTGCTTTAAATGTACTGCTTTGTTTAGTGCTTAGTGCTTTAAATGTACTTTGCTTCTTTAATGTTGTTGTGAAGGTGTTTATGGAAAATCCTCTAACTTCCCTTACCCCCCGCTGTTGTGATGTTGATGTGTCCTGTGTGTTTAATGCTTCCCACCCCCCTGTCTCTGGCTGTGCCTGCACTAAACTTAACTCTAGATAAGGTTTTTCAGAACTTACAAAAGTGGACACTTACTCCATCCTAAGTTAGTTTGTAGTAAGTTTTCACTGCTGAAACTTGCAAAACAGGCCTGAGTGGCTGGACACACCCCCTTTTGAAAAAAAAGTACCTTACCTAAAGCCAACCTAAACTAACTCACTAGAACTGGAGCAAATTAATATCCGAGAATTGCAATTTCTAACATACTCCAAACTAAACTAGTTGCTCCAAAAAACTAGGAGCAACTCCACCCGAAACTTGGGCCCTATATTCTGGGGTCTGTGTCTCTGCTGTTTTACAGAGTTTGGCCTGGATTTTCGGTGCTGCTTATTTCGGGGCGGTAATGGCAGCGGTGCAGTAAAGTTTATGCCCGGGAACAGTATGCGCCTCAGTCAGTAAAATTCATCATCGGGGCCCTGAGTGTGGGCGGAGCGCTAAGGGAGGCGTTAAACACCTCTCTCATGGCGCTAGGCCGGCTTAGCATGCAAAAGTCCCGAGCTAAACAGCCGGCCTCGGAGAGCTTTGAGAGAGGCCTGGGGGAAGAAAACAACGTGAAATAAACCCACCAAAAACATTTCTAATAAATAACTCATGCCACCATAACATAAATCGCAAAAAAAATAAATAAAAAACAATCGCACTTACCTGAGGCCGACATTACTTACCGCACTGCGGCTGCTACAACTCGGACCGCCAGCTTCCACAGGCGGTCCCAACAGGGCGCTCTACGGAGCGCTACGGATCGGACGGCAGCCAAAAATCAAGCCGGAGTCACAACCAGGACGTTGCACACCGGCTCGCCTCTTCCGGGCCGTAATGCTCGGCGCCCCGTCGAAACCGGTACTGAATGTCCCGGCAGGGCGCTGGAAGCTGGCCGTCCGCCCGGAAGTGCTTACCGCCGCCATTGCTGCCCCTCCAGAGCGAAAACAGAGGTGGCAGAAGACCAAAAATCCAGCCCCAGGGGCCTGCACAATGAGCCTCATGATCCTTTGACCTTAGAGAGTTGGTGCACAGCTTGTTGGGCTTGTGCAATAATAGCAGCATATTTAGTCTCAGAGTAAATGGCAAGCTATGGTCTGTATGGTTAAGACTGGGTTCACACTCTCTGTGCAGTCTTGCTGCAGATTGTCCTCTTTATCACTTCAGCATGTCCCCATAGATTGTGGTGTTATGTCCTTCATCATGCGACTGGGTAAGATCTGGAGATTCTTCCAAGTTAGGTGCTCAGTAAAGTTATATTCTGACACCTGTAAGAAGGAAAGGATTATTCCCAATTTTGGGATACCCAGTAGTATTGGCCATCGCACAGCCCTTTTGGATAATACTGCATCAAATGGAACCTACAGATTTATTTCTGCGGAACTTTGTGCTTCTGAAAATGATGGCATGTCAGCGCTGGGGGGATGGAACATTTTCTACTCTTTTTATTTAGTGTCAGCATCAAGCAGTCCTAGGTGAGCTTTAGCAAAGAAGAGATGCTGGTTAAAACTCCTTCTACACTACCCAACAACATGTGCTGAGCCCCAAGTGCAGAAGAGCATCTCTGTGACAGTTCCAATCTCCAGTCCAACTTTCTTCATAAGAAGGGTTCGATGGCTCAGATATAGATGACGCTATTAATCCAATGTTAGTTTGTGGTGAATTTTAGATAATTTTGTGCTGTGGACATACACTGATCAGAAAGGTATTTGAGATTATCAATACTCGTTTCATTGAAGACCCTTACAACCATCACAGGCAGGAGACTTTTATAACCACGGACTGGCCTGGAGATGAATCTGTGCAACCAGTTTCTTACCTGAGTCCCTTGTTTTACTGGGAAAGTCCATTTTCCCCAGAACTGCAGCAGCAGAAGCCAATAGCTTGATCACATCTAGAAAATGAGAGCGTTGCAAAGTTATGTTTGTGATGGTGGAGAATCCCTGGCGAAGGATTACATTAGTGTGTAAACCTTTTAAGATTCACCATTTTAAAACTGGAACCCAGTTTTCCTTTAAAGGTGAGTGGGCAAATGCATGGCAGATGCAGTATAATGTGGATAAATGTGAGGTTATCCACTTTGGTGGCAAAAACAAGGCGGCAGAATATTATCTGAATGGCGGCAGATTAGGAAAAGGGGAGGTGCAATGAGACCTGGGTGTCATGGTACATCAGTCATTAGCATGCAGGTACAGCAGGCGGTGAAGAAGGCAAATGGTATGTTAGCCTTCATAGCTAGGGGATTTGAGTATAGGAGCAGGGAGGTCTTACTGCAGTTGTACTGGGCCTTGGTGAGGCCTCACCTTGAATATTGTGTTCAGTTTTGGTTTCCTAACCTGAGGAAGGACATTCTTGCTATTGAGGGAATGCAGCGAAGGTTCACCAGACTGATTCCTGGGATAGCAAGACTGACATATGAGGAGAGACTGGATCATCTGGGCCTGTATTCACTGGAGTTTAGAAGGATGAGAGGGGATCTCATAGAAACATATAAAATTCTGATGGGACTGGACAGGTTAGATGCAGGAAGAATGTTCCCGATGTTGGGGAAGTCCAGAACCAGGGGACACAGTCTAAGGATAAGGGGTATGCCATTTAGGACTGAGATGAGGAGAAACTTCTTCACTCAGAGAGTTGTTAACCTGTGCAATTCTCTACCGCAGAGAGTTGTTGATGCCAGTTCATTGGATATATTCAAGAGGGAGTTAGATATGGCCCTTATGGCTAAAGGGATCAAGGGGTATGGAGAGAAAGCAGGAAAGGGATACTGAGGTGAATGATCAGCCATGATCTTATTGAATGGTGGTGCAGGCTCGAAGGGCTGAATGGCCTACTCCTGCACCTATTTTCTATGTTTCTATGTTTCTAAACTTGAAGTAATAAAATCGCAATAGCTATTACCAGGATAAGAAAGCCCAGTGATTAATTCTTTAGCTTTGAAAATATACACATCTAAAGATCTAAAAATGATTTAATTTCCAATGAAGAACACAACGAAATAGAAAGAACTAAAGAAATACACTGAGTGAATGTAAAATCCTTCCTTCAGATAAGGCTGTAAACTCAGGCCTGTTTGGGTCGATGTTAAAGATCCCATGGCGCTATTCAAAGAGAATCGGAGTTCTCCCAGTGGCCAGGCCAATGCTTCTCTGTCAACCAAGGCCACCTAAAAATAGATTAGTCTCCTGCCTGTTTGTAGGAATGTACTGATGCAGCATGCTTGCGGCTTTTGCCTGTGTAACAGTCACTGCACTTCAGAATAACTCACTGCAGTTTTGGGACATTTGTGAGAAATTTGCGAAAGCACTATACAAGTTTTTTTTTATACAGAAGCTCCACAGTCTCTATTCATGCAAGCTTATACCATTTTTCAGTGCCTTTGTAGAATTGTTCAAACTCATTCATTTCACAGATTTAATTGACTTTTTTTTTAATTAACTGTGTTCTGTTGTAGGAAAATCAAATGTGCTCCTCCTGTGTTTCCTGCATTCAGGGGCCTGATGTGCCATTTCAAATTGAAGGTTTTTTGAGCAACAGAGAAGACACCAAGGGCCAGGACGTTTTGCAGACAGAACACCACTTCTCCCGAAACCCATTAGTAAGGGGCAGACATCCCAGCCTCCAAAATAATCTCTTTTGCATTGATTTGTTTCCTATAATGTACACACTAAAAAAAATAAAGGTCATTTGTAAGAAAAATAAAAGATGGTTATGACAAATTAAAAAAGTAGAGCGAGTCTCTGAAAATGGTCCTGAGAGCTTTTATTTTTTGAAAATCTACAATGCACTGCACGTAGCTGTTTCTGACAATACTCACACTGCAAAACCACTGCAGAACATTCACGCAATGGAATAAAACATGTTGGCTGCTTTGGTGCAGGAATGCCACTGAGGGAATGTTAATACTTATTAAAATATGAAATGACTGCACAAATCAGGTGACAGAGCCATATAAAAGAAACGCTTTCTCCCTGCTATCTTTGCCCAGACCAACTCCCTGCATTTCAATCAGCCCGAGGAGTCGTTTTAGAACACAGTTTTAAGGGACCTAACTTTGAAACTTACTGTAAAATCAATTCCTTTTATTGCGCCAGCAATTACTCTCTCTGACCTGTTTTTATCGAGTTGGCTTTAATAAATTGTGTGCACAATGTCCTGAAGTTTGAAAGGAAACGTGGCCTTTCCTCAATGCTGATTTAAAGGTTCAACCACCGTCTGTCTTTGTGGAGAAAAACTCCACTCACCAATTTGCCAGGGAGTTATTTTGGCCAGCTGACAAGCAAAACAACTGGTCCACTCAATGAGCTGCTGCAGCAGTGAGGCTGTCTGTCTGTGTCCCCCGTCTATGTCTGTCCCTTAGTCTAACTCTGCCTGACTCTGTCCCTCAGTCTATCCATCTGCCAGTCTCTGCCTCTGTTTCTGTCTCTTTCCTTTTCCTGTTTCCCTGTTGCCTATTATCCTTTGTGACTGGCTGCTTCTCTTCCTAACCCCTTGTCTATACCAAACATGTACTATTTTATGATTCATTCTCTTGCATCACAATTTCGAACAAATGAGATTTAAAAAAATCCTACTTCTCAGAGAGCAGGCAGGCACTTTTGAAAATAAGAATTCATGAGGTATTTTTGTAATCATTTATCTCAGAATCTCAATTATAGGTCTTTTCAAATTTCTGCCTGTCAACAATAGTAAAATGGTTAAGATTAAGTTCAACCAGTACTTTTTAAAATTCATTCTTGGGATGTGGGCTTCGCTGGCAGGGCTAGCATTTATTGCTCATCCCGAGTTGCCCTTGAGAAGGTGCTGGTGTGTCTTTTTCTTGAACCATTGCAGTCCCTGTGGTGAAGGTAGAAAGTTCTAGGATTTTGACTCAGCGACAATGAAGGAGCACAATATATGTCCAAGTCAGGTTATAAAAGGGGTCGGGGGGTCTAGTAAGGAGGAGGAACTGAGGGAAATCCTTATTAGCCGGGAAATTGTGTTGGGGAAATTGATGGGATTGAAGGCCGATAAATCCCCAGGGCCTGATGGACTGCATCCCAGAGTACTTAAGGAGGTGGCCTTGGAAATAGTGGATGCGTTGACAGTCATTTTCCAACATTCCATTGACTCTGGATCAGTTCCTATGGAGTGGAGGGTAGCCAATGTAACCCCACTTTTTAAAAAAGGAGGGAGAGAGAAAACAGGGAATTATAGACCGGTCAGCCTGACATCGGTAGTGGGTAAAATGATGGAATCAATTATTAAGGATGTCATAGCAGTGCATTTGGAAAGAGGTGACATGATAGGTCCAAGTCAGCATGGATTTGTGAAAGGGAAATCATGCTTGACAAATCTTCTGGAATTTTTTGAGGATGTTTCCAGTAGAGTGGATAAGGGAGAACCAGTTGATGTGGTATATTTGGACTTTCAGAAGGCGTTCGACAAGGTCCCACACAAGAGATTGATGTGCAAAGTTAGAGCACATGGGATTGGGGGTAGTGTACTGACATGGATTGAGAACTGGTTGTCAGACAGGAAGCAAAGAGTAGGAGTAAATGGGTACTTTTCAGAATGGCAGGCAGTGACTAGTGGGGTACCGCAAGGTTCTGTGCTGGGGCCCCAGCTGTTTACACTGTACATTAATGATTTAGATGAGGGGATTAAATGTAGTATCTCCAAATTTGCGGATGACACTAAGTTGGGTGGCAGTGTGAGCTGCGAGGAGGATGCTGTGAGGCTGCAGAGCGACTTGGATAGGTTAGGTGAGTGGGCAAATGCATGGCAGATGAAGTATAATGTGGATAAATGTGAGGTTATCCACTTTGGTGGTAAAAACAGAGAGACAGACTATTATCTGAATGGTGACAGATTAGGAAAAGGGGAGGTGCAAAGAGACCTGGGTGTCATGGTACATCAGTCATTGAAGGTTGGCATGCAGGTGCAGCAGGCGGTTAAGAAAGCAAATGGCATGTTGGCCTTCATAGCAAGGGGATTTGAGTACAGGGGCAGGGAGGTGTTGCTACAGTTGTACAGGGCATTGGTGAGGCCACACCTGGAGTATTGTGTACAGTTTTGGTCTCCTAACCTGAGGAAGGACATTCTTGCTATTGAGGGAGTGCAGCGAAGGTTCACCAGACTGATTCCCGGGATGGCGGGACTGACCTATCAAGAAAGACTGGATCAACTGGGCTTGTATTCACTGGAGTTCAGAAGAATGAGAGGGGATCTCATAGAAACATATAAAATTCTGACGGGGTTAGACAGGTTAGATGCAGGAAGAATGTTCCCAATGTTGGGGAAGTCCAGAACCAGGGGTCACAGTCTAAGGATAAGGGGTAAGCCATTTAGGACCGAGATGCGGAGGAACTTCTTCACCCAGAGAGTGGTGAACCTGTGGAATTCTCTACCACAGAAAGTTGTTGAGGCCAATTCACTAAATATATTCAAAAAGGAGTTAGATGAGGTCCTTACTGCTAGGGGGATCAAGGGGTATGGCGAGAAAGCAGGAATGGGGTACTGAAGTTGAATGTTCAGCCATGAACTCATTGAATGGCGGTGCAGGCTAGAAGGGCCGAATGGCCTACTCCTGCACCTATTTTCTATGTTTCTATGTTTCTATGTTTCTATGTTTCTATGTTTCTATGTGACTCGGAGGGGAACCTAGAGGTCATAGTGTTCCTATGCACCTACTTCTCTTATCCTTCTAGGTGGTGGGGGTCGTGGTTTGGGATGAGCTGGCAAAGAAGCTTGGTGAGTTGTTGTAGTACATCCTGTAAATAAAAAGAAAAAGAAAGATTAGAATTTATATAGCGCCTTTCACGGTCACCGGATGTTTCAAAGCGCTTTAAACCAATGAAGTACTTTTTGGAGTGTAGTCACTGTTGTAATGTAGGAAATGCGGCAGGCAATTTGCACACCTCAAGCTCCCACAAACAGCAATGTGATAATGACCAGATTATCTGTTTTAGTGATGGTGATTGAGGGATAAATATTGGCCAGGACACCGAGAATAACTCCCCTGCTCTTCTTTGAAATAGTGCCATGGGATCTTTTACGTCCACCTGAGAGAGCAGACGAGGCCTCATTATTACGACTCACCTGAAAGACAGTACACATTGCAGCCATGGTACACAGATGCTAAAGGGAGTGAATGTTTATGCCAGTGGATGGGATGCCAATCAAGTGGGCTGTTTTGTCCTGTGTAGAGTCGAGCTTCTGACTGTTGATGGATAGGCATCCGTCCAGGTATTTGTGAGGGAGCTTTGAATGACTTAGATACCTAGATCCCTAAATCCCTTTCTTTTTCTACGCACCCTAATACTTCATCATTTAGCTTATATTCCTCTCTGCTATTCTTGCATCCAGAGTGTACCATGGCACACTTTGTTATGTGAAGCTGTATCAGCCATTGTTTTAGCCACTCATTTAATCAATTTACAACTTTCTGGCCTCTTCTTCATAGTTCACTATATCTCCCAATGTAGTATCTTCTGAAAACTTGCATATACTTTTTGGAGTGTAGTCACTGTTGAAATGTAGGAAACGCGGCAGCCAATTTGCACACAGCAAGCTCCCACAAACAGCAATGTGATAATGCCCAGATAATCTGTTTTAGATGTTGATTGAGGGATAAATATTGGCCAGGACACCAAAGATAATTCTCCTGCTTTTCTTCTAAATAGTACCTTGGCATCTGTTACGTCCACCTGAGAGAGCAGACTGGGCCTCGGTTTAACATCTCATCCAAAAAAGGGCACCTCTGACAATGTAGTGCTCAAGTCTCTGGAGTGAGATTTGAACCCACAACCTTCGGACTCCAAGGGGAGAGTGCTACCCACTGAGCCACTGCTGACACTAGTTAGATATAATGTATCTTTCACAGGATCCTATCGATTCCCCTAAATCCCAAGTGCTCACTTACTTTGTCCCTGAAGATGGATTGTAGAATTTTCTGACTGCTCGTATTAAACTCGTTGGCCTGTAGTTACTTGGTTTGTTCCTTGTTCCTTTTTTGAACAACTGAGGTTGATAAATTTTGTGCAGATAAGGTGAAAACATTGTGGATTAAGATATTCTCCCTCTCCCATCTCTGGCCTGACTTGTGCCCAATTGTAAAATCTATGCTGAAGCGAGGTGTAAACTTAACAAGTGGGATATGCTACAAGAATAATGAGGAATTAGACTGGGATTTTATACCTGGCTAAGGGAAGCATGTGATGAATCAAAACACAACTGTTATGGATAATTTCAGTTTATGTGGAATCAAGCGGGATGATTAAGATAGGAGACACTAGCCTAGATTTTCCAATCGGACATGAACGTGACCAGAGATTGGACGGGGAGCACAATTCACACTTGCTGTACATACTAAGTGCTGACTCATCATCATCTCCAGGGTCAGCTTCATTTTAATCATTATGGCAATCTCCATTTTAGAACCACCTTCAAATTAGGGAAGTGGGGTGGACAGGGGGGGGGGGGGGGGTTTAGATAATGTATTGCTGCACCATTTAAAGGGCTGCAGCATCTTAACAGGCTGGTCAGCAACTCAGTGCTTCTATTACTGAACTGAGGAAATCACTGATTGCAAAAGAATGTCAGTGAGCTTTTCCGCTTATGGATGCTGCTGTACAAGGGCTGTTGCTGGACATTAGGCAAAGGAGGGCTAGCCTCTCTGGAACAGGGTGTCACTCCCCGAGGAGATCCGCTCAGGCCAGGGCTGACAGTGCTAACTTCAAAACTCCACACAGGGTCACTCATTACTAGAAAAAGTTTAATGACTTTATGGCCTCGCCCCTCCCTATCTCTGTAATCTCCTCCAGTCCCACAACTCTCTGGGATCTCTGCGTTCCTCTAATTCTGGCCTCTTGATCATTCCTGGTTTTAATCGCTCAACCATCGGTAGCCGTGCCTTCTGTTGCCTAGGCCCCAAGCTCTGGAACTCCCTGCCTAAACCTCTCCGCCTCTCTACCTCTCTTTTTTCATTTAAGACGCTCCTTGACCAAGCATTTCATCATCTGCCCTAATATGTCCTTATGTGGCTCGGGGTCCAATTTTGTGAAGTGCTTGCGGTGTCTTACTATGTTACTACGTTAAAGGCACCATCTAAATACAAGTTGTTGTTGTTGTTGTTGTTGTCATGTGTTGAGGGTTTTGACCACATTTTCACAGAAAAGTTCTTGGTATGATTTATATTAAAACATTTCACTTTTAACTTAAATTCAAATGATCATGGCAGCCAGAGGATAGGATGTGTATTAACGCTCGGCAGATCAGTTTGTAAAATGTTGCTGCTCGCTTAGCATTTTAAACTGAGGCAATGAACTCATAATGTTAAGATGGTCCCATTCATCTTAAGAGTAGCAGAATGTAGTTTCTCGGGACCCACATCTGGGGGTAGCAGTTCTGCTGGCCAATGCCATGACAGGGAGAGAGCCAGAGGTCATTCACTAGTTTCCTACCCTGGAGGAAAAGATAGATCAAAGGGGAACACAGTGTTAAGGGAGAGCCAACGAATCCGGGAGGGAACTGCACAAAAAAAGTTAAGTGAAGCTGCTCATCGGGATAGTGTGGTGTTGTGGTGTATTTTATTATCTTTCTTATCTCAAGTTGGGGATTGAAGGTATTTGGATTAACATGTTCACATTCTGTCTGTAAAATAAAGCAGCGTAATGATTGGTATCTGGCCTTGTCTCACTAAGGTATCAATCTGTCTACCAAAAGATTGGAGAAGCATGCATGAGAACATGTGCAAGATATCCAGTTCAAAGCACAAGGGGGTGCTGTTGTTATGGCTCTGGGTTATGTTAGATGTTTATTGTTGTGCATTTAACCCCTTGTAACCTGCATCACACCTGTTGGAGTCCCAAGGGATCCCAGCATCCCTTGGGAGCACAGCATATAAGCAGGCCACCCACGAGGTACCTGCACTCCGGAATCTTAATAAAGGAGCTAAGGTCACACTTGCTCATTCCACACAGTACTCAGTCTCACCATTTATTATGAGTGTAACAATTGGCGACGAGGTAACGAACAACCGCGCGAAAATGCAAAGAACAGTCGGCATCCTGGAGAAGTTCTCAGAAGGGGACGATTGGGAAGCCTTCGTGGAGAGACTTGACCAATACTTTATGGCCAACGAGCTAGAAGGGGACGAGAACGCACCAAACGAAGGGCGATCCTCCTAACTGTCTGTGGGGCAACAACCTATGGCCTCATGAAGAATCTCCTGGCCCCAGCAAAACCAACAGAGAAATCCTACAAAGAATTGTGTATGCTAGTCCGGGAGCACCTAAATCCTAAGGAAAGTGTTTTGATGGCGAGATATCAGTTCTACACGTGTCAACGATCGGAGGGCCAGGAAGTGGTGAGCTATGTCACCGAACTAAGGCGCCTCGCAGGATATTGCGAGTTTGAGGGATTCCTAGAACAAATGCTCAGAGACTTTTTTGTACTGGGCATCGGACATGAGACAATCCTTTGCAAACTGTTGACTGTAGAAACTCCGAATCTAAATAGCGCAGGCATTTATGTCCACCAGCGACAAGCAGATTTCGCAGAACAAAGACGTTTCGGCCAGTACTGTGTATAAAGTAACGTCGGTTTTGAGCAGAAATGTACATGGCAGAACATACATGCCAGCTGCTGTGGCCCGACCTCAATTGACCCAGAGTCCGCCATCATCTGGTAATGCGAGGCAGTTAACTCCCTGCTGGCGCTGCGGAGGTGATCATCGGTGTTATGTATGTAAACCTGTAATTACCATGTCTAACTACCAGAAGCTTATCCCCTGGAATCCCAAGGGATCCCACAATCCCTTGGGAGCACCTGTAAATAAGAAGGCCTCACAGGCTGGAATGACACTCTGAGATGTGTAATAAAGGACTACGGTCACACTTACTTTGAGCTTGCAGTATCTAGTCTGACTCTTTATTCAAGACACAACAGCTGGAGATACAGATGACGAACCCCACCGCAACAATGCAGAGAACTGTGGGCATCCTGGAGAAATTTTCGGAAAGAGATGATTGGGAAACCTTCGTGGAGCGACTTGACCAATACTTTGTGGCCAAAGAGCTGGAAGGAGAAGGGAACGCTGCCAAACGAAAGGCGATCCTCCTCACCGTTTGCGGGACATCAACGTATGGCCTCATGAAAAATCTGTTCGCTCCAGCAAAACGCACAGACAAGTCGTACGATGAGTTGTGCACACTGGTTCGGGAGCATCTAAACCCGAAGGAAAGTGTTCTGATGGCGAGGTACCGGTTCTACACATACAAGAGGTCTGAAAGCCAGGAAGTGGCGTGCTACGTCGCTGAGCTAAGGTGCCTTGCAGGACATTGCAAATTTGAAGGACACTCGGAGCACATACTCAGGGACTTCTTTGTACTTGGCATTGGCCATGAGTTAATACTTCACAAACTTTTGACTGTAGAGACCCCAACCTTGAGTAAAGCCAAAGTGATAGCCCAGGCGTTTATCGCCACCAGTGACAATACAAAACAAATTTCCCAACACACTAGTGCTGCTGCAAGTATTGTGAACAAAGTAACATTGTTTTCGAATCGAAATGTACATGGCAGGACTTACATGCCTGCAGCTGCACGTCCGCAAATGACACAGAGTCCGCCATCAAGGGTGCTGAATACAAGGCAATTAACACCTTGTTGGCGCTGTGGGGGTGATCATCGATTCCATTCATGCTGCTTCAAAGGATACGTTTGCAAGGGCTGTGGAACAATGGGACACTTCCAACATATGTGCAGGCGAGCTGCAAACTCTGCTAATCCTGCAAACCACCATGTTGCAGAGGAGGACAGAACCATGGTGGATCATGATGAACCAGAGCCTCAGACCGAGGAGGCAGAGGTATATGGGATGCACACATTTACCACAAAGTGTCCCCCGATAATGCTGAAAGTTGAATTAAATGGACTCCCGATGTCCATGGAACTGGACACGGGCGCAAGCCAGTCCATTATGAGTAAAAAGACTTTCCATAAGTTGTGGTGCAACAAGGCTTCAAGGGCAGTCCTGACTCCCATTCGTACCAAACTCAGAACGTACACAAAGGAACTGATTTCTATAATTGGCAGTGCTACCGTAAAGGTCTCCTACGATGGCGCAGTGCACGATTTACCACTCTGGGTGGTACCGGCTGGTGGTGCTGTTCGGCAGGAGTTGGATGGGAAAGATACGCTGGAACTGGGACGATGTCCGAGCACTTTCGTCCGTCAACGAAACCTAATGAGTCCAGGTGCTAAGCAAGTTCCCCTCGCTGTTCAAACCAGGCATCAGGAAATTCCAAGGAGCAAAAGTGCAGATCCATTTGATTCCAGGGGCGCGACCCATCCATTAAAAGGTGAGAGCGGTACATTACAGGATGAGAGAGCGGGTGCAGATCGAGCTGGACAGGCTGCAACAAGAGGGCATCATTTCACCGATCATATTCAATAAGTCTGATTGTTCCAGTCCTCAAGGGAGACGGCACCATCAGAATTTGTGGTGATTACAAAATAGCTATCAATCATTTTTCGCTGCAGGATCAATACCCGCTACCAAAGGCAGACGATCTATTTGCAATGCTGGCGGGAGGGAAAATGTTCACGAAGCTGGACTTGACCTCGGCCTACATGACGCAGGAGCTGGAGGAATCTTGGAGAGGCCTCACCTGCATCAACACACACAAAGGTCTTTTTGTTTACAATAGATTCCTGTTTTGGATTCGATCAGCCGCGGCAATATTCCAGAGGAACATGGAAAGCTTGCAGAAGTCGGTCCCGCGCACTGTGGTCTTCCAGGACGACATCTTGGTTACAGGTCGGGACACCGTCGAGCACCTGCAGAACCTGGAAGTGGTTCTTAGTCAGCTTAATCGTGTGGGGCTCAGGCTAAAACGCTCGAAGTGCGTTTTCCTGGCGCCTGAAGTGGAGTTCCTGGGGAGAAGAATTGCGGTGGATGGCATCGGGTCCACCGATTTGAAGACGAGGCAATCAAGAATGCACCAAGACCACAGAACGTGACGGAGCTGTAGTCGTTTCTAGAACTCCTGAACTATTTTGGTAACTTCTTACCGGGTCTTAACAGATTGTTAAAGCCCCTGCACTCATTACTGCGTAAAGGAAATGAATGGGTATGGGGTAAAAGCCAAGAAAATGCCTTTGAGAAAGCTAGGAAGATGTTATGTTCAAACAAATTGCTTGTATTGTACGATCCATGTAAATGTTTGGTGATGCATCGTCGTACGGGGTCGGGTGTGTATTGCAACAAGCCAATGAATTTGCGAAATTGCAACCGGTTGCTTATGCATCCAGAAGTCTGTCTAAGGCTGCGAGGGCCTACAGTATGATCGAAAAAGAAGCGTTAGCGTGTGTTTATGGGGTAAAGAAAATGCATCAATATCTGTGCGGGCTCAAATTTGAATTGGAAACTGACCAAAAGCCGCTTATATCCCTCTTTTCTGGAAAATAAGGGGATAAATACGAATGCATCGGCCCACATCCAGAGATGAGTGCTCATGTTGTCCACATACAACTACGCCATCCGCCACAGGCTAGGTACAGAAACCTGTGCCAATGCTCTCAATAGGTTACCATTGCCCACCACCGGGGTGGAGATGGCACAGCCTGCAAATTTAGTTATGGTAATGGAAGCATTCGAGAGTGAGCAATCACCTGTTACTGCCTGACAGATTAGAACCTGGACGAGCCAGGACCCCTTACTGTCCTTAGTAAAAAATGGTGTGCTCCACGGGAGTTGGCCTAGTGTCCCATTAGAGATGCAGGAAGAAATAAAGCCGTACCAGCAGCGCAAAGATGAAATGTCTATACAGGCAGACTGCCTCCTATGGGGCAATCGGATAGTTGTGCCAAAAAAGATCAGGGACACTTTCATTAATGATCTCCACAGTACCACCCAGGCATTGTAATGATGAAAGCGATAGCCAGATCCCACATGTGGTGGTTCGGTATCGATGCAGACTGAGAGTCCTGTGTGCACAAATGTAATGCATGTTCCCAGTTAAGCAATGCACCCAGGGAGGCGCCACTAAGTTTATGGTCTTGGCCCTCCAAACCGTGGTCTAGGGTTCATGCCAACTATGCAGGCCCATTCTTGGGAAAAATATTTTTAGTGGTTGTACATGCGTACTCCAAATGGATTGAATGTGTGATAATGTCGGCAAGCACGTCTGCTGCCACCATTGAAAGCCTACGAGCCATGTTTGCCACGCACGGCTTGCCTGATGTCCTTGTAAGTGACAATGGGCCATGCTTTACCAGTGCCGAATTCAAGGAATTCATGACCCGCAATGGGGTCAAACATGTCACGTCTGCCCCGTTTAAGCCAGCGTCCAACGGTCAGGCAGAACGAGCAGTTCAAACAATCAAGCAAAGCTTGAAAAGAGTAACTGAAGGCTCACTGCAGACTCGCTTATCCCAAGTCCTGCTTAGTTACCGCACAAGACCCCACTCGCTCACCGGGGTCCCTCTCGCTGAGCTGCTCATGAAAAGAGCACTGAAGACAAGGCTCTCGTTAGTCCACCCTGATCTACACGAACAGGTAGAGAGCAGGCGGCTTCAACAGAATACATATCATGATCGTGCAAATGCGTCACATGAAATTGAAGTAAATGATCCTGTGTTTGTGTTGAATTATGGACAAGGTCCCAAGTGGCTTTCCGGCATTGTTTTGGCCAAAGAGGGAAATAGGCTGTTTGTGGTCAAACTCACAAATGGACTCACCTGCAGAAAACACTTGGACCAAACCAAACTCAGATTTACGGACAATCCAGAACATCCCACAATAGACTCTACCTTTTTCGACCCTCCAACACACACACAAGTGGCAACCAACCCAGCTGTTGACCACGAAGCAGAACCCATCACCCACAGCAGCCCAGCTAGGCTCACCACCCCCAGCTGTCCAGCAAGGCCAGCTGCACAGAAGCCCAGCGAAGGCCCAACAAATGACTTACCAACACCAGCATTTGCACCGAGTCGATCAACCAGGGAAAGGAAGGCCCCAGATTGACTCATATTGTAAATAATTACACTATTGACTTTGGGGGGTTGGGGGGGGGGGAGTGTTATTATGTATGTAAACCTGTAATTACCATGTCTAACCACCAGAGGGATTATCCCCTGGAGTCCCAAGGGATCCCACAATCTCTTGGGAGCACCTGTATATAAGGAGGCCTCACAGGCTGGAGATCTGTACTAAAGGGCTACGGTCACACTTACTTTGAGCTTGTAGTATCTAGTCTGACTCTTTATTCAAGACACAACAATCGGCCCCATCAATGCCGCTTTAAGCACTATGCGTGCAATGGTTGCAGAACAATGGGACACCTCCAACGAATGTGCAGGCGAGCTGCAAATCCTGCAAACCATCATGTTGCAGAGGAAGATCGATCCACAGTGGATCAGACTAAATTGGAAACTCGTACTGAGGAGGCAGAAGTGTACAGGGTACACACGTTCATGACAAAATGCCCACCAATAATGTTGAAAGTTGAACTGAATGGCATTCCAGTATCTATGGAGCTGGACACAGAGGCAAGTCAGTCCATAATGAGTAAAAAGGCCTTCGACAGGCTGTGGGGAAAGAAGACACACAGGCCCAAGCTCAGCCCCATTCACAGCAAACTAAGGACTTACACCAAGGAACTAATCCCTGTAATTGTCAGTGCTGTAGTCAAAGTGTCCTCTGATGGAGCAGTACATGAACTCCCGCTGTGGATTATGCCAGGGGATGGCCCCACGTTGTTTGGCAGAAGCTGGCTGGGGAAAATCCGCTGAAACTGGGACGACATCCAAGCACTTTCGTCCATCGACGACCACCTCATGTACCCAGGTTCTAAGCAAGTTCCCATCGTTATTTGAGCCAGGCATTGGAAGCTTCTCGGGGGCAAAAGTGCAGATCCATTTGGTTTCCAGTATGCGACCCATCCGCCACAAGGCTCGGGCGGTACCGTACATGATACGTGAAAAAGTGGAAATCGAGCTGGACAGGCTGCAATGTGCAGGCATCATCACGCTGATGGAATTCAACGACTGGGCCAGTCCGATTGTCCCGGTACTCAAGGAAGATGGTACGGTTAGAATTTGCGGGGACTATAAAGTAACGATTAACCATTTTTCTCTGCAGCACCAGTACCCGCTACGCAAGGCAGGCGACCTATTTGCGACCCTGGCTGGAGGGAAGATGTTCACTAAGCTGGGCCTAACCTCGACCTACATGATGCAGGAACTGGAGGAGTCTTCGAAAGCCTCACCTGCATCAACATGCACAAAAGTCTGTTTATCTACAACCGGTGCCCATTCGGGATTCGGTCGGCCGCAGCAATCTTTCAGCAGAACCTGGAGAGCCTGCTAAAGTCGGTTCCTTGCATAGTGGTCTTCCAGGACGACATAGTGGTTACAGGTTGGGACACCATGGAGCACTTGAAGAATCTGGAGGAGGTTCTTAGTCGGTTGGATCGTCTGGGGCTCAGGTTGAAACGCACGAAGTGTGTTTTCCTGGCACAGGACATCGAATTCTTAGGAAGGAGAATCGCAGCAGATGGCATCAGACCCACCGACGCCAAGATGGAGGTCATCAAGAACACGCCGCGACCACAGAACCGTGACAGAGCTGCGGTCGTTTCTGGGACTCCTTAACTATTTCGATAATTTCCTATCTGAGTTAAGCACCCTACTAAAACCCCCACATGCGCTACTGTGCAAGGGAGACGACTGGGTATGGGGGAATTCGCAAGAGGCTGCCTTTAAGAAAGCCAGAAATTTATTGGGTTCTAACAAACTGCTTGTCCTGTATAACCCATGTAAACAATTAGTGTTAGCTTGCGATGCGTCATCATACGGGGTCGGGTGTGTGTTACAACAGGCTAACGAATCGGGGATTTTGCAACCGGTTGCGTATGCATCCAGGAGTTTGAAAGGGCCTACAGCATGGTTGAAAAAGAGGTTCTGGCGTGCATTCACGGGGTACAAAAAATGCACCAGTACTTATTTGGCCTCAAGTTCGAGCTTGAAACTGACCACAAGCCGCTCATATCGCTATTCTCGGAGAGCAAAGGGATTAATACCAATGCCTCTGCCCGCATCCAAAAATGGGTGCTCACGCTGTCGGCATACAACTATGTAAACCGCCACAGACCGGGCACAGAGAACTGCGCAGATACACTCAGTCGGCTACCATTGCCCACCACCGGGTTGGAAATGGCACAGCCAACGGACTTGCTCATGGTCATGGAGGCATTTGAAAACAAGAAGTCCCCCGTTACGGCCCGCCAGATCAGGACCTGGACCTGCCAGGATCCTTTACTGTCCTTGGTAAAAAACTGTGTCCTCCATGGGAGCTGGTCCAGTGTCCCAGTGGAGGTGCAGGAAGCGATTAAGCCGTTCCACAGATGCAAAGACAAGTTGTCCCTGCAGGCGGACTGTCTTTTGTGGGGCAATCGTGTGGTCTTGCCCAAGAAAGGCAGAGACACATTTATTTATGAACCGCACAACACCCACCCAGGCATCGTAATGATGAAAGCCATAGCCAGATCTCACATGTGGTGGCCTGGC
Source organism: Pristiophorus japonicus (assembly GCF_044704955.1). Classification (NCBI taxonomy): domain Eukaryota; kingdom Metazoa; phylum Chordata; class Chondrichthyes; family Pristiophoridae; genus Pristiophorus; species Pristiophorus japonicus. The sequence continues at coordinate 33,055,744 of NC_091990.1, read as the reverse complement.
AGCGACTCAGATTTAGAGTCATGCGTGCACCAGTGCAACACTTGCTCTCAGTTGAGCAATGCACCCAGAGAGGCACCGTTAAGTTTGTGGTCATGGCCTTCCAAACCGTGGTCGAGGATCCATGTAGACTATGCGGGCCCATTCCTAGGAAAAATGTTTTTGGTTGTCATGGATGCTTACTTAAAATGGATTGAATGTGTAATAATGTCTGTAAGCACATTCACGGCCACCATTGAAAGCCTACGAGCCATGTTTGCCACGCATGGTTTGCCTGATGTCCAATCAGCGACAACGGACCATGCTTCACCAGTGCTGAATTCAAGGAAGTCATGACCCACAACGGGATCAAACATGTCACATCTGCCCCGTTCAAGCCCACATCCAATGGCCAGGCAGAACGGGCAGTTCAGACCATCAAGCAAAGCTTGAAACGTGTCTCGGAAGGCTCCCTGCAGACCTGGTTGTCCCAAGTGCTGCTCAGCTACCAGACCCCACTCACTCACCGGGATTCCCCCAGCAGAGCTGCTCATGAAAAGGGCGCTTAAAACTAGGCTCTCTCTTGTCCACCCTGATCTCCATGATCACGTGGAGGGCAAGCGGCATCAACAAAGTGTGTGCCATGACCGCGCAAATTTGTCACGCGGTATTGAGATCAATGATCCTGTGTTTGTACTCAATTATGGGCATGGTCCCAAATGACTCGCTGACACGGTCACAGCCAAAGAGGGGAGTAGGGTGTTTCAGGTCAAATTGATCAATGGACAAACGCACAGAAAACACTTGGACCAAATCAAATTGCGGTTCACCCGCAGCTACGAACAACCCGAAGAGGACACCACCAACTTTGACCTTCCAACACACACACAAGTGGCACCTGACATCATAGATGACTACGAAGCCGAACTCATCACCCCCAGCAGCCCGGCAAGGCCGGCTGCCCAACTGCCCAGTGAAGAACTGACCAACTCACCCACACCTGCATTTGTATGAGACGATCGACAAGGGAGCGCAAAGCCCCAGATCGTCTCACCTTGTAAATAAGTGTAATGTTGACTTCACGGGGGAGTGATGTTATATATTTAACCCTTTATAATCTGCATCACACCTGACCACCAGAGGGTCCACCTTGGGAGCACAGCATATAAGCAAATCACCCACGAGGTACCTGCACTTTGGAATCTTAATAAAGGATCTAAGGTCACACTTGCTCATTACACACAATAGTCAGTCTCACCATTTATTATGAGTGTAACAGTTAGATATTGAGTATTTTGGGCACGCTTTGAATGTAAGACCTGAGCGCCACATGCAGAGTGACCAACACAGCCGAACCTGAGAGAATTTCCAAAATTTGTAACACCGTACCAGGTTCAGCCAGGTAAGGTGGGCCAGAGGCACCTTGCACTCGACTAAGTAGTTTGCCACTTACAATGTCCTTCTCTCACACTGCATTAACAGTACTCAAGAAGCTCACCACCATCCAGGACAAAGCTGCCCGCTTGATAGGCACTCCATCCACCACCATTAACATTCACTCCCTCCACCACTGGCGCACTGCGGCTGCAGTGTGCAATGTCCACAAGATGCACTGCAACAACTCACCAAAGTTTCTTTGGCAGCACCTCCCAAACCCGCGACCTCTACCACCTAGAAGGACAAGGGCAGCAGGCACATGGGAGCACCATCACTTGCAAGTTCCCCTTCAAGCCACATACCATCCTGACTTGGAAGTATATCGCCATTCCTTCATCATCACTGGGCCAAAATCCTGGAACTCCCTCCATAACAGCACTGTGGGAGTATCTTCATCACACGGACTGCAGCGGTTCAAGAAGGTGGCTCACCACCATCTTCTCAAGGGCAATTAGGGATGGGCAATAAATACTGACTTTGCCAGTGATGCCAACATTCCATGAACGAATAAAAATGAAATACTCATGCAGTGTCATTACGTCCTTTATATTCCAAGTCTTCACCTGGAAATGTCCCTTCAATCATATCCGCATTCAATGCCTTGCTTGGCTCATTCACCTGCATGATGTCACCTAGATTGTATTACATGTTATTGGAACAATAGCTAATTCTCACTTTCTGCATTATTTTTCAAAGGGCTGGCAGCTCACAATAGTCGAGGGAGAGCTGCGAAAGGAGGAGACCCGCCCCTGACCCTCTATTAGGAGGAAGTATTGCAAATTCTGGAGAAGGCATTAGATATGAGAAGTAGGAGGACATGCGTCATTGAGGATTTGTCATAGCATTCTGCGTCTATTCCTTCTCTTCCAGTTGTAGCCTACATTCATACCAGTGAATCATATCGCCAAACCCTCATGTTTCTCCTTCTACTAAAAATGATGTGAGGTGTTTCCTCAGTAATCTAACCTCTGTTCCTCTTTTCCTTCTTTAGATGTGCTGCAACAAGAAAACACAAGCATCTATGCATTTGACGATATAGGTGCTTTGCAGCACTTGCTGCATCCCCCCCAAGCCCCATTTTGGAGACGTACAGCCTGGGACCATTAGAGAGTGAGCCAGAGGACAGCTGGCAGTGGCAAATGAACAGGAAGACATTGTTGTCTGGGGGTCAGGTGCCATTATCTCTAAGCTGAAGAGTCTGGGTATCTGGAGCAAACAAGCCCTGCATTTAAGAGAATGAGGCTGGTAAAGCATCAGGCTATGGTGTAGACATTGGGGGCTGGAGAGGACTGCTGTGGTGAGGAGTACATTAGCAGTATGCTCTGTACGTTGGAGAACAGTTTATCAATGTTCCAGAGCATTTGCAGGGTCCTAAGAGCAGTTTGTGCTTCTTTCATGGAGGCTCAGATTGCTGCTGTAGAGGCCTGGGTGCCAGATGGGAAAGGCTGTCTCTTCCAGCTTCAGAATGCTTGGCAACTGATTATAGGCATGCAGCACATGAGGCTTCACTCATCTCATTGATACCATTAGGTACCCTTTCCATCAGTGGCCATGGAAAGTCAGTGCCCAATATTAGCACATCAGGAATACACATAGATATCGGTGTGTCTCTCAGACCAGTGACATGTGGGTGGCATCGTGCCACCCTACCCCCCCTGCCTCTGATACCTGTACATGTGACAGAAAGGAGGCAGGGCCACACTACCAATGGAGCCTAACTAGAGATACAACCTACAGCACGTCCATTCCAGGACTTAGATGCAGTGCAAGGGTCACTTCCATCTCCAGAGGCCCCTATTGGAATACAGTAGCTAGCCACCTCACACACACACACACACAAACACACACACATGCTCATTCATGTTTCTCCTAGGGATCACCTAGGAGAAACATTGAGGCCAATGATTTGTGTTTTACACAAATAGTTTGCTTTTGAGGCACTGTGTTCATGTGCTCATGTTTGCCTCTGAAGGTCGTCGGGATTCAAATTGTATTGAGATTTCCCCATAAAGTACCGCCTTTGGCCTCGTGGGACTCGCATGCTTCCTGCCTGCAGCAGAAGGTGAACACTGTGACTGCGTCCTAAGGTCAGAAAGTGGCAGAGAGACAGTCCTGTGCTAGGTAGATCTGGTTATATTGGCACTGGTAAATTGGTAGTCACTGTGTGAAACAGTCGTGGCCAAATGTAAAATTGAGCTGAACAACAGACGTGATCTTCTCTTGCCTCAATAGAGAATGCAATAATATAAAATTCATTTTAGAATTAGCATTTGCTCCCTGTGAGAATCGAACAGAATTTATATAATGCATTGAAATCCTATACAATTTTTATTATGTTTTAGAAATTGGGATCACATTGGAAAAAAATTGGTTATTAAAGAGCTGTATATAATTCAGATGGGTAACCTAAATGAGTGGATATATATTTAAATAAAGTACTTGAAAAGACCCAGCACCTCAAAAAACCTATCTTCAATATCACTGACTTCCTGTCCTCACAAAAAGGGAAGGTATGTTGCACCATAAATTCACTATCGTCCAGGTGACGAGAGTTTGAGGACTTGATCAATAGCCTCCTTAGAGTTGTTTTCATATTGTCCTTTTAGTTTACTTTTGGCGCTAAAGTTGTACAAACAGACATTTGAGATGGTCTGGAAGCTGCTTTGTGAGGTTACATGATTTGAAGCTTGCACAGAGAAGGAATCGTAAATTGTGAAATATCCGTGAGAGACGGAGGAGAATGTAGGGAAGACTGTTAATGCATTACCCAGATGGGGAAGCCTCGAGAAGGGCTCCTGTGCAAGATTAGCATGAATATCTTTCACAGACAGGAATGGGATACCCTCTGCTTCCTGTTCAACTGATCCTCCAACTGATCCCCTGGCTGGCCTTGGGGGCCTTCCTCCTCTGGGGCTCCCATGACAAAGGTTATTTGTAAGTGCAGAAGGCAATACATGACCACATGTTCCCTGAGATCTCTGTCAGGGAACCCCCAGGTCGATCCAGATTCTTGAAGCATGCTTTCAACATGTCAGTGGTGTGCTCAATTGTCACACTGGTGGCTGCATGGATCCCATTGTGGTCGTGCTCAGCTCACCTCCCTGGATCCTGCACAAGTGTCACGAGACACGGCAGCAGAGCATAGTATTGATCTCCCAGGAGCCACTCGAGACTAATCTTTTAGGTTCAGAGAGTAATGGCATGCTGATTTGTCGTAAAGGGAATGCATCCTGGAAGGTATCATTTAAACAAGTATTAACATGAGTGACACAGTGCTGCTTGTTGTAAATTGTGAGAGTGGAATCCGTTCCTGTTGCTGGAGGAAGTGGCATTGAGCAAGAAAGCATAGAAAATATATGGGTGCAATTTCCTTCGTCCTTTGAGAGTTCTGTCACTCTCTAAATTAGTGGTGCCCTATCATGGTGCTTCTGGTTGTCTATGGGGAATTGGAGGAACTGGTTAGCTTTGCAAGCAATGCATCTCTGACTTACTTAATGCAGATTGGCTAATGTTAGTGATATTCCCCAGTGACAACCTAATAGCATACAAATTCACTGCCATTGTGACCTTTATAGCCATTATCACTGTAGGGACCGTGGTAGAGGTGGGAGGTGAGCTGCAGGTCACCTTACCTCATTGGTGGCTTCCTTTGCAATCACTGCTCCCAGGACAACTGGAGGTAGGAGGACCTCTGCTAGCAGGTGGCTATCATGCACCTGTGGTGGTGCCTAATCAGCCTGGGTTCTCTCTATTGCTCCAGAGGATACAGGAGAATTGCCAATGAGAAACCTGTAGTACTCTGACCGAAATGTCAGCCCTACCATAAAAAGGCACAGAAGCCGATATAAACGTAGATGGCAGCAGCCAAAAGAGCAAGCAAAATTCAAGTAGAAATAAGCTTTCTTTCAAACCCTTTCAATCTAGCAGCTGACCCCTTTCAATTGTCATCTACCTGGTCTGTAGCACACAGCAACCTAGACAACCCTTTTATCGTAATGAAAAGAAAAGAACTGAATTTATATAGTGCAATATATGCATCTGTGAGAATGCTCACAGGTTTGCAGAGCTGTTGATACACTGGCGACGTATTTCTTCCGCCAGCAGTACAGCCTCAATTACGACACGCAGCTCCTGTTTGTGAGCCTGGGGAGCGTCAGGACCGCCATGCGGGGGCTGCCTGTCTTTTACCAGGAACTCGTCAGGGTCTGGAACAGAGTCGCCACCAAGCACAGCTCTCCCCCCGTCTGGAGTGACGGCTGTCCTGCAGGAGCCGCTGCTCAGGAATCCGTACCTCCACGACCGCGGTTTTAGGTGGCAGGCAGACGAGAGGGCTGTGGCTGGTGAGGTGACCAGGGTCAGGGACCTGCTCGATGGCGGAGGAGTGGGCTGGATGGCACCAGATGTGCTGGCACGGTGCCTAAACTGGGCCGACGTCTGGCGCGTTGCCAATTCCATCGAGTCGCTAAAAACAGCGCTGGGCCCTGACTCCGTTAGCTGTGTCGAGGAGGCTAAAGCACGCGATAGGGGTTTCCTGTATGGGCTGCTCCTGCACACTCACAACCTTGCCATCCTCGTCTGCCGTCGGGACACGCCATGGCGTACCACCTTGCCGTCCGGAGGAGGCGGGGGTCCCCGATGGAGTTCATTCTACGCGGGAGTCCGCCCACTATTTATTGGGGACTTGGCCTGGAGGGTGGTGCACGGAGCAGTCCCGTGCAACAAATTTTTAAGTCGGTTCACGGGCTGTGGTCTGGAAGAGTCCGTGTTCCACGTTTTTATTGAATGTACAAGGTTACAGCCCCTGCTCCTTTATTTAAAGGGGCTGCTCCTCAATTTCTGGTTGCACTTCAGTCCCACACTCCTGATCTTTGGGCACCCTGCAGAGGGGAGCGGATAGGTCCGAGGGTCTCCTCGTAGGACTACTCCTGGGCACGGCCAAAGGTCGATCAGTCAGTCCAGGCAGCGGGCGGTCGAGAGGGTCATTCAGCCCGACTGCCTGCCTCTCTTCCGTGCGTACATCCGAGCCAGAGTGTCCTTGGAGATGGAGCACGGGGTGTCCACCGGTACGCTTGCGGCCTTCTGCGAGAGGTGGGCGCCGGAGGGACTGGAGTGCATCATCACCCCCGGCAACCAAATTTTAATTTGATTACCTTTGTTTAAAGTTTAATTTGTTTAATTGCCGGTTTTAGTGCCCCTCCCTTTTAGACAGGGGGCACTTGTATAATTTGCCTCTCGGTACCCTCAGGAAAAAAAAAGAGGGCACTTGTTTGAAAATGTTTGGTGTTCCCACCCCCCTTTAATCAGGGGACACATGATTAATTGATTACAACAAAAAGAGTTGTACAGCTGTTGATGCACTGGCCAGCAGTACAGCCTCAATTACGACACGCAGCTCCTGTTTGTGAGCCTGGGGGGGCGTCAGGCCCGCCATGCAGGGGCTGCCTGTCTTTTACCAGGAACTCATCAGGGCCTGGAACAGAGTTCCCACCAAGCGCAGCTCTCCACCGTCTGGAGTAGCGGCTGTCCTGCAGGAGCCGCTGCTCAGGAATCCGTACCTCCACGACCGCGGTTTTAGGTGGCAGGCGGATGAGAGGGCTGTGGCTGGTGAGGTGACCAGGGTCAGGGACCTGCTCGATGGCGGAGGAGCGGGCTGGATGGCGCCAGACGTGCTGGCATGGTGCCTAAACTGGGCCGATGTCCGGCGCGCGGCCAATGCCATCGAGTTGCTAAAAACAGCGCTGGGCCCTGACTCCGTTAGGTGTGTCGAGGAGGCTCAAGCACGTGGGGAGATCCCGTCCAAACTGATCTCCGTCCGGACAGAATTACTCATCGGCGCCAAGCCCCGGAACCTCCCTCGGGAGCCAGCATCTCACAACTTGAGCCTCCTCAGGGAAATCCTCCCATGCCTTTCAGTTCTACAGGAGGGGTTTCCTGTATGGGCTGCTCCTGCATACTCTCCACCTTGCCATCCTCGTCTCCCATCTGGACATGCCATGGCGCACCATCTTGCCGTCCGGAGGAGGCGGGGGTCCCCAATGGAGTGCACTCTATGCGAGGGTCCTCCCTCTATTTATTGGGGACTTGGCCTGGAGGGTGGTGCACGGAGCAGTCCTGTGCAATAAGTTTTTATGTCAGTTCACGGGCTTCCAGGCTGTCTGCAATTTCTGCGGTCTCGAAGAGTCCGTGTTCCACGTGTAAGTGGAATATGCGAGGATGCAGCCCCTATTCCAATATTTGAAGGGGCTGCTCCTCAAATTCTGGTTGCACTTCAGTCCAACACTCCTGATCTTTGGCACCCTGTGCGGAGGGGAGCGGGCAGATCGGAAGGCCTTCTCGTAGGACTGCTCCTGGGCACGGCCAAGTGGGCCATCAGCCGGTCCAGGCAGCGGGCGGTCAAGGGGGTCGTTCAGCCCGACTGCCTGCCTCTCTCCGCGGTTACATCTGAGCCAGGGTGTCCCTGGAGATGGAGCACGCAGTGTCCACCAGTACGCTCGCGGCCTTCTGCGAGAGATGGGCGCCAGAGGGACTGGACGGCATCATCACCCCCGGCAACCAAATTTTAATTTGATTTTAATGTCTAAATGTTAATTTGTTTAATTTGCCGGTTTTAGTGCACCCCCCCCACCCCCACCTTTTAGCCAGGGGGCACTTGTATAATTTGTGTTTTAGTGCCCTCAAAATAATACAAAAAAAACAAAAAAAAAATCAAGGGGGCACTTGTTTGAAAGTGTTTGGTGTGTTAGTTGTAGAGCTGTTGAGTCTGGAGGCGTCCGTGTTCCATGTTTTTATTGAATGTGTCAGGTTGCAGCCCCTCTTCCAATATTTGAAGGGGCTGCTCCTCAAATTTTGGTTGCACTTCAGTCCCACACTCCTGATCTTTGAGCACGCTGTGCGGAGGGGAGTGGGCAGGTCGGAAGGCCTTCTCGTAGGACTGCTCCTGGGCACGGCCAAGTGGGCCATCAGCCGGTCCAGGCAGCGGGCGGTCGAGGGGGTCGTTCAGCCCAACTGCCTGCCTCTCTTCCGCGGTCACATCCGAGCCAGGGTGTCCCTGGAGATGGAGCACGCGGTGTCCACCGGTACGCTCGCGGCCTTCCGCGAGAGGTGGGCACCGGAGGGACTGGAGTACTTCATCACCCCTGGCAACCAAATTTTAATTTGATTTTAAATGTCTAAAGTTTAATTTGTTTATTGTGCCGGTTTAGTGCCTCCCCACCCCCTTTTAGCCAGGGGGCACTTGTATAATTTGTATTTTTAGTGCCTCCCCCCAAAAGAAAACAAGGGGGCACGAAAATTTTTGGAGTGTGCCCCCCGCCTTTAATCAGGGGGGCACTTGATTACTGATACAACTCAAAATAGTTGTAGAGCTGTTGAGTTGTGAGTGGCTTAGCCAGTCATGTGATGTTCACAAGACTCAAGAACCCATGAAGCCAATACATTACATATAGCATTTGGAATGACCTCATGACCCTCCAAAGTACTTCACAGCTGATAAAAATATTTTTGAAGTGTAGCCATTGCTGTAATGGTGGAAAACACTCTGCTCAACAACCAGTTCATTCATAATTTTTTTTTAACTGGGATTGAAGAAAGCTGAAGCAACCTGAAATATTAAAGAGGTTCTCACTATATGACATTTACAACAAATAAAACCAGACTATTGAGTGTGAATGTTTGAGCACAGCAAGTTGTTTTCTAATGTTGGCTAAGGGTTAAATGTTGGTCAGGACACCAGAAGAAATCTTCTCTACTTCGAATCATGTCGTGGGATCTTTTATGCTCACCTTAGAGCATAGACCAGTTGGGCCGAATGGCCTGTTTCCATGCTGTAGACTCTACAAGTAACTATGTAGCAGACAGGGCTTCGGTTTAATGTCTCATCTGAAAGATGGCACCTCTGACAGTGTAGCACTCCCTCAGAAATGCCAACCTAGATTTATGTGCTCTAAAGCAGGGCTTGAGCCCACAATCGTCTGACTCAGAGGCGAGAGTGCTACCAACTGAGCCAAGACGAGATCATGCTATGGTGGAAATTATAGAAAATTGGACGTATGGTATAACCGTATTATTACTGTCACATTTGCATGCACCTGCCCAAAAGTGGACACCAGAAAACGGGGCAGGTGCCAAAGTCAGCAGAATTCCAATAGAATGGACGCCCTGCCTATTTTCTGTTCCAAGTTGCCCAATCTATGCCAGTCAAATGGGCAACCGAGAATGTAAAGTTCAGGCTTATAGCTTGAAATAATATTGGACTACTATATGACTAAAGTTGTTGAGGAATTTACGATGGGTGATGCCACATCAGATACCGTAAAACAACGAGGTGATGACAGAGAAAATTATAGTAAGAGGCAACTGGGAAATAATGACTACAATCTGATTACGTTTAAAATGAGGCCAACAATGTAGACAGGAGAAGCACAGTAGAGACTCGGGAAGGTAAGTTGTTGAGAAATGAGGAAGTAACTACAGTGGTCTGTATTGGATCTAGTTGTTATAGGAGAGAGGAATGGAAGAAAATGGAGTACCTTCAAGAATACATTACAGAAAATCAAAAGGAGCAATATACTCGGGATAGAAGTGCAGCAGAGAAAGGGGTGTGATGTGGACAACTGGGGAAGAGATATGAGGGTAAAGGGCAACAAAGGAGCACTTTGCTTTAACATTTTTTTGGGGTGGGGTTGAAGACAAAGGAGCAAAGGATAAGAATGTTAAATTAGATTAAGAAACTGGTCAGGAGAGTGAAGATAGGAAACAAGATTATGAGGAATATAAAATACAATGGGAAAGCCCTTTAGAAACATATTAATTGCAATCAGACACCCAAAGGGTGATGGACTATTGAGTAACCGAACAATGGTATATATACTAACTAGCTTTTTGTGTCCGTATTCACAGTGGAACTAATCAAAGCCTCCTTTCATAACATAGTGGTAGAATTTTTTTGGGTAAGATGAGGAAATGATGGGACTTACAAACAAGGAGGTGGTGAGTAGGCTGAGGACACTAAGAGAGAGCAAGACTCCTGCCCCACATGGTCTGCATGGTAAAGAGAGCAAACAAGATCTTTGGATTGGGGGGGGAGAAATTGTACAAAATGTTCCTCCAGAAGATTAAGTAAATGGTTCAGAGCTCATACCAGGGTAGATTATGCACAGTGTGGGGCAGGGGTGGCTTTGATGGATTGACTGGCCGTTTCTCATTCTATACTCAGTGGCACTAGTCAGTAGGCTTTGTTGATAGTTTTTGGGTGTGATTGTATTTTGCAGCATGTCACTTATTCCTGATGAGTTTGCAGTTCCTCATCTTACATAGAATGACATAGCATTTCCGACACAGAAACTATTAATTTCGTCCAACAACAACAACAACTTGTATTTATATAGCGCCTTTAACGTAGTGAAACATCCCAAGACACTTCACAGGAATATTATAAAATAAAAAATTTGACACCAAGCCGCATAAGTAGAAATTAAAGCGGGTGACCAAAAGTTTGGTCAAAGAGGAAGATTTTAAGGGGCAATTTGAAGGAGGAAATAGTCGGAGAGGTTTAGGCAGGGAGTTCCAGAGCTTGGGGCCTAGGCAACAGAAGGCATGGTCACCAATGGTTAAGTGAATATAATCAGGGATGCTCAAGAGGGAAGAATTTGAGGAGCGCAGACATCGCGGGGGGTTGTAGGGCTGGAGGAGATTACAGAGATAGGGAGGGGCGAGGCCATGGAGAGATTTGAAAACAAGGATGAGAATTTTGAAATTGAGGTGTTGCTTAACCGGGAGCCAATGTAGGTCAGCGAGTACAGTGGTAATGGGTGAGCGGGACCTGGTGCGAGTTAGGACATGGGCAGCTGAGTTTTGGATCACCTCTAGTTTACAATGTGGGAGGCCAGCCAGGAGTGTGTTGGAATAGTCAAGTCAAAGGCATGGATGAGGGCTTCAGCAGCGGATGAGCTGAGGCAAGGGCAGAGATGGATGATGTTATGGAGGTGGAAATAGGCGGTCTTAATTGTGCTGCAGATATGTGGTCGAAAGCACATTTCAGGGTCAAATATGACACCAATGTTGAAAACAGTCTGGTTCAGCCCTAGACAGATGTTGGGGAGAGGGATGGAGTCAGTGGCTAGGGAACAGAGTTTGTGGCAGGGACTGAAAACAATGCCTTCGGTCTTCCCAATAATCAATTGGTGAAAATTTCTGCTCATCTAAAACTAGATGACAGACAAGGAGTCTGACAATGTAGAGACCGTGGAGGGGTTGAGAGATGTGGTTGTGAGGTAGAGCTGGGTGTCATCAGTGTATATATGGAAACTGACGCTGTGTGTTTGGATGATGTCGCCAAGGGGCAACATGTAGATGAGAAATAGGAGGGGGCCAAGGCTAGATCCTTGGGGGACACCAGAGGTAATGATTCGGGGGCGGGAAGAGAAGCCTTTGCAAGTGATTCTCTGGCTACAATTAGATAGATAAGAATGGAACTAGGCGAGTGCAGTCCCACCCAGCTGGACGACGGTGGAGAAGGATAGAGTGGTCAACCGTGTCTATGTTGGTGTTTATGCTCCACACGAGCCTCCTCCCACTCTACTTCATCTCACCCTATCAACATATCCATCTATTCTTTTCTCCCTCATGTGTTTATCTAGCTTCCCCTTAAATGCTTCTATATTATTCGTCTCAATTACTCCATGCGACAGCAAATTCCACATTGTAATCACTCTCTGGATAAAGAAGTTTCTCCTGAATTCATTATAGGATTTATTACTGACTCCCTTATTTTTAATGGACCCTAGTTGTGGGCTCCCCTTCTCTATGTCTATCCTGTAAACCCTCTTCTTGATTTTAAAGACCTCTATTAGGTCACCACTCAGTCTTCTCTCTTCTGAGATTGTTATGTCTATAGTGTACTTATGAATGACTCCACAAGGCAATATGTTGTACTTGAACTGTAGTGACCTTGGTCCTTTATTCCAAACTTCAGAGTGCTCTGCAAGCATGGTGTGCAGCCTTTTATACAGGACCCTGCCACCAGGGCAGGAAACCCCCGGTCTCCAACAGTTGCACCCTCTAGTGGTGCCAGCATGTATGAACCTTATTGATAGTACATCAGGTAAACAAGTCTCCATCTTATACAATCTCATAGTGACTCACATAGAGTACATCCATAGTCAGTATATATAACAGTGGTGTCCAGTTGAGCCTGAATGAACTAGATGTGGTAGATCCATCTGTAAAAATATGAAGGCAAGAATAATCTGAATTCAAGTAAGATTATAAACAAACTGAAGGTGACGTCACAAGACTTGGTTAAAAAAATGATAATTAATCATGGGCGTGTCGAATTTATGAAAGAGAAAATGAGTTTGGTCTGGCAACATTTACACGTGTTTTAACTGAACTACAAATCTGTGTTTATTAATAAAATCTTCCATAGCGCACACACTTCCTGTCCACCGACCTTACTTCCTGTGGTCAACATTACCTATTTTATATCGTTACGTGAACATTTCCAATTCAGGATATGGTAGTGGAGTGATTATGATACTAGACCAGCAACCAGAGGTTGGAGTTCAATGTGACCAGTGGAGAAATTAAATTCAATAAACCTGGTCGTTTGAGGGATGATGCCAGAAAAAACTGACCAAGAAGGCTGACCAAGATTGTTGTAAAAACCCATTTGATTTACGAAGGTCCAGCAGGGTACAGGAAACTGGCACCTCTGACTCCAGTCCCACAGCATGTGGTTAACTGTTGGTGCTCTCTCAAGAGCCTGACAAACCAGCCAGTGGGTTGGGAAATAAATGTGCATTGCCCGCATCTTGGGAATAAATATGTTTTTTGTTGCTATGTCAGTGCTCACGATGTAGGCGCAAGTCAGTCCCTGTGAAGTGAGTTTCTGCAGTTTCTCCCAAATGTCACCATCTTGTATGTAAAAAAAAACTTTATATTCATCAACTGACCATAGGGTAGTATTTTGCAAGAAGTGATGATAGGGGTAGAAATTTAACTCCACCCGAAACGGGGCGCATCTTCAGTTCTTTTGTAGTTTTTCTCCGCCACATGGGTTGGGGTGGAGTGCCATCGATATTCGGCTCTTGGATGCTTTTTTTTTGCTCGGGGCGGCTGCAGCCGCGGCTGAAGGATGGAAGAGCCGTTGCAATGGGACGGCGGCTCCGATCACTCACCAGCGCCGTGCTAATGATGTCAGCAGGTCGCTGATGCATCACAACGTCTCTCCCCTTCAGCTAAAGGGGAGGGCTGCTGTGAGCTCTGCATGTCTTTCAGATAGAGCCACTGGACCACCAGGGAGGGTTTCGGCCGGGCCAGTGGCCTGGCTCCCAAGAGAGGGTGCCAAGCTGCCTGTTGGCGGCCTGGCCGAACCCGGGGGACATTATTATCGGGCCAACCTGGCAGTCGGCCAACAATAAAAAAATAAAATGGTGTCGCCGGTGTTGTGTATCTGTGAAGCATGTACTCCCATGTTCCGCCACCAGGGAGCGCATCCCCTGAAGTCCCAAGGGATCCCAGCATCCCTTGGGGGCACTGTATATAAGCCGGCCCCTAAGGCCTGTTCCTCACTCTGGAGTGTCTTATTAAAGACTGAGGTCACTGTTACTTCAACCTCCCTGTGTGCAGTCTCACCTGTGTTAGGAACACAATAGCCGGCAGTGTCACCTCCCCTTTAAGGGCAGCCGCACCGCCAACCAACAAGGACCAACAAGGAGTGCACCGACACAAAAAGCTGTTGGGGGCATCGGCCGGCGATGCCACCACTCCCACGGGGCAATTTCGGGAAGAGGCCCCTGCCAATCGGTAAGGGGTTGGCGCGTGCACGGCGCAGCAAGAAAACGGGCAGAACGGTCCACTACACCATTCCGCCCCTGATGAAGAGCAATTTGCAAAATGGCGGCCCCTCCGCAGAGAGTCGGCCGCCATTCCGTGCGGCCCTGTGGCTGCCGCTTTCAGGCGGCCAGAAGCCTTATCGGGAGGGGCAATTTCAGCCCCTAGATGTTTGATGTAATGTAATAGACCATGATTTCATAAAATGATAGGAAACATAATAACAGGATCATTGGAATCAGAGGTTCCTGCTACAACAAGTAGCCAGTAATATCCACCCTTTTTTCCACATTAATTGGTTAAACCACTGGTGTCTGACATCATCGATGTTTGTAGTGCTGGTCAATTTTTTTTCTTCTTGCAACACATCAAGGCTCAATCCCTAGATACCTCATCCAATTGGTCTTTCTTCAGTGTGTGTTGGCAGGTTATTCGGCCAAATGAGCTGAACTCTGTGCTTATCTGATGCCCATAAGTGCACTTCCCAGCAGCGGTCATTGAAGAGTGACCAGGCACGTAAACCCTGGCAGATTTCTCTGCCCCTCGCGCAGACCTGATTGTAACACACTCTTGCCGCCACTTTGCCGGAGATCAGCAAACACCAGATCGTGTCTGAGGCTTCACTGCTCACACCAATCAGCGCGCTAACTAGGCCATCAGGGGAGCTTTCAGCATGTTTCATTTTTCAGAAAATTAGGTAGAAAATCCTGAGCAGATTGAGTGGATTTGGAGGAAAAACAAAATGCTTTTCTGCCGAACACTTGACCTTTGTAATTTGCACTGTCTGATTTACTTTATCAACACACTGTTAGCTGCTTTTGCTGCATAGTCTGTTTCACATACCCAGTACTCTAGGGGAAACATTCTAATCTCCAGTCTTGCTTGAGACTTGTTAATTCTGTACTCCTAATAAATTATATATTAGTTTGCACGCAGATTAAATAGGATCAATGGTGTTTTTACTTCTAACTTAATTCTCTTAAATTAACGACGTGTCTGAATTTGGTGATTTTACCAAATTGGGGAGTATTGGTATTTAAAACACGGGGAGCACTGGTGACTGAAATATGTGCTCACAAATGACAGAGCTGCTAAAATAAAAAGAACTTATAGAAGGGGTGTGAGTGATGAGCTGACAGCCTCAGGTAATTCCCTTCCCAGACAATTCCAATCCATTTGCTTCTCATTCACGAGATTTCTTTCTACAGATTTGCCAGGATAAAAAAAACACGCTTGTGTTTCAAATTATTAACTCACTGCTAAAAATTGTGGCATCCTCAGCAGTTTCCAAGGAGAGATGAGGGTATCGATCAGCACAAGCAGTAGCATAGAAGCAGGGAAAATGCAAATTGACAAACGATTACTCACAGGATTTGTCAAACAAACCTCCAGCTAAAATGCGGATTCAACTCTATTGGTGGCTTTTTAAAGGGGAAGTATGTCTGTCAGTCAGTGCTCCTTTTCAAAATATCAAATGGTTAGAATTATGAGTGCGTCTAATGTCCTTGTGTTTTACTGTTCTGTCTATTCTATTGATTTATGAATACTTTTGTTTAAACACAGAGAGCTGATGACATCATTGGAGAACTGGCTTGCAGAGGTTACTGAGACTGACAGTGAGGGGAGGGGGAGGGGCAGCTGAGTTAACACGGACGGTTGAAATGACAGGATTGCTGAAGCACCTCTGGGTTAATTACTGTATCTCGACAGATGTTAACTCATCATCACGCTGTTGGGCTCAGTAGTCAGTTGATTCATAACTCACCAATTCAACGATAATATATTTTTTTAAATCAGGAAACAAAAATGTCAAGGGGGAGAAATTGGTCTGGCTTGCGCCACCCATTAGCGCTTGCAGGGGGCGGTAACGGGGCGCTGGGGGTTACCGACCGGGAGCGGCAAAATCACAGACGCCCGCGAACTTCCCTGGCGGTTTGCGCTGGCGCTGACAATTTACGCCTCGCTCTCTTGCGCCACAGAGATCGCGACATCATCCGGTGCACAGCACCCGTTACCACCCTGGATGTAATATTCATTCCCGCCCCCTGCAGCATCACCGGGCATCAACAATGCCAGCTACAGGAGGTGTTGTCACCGCGGCTGGTCGCTTGGCAGCGGTGGTCCGTTAGGGCAACATTTATTTATCTCTCCATTCTGGTGCCTCCTGCTTTCTTTTGCCCCCACGATGCTCAGCCCTGCACTCTCTTAGAGCGTTTGGGGCTGCTATACGCGTAACTCAGCTGCCGTTGCTCAGCACAGACAGCATGAATATTCATTCAAAGCAGCATTGGCCCTTCCCTTTAAGTGAGGGAAGGAGCCTATACAGACGGCAGCGCTGCACTGAACATTGCTCAGCGCTCTGCCCATACCGCCCCCCTCACACTCCCTTCAGCGCTCTAAGGGAAGTGGCAGTGCTTGATTTAGTGCTCCACTTCCCTCTTGGAGCGCTAAAGCGGAAGTTCTCAGCAGCAGCAAATCTTTTCTGCCCGGCGATACTTTTGCGCTCCCTTATCCAAATGGGGCACTGTGCAATTTCTAGCCCCAAGCTAGAATGATAATTAATGATAATTCTTTGTAACTGTTGTTTTTTTGTAAGGGTTCTGAATGGATAGACTCCCTCTTTAAATACACATCCAGTTTGATATGGTCACAGTGGTTTCTATCGGAATGGGTTTATATGTCGAAGAACTCCTGCATTATTGATGAATTTGGTTCAGTGGTAGACAGAGATGGAAATAAAGCTGCTAAGGCCACATCTTGCTTTGGATCAAACGTTTCCCATTCACTATGAAAAGATGCTTCTCTGGGAGCATCCCTTCCTGTTTTGTTGAGTTTTGACATGTTTACGATTGACCTAGGAATGACTTATAATGTGGCCATACCAGTCTTTACACCCTCCCCATCTGATTGTTGATTGTTAGCGATGTTTTTTTCTGCTGATGTATTCCAACCTTCCCAATGATGGTAGAGCTCTCTCTATTAGCTGCACTCTCTGGCTTATAGCCACAGATAGGACAAACATGGAATTACATCCCTATCCTCAGATTGGCCAGCGCCCATTGAATCCAGGACTTGGAAGCAGTGAGTGACAGGACTGAGTACACTGGATGAATTGAAATGCAAACATAGGAATTCCTTTCCTGATTATTTTCAAGGACTACAAAGTCACAGCAAAAATACTTGCAAATTTAGAAAGAAATTCCCAAAACGCCATCAGGGCCTGACTGGAACTTTAATCACAGGCCTGTGCAGTGAAGCCATAGTGGCCAACCGAGCGGGAAGAGAAGCCGGGGCCAGAAGTGCCCCCAAAAAGTAACTGATTTTCCTTTTATTTTTACTCTCTGGGCCCACAAGGGGAGATTAGGCCTCCCCTGCCCCAGCATTCCCCCTCCTCCAACCAGCGAGGCCTTCCCAGAACCCCCTCCCAACCATGTAACTGAGTGCCGGGAGTCGGCCTCCTGCTGCCGGACTTTCTGCTCTCATCCGCCTGCCAGCAGCCCCCTCCTTCCAATTTTGGGGCAGGGGAGACTGACTGGGCCCATGCTGATGGGGCGGGGAGTTAAAATCTCACCAGCCTCACGCTGCAGAGATCCGAACGGTTTGCCGTCCACCTTGACCACCGCCCACATAGTTCCCGGCATGCGTTAAAATCAGAGCACTGTTCAAAGAAGAGCGAAGGAGTTCTTCAAGTGTCCCTGCCAATGTTTATCCCTTAAAACAATACCAGCAAAACAGATTAGTTGGTTATTTATCTCACTGCTGTTTGTGGGGCTTTGATGTATGCAAAATGGCTGCAGCGATTACATGGCTGTGAGCAGGGCAGGGATTATGGCCCCCCGCCCTGCGAGAGAACAGATCCACAGGTCGGAAGATAAAAGAGCTGGAGCGGCATACCACTTCAACCTCCGGTGCGAGCTGCTCCAAGTGTGCACCGATTTTGAGATAGGCGACTGGATGACGTCATCAAAACCCTGGTCGCGGTTTTGGAGCGTGAGCAGGAATATCAGTAGGGCCCAGGTACAGAGGAGTGGGAAGGCCGGGGCAGATGAGCGGCGAGAGATCGTGGCAGAGGTGCAACAGATGAGGGCACAGGGCCTAGAAGAGCCGAGGGCCCAGGGGCAGCACAGGCCAGCCCACACTGCGATATGTGTGTGCGCTGGGTCCATGCAGCAGAGCAGGTCTCCAGTCGTCTTGGTTAATCCTTGCCACTGGACCAAGACCGAGCTCTGCCAAGCCCGTGTGGTGGCTGGTGTGCAACGGTCACCACACGTTAAAAAAATCCACGCACAGGCATCTTCCACCCCCTCGGTTGGAGTTCAGGACTGGAACATCGGGTCCTTCATCGAAACACCTGTGAACTCGTGGAAACAAGTCATCCTCGCTCGAGGGACTGCCTATGATGATGATGAGTCTGCATGTCAAAATAATCTATTGCCTGTGAAGTGCATTAGCATATTAAGACATAAATGTATGTTCTTTTTTCTTTACTGCAATTATATCAAAGGTTATTTGGGACACTACATATAAGCACAGGATAAAGAAATTCTGTCCTACTGGGGACAAAAGGTTATGAATAAGAGCAATAAAAAACAAAAAAAAGGGACACCGATTGGAGTTAGGAATTATCGTCTAATATTTATTTTCAAAAGAAACTTCTTTACCCAGAGAGTGGTGAGAATGTGGAACTCGCTACCATAGGGAGCAGTTGAAGCGAATAGTATAAATGCATTTAAGGACAGGGAGTAGGGAATAGAGGGTAATGCTGATAGATTTAGATGAGGAAAGACGGGAGGAGGCTCGAGTGGAGCATAAACACCGGCATGGACTGGTTGGGCCGAATGGCCTGTTTCTGCACTGTATATCCTGTATAATCCTATGTAATCCTATGTACTTTAAAAAGTGCAAATCTACAGGCTCTGGGAAACCTCCTGTCGTGGCTTTGCAATCTCTACAGTGCTGATTCTATATTATTCTTGATCTCATTTGGTAAGTAGGTACTTGAGAGTGACAGCTCTGATTCTGGTTCGTGTCACCTTTGACTCTGTGCTTGCATTGTTCAGCAGTCACTTTGCCAGTGTACACGTTTCATTCCTGGATTGATGGGTATATTTAGCTTTGAATAGCATCTTCATTACCTTATATAGCAGGGTCCAATTGAATTTCACACTCTCATTATTAATAGCCAGGGAGAACTTCATTCAACGCTGCCAAAAATAGCAGGCAAATACTGAAGCAGAGAGAGTGAGTTTAACCCACTCACAGACTCAAGCCAATCTTTGTTTTGAACAGCCTCCTCCTTCATGAAAATACCTCTCTTGCTCCTTTGTAGAATAAATGACATTTCCTTTCTGAAGCTAACATTACATTGTGTAAACTACCCTGGAAACTGCTCCGATTTGTCACGATTTTATTAGAATTTTAGGGAATATGAGCACAAACTTGGAACTGAAATCGGACTGTGTCCGAAATTGATCAGTTCAATCAGGTTGCGTCAAAATCCAGTTTGAGGTCTCAAGAGGAACGCAGTATTCAGTGTTTTGTGAGGAAACAGGTGCGAGGTCAGTGCACCACAAACCAATATGAGATTGATTAACGAAATTATAAAGATCTAATGTGAATATCCAATGGCAGTTCACCCAACATCTTACACAGGATTACATAGGATATACAGCACAGAAACAGACCATTCGGTCCAACCAGTCCATGCTCCACTCGAGATCAGCATAACCCTCTAATCCCTTCTCCCTCATATGCTTATCTAGCCTCCCATTAAATGCATCTATACTATTCACTACAACCACTCCCTGTGATAGCAAGTTCCACATTCTCACCACTCTCTGGGTAAAGATGTTTCTTCTGAATTCCCTCTAGTACTATCAAGGAGCTGTTCTGTCTTGTGTTGGGACTTTTTTGTCGATTTAAAAATATAGAAGAACACAGAAGCCACAAAACATATCCATGACTCAGGTCCTGGCTGCTGTAATGGTGGCAGCAGCCAATTACTGCCTGCGTTATTCTATAAGAGAGATAGGGACAGAAAGTAACCCCCGACCAGTTTCAGGGTGCAAAGTCCCATGCTCGGTCTACGTCTCCATTAGCAGCATCGCCGTTTTGGTAAGAGTGGCTTTGGAGGCGTTCCTGGCAGCCACCTAAAGCAGCCGTTGGGCCCTTTACATATGTAAATGAAGGGCTAAATGCCTGCTTTAGGTCTCCTGGCAGAAATTGGTTGGTGACCAGCCGGGCAGGTGGTGGACCTGGTCTGCTTTTGATTCTTCAGCAACCCCTGCAGCTACCAACAAAATGAAAATCATTTTTCAGAAAGGAAATCTATCAGTCATCATTGCGATGGAATGAGGAGGAGCAGGAGTGTTCCACTGACTTCACAACACTCGCGATCGGATCCCGTCCATTGCCATTCCACCCCTCCCTCCCCAGAATGTGCCTACGAGCCTCTGCCCGCAGGGCAAGTGGCTTGATGTTCCTGTCGTCACAGGGGTGAGCTGCCTGTTGAGGCACGACAAGCGTCAGCATCTCGCCTAAATTAGTGAACTGAGGCCTGAGGCCCAATTTTGGGCTGGTCTTGGGCCTTCTGCTTGGGGTATGTGGGTGTGCACCAATTCTGGGCCTGCAGATGGGCACAGATGAATTTCTACCCTATAATCTCTTCCCATTTAAAAATCAGTCTTATTATTTCCCACGCTCATTCCGTGTCCATGATGGCACAAGACAACCTGCTCAGTCACTGCTCTTCCTGAGAGTGAGTTTTTCTTTGATATTTCTCTTTTTCCTCAGGAGCACACTTGTCATTTATGCCTCACTGTGACAGCATGGTGGAAAACTGACCAACAGTCCATCCTACATCCCAGCATTCAGTGCCGCAGCATGTTTAAAAAACTGTGTTTAACTGGTGACGTAGGAGGATTTTGCCAGAAGTAAAATTATTTTAATTATAAAATCACTGCTCTCATTTCTATAACAATATGCATTGTTGTGTCATCGGATAGGACCTAACACATGACTGTGTGAATGTGTAGAAAGAAAGACTTACATTTATGTAGCGCCTTTCATGACCTCAGGACTTCCCAAAGCATTTTATAGCCATTGACGTACTGTATAAGTGTCGTTACTGATGCAACGTAGGAAATGCAGCAAGGCCCCAAAAACAGCAGTGTGATAGTGACCAGATGCTTTAGTGATGTTGGTTGAGGGATAAATATTGGCCAGGACGTTGGGGAGAATTCCCCCGCTCTTCTTCAAAATAGTGTGGTGGGATCTTTTATGTCCACCTGAGAGAGCAGACTGGGCTTCAGTTTAACGTCTCATCCGAAAGACGGCACCTCCGACCGTGCAGCACTCCCACAGCACTGCACTACTGTGTCTGCCTAGATTTTGTGCTCAAGTCTCTGGAGTGGGACAAACACACAACATTCTTGTAATGTATTCAACTGTCATTGTAACCCATGTATAAACTGACCTAAGTTGTACACCGTGAGAACGTATACAATTAGGTGGTGAACTTGTGGGAGACACTCCTAACCTGGACTTTCAGGTATAAAAGGGGAAGCTCCACCCACCTTCATCACTTCAGTGCTGGCTAATAAATGTTACTGGTCACAGAGTGACCTTCTCTCAAGTATGGGCCTCGTGTGCATCTGTACTGTATAGTAAGGACATATTATTGGCGACGAGAAACTGGGATTTAAACCACACGAGCATGGCCACTAGCAGCACAGACGAGAGGTACTGTGTTGGTAATGATTGGGATGATTTTATTGAGAGACTACAGCAAAGTTTCATCACTAAGGAATGGTTGGGACAGGATGCGGCCGACAAACGCAGGGCTCATCTCCTGACGGTTTGTGGATCCAGGACCTACTCCCTGATGAAGGACCTTCTAGTGCCAGAGAAGCCGACGGACAAGACTTTTGAAGAGCTCAGTAAGTTGATCGGGGAACACTTTAAACCGGCGAGCAGCATGCGCCTGGCGAGACACCGGTTTTACACGCACTGGTGGCGAGAAGGTCAAAGCGTTCCAGACTTCGTGGCAGACCTCCGGCGACTGGCGAGCCTATGTAAGTTCCCAGATGCATGCAGAGCGGAGATGCTGTGAGACTTTTTTATTGAGGGCATCGGGCACGCTGGGGTTTTCAGGAAAGTGATTAAGACCAAAGACTTGACCTTGGAAATGGCGGCTTTGATGGCCCAGACATTTACCTCAGGGAAGGAAGAGACCAGAATGATGTTTGACAAAAATCGTGGTTTAAATGCAGCAAATGGACAGGGAGTCAACATTGTTAACGCGGCACACAGTTCTCCAGGCAGACAGGGGCAATCAGACATGCCCGAGCATGTAGTCGAACCCAAAGGGGGAATTCAACAGAGACGATGGCTAGCTGAACGGCGATTCATGCCATCGCAAGGGACAATGAGGCCAGTAATGGGGCCATCAACACCTGTCAATGGTGCGCTTAAGGACAGTTACAGAGACAGTCAGAGACGATCGACTGGTAATGGAACTTTTGTTTCCAACAACGGCTCATGTTGGAGGTGTGGAGACAAACGCCCAGCTAGAGCTTGCAGGTATCAGCAATATACCTGCAGAAACTGCAACGTCAGCGGTCACTTGGCACGTATGTGCAGGAAACCTGCAGCCAGGTTGATGTACGAGGAGGACGGGCCCGATGTAAGCCCTACGAGGCCAAATGGACACTGGGGGAAATCGCTGGAAGCTGAAGTTCAGCGAGATCATGTGGAGCACACATACAGTTCATACACCAGGACGCCACCGATAATGATGAAAGTGCTCCTCAATGGCATCCCAGTATCAATGGAGCTAGACACGGGAGGCCAGCCAGTCCCTGATGAGTATCAAACAGTTCGAAAAGTTGTGGGTGTCCAAGGCCAGGAGGTCAAAATGATTGGCAATTGACGCACAGCTACAGACATATATAAAGGAGACCATTCTGGTGCTAGGCAGCGCCACGGTAGTCGTGATCCACAAAGATTCGGAGAACAGGATGCCACTCTGGATTGTCCAGGGGGACGGTCCCGCACTGCTGGGGAGGAGTTGGCTTGCTGTCATGAACTGGAAATGGGGCGATGTCAATGCAATTTCTTCTGTGGAACGAATATCATGCTCACAGGTCCTGGACAAATTTGACTCACTATTTCAACGCGGCAATGGCACTTTCATGGGGACCAAGGTAGTGATTCACATAAACCCGGACGCCAGGCCAGTACACCACAAGACCAGAGCGGTGCCGTACGTGATGCGGCAAAAGATAGAAGGCGAATTGGACTGCCTGCTGAGGGAAGGCATCATCTCGCCAGTCGAATTCAGTGACTGGGCGAGCCCGATTGTGCCGGTGCTCAAGGCGGATGGGTCGGTCAGGATATGTAGTGATTACAAGGCCACCATCAATCGGGTGTCACTCCAAGACCAGTACCCGCTACTGAGAGCGGAGGACCTCTTTGTGACGCTATCCAGTGGCAAACTTTTTTCAAAATTGGACCTGTCCTCGGCTTACATGACCCAGGAGCTGGCGAGTGAGTCAAAGAAGCTGACCACCATCATGACACACAAGGGGTTGTTTGAGTACAACAGATGTCCGTTTGGGATTCGCTCGGCCGCCGCGATCTTTGAATGAAATATGGAAAGTCTCCTCAATTCGATTCCAAGGACAGTGGTTTTTCAAGACGACATCCTCATCACGGGTTGTGATACTGAAGAACACCTCCGCAACCTGGAGGAGGTGCTACACAGACTGGACCGGGTAGGTCTGTGACTGAAAAAGGCGAAGTGCGTCTTCCTAGCTGCAGAGGTAGAATTCCTGGGGATGAGGGTAGCAGCAGACGGAATCAGACCTACTGCGTCCAAAACAGAAGCAATCCAGAGAGTACCCAGAACCCGTAACACGATGGAGCTGCGTTCGTTCCTGGGGCTCCTGAACTATTTTGGTAACTTTCTTCCCAAATTGAGCACTCTGTTAGAGCCGCTACACATGCTCCTACGCAAAGGTTGCGAATGGGTCTGGGGGGACAGCCAGGAAAGGGCTTTTGATGGAGCACGAAATTTGTTATGCTCCAACAATCTGGTAACGCTATATGACCCATGTAAGAAACTTGTTTTAACGTGCGATGCGTCGTCCTATGTGGTCGGGTGTGTGTTGCAACATGTTAATGCCAAGGGTCAGTTACAGCCGGTAGCTTATGCCTCCAGAAGTCTGTCCCAGGCAGAACGGGGCTACTGAATGGTAGAAAAGGAAGCACTTGCATGTGTATATGCTGGAAAAAAAATGCACCAGTACCTGTTTAGTGGGAAATTTGAGCTGGAGACAGATCACAAACCCCTAACGTCCCTTTTGGCCGACAACAAGGCCATAAATGCTAATGCATCAGCCCGCATACAGAGGTGGGCACTCATGTTAGCCGCCTATGACTATACAATTCGGCACATGCCGGGCACTGAAAACTGCGCCAATGCACTCAGCAGGCTCCCACTAGCCACCACCGAGGGGGCAACCGAGCATGCTGCTGAGATGGTCATGGATGTTGAAGCTTTCGAAAGCGTAGGCTCACCCGTGACAGTCCGTCAGATTAAAGTCTGGACAAATAGAAACCCGCTATTGTCTCTAGTCAAGAAATGTGTCCTGAATGGGAACTGGACAGCCACGTACAGGGCATGCCCTGAGGAATTCAAACCATTTCACAGGCGCAAGGATGAACTCTCGATTCAGGCCGATTGCTTACTATGGGGAAACCGAATAGTCATGCCCCAGATGGGCAGAGAGGTGTTCATCAGAGAACTCCACAAGGAGCACCTGGGCATTGTCATGATGAAGGCACTTGCCAGGTCACACGTTTGGTAGCCAGGGATAGATGCAAACCTGGAACTTTGTGCTCGCAGGTGCAACACGTGTGCCCAGCTGGGCAATGCGCCCAGGGAAGCCCCCCTTAGCCCCTGGTCCTGGCCCGCCAAGCCATGGTCACGCATCCATGTGGACTACGCAGATCCTTTCATGGGAAAAATGTTTTTGGTTGTAGTGGACGCCTACTCCAAATGGATCGAGTGTGACATTCTCAATTCAAGCACATCCTCTGCCACGGTAGAAAGTCTACGGGCAATGTTCACCGCCCATGGTCTACCGGACGTCTTGGTCAGCGACAATGGCCCGTGCTTTACAAGCATTGAATTCCAGGACTTCATGGTATCAACCAAGTCAGAACGGCACCGTTCAAGCCGGCCTCAAATGGTCAGGTGGAACAAGCAGTGCAGATAATCAAACAGGGGATGCTCAGAATCCAAGGGGGTTCCCTACAAAGTCGCTTATCATGCCTCCAGTTGGCCAATAGGTCCCGACCACACTCACTCACAGGGGTCCCATCCATAGAGCTGCTAATGAAAAGGACGTTCAAAATCAGGTTATCCCTTATACACCCCACCATGAAAGAAATTGTTGAGAGCAGGCGCCAGTCACAATGTGGCTACATGATGGGAATGCAAAGGTGCGATATATTGATGTCAATGACCCTGTCTTTGTCCTGAACTATGCTGCAGGGCCTAAATGGCTCGCAGGCACTGTGATTGCCAAAGAGGGGAATAGGATTCTGGTAATTAAACTTACCAATGGACAAATCTGCTGCAAACACGTGGATCAAACAAAAAGGAGGTTCAGCAACCCGATAGAAGAAGCAGAGGAAGAAAACAATGTAGAGTTCACTCCACCACAGGTGACCGAACACCGGAACCAAGTGGAGGAGAGCCCAGTCAACTGTGGGCAGTCCGGACAGACCTGAGGCACCGCAAACAGCAGACACTCAGGCCAGCGCCCAACAACCGGAGCCCCAACTCAGGCGCTCTACAAGGGAACGTAAACCACCAGAGAGACTTAACCTGTGATCCCAATAAGACTTTGGGGGGGCGGGGGGGAAGTGATGTCATGTATTCAACTATCATTGTAACCCATGTACAAACTGACTTAAGTGGTACACCGTGAGAACATTAACCACTAGGTGGCGAACTTGTGGGAGACACTCCTAACCTGGACTTTCAGGTATAAAAGGGGAAGCTCCACCCACCATCATCACTTCAGTGCTGGTTAATAAAGGTTACAGGTCACAGAGTGACCTTCTCTTAAGTATGGGCCTCGTATGCATTTATACTGTATAGTAAGGACATATTACTTCTGACTCAGAGGTGAGAATTCTAACACTGAACCACAGCTGACTATACATGTGTGTGTATGTCTACACACGTGTTTGTATATATGCACGTGAGTCTGTATACGTGGATATATACATGTATGTGTGCTGGTTCTCATAAGAGCACATATTAACGCTTTAATAAACTGATTTTAACATTCTACTTTGAATTCATTCCATGAAATCCCCAAATTGCCAGGTTATTTGTGTAATACTACAAGTCCATTGATACACTGTGGACCCAGGTTATCAGTGCAGTACACAAATTACAGTATTACACAAATAAATGGATCTTATGCCTTCTTTTCCCCCTCTATAATAACGAGTAGAAGTTCATCACAGAGGAATTTGTAATGCCGTTCACGTCGACAAAGTTCGCGAACTGTAGAGAATTCAGCAGTGCTGGGGTTAATGGAGCGAGGGCCTGGAGAAGAGGATAAACAGGTTGCTGCTGGCAGCTAGAGGAGATGCTCGTGTCCTTACTGGTGCATTGAATCCGAGTTAGTAAAATTGCTTTTTGTCATTGGTTAAAAGTGAATGAAGATCTGTTGTTTTTTTTCCAATTATGCAACAGCCCCAGAAACATTCTCCGGACAAAACTGAATAAGGTAATATCAGCTTCGTGGAGGAGTTCAACTTTCCTTCTTCTGTTCTGTGTTTAACACTGTGACTGTACACTGCACAGTTTAGTCAGTTGCAGTTAAAGTTGCTTTTATAAATTCTGGCACTTGCATGTAGACGGTAGCAGTGGTAGATGATTGCTTAACTTGGGATTGCTTTAAAAAAAAAAGGATCGTGTCGTTGAACTGTGCAGCTGCAGGTTCCAGCCCGAGCATCGCTGCTGTATCTGTTCCACCAGCCACACGACAACCAAAGTAAGTTAAAAAGAGCTGACGGTCTTCATAAATGATTTGACACATATTGAAAAGAGAGCGCAGTTGAGTTGGAGGGTGCTGTGGGAAGAAAGCCAATGAAGGGTTTAGATGTTCTAAAATAGCAGAGTGAGCGGCTTACGAGTGTTGACTGAACTCCAAGATTGTGGACCAGCCTGTAACTCTCACCAAAACAACTGCTACCCCTCCTTAGAGTACAACGGTAAGGCTTTGACACTAATCATGGATAGTGAAAGTGCTGTAACAGTTACCTCAGCTGAATTGCCTGCCACCATCTTACACGAGAACTTTTTTGGAGATGGCGGTGGTTGTGTCACGTGACAAGATGACAATAGTTAAGTTAAAGATTATCATGGCAAGTTAGAGTGCATGGCAAGCAAAGGCCAGTAGTCATCATCATCATAAGCTGCCCCTTGGAATCGAGGAAGACTTGCTTCCACTTCTGAAGTGAGTTCTTTGGTGGCTGAATAGTCCAATACGAGAGTCACAGACTCTGTCACAGGTGGGACAGATAGTCATTGAGGGGAGGGGTGGGTGGCACTGGTTTGCCGCACGCTCTTTCCGCTGCCTGCGCTTGATTTCTGCATGCTCTCAGCGGTGAGACTCGAGGTGCTCAGCTCCCTCTCAGATGCACTTCCTCCACTTAGGGCGGTCTTGAGCCAGGGACTCCCAGGTGTCAGTGGGGATGTTGCACTTTATCAGGGAGGCTTTGGGGGTGTCCTTGTAGCATTTCCGCTGCCCACCTTTGGCTCGTTTGCCGTGAAGGAGCTCCGAGTAGAGCACTTGCTTTGGGAGTCTTGTGTCTGGAATGCGGACTATGTGCCTGCCCAGCGGAGCTGATCGAGTGTGGTCAGTGCTTCAATGCTGGGGATGTTAGTCTGAATGAGGACGCTGATGTTGGTGCGCCTATCTTCCCAGGGGATTTGTAGGATCTTGCAGAGACATCGTTGGTGATATTTCTCCAGCAGCTTGAGGTGTCTACTGTATATGGTCCATGTCTCTGAACCATACAGGAGGGCATATCACTACAGCCCTGTAGACCATGAGCTTGGTAGTAGAGGGACATTAGCTGCTGTTGAGATACTGGGGAATTCGACAGTCACTATCCATTACATAAATGAGCCCCCCAATTATAGACTATTTGACCATTCATCGCACTACTCTTTGTGGGATCATGCTGTGCACAAACAGCTGCTGTGTTTGCCCCAGTGTTGCATTTCAAAATAATTAGTATGTGAGGTGATTTGAGGTATTTCTGAGAGGAGCGATAAGGTGCTATATTTGTGCAAGTCTCTTTTAATATAGAATTTCCAATAAGTCACTATCCATTACTTTGCAATTTCAGACACTATTCGGAAATGATACAGTCTTTGGAGTTGTTGGAAGTCAAGGAGCTGAACCACGTGAATGAGCTGATTTGGAGAAGAATTTCGCTTCTCGCGAACAAGTAATTGTGAAATTGGGCCTCCAAGTTCTTTCAAGTGCGAGCTACTATGCAGGTACGTTTGGGAAGATATCATTACTGGGGAAAAGTAAGAATTGCACTATTTGCAAAGTTTAATCCAGGTAAAAAGAACAGTATCAACCGCCTGGCGCACTGTTCCTGTTTAGCACCCATTTAAGCACCAGGTAGACTTTACTATAAAAACCTGCATAACTTGAGAAAAGGATTTGCATATAACCCCAAAATGGAAAAATTGGAGACATACCTGGAAAGTTAGTACACAGTGTGACTTCAATACCAGATTAACTCTGATATCATGAAAGAAACTTTAATTTTCTCAAATCTTCTTGCAAATGCATGGGGCACCCAGGTAGGAGGTTCACTACATTAAAGTAGAGCACACAGAGATTTTGTGTGGCCTGTAAGGCTAGGGACTTCCCATATTCCATCAGAGTTCATCAATGGAAAACTTACTGCAAGGCACAAGCTAGGCTGTAAAGCCCTGAATACAGATATCAAGGAAGAATAGATGAGAGGAGTGTAAGCAAATCTACCGTGAGAGGCAATGGAAGAGGGTGGTTGCTAATAGAAGATGTGATTTAATTTTAGTTATTAGAAGATAGACATGGCTCTGCAGCATTTAGGGCAACTTAGTTTGAGGGATGTAACATGGGAAAGGAGTGCATGTCAACATTTTCATTAGGGTGTATTTTCTTCTGTTTGACATAGAGAGACACTACCTCACTACTTGTTCTAGGAGAGGAGGGAAGGACGTTGTTGAGTTTAATAAAGCTTTATATTAGCATTGTGTTGCAATCATATTTACCTTTATGTGTATTGCAAACTGTTTATTTTCTCTGGAAACCAATAAAGAATCAAATAGTGAGTTCAGTGAAGTTATATAACTATAAAATATAGAGAAGTGTATTTCCTCCATATATGTTACAGAAATTACATAGCGACTATATACTGTGTATGTTATAGGCATTGCTCAGACACTATAGGACAGATTTTCTTGGATCTCTTATGTCCAGGTGTTGAACAGGAACAGTGCGCTGTATCTGTTGAGCTATGGGATCACCAGTTTTTACGGTCCTGTAATGTATGCACCTGTGAGCAAGCGCAAAGGTTTATAGAGCTGTTGCATTGTGAGTGGCTTAGCCAGTCACGTGATGTTCACAAGACTCAATAAAACCCCAGTCAGTTGGGTCTAGGTCATCCACGATTAGATATGCAGTTGTGAGTATAATGGATGAACTGGTAATGTGTAGTGTGATTGTTAAACCCTTGCTAATAAACCAACTAGTTTTTGATAGCTATGAATTCTTAAGCAAAGAGCCGTGAAGCAAATACATTACAGGTCCCATGCCACTAAATGGCCCTGGAGCAGCCCCATTGCATGCCTGTCTCCTTGGAAGTGCTTAGTGCCAGCAGTCGGGCTTGGAAATTCAGAGGCAGCCCTAGGCCTCTCAGGTCTATACGACTGGGACCTTCCAGTCCAGACTGAAATAAAACTTCTGAAGGAGGGCGAATTTGAATTAAGTCCAACCTTGATATCTTCGGCCTGCCCCCGAGGACCCTCTCGTCATCAGGGGTTTGAAGGCAGACCCAGTGCCAATTTTTTCTGGGTGCATTGCAATTTGAAACAGGAGCAGGAGGCAGGGAATGTACTTTCCTGTCTCATTTACATCGCACTATCTGGTTTGTGCCTTCTGCAAGTACAGACCAAGCTCTGTTCCTGCAAGAAAACTCAGGGCAGCATTAAAGGGGCAGAGACCCAATGATCCGGCTTTCTGGACATTCTATATCCACATATTCATATTTAGGGCTAGAAATTCGCCGGGATACCACCCCTCGCGATGGTCGGACCAGGGGCGCCAACAGGTTTGCGGCTGTGAGCGGCGGCATTCGCGCTGCTCGGCAATTTTAGTGCGCCATTACCGGCGGCGCACAGGAGTATCGCCCGGGAGCGCTGCGCCAGTGTGCAATGCCCCCGGTATCGACCCGCTTTCAAAATTTGTTTTGCGCTGAAGCCATAGCGCCCCATAGTGACACCGCCAGAGAAAGCTGGTGATCCGAGCTGTCCTGGTGTCGGCGAGGGAAGGAATGACTGCATGAGGTAAGTGTGATTGTGTTTTTTTTTCTTTTTGCGATTTAACTTCATTTGAGATGATTAATCTATAGGGAATGGTTTTTTGGGCTTTTTGTTCCAATTTTTTTTTCGCAGGGAGGCATCTCATAGGGCGCTACAAAGCTGGCTCTTCATCTCGGGATATTCAGCTGCTCACCCGGCTTAGTGCCCTAAGATAAGAGAGGAACACTTCCTTTAGCGTTCCACTCCACTGGCAGGGCGCGGTTGCTGAATTTTTTGACTGCCGATGCAAACCATTTCCCGTCGCTAAATTTATCCACCGCCTGACATTTACACCTCAAAAAACCGTCAACCTAATTTCCAGCCCTTAGCGTTTAGAAACATAGAAACATAGAAAATAGGTGCAGGAGTAGGCCATTCGGCCCTTCTAGCCTGCACCGCCATTCAATGAGTTCATGGCTGAACATGCAACTTCAGTACCCCATTCCTGCTTTCTCACCATACCCCTTGATCCCCCTAGTAGTAAGGACTTCATCTAACTCCTTTTTGAATATATTTAGTGAATTGGCCTCAACAACTTTCTGTGGTAGAGAATTCCACAGGTTCACCACTCTCTGGGTTAAGAAAGTCCTCCTCATCTCGGTCCTAAATGGCTTACCCCTTATCCTTAGACTGGGTCCCCTGGTTCTGGACTTCCCCAACATTGGGAACATTCTTCCTGCATCTAACCTGTCTAACCCCGTCAGAATTTTAAACGTTTCTATGAGGTCCCCTCTCATTCTTCTGAACTCCAGTGAATTCAAGCCCACTTGATCCAATCTTTCTTGATAGGTCAGTCTCGCCATCCCGGGAATCAGTCTGGTGAACCTTCGCTGCACTCCCTCAATAGCAAGAATGTCCTTCCTCAGGTTAGGAGACCAAAACTGTACACAATACTCCAGGTGTGGCCTCACCAAGGCCCTGTACAACTGTAGCAACACCTCCCGGCCCCTGTACTCAAATCGCCTCGCTATGAAGACCAACATGCCATTTGCTTTCTTAACCGCCTGCTGTACCTGCATGCCAACCTTCAATGACTGATGTACCATGACACCCAGGTCTCTTTGCACCTCCCCTTTTCCTAATCTGTCACCATTCAGAT
The DNA here is from genome assembly GCF_044704955.1 of Pristiophorus japonicus. Lineage (NCBI taxonomy): Eukaryota > Metazoa > Chordata > Chondrichthyes > Pristiophoridae > Pristiophorus > Pristiophorus japonicus. The sequence goes on along the minus strand of NC_091990.1, from coordinate 33,023,729 downwards.
AATAGTCTGTCTCTCTGTTTTTACCACCAAAGTGGATAACCTCACATTTATCCACATTATACTTCATCTGCCATGCATTTGCCCACTCAGCTAACCTATTCAAGTCGCTCTGCAGCCTCATAGCATCCTCCTCGCAGCTCACATTGCCACCCAACTTAGTGTCATCCGCAAATTTGGAGATACTACATTTAATCCCCTCGTCTAAATCATTAATGTACAGTGTAAACAGCTGGGGCCCCAGCACAGAACCTTGCGGCACCCCACTAGTCACTGCCTGCCATTCTGAAAAGTCCCCATTTACTCCTACTCTTTGCTTCCTGTCTGACAACCAGTTCTCTATCCATGTCAGCACACTACCCCCAATCCCATGTGCTTTAACTTTGCACATTAATCTCTTGTGTGGGACCTTATCGAAAGCCTTCTGAAAGTCCAAATATACCACATCAACTGGTTCTCCCTTGTCCACTCTACTGGAAACATCCTCAAAAAATTCCAGAAGTTTTGTCAAGCATGATTTCCCTTTCACAAATCCATGCTGACTTGGACCTATCATATCACCTCTTTCCAAATGCACTGCTATGACATCCTTAATAATTGATTCCATCATTTTACCCACTACCGATGTCAGACTGACCGGTCTATAATTCCCTGTTATCTCTCTCCCTCCTTTTTTAAAAAGTGGGGTTACATTGGCTACCCTCCACTCCATAGGAACTGATCCAGAGTCAATGGAATGTTGGAAAATGACTGTCAATGCATCCACTATTTCCAAGGCCACCTCCTTAAGTACTCTGGGATACAGTCCATCAGGCCCTGGGGATTTATCGGCCTTCAATCCCATCAATTTCCCCAACACAATTTCCCGACTAATATGGATTTCCCTCAGTTCCTCCTCCTTACTAGACCCTCCGACCCCTTTTATATCCGGAAGGTTGTTTGTGTCCTCCTCAGTGAATACCGAACCAAAATACTTGTTCAATTGGTCCGCCATTTCTTTGTTCCCCGTTATGACTTCCCCTGATTCTGACTGCAGGGAACCTACGTTTGTCTTTACTAACCTTTTTCTCTTTACATATCTATAGAAACTTTTGCAATCCGTCTTAATGTTCCCTGCAAGCTTCTTCTCGTACTCCATTTTCCCTGCCCTAATCAAACCCTTTGTCCTCCTCTGCTGAGTTCTAAATTTCTCCCAGTCCCCGGGTTCGCTGCTATTTCTGGCCAATTTGTATGCCACTTCCTTGGCTTTAATACTAACCCTGATTTCCCTTGATAGCCACGGTTGAGCCATCATCCCTTTTTTATTTTTACGCCAGACAGGGATGTACAATTGTTGTAGTTCATCCATGCAGTCTCTAAATGTCTGTCATTGCCCATCCATAGTCAACCCCTTAAGTATCATTCACCAATCTATCCTAGCCAATTCACGCCTCATACCTTCAAAGTTACCCTTCTTTAAGTTCTGGACCATGGTCTCTGAATTAACTGTTTCATGCTCCATCCTAATGCAGAATTCCACCATATTATGGTCACTCTTCCCCAAGGGGCCTCGCACAACGAGATTGCTAATTAATCCTCTCTCATTACACAACACCCAGTCTAAGATGGCCTCCCCCCTAGTCGGTTCCTCGACATATTGGTCTAAAAAACCATCCCTTATGCACTCCAGGAAATCCTCCTCCACTGTATTGCTTCCAGTTTGGTTAACCCAATCTATGTGCATATTAAAGTCACCCATTATAACTGCTGCACCTTTATTGCACGCACCCCTAATTTCATGTTTGATGCCCTCCCCAACATCACTACTACTGTTTGGAGGTCTGTACACAACTCCCACTAACGTTTTTTGTCCTTTGGTGTTCTGCAGCTCTACCCATATAGATTCCACATGGCCAAGCTAATGTCCTTCCGAACTATTGTTTCTGAGAGAAGTGATAAGGTACTACTCAGGGAAGCCAAACAGAACCCGAGTGCATAACTGATCACTAATGTACATTTGAAGATTTTTATCATTAACAGTCTCATTTTGCTGCTGCTCTTGAGATTCAGAACCAGGTTACTGCCAATTACACAACAGAAATGTGTTCAGGGGAAAGCTCCACATCGCAGTTGAGCTGGGAAATATTTCAAACCATCTTTATTTTCTTCTCCAATTGATAAATTCACTGCCCAGTGCGATGGCGAGCCACATGGACCAGGCTGATCTCAGGGTCAGTCCCTGGTCTTTACTGAATTAGCTGTTGTGAGCCAGGGTATTCTTACAGTTGCTACATTTTGGCCACCAGAACGAATCGAGCCAACCGACTCCAATTGTGAAGCAGTGATTTCTGCTGCAAAGTGTGTGCATATGTATACATTGGGTGAAGACATCCCCCAAACCCACATAGTTTGCACTTCCTGAATCTGCGACCTCTACCACCTAGAAGGACAAGGGCAGCAGACGCATGGGAGCTCCGCCATTTGCAAGATACTCTCCAAGTCACACACCATCCTGACTTGGAAATATACCATCATTCCTTCATTGTCGCTGGGTCAAAATTCTGGAACTCCCTCCCTGATAGCACTGTGGGAGTCACCGACTGCAGCAGTTCATGAAGGTGACTGGCCACCACCTTCACAAGGGCAATTAGGGATGGGCAATAAATGCTGGCCTCGCCAACGATGCCCACATCCCATGAATAAAAAACATGATTGAGCTTGAGATGTTCCCCCATGTTGAATATCCTTCTATAACCCATTGACAAGGCTCACAGATGAAAAATGGTTTCTCAGATGGGCTACCAGCACAACTGGAACCCATGGAGCCATATTCCAGTGTTAGTCAGTGCCTTCACGTGAGGACAGGAGATAATTGTAGAGACATAAACATCTCTCACTAGTAGAAAACTGAAGTCGGACAGAATTGGTCTCTTTTTGTGACCATGAATTTCTCGTTGCTAGGTTAGTGGCAGATATCCAGGAAATTATATGCAAGGTCATGTTGTACAATAAACATATGCTCCTATTTGGTCATGAATGACACAATTATTTATTAAACCATACATTAGGATCAGAGAAATTAGATCAGGTGGGGCCCACCAGGTGCCAAACTGCTAATTAGTTCAGGGATAAATACTTGCAGTGTAAAGCACTGAATGTGCTTTGCCAGTTTGATAAACTCTCTACTTGATTTATAGAAAGATAAAAAAAAGGTGTAAATACCGCATCCTGCCAAGTGTTACCTCTTTAAAACTGCAGTGTGTTACATCATCAAGACAATGTTCCAGTCCTAATTAGGAATTGCTTTTAATCAGCAACCGATGAAAAAAATATTTATTAAGAAGGAAAATAAAGAATCAAGACACATGCGGTCTTGCCAAGGTTGCCCTTTGCATACTGAAAAAGCACAAAAGCTGCATGTTTTGTGGAATGCTCTCCTTTCTGTCCACATCACCAGCTGTGCAGTGCCCCTGATTCTCACAAACAGTGCAGCGGAGGCTCTGAAGGCTTTTACTTCTGGCACGACAGACAGCAGTATCAAAGGTCTCTCATTCCTCCAGGTAAAGGATACGGTGGACGGCCGGTTTAAGGTTATGCATTATTTCAGATCCTTATCTTTTTGTTTGTCGCAGCCATTCACAACACGGTTAACCCTGTCAGCATTCCAATGATCTGTGCAGCATCTGAGGGAATTCTATTCCTTACAATGCCCCTGGCTAGATAATGCATTCAGATGAAGGATTTCATCAACTTATAGAACAACAAAACCTTTCTTAATCCAAGTCAACTTAATAAATGTAAATACAATTGTTTCTAATTGTTTTATCGTGGGTAGGCCTTTGCTTCAACAGAGTTAATTTGTGAAGCACTCCAGAAATAGTTTTGCACCACAGCAGAAAAAAAAGAGATGAATATTGTTTTCATGAGTCAGAGATGAGACTCTCTACCTCTGTGTGGTATACTAAGTGTGTGAGAATTTCATTGGACTCTTTAAGATCGAAGCAAAATTCCTGCAGCCTTCATAATTTGCCCTGGAGGGTTCAACAGAACAGCATTGTGCAGAACTTGCACTTCATAATCTTCTGCTGTCATTCTATAAAAGTTTATATGATTTCTGAATAGAATACCCTATAAATGCTTTCAACCATCATAAAACTCTGCACAAAATATATTCACTGTCGTATATAGGATGGCTACGTGTGTAATGTGCGATTGAGACAACAAATGCAACCAACTGTCTGTCATACAACTGACAACCTCATATTATGTCAGGCTCACACGCTACATAAAATATTGTATCACATTGTTTACAGAACAAAAGCTGAGCAATACAAGCACTTTCATTGTCGTGAAGCAGCTTTTTTGTAACTTCTAAAGTAAATTGTAGTGTGGATATTCACTGCAGAGGACACCATGCAATGCCTGAGACAGTGATGTGGTCAGATTCATGCTTTTGTTAACATTATTTGAGGCTTCTTAACATCTGTTACCTTGTCTGTCACAGTATAAACCGGAATGTGAATCTACACCGCCGTCTTCATCATGCACCCATTGACCCATCACTTACGCAAGGTGTCCTTTAAATATCGGTCACAAAGAACAGATACAATTCGATAGGTACATAGCTTCTCTCATGATATCACAGTTCCAAATGAGACCTGCAGCTGTTGTCATATTGCCATTCATTACAATAAGGGAAGTATGGGGTCAGGTTTCTTTAGTGGAAATCTATATGTATTACACTGATTGGTGTAATACTCAGCTTCCTCCAATCAGTTCTTCCCCTATTTCACTGGTGAGTGATTCATGGTATATATAGGAGTGGTTCGGCACTGTTGTGTGAAGTTGAAGGACATCACATAGTGAAAGTATCCATCTATATAACAAGTGGAAGGGCATGGTCGTGGAGGTTGTTGCATGGGGTGCATTCATTTGTCTGATCTCCAACAGTCTACTTTAAGGTATGTCTTAGTGTTTCCTTGTGCCTTGTTGCTATGTTTGTGTGTTTGATTCCTGTGTTAGCATTCCCTGGTGTATTAGTGCTGTGCTTGCATCTGATCTGCAACAATCTAGCACAGGACATGCCTGAGTGCTGTCTGATTCTTACTGCTGTACTTACTTCTGATTGCTGAGTGCTTCATGGACATTTATGCAAGCTCTTGTGTGACTTCAAAGGATAATTTGCTTCAATTTCATAAATCCCGAAGCAGCATCGGGGAAGAGAGACAGTTTGAGGAAACACTTACGATATGAAGTCTTTCACCAGAGTTAAATTAATGATGATTTAGTTTCTGCACAACTCATTTTATCTGTGTTGTAGTTGATGTCTCATCTTGCAACGCAGTGGCTCAATTACCACCTCTTGATCTCCTTGACGCCCTCTGATGGGCAATAACAATGTCCACTAGTAATTATCGTTAGGGTTCTGCTAATCTCCTGCTGTAACTTGGGCATAAACGGCTGTTTACACCATTTCTTCGCAGTTTCCACCGATGCCCCACAGAAGATACGGCAGAAGATTGGGGAGCCCCGCTGAAATTCCACCCCTGTTTTCCTTCAAAAACACAGGTACATTTTCATCTGTAATGCCATGTGTGCTAGGAGCACCGAATGGGAATTCAGGCCATTCATCTTCCAGGACCTGTGGGGGCCACATAAGGACCATGACCATAGCTTGGACACGCCCACATAAACGGATTTCACAGCAAGGTGTCTACCGTACCACCATTTTATTGCTTCCCTTCATTTTGATCTGTTGCATATGTGGAAAGAATGGGATTTTCACTGAAAATTAATGATTTTAGAATGAGGGAAGGGAAGGGATGGCAATAAGTAGAATGTGTTATCCATTAATCTACTGGTTTTAGACTCAGTGGGTAGCACTCTCGCTTCTGAGTCAAAAGGTCATGGGTTCAAGTCCCACTCCAGAGACTTGAGCCTAAAATCTAGGCTGGCACTCCAGGGCAGTATTGAGGAAGTGCTGCACTGTCAGAGATGTCGTCTTTCGGATGAGATGTTAAACCAAGACCCTGACTGCTTTCTCAGGTGGATGTAAAAGATCCCACTGTACTATTTCGAAGAAGAGCAGTGGAGTTATTCACGGTGTCCTGGTCAATATTTATCCCTCAATCAACATCACTAAAACCGATTATTTGGTCATTATCACATTGCTGTTTGTGGGAGCTTGTTGTGCGCAAATAGGCTGCCGTGTTTCCTACATTGCAACAGTGACTACACTTCCAAAGTACTCATTAGCTGTGAAGTGTTTTGGGACGTCCTGAGGTTGTAAATAGCACTGTAGAAAGTATTTCTTTATGGCCATAAAAAGGAGCGGCGAGTGGCGGCCCCTGGTCAGCGTGGCAGCATACCACGTCAAGGTACAGCGCGAGCTGGTGCAGGACAGCGACGGCAGCGAAGAGGGACATCATCAAGGTCCAGGTCGATGATTGGAGCGTGGACAGGTACAGCAGGAGCGGCGAGGTTGGGGCGAAGGAGCGGTGAGAGATTGTAGAGGGATATGATCAGGACCCGGGAGAGGTGAGAGTTCAGGGCCAGAAGAGGCGAGAGCCCAGGGGCAGCATGGGCCAGCCTATATTGTGATATGTGTGCGCACTAGGCCCATGCAGCAGAGCAGGTCTCCAGTCGTCTTGGGTAATCCTTGCCACTGGACTAAGACCTAGCTCTGTCAAGCTCATGTGGTGGCTGGTGTGCAACGGCCAGCACATGTTAAAAAAATCCACGTACAGGCCTCTTCCACCCGTCAAGATGTAGTTCGGGATCTGGAATATTAGGTGCTTCATTGAAACACCTGTGAACTCATCCCTTTTTGGCATGGAAGCAAGTCATCCTCATTTTGCGGGACTGCCTATGATGATGACGATGATGATGGTTTTAGAAACAGAGGATATTATAACGTGCATTATGGGAGTTAAGAAGCCAGATATAAAAACTGGATCCACTTATCTTCAAAGGAGATTAGACCCCCACAGCTTTTCCTTATGGCTTTAATAAATATCACAATATTTTGGAAAACTTTAACGACATTGTTTCAAAACTGACCTCCTTGTTCTGCAGAACTCTAATGGACCTAAAGGGTCATCAAATAAACATGGAATCATCACCGACATATATGTTCAATGGCACATAGGTGTAATCATTGGGAGTTTAAAGATTAATAGAATTTTAAATATTGACACCGTACAAAATCCTCACCAGTTCTGACTCCCATAATGATTGTTTTAATGGTATGAATGAAGCACAATTGCATCTTTCCATCACTAGCCATTCATTAACAGTTTTTTTAATAATGCAGAGCATAAACATTTAAAAAAATAAATAACTGGTTCTTACAATAGGTCACCAACTTTATCCAGTGACTAGCTCACTGGATGCGGATACGGAAGATCTCAAGTTTGATCTCCAATCTGTGCTGAATTAAATGATCTCAGCTGCTGTAGTTGCAGCGATGCTTCAATTTGCCTCCACAACTCTCGATTAGGAATATAAGAACATAAGAAATAGGAGCAGGAGTAGGCCATTTAGCCCCTTGAGCCTGCTCCGCCATTCAATAAGAACATGGCTGATCGGATCTTGGCCTCAACTCCACTTCCCTGCCCACTCCCCATAAAGGGAGGGGAATATTGGCCAGGACTCCTGGTCCTGACCACCAATTGGTGATTCCCGCAGGATGTGCACATGTGGACCTGAGGCGAAGATTCCACTGTGCCACTCCTGGTTGAATAGCCTTCCACGATCACTGTTGATGCTGACGCATGAAAAGTGGCTCTTTGGGTGGGATACTGGTGGAGAAAAAGTGACTGAGTAAATTGGTGAGAAAAAGGGGAAAAAGGTAGCTGAGGTGAATATGTCATAGGAGTGTGCTTGTAAAATGATGCTTCCGATTTGATGAGGTTTTTCTAATGGAGAAAAATTGCAATACTTTGTTGCCTCGCTGTTCAGCAGAACTTGACTGGAGAACTGCTGAAAGTCAGAAATTCCTAGCACTATGGGACCATTTTGAGAGTATATATACTAGCTCCCAGTGTGTATTATACATATCCATGTGTATACCACTCCCTGTGACCTCCAGTACCAGTGCTGGTCAGTTGGTTGGAGCTCACCTTGCTTAGGGCTGTAAGGAGTTGAAGAAACTTCCTCAGACACCATGTTTCCAAATGTTTTATTAGTGAGGCTGTAAGGACAAGGCCCGTATCCTAAGGTCTGTGTGTAGACTGGCCATCCATTGCTGGAGCTCCTTGGACCATCCCAAATTTGATGTCTTGTTCTAACCTACAGGCTGGCCAAATATGTTTGTTGCAGAGATTCGGCAGGAGGACGTTCAGACCCTACTCTTGCTCCTGCCTGGATTCCTGACGCCAAAATAAACGTAATTCCACCTGCAACCTGTCTGGTTTCTGTATCAATCCTCAACGTGGATGAAACAAGATGAAGTATTTGCTGCATCTCTTTAGATTCGTTTCAAAAACACAGCCGTAATTTTGGCAGTGGGTCCAGTAAAATTAAATTGTCACATCTTTGCCCATTGACCCATGTTGGTTTTCAGCCGTCTTGTGACCTCACTGGCGACACGCGTAAAGAAGAGTGCTTTCTGTCAGCTGCCAATGGGCAGCTTGTCCCAGCAGTCGGCTGGTTACAGACAGGCAGCTTGTTTTAAGAGTGGAGAGTGACAGGTGTGGTCTAAATAGATTGAAGGTGGAACGTGTGCAGGAATTTCCTGTGCTAAAATGTTGCACTTGAAGTAACCAATCAAAAGATAAAGCCCCCCCCCCTCTCCACAAGCTGCCTGACTGAAACCCTACAAAAGTAACACGTGTTGGTCGGAACGTTTAATTATCCAGCTATGCTGACACTCAGCTTATTATCATAGTGCTGTGAAGCACAGACTGTCGAGAGAACTGTACGGGGATCAGGGTAGAAAATTGAAATTTCGCTTCCCGGCACCCTTCGACATAAAGATTCTCAGTTTATTATTGGGTTTGTCAGCATTCTCTAACCTAGAATTTTGTATTATCCACCACCACCACCACACACATTACCCGGCATTCCTTGCTGCTTGCTGCAGCCTAGGCCTCTGAGCTGACCATTAGCAGTAATTGATACAGTCCTCGTAGCTAATACAGTCATCTGTGTCATTGCTGTTTCCTGCTGATCAGCACTTTTCTTCCAAGAGTCCCTTTTCTATTCAATAGAGCTCCATTTATTTTCTAGCTGATGATAACCTTTATTGCCTGTTCCTTTACATTGACTACATAAAAAAAAATACATATCTACGTGTATATGTACTTCATTATCATTTTCTTCTGACTCGGATGCAAATGGTCAGAGTTCTCCCTGCATGTAAATCTCCACCAAACTGCTGCAGCAAAGACTGACTGAGTTATTTATAGGGAATTTATTGCAAATGGGACAGTCGTGAATGTTTCTCTGAGGAGAGCTGCACCAGACTGGTGTAAAACCCTGTCACTGTCACTTTTCTTGCGAGAACGAGAGTAGCAATATCTAGAATCCAATGTGCGCAGTTTACTGAATATCATCGTCACACACACAATCAGCTAGGATAAACTGGTAGATTTTGTATATAAATTATGACTTTATAAATGAGTCGGAAGATAATTTGAAAAGGGGTCGCTTTCTCCTAGTTTATTCAAATTCAGGTTAAAAACCACATTGTTACTGTTGCAGAACTCCAGCTTTTGATTTCTAGTCTATCGCTGAAAACCACGAGATACTAAAGAGTTATTACCTGCAGCACTTTCAGTAATGGCTGAAACGTAGGAGCCGCAGCCTCAGCACGTAATCCATTACTTATTCAGGGTCCTGGGACCATTAACTGTCATCCCAATATAACTGGCCCTTGCTTAAAGATTAAGCAGTTGAGGGGGGGGGGGGGTGCGGGCGGGGAGGGGGGTGTTGGGGGCGGGTGGGAGATAAACAGGCTAGGTGCCATATGCAGGAGGCAGAACTTGCCTGGACTTTGCGTCTGCTTGTGAAGGTTAGATTGTCATAATTTTCACCAATGTGGCAGTATTATTTTGCTAATTGAGAGAAGTGAAAATTCATTATCATATAGCTGTTCAGGTCAGGGCTTTTTTCTTGCTGCTAGTGAGTTGGTATTGATCTAGGGAAGGGGGTGGGGGTAGGGAAAGGCTGATACAGCTTTTGCATTCTATGAATGAGCAGCAGTAGAATGTAATGATAAAGAAAAGGAGAGCTGCCTTGAGTGTATCCTGAGATACTGCCTCGCACTATCCCGTGTCTCCGTGGCCTATAACATCAGCATATTCATCACTGCTGTCAGTATTAGTGGACTGTTTGCAGCCTTCAGCCTTAATTGGGGGATACAGCACTTTGCAAGGAGAGAGAAAAAAATGAGAGGATATTTCCAAATCAGTGAAAGGACGATGAAGGCGCTCCATAAGGACAATTGGGAAGGGGAGAGGTAACGTTCATGCAAACAGGATTGACACAGTGTCCGAGCAGGCTGTGGTTGGTCAGCTGCCTCCAGCTAACGACAGGTGCTGAATCAGGTTCATTGGGAACCTTTCCATGAATGGGGAGAGGGGGAGTTGCAGCATGGCCCCTCCCAAGCCAACAGAATGCAGAAAATCAAAGGAGCATTCTGCCCCTCTGCCTCTCTTTTCCTCTCTCTCTCTCTCTCTCTCTCTCTCGACCCCTGCTCACCGATGACGCAGCAGAAATCGACGGACAGCGCACAACAGGACCGGGTGACTTTAAAAATGGCTTCAAGAAGTCACTATCTGAAACTTGTGCTGCAAGCCTCCAGCTGAGGACGTGGATGGGCTGTCCTGGTTCTCACGAGCAGGGCAATGAAATGCCATTGCAATGTTGGAGATGTATTTAATAAGGGAGCAGTGAGGAACTGCACAGGTAACATTTGCCATATTGTAGCGATGTTTTTTTCAACTTGATTTTATCTCTGTCATTTGAATTAGTTGTGCCTGTAACATCTGTTATGGGGGCGGGGGGGGGGGCGGTCATTAACTGTTTAAATCATTTTTGCTAAGTGTAGGGAATGCTGCACTAAGATCAGTTGAGAGTCATGTATGCTATCATGCTTCCTAATGAAAGAAATGTTTTGATGTCGATTCAAATCTTGCTGGGGATTTTTTTCCAAGTCAAAACATTTTGAGGGTGGGGCTGATTCAGGATAAAAAGGGGCCATTTTTTTTCATTTTTATAAAAATGTGAAATCTCCACAAACGGTTTGCTTCTGAGCTTCTTGTTTTGTCGAGGAATGTGGTGTGTGTGCAGTTTTCACCAAACAGCTGCATTGAGCCGCAGTTTAAGGTCGCTTTGAACAGGGAGTCGGTTTAGTCCCTTTAACAACGTGACTCCTTCTTTAGGTTAGGTCTACATGCTCAGCTGCCTTGAATTAAAACAGACGGCCTGAACGGTACAAATTATTTTCCCTGAAGTGAAAACTTTCACCTCCAGATGTTAGTTTAAAAGCAGCTTTTGAGTCTTGCCACATGTGTTAAACAGACGAGAGTCTGGGATAAATGACTATTACTGTATTAGGAAATGAAAACAGCTCCAACTTGTTATGTCCTTTTAAGAGGCACTTGCAGTCAGCAGTAGCTTGTAACATATCCTGCCATTTCCACGTACTTTGTCATATGCACGATTTTTCAATTTTTACAAGACGCTAACTATCCACAGGACTGGGTTATAGACTGAGTTAGAACATTGTTCCTGCTCCTCTGGGACCTGGGTTTGAATCCAGGCCAGACAGAGCAGATGAAGGACTTTTCTCCAACAGAGGAGGGGGTGAGGGCGAGCGAGGCTGGGTATCACTGTGTGATAAGACTCTATCCTTTCACCTCGATAATCTACAAATGCAAGCCAGACACCGGGGCTGGCACCATTGAGTGAATCTTCATTGCCTGATAGCTGTTAAGGGTTTTAAGTTACAATTAAAGTTTCAGAGCAGTCTCAGACCAGATATCAATGAATTGAGACATTAATGACACTAACAGCGAACTCAGTAACTGTCACCATCTTAGGCTCTCCAGTTTGGCTCAGTAGAATTTTTGTCTTCCAAGACATTTTTGCATGATGATCTATCTCTTTAATAGAGACATGCCAAATCCCAGCCTCGTAATCATCCTTAACTGTTATAGCACAATCTTGGTTAGAATCATAGAATTAATCTGGGAAAGGTTACAGCACAGAAGGAGGCCATTCGGCCCGTCGAATCCGCGCCGGCTCTCTCAACAGCACTTTAGCTAGTCCCACTCCCCCACCCTTTCCCTGTAGCCCTGCAAATTTTTTTCCTTTGGGTATTTATCCAACTCCCTTTTGAAAGCCACAATTGAATCTGCCTCCACCACCCTTTCAGGCAGTGCATTCCAGATCCTAATCACTCAATGCGTAAAAACGTTTTTCCTCATGTCGCCTTTGATTCTTCTGCCATTCATCTTAAATCTGTGCCCTCTGGTTCTCGACCCTTCCACCAATGGGAACAGTTTCTCTCTATGTACTCTGTCTAGACCCCTCATGATTTTGAACATCTCTATCAAATCTCCTCTCAACCTTCTCTGCTCTAAGGAGAACAACCCCGGCTTCTCCAGTCTATCCAAGTTTAAGTAATTTTATGTAAAAGAATGTAAACATTGTTAGACAGTTATTACATATATATTCATTGCATTATGCAAATCTAGGGTGCAGATTTTTTCCATGTTTTCCTCCTCTAAGGTTCCTTCCATTTGTGTTGCTCGCCCATCATCCATTTTGGTTGGTGATCCCTTAGCCTCTTCAATGGTCATCACTCACAGTGCTCTGTGATTGGTCAGTAGGAGATGCTGTTGTGCGGCACAGAACTGTGGAATATTCGACTGTCCCAAGTGCAGGCCCAAGAACTACCAAAACATGCTGAATCAGATTACATGTTTGCAATATTTATATGGCTGGGACTCTATCATGCGAGCTCTCTTAACCTAGAGCTGTCAGGCATGTACGGCGCAATATAATTATGCAGATGTGCAGAATGGTTATATTTGAAAATGTGATGGTTGCCATATCCAGTTGTACTTGTTCCTTACATATGGGTTAGGATGTTCCAACATTGTGTTTTCTGTGTGTATTTGTAGTGTAGGCTTCTCTGCTGGTTTATCTGCAGATAAGACATAAAAGAATCAAATTAAAGGGTCAATTTGTTTTTAATTGTGCACTGACGCAAGTTGACCTCGTGCCAGTTTTTCCCTGTAGTTTTCTTTACATAAAGTTAATTTGCATATTTGGAAGGCATGTAGACAGTACTCTGTGCTTTATTGCCAGCTTCCTGGCTTGCTTACAACAGGTTAAAATGTGGCACATGACAGAACTGCTTTCAAATGTTCTAAGAGATGATGTTTTGGGAGATTTATATCTTGCAACCAACTTTTCTTCCCCTCACCTCAAAGAATTCCACCTGCTATTCTGATGCTCGTGTACCAGTGTGCAGCGCCCAAACTAATTTGAAATTAATTTTTGTTTGATAGCGCACCTTTCACCTTTCCACAGCGCCATCGTCCTCCTGACGTGGTGGTTAGTGGTAATGCAGGGAATGTTGCCCTTCCGCCATCTTGCCAAGGAAATAATATTCACCAGCTATATTTTTGTACTAAAGCCTTGAGGGTTTTAAAAATAGCACATCTGCAGCTTATCAGAAAATAACATTGATTAGAAGAATTATTTATCCTTGAATATAACTGTTTGACCAGCTTTAAGACGAGTCTTTACAATTAGCTAACCTTGCCATAGGACTGTTAAAAGGCAACCCAACAAAATACACTTTACTTATAGACCAGCTTTTGGGTATGTGTCTCTGCCAAACCACTGTTCTTTTAAACCTTATTTATATGTGTATTTGTTGCCTGTTGACTTGCTGTTCTGTAGTTTTAGTGCTGGGGTTGCCTACAGAGTGCAGAGTCCTTTCTACAGGCCTTTACAATAAAAAAAACAATTGATTGAAGTCTTGATACAGTTTCATATAGTTATGAGATGGTTCCAGGATATCTTATGTCCAAATCACAAAGCAAGAAACCTCCAGGCCTTGGTGTCTGACTCCGCCCAGAGCTACGTACTTCTTCATATGCCCATATGAAATGCCTGGCTATGGAATGTAAAGAAGTATGTATTTGTGGCGTGGAACGTCTTCAACCATAAAGAAACCACGCTCAGTGAAAAGACAGGACCCACGCTTCTCTCATTCCAACAAAAAGCCCAGTTGCTTTCTTGTGAGGTAGGAGTAGTCGGATTGACTATGGCAGCTCCGCATCCTGCAGTTGCAGCTCCCATTCATTGTGAGGTAGTAGTAGGATTTTCCAACAAAGTGCTTACTCATGCTTTAAAATGCGCTAATGAGAATTTTACCTCTAAACCACAGCTGGTTGAGGTAAAAAGCTGCCATGTACTGCAAATGGGCACATGATTCCAATGTGGTAGAAATCACAGCACCTAAAATAGTGAGTCATAACCTTAAAAATATATATGGTCTACATAATCAGCAGGGGTTGAGGATCCTGTGGTTTGTCTCCATTTCTTGGACAACAGAAGGGTAAGTATTATTATTTATTATTGATAGATTTTATTCACCTCATCCCATTTTCTAGTCGTTTTCTCTCCTGGTTGACTCTGTGGGACTTATCATTCCCTGGCGAAACAGGTTGAGTAGACAACTTCCTCTCGGTCCTCCACTGGCGCACTGGGAGTGGCCACCAATTATTGTACAAGCGGTTCCTTTTCTGCGCCAAAGGCACAGTCTCTTCTGGAAGGTTAATGGTTAAACTTATTTGCTACATTTGCCATTGAACTTGATTCTAGGCTGATCATCCCACCTGATTGTCAAAGATGTTTTAAGACTGGGTGCGGGGAAGGTTGGTTGATTAATTGGCCGTATACTGTCTCTCAATTGTTTTAAATTTTCATCCGAGCTGCACAGAGTTCTAACCTCGCTTTCCTGACTCCACTAGCTTTCGGGTGCTGGAACACTAAGTTTGTATCTGAGGAACTGAAATGAAACCAGTTTCTTTTGTCCTGCAGGTGCAGGAACAAGGCTCCCTGTTCATGACTGCGGCTGGTGCAGAAAGCAGCCATGCTAAATAAAGGTGTGGCACTTGAAGCATGTAAGTTCTTTCGCTTGTTCAAATGTGCATCAAAAACATTGGGGGAAGACTAGAAGGGGAAAACAAATCAGTGTGGTATGTAGAAACATTCCAGCATGCAGAACGGTGAAGGGGTCACACGGCTGGAGATTCCAGAAACATCCTTGAGGATACTTGGCAGGTATAGATTTTCCCATCTGACGGTTTTGAACAACAGGCGTAGGTAGGGCAGAGCAGAAGCAGTAAAGCTATCCTGTGTCTCACAAATCCACAGTGATTTAGGTCGAGCAACATTTGCTCGTTACCACAGTGGGACCCAGTGATTTTAGGCAGCAACAGCTGTAAGTTTTTATTATCCCATGTTGTCGTGTGATTACTCAAAGCAGGTGCCAGATGCTAAACTGCGGATCCTGTTTCTTGGAGAGTTTGGCTATAAGCTGTCAGCCGCACACTGCTGTCAGAAATAGTGCAGCTACTGTTGTGCTCAAGCATTTCCTTTCAAATCTCCAAAGGTTTAAATAATGTCCAAAGGACTTTTCAAACTCTGGTGACATCGTATGTTTCCGTTCCACTGGTGTAAAGAAAGTTTACTTACCATTGCTGCATAAGCACTGCCATAGTCACACTCTTCCCATTTTCTACCAGCAAATTATATGTTGCATTTTGAATAGGTTGGGCACAAACTTCTGAAAAACACTAAATGTACATTTGCCGCAATGCAAACAGATCACTTTTGTTAACACTGAACGGGAGTTTGTGACTACATTTTTAAATTCTGAATGTTCATTTTGTCATTCTCAGTTTTGAACTCAAAATGCTCAATTCTCAGCCCGTCTTCCAGCAGAAAATGAGTGTTAAATTTAACGATAATTATAGAAACATAGAAAATAGGTGCAGGAGTAGGCCATTCGGCCCTTCGAGCCTGCACCATCATTCAATATGATCATGGCTGATCATGCAACTTCAGTACCCCATTCCTGCTTTCTCTCCATACCCCTTGATCACTTTAGCCGTAAGGGCTACATCTAACTCTCTTTTGAATATATCTAACGAACTGGCCTCAACAACTTTCTGTGGTAGAGAATTCCACAGGTTCACAATTCTCTAAGTGAAGAAGTTTCTCCTCATCTCAGTGGACTGTGGCCCCTAATTCTGGACTTCCCCAACATCGGTAACATTCTTCCTGCATCTAACCTGTCCAACCCCGTCAGAATTTTATATGTTTCTATGAGATCCCCTCTCATTCTTCTAAATTCCAGTGAATATAAGCCTAGTCGATCCAGTCTTTCTTCATGTGGTGCTGTGGTAAATATGAAAGAAGGTGGAGAACCGGGCCAGTTAAAATCGCCCAGATTACTTGCCCACCCTGGAGACGTTGGGAGTTGGCCATTCCCGATTTTAAGCTGCTCTATTGAGCAGGCAGCAATGGACATAATAACATAGGAACATGAATAGGCCATTCAGCCCCTCCAGCTTGTTTTGATTAGATCATGGCTGATCTGTACCCAATCCCCATTTACCTGCCTTTGCTCCATTCTCCTTGATACCCTTACCTAACAAAAATCTATCGATCACAGTCTTGAACATTTCAATTGATCCCCAGCATCCACAGCCTTTTGGGAAAGAGAGTTCTTGATTTCCACTACCCTTCATGTGAAAAAGTACGTAATAATTTCACTCTTTAATGGCCTATCTCTAATCTTAAAATGGGCCCCCCTTGCTCTGGATTCACCACTAGAGGAATAGTTTCTCTGTATCTATCTAGCGAATCGCTTTATCATTCTAATCACCTCAATTACATCACCCCTCAACTGTTGAAACTCAAGGAAATGCAAGCCAATTTTATGCAACCTCTCCTCATAATTTAAACTTGTAAGCCCTAGATATCATTCTGGTAAATTTGTGCTGTCGCCCCTCCTAGGCCAATATATCCTTCCTGAGGTGCAGTGCCCAACCCTGAACCTAATATTCCAGATGGTGTCCGACTAAGGATCAGTACAACAGAAGCGTAACTCCATCCCCTTTCTATTCCAGCTCCCATGAGATGAGATAAAGACCATTAGCCTTTTTGATTACTTTTTGTACCTATGCACTTTTAGTGATTTGTGCATCTGGATACCTAAATCCCTTTGCTCCTCCACATTTCCTAATCTCGCGCTATGAAAAAAATATAACGATTTGTCTTTGTTGGATCCAAAGTGGATGACCTCGTACTTTCCCACATTGGAACAGCCCCATGAGAACACCCCAAGGCCGGGGTGAAACCTTTTGTACATGTGCATGTTGGGTTCCGATGATGTCACTGGGACCTGATTGCAATTCTACTTGGAGCAGTCTGAGCAAGAAGCCGTATTGGCTTCCCCGCCAGCTGAAGACAGAGCGGAAGAGGAATGGAGCCAGAAGGAGCCAAATGGTTATGTTCCCTTACTTTTTGTGAGGCAGGAGTGCTCTGCCGAGCCTCACTACCAAAGCTTAGGCCTCCCCTGTCACAGATTCACCCTCCTTCCTGATGGCGAGACCCCCGCGAGATGACCCCATACTTGGGGTACGCCACCTACACGGGGTCGACGGTCAGCTGCGCGATTTTCCACCTGTAACAAGAGGAAAGTTGGCCAGCAGGGATTTAAATGAGGCCCATGAGTTAAAATAGCATGGGCCTCATTTCTAGAGCAGTGGGTGATTTTCTAACCCTCACTGCTATCCACCCACCCAAAACCCAACAGGTATAGAGTGTTCGAGACAGAATTTTCACACTATAAACTGGTAATGTTTTAACGTGTTAAAAATCATTAATTAGAGATTTGTGCCAAAGCACAATATATATCACCCCCCATCCCCCCCCCCCCCCCCCCCAGCATTTATCAGGTATCAGGTTTAGAGAAGAGATTAGTTCCATCTTTAAAATAAGTTTTTTGGAGCAGAATAGTTCTACTGATAACGCATCATACTCCCAACTCAAGCCTCATTAGTTCCATTCCCAGTGAATGATCTTCAAACTCTTCGTCCCTCACAGTGCTACGATCACCTGTTCTTGTCTAAACTGCTTGATGGACCATTGCATGTGTCTCAAATATGACAAGACAAAAACTTCCAGAATCAGTCTGGCTCAGCAGAGTGCACCTCCTGTTCACTGCTCACTGGCAGCTGAGGAGGAGCCAGTGGTCAATCCAGCTAAAAGTAAAACCAGGGGCCATGAGCTAGAAGTTTAGGGAACCTATAAAAATGGAAACTAAACCTTCATGACATTATAGAAAAAAACAGCTGAATTTCTGGGTTTCGGAACCAAAGTCTCAGAGACAGTGTGACAACACATGCTTACAGCAAACTCTTAAGCTATTAAGTTTTCTGAAAGTTTACTTTAAACTTTAAAAATTATTATTTGTTCACAGATTGCCTTTGCTATCAGGATAGAACTAGATGAACACAACGTAAGTAACAAAAACAACAACAATGTTTATATAGCACCTTTAATGTAGTAAAATGTCCCAAGTTGCATCACAGGAGTGTTGTCAAAAGCCACTTAGGAGGTATTAGATCAGAGAGGTAGGTTTTAAGAAGTGTTTCAAAGGAGGAAAGAGGTAGAGAGGCGGAGAGGTTTAGGGAGGGAATTCCAGAACTTCGGGCCCAGACAGCTGGAGGAATGGCCACCAATGGTGGAGCGATTAAAATCAGGGACACTCAAGAGATCAGAATTGGAGGAGCGCAGATAACTCGGAGGGTTGTAGCATTGGAGGAGCTGACAGAGATAGGGAGGGGCAAGGCCATGGAGGGATTTGAAAACAAGATGAAAATTTTAAAACCGAGGCGTTGCTTAACTGGAAGCCAATGTAGGTCAACGAGCACAGGGGTGATGGGTGAACGGGACTTGGTCCGAGTTGGGACATGGGCTGCCGAGTTTTGGATGACCTCAAATTTACAGAGGGTAGAACATGGGAGGTCAGCCAGGAGTGCATTGGAATAGTCAACTCCAGAGTTAACTAAGGCATGGATGATGGTTTCAGGAGCAGATGCGCTGAGGCAGAGGTGGAGTTGGCCGCTGTTACGGAGGTGGAAATAGGCAGTCTTAGGGATGGCACGGATATGTGGTCAGAAGCTCATCTCGGGGTCAAATATGACACCCAATGTTCCTTTTAAGCTGCGTGTTTGCGCAGTGACACGGCCACTCGGCGCTCTGCAGCTCCCGCGCAGCCGACTCACCGGCTTCTGAATAGGTAAAAGTGCGTATGCGAGATATTTGGAATGGACCGTGCAGCCCATTAAAGGGGAAGCTCACCCCAAAAAAGTATTAAAGTGAACATTGGTTGCGAACAATCTGGTTCAGCCTCGGACAGATGGAATTGGTGGCTAGGGAACAGGGATAGTGGAGGGGACTGAAAACAACGATTTCAGTCTTCCCAATATTATGTTGATTACAAAATGTGTAACGAGTTAACAGTTTCATCTGTAACTATTGGTTAACTAGCTGCTGCATGAACCAAATCTAATGCACATTCCCCTCGCAGTGATACTCACGTGTATACTGTCTGGCCAAACTCAGGATATAGACAGGACAGCTGAAGGACCAGCTCAAAGGTCAGATCTGTCAATCTCCTATTCAGTAATGTGTACAGGGTGTCTTTTTTTAAACATGTGTTGTGCCTTCCTTCTACATTACTGTGAATGAATGCTCAGAGAGGTAGAAATGCATTTGCAGCATAAGTTGTCTCACTTAAAATACCACCAACGAGAAAGAAAAATATGACACAAATTCCTGGTCTAAGAATAAAATATTTTGAAGTATTGAGAACTGAGAGTGTGAAGTAAGATTTATGTTCTCCTTACAAATCAATATTTTCAAAGCGGTGTTTTCCACTGTTTTTTCTGGATGCCCAGTCAACCTAGCATCAGGAAAATGGTGCAAGACAAAGAGGCTCTGAGTCCATGCCAGTTTTGAGAGTAGCTTTAATAAAGCTCATGTTTCAAAGTGCCATGACAGCCTTGTGAGTCCTCAGTGAAGAGCTCTGAACATACCCTGTACAGGTCAAGCACCTCCCTGCAGGCAAAACACAAAAAGTGCAAGAGATATTTGCACCCCTGCAGGATTTTGAGTGTAAACCCAATGGACTACACTATTTAATCACACCTCTAAGATTTTTATATTTCAGTTCCCAGATTTTTTTTTTTCCCCCAACTGGCCTGGGTTTTTTAAAATCTGGTTTTTGCCTCTCCCAGGAGATCACATGGCTCCGGTTGGGGTGGAATATAGAATGTTTTAGTATAAGGGGTGTCGCAGTTGTGTGGGGCGGACTGGTTGGGCTGGGTGTTCTTTACCTTTCCGCCGTTGTTCATAGGTTTATATGTAACCTTCAGGGCTACTGAACGAGGGCCGTGTGGCTCTTTGTCGGCCGGCACGGACACGATGGGCAGAAATGGCCTCCTTCCGTGCTGTAAATTTCTATGTTTCTATGTTTTTCCCCCCTTTTCCCATACAAAATAATGGCCTGGACTTTGTGGTGGGTATGGTGGCGTACTCTCAGAGAATGCTGCCATACCTCCTTTGAAATCCACTGCAAGTTCGAGATTTCCACATCTGTATGTGCGAAATCCGGAACTTGGGGTCTATCCAGGTATGCGTTGATAGGCTAGCCGCACGGCCCATGAAAAAGCAATTGCTGGTGCAGAGTTGGGCTATTTGCTCACCGACTGGCCAGCAGCTGCACACGGAAATGTTACGGTTGATGCAAGCAGGCTCAGGGCCAGTTTGCATCAGCGTAAGGGATACTTCAGGCATGTTTAATCATTTTCATCTCAGAAATCCTACTGTTCATCTGTATCAAATGAGGTTTTAAATATTGCTGCAAATATAAGAGTTTTAGTGATGTCAAAATTTGTTATCAAAAACTTACATTTTCAGTGAAGTTGGTGGAATGAAACTAATTAGGAATTAAACTCCAATCCTGTAAATTGTAATTAAATCTGATTATGGGATGCCCATCGGAAATGATTAAAATCTAATTCTGTTTTGTGATTGGAGGACCAGGCTCATGTGACCACAGGTACGTTCTGCACCACCGCCGTCATTGGGATCCGTGGGCCAATAAGCTGCCCCCACCTCGCAGCATCAGACCGCAATCTCTGGCAGGAAGGCCACCATCAGGTAGGTGTGTATTCCTTTCGCAGGTTGGAGGCGTGCTCCGGAGTCACGCCTTCCATCCCAAATCTTGGCCCATTGTGTTGTTTACACATTAAAAGCCAAAAACGTGCTCTGCACAGCTGTCATTGCTCACCTGATTCTTGCCTTTTATTCTCCTAATGAATGCACTTTCTCTAACATTTCTCCATTGATGGGTAGTGCCCATCAGATCACACTAGGGAATGGGCAATAAATGCTGGCCATGCTTGCAACGCCCATATCCTTAGTATGAATTAAAAAAAAGATGCTTTTATTGCTAATTTCCTGCTTTTCCCTCCCCTTCCTTTCTTGAAGGCCTTGATTCCTTGTTATAGTCCATTTCCATAGGCACTAGTCAACTTCCAGTACTTCACCCAAGTGGTCATTACCTCTGTGTGTACATTGACAGCGATCAGTTTTGACTGTGGGAGGCATTATAGTCGAGAATCAGATTCTGTCCTTATCTGACACCTACACACGTGTATCCCCATGTGGGTTGCTTGATAGCAATTACAAGCAGACAGCCTGGTTGACTTTCCTCCCCTGAGCCCAGGGCGCTGAAGGCAATTGTGGCACCTATTGCTGCCATAGTTGGGATCAGTTAACTCAACACAGGTTTGGTATCAAACCTGAGACTTCTGAAATAAACTTGCTGAGCCATTGGGGGAATCCCTACGCACCAGTTTGAAACATTGATAAGACTGACGAAATTAATTTACCCTCCATTTTAATTGGTAGTTTACTATTAATTGGTATTTTTTTCAAACAGGTTTAATTTTTTCTGTTTCATATTAACGTGAAACAGAAATATAATTCAAAAAGGGCACACAGCCATTTGCTTTTCCCTGAAACAATTACTATATATTATTACAACTCCAATATGCAGTGGGGATTTCTACTTGACTTTTTGATCTCACAGTTTGAGTTGTGCTGCATCGTCACCGTTGGGCAAATGCATTTTCGGCCTCTAATAAGTAGACATGGCAGTGTATATATGAACTTCCAGCGCTGTTCTCCCTTTTCAATTGATGCAAATTTCTTCTACAATTTATATCACTTTCTACCTAATATTAACAGTAATAATGCAGATCTCATCCATGGCTATTATTGACCTTTATTAATGAACCTGGTTAACAACTAAAAACAAAGACAGCATATACTTTTTATTTAGTGGTGAACTTTAATTAATATTCCCATCTAGAGCTCTAATGCCTGTGTTTTAGGTATAGCTTATGCATTAATGCTACATCTAATTATTCCCCAGCTCAGGTTGCCAGCTGAATGACTTCCATCAGTAATGGACACCACATAGATTGTTTGTTCTAATTTTGCTTGATGATACCATTTTAAGTTAATTTATTACTTTTGGTAAATTTTGTTGAAATATCAGTTTGGGTGGGCCAGATTTTTAGCAGTCATTTTAAAGGGAGACACTTTGAGATGCAGTTGAGTAGCTGCAACTGTTAATTGGCAGGCACAGTCTAAAATTCTTCCCCCAACCACTGAAGGTCAAAGATTATCATCCAAATAGACCTGAGAGACTACAGTATTATTGCTAAACCAGGGTTATTGCTAAGTCTCGTACATTGAAAAATGAATCAACATTCAGTCATTCAATAGGCTGCTCAGCATAGATCTGGTCCAACCTGAATGACTCCCTGCGTCCACTCCAAGAACTCTGTGGATAGACTGCATTCAGCCACTCAGATAACATCAACTTACATTTATATAGCATCTTTAATGCACTAAAATATCCCAAGGTGCTTCACGGGAGTGTAATCAGACAAAAATTGACAATTCTGTATTGTTTCATAATCTGTCGGAATTATAAGTACTTTTCAAAGAGACAGGTTATTGTGGGCTTGCTTTTACAAAGTGGACTATATGCTTGATAATGCCGTGATTGTACTCCAGCACACAATAGACGTCTGAATGTGCCTTGGTGTTGTCCTGCACAAGAACCCATTTCTTTTTCCTTGACAATGAACGACAACATTGGGTCTTACGTGCATCACCTGAACAATGGAGTCTAGCTGAAAATAACCTCAAATAACCCCCCCCCCCAAATAAATATCAGGAGGATATATACTGTGGACTCAGTTGGTTCTGTTCTAGTTAACAGAAACTGCAGTTTGTTAATTCAGACAATTGTCAGGGTGCCCTGTAAATTGCTTTACTGTTTTAAAAAACGTGTTTATATAGCTAATTAATTAAGTCCACTGGGAGACATTTGATTATTGCAGTTTAACATATTGTCAGTGCAAGAATAATAGGCCCAACCATTCATGATTTGTAACATGGAGATATGATTTAATGATCTATCGATAACATGGACTTATGAAAGGGAAATCATGCTTGTCAAATCTTCTAGAGTTTTTTGAGGATGTAACTAGTAGAGTGGCTAAGGGAGAACCAGTGGATGTGGTGTATTTGGACTTTCAAAAGGCTTTTGACAAGGACCCACACAAGAGATTAGTATGCAAAATTAAGGCACATGGTATTGGGGATAATGTATTGACGTGGACAGAGAACTGGTTGGCAGACAGGAAGCAAAGAGTGGGAATAAACGGGTCCTTTTCAGAATGGCAGGCAGTGAATAGTGGAGTGCCGCAAGGTTCAGTGCTGAGACCCCAGAACTGTATATTTACAATATACATTAATGATTTAGATCAAGGAATTGAATGTAATATCTCCAAATTTGCAGATGACACTAAGCTGGGTGGCAGTGTGAGCTGTGAGAAGGATGCTAAGAGGCTGCAGGGTGACTTGGACAGGTTAGGTGAATGGGCAAATGCATGGCAGATGGAGTATAATGTGGATAAATGTGATGTTATCCACTTTGGTGGCAAAAACAGGAAGGCAGATTATTATCTGAATGGTGACAGATTAATAAAAGGGGAGGTGCAACCAGACCTGGGTGTCATGGTACATCAGTCATTGAAGGTAGGCATGCAGGTACAGCAGGCAGTAAAGAAAGCAAATGGCATGCTGGCCTTCATTGCGAGAGGATTTGAGTTTAAGAACAGGGAGGTCTTACTGCAGTTGTACAGGGCCTTGTTGAGATCACACCTTGAGTATTGTGCGCAGTTTTGGTGTCCTAATCTGAGGAAAGACGTGCTTGGTATTGAGGGAGTGCAGCAAAGGGTCACCAGACTAATTCCTGGGATGGCAGGACTTAGATATGGCCCTTACGGCCAAAGGGATCAAGGGGTATGGAGAGAAAGCAGGAAAGGGGTACTGAGGTTGAATGATCAGCCATGATCTTATTGAATGGCGGTGCAGGCTCGAGGGGCCGAATGGCCTGCTCCTGCACCTAATTTCTATGTTTCTATGTCTATGTTTCTATGCAGAAAGACTGGATTGGCTAGGCTTATACTCACTGGATCTCATAGAAACATATAAAATTTTGATGGGACTGGACAGGTTAAATGCAGGAAGAATGTTCCCGATGTTGGGGAAGTCCAGAACCAAGGGTGTCTAAGGATAAGGGGTAAGCCATATAGGACCGAGATGAGGAGAAACTTTTTAACCCAGAGTGGTGAACCTGTGGAATTCTCTACCACAGAAAGTTGTGGAGTCCAGTTCGTTGGATATATTCAAGAGGGAGTTAAATGTGGCCCTTACGGCTAAGGGGATCAGGGAGTATAGAGAGAAGGCGGGAGTGGGATACTGAAGTTGCATGATCAGCCATGATCATATTGAATGGCGGTACAGGCTTGAAGGGCCAAATGGCCTGCTCCTGCACCTATTTTCTATGTTTCTATGATTAAAATATAAAGTACTTATGGCACATCTACACTGTGTTTCTGGTGCACATGATCATATTGAATGGCGGTACAGGCTTGAAGGGCCAAATGGCCTGCTCCTGCACCTATTTTCTATGTTTCTATGATTAAAATATAAAGTACTTATGGCACATCTACACTGTGTTTCTGGTGCACATGAGTATATTAACGAATTGATGATTCTGAGATCTTACTAAATCAATTTCCATATGTTCTACACCGTCATTACCTTCCTGAAAACACATCAGGTTCCACATGTACGCTGATGATAACCAGCTCAACGCCACCACCACCTCCCTCGCTCTCGACACTGTCCCTGATTTGTCACGCTGCTTGTCCGACATCCAGTATTGGATGAGCAGAAATTTCCTCCAACTAAATATTGGGAAGACCAAAGCCATTGTCTTTGGGCCCCGCCACAAACTCCATTCCCTAGCCATCGATTCCAACCCTCTCCCTGGTCACTGTCTGAGACTGAATCAGACCTTGCCGTCTATTTGACTCCGAGATGATTTTCTGACCATATATCCGTGCCATCACAAAGACTGCCTACTTCGAGCTTTGTAACATTGCTTGTCTCAGCTCCTGCCTTAGCTCATCTGCTGCTGAAGCCCTCGTGCATGCCTTTGGTACTTCTAGACTTGACTATTCTAACGCTGTCCTGGCCAGAATCCCATCTTCCACCCTCCATAAACTTGAACTAATCCAAAAGTCTGCTGTCCATATCCTGACTCACACCAAGTTCAATTCACTCATTACCCTACATTAGCTCCTGGTCCGGCAATGCTTTGATTTTAAAATTTTTATCCGTGTTTTCAAATTCATCCATGGCCTTGCCCGTCCCTATCTCTGCAAGTTCCTCCAGCCCTACAACCCTCTGTGATCTCGGCGCTCATCTAATTCTGGTCTCTTGTGCATCCCTGATTTTAATCGCTCCACCAATGGCGGCCACGCCTTCAGCTGCCTAGGCCCCAAGCTCTGGAATTCCCTCCCTAAGCTTCTTCACCTCTCTCCCCTCTTTTAAGATGCTCATTAAAACCTACCTCTTTGATCAAGATTCTTGTCACCTGTCCAAATATCTCCTTATGTGGCTCGATGTCAAATTTTGTTTGATAATGCTCCTGTGAAGTGCCTTGGGATGTTTTACTACGTTAAAGGCGCTTTAAAAATGCAAGTTACTGTTGTTGTAAGTGAACAGTTCTGTTAATTTGTTCTATGTTTAGCTAACTTGAGTTGCTCACTAATTTTGCTTTCGGTTGTTATTCAGCTTTTCTTTGGCACGTGTTTAGCAATGGACATCATTATATTTCCTCTGACTCTCACCAATGGCTTCTTGATCTGGGAAACTATTGCTTTAGTTATCTGTGAAAAATAAGATATTTTTGCATGTTTTAACCACATCAATAAGGTGGCTCAATTTTGTGTTTTCTACGCTCTCTCAGCAATTGGTTGTGTTCTCTCTGTCACTTTGACTTGATTCAAGCAGAAAAAAATGCTTGGTGTGCAATAGAACTCAGCATGTGCCTCATTACGGTGTAATTATTATCCATTCACCTGAAACTTACAAGAAGAAACGGCCTGAAACACACAATTTGCTTTGAAGCAAATAGCATCTGTTCGGAGGGAAAATGACAACTTGCTGATTTAGATCCAATGTCAGGTGAAAATATTATCAGTGTTTTTAATACTTTCCGCATTCTCTCCCCTTTAGTTTCTCAGAAGTGAGACTGCCATTTCACGTTTCAAATTAGGCATGTTTTTTGTTCCAGATTTGGGGGCCGAATTGCCTCTTGGTGCAGTGCCGCTGGCCGGCGGCCACATCACCCTGAGCGGAATTGTCCCCGGGGGTCCGCCAACAAAATGTGGTTTGTGCGCCGCTCCGCGATTAGTGCACCGCTTCGGTGATGTAATCGCCGTGAGCGCCAACCTCTTTGCGCACTTCGCGGAACGCGAGGTCAGCGTGGTGCTGGGGCACCCCAATCACCCTCACAGGGGAAGTGTTAGTGCAGCGGCCACCATCTTTATCTGTCGGCCGACTTTTCAGCCAGCCCGACAATGGCGGCCGCTCGTGTGGCCGGGCCACCACATGTAGCCCGGAACCCACTCTAGAGTGCCAGGCTGCTGGCCCGGCCGACACCCTCCCTGATAGTCCAGTGGGCTGCAGAGCTGGCAGCGACCCTCCCCTTTAAAAGCAGGGGAAGTTGTGCGTTGGCGTGACGGGGCATGTCCGCGTTGCGCTGGCATCATCAGTGCCACGCTGCCGTGCTGAGCGGCGCACCCCACGAGCACTCGGTTAGCACAAGTACCATTTCTTTTCTTCACAGATCCCAAAACCGCGCCGGTGGCAGCACTTCCCGTGTTGCCGATTTAAAAAAAAAACATAATTCGAATTATGCAAACGCAGCGTGAGGCAAATGCGGCCCCTTGGCCTCTACACTGAGCGAAACTGCTGAAATGATTTTACTCAGGATTTGTGACAAGGGACTGGGGTGAATTCCACAGGGATTGAAAATTGTCTAAACTCATCTTACATGGTGTCGATAATGGTCATCATACAGTGGTCCTCTGTCCACTGGGATTGAGGCTATTCAAATTCATTTTGCTAGGGATATGTGTTAATCATCACGGAATGAACCCGTTGGAATTGTGGCTATTCAAACTCATTTCAATTTTGACCAATCACAGCTGTCGGCCAAATGGGAACTTCATTTACTTTCTCTGTTGGCCCACGTGTTAGAACTGACACTGGTGTGCTAAGGCCATGTTAACCCTTTGAGAGATAAAAACAAGAAAAGTTATGAATGCTGAAAATCTGAACTAAAACAGAAAATGCTGCCAATGCACAGTAGCTCAGTCAGTACCTGAAAGAGAGAACGGCAGGCAAATATTTCAGTTGTGATGTTTTATTAGACTTCGGGAACCTTGCACTCTTTATAGAAATCATTTTGATTTCCAGGCTTTTTTTGAACGCTGCGAATAACATAAATAAAAAGTACAGATGGTGCAAACATTGAGAATATATTATTAACTATTAAAACCCACTTCAAGCCATTTGAATGTTTTCCCAACTGCTGATTTTCTCGTATCTTGCTGACCATAGATATGGGAGATATAGCAATGTCATTTTTGTTTTCAGAATTGTCCCAAAAAATTGAACAAACATAGAAACATAGAAAATTGGTGCAGGAGTAGGCCATTTGGCCCTTCGAGCCTGCACCGCCATTCAATGAGTTCATGGCTGAACATGCAACTTCTGTACCCCATTCCTGCTTTCTCGCCATACCCCTTGATTCCCCCGAGTAGTAAGGACTACATCTAACTCCTGAATTCTTTACTCGCGTTTTAATGTTTTACTGATCCTGAAAACACTTTTGGTGCAAGTTCTTGCCTGCCTGTGTAAGCTAGTGTCAGCTGTGGCTCAGTGGGTAGCACATTTGCCTCTGAATCAGAAGATTGTGGATTCAAGTCCCACTCCAGAGACTTGAGCATGTAAATCTAGGCTGACGCTTCAGTGCAGTGTTGAGGGAGCACTGCACTGTCGGAAGTGCCATCTTTCAGATGAGACATTAAACCAAGGCCCCGTCTGCTCTCTCAGGTGGTCGTAAAAGATTCCATGGCACTATTTTGAAGAAGAGCAAGGGAGTTATTGCCGGTGTCTTGGTCAATATTTATCCCTCAATCAACATCTCTAAAACAGATTATGTGGTCATTATCACACTGCTGTTTGTGGGAGCTTGCTGTGCACAAGTTGGCTGCCGTGTTTCCCACATTACAACAGTGACTACACTCCAAAAGTACTTCATTGACTGTAAAATGCTCTGAGACGTCCGGTGGTCAATAAAGGCGCTATATAAATGCAAGTCTTTCTTTTTTTCTTTCTTTTGCATAGTTTTGCATGGATACGCAGGAGTGGAAGGGGGTAGGGTTTACAAGCAGTCGGTATTAGCTTGCTCTGGGACTGACCAGTCAATCTTTGATAGAAATATTACAGGACCTGTATGCACAAATGCTGAGAGTGTAGCATTGAATCTCTTCAGCTGCGAGTGATAGTTCTGCGAAGCCCTGGGAGGCACAAATCTCCAAGGAAAAACATAGGAACAGCATTTTGAACACATAGCATTATATAAATTTAAAAGCTACAACAGTCCTGTTTTCAAGCCCTGTGACTTCACTTCTTCTTCCTTATGCTTCCTTAGTTAGAATGAAGATTGTTCGCCTGCTTCTATCTACTGTAGCGGTTTTGTCCGTAGCTGCTGGCCAGTAGTTGGGCAAATAGCCCAAATCCGCACCAGCAGCACAACTTTTCTTGTGCATGCGTGCGATCTGTCAAGAGGATTCTTGACAGATCAAAGTTCCGGGTTTCAGCGCATGCTAGGTGCACGCCTAAACCCACAACTTGCGGGGTCCCTATGCGCGCATGTGTGCGCCTTATATTTACATCGGTTGCCTTTTTTCTTGGCAACTTTTGTTCACTGCTCATTCTGGATTGGTTGTTTTTATATGTTCTTTTTTCATTCGAAGCTAATCTGCCTGATTTTCCCATGTGCAGTGTATTTATTGCCACCTCTTCAGTTGTGATTTGTCATTGTTTCAGGGATATGGAATTTCAGGTTATTAGATTGATGTGCAATACAAGATTTACAGATAGGAAAGTGTAACAAGCTTCTGACCCCCTGAAGTGTGAGGGACAAAATGCGCACTACACGCAAGATTATTTAAATCTCGATCAATGGATGGATGTATAATTGGTCTCCTCTCATTTTGGAAAGTACGACAGGACAGGGAAGTGCACCCTTAATCTCAGTTCTCTCCTTACGCTGCATTTAGCACCTGTATATCAGTATCTCTCCATTTTTTTGCCTTTCTCAAAGTCCCAAGACAACGGGTAACTTTTTTCCAATATTTTTACACTTCGCTTTCAACAGCAGTCTATGACACAACAATTGCATAGCCTGGAGTTTCCGCTCAGTTCGAATAGTTTTTTTGGTCCAATTCGCCCAAAATTGGATTAACCGCTGCAAAGGAAGGTAGAATTTTAAGCGTAAATTATGTTCAGCGCAACTCGAGTTTCCACCATCTTTTGCACTCATTTAAAAACCATTGTGCTAGAAGCAGGCCCCGCCCCCAGGATGAATTAATCACCATTCGGAGTTTCCACTAATCGCACTCAGTTGCCGGCCTTTGAAGAGGCTCTAAAAATTGAGCTGGTTCTTCTGGGCGCAAGGATACTATTAGGAACATTTTAAAAGCATTTGAATATAATGTTTTTTGTAAATTTACTGAGAAACTGACTACTGCACTCCAATCTAACTAGAAAATAGTTTTGTATATTTTTTTTAAGTCATTGTCAGTCTTCAAAACCAGATTACTCACAGATGGCGATTGCCAGTGTGATTAAAAATGCTTATTTTTGGGTAATAAATCCATTTTCAGCTACAGTAATCAAACTGTACCTAGTTACCACACTTAAATACATCAAAGAATATTTTTTAAAGCAAATTAAAAATAAATGAAGTTTTAAAACGCTGCTCGATTGTACTGGTTCATGGCAGATTTTGTGTTCGGTGATATGCAAATGAGTTTGAGCTGAAACTTGAGAAAAAAAAAACACTCCTCGAAACTAGCGCAATTCGGGGTGCAATTGGCACCCGTTTTACTGGTTGTGCCCAAAGCGGAAACTCTGAAGGCAAAGCTGTACAATGGATTTATTATGGAGTTTCATGTATCTTGTGACGGGGTTCTGCTCATCAGAATCCTTTTCTATAATTACTCATATTCTAATTGTGATGGTGTGTGCTCGTTATGATTTTTATTTTGCTTCAAGCATTACAAACTCCAGTCTATTTCTTCACTTGAGCATTTGTTCTTTTTTGCTGGCAGCTTAATTAATCTCACTGCTGGAGGAAGGCTCTGAACACTTACTGCACAGCGGAATCAATAATTGCTCTCAGTAATAGAAAAGGGTGTCATAGGGTAAATATTTATATGCTTAAATCTCTTTAGATCAATAGAAAAGGAATTGGTGGAAAAAAACGGCATGATTGAGTCTTAATTGGAGATTGCTTGATGGGTACAAAGGTCGAATGCCAGAGTGACTAGTGAATGACAGCCTCTAAAACAAAAATGGAACATGCACCCAAAGAGGAGTTTGTCGTTCAGATTATCTCTACAAAATAGCGCTTGCATCGTCCGTATGCCCGGCATGTGACTCCCAAAGCAAGCGTTCTACTCGGAACTCCCACACAGCAAGCGAGCCCCAGGTGGGCAGAGGAAACGTTTCAAGGACACCCTCAAAGCCTCCTTGATAAAGTGCGACAACCCCACCGGCACCTGGGAGTCCCTGGCCAAAGACCGCCCAAAGTGGAGGAAGAGCATCCGGGAGGGCGCTGAGCACCTTGAGTCTCATCACCGAGGGCATGCAGAAATCAAGCGCAGGCAGCGGAAGGAGCGTGCAGCAAACCAGACTCCCCACCTACCCTTTCCTTCAACCACTGTCTGCCCCACCTGTGATAGAGACTGTAATTCCCGTATTGGACTGTGCAGTCACCTGAGAACTCATTTTTAGATTGGAAGCAAGTCTTCCTCGATTTCGAGGGATTGCCTATGATGATGATGATGATGATGACAAAATAGCACTTCAGGAGAATGCGTTAAATTTGTCAGGATTGTGACCTGTTCAGAGTTAAAATGGCTCTGCTGAGCGACCCAAGTAACAGAGTGCATTGGAAACGGTTATTCTACCTGTGGGATCAAGATTTGAATCCAGACAAATCACTGGGAATGAAAGGCTTCTGTCTGATAGCTGCAAATGATCCTGAATGAAACAAGTTTGGCCATGCTCCACCTAGTTCATAAAAAGGTCCTCATAGGCTTCAATGGCGAGTAAAATTGGGTGAGGTGTAAAACCGATGTTTAACCCGATTCCGTCAGTTCCCTGTCGAGCAGCTTAGGTTGAAATTAGATTCATCAATACAAAACAACAGTTTAGACTAACTGAAAATTTGTGTTATATAAAGGACATACTTAGAGTTGAAAAGGGATCAAGGGACAGATTAGGTGATGTATTGCATTGAAACATTGGGATTGAATTTCTGCACAGGTTCTCCTGATCATCCGTTTAAGCTATCTCTCTGGGTTTTCCACGGATTATCTGCCAAAATTAGAATGGAAGATTGGGAGAAGCACTGTGGACGTTTAACCTCAATGTCATTTTCCATCTGCAACCCGGGGTTGATCCAACCCAGTCACTTGGGATAATGGCTGAGTGTGGGGAGGGCGATAAAATAATCTTGGGGTTTAAACCTTTGCTTTCACAGTTTACGATATTCGAACCCCTTGCATATAATGTAATATACCCTTACCCATAACTTCATTCCATATAATTTGTCGCTCGGTGTTACATTATTGTAGGAAGAGCAAACTCTTTTGGATGAACATGTCTCTTTAAGGTGTCTTCTCATCTATCCTTCAGGATGTTCCAGGCCTGAAAGTAACTGTTGTATGTCCGCAGTGCTTTCATCAGATAGTCCAATCCTTTATCTGAGAAGTAGTGTCCAACAAAATACTTGGGAGTGAAAATGATTACAGGGAGATATCAGAAAAGTAACGTAACGTAAGATGAAACTATCCAAAAGGAATCTTATGTGATGCAAGTCAAGCTTCATTTCATCTTCTGTTTTCATCGTAACGTCGGACTGTTCATTTGCAGATGTAGTGTAATATGTGAAACACTTTCATATTCTGATCAGCAAAACGTTTCCGTATCCTCGCCAGAAGCAGATGCTTTGCTGAAGCTGGTAAAAGAGAACCAGATCGACTCTGGCAAGGATTTGGTCCCCTTCAACCAGCTGCAGCTGTGCATTCATCACCCCACCCACCAAACGTCACATCCAACACGTACTGGAATAAGCAGCATGCCTGGATATTGGAAGGTGAGCGGAGAAGCTGGGTAGAGTAAAACCCATTATCTTCTGGACTGAACTGATTCTTTATGACAAGACGGTATAAGTCCAGATGTAGTATGCCCAATCACCATGCAGATTTTAAAGCCATTGCACCAAGGTAGAGTCTCCACTTGTATTGCTTGCAGTGTTGTACCTGTACTTACATGCAGCTGTGGCAACAGTAATATGCAGTTGCTGACCTTTGAAACACGGACTTCCCTTTATTAATTTAAACAATGGCGTCCATTTGGAATGAACACCAAATTTACTTTGAAAGAAATAACATTTTGACTCATTTCAGAAAATTAAAATATCCCCTTTTGGTGGCAGCCACGTGGGTCAGTTTGCCCATTCTGCACATGTGCAACCCCGTGCTGATAGTTACATGCCTGCCTTGTGTGTCTGTTGTTGCAGCACGACAAGGAATGATTGATGAATCTTTAGTGCCTCGATTCCATGGTGGTCTAGGAATTATTCATCCACGACGTCCACGTCTTTCCCGTGACAAGTGGAATTTAATCTTATTGTTCTACATTGAAAATAGATTTCTTTCAGATTTTAAATAATCTGTACTTTTCACTTCAGAGTGTTCTTCGAATCCAAAGTCCGAGACCCCAATATTTACCGATGCGTGAGTTTGGAGCAGTGTGGGGAACGTGGCGGGGAGGGGGCAAGGTGTTATGTTCGGGCCAGGTTTCCCTGACAGGTGTGGAGTTTGAACTCCAGGGCTTTTTCTCTACAGAGGGGTCGGGTGGTGGGGGGAGATCCGGGTCAGACAGATTGTCACCATGGTGGGGGAGGGTGGTGGTTTTACAAGTTAACTTGTTGGGGCTGAAGGAAACACTCCTGCTCCTCCTGGCTCACACGCAGTGCTGTAAAAACACTTACCTGATGGATCCAGCCATTCTCATCTCCTTTTATTGCTGCTTTTCTCAATTCCCGGGAAACCCAGCTGACATTAGTCAAAAATAGACATCTTGTTAAAATGGAGGCACGCAGCCTCTTTGAAAGGTTTACTGACCGCCCCGCCTCCTGACAGTGGATTGGTCGACCACCCGTCGCCCCGCCTCTGGTAAAAGCCAAAGTGGGCAGGATCAAGGCGGGTTGGGTTTGGATTTGAAATTTTTAACATTTTAACTTCCAACCTGCTGGGGTTAAAATTGCCCCCCCTGAATGTCATTTTTATTTGGATATTGTATCTGTGTATATATATGTTTCTGAACATTAATGCGTATCATCTATTTGGATTTTAATTTCATATTTATGTTTGTTTGCACTTCTGACTATATGTAAATATATATTTGGATATTTATTTCTAGTTTGTATATGAAAATGTATGTAAAGGGATATATACGCATGTATTTGTGTACAGGTGTGCATATTGTTTATGTGCACAGCTATTTTATATATGTGTGTATATGAGTAATTTCCCCACACTTCTGCCAGGAACCTTATCTGCTGAGAGCCTATATTACACAGTCCACACACGAATTTCCAATATACACAAAGTGGGCAAGGCAGCACTGTGAATGTAGAATATTACCTGTATAGTATTTGGGCATGCGTTTATTTGTGTATACATTGAATGTACTAGAATGTTTGCTTATTCCATTTTAAAACTATTAGTTTAAGCAGGAACATGATTTAATTTTTCTCCACGTACTCTGCAAGTTTGTTCCAAATGCACAAGTACAAGGCCCCTTCTGAGCCGACAGCTCAGCAGCTGAAATCACTGATGTTGTATAGTAGAGTAAGTAGTCATCAATGAGGATCTTTTGAACTCTCGACAGGTAAGGTGCAACTGTGAGTGTTAGCTTGGTCCACTGGTGCTGGGACTTCAGTACTGAAAACTGAACCCACAGTCTCTATTTTTTTAAATGTGGTGAATATGCGGAACATTTGCCAACTAGGGCGCCCTGATAAGCTGGTATATTAAAAAAAGATTCTGTCATAGCTTCAACTTTGTTTTTAATGTAAGAAATTGCTATTTTCTTATAGTGTGCTTTTAAGTATAAGAATTATTTGGAACATATTTGGTGTTAGCATGGCACATGAATTAATACAATAAGCTGCTGTTAAAAGTTACATTCACATATCAAGAATGCAATGCTCGATTTACAATGAAACATTGATGAACTCTCCTGCCTATTGGAATGGATGATTTCCTGCCATCTGAACTGTTTCATTCTGGTGTTATTTTTAATTGTAGTTTAATTGAGGAGAGCAGTCACTTATCACCCAACACAGAAGGCTCGCTGTCATAGGTCCTATAAGTTGGTAAAAATTAGTAATCCGAATTAAGATATGGCACTTATATCAGCAAATTAAACTAAAATTGATTAGTTTTCAATAGTGAATGTAAAGTGTATGCACAGAAAACAGAGTTCCGACTTTAGTTTATAGTCACTCCACATAATTATTCACTTAGCAGGTAGTTACGTAAATAAGATCAGATATGGAATAATATGGTCTTCTATAATTTGCCTTTTGAAAGGCAAATTAAAATGTTTGGTGAAAAGAGATTTGGAAATCAGTGTTTTAAGTCTCAATATGCAGACTGGATCAGGCGTGAGTTGTTTTGCCTGCGAATGCTATCAGTGTGATAAAGAAGAAAGTCACATTTCCCTGGAGACACCAGCTTCCGAGCAAAGCAAAAAATACACCATCAGCATTGTCACAAATCACATCATTAGAGTTATGATTAATGGTTCCTTAAGCCTCATCGGAGTAGACAGTGGAAATGACTTTGCTTTGGCTGCTCATTAAAGAGGCTGTATGATCAGCGGTTTGTCGTTTCAAAGCTGAAACTCTTGTTTACACAACATTCCAAGGTCATGACGTTGATGATGTGACCTCACCACCAGCACTGCCATTCAAGCTATAGGTTGTAAATGAAAAATACTATAGTGAGTAAATCTACTGAATATGTTTTAAGAATTTCAAAAGTGAAATCTTCAAGCAATTTTAAAAAAAATTACTACATTAAGCGTTTTAAATCAAGTGTTGTGAGACACGTCACAGAGTTGCATCACTATGGAGGTTATTACCCACTTCACCTTTTCTGCTAAAAAAGTGCAGCCCCATCAAAATGGGAGTTACCTGTTCTTCCAACATATGCCCTAGATCAGGAAAGACATAAAATGTGTCTTCAAAGAGCAATATATTAGGACTTATTTCTTACATTTATAGAATCCTTACTTTCAAAAACTAGTGGGCATAGATTTAAAGCACTTGGTAGAAGGATTAGAGGGGAGCTGAGAATTCTTTTCACCCAGAGGGTGGCGGGGGTCTGGAACTCACTGCCTGAAAGGGTGGTAGAGGCAAAAACCCTCACTATATTTAAAAATTATTTGAATATGCACTTGAAATGCCGTAACCTACAAGGCTACGGACCAAGACTGGAAAGTGAGATTAGGCGGATAGCTCTTTTTCGGCCAGCACAGAGATGATGTCTCTTTCTGTACTGTAAACTTCTATGATTCTATGAAATTTTATATGTATAAGGGAGCAGTTAAGTTCACTTCTCTGTGCCACTGTGAGTGTCAATCCAATTTCAGGTAGACACAAATTCACTGTGTATAACTGCCCTTGAATTCATCACTGGCATAATATTTCTCAAAGAGATTGTAAGGAACCGCAGTACAAAATGATATTAACTCTCCCAATAGTAAAAAGGGTGCTCTTTGAAAATGGTGTTAAAGCATAGTGTTAGAACTAAGCAGTAAGAGATTAGCACTGTCTTTGACTTGTGCTCTACCCGACTTAATTAGGTAATGTCTCTGGGTGCAATGTGGAAGCAATTTATGCTGCAGTCATACTGCAGTTACTGGTTTTGACACTGCTCTATTCTTAGAGTAGTGCAGGCTAGCAACACAAAATTATAATGTCCCACTCTCATTTTTCTCTGCACAAGCAAAACAGAGCTTTGAAATCTGTTATTTACAACATGTTTTTAAAAGAGGGGAAAATGTTTCTATTTGGGATTGTTTTAGCATGTTGATCAGTACATCCTGTGTCATTAATATGTGATGATGTTCATTCAAGCGGATTATGGATTGTGAAATCAACACTAAACACTATATGCTTATAAGGAAATAATATGCAATGATTCACTGGGGAACTCTAAGACCTGTATCCATTATAACACAGGAACATCTCACTGCAACACTTTACGGCATTCTTATGTAACACATACTATTCATGGCACTATGATTAATAAAGATCAAAAATACCCTCTCAAGAACACACTCTGCATTATGATGTGGTGTTGTATAGTTTCAAAAGGCAGCATTAAAGTCAGAGAAGAAGTATGCAAATTCTCTGAACCACAAAAAGAAGATAATTTTTAATACAATTAATTCTTAAAGATAATCAACTTGAGATAAATCTGCAACTTAGCCACACAGTTGAGATTAAAGCATAACATTTTAGTGAAGCAAGTATCTTCCCAGTCACTCCAATAATACCACATTTCTAATCCAAGCTTTACACATCATCGAAATCCAGATGTGAGCATCGCATGCTCTGCACACTATTCTCAACTCTCTGTCATATTTCCTCCAGAAAGAGTAGCACACATTAGGAGTCTAATCACCTTTGTGTAAAATCCATTATTGTTAAGGATATGTTTTGGAAGAATTGTGACATGATGATTAAGTAGCCTGTGGTACAAAGATTTGCAAATTGTCTATTTTTATCTGCACTTTGCACTTTACCGAAATCCTGATTGATGCTCAGAATATCCTGGGGAAATAGTTCCACATTTATCAGGACTCCACTCTACTATTAACTGGATGTGGAGAAATTAATGGAATTAAATGGCAGAACTAAATACATTTTCCAATTAATATTCGTAACTTTGCTCTATTTATATTTTTGACGGTGAGAAAGTCTACTCATTCTCAAAGTTTGAAATTAAAATGACCGTTTTAGACTGTTCGCAACCTTGGTGTCATACTTGACCCTGAAATGAGCTTTCGACCACATATCCACAGTATAACTACGACCGCCTATTTCCACCTCCGTTACATCACCCGTCTCTGCCCTTGCTCCAGCTCATCCGCTGCTGAAGTCCTCATCCATGCCTTTGTTACCTCTAGACTTGACTATTCCAATGTACTCCTGGCTGGCCTCTCACATTATACCCTACATAAACTAGAGGCGATCCAAAACTTAGCTGCCCGTGTCCTAACTCGTACCAAGTCCCGCTCACCCATCACCCCTGTGCTCGCTGACCTACATTGGCTTTCGGTTAAGCAGCACCTTGATTTCAAAATTCTCATCCTTATTTTCAAATCCCTCCATGGTCTCGCCCCTCCCTATCTCTGTAATCTGCTCCAGCCCCACAATCCCCTGAGATGTCTGCACTCCTCTAATTCTGCCTTCTTGAGCATC
The DNA here is from genome assembly GCF_044704955.1 of Pristiophorus japonicus. Taxonomy (NCBI): domain Eukaryota; kingdom Metazoa; phylum Chordata; class Chondrichthyes; family Pristiophoridae; genus Pristiophorus; species Pristiophorus japonicus. The sequence continues at coordinate 32,985,355 of NC_091990.1, read as the reverse complement.
ACTGATTATAATCGCTCAACCATTGGTGGCTGTGCCTTCTGTTGCTGAGGCCCCACGCTCTGGAACTCCCTGTCTAAACCTCTCCGCCTCTCTAACTCTCTTTCCTCCTTCAAGGCGCTCCTTAAAACATACCTCTTTACCAAGCTTTTGGTCACCTGCGCCGATTTATACTTATGTGGCTCGGTGTCAATTTTTTAATCTCATAATACTCCTGTGAAGCACCTTGGAACGTTTCACCACGTTAAAGGCGCTATATAAATACAAGTTATTTTTGTTGTTGTTGAATTTTTATTTGTGGGAAAAGGTCACACAACAATCTAGATGACAAGAAACAACACACGGTCCTTCAGTGTGACTCATCTTTTATTTCACTCACAAGAAAGAAACGGATAACTCAGATTTGGAACTAAAGGAACGGACATCATACTGATCAGCTGCATGTTAACCCTTTCAATCTCAATTGCTGCTTTCTGAAGACATGATGCTTTCCTACACTATGATAATTTGATGCAAAGTTCCATTGCTGAAGATCTCATTCTCCAAATAATGATTAAAAATCTTTAATACAATAGCGGAAATCTGAAATAAAACAGAAAAAGCTAGAAATATTCAGGGAGCATGTGTGGAGAGAGAAACAGAGTTATTGGGACTGGAATTGTGCTCCCCACGGTGCGTACGAAGTGCACACATGCCCATGGGATCCTCTCAAGTTCCGGGTTTAGGTATGCGACACGCATGCACATGCAATCTGTCAAACATTCGTTTGACTTGACAGATCGCACACATGTGAAGGAAAAGGGCCTCTGCAGGCGGAGAGTTGGGCCCAATTCCTGCCCAGCGAATATCCTTCAAATTATCATGCTGGTAAAAAGCAGGCGTAAGACCTGCTTTTACCAGTGTAAGAGTTTAAAAAAATAGAAAAATAAAATGTTATCACTCATTTATATCTTAAAAACCCTGTCCATTAGTTTTAGATTAGTTTTAGCCCTGTTAAAACATTATAATTTAAAAAATTTTAAAACATTTTTGTATAAAATATTTAATAGAATTGCATTTTAACTTTAAATATGTAATGTGTTTGTTAAATTTATATTCAGTGTTTCTGTGTTTTTGGGGGTATTCCCATACATACTTATGGCAGCTCCGTACATACAGAACTCACATAAGTATGAAAGGGAGTCCCCGACTCTGTTGGGTTGGGCTGTCCCACATGATCCCAGAGATCCGTACGAAACCCGACCGCAATTTCTGGCCAATGTTTCAGGTCGATGACGTTTCGACCTGAAATGTTTACATAAGAACATAAGAATTAGGAACAGGAGTAGGCCATCTAGCCCCTCGAGCCTGCTCCACCATTCAACAAGATCATGGCTTATCTGGCTGTGGACTCAGCTCCACTTACCCGCCCACTCCCTGTAACCCTTAATTCCCTTATTGGTTAAAAATCTATCTATCTGTGATTTGAATACATTCAATGAGCTAGCCTCAACTGCTTCCTTGGGCAGAGAATTCCACAGATTCACAACCCTCTGGGAGAAGAAATTCCTTCTCAACTCGGTTTTAAATTGGCTCCCCCGTATTTTGAGGCTGTGCCCCTAAGTTCTAGTCTCCCCGACCAATGGAAACAACCTCTCTGCCTCTATCTTGTCTATCCCTTTCATTATTTTAAATGTTTCTATAAGATCACCCCTCATCCTTCTGAACTCCAGCGAGTAAAGACCCAGTCTACTCAATCTATCATCATAAGGTAACCCCCTCATCTCCGGAATCAGCCTAGTGAATCGTCTATGTACCCCCTCCAAAGCTAGTATATCCTTCCTTAAGTAAGGTGACCAAAACTGCACGCAGTACTCCAGGTGCGGCCTCACCAATACCCGATACAGTTGCAGCAGGACCTCCCTGCTTTTGTACTCCACCCCTCTCGCAATGAAGGCCAACATTCCATTCGCCATCCTGATTACCTGCTGCACCTGCAAACTAACTTTTTGGGATTCATGCACAAGGACCCCCAGGTCCCTCTGCACCGCAGCATGTTGTAATTTCTCCCCATTCAAATAATATTACCTTTTACTGTTTTTTTTTCCAAGGTGGATGACCTCACATTTTCCGACATTGTATTCCATCTGTCAAACCATAGCCCATTCGTTTAATCTATCTAAACCTCTTTGCAGCCTCTCTGTGTCCTCTACACAACCCGCTTTTCCACTAATCTTTGTGTCATCTGCAAATTTTGTTACACTACACTCTGTCCCCTCTTCCAGGTCATCTATGTCTATTGTAAACAGTTGTGGTCCCAGCACCGATCCCTGTGGCACACCACTAACCACCGATTTCCAACCTGAAAAGGACCCATTTATCCCGACTCTCTGCTTTCTGTTAGCTAGCCAATTTTCTATCTATGCTAATACATTTCCTCTGACTCCGCGTATCTTTATCTTCTGCAGTAACCTTTTGTGTGGCACCTTATCGAATGCCTTTTGGAAATCTAAATACACCACATCCATCGGTACACCTCTATCCACTATGCTTGTTATATCCTCAAAGAATTCCAGTAAATTAGTTAAACATGATTTCCCCTTCATGAATCCATGTTGCGTCTGATTGATTGCACTATTCCTATCTAGATGTCCCGCTATTTCTTCCTTAATGATAGTTTCAAGCATTTTCCCCACTATAGATGTTAAACTAACCGGCCTATAGTTACCTGCCTTTTGTCTGCCCCCTTTTTTAAACAGAGGCGTTACATTAGCTGTTTTCCAATCTGCTGGTACCTCCCCAGAGTCCAGAAAATTTCGGTAGATTATAACGAAATCATCTGCTATAACATCCGCCATCTCTTTTAATACCCTAGGATGCATTTCATCAGGACCAGGGGACTTGTCTACCTTGAGTCCCATTAGCCTGTCCAGCACTACCCTCCTAGTGATATTGATTATCTCAAGGTCCTCCCTTCCCACATTCCCGTGACCAGCAATTTTTGGCATGGTTTTTGTGTCCTCCACTGTGAAGACCAAAGCAAAATAATTGTTTAAGGTCTCAGCCATTTCCACATTTCCCATTATTAAATCCCCCTTCTCATCTTCGAAGGGACCAACATTTACTTTAGTCACTCTTTTCCGTTTTATATATCGGTAAAAGCTTTTACTATCTGTTTTTATGTTTTGCTATCTGTTTTATGTTTTGCTAATAATGGATAATCAAGGGGCTATAGGGAGGGACAAACTTAAAACAATCACTGTCACTAAAGAAGAAGTACTCAGAAAATAATGGGATGAAAGGTGGACAAGTTCCCTGGACCTGATGGCTTGCATCCTAGGGTCTTAAAAGAAGTGGCTGCAGAGATAGTGGATGCATTGGTTGTAATCTACCAAAATTTCCTGGATTCTGGGCAGATCCCAGCGGATTGGAAAACCGCAAATGTAACACCCCTATTTAAAAAAGGGGGCAGACAGAAAGCAGGAAGCTATAAACCGGTTAGCCTAACATCTGTCGTTGGGAAAATGTCGGAGTCCATTATTAAGGGAGCAGTAGCAGGACATTTGGAAAAGAATAATTCAATCACGCAGAGTCAGCATGGTTTTATGAAAGGGAAATCACGTTTGACAAATTTGCTGGAGTTCTTTGAGAATGTAACAAGCAGGGTGGATAAGGGGGATCCAGTGGATGTGGTGTATTTGGATTTCCAGAAGACATTCGATAAGGTGCCATGGGGATAGGGGAGAGGGTACCAGTAAATGGGGGGGTGGGGAAATAGTGGTGGGGCACCAGTAAATGGGGGGTAGGGGAGGGGAACCAGTAAAGGGGGATAGGGGAGGGGCACCAGTAAAGGGCGGATAGAGGAGCGGTACCAGTAAATAGGGGATATGGGAACCAGCCCACACTGCGACATGTGTGCGCACTCGGTCTGTGCAGCAGAGCTGGTCTCCAGTCGTCTTGGGTAATCCTTGCCACTGGATAAAGGCCGAGCTGTGTCAAGCTGATGTGCAACGGTCACCACACGTTAAAAAAATCCACGCACAGGCATTACTGATTTGGATGAAGGGAGCGAGTGTAATGTAGCCAAGTTTGCTGAAGATAGAAAGATGGGTGGGAAAGCAAGTTGTGAGGAGGACACAAAAAATCTGCAAAGTGATATAAACTGGCTAAGTGAGTGGGCAAAAAATTGACAGATGGAGTATAATGTGGCAAAGTGTGAGGTTATCCACTTTGGCAAAAAAATAAAAAAGCAAATTATTATTTAAATGGAGAAAAATTATAAATGTGCATGACACACAAAAAGTTAATATGCAGGTACAGCAAATAATCAGGAAGGCAAATGGAATGTTCGACTTTATTGCAAGGGGGATTGAGAATAAAAGCAGAGAAGTCCTGCTACAACTGTACAGGGTATTGGTGAGGCCACACCTGGAATACTGCATACAGTTTTCATCTCCTTATTTAAGGAGGGATATATTTGCATTGGAGGCAGTTCAGAGAAGTATCACTCGGTTGATTCTGGAGATGAGGGGGTTAATTTATGAAGACAGGTTGGGCATGTACTCATTGGAGTTCAGAAGAATGAGAGGTGATCTTCTGAAAGCTATGTTAATGAGGGGGCTCGACAAGGTAGATGCAGAGAGGATATTTCCACTTATGGGAGAATCTAGATCTATGGGACATAGTTTCAGAATAAGGGATCGCCCATTTAAAATTGAGATGAGGAGGGATTTCTTCTCTCAGAGGGTTGTAAATCTATGGAATTCTCTGCCCCAGGGTCATTGAGTATATTTAAGGTGGAGATAGACAGACTTTTGAGCGATCAAAAAGTAAAGGGTTATGGGGAGCGGGCAGGGAAGTGGAGCTGAGCCCATGATCAGATCAGCCATAATTTTATTGAATGGTGAAGCAGGCTCAAGGGGTCAAATGACCTACTCCTGCTCCTATTTCTTATGTTCTTATGTTCTTATGACCTGAAATGTTTCGACCTGAAATGTTTAATCTGTTTCTCTCTTCACAAGTGCTGAGTATTTCCAGGATATTGACTTTTTATATTAATAATCTTTAACTTATTATACATTTAATTACTGGCAACTAGATAACATTTTTCTAAATAAATATTACTTCCGACCAGGATTTTTATAAACTGAACAAAAATAACAGGCAATCAGCAAATCTTAGTTCCAAAATAATTTTAATAATTGATTCAATTCTACACTCAGAAGAAAAATGTGGAAACAGTTACACAAAATATGTTACAGAAAATGGATTAGACTCTAAAATGTGCTGCTGTTTCTGGATACAATTTGACACTGGGGTCGGTCATTTAATGGATTCGGCATTAAAACTGGAAAATGAAGCACTGGATTATTATACACATTTTTTGCTCTTGCCAATTCTTACCTCCTCCTCTCCTGAAGGTAATAACTCCCTACTCCAGTATGGTTCAGCAGATGCCCCCCAGTATTCTACCCCTATTATACAAGTGCAAGTTTTGACAGTGAGTGTTGACTTGGTAGTTGACCATGCAGGATATCAGAGGTGAGTTCCATGGTATATTCACCTGACATCCACATGTGGATAGTGATCAGGAGCAGGGACCCCTGCTAGTTTTCCCCTTCATAACCCAAGGACACTGAGAGGGTTGTAGCCAGCTTTGCAGCCACTTTGGTGTAAGATCAATTATTGCAGTACAGATCTGGAATCAAACCTCTATATATGTCAAAAGCAGGCACGTCAAAAATGGCCCTGATAATAAGATAAGCCTATGCTATATGCAAGCAATTCTTATATTACAAGTGCAGTGGCACATGAACTTACAAGTTATAAGTGCACCAATTATTGCTTCATTTATCCTGAAGGAAAAAAAAATGCACATCATAATTTTCTTTCGCCTAAAAAGGAACACATTTTTCATCTATTTTATTGAAGACTACTCTTTAATTTCCTACATTACAACAGCGTCCCGAGATCATGAAAGGCGCTATATATATGCAAATCTTTCTTTATTTGCTGTGTTAGGAATTTATTACATTTCTTTATATTTTAAAACTTCTTCCTCCCAGATAACCTATTTGTGAGAAAAATGTTTTAATTAATTCTCTTTAAAAAAAATATCGCTTAAAAATATTACCAGTGTAAGCTGTGGCTCAGTGGGCAGCACTCTCGCCTCTGAGTCAGAAGGTTGTGGGTTCAGGTCCTGCTCCAGCAACTTGAGCACATAAATCTAGGCTGACACTCCAAGGGAGTGCTGCACTGTCAGAGGTGCCATATTTTGGATGAGATGTTAAACCGAGGTCCCGCCTGCCCTCTCAGGTGGGCGTAAAAGATCCCAGGGCACTATTTCGAAGATGAGCAGGGAAGTTATCCCCGGTGTCCTGGCCAATATTTACCCCTAAATCAACATAACAAAAATTGCGGTCTCGATTTTCCAACGCTCAGAGGGCGGGTTCGGAGGCAGGTCCGTTGTCAAAATATAAAAGATTGACAACGGATCGACAGCCCGCTGTGAACCCGCCTCCGTGTCAGTTTCCTAAGGGCCAGGTCTGCCTGCGCTTTGCAGACCCGATACTAAGGGGCAGGTGAGCCAATTGTAATAGTTAAGAGCTTGTTAAAAGATATTTAAACAGCATTTTTATCATCTACTTACCTTTTTTCCAGCTTTTTCACCAGGTTCCTGGCACTTGGGGATCACGTCAGGTAAGTAGGTCAGGAATTCAATGACTCTCCATTCTTCTGAAAAGGTGACAGCTGCAAACGTGGTATAAAAGTTACCATTTCACAGCTGATCACTTTCCAATCTTAGAAGCTGGAGTATTCAGGATTTGGAAGACACTTTTGAGCTTTATGCAGTTTGGAGTAAACTCTCTATCCACTGTCACCTCCTTGTTACAATCTATCTCACGATTGACACATAGCTACTTTCATCTCAACTTCAGCTGCCATCTATTCCATCAGCATCGATGCCCTTGAAAAAATCTCACCTTGGTCCTCAGCATCCCACCACGATCAGCCCCAACACCATCACCAGACACACCAGCATCACCAGGCACACCAGCAGCACTAACAACAACACCAACCTTCTCCGTAATCAACTGATGCTGCACAGGACACAGGCCATCAGCACTTGACCACATTGCTGCCCGGGACGCCAGGGATGGCCTCAATATGGCCGCATTTACTTCACGTGACCCTGGCTGCCACATGATGCGCCAGGTTGGCACCACCCCACGCCAGCACCACAAAGCATCCTTGCAATACCCAAGCCATTCATTTCACACTTATTACCATTGTGCATGGTACCTTTATGTCTCACCCTTCACTACAAAGCCACTTCCAAAGGTGCTCACAAATCTGTCCAAGAACGCAAAGTTTTCAAAATAAAGATTTCAATGTTTGGCAATACATTAGCAGAAACTTTACAAGAACATTGGCTAAAAGACCCAAGTCCCTACCCTTGTGTGTTGTTAGGTGGTATGATTGGACAAAGATGAAGGCGAGTGTAAGGGGTGGCTAGTGAGATGGGGATGTGATAATGTAGATAGAAAGAGAGAGAGATGGGTGGAGGTGCAAGGTAATTTGATGTGAGTAAGGATGTGCAGGAGTAGGGTAGAGAAGGCAGAGTGATGAGGATGTGATGAGAGGCACAGTAGGATGAGGTTGAGTGTGGCTTTGCAGTAATGTTTCGTGATCTACTAAGATGATTGAAAGGTTTGCGCCACTGCAGCCATGTCCTTCAGACAACATTCCTGCTTGTCCTCTCCTGCGCAATGTGCAACCAGGCTGCGTTGGTATCCTGGGGAGGTCTCTTCTGCCAATTTGAAGGGAAGCGAACCTCCCTACGTGCTGTGACTCCCGCCATAAGCATCTGGAGGGAGTCATACGAGAGCCTGAGTGCAACCGTTCACCTCTGTGCAATGTTTGTCAGTGTTTACAGTACCTCAATGCTGTAGAATACTGACAGCACAACTGTCAAAATGAATGTGGACATGGTCTCTTTAAGGAAACCGGCTGATGATGCGTCATCATATGATGTAATCAGACCCGCTTCCTTTTAATTGGCCGGGAATCTCGCAGGGCAGGCCCAATCAGGGGAAAGCCGTCGGGAAGCCGGCATTGAGACAGCAGCAGGTTGCAGCGTGTCACTGACCTCGGCCTCACCGGACCTGCCTCAGTACGCAAAATTGCGGCCAAATTATCTGGTCATTATCACATTGCTGTTTGTGGGAGCATGCTGTGTGCATATTACCTGCCGTGCTTCCCACATTACAACAATGACTGCACTCCACAAAGTACTTCATTGGCTGTAAAGCGCTTTGAGATATCCAGTGGTTATGAAAGGCGCTATATAAATGCAAGTCCTTCTTTCTTTTAATAGCAAATAAGGGGGTTGAAATTCAGGGTCTGAATAAGGTTCATTTCTGCTATTTTGCGGCAGCCATGCGGCGGAATCGAGTGGCCGTCACGTTACAGTCGATGGACCGCCCCGACCCAAATTCAGCTCGGGGATTTTTCGGCCTGTCCCCACTTCCGCCCTACTGCTGCCAACCGCCGCAAGCGCGTCATCAAAATGCGCACCGCAGATCTCCCGCACCTCCAGAACACTCCGACCCAAATACACCTTGAAAAGTCACCGATCCGCCACGCGGTGCTCCTGACAGCTTTTACTGTCAGTGCACCATATCCTGTGTACGTGAGGCCCGGCAGCACGGCGGCCCTTCCAGGGTAGGGCGCACTGCCACGGCCGCCATGTTTTTATTTCTGCCGGCCGACTTCCCGATCGGATGGCCAATTGTGCCCCCGGGTTCGACCAGGCCGCCAACAGGCAGCCTGGCACCCCCTCTTGGCCCGGCCGAAACCCTTCCTGGTGGCCTAGTGGCTGAAGCTAAAAAATCCCCGATTCTCTCCCCTTTAATAGAGGGGAGAGAGCGTGGTGACGCACACACGCAGTGACATCATCGCCGCTGAGTGACGGCGGTGGAGACTCGATCCCGCCCCAACTTCTGCTCCCCAGCAGGATTTACCGCTGCACTTCCGCCCCCATTATGAAAAAATTTAGAAGTCCAGAAAATCGATCGAAACGCCGTCTCATCGCTCCCGGCGGTAAAATATCATAGGTGCATCAGATTTCTGGCATGCATGAATTTTGGCCCCCAAGAAATTTGAATCCAGGTCTTACTGATCAGAGAATAATAGGCAGTTAATTTATAATTGTAAACTGTCCCCCCAAATGAAGCCCCCTCCAACCACACCAGCCGTGGTGCAAAAACAAAGTGACATTTTGGCTTTCAAAAGATCAACGAGAACTACCGTCCTTGATATCTATCTCGGGCGTCACTTTCCCCCATCCAAACCCTACTGCCTGTTCACAGAAGCACTCAACCCCACCCCCGCCCCCCCCACCCCATCCAGTTCACAGAGACACTTTTCTTCCTCTATTTCCTCAGCCAAGCATATCTCCCCCGCCCCAAGTTTAAGTTAGCTCTCTTCTTCCTCCCCACCCTCAAGTCGATAGGTCTCTGCTAGTCCTCCAACTCCATTCCACTAATTCATGCTGACTTTCTCCTCCCTTCATTCTCTCAGTTAATACTGCCACTCTCCTACCTGCTGCCCACCAATTCATTCCAGTATTCCCCTTTCTCCTTCCACCAATTAAAGTTGGCACTTCCTTCCTTCCCTTCAACAATGAATGCTGACACTCCCCTGAGCAATGTATTGCTCCCTGCCAGCCCTCATTAAAAGTAGTGCTTCTGGCTTCTCCTTTTACTTTCCCCTCTTTCAAAGCAAAGTACTATTCTTGGCCTCTCCCTCCTCCCATTAGCAGTGGATTTCAATTACCCTAAAACAGACTGGGGCAAAAACAGAGTAATGGGCAAAGAGGGTGAAGAGTTCCTAAAATGTATACAGAGAACTTTCTTAATCAGAATGTTTCTGGCCCAATGAAAAAGGAAGCAGTGCTGGATCTAGTTCTGGGGAATGAAGTAGGGAAAGTGGAGTGTGTTGCAGTGGGAGAGCATCTGGGTAATAGTAATCTTAATATAATTAGGTTTAAAGGTTATGGAAAGGGACAAAGAAAAATCAATGGTGAAAATACCCACCTGGAAGAGAGCCAATGTCAGTGATTTGAGAAGGGATCTAGCACAGGTGAACTGGAAACAAAGATTGGCGATGAAAACAGCCAATGAGCAATGGCAGACCTTCAAGCGAGAGATAGTTCAGGTACAAACCAAACATATTCACATAAGGAGGGAAGGTGGGTCATCCAAAGCTATAGCTCTCTGAATGACAAAGGAAATAGAGGTTGAAATAAAATAGAAAAAGGAGGTTTCTGACAAATGTCAATTATAGAATACAGTCGAAAACCAGGCAGAATAGTGCAGGGAGAAATCGAAACCAGGATATAAGAAGGGCAAATAGAGAGTATGAGAAAAGATTAGCGGGTAACATAAAAGGGACCCAAAAATCTTTTGTAAACAAATACAAAGTAAAAGGATAGTTAAAGGAATGGTGGGATGATTAGGGTCAAAAAAGGAAATCTTCTTATGGAGGCAGAGGTAATGACCGAGGTACTGAATGAGTACTTTGTATCTATCTTCACAAAAGAAGAGGATGAAGTTAATGTCGCAGTAGAAGAGGAGGGAGTAGAGCTATTGGATAGGATAAAAATAGATAGAAAGGAGGTGCTAAATAGGTTGGCATCACTCAAAGTTAACAAGTCACCCAGTCCAGATAGGATGCATCCTAAGTTGCTGAGGGAAGCTAGGGTGGAGATAGCAGGAGCTCTGACCACAATCTTTCAATCCTCCCTGGATATGGGAGTGGTTCTGGGGGACTGGAGGATTGCAAATGTTACATCACTGTTCAAAAAAGGGGAGAGGGATACACTTGGTAACTACAGGCAAATCAGTCTAATGTCAATGGTGGAAAAACTACGAGAGCCCATTGTCAAGGACAGAATTAATTCTTGTAGAAGCATGATTTAATAAGAAACAGTCAGCACGGATCTGTTAAAGGTAAATTGTGTCTGATTAACCTGATTGAGTTCTTTGATGAAGTATCAGAGCGGGTTGATGAAGGCAGTGCAGTAGATGTTGTATATATGGAATGTCAAAAGGCATTTGATAAAGTACCACATAACAGACTTATTCGGAAAATAGTAACACATGGGACTAAAGGGACAGTGGTAACTTGGGTATGTAACTGGCTAAAGGATAGGAGGCAAAGAGTAGTGGTGGATGGATGTTTTTCTGACTGGAGAGAAGTATGCAGTGGGGTCCCCAGGAGTCGATATTAGGATCATTGCTTTTCTTGTTATACAGAAATGACTTGGACTTGGGTATAGGAAGCACAATTTTGAAGTTTGTGGATGATACAAAACTTGGCAACATAGTAAATAGGAGGATAGTAGCAGACAGGAGGACATAGACAGACTGGTGAAATGGGCAGATGCATGACAGATGCAATATAATGCGGATAAGTGTAAAGTTATGCATTTTGGGAGGAACAACATGGAGAGAAAGTATAATATAAATGGTACTATTTTAAAGGAGATGCAAGAACAGAGGGACCTGGGGGTGCATGTTTATAAATCTTTGACGGTGGCAGGGAAGGTGAAAAGACAGCTAAGAAAGCGCATGGGATACTTGACTTTGTAAATAGGGACATTCAATACAAAAACAAGGGAGTCATGCTACACCTTACAAATCACGTTAGAACATAAGAACATAAGAAATAGGAACAGGAGGAGGCCATACGGCCCCTCGAGCTGCTCCGCCATTCAATAAGATTATGGCTGATCTGATCATAGATTCAGCTCCACTTCCCTGCCCGCTCCCCATAACCCCTTATCCCCTTATCATTTAAGAAACTGTCTATTTCTGTCTTATATTTATTCAATGTCCTAGCTTCCATAGCTCTCTGAGGCAGCGAATTCCACAGATTTACAACTCTCTGAGAGAAGAAATTTCTCCTCATCTCTGTTTTAAATGGGCGGCCCCTTATTCTAAGATCATGCCCTCTAGTTCTAGTCTCCCCCATCAGTGGAAACATCCTCTCTGCATCCACCTTGTCAAGCCCCCTCATAATCTTACAAGTTTTGATAAGAACACTTCTCATTCTTCTGAATTTCAATGAGTAGAGGCCCAGCCTACTCAACCTTTCCTCATAAGTCAACACCCTCATCTCCGGAATCAACCTATGAACCTTCTCTGAACTGCCTCCAAAGCAAGAATATCGTTTCGTAAATATGGAAACCAAAACTGCATGCGGTATTCCAGGTGTGGCCTCACCAATACCCTGTATAGCTGTAGCAAAACTTCTCTGCTTTTATACTCCATCCCTTTGCAATAAAGGCCAAGATTCCATTGGCCTTCCTGATCACTTGCTGTACCTGCATACTATACTTTTGTGTTTCATGCACAAGTACCCCCAGGTCCCACTGTACTGCAGCACTTTGTAGTCTTTCTCCATTTAAATAATAACTTGCTCTTTGATTTTTTCTGCCAAAGTGCATGACCTCACACTTTCCAACATTATATTCCATCTGCCAAATGTTTATCCACTCACTTAGCCTGTCTATGTCCTTTTGCAGAATTTTTGTGTCCTCCTCACACATTACTTTGGCCTCGGCTGGAGTGTTGTGTACATTCTGTGCACCACATTTTTGGAAGGATGTCAAGGCCTTGGAGAGGGCACAGAGGAGGTTTACCAGGATGATACTGTTTCATATGCAGTAACTCAAAAGGCTTAGTACCGTGAACTCAATCAGGTGCGACCTGACTCTACTTTATTAGCTCTCAAAGTCAGATTGAACATGGAGGCTTTCCTTATATACAAGGGTTGCACGTGTGTATCTACAGCCCAATGACCTCCAATGGTCGTTCCCCCTGGTGGCAGGTAAACCCAGACATACACACATTACAGATACCAGGGATGAGAGACTTCAGTTACGTAAGAGAGATTGGAGAAGGTTCAGGGAAGACCTTATAGAAGTATTCAAAATTATGAGGGGTTTTGTTGAAGCAAATAAGGAGAAACTATTTCTTCTGGCAAGTGGGCCAGCAACCAGATTAAAATTATAAATTAAAATAATTGGCAAAAGAACTAGAGGGGAAATTAGGAGGGTTGTTAAGATCTGTAACGCACTACCCGAAAGGATGTTGGAACCAGATTCCATAGGAACTTTCAAAAGGCAATTGGACATGTACTTGAAGAGAACTAATTTTCAGGGTTATGTAGAAAAAGCAGGGGTGTGGGACAGCTTTTTCATAGAGTCAGCCGAGGAATGATGTGCCGATTGGCCTCCTTTGGTGCTATACGATTCTATGATCTTCTAACCTTTTTCTGTTCCTAAAGTACTGCTCCCATCTTCTGCAATCTGACCTCCCTCTCCAAAGTGCTGCTCCTGGCTCCCCCTTAATTTAACTGTCCCCATCCCTATAAAGTGTTGCTCTCAGCTTCACTGTGCTGCCTCCGAAAGTGATGCTTCCAGCTTCTCCTCAAAAGCACTGTTCTTGGATTCTCTCCTTTCTCCAGGTGCAGCTTTTGAGCCCTTACTTCTTGGTGCTCCTGCTGTAAAGATTGATTGTTGTACAAAAGCAAGTGACTACATTTCCGAAAAGGGATTCATCAAATGTGAAGTGCTTTGGGACATCCTGAGAATGTGAAAAGCACCATGTAAATACAAGTGCTTTCTTGCTTCTTGCTCCTCGATTCTCTCTTCACCCCAATTTCCACTCCTGAACTCCGACCTCCAACTCCGCTGCTGATGGCACTGCACAATGTTGGTAGGAATTCCTGATCTCGCAAGAATATTGGTCACAGTGAGCAGCGGCCAATTACTTACAGCAGGAACACAGGAGTTTAGTTGACCTCAAGCTAACAGAGGGTAGATTGTAGGAGGCCAGCCAGGAGTGGCATTGGAATAGTCAAGTCTAGAGGTAACAAAGTCATAGATGAGGGTTTCAGCAGATGAGTTGAGGCAGGGGCAGAGTTAGGCGATTTTCCAGAGTGGGAAATACCAGTCCTAGTGATGGCACGGATATGTGCTCAGAAGCTTATTTTAGGGTCAAATATCACACGACTGCGAACAGGGTGGTTCAGCCTCAGACAGTTGCCAGGGAGAGGGATGGAGCCGAAGGCTATGGCCCGGATTTTCCGGGGCCAATGACTGTGCAGCCGTAAGTGTCCTGCAAGTTCCGGGTTTCCGCATGTGCTGCGCATGTGCAAAATCATAGAAAACCCAGAACTTGCGATCTATCAAGAATCCTCTTCACCGATCCTCCGCATCCCCGGGAAATGGACATCCGCTGATGGAGAATTGGGCTATTTGCCCAACTCTTACCCAGAGAATGCCCTTGAAATTCTTAAGCCTGTTAAAAGCAGGCGAAAGACCTTTTACCAGCATATGGGTGAAAAAAAATATTAAAATAACATTTAAAAAATCATTTTAACAGTCAACAACCTGTAAAATAAGCTTGTGTTATTTTTGTCCCTTTGAAAAATGTTTACATTTATTTTTCAAAAAATAACATTTTTGTTTTAAATGTTGAGGTCCTTACTGCTAGGGGGATCAAGGGGTATGGCGAGAAAGCAGGAATGGGGTACTGAAGTTGAATGTTCAGCCATGAACTCATTGAATGGCGGTGCAGGCTAGAAGGGCCGAATGGCCTACTCCTGCACCTATTTTCTATGTTTCTATGTTTCTATGTTTAACTAAATTGTATTTTAATTCTTTTTTTAATTCAGTACTGTAAAAATGCATTTTTGGGGTGATTCCTATTAAGCTTATGGGGATTCCGTACATAAATGGAATCCACATAAGCATAATGGAAATCCCCTTTCTGATTGGTTGGGCTGGCCCACGTGATCCCAGGGGCTCTTGCGAATTTGGGATGCGCTCCTGGGCTACATGAGCCTTTACGCAGGCCTACGTGCTGAGGCACAGGAGCGCGATTCTCCATGGATCCAGGACCATCGGGTAGGTGCATACTTCTATTGCGGTTTGGAGGCATCTGCCTGTGGGAAGCCTCCAACCACAAATTCAGGCCCAATGGCTTCAGTCTTCCCAATATTTAGTTGAAAGAAATTTCTGATCATCCAATACTGGATGTCGGACAAGCAGGCTGACAATTTAGAGACAATGGAAAAGTCTAGAGAAGTGGTGGTGAGTGAGAGCTGGGTGTCATCTGCGAACATGCGGAAACTGGCACTATGTTTTTGGATGGTGTCGCTAAGTGGCAGCATATAGATGAGAAACAGATCAGACATTTTAAGTAATTGGTGTAGCTGCAAAGTATCTTATGAGAGTTAATTTCAATGCTTGTACCAGATCATTTTTCTTTGCTAATGTACATGTTTATCTGCTGATCACTGCAGAAATGCTACTGTAGCCTTTAGTTTAATTACATGGGCACTAAAACAGTGATTTTGAGATCAAATACATTTACAAGAGTGTAACATTATTGAGATTGTCACTTACAAAAATATCAATTCATATTTTGCAAGAGTGCAAGCAAATGGTTTGATGACACTTAGCATGAAAAATCACCCTATGCATTATAGATGATGCAAGATGAAAATGTGCTTTAATGTGAAGCAACTTTGTGCAACAAATTGTTGCTGGAAGTCCTAACGTTTCTTCTGAAAGTAATCAAGTAAAATGTGTATTAATACAATGACTGTGTGTTAACAGTATTTTACCTGCTAAGGGGCTGGATTTTCGGGACCTCTGCGCTCTGTTTTTCGCTCCGGAGCGGCGACAATGGCAGCGGTGAGGTGTTCTGGACAGGCGGTCAGCCTCCAGCGCCCTGCAGCGATCCTCGGGTCCGGTTTTGCGGCAGCATGGAGTAGCAATGCCCGGAAGAGCTGCGCCCGGTGTGCATCGTCATTGGTTACGACACCGGCCGGAAGCGCGCCTCGCAATGACTGCCCGGGAAATCAGGGCAGTCCACCCATCCCGTCAGCGAAGAGGTGAGCAGTGGACTCCTAAAGTAAGTGTGATTGTTTTATCTTTTCATTTTTTTTTGCAATTTGTGCTGTGTTGGCATGGCCAACGTTTTGGGAATGTTTTTGTGGGATTTCTTTAGGTTCCTCCCCGCAGGCGTCTCTTGGAGCGCTCCCCAGCCGGCTCTTTAGCTCGGGAGTTTCCCATTCTAATGCCAGGAGAGGTGTACACGCCTCCCTTACTGCTGCACCCCCTGACACAAACTTACCTACTCAGGTGCAAACTATACCCTGCCACCATATATATTGCCCCAAAAACATCAAAGCCTAAAATCCAGCCCAAAGGCTCTTAGAGCAACTAAAGGCTATTCTTTCAAAATTCCCAAGGCTATTCTTTTAACAGAAAATCATATATCACACCTGTTCAAACCTGGCATTAGAGCAATGAAAGGAATGGAAAAATGCTTTCTGTGACAAAACAGACCAAACTAGCATGTAGGAACAGTCGGAAGCTGAGGCAAATGCAAGGAACGGTGAAGAAGGAACAGAAACCCATGGCCTGTCCTAATGGAAAAGTGGTCCACATACCATAAACACCAGGTATGGGTGGCTACGGCATGTGTTACCATTGACATCATAGACATCTATTATACTTCTATGATGCAGCAGATCTTCCTGAGAAAACAGCTGAAGAGTAGCATTGAACAATTCCATACGCATGTCAACATTGTACTGTAAATGATGTACACAAATTTTTAAAAAGTCTACAAATGCTGGAAATTTAAAGTAAAAACGTAATATGCTTAAATACACAGCAGGTCCATCAGCATCTGACAAGAGATAATGCCAATTAACTTTTCTGAGCATGTTACTAATGGATTGCTGAAATTTACTGTTGAAACCTTCTACTCTACAACCTCATTATTAAGCATTTTAATTTTCAAAAGAATACAAGCAATCAAATTATGGTCCCCCAAAAGGATCCCCAGCTATCAGACATTGTAGCAGAACTGTAATAGTACAGAGTTGCAGAATTGTTCAGCACTGCACTGTTAACAACATCTTAGTGCCATTAACAGAAAATACCTCCCAAGGTACTTCACAAAAGGGTGATAGAAAAATGGACAGTCAGGAAGGGAGATTTAGAACGGGTGGCTGAAAGCTTCGTCGAAGAGATGGACTTTGAGAAGGTTTTTCAAAGAAAGAGAGGTGGAGAGGCAGAGGGTTTTAGGGAGAATTCCAGAAAGTATGATTTAGGTGGCTAAAGGCCAGGGAGCAGCTGGCTTGTTAGAAACCCTTACCTGCATGCTGAATTTCTCAGTGGTGATAACGCTCAAATTAAAACAGCCACCCCGCTGAAAAATCCACTTTGGAAGGGTTCATTAGTGCTGGAACCCATTTGCTCACTTTTGGAGCTGAATATGGGGTGGTCCAGCCACAAAACAATTTCGGCGCTAATGGCCACAAAAAGGTGGGGGTGCATCAGATTTCCAGCGGTATTGAATTGCGGGCCCGATGCTTCTTGAGACAAGAGATGTGATTGCTTTTCACAGGTCGAAGCAATTACTAACCTGTTCCCAAAGTAGATGAAATGGAGCTGATAATATGTCTTGTCAAATAGACAGCAAGGAGAAACCTGACAAAGAATCATTTCAAAACCAACTACAATTTTTAATTTACAAATAGCAGAAGGGTTGCGTCTGAAGGATTCAAACAAATATGGCATATTATGGGCAATTTGAGTTTACCACATTTTCATCCTAACAAGCAGAATGAAAAGGATGGAATACGAATGGACTGCACAACAGTATCAGCGTGATCATAGGTTGCAGATTTCAGCTCACTCGGTGCATGGCAAACAGATTATTGCAGATACATTCTAATTGACTCTTCAGCTGAGCGTTACTTTTAACGCATTCCACTTTGCAGAAAGCGCACAGAGTGTGCTAAAAAAAGAAAATTTTAACTCTCATTCAGAGCATTCTCAATGAGGTGAGTTATTTCATGCCCTTGGGTTTCTCTACTGAGCTCTAATATGCCACTATCGCTTTATTGATTTCAGTACTAAAAATGTGTTTATAAGCAATAGCATGAGTCTGCTCTTCACAACTGACGATAGGCTAAAAGATTAAATAGTGAGGTGCAGGTCCAGGCCTTTGGTCTACTTTAGGGTGACCATATTTTCTAAACTGAATCCGGGGACACACAGGGTTGAAGCACAGCAAAGTAGCCAGGACGGAAAAGGTAGGTTGCACATTGTAACTGTTGTGTATGTATTAACTCGATATCCTGAATACTGTAAACTAACACAGGTACTGTTATGTATGAATAAAGAGTCTGACTGGATACTGTGAGCTCAAAGTAAAGTGTGACCTTGGTCTTTTATTGCAGGTCTCCAGAGTGCCTCTCCAGCCTGTGAGGCCTCTTTAAGTACCTGTGCTCCCAAGGGATTGTGGGGTCTCTTGGGACTCCAGGGGATGAGCCCTCCGGTGGTTATACAAGGTATATACAGGTTTAACAACACTCCGCCACCGCCCCCCCCCCACCAAAGTCAACAGTGTAACTATTACAAGATGAGTCGATCTGCGGCCTTTCTTCCCCTGGTTGATCGTCTCGGTGCAAATGCTGGTTTTGGTAAATCGTTTGTTGGGTTCTCGCTAGGCAGCTGTGCAGTTGGCCTTGCTGGGCTGCCTGGTGTGGTGAGTCCTGCTGGGCTGCTGTGGGTGATGGGTTCTGCTTCGTGGCCAACCACGGTGTCGGTAGCCACTGGTGTGTATGTTGGGGGGTCAAAGAAGGTAGGGTCCAAAGTGGGTTGCTCAGGATAGTCCGTGAATCTGAGTTTGATTTGGTCCAAGTGTTTCCAGTGAATGAGTCCATTTGAAAGTTTGACCCGAAACACCCTGTTCCCCTCTTTGGCCACAACAGTGCCTGGAAGCCACTTGGGACCTTGTCCATAGTTCAACACAAATATGGGATCATTGATTTCAATTTCGCGTAACACATTTGCGTTATCATGATATGTACTTTGTTGAAGCCGCCTGCTCTCTACCTGTTCGAGAGCTTTGTCTTAACTGCCCTTTTCATGAGCAGTTCAGCAGGTGGAATTGTGCGGTAGCTAAGCAGGACTCGGGATAGGCGAGTCTGCAGTGAGCCTTCAGTTACCCTCTTCAAGCCCTGCTTGATAGTTTGCACGGTTCTCTCTGCCTGACCATTGGATGCTGGTTTGAATGGGGCAGATGTCACATGTTTGATCCTGTTATGGGTCATGAACTCTTTGAACTTGGCACTGGTAAAACATGGCCCGTTGTCGCTCACAAGGATATCAGGCAGTCCGTGCGTGGCAAACATGGCCCGCAGGCTTTCAGTGGTGGCAGCGGACGTGCTTGCCGACATTATCTCACATTCAATCCATTTGGAGTACGCATCTACAACCACAAGGAAAATTTTACCCAAAAACGGGCCTGCATAGTCGACATGTACTCTGGACCACGGATTGGAAGGCCAAGACCATAAACTTAGTGGCGCCTCCCTGGGTGCATTGCTTAACTGCGAGCATGTATTACATCTGTGCATACAGGACTCTAAGTCCGCATCGATACTGGGCCACCACAAGTGGGATCTGGCTATCACTTTCATCATTACAATGCCTGGGTGAGTACTGTGGAGGTCACTGATGAGTGTCCCTGCCCTTCTTGGGGACCACTACCCGATTACCCCACAGAAGGCAGTCTGCCTGTATAGACATTTCATCTTTGCGCCGCTGGTACGGCTTTATCATTTCCTGCATTTCCACTGGGACACTGGACCAGCTCCCAAGAAGCACACAATTTATTTACTAGGGACAGTAAGGGGTCCTGGCTCGTCCAGGTTCTAATCTGTCGGGCTGTGACGGGTGATTGCTCACTCTCGAATGCTTCCATAACCATGACTAAATCTGCGAGCTGTGTCATTTCCACCTCCGTGGTGGGCAATGGCAGCCTACTGAGACCATTGGCACAGTTTTCTGTGGCGGATGGCGTAGTTGTATGCGGACAACATGAGCGCCCATCTCTGGATGTGGGTTGATGCATTCGTATTTATCCCCTTACTTTCGGAAAACAGGAATATTAGTGGCTTATGGTCAGTTTCCAATTCAAATTTGAGCCCAAACAGATATTAATGCATTTTCTTCACCCCATAAACACACGCTAACGCTTCTTTTCAATCTGTGGGCTCTCTCAGCCTTAGACAGACTTCTGGATGCATAAGCAACCAGTTGCAATTTCCCAGATTTATTAGCTTGTTGCAATACGTCGTACAATATGTTGCAACCGACGCATCACATGCTAGTACCAAACGCTTACATGGATCATACAACACAAGCAATTTGTTTGAGCATAACAATTTTCTAGCTTTTACAAAGGCATTTTTTTGGCTTTTGCCCCATACCCATTCGTCCCCTTTACGTAGTAAGACATGCAGTGGTTCTAACAGTGTGCTGAGACCCGGTAAGAAGTTAGCAAAATAATTCAGGAGTCCTAGAAACGACTGCAACTCCGTCACGTTCTGTGGCCTCGGTGCATTCTCGATTGCCTCCGTCTTCGAATCGGTGGGCCTGATGCCGTCCGCCGCGATCCTTCTCCCCAGGAACTCCACTTCAGGCACCAGGAAAATGCACTTCAAGCGTTTTAACCTGAGCCCCACTAAGAAGTCAGTTGAGTCGACTAAGAACCTCCTCCAGGTTCTGCAGATGCCGACTGTGTCCCGACCTGTAACCAAGATGTCTTCCTGGAAGACCACGGTGTGCGGGACCGACTTCAGCAAGCTTTCCTTGTTTCTCTGGACTATCACCACAGCTGATCGAATTCCAAACGGGCATCTGTTATAAAAGAAGAGACCTTTGTGTGTGATGATGCAGGTGAGGCGCTTCGATGATTCCTCCAGCTCCTGCGTCATGTAGGCTGAGGTCAAGTCCAACTTCTTGATCGTCTTTCCTCCCGCCAGTATCACAAAAAGGTCGTCGGCCTTTGGTAGTGGGTATTGGTCCTGCAGGGAGAAACGATTGATAGTTACTTTGTAATCACCACAGATTCTGACAGTGCCATCTCCCTTGAGGACTGGAACAATCGGACTGGCCTAGTCGCTGAATTCGATCGGTGAAATGATGCCCTCTCATTGCAGCCAGTCTAGCTCGATCTTTACCCTTTCTCTCATCATGCATGGTACTGCTCTCGCCTTGTGATGGATGGGTCATGCCCCCGGAATTAGGTGGATCTGCACTTTTGCTCCTTGTAACTTCCCGATGCCTGGTTCGAACAGCGAAGGGAACTTGTTTAAGACCTGGGTGTTGTGTATTGTCCAGGTACATTAATTGTATAATATAAGTACAATGGTGCACCACAGAGGGCGCTGTGGTGGGAGACCTGAAAGTACCTGCAAGAGGCAGTGTAAAAGGCTGCCCACCACACCTGAGAGGCACTCTGGAGCTGAACAATAAAGGACCAAGGTCACTGCAGTTATTACAACACCAGACCGGGTGGAGTCAGTGATTTGTGTGCTACATACACCACACTGGGCATACGAAGTGTCGTCAGCGGACGTCGTCCCAATTCCAGCGTATCTTTCCCAGCCATCTCCTGCCAAGCAGCGTGGGACCATCGCCCGGTGCCACCCAGAGTGGTAGCTTTTGCGCCACTCCATCATAGGAGACGTTTACAGTAGCACTGCCGATTACGGGAATCAGTTCCTTTGTGTAAGTTCTCAGTTTCGTGCAATTAGGAGTCAAGACTAGCCTTGAGGCCTTGCTGCACCACAATTTTTTGAAAGTCTTTTTGCTCATAATGGACTGGCTCGCACCCGTGTCCAGCTCCATTGACACTAGGTCTCCATTTAATTCAACCTTCAGCATTATCGGGGGACACTTTGTGGTAAATGTGTGCACCCCATATACCTCTGCCTCCTCGGTCTGAGGCTCTGGTTCGTCGTGATCCACCATGGATCTGTCCTCCTCTGCAACATGGTGGTTTGCAGGATTAACAGGGTTTGCAGCTCGCCTGCGCATACGTTGGAGGTGTCCCATTGTTCCACAGCCCTTGCAACTGTACCCTTTGAAGCGGCATGAATGGAAATGATGATCACCCCCGCAGTGCCAACAAGGTGTTAATGGCTTTGCATTCATCACCCTTGATGGTGGACTCTGAGTCATCTGTGGGCGTGCAGCTGCAGGCATGTGGGGCCTGCCCTGAATGTTGCGATTTGAAAACAACATCACTTTGTTCACCGTACTTGTAGCAGCACTCGTGTGCTGAGAGATTTGCTTAGTATTGTCACTGATGGGAATGAACTCCTGGGCTATCGCTATGGCCTTACTCAAGGTTGGGGTCTCTACAGTCAAAAGTTTGCGAAGTATGGTTTCGTGGCCAATGCCAAGTATGAAAAGGTCTCTGAGCATGTGCTCCAAATGTCCTTCAAATTCATAATGTCCTGCAAGGCATCTTAGCTTGGCGACATAACTCGCCATTTCCTGGCCTTCAGACCTTTTGTAGACGTAGAACCGGTACCTCGCCATCCCTGTGGGATCCCTTGAGACTCCAGGGGATGAGCCCTCTGGTGGCTATACAAGGTATATACAGGTTTACATATATAACAGGTACAAACCTGGCTTTGCTTTATTAGGGCCCAAAGTGATTACATGATGGCTTGCCTTTTATACCTGGGCCACACACATGTGCGTACAGCCCAATGACCTCCGACAGTGGCGCCACCTGGTGGCTAGTAAACCCAAGCATACGTACATGACAATATCCTCCTTTAAGATATTAGTAACAGTTTTTTTACAAATTGGGATGGTCTGGGGCTTTCTGCTCCCGAGTTGATCGTCTCAGTTCAACTCCAGCCTTGTGCAAGCGTTCTGAGTCTGTTATGACTGGGGGCTGGGTAGCCGATCTGATGGGAGTGGCAATGACCATGTCAGGGATTGAGAGTCCAGATTCATTGATGACAGCGGAGTCTTCTGATGACTGAGGGTAGGTTGGTTGGTCACTGATTGTGTCTTCCTCAGATTGTTCCGGTTCATTCGTGTGCCGTAGCTTTATCTGATCAACTTGTTTCCTGCATGCTTGCCCATTCTTGAGCTTGAGGATAAACACTCTGTTACCCTCCTTGGCTGTAACAGTATCGGCGATCCACTTGGGACCATGACCATAATTTAATGCATACACAGGATCGTTAACAGAAATGTCGCTTGACACAGCAGCACGATCATGATACCACTGCTGACTTTGACATCTGTATTCAACATGATCGTTCAAGTCAGGGTAGACAAGAGAGAGCTTGGTATTGAGACCTCTCTTCATCAATAGTTCAGCAGGAGAGCCCCGGTAAGCCTGTAACTAAGCAATATGCATGACAAGCGAATCTGCAGTGAACCTTGAGTTACACGTTTCATATTCTCCTTGATGGTTTGGACAGCACACTCTGCTTGACCATTAGATGTGGGTTTGAATGGTGCTGACCTCACATGTTTGATACCATTGAGTTTCATGAACTCTTGAAACTCCAGACTAGTGAAGCAAGGTCCGTTGTCGCTTACAACGATGTCGGGCAGACCACGAGTGGCAAACATGACACGAAGGCTCTCAATGGTAGCTGTGGATGTGCTAGATGACATGATTATACACTCTATCCACTTGGAATATACATCCACCACCACAACTAAATTCATCTTTTCCAGGAAGGAACTTGCAAAGTCGATGTGGATCCTGGACCATGGTTTAGATGGCCATGACCACAGACTCAGCGGCGATTCCGCTGGTGCTTTAATTAGCTTCATGCAAGTGTTGCACTGATGCACACATGATTTCAGATCAGAGTCAATTCCAGGCCACCATACATGAGACCTGGCAATGGCTTTCATCATGACAATACTGGGATGAGTGCTATGTTGATGATGTACAAATGTCTCTGCCTTTCTTAGGCATAACAACACGATTACCCCACAGTAAACAATCTGACTGAATGGATAGTTCGTCTTTGCGACAGTTGTAAGGTTTGGTTTCATCACCCATTTTCTTGGGTATGGCAGACCAATCACCACTAAGGACACAACATTACACAACCAATAATATCGGGTCCTGGCTGGTCCAGGTTTTAACTTGTTGAACCGTGACAGGGGTTTCTTCATTTTCAAAAGCATCCATAACTAACAGTAGATCTGCAGGTTGTGGCATCTCCACCTCCGGTGTGGGCAACGGCAGACGGCTCAGTGCATCGGCACAATTCTCGATGCCAGTTCTATGGCGAATGACATAATCATAAGCAGATAATGTCAGCACCCACCTCTGGATGCGGGACGATGCATTAGTATTTATACCTTTGTTTTCTGAAAACAATGAAATGAGTGGTTTGTGATCTGTTTCCAGTTCAAAGACCAAACAGGTACTAATGCATCTTTTTAACCCCATACACACAGGCTAATGCTTCTTTTTCTATCATGCTGTAGGCTCTTTCCACCTTTGACAAACTTTTAGAAGCATACACAACAGGTTGTAGTTTACCCGACTCATTAGCTTGTTGGAGCACGCAACCAACTCCATATGATGAAGCATCACAGGCCAATACTAGACACTTACATGGATCATAATCTACCAGCAGCTTGTTAGCGCAAAGCAGATTAGTAGCTTTCTCAAAAGCGCTATCTTGAGATGCACCCCAAACCCAGTTGTCGCCTTTCCTTAGCAGCATGTGCAATGGCTCTAATGAAGTGCTCAATCTAGTTAGGAAATTATTGAAGCAGTTGAGTAGATCAAGGAACGAATGCAGCTCCATCACATTCTGAGGGTTGGGTGCATTTCTGATGCCGTCATCAGATTCCCAGTGCCATGAAGACGCACTTCGAAAGTTTCAGTCTGAATGCCACTTTGTCCAGACAATGTAGAACCTCTTCCAGGTTGTTCAGATGTTCGACGGTGTCATGACCTGTGACCAGGATGTCATCTTGGAACATGATAGTTCTAGGGATGGACTTCAGTAGACTGTCCATGTTCCTCTGAAATAAGGCTGCAGCCGAGCGAATTCCGAAAGTACACCTGTTGTAGATAAACAGTCCTTTATGAGTGTAAGTTTCTTCGACATCTCGACCAACTCCTGTGTCATGTAGGCCAAGTCAGATCCAGTTTAGTGAATGACTTCCCCCCAGCTAGCGTTGCAAACAGGTCATCAGCCTTCGGTAACAGGTATTGATCCTGTTTCAAAACTCGGTTGATCGTAACCTTGTAGTCTCCACAAATCCTGACAGTGCCATCACTCTTCAACATAGGAACAATGGGGCTGGCCCGTTCATTAAATTCGACCGGTGATATGATCCCTTCACGCTGGAATCTGTCCAGCTCGATTTCGACCTTTTCCCTGATCATGAACGGAACCGCCTGAGCTTCATGATGGATGGGTCTTGCATCCGAGTCCACGTGGATCTGCACCTCGGCTCCCATGAAATTGACGATGCCTGGTTCAAACAGCGAGGGGAATTTGCTCAGCACTTGAGCACATGGAATATCATCCTCCGACGACAATGCTTTGATATCGTTCCAATTCCATTTGATATTTTCTAGCCAATTCCTGCCAAAGAGCATTGGACCAATGCCTGGAACAATCCATAAACGGTAAATCATGAACCGCACCATCATACAGCACCTTGACTACTGCACTGCCAGTCACCGTTAGGAGTTCTTTAGTGTACGTACGCAACTTGGCATTGACTGGACTCAGCTTAGGCCTCACAGCCTTAGTATCCCACAGCTTGTCGAATGTCCTCTGGCTCATTATTGATTGATTCGCACCCGTTTCCAATTCCATCGGTACCAGCACACCGTTAAGTTTCACATTAATCATTATCAGTTGGCTCTTTGTTAAGAACGAATACATTCCATACACTTCCTTCTCTGGTATCTCGGATTGCATATCCGGATCCGTGCTATACTGGTCATCATCCTCCACGTGGTTTTTCACAGCATGCTTGCTCAGTTGTGGACACATGCACTGGAGATGCCCCAGTCTCGAACAGCCTTTACAAATGTACTGTTTAAACCGACACTGATGATGCCGATGATTGCCTCCACAATGCCAACACGGTGAAATCGGATTCATTCCCGTTGGCGGACTTTGGGCAGCCACAGGTTTTGCATACGCCGTCAAGTAGGCCCTGCTATATGCAGCTCTGCCAAACGACGATACAATCTTGTTTACAGTACTTGCCAAGTTCCGATTTTTCGATGATATCTGCTTTAAGTTTTTGTCCGTCGTCATGCATGCCTGGCAATCATGATGGCCTTGCTCAAATCCAGCGTCTCCACCGCCAGTAGCTTATGCAGGATCACCTCATGGTTGATGCTGATTACAAAGAAGTCCCGCAGCATGTCTCCCAACATGTTTTCGAACTCACACGATCCAGCTAGACGTCTTAGGTTGGCAACGAATTCTGACACATCCTGGCCCTCAGAATGAACGTGCTTGTAGAATCGATATCGTGAGATGGTGATGCCGCCTTCTGGTATGAGATGGTCACGTACCAGAGCACACAATTCCTCATAGTCCTTGTCTGTTGGACTTGCAGGTGAGAGAAGATTCTTTGAGTCCATAGATTTTCGGACTGCAAACCGTGAGGAAGACCGCCCTGCGCCTAACTGCATCAGTGGGTTCCTCCATTTTGTTGGTCACGAAATATTGGTCCAGGTGAGCTACAAAATCTGCCCAGTCCTCTCCCTCCACGAATCTCTCCAGAATTCCAATTGTGCTCATTTTTGCATGCGAAGGTTCTTAAGTTACCTTGTCGACAAATGTTATGTATGTATTAACTTGATAGACTGAATACTGTAAACTAACACAGGTACAAACCTGGCTCTGCTTTATTAGGGCCCAAAGTGATTACATTACATGATGGCTTGCCTTTTATACCTGGGCCACACACATGTGCATTCAGCCCAATGACCTCCGACAGTGGCGCCACTTGATGGCTCGTAAACTACATACATGACAGTAACGAAGCATCATTTTTTGTTGTTTTGATGCAAACTGAATCTGCAAGAGGTCAGAACGTTCTGTCTTTATAATGCGGCTGCTGTTCACAGCATCGGCCGGCCACAATCACTGGCTCCTCCTGCTCCTCACAGCCCGACACTCATCCACACCATCCGAAGCCACAGAACGTGCTCTAATCCGGTTCCCGGGACTTCCACATGGCCCGGCTCCAGCCGCCGCTCATTAGTCCGGTGACCGGCGGCCCCCGTTAATCGGACATTTTGGCTCTGTAGCATCAAACTAATTTCTCAGGACTATCTGAGGTTTCGGTGGGGAGGGTGAGGGGGATGGGGATGTTGGGGTTGCGGGTTGGGAATGGGGGCATGGAGCATGTGTACTGCGGCCACAGAGCATAAATTAAAGTCCCTCAGTGAGCCCATCCCTTCTCCTAGTTGAAAACTGGAGATTGACATCCCTCCCACCACTCGGAATCCACTCTGCTGCATAGCCCCACCCAACTTATTGCCCGATTTCAGGGCAGTTTGGGGTCACGTGGCTCCTGATTTGAACCCGTGCATATTCGGGGACGATTTTTCTGAACCAGCGACATTGTTTGCTCGGGACACAGTCCCTCTTCCGGGGGCTGTCCCTGGAAAATTGGGACGTATAGTCATCCTCGTCTATCAGTTTATCTTCATTTTAGCATACAGACATATGGTATTATTTGCTCATATTATCAAAATATTAAGCCAATGACTTTCAGTGAGGAAGCCAAATATGCTTGTACATTTCAAATATCATCATAGGCAGTCCCTCGAAATCGAGGAAGACTTGCTTCCACTCTAAAAGTGAGTTCTCAGATGACTGTACAGTCCAATACGGGAATTACAGTCTCTGTCACAGGTGGGACAGACAGTGGTTGAAGGAAAGGGTGGGTAGGGAGCCTGGTTTGCTGCACGCTCCTTCCGCTGTCTGCACTTGGTTTCTGCAGGCTCTCGGTGGCGAGACTCGAGGTGCTCAACGCCCTCCCGGATACTCTTCTTCCACTTAGGACGGTCTTCGCCTAGCGATTCCCAGGTGCCAGTGGGGATGTTGCACTTTATCAAGGAGGCTTTGAGGGTATCCTTGAAATGTTTCCTCTACCCACCTGGAGCTCGCTTGCCGTTTAGGAGTTCCGAGTAGTGCACTTGCTTTGGGAGTCTCGTGTTGGGCATGCGGATGATGTGGCCCGCCCAACAGAGCTGGTTGAGTGTAGTCAGTGCTGGGGATGTTGGCCTGAGTGAGAACACTGACGTTGGTGCATCTATCCTCCCAGTGGATTTGCAGGATCTTGCGGAGGCAGCGTTGATGGTACTTCTCCAGCGCTTTGAGATGTCTGTTGTATATGGTCCACATCTTTGAGCCATATAGGAGGGCGGGTATCACTACTGCCCTGTAGACCATTAGCTTGGTGCCAGATTTGGGGTCCTGGTCTTCAAACACTCTCTTCCTCAGTCGACCGAAGGCTGCGCTGGCACACTGGAGGCGTGGTTGGACCTTGTCATCGTAGACACCTCAAAGCGCTGGAGAAGTACCACCATCGCTGCCTCCGCAAGATTTCAAATACTGATAGTGTCATCATGGATTAGGAAGAGTCATAGTGATAGCATATGCGAAATAACACAATCATATTACGATACCCTCAATTAAAAGTGAAAGGTTGGAGAAAAAAACAAACAGAAGATGGGGTTTTTGCAAGTATCACTTCATGCCCTCGCCCCTTCCTATCCCTGTAACTTCTAAAGCCCAACAACCCTCCATGAACCCTGCATTCCTCCAGCTCTAGCCTCTTGTGAATCGACCACTCGCTTCGTCCCACCACTGGTGGTCATGCCTTCAGCCACCTAGGCTTAAAGCTCTGGAATTCCCTCTCCGAACTTCTGCCCCTCCTCCCCACCTTTAAGAACCTCCTTAAAACCTCCCCCTTTGACCAATCTTTCAGTCACTTCCTCCTAACATCTTCTCCTTTGGCTCAGTGTTTTTTGTCTGATTACATTTCTGTGAAACACCTTAGGATGTTTTTCTCTGTTAAAGCCACTATATAAATGCAAGTTTTTGATGTTGACTATTTCTTTGGAAAAGATTATTACATCAACATCTCGTTTCATTATTTATTATCCTCCATTTATATTAGAACTGGAAAAGAATAATGAGAACATGTGGGATACAAGATGATACTGAACTTTATCTAATCTAATTGGATAGGGCTGAGTATCCCCTTCCACGCACTGATACTTTGCTTTAATCACAAGGCTGACTGCTGCTGACCCTAATATACCTCCGTGACCTCTATCACCTAGAAGGGCAAGGGCAGCAGGCGCATGGGAGCACCATCACCTGCAAGTTCCCCTCCAAGTCACACACCATCCTGACTTAGAAATATATTTCCATTCCTTCATCATTGGTGGGTCAAAATCCTGGAACTCCCTCCTTAACAGCACTGTGGGAGTACCTTCACCACACAGACTGCAGCGGTTCAAGAAGGCGGCTCACCACCACCTTCTCAAGGGCAATTAGGGATGGGCAATAAATGCTGGCCTTTCTGGCGACGCCTACATCCCGGAACTAATAAAACATTTTTTTTATTGCTGATTAACCTCAGGCTGACAGTGACAGATCGATGCTCGTTTCTGAGAACTTGCTGAACCACAAATTTATCAAAAAAGTGTGTTTTAATCCAGCAGAAATGCACTTCAAATTTTAGTTCATTTCCTTTTTTGTGTCTTTTTATATTAATGAACTGTTCTAACCGATTGCATTAACGTTCAGATCTTTAGTTAGCCTGGGGGTTGAGGACAACAGCTTTCTGCTACCAATAAACTGTCATTCCCTTTGCGCTGAGTTTCTGATCTTATCTGGATTACTGGAGGGAGCTGGCAAGTGGAGCTTAGGCTTTACCCACAAAAAAGGGAAAAAAGATAAGAGAATGAGTCACCCCCAGGCCATTCACCTTTATCTCCTAGCGGGCAGCTCAAGAGCAACAATGGCAGAGTCAAAAACTGCCCATTCTGTAGGTCAGAGAATGGCCTGTCACAAGACTACTGAAAGATAGCGATAAAGTGTTTTTTGCAATTGTCCCTTAACGAGCTGAGAAAGTAGGAATAACACACTCTTAACACATCTCAGTAAGATCAATGCCAAATTCAAGGTCCCAGGCTGAATCCATATTGAGCTACAGCACAAGATGTATGTGTACTAATGACTACTCATCACATTCTGGTCCCATCATGGTGTACTGGTCTGTTTACAAAGCTGGCAAAGCACCCTGTAACATGATTTATTAGGGGAGCACCTTCCTTTTACATTTTTCGCCAATTTCTCTCTGATCCCACCACATAGCCTTTCCGAGCTCATCCTGTCCATGAGACCCACTTCCTGCTCCCTTGACCCTATTCCCACCAAAATGCTGACCACCCAACTTCATTTTCTGGCTCCCATGTGAGCCGACATTCTTGATGGTTCTCACTCTTCAGATACTGTTCCCCTCTCCCTCATCTGCCGTCTTCATCCCTCTCCTCAAAAAACCAACCCTCGATCCCTCCATCCTTGCAAACTACCACCCCATCTCCAACCTCCCTTTCCTCTCCAAAGTCCTTGAATGTGTTGTCACCTCGCAAATCTGTGCCCATCTTTTCCGCAATTCCATGTTTGAGTCCCTCCAATCCGGTTTCCGCCCCGGCCACAGTACCGAAACGGCTCTCATCAAAGTCACAAATGACATCCTTTGTGACTGTGACAAAGGAAAACTATCCCTCCTCATCCTTCTTGACTTGTCTGCAGCCTTTGACATGGTTGACCATTCTATACTTCTCCATCACCTCTCCACCGACGTCCAGCTGGGTGGGACTGCACTCGCCTGGTTCCATTCTTATCTATCTAATCGTAGCCAGAGAATTAACTGCAACGGTTTCTCTTCCATCCCCGCATCATTACCTCTGGTGTCCCCCAAAGATCTATCCTTGATCCCCTCCTATTTCTCATCTACATGTTGCCTCTTGGCGACATCATCTGAAAACACAGCATCAGATTCCACATGTATGCTGATGATACCCAGCTCTACGTCAATACCACTTCTCTCGACCCTTCCACAGTCTCTATATTGTCAGACTGTTTGTCCGACACCAGTTCTGGATGAGCAGAAATTTTCTCCAATTGAATATTGGGAAAACTGAAGCCATTGTTTCGGTCTCTGCCACAAACTCCGTTCCCTCGCCATTGACTCCAACCCTCTCTCCAACTTCTGTCTGAGTGAACCAGACTGTTCACAACCTTGATGTCATATTTGACCCTGAAATGAGCTTTCGTCCACATATCTGCAGCATAACTAAGACCACCTATTTCCACCTCCATAACATCACCCATCTCCGCCCTTGCCTCAGTTCATCTGCTGCTGAAGCACCTCTTGACTTGACTATTCCAATGCATTCCTGGCTGGCCTCAAACATTCTACCCTACGTAAACTAGAGCTGATCTAAAACACGGCTGCCCGTGTCCTAACTCGCACCAGTACCCATCCACAATGTACTCGCTGACCTACATTGGCTCCCAGCTAAGCAACACCTCGATTTCAAAATTCTCATCCTTATTTTCAAATCCCTCCATGGCCTCGCCCCTTCCCTATCTCTGTAATTTCCTCCAGCCCCACAACCCCCTGAGATGTCTGCGCTCCTCTAATTCTGCCCTCCTGAGCAGCCCTGATTATAATCGCTCAACCATTGGTGGCTGTGCCTTTTGTTGCTTCGGCCCCAAGCTCTGGATCTCCCAGCTTAAACCTCTCTGCCTCTCTACTTCTCTTTCCTCATTCAAACATACCTCTGCGCTAATTTCTACTTATGCGGCTCGGTGTCAAATTTTTATTGCATAAAGTCCTGTGAAGCGCCTTGGGACGTTCCACTACGTTAAAGGCGCTATATAAATACAAGTTGTTGTTGTTGTTGTAAGTTCCTCTACTGGAAGGAAATAATCTAAACACTCTCTTTGCTATTACTCCACTGAATGCAACCCTTCTTCATGTTTGGTAATGGGTGCTAATGAAGGGTTTCACACTCAAGACATTAGTAACCTGTCTTTTCTCTTTACAGATGCTGACGGTTGATATTTCTATAATTTTCGATATTTATTTCATATTTTCAGCTGTTTTTAATATATGTCTTTACTTTGCTGCTTTACCAGCTAGAACTCAGCTGTTCCTTCGTACCAGGTACCTGCACTCTAAAACGTATTTATTGTTTTCAAGGTTAAAAGTTATTGCAAGAACTGACTCTATAAATGACTTCCCTGTTGGTGTAAAATGCTGTGAGATGTAAGCACCATAAAAATGCTCTCTCTCGGGAACATGATTCATTTGATCCCTGTTGTAACTGTCCATTATTGAATAAATCAGAGATATTGGGAAGAAACAGTTAATTCTGCAGGGCTGCGTGATATTTACAATGCCCAGTAGAATGTCAATTCACACAAGTGAAAATAAAACTGATAATATATATACATGTGAGTAATCACTTAACAGATGGCAGTTGCCTGCAGCTTTCTAGAATTAATTTAACAGCCTCTGTAGGATGCAAGGATCATTCAGGCCTACAGAACAATATCTCTGGAGACAGTGAGTTCCAGAAATATGCTTAATGTAAGACCATTGTAACTACTCAGGTCTAATAACTCCCAATGGCTAAAGTAAGATTTTCTCAATTTATGTAGGGAGAATATGTCTTAGTTGTAGCTTTAGTCATCTGGCCTATTAACCAGTCCAATACATTGTGCATCGAAGCGCATACTGATATTTAGATTATACTGTTTCTATTGATTACTTTGTCAGCTAATATAAACTTCCTAAAATAAACGGGTTATAAATGGGCTGCATGGAGTTGGATTTTCGGTCTTCTGGCGCCTCGGAGGGGCGGCAATGGTGCGAGGAATGGTTTCCGGCCACCTTGTAGCGCCCCGCCGGGAAATTAGTTGCCGGCTTTGTGGAGGCGCTGAGCAGCACCACCCGGGAGCGTCGAGCCGGCGTGGAACACCATGGGTTTCCACTGCATTTCAAATTTGAATTGACGCCGAGCCTCTAGCGCCCCGTAGCGCCCCCTAGTGGGAGCGCCTGGAAAACCAGGCGGTCAGAGCTGTCCCAGCGGCGGTGAGTGAAATAAGAGGTATGAATGAGGTAAGTGTGATTCTTTTGTCTGTTTTTATTTTTGCGATTTATCCTAATGTGGGGTGGTCAAGGTATTATAAATGTTTTTTGTGTGTCTTGTGCCGGTTTTTTTTCAAGCAAGCCTCTCTTAGGGCGATCAGAGGCCAGCTCTTTAGCTCGGGATTTTCAGTTGGTCAGCTGGCCTAGTGCCCTAAAAGAGCTGTGCAACACCTCCCTTAGCACCCCGCTCCACACTCAGGGCACAGATGGAAACCATTTCCCGGCGCAAACTTTACCACCCCACCACCATTATCGCTCCGAAATGACCAGAACCGAAAATCCATCCCCATGACTGCAATCATGTGATTAAATGAGGATGCTTACCTGCCATTTGCCACAGGGTGTTAGGATGCAGATTTGCAATTGTGATTCCATACTGGGTGAATTCACAATCTTAGTCAGTCCATCGGGGGATGGTGCTACCAACCTGTACTCGGAGTGATTACCAGCAGTAGTGGCAGCGGCTGGCGTTAAAGATGCCTTCCTGTCCCCTCAGCCAATTCATGGTCATGGCAAAAAAATATTCTAAAGTGGTCAAAGGGGAGAAAAATATAATTTACCCCCCAAAAATTAATCGTATTGTGAGAAACATAAACTGAAATGAACAAAGTTATTCCCCAATGGGAAAAATAACCATTTGAACATTTATTATAGTTTATTGATTCTCTTCCTGGATGTTTGTTGGTTTTCTCATTGCTTTTCTTAAAATAATATTTTATGAGATTTTCAATAAGTAAATAACTTACAAATACAAAATATAATTGTAACACTTTCATTACACCCATCCATATCTGTAAACTCCACTCAACTCTTCCAACCCACCAGCACATCAGCCTAGTCTGTTTCATATCTATTCCATAATTTTCTCATATTCTTCTTCAACTTCCTTAAGTGCTTCTGCCACAAACCATTGCTTAAACTTTTTTATTTATATAATCAGAAGCTTCTGCGCATCCAACTTGCTTTCCCCCTCGTTTTCATATCTCATTCATATTTAGCAATGTGCTTCATCACTGCTGTACTTAGGGAAGGGTAAAAGTAAGGATTTTTCTGCAGAGCAATTTTTAATTCTTTTCAACCTGAATTGCTAATATTACTGGTCTGTTTTCTCGTTTATCTTCTATATGATGCTCCCAGCCATAATTCCAAAAGCATCAAATGTGCTTTTAAGGCCACTTCTTTTCCCAGCATTAATTCCAATTCATCTCTTTCCAACGATTGCCCCAATGGGGCGAGACATACTCGCAGCATGTAGACATATTGGGCCCAAGTTTCGGCTCGAGTTGCTCCTATTTTTTTGGAGCAACTAGTTTAGTATGGAATATCTTAGAAATCGCAATTCTCAGCATTTAGTTTGCTCCAGTTCTAGTCAGTTAGAATAGTTTCGTTTTAGTAGAGTTTTTTTTCTCAAAAGGGGCAGTTACCAGCCACTTACGCCTGTATTGCAAGTTTAGGCAGCGAAAAGTTACTCCAAACTAACTTAGAACGGGGTAATTGTCGATTTTTGTACACTCAGAAAAACCTTGCCTACACTTTATAAATTAGGCGCAGGGGGCGAGAGATGGGGGGGGAAGGGAAGTTAGAGGGAAGTTAGGGGATTTTACAAAGCATTAAACACTTCACTTTTACCAATAAAGAGCCATCATCAATAATAAATGATAAATAAATCAATAAATCAATCAATAAATCAAAAAAATTTAAAAAAATTAAAAACATTAAAAAATCAATCAATAAATAAAAAATTAAAAGTTTCTACTCACCTACTGCAGTACTGGGAGCCCTCCAACAGCCTGCTGAAGAGCTGGTCGGACAGGCCCTGTTGCCGACAAGGTACTGCTCGGGCGGGGCCTGCTGCCGACAAGGTGCTCGGGTTGGCCTTGCTGCCGACGAGGTGCTCGGGTTGGCCTTGCTGCCGACGAGGTGCTGCTCGGGCGGGCCCTGCTGCTGAAGAGGTGTTCGGGCAGGGCCCGCCACCGAGGAGAAGTTTGGGTGGGGCCCGCCACCGAAGAGCTGCTGGTCGGGCCCGCCCAAACACCTCTTCAGCGGCAGGGCCAACCCGAGCCCCGCTGCCGAGGAGGTAAGGGCAGGCAGGCCACTCGGCCCGGGATAGGGGCGACGTCCCTTCGGCCAGGGATAGGGTCGCCCGGAGACAGGACGTGCTGGGAGGGCCAGGAGCTACTGTGCACGCACGCAGCTATCTGCACTCTTTTTGGCACAGGGGTGTAGCTCCACCCCCAGCTGCTTGTGTTGCGCTGCGTTGCCTGTGAAACAGGCCTGCTGGACTCGGAGAATCGTGAGGTAAGTTTTAGGCACTTTTTTAATTCGAAAAAATAGGCGGGCCTCTTGGAGTGCGTCGTTCTGGAAGGACATCTGAAACTTGAGCCCATTGGTTCTCACCAGTTCACGTTGATCTTCCCCCATTGGTCTTGCTTACATTCGTTGATTTTGGTCAAATTACCGTGTCTACAGTGTGTATCATCTACAAGATACATTGCAGCGACTTTACAAGGCTTTTTCAACAGCACCTCCCAAACCCATGAGCTCTGCCACTAGAAGGACAAGGGCATCAGGCAGATGAGAACACCACCACCTCCAAGTTCTCTTCCAAGTCATACACCATCCTGACTTGGAAGTATATCACCATTGCTTCATTGTCGCTGGGCCAAACTCCTCGAACTCCCCTCCCTCATGGTTCTGTGGGAGTATCACGCACCACATGGATTGCAGCGGTTCAAGAAAACGGCTCATCACCACCTTCGCAAGGGCAATTAGGAATTGGCAATAAATGCTAGCCTTGTCAGTGATGCCCACATCCTGTGAATAAAAAAAGGGATAGCACTATCCTCAAAAAACAGCCAGGCTTCTCTGCATGAATTCTAAAGCTGTGGCATTCAATGGGGTAGTTCTCCCTCTTTTCTACCTCAAGCCATTTTCTCCCTTCATTGCAAAAACAGTTTTAAGAAAGAAAGGATAACAGCAGCCCTTTAAAAGCTATCGGTATTCTATAATCTGTCTCTTGACCCCACAGCAATCCAAGCCTATCATGCTCTGATTACTGGGAGTAGTAAATAGTTATTATAATGTACTTGCCTCACATTATAGTGCAAGGTCACAGGACACACTACAGCCATGCACATTAGCTGAAGAACAGTGGTCCCAGTGCATCTGTGTCAAGATCACATCTGTATAGCATGTCTTGTACTAGGTTGAACTAATCCTTGTCCCCAACACC
This sequence comes from Pristiophorus japonicus, assembly GCF_044704955.1. Lineage (NCBI taxonomy): Eukaryota > Metazoa > Chordata > Chondrichthyes > Pristiophoridae > Pristiophorus > Pristiophorus japonicus. The sequence goes on along the minus strand of NC_091990.1, from coordinate 32,948,987 downwards.
TCCTGTTCACATTATATATTAAATGTTTGCGCATCTTTATTGAAGAACTTTGGAAGGCTGTGACCTTGGCTAGATTTACTGCTTTTTTTCTAACATCTTCAATAACACTTTGAATCACATTTCAAACTGCTTGCCTGATGTCAGAATCTAAGTATTATTTATGTAATGTGAATGCAACAATAGAATGAATCATAGGATGCCCGAATATCAGAATGTGACTCAGCATTATTTGACTGGTCATTACTCAGAGTGCAATCAGCAAATTAAAACACACACTTTTTTAATTTTCTTAATTTGCTGCCATCTAATCAACTTCTGCAGAAACTTGGCAAAATGTAAGGTCTGTTCGCAACATCTGAGGCCATTGTAGCAATACACTTCACGTCCCTCTTTCGTATGGTAGCAGCAAAGCAAATCAAACGTCAATATGTGAATCAGATATCCAGGCCAAAGCTTCCGCTGGAACAGCGTGGATATCGTGTAGGTTGGCTGCGACGTTTCTCTGAGTGCAGTGCTCAATGATGTGCTCCGGGGTCTGATGAGGAGCTCCGCAGTTGCATGATGGGGGATGCTTTAATCTTCCATCTATGGAGAAGGTGGCAGCATTTACCATGATCGGTTCACTGGTGGCTGATGTTGTCCACTGTTTGCGAGGAAGGTTTCATCTGTCAGGTTGTACTTTGGGGTCCTCTATGAGGAATTAATTCCGTATATCACAGTTCAATGCAGCATCTTTGCTGTGCAGCTGTCCAACTGGTTATTAAGTTGATATAAGACTAAACAGTCTATGACACTGCATAGCATTTCATGTTGTTAGAAATTTTTCATAGATGCAAGGCAAAGATTTCCTCTGTGTATCACGTATTCTTAAATCATAAACCTAAGGAATCCCAAACAATATATTCTGCCATTGTTTTTTTTCTTTAGGGACTATGGGCTAGAACCTCCACTTTTGTGGTTATCGCCCAGAAATGGGCGTTATTTCTGGCGTGGACAGTAAAAAAGGGTTTTCGAATCGCCGGCTTCTCGTCCATTCTCAAACCACCTAGTCGGCACTTTTGAAAATGGGCGTTACCATGAGCGATATAAAATGGGCAGTAGCGTTAAATTTTTTTGACCTTCTGCCGTAAAGTGTAGCCGTCCTTAGCAATGGCATGGCAACGCTCGATTCTGGAGGTCAAGGGTCACCAGAAGAGGAGACAGAGAGAGGGGGAGCTCAGAGGGAATGAAGACGTGACTGGGTGTGGTGTGGCTGCTTTGGGAGGAAGGAGGGAGACTTTAGAGCTTCACAGCAAGTAGGCAAACAAAAAGTAGGTGCTACTAGCCACATATTTGACAGAATTTGGCCTGTAGTGCAGAGAGAGGAGGAGGCATCACAACACGCTGTGGAGACTGACGCTGGAGAGAGCAGTGAGCTGGGAGAGGAACACATTGGAGGTCGCAAAAGAGCCAGGAGGTTCTTGGATGAGGCAAATGCCTCCCTCCTGTAGGAGGTCGAGTTATGCTGGGGTGATTTGACACAGGGAGGGCGTGGGAAGCCCACCCCAAAGGCCTACCAGAGGATATGGACCAAGATAGCAAAGGTGGTCTCGTCGGCGACCAATGAGGCACATGAGGGCAACCAATGCCTCAAACGATGGAACGACCTTATGGGATCCGCAAGAGTAAGTATTACATTTATTTACATGTGCTTATGTATTTATATAATTTGATTTATAACAGTCATGAGTGACTATCAACAGATGTGAGGTCTTGCACTTTTACCGGGAATGTTTAACTCAAAGCATGCGGTCACGGTGTACGTCATTAGGTAAAGAATGATAATAATCATAATAATCATGATTACATCTGTCGGTTATGTGTTGTATCAGTGTCTATGACAGTACCATAGAAACATAGAAACATAGAAAATAGGTGCAGGAGTAGGCCATTCGACCCTTCGAGCCTGCACCACCATTCAATAAGATCATGGCTGATCATTCACCTCAGTACCTATCAAGGATATCACGCAATTATCTCATGCCATGTCGTCCTGTCACCTTCTACAGAAGAAGCTATCGACGATGAGGTCCATACAGAGGCGAACGGGTGGAGGGCCAGCAGTCCCCAGTGACATCACAGAGATGAAGGCGCGAGTGCTCGCACTCATGGGGAAGCACCCCCAGACAGCCACGGATGCATCTGCAGACCCTGAAGTGATGCCACGTGAGTAAAATTACACCATTGCGTCGTGTAAAGTCTATAGGTGCCACACCCACTCATACCCGAACAATCATATATGATAGATGATTTCTAAAAGTGCCATAGAAATAATGCTGGCCTAATGAAAATCATTGCAATGCACAGTGTGTTGATGGTCATGAAATATGATGTCTGTGATGATTTTGAGAGCGGTGGTGCTTTTGTTGTGCATATGCTGTGTGTAGCGCTGGACTCACTGTCACCCTAGCACCTCCTTCTCCTCTAATAACCTCATTTGTGTTTTGCAGCTCAGCCAGCAGTGTGGCCCCAGGCAAGACCACAGAGGCCAGAAGGTGGGGCCGCGGGGCCAGACTCACTGGGCGATCCTACATCTGGTGCTGAGGAGCTCCGATTCTTGCCCGTCAATCCGCTGGGTCTGTTCTCCACGGATGAGAGCGCGAACTTCGAAGAACCTGCATCACCATGCTCCAGAAGCCATTCCACCCCAAGGCCATCTAGTGGTCCTCCGGTCATTCCCGCCTCCACTCTGGAGGTACCGGCCCCAAGCACCTATTCACAGGGCATCTCATTTGTCCCCAGGACGGCGCCGACCCTGCGGAGGCCTCGTGGACACGGAAGGTCTGTTCCACGAGTGCAACATGACAACAGAGTGATGGTATAGTTGTCCAGGAGGACTGTAGACATTAGTGACCAGCTCATCGAAGCATTGGGGGGCATATCCCTGGCCACCATGACCAAGTACATTCCGCGCATGGCGGAGTCCCTGGATGCGATAGCCAAGAACACTGCTGCCACAGGCCTCCCAGTGGTCCCCGAGCGCGGCACTCCACCCCTAAGTTCCGCACAACCACTGCAAATGACAGATGAGAGCAAAGACCAAGATCCTGCTTCTGCATCAGAGAATGTTGCCCCCTCAGCACCCTCCGCTCCCGTACCTGTGCAATGACCGCATCTGCCTTCATCCCCCCCTAATGAGGCACCGCCCGAGGAGCTCCTCGGTCAGGCGACGTGGAGCGAGGAAGGGAAGGGGTAGAGGTGGGGAGAAGAAGGGGAGGGGGGAAGGAAAATGAGGTGCATGTCCGCAGGTGATGGCTGTGTTATATCTCCATCAGGGTGTATCCAATTTGTTGCAATGTATGGGGGCTGGGGACCACGCTCCTGTTTTGCCTTTGTATTCTATGTTGCTTGACATGTTGAACATGTGATTTATGTCAATGCTGGAAAAAGTGGGATGTGGGCGGGGGTTGGGTGTTATTGGCTGTGATACTTATGATTTCAGACCAATGTTGGTATAAAATTTTTGTTATTGAACATAACCTTGTAGCGCATTGTCTCAGATAGCTGGACCATTACACACTGGTGATTCCTTATCATGAAAGGGTTAAATACAACTTAACATCAATCAAAGTAAATGTTAACTGGCACCAAGGTGATGGGCACCATTGATGTCTGAGCTGCACACACACAGCAGTGTGTCAATGTTGTCACTCACATCAGCACTCTTTCAGGCAAATCTTTCAGATATCAGTTCCTCATGTAGTTGTCACTCACATCAGCACTCTTTCAGGCAAACCTTTTAGATATCAGCTCCTCATGTAAGAGTGGGATTTAACAAATGCCAGCCACACCGCTTTTTTGTGCAAGCGATATTGTGGGCGATATATGTGCGAGGTGGTGAAATGACGATGGGCAATCTCCATGGCTGCTAGTTTGGGTAAATATCTTCTTTACGACCACAAACAGTGGACGGGTGTTAATATTGAATCTTGGCATTAATTCCGTGCAGAAAGTAACGCTGGGCGATATTATGGGCGTTGATTTCGCCCATTCTGATGATTCTGCCCCAAAAAAGTGGGCAGGCGATAATATTTTTTCGCGGCTTTAAGCACATTGGGAAAGTAACGCTCGGCGATAAGTTTCCTAAAAATGCCCGTCTGTTTCCATTTGGTGCTAAAATGGCCGATATATGAGCATGGTACATCATTTCAGCGGTAAAATGGGCGTTAAGTGGGCGTTAAGCATGCAAAAAATGTGAAGGCTCTAGCCCTATGGGCTAGATTTTACACTTTTGTGCAGATTGCCCAAAAATGGGCATTATTTCCGGCGTGGGCGGTAAAAATGGGTTTTCAGATCGCCGGCTTGTCACCCATTTTCAAATCCCTTAGTCTGCATTTTAAAAATTGGGTGTTACCGCGAGTGATATGAAATGGGCATTCGCGTTAAATCTCTCTGACCTTCTGCCGTAGTGTCGCTGTCCTTAGCAATGGCATGGCAACACTCAATTCCCGCGATTCAAGGAGGTCAAGTATCATCATTACGTGCGCATAAGAGGAGACAGAGAGAGAAGGAACCGAGAGGGAGTGAAAGCGTGTGTGGGTGTGGTGTGGCTGCGTTGGGAGGAAGGAGGAGAGTTTCGAGCTTTAGAGCAAATTGTGCAAAAAAACTTAGCTGTTACCAGCCAGATATTTTCCCGAATTTGATGCTTATAATGGCGAGAGGAGGAGGCAACACAGCATACTGTGGAGACTGACGCTGGCGACAACAGTGAGCTGGAAGAGGAACACATTGGAGGACGCAAAAGAGCGAGGAGGTTCCCGGACGAGGCAAATGTCTCCCTCCTGCAGGAGGTCGAGTCATGCTGGGGTGAGTTGACACAGGGAGGACGTGGGAAGCTCACCCCAAAGGCCTACCAGAAGATATGGGCCAAGATGGCAGAGGTGGTCTTGTCGGTGACCAATGAGGTGCGTGAGTTCAACCAATGCCGCAAACGATGGAACGACCTTGTCGGATCAGCAAGAGTAAGTATTACATTTATTTACATGTACTTATGTATTTATATAATTTGATTTGTAAGAGTCATGACTATCATCAGATGCGAGGTCTTTCACTTTTACCGGGAATGTTGTACTCAAAGCCTGCGGTCACGGTGTAAGTTTTTAGGTAAAGAATGATAATTATCATAATAATCATGATTACATCTGTCGGTTATGTGTTGTATCAGTGTCTGTGACAGTACCCAGCAATGATATCATGCAATGATCTCATGCCATGTTGTCCTGTTATCTTTTACAGAAGAAGGGCTCGACGAATAGGTCCGAGCAGAGGCGAACAGGTGCGGGGCCACCAGTCACCAGCGACATCACTGACATGGAGGAGCGGGTGCTCGCTCTAGTGGAGAGGCAACCCCTAGATGGCCACGCAGGCAGCTGCAGAACCTGAAGAGATGCCACGTGAGTAAAGAATACACCATTGCATGATCTAAAGTCAATTGATGCCATACCCACTCATATCCGACCAATCATATATGGTTTCTAAAATTGTCCTATAAATAATGCTGGCCTCATGAGAATCATTGCAATGCAGAATGTGTTGATAATCATGAAATGTGATGTCTTTGATGATTTTGATAGCAGTGGTACTTTTGTCGTGCATATGCTGTGTGTAGTGCTGGACTCACCTTTTGACCCTAGCATCCCCTTCTCCTCTAATAACCACATTTGTGTTTTGCAGCTCAGCCAGCAGCGTGTCCCAAGGCAAGACCACAGAGGCCAGAAGGTGAGGGCGCGGGGCGATCCTACTACATCTAGTGCTGAGGAGATCCGATTCTCGCCCGTCAATCAGCTGGGCTGTGCTCCATGGACGAGAGCACGGACTTTGAGGAGTCTGCATCGCCAGGCGCCAGAAGGCATTCCACCCCAAGGCCATCTTGTGCTCCTCCGGCCATTCCCGCCTCCACTCTGGAGGTACCGAGCCCAAGCACCTCACCACAATGCACCCCATTTGTCCCCAGGACGGCATCGACCCCGCGGAGGTTTCATGGACACGGCAGGTCTGGTCCACGAGCGCCAGATGAGAGTGGAGAGATGGTAAAGTTGTCCAGGAGAACTGTAGACATAGGTGACCAGATCCTCAATGCATTGGGGGGCATATCCCGACAGCTGGCCAGCATCTCCGGCACCATGATGGAGTACGTTCCGCGGATGGTGGAGGCCCTGAAGGCGATAGCCAGGAACACTCATGTCACAGGTCTCCCAGTGGTCCCGGAGCGTGGCTCTCCACCCCTAGGTTCCGCACCCCCAGTGCCAACGATAGATGAGAGGCAGGAGCAAGATCCTGCTTCGGGATCCGAGAATGTTCCCACCTCGGTACCCTTCGCTCCCGAACCCGTGCAACCACCGGCTCTGCCTTCATCCGCCCCAATGAGGCACCGCCTGAGGAGCTCCTCGGTCAGGCGGCATGGAGCGAGGAGGGGAAGGGGTAGAGATGGGGAGAACAAGGGGAGGGGGGAAGGAAAGTGAGGTGCATGTCCGCAGGTGATAGCTTTGTTATATCTCCATCTAGGTGTATGAAATTTGTTGTAATGTATGGGGGGAGGGGGCCACCCTCCTGGTTTGCATTTGTGTTCTATGTTGCTGGACATGTTGACCATTTGATTGATGTCAATGGTCGAAAAAGTGGAGTGGGGGTGGGGTGTTTTTGCCTGTGATACTTACGATTTCAGACCAATGGTCATATTAAATGTTTTTTATTCAACATAATGTTGTTGCGCATTGTCTCAGATAGCTGGACCGTTACACACTGATGATTCCTTAACATGATAGGGTATAATTACACTTAATTTGAATCAACTTGAACTTTAACTGGCACCAAGGTGATGCCCACCATTGATGTCTGAGCTGCACACACACAGCAGTGTGTCAGCTTTGTCAATAACAGCAACATTCTTTCAGGCAAATTGCTCATTTATGAGCTCCTGACGTAAGAGTCTTGCAGCTATGTAGCCACCACGGGGCCTTTCCTGCGGTCTGGAGGGGGGGCGTGGCATGGTTGCATAGTCAGCCTGATTGTCTGGCCCGAGGTCAGCGTCCAACCCCTCCTCCTCTTCCTCTCTCTCCTGAGGTGGACCATCAGTCCCTTCTGGCAATTTTGTTCCCTTCTGATAGCCAGGTTGTGCAGATTGGAGCACATGACCACGAATTGAGCTACTTGCTCAGGGTTGTATTGTAGCTTCCCTCCTGAGTGCTCCAGGCATCTAAAGCGCTGCTTAAGCACACTAAATGTTTTCTGGACCACATTGCGTGTGGCTCTTTGGCTCTCGTTGTATCGCTTCTCGGCCTCGATGTGGGTGTCACGCAGGGGGGGTCATCAACCAGGTGGCTAGGCCATATCGTTTGTCACCAAGCATCCAGCATTGTCCTTGTGGCTGACTGGTAAAGATGTCAGAGACAGCGCTCTCACGCAGGATGTGAGCCTCATCGAAGCTGTCGGACATTTGGCATTCAGTGCCATAATTATCTGGTTGTGGTTGACAACTAGTTGGACCTTCAGGGAGTGAAATCCTTTTCTGTTGCGAAAAACCTCTAGGTCCTGAGAAGGTGCCCGCATGGCGATGTGAGTACACTATATAGCTCCCTGCACCTTGGGGAACTTAGCAATGCGGTAGAATGCTCCAGCCCTGTCAGTCTAAGCCTCCGTGGTCATAGGGAAGCTGATAAAGTCCATCCTACGCGCACACAGCACCTCCATGACCTGTCTAATGCAGCAATGTGTGGCATGGTGAGACAGAGGGGAAATGTCGACCGCGGAGGCCCGAAAGGAACCGGACGGGTAGAATGATAGTGCCGCGGTGACCTTGACCTCGATGGACATTGATGTCCTGAAGATGCTGGCAGGCTGAAGATCTGCTCTGATGAGCTGGCATATTTCACTGATCACCACTTTGTGGAAGCGCAGTCTCCGAAGGCAGGTGTTCTCGGATAAGTCGAGGTTAGACCGCTTCTCTTTAAGTGCGGGGTGTGTATGGTCTGGACCTCCTCCTCAATCTGGCACATCTTAGATTGGGCACATAATGCTGTGCATTAGACGTTGTGCCATTTGCACTCTGCAACATCTAGAAACATAGATATAGAAACATAGAAATTTACAGCGCAGAAGGAGGCCATTTCGGCCCATCGTGTCCGCACCGGCCGATAAAGAGCCGCACGGCCCTTGGTTAGAAGCCCTAAAGGTTACATATAAACCTATGAACAATGACAGAAAGGCAAAGAGCACCCAGCCCAACCAGTCTGCCTCACACAACTGCGACACCCCTTATACTGAAAACATTCTACACACCACCCCAACCGGAGCCATGTGATCTCCTGGGAGAGGCAAAAACCAGATAAAAACCCAGGCCAATTTAGGGAAAAAAAATCTGGGAAAATTCCTCTCCGACCCATCAAGGCGATTGAGATTAGTCCAGGAGATCACCCTGGCCGTATTCTATTCCCTGCAGTACTTACCATTATATCTGTGCCGTCCAACAAAAGGGTCATCCAATCTAATCCCAATTACCAATCTAATCTGTAACCTTGCAGGTTACTGCACTTTAAGTGCCCATCCAACCATCTCTTAAAAGTGGTGAGGGTTTCTGCATCCACCACTCTTCCAGGCAGCGAGTTCCAGATTCCCACAACCCTCTGCGTAAAGAAGCCCCCCCCTCAAATTCCCTCTAAACCTTCCACTAACCACCTTAAAACTATGCCCCCTTGTAATAGACCCCTCCACCAATGGAAATAGACCTTTACTATCCACTAAGGTCAGGTCCCTCAATATTTTGTACACCTCGATGAGGTCTCCTCTCAACCTCCTCTGTTCCAATGAGAACAAACCCAGCCTATCCAATCTGTCCTCATAACTAAGATTCTCCATTCCAGGCAGCAGCCTAGTAAATCTCCTCTGTACCCTCTCTAGTGCAATCACGTCCTTCTATAATACGGCGACCAGAACTGCACGCAGTACTCCAGGTGTGGCCTAACCAAAGTATTATACAATTTAAGCATAACCTCCCTGCTCTTATATTCTATGCCTCAGCCAATAAAGGCAAGCATTCCGTATGCCTGCTTAACGACCTTATCTACCTGGTCTGCTACTTTCATGGATCTGTGGACACGCACTCCAAGATCCTTTTGTTCATCTACACTATTAAGTGGCCTACCGCTTAATGTGTATACCCTTTCCTTATTAGCCCTTCCAAAATGTATCACCTCACACTTCTCTGAATTAAATTCCATTTGCCATTGCTCTGCCCACCTGACCAGTAGATTGATATCCTGCTGCAGCCCATGACTTTCCTCTTCATTATCAACCATACAGCCAATTTTAGTGTTGTTTGCAATCTTCTTAATTATACTCCCTATATTCAAATCTAAATCGTTGATTTATACCACAAAAAGCAAGGGACCCAATACTGAGCCCTGCGGAACCCTACTGGAAACATCCTTCCAGTCACAAAAACATCCATCAATCATTACCCTTTGCTTCCTACCTCCAAGCCAATTTTGGATCCAACTTGCCACTTTGCCCTGTATCCCATGGGCTTTAATCTTCATGACCAGTCTACCATGTGAGACCTTATCAAAAGCCTTGCTAAAGTCCATATATACTACATCGTACGCACTACCCTCATCAACCCTCTTGGTTACCTCCTCAAAAAATTCAATCAGGTTAGTCAAACATGATCTTCCCTTAACAAATCCGTGCTGACTGTCCCTAATTAATCCTTGCCTTTCCAAATGCAGATTTATCCTGTCTTTCAGGATTTTTTCCAATAATTTTCCCACTACTGAGGTTAGGCTGACAGGCCTGTAATTACTCGGCCTATCTCTCTTTCCCTTCTTAAACAAACGTACTACATTAACAGTCTTCTATCCTCCAGCACCATGCCCAGTTCCAAAGAGGACTGAAAAATGATGGTCAAGGCCTCTGCTATTTCCTCTTTTACTTGGCTCTACAGCCTGGGATGAATTTCATCCAGGCCTGGGGACTTATCTACTTTCAAAGCTGCTAAACCCCTTAATACTTCCTCTCTCACTATATTTATTTCATCCAGAATATCACACTCCTCCTCGATAGCAGTATCTGCATTACCCCTTTCCTTTCGAAAATAGATGCAAAGTATTTGTTAAGCACCCTACAAACATCTTCTGCCTCCACACAAAAAGATACCCTCATGGTCCCTAATAGGCCCTACCCTTTCTTTAGTTACCCTCTGCGTTGTAATCGATACAGGCTGAGAAATGGCTGGCCCCATTCCAATAAAAGTATAATGCCAATTGTTCACAAGCAATAAATTTCAGCACTAAAAGACACCTACAGTAAAACCCAATCATCCACAGTCTGAAAAATTGTCTGTTCAGATGGTCACTTCACCTGAGAAGAACTCCAGAGTCAATCCAAACTCCCCCTCAGCCTTTTCAATGAAGCGACCGGCGATTTGAAAAATGGTGTCCACAGCGCTGTGATTAGTTCAGAACAGTTCAACTTTTTCAGAGCAGTATTTTGGGCGAATGATATTGTGGGCGAGATGTGTGCGAGGTGGTGAAAGTGACGCTTGGCGATATACTGGCCGTTAGTTTCGGCAAATGTGATCTTTATGACAAAAAAAAGTGGGCGGTCGATATTATTGAATCTTGGCGTTAATTACGTACCGAAAGTAACGCTGGGCGATATTATGGGTGTTGGTTTTGTCCACTCTGATGATTCCGCCCAAAGAAAGTGGGCGGGCGGTATTATTTTTTCCCGGCGTTACGTACATGCCAAAAGTAATGCTCTGCGATAAGTGTTTTTCCATTTTGTGGCTAAATGGGCAATATATGGGCGTTACACCTCATTTCAGCATTAAAATGGACGTTAAATGGGCATGCCAAAACAATGGAAAATCTAGCCCATTGTGAGGTCAATAGCATCCCAGTCAGGCTCCTTCAGGAAATGGTTGATTTTAAAACAGCTGACAGGATGCAATTGTTCGTGGAAAAACTGGATCAACTGTGTATAATTTCTTTTAGAAACTGTGTTGGAGTATTTGCATGCTCTGTATGCCGAAAGAGGTTGTATTGTCTTGGAAAGGAATTTTAAGCCAAAGTCTGTCTGGTCACATTTGTGACATCCAACATGGCTGTATTTTTGTAATAATTTTTCGAACAGCTTGCTAGGTGTCATATAGGGCAACTTAAAAAAAAAAGTACTTTTTGGTGGATTTGTTATACTCAATGTGAAGGATATCATTTGCTAAGGAATGGCACATTTTCACCCAGAGGCAGCATTAAGCAGGGTATAGTCAGATGCAACCTTATCTGATCTGATCAACAACATGTCTTAGCCCCAACTTAAGGAGTGCACTGTGTATCATAACAGAGTTATTTTTTCAACTTTAAATTTCAGTCACAAAGCTGAGGTTACCAATTGAGTAGACCTATCTCCATTTGGAACTGAGTTGCAGAATAGTTGAACTAATTTCATATAGGAGCTTTGTATTTGACAGAGACAATATTTTCATCCCACGATTCTGGGCTGGAAAGAAACTCGTGTCCCAGAGGAAAAGGGACAGCGCACCAACCCATCCTACTTCGATCACATTTTTTTAATTATTCTGCAACATAAATTCTTGGGAAAATAATGATGGACTTCACAACAACTCCTACATTGGATACACCATGCTTGCAAGATTTTATTTATGCATTGTCAAACGCAGTTCAATACAGCATTTTAAGAAAAAACTTTGTCCATGTTCCTGTCACCAGCCTGTCACAAATATAATGTTGAGTTAGTATTGGAATACTGTAGTGTGCAAACACCTTGTAGGAGAGCTATGTGCCAGTTATCTGTTTCACTCACAGCATGAACAGATGGATCATAAAATGGGATAGGATTTATATTTATATTCATAGCTTCTTTGTGAATTTATGTCCATCACTGTAAGTTTACACAATAAATCATGGCTAATAATATCCTACTACCTATTTTAGTACAACTCCTGTGATATGGCAACTTTCAACACAAATTATGTGACGGAATTAATCTATCAGATATATTATCATTTGACATCTTCCGTGAGTGTGAGGAGGAGGATTAATATGGCAACTGTATAAAACCAGGGCCAGAGCTTGTGGGGTGGAGGATATTTCCTTGGGGAGAGGAGCAACAACCAGTAATTATTTAACATGTCTGATATCTAAGATTCCAGGTGGGAATATGTCTCCCCTTTATCTGTGTTTAGGAAACTAGTGGCTATATTACCACGGGTTAGTACAGCAACGGCATGTAAACAAGTGTAGGTGATTTTGTTTTTACAATAAAGCTTTTGCTATAAGCTTCTAAAGAGTAAGCTTATTTCAAAGGAATAAAATGCCTTTGTTTCACATCATTGACAGTAGATTTGATAATATTGCGTATTGCTAAGAAACTTAGTGATCTTTTGAAGATAATTTTAACTTAGCTTGTCGGGCAGGCGCCCACAGGATCAGGTGGATCACCAGTCTTACACCCTGCCCAATATTACTCTCCAGTGACCTCATTCAGTGTAAAACTAGCATTGCACGTGATTTAGTTAGTGTCCCGATGGGCGGATTAGGTTAAATTCGCCTCCTGTAACTCTACAGCTAACTACAAAACCATGGGCCCGAATTTGGTGAAGGCCCCCACCCACCCACGTGCCGTCCAAAGGACCGGCGATGGCCGCTGAGGACCCTGACGGTTCTTTGGGCGTGGTTTTCATCACCCAGGTCCCTCGAAGGGCGGCGAGTGGCAAAGCAGCGACTTGTGCTGCCATTCTGGGCGGGAGTCGGCAGGAGCTCCCAATCTCGGCGGCAAATGCGCTTGCCGCCCAAGTGCCGCCGAGGATGGAGTCGGGCTCATAGAGGGTCGAATACCTAAAAATAAAACGCATTTAAAAAAAACATCTGACGACTTTCAGGGGACCCCATCCAGGTAAGTCCCTGTAAAGAAATACATTTTAAAAATGTCCCCCATCTTCACACATACCATTGAGGACAGAACAGCCTCCACGCAGCAATCCAGCCGACTCCTGCCTGCATGAATATGGTATTTCGGCGGGCGGGAATCTACTTACTCGCATCGGCCGTCCGCTGACGTCGGCGGGCGCTTCCCGGCGGCTCTCCCCTCCCGCCCGCTTCAGATCACATCAAAAGAGGCACTGGCCGTTTCGAGCAGAGGAATGTCGGCGGCAGTCGGCGGTAAGTTCTTCAATTTTGGGCCCGTTAACTTTACATTTTTTAATCATAATTTTCTCCTAAAAGCAGCAATTTCTTGGCTGCTGAAAGAATTGTAAAGTTTATGAAAGATATACTCAGAAACAGTGAAGTAAATGTTTTAGACTGGTTCAAAAATGCCAACAACTCACCGTGTGACTCAGATCCTATTTTGGGACCCAGTCGCTCCTGTTTTCATCATTTTCCTTCCTGAGTCAGCATCCCTTCACTACCAAAATAATCAGGAATCAATCCAACTAATTAAATACTCAATCAATTAACTTTTTATTAGATTAATTATTTACAGCTACATGTTGCATATGCCTTTGAATTATTAAAGTGGATTCTTGGCTTTTTACCATATATAGATTCTGAATTTACTCTATTTGTATGTATTTCTATTTATTACCTAATTACCGCTTGCATTCTTGGAGTTCTTCTGAATTATTTTAGATGTGCCTTTTCCCCTGATAACATGCATATGCACTAAATGAACACTGTATATCAATTATATCTGGTTGTCATACCAGCTTGCCACTCAGCAATCTTTATCTCCTAAGCTGAATCTCATTCAGGAGGGTTTGTTGGCTGCCCTTGAAAAATGTCGATCCCTTCTTGTTACATATGAACATAAGAATTAGGAGCAGGAGCTTGCTCCGCCATTCAATAAGATCATGGCTGATCTTCGACCTCAACTCCGCTTTCCTGCCCGATTTCCACAATTGTTTGATCTACCTGAAGTCCAAAATCTATTTATCTCAGCCTTGAATATACTCAGCGACTCAGCATCCGCAGCCCTTTCAGGTAGAAAATTCCATAGATTCACAACCCTCTGAGTGAAGAAATTCCTCCTCATCTCAGTCTTAAATGGCCAACCTTTATCCTGGGACTATGTCCCCTAGTTCTAGACTCCCCAGCCAGGGGAAACAACCTCTCAGCATCTACCCCATCAATCTCTCTCACAATCTTATATTTTTCAATGAGATCACCTCTCATTCTTCTAAACTCCAAAGAGTATTAGCCCAATTTACTCAATCTCTCCTCATAGGACAGCCCTCTCATCCTCGGGGTGCTTCCTTGCAATACACGTCTGTGGTTCCAATAGTCACTTTGCTTCCAAACTCCTCCAGCACAATACAGTACTCCCAGGTTACACAGAATTTGCTCTAATGAAGCACCAGAAGACGTTCCCAAATGAGTTGGGCATGCAAATTGTGGCAAGGTACAGCACCAGCAGTCGCAAGAGCGGCAACACTGGTATAAATGGCCCCACTGAATTTCGGGGGCAGCAAATTTAATCAGAAAAGCAGTGTAATTCAAGCTATGGTCCAAGCCCTGTTCAAACGTAGGGAATTGAAAGAAAGACATAGGGGTCGAAATTTGGTACCGCCATTTTTGATGCGGTGTCACAGCATGAGAGAAAATTTTAATGCCTCGCTTCAGGCGCACTCCCCAAATGCGAAATTCAGCGTTGACGTCTAAAGAATTGATAGCAGTGTAAAATCATTGCATAGCACACTTACCTGGATGCGCTACACTGCGCTAAGTGGACCGTTAAGCATGGGCTCAACATCCAGGAGTTAGGCATCATTTGGAGCTGAGCCGCAGAGATAGTGGTGCCACCTGGTTTAATTGTCCGGCTCAACACTTAACTATGCACTCACTCAGAAGTGAGCATTGCAGACCCAGCAGCAGCAGCTCCTCAGCGTGCCCATCGGTTCTTGGACACTGCCCTGGATACACTCCTTGATGCCATGGAGAGGCGCCAGCTACCTATGGAGGTCTATGAAGGCAAATTGCACAAGAGGTTTCTGCGATTGACACGGTGGTCACGGCAGCCAATGAATGCGCCAAGAGCTTGCAGAAATCAAGCGCAGGCAGCGGAAAGAGCGTGCAGCAAACCAGTCCCACCCACCCTTTCCCACAATGACTATCTGTCCCACCTGTGACAGGGACTGTGACTCTCGTATTGGACTGTTCATCTACCTAAGAACTCATTTTTAGAGTGGAAGCAAGTCTTCCTCAATTCCGAGGGACTGCCTATGATGATGACAAAAGTGGAAGGACATGATTCGGCTGGTGAGGGTGAGTTTCTTACATTTGAACAGTCAAGATGCTAAGCTCTGATCTCACTGTGCACTCTCTCAATGTAGTATTTGGGAATCCATGCTCTATCGGGTGAGGCCAGATGGAAGGTGTCATGTATCCTACATGGTTATTGCTTGTAGTATTACAAGATGTGCCACCCGAGGGCACCGCAGTGGGAGACATGTAGGTTACCTGTACAGGTGTGCCAGGCCTAATATAAAAGGCAGGCCACTATGTATGATCCTCACTCTGGAGTTACATTAAATGGACTAAGATCACTACAGTTCAAGCACAACACTGTCTCGTAGAGTCATTATTAGAGCAATTGGCGACGAGATTACGGACCTTCACGCGATAGTGGCTAACTTTGGTACGTTGCAGCAGTTCGCCGATGGTGATGATTTGTAAGCCTTTATGAAGAGGCTCGACCATTTCTTCACAGCAAACAACCTGGCAGGTGACAATCCGGCCACACTGGCTGATAAGCGCAGAGCTATTCTGCTAACCAGTTGTGGGCCCACCATCTATGCCCTCGTCAGGGACTTGCTGGCACTAACGAAGACAATGACCAAGACATAAGAGGAGCTTGTAACGCTGATCCAAGAACAACTCGAGCCCAAAGAGAACATCCTCACAAGCAGACACTGGTTTTATACACACCGACAGCGCGAAGGCCAGGAGATCGCGAAATATGCTGCAGACCTCAGGAGGTTGGCGGCACCATGTGATTTCAGCAACCACCTCAACGAAGCGCTGCGGGATATCATTGTCGTCGGAATCAGAATGAAGGCCTTCTTCATAAACGACTATCTGCGGATACCACAGTCACACTGCAGAAGGCCATCTCCGTGAGCCATGCATTCATGACCTTGACCTGTAGCTCTAGGCGGATGACTCACCCTCAGGATCAAACCCGGCAAGTACTGTGCACAGAGCGGCGCCTTTTAGAGGCTGGACTGTAGAACATGAATCTTCTCAGGGGAGAGAGAACAGGCCCCCGAGTCCCTTGACTCAGAGTTCGCCGAGGGGGGCTAATCGAGTAGCACCATGCTGGCATTGCGGAGGGAATCACAGGACTCACCAGTGCCATTTTAAAGACTATTTATGCAAAGGCTGTAGCACAATGGGCCACCTCCAGCGAATGTGTAAGAGAAATATGACTCACTGTGTTGATGAAGAGTCTGCAGATGGCCATGAATGCAGCGTGAATTATGAAGTGATAGGCAGAGAGGCAGCTCAGCCCCATGATGAGGTATATAGCATGTTTACCTGCACCACCGAATGTTCTCCGTTGAGGATGGAAGTCGAGATAAATGGCGTGCCAGTCTTCATGGAAGTAGCCACGGGGGTGAGCCAGTCAGTAATGAATCAAGAAGTCTTTGTCCCATCGCCTCTCAATCAGGCTGAATGAGCCAAGTTGGTCCCGGTTCAGGCAAAGCTGCGCACCTACACCAATGAACTTATCCCAGTTGTTGGTAGTGCGGATGTAAAGGTACTCCATGATCGCACGGTGCATAAGTTACCCCTATGGATTGTTGCAGGTGATGGACCAACGCTACTCGGAAGAAGGTGGATGGAGAAGATCCATTGGAGCTGGGAAGATTTCATCCTTCCAGCGATCGACGTCCCCCGCGCTCAGAGGCAAAGCAAACCTCCACCTGAGGTTGGATCCGGCACCAGAGAGCAGACCAGCACAGCACCCGAGGCACAGACCACTCAGCACGACTGCGTGAAGATGATCCAGCTGAGATGACCTGAACACACCTTCCAGGCTCCAGTGGCAGAACTCCGGAGGAAGAATCGGACCCAGAGGTGACTTCCCAGCTTCGGTGGAGGAATCCAGGGAGAAGGGGATCACAGCAGTCAACATCGTGGATAAAAAAAAGATGGCTCCCAAACCACGAGGTGAGGCACTGAAGAAAAATGTGGCGGCGGCTGGACCATGAGGTGCAGCGCTGATGGAGCAACACGTGGCACCAAGCAAAGAAGAGGATTGGGGTAAAGATAGCATGACTCTCTTAAAGGAGGCCTGCAACTCACCACGCTTAAAGGGACAGTTCCACACTCTCAATCAATGTAACAGCAACTGTGAGTTAGATGTAAAATGTATAATTGATGATCAGAGTTGTATACATGCAATAAGCAAGGAAAAGCCACACGATTGCGATCATGTAAAATGTGTAATTGATGATCGGAGTTGTGTACATGCATTAAGCAAGATAAAGTCGCGCGATTGCGATCGGAGCTACAGGTTATGTACAATAAGTAATGAAACGTGCGATGTAGAATTTCAACTGCATACAGTCAATGCAGCGGGCAAACATCCATCGGGAGCACACAGGTCCAGCGAGCTACCCAATGCTGTAGCCTGCATCCCTGGGACCAGAATGATGCACTACTGAGTGTGGCCACAAGCAGCGAATATATACAAGCTGCAGAGCAAGCGATCTCAGGAGGGCAATGGCAACGGTATTGATACCCTGCCCCCGATCGGCTCCACCTTTCAGGCACCTGATGGCACCAACCGCCACGAGCCTGAAAGAGCAAACTGCGCTAAGGTGCAGGCACCAGACCCTATCGCCACCAAGGCTACACCTGGGAACAAAGGGGCACCCGCAACGGGTCTCCCAAATGGGACTGGGACCAGTCAGGATCCCAAACCAAATAACGCACAGGCAAGCGAGTCAGCAGTTCCCTGTGCACTGCTAGACGACTGCCCCTCAGGGAGCAGCAGTGACCTGGGGCGCAAGGAGAGGACAGGGAGGTCACAGGCATCTGTGAACCTGCCTGATGTTAGAAGCAATGGCAAAAACCCCGAGAGCAGGCAACTTGAGCCAACCGGGTTCCCACTGCCAGCACTGGGCATCGCGCCGCCACCAGACTGCCTAGACACCATCCAGCAGTTCTGGCAATAATTTGTCCTCACGCACCGGTGCTGACCCCAGCACCAATTCCGAGTATATTCCAAGCATGTACCTCACCATTCAAATGTACTTACCTCACCACGGTACCACGAATGCAATACTGTAAGTGCTAATTTTTGTTTGGACTTGAATGTATATGAATGTAATGAGCCAATGGAACAATCTGTATGTGGTGGGAGGGGCAGGGGGAGGGTGGGGAGAGAATGGAGCGGTCATGGACACACAAACAGAAACCACCAGCAACCCTACTGCCAACGAAACACCACCTACTCATCCAAGATGGAAACGATCCTCCAAGGGTCAACCAGATAGAGCTAAGCCCAGAGCACAGTCAATGCAAAGGCGATTTGCACTAAAGACTTGGGGGAGAGTGATGTCATGTATCCTACATGGTTACTGCTTGTACTATTATAAGGTGTGCTACAAGAGGGCACCGCAACTTGTAGATTATCTGTACAGGTGTGCCAGGCCTAGTATAAAAGGCAGGCCACCATGTGTGATCCTCACTCGTGAGTTACATTAAATGGATTAAGGTCACTACAGTTCAAGCACAGCACTGTCTCGTGGAATCATTATTAGAGCATCTGAAGACATAACAGAAGGTTCCCATTTGAAGCCTCACCCACTGTAAAGCTTGAACTGTGCTGTTAACCTTGCTACTCGGTTCTGCAGATCCATCCCTGATATTGGTGACTCCTCAGTCTTTATATGCGTCTCAAAGACGGTAGTCTCCATGTTACTGTTAGGTCCTGGCTCCTGAAGTCAAGCATTGCCACGCAGCACATGGAAGTTACATCGAACTGTGAAGACTCTCATACAGTTACATGTACTAAGCTATGTAAGGCACTTGGGACACAATGATAGAAGGGCTCCAACTCCGACGTTCTCTTTAATCTCACAGAACAAGCTCGACCACAACCGCAGGGTGCAGATACGGACCGGAGGAGTGGACTCTGACCCGCAGGACCTGACTCTGTTCGAGGAACGCGTCTCGGCCCTGATGGCCGTTCAAGTTGGTGCCATGGCAGTGGGTGAGGCTTCCCCCCTCTGGGGACAGTGACGGTATGTTGAGTTCCTTTGCAGCCTCCGCCAGGACACTTAAGCCTGACACCACAATCCTTCAGCTCTTTCCATGAGACTGGCATTCTCAAATGTGTTTACAGTTCCTGGCACCCTCCCCTGCAGCTAACCACTCTTCTCTGGCTTTGTGCTTTCAGATAATGCCTCAGACGGCCAGGTCCTGCATGTCAGCCTTCCACTGCGGGTGACGGTGGAGAGGACGAAGAGGCGGAGGACACCTCTCTGGACATGACAGAGGATCTAGCGTCCTCACGGAGTAGGGCCAGCAGCTTTTTGTCGGAAGGCGTGGTCGGGGAGATGCAGGTGGTTGATGCTCTGGGACCCAGTGACCTGCAGCAATGCCACGGGGGAGGGGAGATCAGGGTGACAGCTCCCTGGAGAGTGAGTCCGTGCCTGAGTGATGCTCAGCAACACTCTGATGATGAGGCCCACTTCGAAGATCTTGCCAGTCAATGCAGATGCAGTGATCTGCTGGGTGTTTTGTCAAGCGTCCCCGAGAGTGTCGATGCACTTGCTTTGAGTGTGATGGAGGCCGCCCTCAACTATTGCATTTGTGTCTCATCGAACCGATCCTTGATAGATATCAATGGATGTTGGATGCTTCAACTGACCATGGGGTCCCAGACATGGTGCCACGGGCTCTGGCTGATGTGGCAGTAGCCATTGAGCACCAGGCCGACGCTATGTTAGACCTGCAGACTGTCATGTTGTCAGTGCGTGGTGGCATCAATCAGCTCCGTGGTGTGCTGCAGTCGCAGTCTGCCCTGATGCAGAGCCAACTTGAATCCATGCAGGCACTGACTGCTGCCATCGTGTCTGGGGCCCCATCAGTTGCACGGGGAACTAATGTTGGTGAAGCACAGCAGCAATCTGTGCTCAGCGAGAAAGCTGCAGATGCTACAGCTCTGCCCCGGGGGAGTAGAAGTGTGGCGGGCCTGTTGGAATGTGATGTCCTCTCTCAGGACGACACCATTCCGCCCTTTCCCCTGCCGCTCTCTGCAACCCATCCACCACAGAGTGCTGCAGTCCGCAGCCAGCCTTTCCAGGGACCGAGGTGGTGCGAAACGTGCGGCTAGGCCATCAGCTATGGCAGTGGCGCCAACACAGCGACCTTCTACGAGCCTTGCTGCAGGCACTGACACCCCATTAAGGAGGAGCAGTAGGCCTGGGAGGGGAGAGAAGGAAGAGATGGGAAAGCACTGAGAAAGAGCCAGTAAAGATGTGTGCGCTAGTGGCCAGAAATGGTCACCTTGCTCTAATGTGAAGTAATGTCAAAGTTGGATTTAGAAACATAGAAACATAGAAAATAGGTGCAGGAATAGGCTATTCGGCCCTTCAAGCCTGCACCGCCATTCAATAAGATCATGGCTGATCATTCCCTCAGTACCCCTTTCATGCTTTCTCTCCATACCCCTTGATCCCCTTAGCCGTAAGGGCCATATCTAACTCCCTCTTGAATATATCCAATGAACTGGCATCAACAACTCTCTGCGGCAGGGAATTCCATAGGTTAACAACCCTCTGAGTGAAGAAGTTTCTCCTCATCTCAGTCCTAAATGGCTTACCCCTTAACCTAAGACTATGTCGTCTGGTTCTGGACTTCCCCAACATCGGGAATATTCTTCCCACATCGAACCTGTCCAGTCCCGTCAGAATCCTATATGTTTCTATGAGATCCCCTCTCATCCTTCTAAACTCCAGTGTATAAAGGCCCAGTTGACCCAGTTTCTCCTCATATGACAGTCCAGCCATGCCTGGAATCAGTCTGGTGAACCTTCGCTGCACTCCCTCAATAGCAAGAATGTCCTTCCTCAGATTAGGAGACCAAAACTGAACACAATATTCCAGGTGAGGCCTCACTAAGGCCCTGTACAACTGCAGTAAGACCTCCCTGCTCCTGTATTCAAATCCCCTAGCTATGAAGGCCAACATACCATTTGCCTTCTTCACCGCATGCTGTACCTGCATGCCCACTTTCAATGACTGATGAACCATGACACCCAGGTCTCGTTGCACCTCCCCTTTTCCTAATCTGCCCCCAAAGTGGATAACCTCACATTTATCCACATTATACTGCATCTGCTATGTATTTGCCCACTCGCCTAACCTGTCCAAGTCACCCTGCAGCCTCTTAGCGTCCTCCTCACAGCTCACACCGCCACCCAGTTTAGTGTCATCAGCAAATTTGGATGATCCAATAAAGAATTGTGTGATGCTGTCCAGTGATGCTCTCCTTGTTCCATGATGAAGTAATGTGAATAGTTGCATGCGCATGTGGGTGATAATGTTTCAAGGGGACAAGTTTCATTTATTGCTTACTGTGGATGATGGCGTCCTTTACAGCACAGTATGTTGTTTTGTGTCAATAAAAATTTGTTCCATTTGTCACAATCTTGTGTTGCATTTGTATGCAAGGAGGCCTCAAGGGTGAGGCGCGATGTCTTCAGCAGATGGCCAGATGACGAGGCTGGCCAGGTGAGGCTGGGCCCGCAATGCCAGATGAGTGCAATCGATGGCTCCCTGAACCCTGGGGAAGGCCGCTATCATGGCAAAGCCATGGATGCACTCATCCATGTCTTCCCTGGACATGCTGAACTTGATCTAGTGTTTTTGTTTGCTGTAGAGAGCGTCGGTAACCTGGCAAATACAGCAATGTACTGCAAACTGCGAGATGTTGCATATATTGCACATACAAGACCGGAAGGAGACGGTACCATAGGAGCTGAGTGCTGCCATCACTTTCACTGCCACTGACAGCGAGGTCCTGGTGCCGATGTCATCCGGCAGGTATGTCTGCAGAAGGTTGAAAAGCTCTGTGACCGCCACCTTGAGGGACCTCAGCCTTCTTAAGCAGTGCTCCTCGGACATCTCAAGATAAGAGTAATGCGCATGGTAAAGCCTGCGTCTCTACAGTCTCCTGCCCCGCCATCTGAGGTGTCTCCTCCAGGGAGGATTCACACTTGTCCTACGCTGTCTCTGCAGCCGTCGCCTTTCAAGTCGTCTCCATAGGACGACATGGTGTACGATCACTGCCCCCATAACTTTGCAGAAGTCACAGCGAAATCCAACATTCACTTTTCTTCAAGATCGAACCCAGCAATATGTCTGAGATAAAAACAGAAAATACTGGAAATCTCAACGAGTCAGGCAGCATCTGTGGAGAGAAAGCAGAGTTAAAGTTTCGGGTTGACAACCCTTCATCAGAACTGGAGAGTGTTCGGAAAGAACAGTTTCTTAACAAGCACTGAAAGGGGGAGGGGAAGAAAGAACAAAAGGGAAGGTCTGTGATAGGGTGGAAGGCAGGAGAGATTAGAGAGACAAAAGGGATGATGGACCAAATTGAAATGTAATGCCAGGGTTAGAAAAACATTAGTCAAGATAGGGTGTGAATGGTGGGATAATGATCAGCTGCCATTAGGGACAAGGTGAAAAAAAGAAACAGGCTCAGGTGTGGGGGCGGGAGAGGGGGTAAAGGGAGTCAAAGATTGGCAGCGGTTACACTCTGAAATTGTTGAACTCGATGTTGAATCCAGAAGGCTGTAAAGTGCCTAAACGAAAGATGAGATGGTGTTCCTCGAGCTTGAGTTGAGCTTCGTTGGAACAGTGTAGGAGACTGAGGATGGAGAGGACAGAGTGGGAGTGGAGTAGAAAATTAAAGTGACAGGCGACCGGAAGCATAGGGTCACACTTGTGGACTGAACAGACATCTCCTTGTTTCTAATGGCAGCTGGTCATTATCCTGCCATTCAACACCTATCTTGACTAATGTTTTTCTAACTCCTGGCATTACCATTTCAATTCGGCCCATCATCCATTTTGTCTCTCTAGTCTCTCCTGCCTTCCACCTTATCACAGACCTTTCCTTTTGTTCTTTCTTCCCCTCCCCCTTTTAGTGCTTGTTAAGAATGTGTTCTTTCTGTACACTCTCCAGTTCTGACGAAGGGTCGTTGACCCGAAACGTTAACTTTGCATAGATGCTGCCTGACCCGCTGAGATTTCCAGCATTTTGTGTTTTTATTCCAGATTCCAGCATCCGCAGTACTCTGGTCCCCTCTCTCACATCTTTTTCCGGTACATTGATGACAGTATCGGTGCTGTTTCCTGCTCTCGCCCTGAACTTGAAAATTTCATTCACTTTGCATCCAATTTTCACCCTTCCCTCACTTTCACATGGTCCATTGCCGACTTTTCCCTTCCCTTCCTCGACTTCTCCATCTCCATCTCTGGGGATAGACTTTCGACCAGCATTCACTATAAGCCCACTGACTCCCACCTGGACTACACTTCCTCCCACACCACATCTTGTAAGGACTCCATTCCATTCTCCCAGGTTCTCCATCTCCATCGCATCTGCTCTGACGACGCCATCTTTCACACTAGTGCCTCTGACATGTCTTCCTTTTTCCTCAACAGAGAATGCCCCTCCGCCGTGGTTAACATGGCTATCGACCGTGTCCGTTCTATTTCCACCACCTCTGCTCTCACCCCATCCCTTCCCTCTCAGAACCATGACAGGGTTCCCTTTGTTCTCACCTTTCACCCCGCCAACCTCTATGTTCAACGGATCATCCTCCGCCATTTTCTCCACCTCCAGCATGATCCTACCACCAATCACATCTTCCCCTTCCCTCACAGCTCCCTCCGTGATACCCTGGTCCATTCTGCAGTCACCCCTAGCACCCCCTCCCACGGCACCTTTCTGTGCAAGCGCAGCAGATGCAACACCTGCCCTTTTACCTCCTCCCTTCCCACTATCCAGAGCCCCAAATACTTCTTCCAGGTGAAACTGCGATTTACTTGTACTTCTTTCAATTTAGTATACTGTATTCGCTGCTCACGATGTGGCCTCCTCTACATTGGGGAGACCAAGTATAGATCGGGTGACCGCTTTGCGGAGGACCTCCATTCAGTCCGCAAGTGTGACTCTGAGCTTCTGGTCGCCTGTCACTTTAATTCTCCACTCCACTCCCACTCCATCCTCGGTCTCCTACATTGTTCCAACGAAGCTCAACGCAAGCTTAAGGAACAGCACTTCATCTTTTGTTTAGGCACTTTACAGCCTTCTGGACTCAGCATCGAGTTCAATAATTTCAGAGCGTAATTGCTGCCAATCTTTGACTCCCTTCCCGCCCCCACCCCCGAGCCTGTTTCTTTTTTTCACCTTGTCTCTAATGGCAGCTGGTCATTATCCCACCATTCCCACCTTATCTTGACTAATATTTTTCTAAATCCTGGCATTACTATTTCAATTTGGCCCATCATCCCTTTTGTCTCTCTAATCTCTCCTGCCTTCCACCCTATCACAGATCTTCCCTTTTGTTCTTTCTTCCCCTCCCCCCCTTCAGTTCTTAAGAATGTGCTCTTTTCGAACATTCGGCCGTTCTGACGAAGGGTCGTCGACCCGAAACGTTAACTTTGTTTTTCTCTCCACAGATGCTGCTTGACCTGCTGAGATTTCCAGCATTTTCTGTTGTTATTCCAGATTCCAGCATCCGCAGTATTTTGCTTTTGTGTAACTGTGTCTATGAGATATTAATAATCAATCTGACGAGTTAACAGCAGTGCAGCGGCAGCACCCTACTATTTGTGCGAGCATCAAACGCAGCACTGACCGAAACCTCTGAGTCTCGGCTGCAACTCCTTTTAAATAACGCACCGGATTATTTTCTCCGCCGTGTGCAGTCTAACTTTTCAGGCGTCATGGACGCCAGCCGTTACGTGAGGTGGCAAAAGTGAATGTGGTAAGAAGGGCGCCATGGAGGCGTTGCACGCATACTGACGTCATGATTTCCATGGCGTTAGCTGGCTGTACATAAAAACATAAGAATTAGGAACAGGAGTAGGCCATCTAGCCCCTCAAGCCTGCTCTGCCATTCAACAAGATCATGGCTGATCTGGCCGTGGACTCAGCTCCACTTACCCGCCCGCTCCCTATAACCCTTAATTCCCTTATTGGTTAAAAATCTATCTATCTGTGACTTGAATACATTCAATGAGCTAGCCTCAACTGCTTCCTTGGGCAGAGAATTCCACAGATTCACAACCCTCTGGGAGAAGAAATTCCTTCTCAACTCGGTTTTAAATTGGCTCCCCCGTATTTTGAGGCTGTGCCCCCTAGTTCTAGTCTCCCCGACCAGTGGAAACAACCTCTCTGCCTCTGTCTTCTCTATCCCTTTCATTATTTTAAATGTTTCTATAAGATCACCCTTCATCCTTCTGAACTCCAACGAGTAAAGACCCAGTCTACTCAATCTATCATCATAAGGTAACCCCCTCATCTCCGGAATCAGCCTAGTGAATCATCTCCAAAGCTAGTATATCCTTCCTTAAGTAAGATGACCAAAACTGCACGCAGTACTCCAGGTACGGCCTCACCAATACCCTATACAGTTGCAGAAGGACCTCCCTGCTTTTGTACTCCATCCCTCTCGCAATGAAGGCCAACATTTCATTCGCCTTCCTGATTACCTGTTGCACCTGCAAACTAACTCTTGGGATTCGGACCCCCACGTCCCTCTGCACCACAGCATGTTGTAATTTCTCCTCATTCAAATAATATTCCCTTTTACTGTGTTTTTTTCCAAGGTGGATGACCTCACACTTTCCATCTGCCAAACCTTAGCCCATTCGCTTAACCTATCTAAATCTCTTTGTAGCCTCTCTGTGTCCTCTACACAACCCGCTTTCCCACTAATCTTTATGCCATCTGCAAATTTTGTTGCACTACACTCTGTCCCCTCTTCCAGGTCATCTATTTATATTGTAAACAGTTGTGGTCCCAGCACCGATCCCTGTGGCACACCACGAACCACCGATTTCCAACCCGAAAAGGACCCATTTATCCCGACTCTCTGCTTTCTGTTAGCCAGCCAATTCTCTATCCATGCTAATACATTTCCTCTGACTCCGCGTACATTTATCTTCTGCAGTAACCTTTTGTGTGGTACCTTATCGAATGCCTTTTGAAAATCTAAATACACCACATCCATCGGTACACCTCTATCCACCATGCTCATTATATCCTCAAAGAATTCCAGTAAATTAGTTAAACATGATTTCCCCTTCACGAATCCATACTGCGTCTGCTTGATTGCACTATTCCTATCTAGATGTCCCGCTATTTCTTCCTTAATGATAGTTTCAAGCATTTTCCCCACTACAGATGTTAAACTAACCGGCCTATAGTTATCTGCCTTTTGTCTGCCCCCTTTTTTAAACAGAGGCGTTACATTAGCTGCTTTCCAATCCGCTGGTACCTCCCCAGAGTCGAGAGAATTTTGGTAGATTATAACAAATGCATCTGCTATAACTTCCGCCATCTCTTTTAATACACTGGGATGCATTTCATCAGGACCAGGGGACTTGTCGACCTTGAGTCCCATTAGCCTGTCCAGCACTACCCCCCTAGTGATAGTGATTGTCTCAAGGTCCTCCCTTCCCACATTCCTGTGATCAGCAATTTTGGCATGGTTTTGTGTCGTCCACTGTGAAGACCAAAGCAAAATAATTGTTTAAGGTCTCAGCCATTTCCACATCTCCCATTATTAAATCCCCCGGTACGTTAAATGTTTACGCCCCTAAAAAAACTTCACGCAAATTTTGCATCAGACGTGAACAGCACCGACGCCACTCCCAGACGCCTATCTCCCAGTTAACACCGGTGTTATCAACTGAATTTTGACCCCATAAACTATGTCTTAAACTAGTGCCTTGGTTTAACATCTCATCTGAAAGACAGCATATTCGACAGTGCAGCACTCCCTCAGCACTGCACTGGAGTGTCAGCCTAGATTTCTGTGCTCAAGTCTCTAGAGTGGGCCGTGTACCCACAACCTTCTGACCCACAGGCGAAAGTGTTGGTTTGGCAGGCATCCCATTGTTGAATATGAGGGAGATGATCTCGCTGCTCCTCGAGAACTTGACGTAATTTTATTCAAATCGCTGCAAACGTTTACGTCTCGCTCCACACCTCCGCCAGGCCTCAGACGCTAATTGGCCAGTTTTCTTCTCCGCCTTTCGGATCGATCCGATTGGATAATATCTCGATTACCTGCCGCTCCTCTCGCCACTCACCCTCCGATTGGTTGCTGGTCCGTCGCTCCGGCACGCAGCAGCTTTGTGATTGGACGGGTCCGCCGTCAATCAGCGCCCCGCCCCGCCCCCCTCCGTCGGCCGGCTCACTCTCGAGCCAAGATGTCGGCGGCGAGCAAGCTCTTGATTCCGCCTAGCCGGTCGCGGTTTTGCGGGGCCATGGCCGGGGCGCTGCTGGGGGACTGCATTGGCGGGGAGTTCGAGGGGAAAGAGCTGGTGAGGATGCAGGACGTGTTGGAAGCGGTTCGCGCCCTGGAGGAGGGGAGGCAAGAGGAAGGTAATGCCGGGAGCGCCCGCACCGCCGAGCATTGATGGGACACCGACACACGTCAGCACGTAACAGGATCCTGATGCTAAAACTCACCTTCGAAGCACACCCAATCTTTTAAAAAAAAATCTCTGTACTACTTTTGAAAAATTGGCTCATTGCGATCTTCATTTACGCCCCCCCCCCCTGTTTTTTCTCATTGGCTTGTCACTCCATTCGTGGGTTCAAGTCCTACTCTTGAGCACAAAAATCTAGGCTGACACTCCAGGGCAATGCTGCACTGCCACAGGTGCCGTCTTACAGATGAGACGTTAAACGTTAAATGTCTGCTGTCAGGTGGATGTAACAGATCCCATGGCACTATTTATGAGAAAAGCAGGGGAGTTATCCCCAGTGTCCTGGCCAATATTTATCCCTCAAACACCACCACACAAAAACAGATTATCTGGGTCAGTATCACATTGTTGTTTGTGGGAACTTGCTTGCGCAAATTGGCGGCCGTGCTTCTAACATTACAACAGTGATCACACTTCAAAGAGTTCTTCATTTGCTGTAAAGTGCTTTGGGACGTCCAGTGGTCATGTACGGTGCTATATAAATGCAAGTTTTTTCCCTTTTTTTCTCCAATGTTTTTCTCATTGGCTGTCACTCCATTTAATGTGCAGAGATTGGCAGATGTAAGGTTTTGTGTGAAGTTTAATTTGGATTATCAGTCTTTAGTTTTGGACTGAACGGTCCAATTTTTGAATGGTGTGCGTGGAGAATTTTTAAAACGGAAACTTGGTTACAACTCTTTTAGGAAATCCTTTTTTTCTGTTTTACTTC
Organism: Pristiophorus japonicus; assembly: GCF_044704955.1. NCBI lineage: Eukaryota > Metazoa > Chordata > Chondrichthyes > Pristiophoridae > Pristiophorus > Pristiophorus japonicus. Next base: position 32,920,482 of record NC_091990.1, on the reverse strand, counting down.
TGTGACAAATGGCATCAACTGAATTTTCATCAGAAATGTAAGAATTAGAATTCAAGCTATAGTCCATTTTCTACCCAGCACCTATTCTGCTCTTTCTCTTTTTATGACTTGGAAAATGTAGCAGCCTTAAGCTGAGTAAATGTGAATGAATATTCTGTGCATCTGATGTTTTGGCATGTTGACAGAAGTGCAGTTATTATATATGTCAATAGCTTATAATCTCTAATGAAGGGGCAGCATTAACTCATTTTAATGGCTTTCCCACATTACAGGTGTAACAAAAGCAAATACAGGCAACTTTCGATTATCCATACACGGATCGAATGGAGAACCCACTATAAAGACGTCGCACATGTGAATATCTCTGTCACCAAGTGTCAATCACACACATATTGACTCAGGCGTGCACTCCTTTCTCACATCGCAACTGACACAGGCATTAAATAAATAACTGTCACATGTGAAAATCTCGATCACCAACTAGCAAGCACACATAAATTGAAGCAGGTGAATCCTTTGTCATGAATTTTATTACGTTCACGCTATGATAACACAAACTAAGTCTTCGTGGTAGGTTCTATCACCGTCAAATTTCAGCTCCTAGATGTGCACTCGCCCTCGCAGCAAAATCGTTTCTCCAGAGTAGCCCAATCCCTTAGGGACCCGGATAATCGAGAGTTACCTGTGGTGCACTGTTTGGCAAAATCATTGCTCATTTGAAGATGTCAGGTTACATGTGCTTGAGGCCCTACTTATCTAATTTCAGGCTTGATAATGTGCAGTGTGCTGACCCAGACTGGCTAGTGGGGCACAAACTGCTTCATGAAGGGGGGGTAGGGGGGTGGGCGAGGTGAGTTAGAGGATTCCAAAGCACTAAAGACCTTCACAACATCAGCACAACATTACAACATCTTCAGCACACCAACTGCACAACATCACCACAAATAAATGAAAGATAAATCAGCTACAGAAAATAGAGCAGTCCTACCTTGCCGACTGCAGAACGCACCAGCTAGCCCTCCTGCCAGGGCTAGGGGCGGCAGGCACGCATGACTGTAGGAGTGAGGGATTTTTACTTTTTACAGTTAACCCTAAATGTTGCGTAATCCTAATGGAAGATGATTCAGTTTTGATGCAAAAAACCCTTTTATTGTGAATTTTGCAGTGCACTTCAACGATACAAACAACAACAACAGCCACAGCAGGAAAGAAAGTCTGCACTCATCCACATCTCGGGGAAAGTGCCCTTCCTTATAGGATCGGTGATGGTGGTGGGGGGTTTTGGGGGCCCGGCTTGGGTCTGACCGGTGGCTGGTGCGTGGAGTGAAGTGGAAGTGAAATTTGAGTCTCCGGCCTTTGTGCCCTTATTGCAGAAGCCAGCTCCCTCATGATATCTGTCATTGTCTGCACACCCTCTGAAATGCCCGCCCTGACTTCCCGTCTTAGTGTAGAGATTTCACCCGATAGTGTGGCGGCCTCATCACGCACCCCACTGACGGCCGCCACGAGTGATCTTGTGAGGGCATTGGTCTCCTCACCCAATGAAAAACTGATTTACCTCTGCTGAGGGCTGCTTCTCAGGAGAGACTGGTCGGCTTCTCTTTCCCCTCGCTGTGGGTCTACCTAGTGGCACCCCTCCAGTGCGAGGCACAGGCTGGGACGGTGGGGCACTGGGTGTCCCAAGATGCATTTCCCGACCGCCACTCGGACCCGCGAGCTCGGAAAGTGTGAACCCATGGAAGATTGCCGAGAAGCTAATGGAGGGTTCTGGCTGCGTGATGCCCTGTGATATGTCCTGATCCATATCGCGGTCAGCATTCTCCTGAGCACACATTTCCATGGACCCCTCCTCCCCCTACCCGTCTTGGTCTGGAGCACACACATCTGGATCCTCAGGATCTTGAGGAGTGTCATCTTCTGCAAAAGGCAACACAACAGTCAAATGGTTAGCAGCACAGGAGGGAGCAGGATGGGTGGCATGAATAGTCTCACGTGTAGCAGGCCAGTCAGCAGGTTGATTTTGAAGGGCCACTATGCATTTTAATGACTCGCCCTCCCCCTCGCGTGTGGGTCCAGCTTGTGCAGAGCTTATTCTTTTTCTGCCGGCGCGAGTTAGCAAGGCAGCAGCCCTCTGTTCCAGGGGTGTCAGTTGGTGCGCGACGACGAGGGAGCGGCCAAATTACAAGGTGGATTTTTGGCGCTTTTTTCCCCTCCAGAAAGTCGGCGCACCACATCGAGATACGCCGCTCTAAGCGGCTGGGGAAATTTGGGGCCTATGCTCCATCTGCCAAATTTTTGCCCACTCACTTAGCCTGTCTATATTCCTTTGAAGATTTTTTGTGTCCTCCTTACAATTTGCTTTCCCACCCATCTTTGTATCATCAGCAAACTTGGCTGCATTACACTTGGTCCCTTCACCCAAGTCATTAATATAGATTGTAAATAGTTGAGGACCGAGCACCAATGCCTGCGGTACTCCATTAGTCACTTAAGCACTGAGGGTAGCAGGGCACAGAATGTACTCTGGGTGGGGGACTTCAATGTCCATCACCAAGACTGGCTCGGTAGCACCACTGCTGACCTAGCTGGCTGGTCTTGCAGCAGGTGGTGAGAGAAGCAACATGAGGAAAAAAAACAACTTGACTTCATCTCACCAATGTACCTGTTACAGATGCTTCTGTCCATGACAGTGTTGGTAGGAGTCCTTGTGGAGACAAAGTCCTTCCTTCACACTGAGGATACCCTCCATTGTATTATGTGACACAACTAACGTGCTAAATGGGATAGATTCAGAACAGATATAGTAGCTCAAAACTGGGCATCCATGAGACACTGTGGGTCATTAGCAGCAGCAATTGTATTCCACCACAATCTAACCGCCTGGCCCGGCATATCCCTCACTGTACCATTACCATCAAGCCAGGTGACCAACCCTGACTCAATGAGGACTGTAGAAGAGCAGACAGGAGCAGTACCAGGTGTACCTAAAAATGAGGTGCCAACAGAGGACTCCATGCATGCTAAACAGCGAAAGCAGAATGTTCTATACAGAGGTAAGTGAGCCCACAAAAAAAGGATCAGGTGAAAGCTCTGCAGATCTGTCACATCAGTTGTGAATGATGATGAACAATTAAACAACTAACCGGAGGAGGAGGCTGCATGAACATCCCCATCCTCAATGATGGCAGAGCTCAGCACATGAGTGCAAAAGGCAAGGCTCAAGCATTCGCAACCATCTTCAACCAGAAATGCTGAGTGAATGATTTTTCTCAGCCTCCTTCTGAGGCTGAGTGAGTGGGCAGATGGAGTATAATGTGGGAAAATGTGAGGTTATCCACTTTGGCAGAAAAAATAGAAAAGCAGATTATAATTTAAATGGAGAAAAATTGCAAAGGGCTTCAGTACAAAGGGACCTGGGGGTCCTTGTGCATGAAACACAAAAAGTTAGTATACAGGTGCAGCAAGTAATCAGGAAGGCAAATGGAATGTTGCCCTTTATTGCAAGGGGATAGAGTATAAAAGCAGAGAAGTCCTGCTACAACTGTGCAGGGTATTGGTGAGGCCACACCTAGAGTACTGCGTGCAGTTTTGGTCTCTGTATTTAAGGAAGGATATACTGACATTTGAGGCTGTTCAGAGAAGGTTCACTAGGTTGATTCTAGAGATGAGGGGGTTGACTTACGAAGATAGGTTGGGTCTATACTTACTGGAGTTCAGAAGAATGAGAGGTGATCTTATCGAAACATAGAAAATAGGCCCTTCGAGCCTGCACCACCATTCAATAAGACCATGGCTGATCATTCCCTCAGTATCCCTTTCCTGCTTTCTCTCCATACCCCTTGATCCCTTTAGTCATAAGGGCCATATCTAACTCCCTCTTGATAACTGGATAAGTTGGATGCAGAGAGAATATTTCCACTCAGGGGAAACTAAAACTAGGGGGCATAGTCTCAATAAAGGGCCACCCATTTAAAACTGAGATGAGGAATTTCTTCAGAGGGTTGTAAGTCTGTGGAATTCTCCGCCCCAGAGAGCTGTGGAGGTTGGGTCATTAAATATATTTAAGGCGGAGATAGACAGATTTTTGAGTGATAAGGGAATAAAGGGTTATGGGGAGCGAGCAGGGAAGTGGAACTGAGTCCATGATCAGATCAGTCATGATCTTACTAAATGGCGGAGCAGGCTCGAGGGGTCAAATGGCCTACTCTCGCTCCTATTTCTTGTGTTCCCCATCATCACAGATGCCTGTCTTCAGTCAATTCAATTCATTCCATGTGATATAAGGAAACGACTGAGTGCACTGGCTACAGCAAAGGCTATGAGCCCTGACAACATCCATGCTGCAGTGCTAAAGACTTGTCAGGACCTCTCTGCTCCAGAACGCATTACTGCCTTTGGCATCAGGGCAGCATTTGACAGAGTGTGGCACCAAGGAACCCGAGTAAAATAGAAGTCAATGGGGATGGGGGGGAAAATTCACCACTTGCTGGAGTCATACCTAAGAAGGAAGGTGGTTGTTGGAGGCCAATCATCCCAGAAATCCCTCCACCACCGTAGCTGCAGTGTGTACAAGCTGCACTACAGCAATTCTCCAAGGCTTCTTCGACAGCACTTCCCAAACTTGTGACCTCCACCACCTCTAAGGACAAGGGCTGCAGGCGCATGGGAACACCAGCTCCAAATTCCCTTCCAAGTAACAGATCCTACTGATTTGGAAATAAATTGCTGTTCCTTTATCGTCGCTGTTCAAAATCCTGGAACTCGCTACCAATCAGCACTGTGGGAGTATCTTCACCGCATGGACTGTAGCGGTTCAATAAGGCAGCTCACCACCACCTTCTCCAGGGCAATAAATGCTAGCCTTGCTTGTGACACTCACATCCTGAGAATTAATTCATTTTTAAAAACATCATAATTGAAGTCAGAAGGGCAAGGACCAAATGACCAGAATAATGTTGCAGAACGGTTGAATTAATTTATGTATTGTGGGTTACAAAAAATTCTCGAGACATGTCTTACCATTATACAAAGACAGCACATATATCTATATAGTTAAATGTCTTGTACCTAACATACTTTAGTCACCTCATACCTCGATTGCATATGTCCAAGGACAAAAAGGAGTGGGTAAAATAGTTACTACAGTCAAATTTATAACTAAATAATAAATGATTCAAAAAGTATTAATTAATGAGTAACCCATACTAAATTGAACACTCAAATCCCTTAATCTTTTCCAAAACTGTGATTCACTAGCTAACATGTATCAGAAATCAAGCAATCAGATTAATCAAATCATTTTAATAAGCTTGTATCAGTAAAAGTGACCATGAAGCTGTCAGATTGTCGGTAAAAACCCAACTGGTTCACTGATGTCCCTTTTATGGAAGAAAACCTGCTGTCCTTGCCCGATCTGGCCTTTATGTGACTTCAGTCCCACACCAACGTAGTTGATACTTAACTGCTCTTTGAAGTGGCCTAGCGAGGCGCTCGGTTGTATCAAAATGCTCACCACAGGGACTACAGCAGCTCTAGAAGGTAGCTCACCACCACCTCAGCAACTAGGGATGGACAATAAGAGGCCACCTTGCAGGCACCCCTCAGCGCGAGAATGAATTTTTAAAAATTCACACTTTCTGCCATTTTTCTTCACTTGGGTAAGTGTATAGATTTAGACATAACATAAAATATCTTTCTAAAAACAATTACACAATTCAATCATTAGATTTGCCCATGGCATTGGTTATTTAATATCCAAAATTGTTCTTGGACAGGTTTGCCCTTCTTTCAGGGACCTGAGTTGGGTGTTTCACCTGGGCTTGAGTGCTGAGAACTTTGAGCTGTAGGCAAATTAGTTGTGCATTGCGAGAGTTTCAAAAACAGGAAATGTTGGAAATGCTCAGCATCTGTGGAGAGAACAGAACAGTTAATGTTTCAGGTGTAGACCCTCTGACTTCTGACTTGGTTCCTGATCTCCCATCTTCCTTTGTTCATATCCACAAACTCCTGATTCCTGTAAAGCTTTGCCAGATTAATTTATTTAAATCCCTTGTCACATTCAATTGATCAGACCTCTGCTCTCCTGGGCTGCAGTTGTTTTGCTCCTCTTCTGTTTTTTTTCATTTTGCTCTGCTATTCGGTGCGTCTTCCATTTCCTTTCCATTGGCCCACCTCCACCCAATCCAGACTCCGCTGCTTAGCTCCCTTCTGTTGTTGACCCCAATAATCAATCCGGACAGCTTTGGTGTTTTTCTACTGTGTGGACTGTCACCGTCATGCATCCCTGTTATACGTATAGAGCAGACTCGTCAAGTTCTAAAATTAAAACGGAAAATACTGGAAACACTCGGCAGGTCAGGCAGCATTTATGGAGAGAGAAGCAAAGTTACTGTTTCATATCGATGACCTTTCTGCTTGCTCTGTGCAAGTGTCCTCATCTCCAATGTTCTGTCTTCAATACTAGTGTGTAGGGGAGGAGAGAATAATATAATATAGTAAATAATGGGTTGGCTTCTCGCCATTAGATTTGTAACCTTAGCAGCCATGTTGACCAGTAGTTAGACAATTCTAACTTGAATGGATGCTTCAGGTCCTACTTGCTATTTGTTTGGATGCCGTTTTATGGATGTAGTGGGCATTCTGGCTCCTAGCCATATATCAACTGCTGCTGTACGCTGTGTTATATCCATGTTATTTTCTGTGTCTTTTGGTTTATCACAGCTGGTTCCTTCTTCACACAATGAATTTATTTTTCAGGTTCATTAGTGTATTCGGATGATACAGCAATGACCAGATGTGTGGCACAGTCACTGATAACAAAACAAGACTTTGACGAAGTGGATATGGCTAGGAGGTAACGTGCAACTGCATCTAAAGGAATAAAATCCTGTACTGCGGAGATCTTGTTAAGTTGTATTGTGGCACAGTGTTCTGTCTTAAAGCCCAAAAGTCATTATAAACTCTTAGCTGACGTCCCTATCAGTGTTTTGTGAAATGTATTGCATATCGATCTGTTGCAGTTGCTGTGACAATGTGATATTTGAAGTTTATGTTCTCTTATCGGGAATGGAGCTGAAAATGACTTGAGGGAAAGACATTTTGTCTTGGAAAGTAATTTTTGTCTTTATTTGCTCTAAGTGTGCTTCCATGTTGTACAGTCAAGTACAATTCTCTATATTGTGTCGATGTTACAAAGTTAGTACTATGACCAGATCCTTTCTTCTTTTATCACCGTCAAAGGCAGATATTAATATTTTTACTTTACAATACCTGTAATAGACTGAAGTTACTTTGTTACACTTTTTGGAGGGTGAGACTCTCTCGGAGGCATTTTCTGGTCTTATCCTTTCTTGGATTTCCTAAGTTGCTGGACAAGAATGGGCAACCTGCAACTAGATCTCTGAAAGCTGCTCTGAAAGTACTTCACAGTAAGCTGCGCATGAACAGTCTGGATTGGCTCCTTCAGTTTTCTCTTCCCAAAGCACACTACGACGCCACAATAACTTGCAGTTTAGAGTGGAGGAGGGAGGAGTGCACAGGGAAGGGAAGAGGATGCTGAGCAGTATTAGTTAGGGAAGAATGACAGAATAAGGATTTTGCATGGCTAAGTATTTGGAGGTTTGGAAACATAAAACAGCATCCCACTGAAGGTATTGATTGAAAGTTGCCATTTTAGTTAACACCCACAGACTTGAGGTATGATAGCAGTCACTGTATCTCCCAGTATATTTAAAAAAAAAAAGACTTGCATTTAGTGCCTTTCACAATCTCGGGACGTCCCAAAGCGCTTTACAGCCAATGAAGTTCTTTTTGAAGTGTAGTCACTGTTGTAATGTCGGAAACACAGCAGCCAATTTGTGCACTGCAAGCTCCCACAAACAGCAATGTGATAATCAGATAATCTGTTTTTTCTTAGTGATGTTGATTCAGGAATAAATATTGGGATGAAACCAGGGATAATTCCCCTGCTCTTCGAAATAGTACCGTGGGGTCTTTTCCATCCACCTGAGAGCAGATGGGGTCTTGGTTTAATGTCTCATCTGAAAGACGGCACTTCCAAAAGTGCAGCACTCCCTCAGTACTGTAACCATTCAGTACTGCATTAGAGTGTCGGCCTAGATTTTTGTGCTCCAGTCTTTGGAGTGGGACTTGAACCCGTGACTTTCTGACTCAGGCGAGAGTGCTACCCACTGAGCTGCAGCTGTATCCTTCGTAATCTCTCTCTCAATCCTTCCCTAATTTTTAAAAAGATTTAAAAATAATGTAAAACAAGTATTAAATGTTAACCTGTAAAACATTTAGTGAATAAGTACATTTTTAAATACAATATTTCTCAATCTTTTGCCTGGAGGCAAATTGGGGAGTGGATTCAGTGATTTTTTTTCCCCTTTATTTGCGTTTGCATTTAGAATACAAATCCACCAGGATATAAAAACAAAACTGGATTTTGAGTCTGGCTCCCTGTCATAGAGAAACCATATAAAATACTCTTTCTATAAAAGACCCCACTCTATAGCCTACTTTTTGTATGACTAAGAACTAGGTTCTAGTGTTCTTCTTTAGGCAATGATTAAGTACTGTACATGGAGCATATTGTATGGGAGACAGTTGGTGATTTATACCACATAAGCAAGGGTAACCTAGTAACTGACTTATACAGGTCATTCTGATGAGTGCAATGCAAAGCCATCAACTGTCTTCTGTACAGTATTCTGTTGCTACTACATTTGGTAGCAATCTTTTAAAAATATTACTTATAGTTTTACTGAAATAACACCCGGAAATGATTTATGTAGTCTTCCATTCCCCTCTTATTTCTGTTGAAATACTCATGGTTTATTGCCTCCTCCCCAAGATCTAAGTTGACTTCTTCACTGAAATGCCTTCCTTTCTCTCTTCCCTCAGTCTCTGCACTATGATTTCTCATCTAGGAACTCTCTGATCTTACTGCCTTCCTGTCTTCAGTTAAACTCATTCTGCACATAAACTCCCTCACTAATACCTCTCATGAACATTAAGGTCTGAGCACTGATAATGAACTACAGCTCACTTCTTTTTCTCCATTGCCACAACATTATCCAGGCCTCCTGCAGTCACACTTTTCTCACCATACAGCTGTGGTTAAAACGCTCCCTCGACTTTCCTACATTACATTACAACAGTGACTACACTTTTTCAAAGGTACTTCATTGGCTGTAAAGCGCTTTGGGACCTCTTGAAGTTGTGAAAGATGCTATATAAATGCGTCTTTTTTTTTTCCTCACCAACTCACTCTCAAATTCCCAACTCCCACACTTTTGGCCTTTCTGCACATCAAACCACCTCTGCTGTACCTGGTCCTTTTGTCTCTGTCTTAAAGACCCAGTTAGTCACTGCCCCCTGGCAAAATTCCCATAGTCATTCATTAAAGTCTGAGTATGTAGCTTATTCAAGCAGTCATTAAATCTAGCATTTCTGAGTTTGTTGTTCTCGGCCAAAATTACCGATTATTCCAGGATCATCTTGGAGAATAGAGACAACCCCAGGCTCTTGACCAATTCTTGCTTCCTCAATTCCCACCCCACTCAACACCCATTCCTGGTCCCTATGTTGGCTGACATCTTCAATTGTTCCCTTTCCACAGGCACTGGCCACCTCCCTATCAAAACTGCCACCATCACCCCCCCCCCCCCCCACCCCCGCTCCAAAAGAACTTACCCTGGACCCATCTGTCCTTTCCAACTACCGCTGGCTTCCTCTTTATGGTTGTTACCGATTCAGATTTGCCTTGAGCTCGGTGATGTCAGTTGCTCCCTTATGCAGTTTGAGTGACTTTTATTGAGGTTGATTCACACTGCCTGATTTCTACTAAATCACGTTCATGGGGCCAGAGAAGAAGGACTGCTTATTTTAAAATGTGCTTTGACATAGAGTAGTTAGCTGCAGTGTTTGATTACAGCAGTATATCTCGCATTGTCACCACATTTGAGTGAATAACCTGGACAAAAGTAGAGAGCTGATGTGAGGCTACCTAGAGAGAGGTAATTAGTTAGTACTATTTATAGGGAACTCCGTGGAACTGCAAATTATAGGGCTCAAGTTTCAGCCTGAGTTGCTCCTATTTTTTTTGGAGCAACTAGTTTAGAATGGAGCATCTTAGAAATTGCAATTCTCGGCATTCAGTTCTAGTGAGTTAGAATAGTTTCATTTTAGAACAGGTTATATTTTTTCAAAAGAGGGCGTGTCCAGCTACTTATGCCTGTTTTGCAAGTTTAGGCAGCGAAAACTAACTCCAAACTAACTTAGAATGGAGTAAGTATAGATTTTTGTACAAGAGATGGGGGAGTTTACAAACATTAAACACTTCACTTTTACAAATAAAGAGCCATCATCAATAATAAATGATAGATAAATCAACCAATAAATCAATCAAAAAAAATTAAAAAATTAAAAATAAAAAAAATAATAAAGCAATAAATAAAAAATTACGTTTCTGCTCACCGACTGCAGCACCGGGAGCCCTTCAACAGCGTGCTGGGACGGGGCCCCACCAGTGTCTCTGTCTTTGTCACTGTCTCTCTCTGTCTCTGTCAGTGTCATAGGAACATAGGAATTAGGAACAGGAGTAGGCCATCTAGCCCCTCGAGCCTGCTCCGCCATTCAATAAGATCATGGCTGATCTGGTCGTGGACTCAGCTCCACTTACCCGCCCTCTCCCCATAACCCTTAATTCCCTTATTGCTTAAAAATCTATCTATCTTTGACTTGAAAACATTCAATGAGCTAGCCTCAACTGCTTCCTTGGGCAGAGAATTCCACAGATTCACAACCCTCTGGGAGAAGAAATTCTTTCTCAACTTGGTTTTAAATTGGCTCCTCCGTATTTTGAGGCTGTGCCCCCTAGTTCTAGTCTCCCCCACCAATGGAAACAACCTCTCTGCCTCTATCTTGTCTATCCCTTTCATGATTTTAAATGTTTCTATAAGATCACCCCTCATCCTTCTGAACTCCAAGGAGTAAAGACCCAGTCTACTCAATCTATCATCATAAGGTAACCCCCTCATTTCTGGAATCCGCCTAGTGAATCGTCTCTGTACCCCTTCCAAAGCTAGTATATCCTTCCTTAAGTAAGGTGACCAAAACTGCACGCAGTACTCCAGGTGCGGCCTTACCAATGCATTATACAGTTGCAGCAACACCTCCCTGCTTTTGTACTCCATCCCTTTTGCAATGAAGGCCAACATTCCATTTGCCTTCCTGATTACCTGCTGCACCTGCAAACTAACTTTTTGGGATTCATGCACAAGGACCCCCAGGTCCCTCTGCACCACAGCATGTTGTAATTTCTCCCCATTCAAATAATATTCCCTTTTACTGTTTTTTTTTTTCCCCAAGGTGGATGACCTCACACTTTCCGACATTGTATTCCATCTGCCAAACCTTAGCCCATTCGCTTAACCTATCCAAATCTCCTTGTAGCCTCTCTGAGTCCTCTACACAACCCGCTTTCCCAATAATCTTAGTGTCATCTGCAAATTTTGTTGCACTACACTCTGTCCCCTTCTCTAGGTCATCTATGTATATTGTAAACAGTTGTGGCCCCAGCACTGATCCCTGTGGCACACCACTAACCACTGATTTCCAACCGGAAAAGGACCCATTTATCCCGATTCTCTGCTTTCTGTTCGCCAGCCAATTCTCTATCCATGCTAATACATTTCCTCTGACTCCGCGTACCTTTATCTTCTGCAGTAACCTTTTGTGTGGCACCTTATCGAATGCCTTTTCGAAATCTAAATACACCACATCCATCGGTACACCTCTATCCACCATGCTCGTTATATCCTCAAAGAATTCCAGTAAGTTAGTTAAACATGATTTCTCTTTCATGAATCCATGCTGCGTCTGCTTGATTGCACTATTCCTATCCAGATGTCCCGCTATTTCTTCCTTAATGATAGTTTCAAGCATTTTCCCCACTACAGATGTTAAACTAACCGGCCTATAGTTACCTGCCTTTTGCCTGCCCCCTTTTTTTAAACAGAGGCGTTACATTAGCTGCTCTCCAATCCGTTGGTACCTCCCCAGAGTCCAGAGAATTTTGGTAGATTATAACAAATGCATCTGCTATAACTTCCGCCATCTCTTTTAATACCCTGGGATGCATTTCATCAGGACCAGGGGACTTGTCTACCTTCAATCCCATTAGTTTGTCCAGCACTACCTCCCCAGTGATAGTGATCATCTCAAGGTCCTCCCTTCCCATATTCCTATACCAGCAATTTCTGGCATGGTTTTTGTGTCTTCCACTGTGAAGACGGAAGCAAAATAATTGTTTAAGGTCTCAGCCATTTCCACATTTCCCATTATTAAATCCCCCTTTTCATCTTCTAAGGGACCAACATTTACTTTAGTTACTCTTTTCCGTTTTATATATCTGTAAAAGCTTTTACTATCTGTTTTTATGTTTTACGCAAGTTTACCTTCGTAATCTATCTTCCCTTTATTGCTTTTTTAGTCATTCTTTGCTGTTGCTTAAAATCTTCCCAATCCTCTAGTTTCCCACTAACCTTGGCCACCTTATACGCATTGGTCTTTGATTTGATACTTTCCTTTATTTCCTTGGTTATCCACGGCTGGTTATCTCTTTTGCCGCCCTTCTTTTTCACTGGAATATATTTTTGTTGTGCATTTTGAAAGAGCTCCTTAAAAGTCCTCCACTGTTCCTCAATTGTGCCACCATTTAGTCCTTGTTTCCAGTCTACTTCAGCCAACTCTGCCTCATCCCACTGTAGTCCCCTTTGTTTAAGCATAGTACGCTCGTTTCTGACACAAATTCCTCATCCTCAATCTGTATTACAAATTCAACCATATTGTGATCACTCATTCCGAGAGGATCTTTTACGAGGAGATCGTTTATTTTTCCTGTCTCGTTACACAGGACCAGATCCAAAATGGCTTGCTCCCTTGTAGGCTTTGTTACATACTGTTCTAAGAAACAATCCCGTATGCATTCTATGAATTCCTCCTCCAGGCTACCCCCTGCGATTTGATTTGACCAATCGATATGTAGGTTAAAATCCCCCATAACTACTGCCGTTCCTTTTTCACATGCCTCCATTATTCCCTTGATTATTGCCCGCCCCACCATGAAGTTATTATTTGGGGGCCTATAAACTATGCCGACCAGTGACTTTTTCCCCTTACTATCTCTAATCTCCACCCACAATGATTCAACATTTTGTTCATTGGAGCCAATATCATCCCTCACAACTGCCCTGATATCATCCCTTATTAACAGAGCTACCCCACCTCCCTTCCCTTCCTGCCTATCTTTCCAAATCGTCAGATACCCCTGTGTTTAATTCCCAGTCCTGGCCACCTTGCAACCATGTCTCTGTAATGGCCACCAAATCATACCCATTTGTAATGATTTGTGCCGTCAACTCATTTACTTTATTTCTAATGCTGCGTGCATTTAGGTAGAGTGTTTTCATCCTAGTTTTTAAACCATGATTTTTAGTTTTTACCCCTCCTGCAGCCCTTTTATATTCAGTGGCCCTTTTTGTTTCTTGCCTTTGGTTTCTTTGCCCTCCACTTTTACTCATCTCTTTTCTGTCTTTTGTTTTTGTCTCCTTTTTGTTTCCCTCTGTCTCCCTGTATTGGTTCCCATCCCCCTGCCATATTGGTTTAACTCCTCACCAACAGCACTAGCAAACACTCCCCCTCTCTCTCTCTCTCTGTGTTTCTGACTGGGAGGGGAGGGGGGAGAGGAGAGGGAGGAGGGGGGCGGAGAGGAGGAGGGGGGAGAGGAGAGGCGGGGGGTTGGGGAGAGGAGGAGGAGGGGGGGGTAGAGAGGTGGGAGAGGAGGGAGTGCGGGGGTGGGGGTTGCTGAACGGGCCCCGACAACGAAGAAGAAACCGGGCTGCCGTCGACACTTCGTGCGGGGCCCGCCCCCAGCGAGATGCCGAGCGGGCGGACCCCGCCGCTGACGTGGAGGGAGGGGTAGGGGGGGAAAGAAAGGGAAAGAGGCTGAACCCGGGGAGGGGGGGAGGAGGAGAGAGAAGAAAGAGGCTGAACCTGGGGGGGCGGCGGAGGGGGAGAGGCTGAACAGGAGTGAGGGAGTGGGGTGGGGGAGCTGAACGGGAGCAAGTCCCGATCTTCTCCCGGGGAGCCCATTCAGCCAGGGCTAAGGCCTGCGTGCTTCAGGCCCCTCCCACGCAGCCTGGGGGGCGAGGAGCTACTGCACATGCGCGCACGCTCTAGCACACATGCAGAGGTCCCAGCACTGTTTTCAGCGCCAGGACCTGGCTCCGCCCCCGAATCCTTGTGCTGCGCCACGCCAGGCACAAAGACGTCCTGAGGAGACAGGAGAATCACAAGATAAGTTTTCGGCGCCCTTTTTATTTCAAAGTCAGCGCACCTTATGGAGGTATGCCGTTTTTAGAGGGTGGAAACTTGGGCCCATAGAGTCCAGAGATTTCTGGAGTGATGAGATGAAAATCTCTGAAAACTATAAAGGTCCCATGGGAAATTAATTTCTGCAGGGTTAACCCAGTTTCTACAATATAAAACAACGCTATTTAATTAGGCACAAATAGACACGTACTCCATTTATATTATGGGACTGCTTTCCATAATCTGAACTGGTTGTCTTGTTGCTGAGCTCGAACTGAGAGCATGTTATGGAGTGAGCTGGTAATGCGATGAGGTGAGAACAGACTAAAAGTAGGATCTTCCAGAATGGGAAATTGGGGAGTAGAAATTGGGTCTTGAGGTGGAAGGATGTGATAAGTAAACTTATAGGCTAAAGTAGAACAAACTAAACCTAAAACTGTCAGTACAGGAAGGGATACTGGTGTCCTTCCTGCAAGGTGTGGGAGTTTTTAACGCTGGGTGTTGACTTGGGCAAACATGTCCATAGGAAGTTTCATTAACTCTCGTTGCTCAGGCTCAAAATCTTAGAATTTGAGAAGGAGATGGAGAACGTCTGACACCAGACATGGAGAGCTGTTTTTGGAATGTGAGTTTGTGAGGGTAGACGCAACCATGAGAGAGGGGGAGAGAAAATGGGTGACTATTTTGGGGTAGGGAAAGACAGGAAGGAAAAGTTAGAACAGGAATGCCTAGAGCAACCGAGGCGCTCAAAAGATTTGAAGCTGTTGCTTTCTATGATGATTCTAGGCAGGGCCATCAAATAAGTCCTACCAAATGAATTTAGGAGACTGGGAAAGTAGCTCAGGAGCAGGATTTCACAGGTGGTAATCTCAGGATTTCTCACCCAGCCAGGATAGGGAAGGTTGGGAAGATTAAGGAACTCTGTGCATAGCTAATAGTCTGGTGTCAGGAAATGGGACTGCACTTTGGGTGACGGTACTGGTTCTGGGACAGATGGGAGCTATTCTGGGTTACATCTGAGCAGGGTGCTAATGTACCACTAGCACAGTTACATAGGAAAGTGATGAGGGTTTCAACTAGGAAAGGTGGGGAACTGGACACCCACCATCAGTTAAGACTGAAGTGAGAAATAGATGAGGATTATCGAGAATATATTGATAATAATTATCTATAACAGATTCATGCAGAAAACGATTTAAAAATGGGGATATGGATTTGGAAGACAAGCTAAATTTGGGTGAGCACCTTTTGGAGAGTGACCATGTTATGATGTTTAAGTCTATCTAGAAATCAGTACAAAAACTCCCAACAGCAGTTGTATTGGGGCAGATGTTCGAAAGATGAGGAGTGAACTCGGTCGAGGTGGAAGGTAAAATTGGCACCAGGACTATAGAGCCACAGTGGGGTATTTAAATTAAAAAAATTAATTGCAGAGGTACAGAATTTGAAAATAAAATTAAAATTCTCTTTTAAAAGAATGAAAACTACGATGCAATGGTTAGAAACCAATTAATATTGAAGAGGCGAGTCTATAAGGACTATAACAATAATGAAAAAACTAAAGCAGAAAATAGAAAGAAAATAAATAAAGCTATGTGTGAAAATAAGAGAAAAAATTCAGAAAACAATAAAAGGAACAGAAAAGTATTCCGCGAGTATATAATTAAAAAGAGAATTATCACAAGTGAGGTGGGACTCCTGAAGGGAAGATTTTCAATTTGTAGATCAGAAATATTAATACTTTGCATTAATCATTAAAAGAGAAAGATATTGGAGGGGAGTTGAATCCTCAAGTGGTTCAGAGCGAGATGAATGAAATTATCGTGGACGAAAGTAAACTTTTAGATCAGTTAGTTAGTCTAGAGGAAGATATGGCACCAGGGCCCAGCAGGATACATCCTAGGATTCTGAGGGAGATGAGGGAGGAAATTGTATTTCGGGCCTGTGCGTGTGGATGTGTGCCAGAGGGCTGAAGTGTGGTCGATGTAGCACACATTTTCGAAAAGGGAGACCGAGTTAATCTGGGTAATTACCAGCCAGTTAGTTTTTAACATCAGTGATGGGCAGGATTTTAGAGTATCTATTTAAGGATGAAATTAGCATACATCTAGATAGATGAAGAAATAGTTAAGAGTCAAAAGGGATAATCCTGCTTGGAAAACCTCACAGAAATATTTTGAGGAAGTAATAGATGTTTTAAATAGGGGACATGCAGTGAATGTATTGTACATGGACTTTAAGAAAGCCTTTTTATAAGGTATGACCCAATAGATTATGAGAGAAGGTTAAGGGGTATGGAATTGGGTGGGATTAAAAATGGGTTAGAAAGGAGAAAACAGAGTAAGAGTTACCGGTAAATTCAATTTTTCAGAATGGTTGGAAATTGATAGTGGTGTCCTTCGGGGTTCAGTTCTGGGGCCACCTCTGGACTGTGTATATCCATGATTTGGATGGAGGCCTAGAGGGAGGGATGTCAAAATTGATAGCAATATAGGAGGTTTAGCTAATTCTTTAGAAGAAGATCAAAGGAAACTGCAGAGGATTATTGATGAGATAGAGGAATGGACTAAAATAGAATTTGGCGTTAGTAAATGTGAGTGGATATATTTTGGTTAAGAAAAATAACAGCAGCAGTTATGCTCTGAATTGAATTAGGCTTGGTATTGTGGAAGAGCAGATTAAAATTCAGGTTGATGACTGTTTTTAAAAAAAAATATATATATACAAATGGAAATCTAGATTTTATCACTAGATATAGAATATAAAAGCCAGGAGGCAATGAATGATAAGCTTGTATAAAACCTTAAGATGTCAGAGTGCAGTGTGCAATATTGGGCTCCACACTATAGGAAGGATACCGAGGCGTTAGATAGTACAGTGCAGATTCACTTGATTATAGGTTATATAAATATGAAGACAGATTTGAAAAATTGGGGCTTTTTTGGTTAGAATATGCTGATTATAGGATGATATGATAAAAGTGTTTGAAGTTATGAAAAAATGGGATAGGGTAGATAGAAGCACACTGTTTCCAATACTTGAGAGATAATAACTTTTATTTATATAATGCTTTTAATGTAATAAAACATCCCAAGGCGCTTCACAACAATTTTACCACACGTTAAATATTGACCATTGAGGGAAAGAGAGAAAAAGCGTGAGGAAGAAGTATAAAAAGAGGTTAAAGGCTCGGGTCAGAAGCGGCAGCCAAAGTGCGCATGCAGTTAGACACGGGAAAAAAACTAAAAAACTATTGCTCTGCTCAGCTCTAGAACAATACAAGATTAAATGCAAGAGATTTGGAAGATAGAGCAAGATAAATTTATTTACATAAGGATGCTGTGGAAATCATTTTTCAGAGTTAGTAGTTGAGGCAAAAACTGACTCTTCAAGATTAGATTAGGTGGATGGATGAAGGTATTTTGGAACAAGGCAGGTAAATATTCAAACTATTTCCTCAGGTAAATGCCGACTTGGCTGTTTCTTCCTGTTTCTGTGTTCTAATAGTTGCTCAGAAGCCAGGAATGACTTCAGAGTAGCTGCATGTGTGTAACTCTGGCACATGTACAGTTAGTATGGAGATCACATACTAATTTGTCATTATGGCTACAAACCTCCCCAGTGGTGGGGTATATTCCACATAAGTCAGCAAATAACAAAAGTGACTTTCTGGTCTGTGTGGATGGATTAACCGTTCAGTCTCATTGTGGTTCAATCCCGTACCTGGGGCAAACTACCCCAAGAAAAGTTGGTTTCTACTGACAAATTAGTTAAAATCCACCTTTGGCATTCCTACTGTCCGAGGTAACCTTATTAGATAAATGACACTTTCGGACTACAACGTTAGAGGGAGCATTACTGTTCATTTGGGTACAGGGTAAGATGATCTGGTGATGAAACTGAGAAAAGTGTTCCATTCCCAGGGCTGATATCCCTCTGCTGGATGAGATGGAAAAAAAGCTCCTGTTTTGTTTCTGCTGAGTGTAATAATTTTAGTAATCTGTGTCTGACTCTCTAAGTTTTCGGAACGAACAAAAATGGTATGATTTTTTTTTAATTTCTTAGGTTTGCTGAGGAATACAAAGAACATCCGAACCGTGGGTATGGAAGTGGTGTCATTCGTGTATTTAAGAAACTTCTAAACCCAAACTGTACTGATGTGTTTAAACCAGCAAGGGAACAGTTTAAGGGAAAGGGCTCCTATGGAAATGGAGGTGCCATGAGAATCGCCCCTATTGCACTGGCGTATCCAGATATTCAGGATGTTAAAAAGGTCAGATTATGGAGATTGTGTAATTTACTCTTGTGCAAGGAATATGGTTTTATTATTGTTTTTGCTTTCTTTCTCCTCTTCTGTTCCTTCTGTCCATCCTCCTTGGGCAGAATAATTAATCGTAGAAACTTTTTTATGATCATTGTTCCTCTATCGCCAATGGACACACTTCCCCAACCCCTCAGAAAACGAAGCCGTGTGTGCTTACTTTAGCACTATGCTTTTGTCTTAGCTTACCATTGACTAGATTAGAAGTTTACCAATCAACCCATAATATGTAATGGGAATGAGAAAATTATGGAAGTTATGCAAGAAAGGAATGAAGCTCCTTTGGCTGGCCTTTATAATTCATCTTGTACTAATTGTACATTTATGTTTTTGTTCACCTGCCAGAGTTGATCTATACTAGTGGATCTCCTGGGGCATTGCTTATGGTAAGTTAGATGGCACTCTCTTTTGAGGACAGGAACATTATTTCATGTGATGCCCAAAGTACTAATGTAAGATGGAGCTTTCAGATCATAAGTCTAATCGCTGTTAAGTAAACACTACCCTAAAACTTGAAAGTGAGAAACCTCTTCAAATCGCCTAATTGCAGATTGGAAGGTATTTTGAACTTTCATGTTCCAAGTCAATGGCTTTATTTACATTGATAGCTGGTTTGCATCTGTAACGAATTGTGACATCTTAATGTGACAGATGTGAGCCAATCAATATTTTAATTATATAATAGCGGATTTTGTGTCATTGCTCATAGTGAGTTAGAAGTTGCGCTGTTCCCATGGGCAGAGGGTGTGGGGAGGTGAAGAACCCCTTCAGTTAAGAGTCCAGAAAGTTTGTAGATCTCCCCACTGCCATTGGTTCCTAAAAAAACAAAATAAAAATAGTGGTTTCTTCAATTAGTTATTGTTTTTGACCAATATAAACCGATAACCTGGAACTACTACAAAAATATAAAATACAACATAAAATATCATGTTTCTACTTTGAAATTGTCACACGTAACATGTTGCAAGAAGTTCTTGTATATAATAATCTAGTTTGTTTTCCGAGAAAATTAACCTAATAAATTTGGCGTTGATGCTGAACCCATCTTTGTTTCATAAAACAAAGAAATCAGTTATTTTATTAAAAAAATGGGGGTTTCCACATCAACATGCCTTAAACACTTCAACACCACTGCTAGGGCATCAGCCAGGCTGGGATAACTGGAAGTTCTCTGCAGAAGAATCATGGAGTCAGACCATGAACCTTTGTCAGACTGTACAAAGCCTACATCTGTCCAATCCTGGAATCTGGCCACCAGTTTGGTGCGCAGCAAGTCAGCTGCAGATTAATAAGTTATAAACCATTCAGAACTGAACAATAAAGGCAGCATATCACCTCCCATGTTTTACCCGCTGAATCTATCTGCACATCTGTAGGCTCCAAACAATGGAAGAAAGATTCATGAGAGTCCAACAGAGCTACCGACACAAGCCAAGGGAAGAAAGACTTGGGTGTCCCAAAGTGTCCTGAGGTCAATGAATTACTTTACATTTTTTCAAAAATACTGTGGTCACTGTTGTAATGTAGGAACCATAATGAGGATCAACCTATCTGGCCATAGATGACCAAGGTAAAAGAATAGAACCCACCCCGGAAAGCTTGCAATGCTGCCTTGTCCCTGGTCCTGCAGTAGGTGGCAGAAATTCGCAGAGGTTTATAGCGCAGGAGTCAACTGAATAGGATTGAAATTCACAACTGGTCAGAAGTGAATGCACAGATTCTTATTAAAAAAAAAATGCGAAAATGGTAATTACTCTTTGCCACCCTTATTAAGCTCCCAATGTTAATGGCTGGAAGAAACTTGTAAGACAGAAAACATGCAAGTCAAAACTTCAAGGGCTGAGTAATGCAAGCTCATTGGCCACATATTGCCTGCAGGCAGTGTCTTGGACATCCATAATACCATCAGATATACAAGTATTGAGCTGCATGTGCTCATCATCATCATCATCATCATCATCATAGGCAGTCCCTCGAATCGAGGATGACTTGCTTCCATGCCAAAAAGTTCACAGGTGGTCAATGAAGGACCTAATATTCCAGGTCCCGAACTAAATCTTGAAGGGTGGAAGATGCCTGTGCGTGGAATTTTTTTTAACGTGTGGTGCCTGTTGCACACCAGCCACCACAGGCTTGACAGAGCGAGGTCTTGGTCCAGTGGCAAGGATTAACCAAGACGACTGGAGACCAGTTCTGCTGCATGGACCCAGTGTGTGCGCACAATGCATGTGCTACACCCACTATATTACACATGCAAATCTTTGTGTTGCACTTAAAAATCATTAGAAAGAGAAAGCTAGCCATTTCCAAACTACAAAGAAACTTCCCCAGAAAGTGTAATTGCCTAATTGACCTGATGATCTTTGAACAATTAATCTAATTGAATTTATGAATTAGATCTGCCTTTAAGCAATATAACTCTTAGCAGTTGAATAATGTGCATTACATGGTATAATACTCCTGTTCTCTGACATGCCATAAACAACTCCCTGGAAGATCTACTAGTTCTTTACTTTAACACTTTTTTTGCTGGATTATCATTGGAGTGGTAATCCTAGAAAAAGATTTTAAAATTAGGGTACGGGTTTGGCAGTGTCTCAACATATAGATCAGGTAAAAGTAACTCCCTTGAGATTAACCCTTGGGTTGCAATTATATTGCCACCTTTCCATGGCAATTTTGGGTGTGCAAATGCGAAAGTGACGGCAGAATATTACCAAGCATGCTAAAGTTAGAAGGTATGAGTACTCTTCCAGACGTTATCTCACTTTGGTTTTGAGTTTGCAAGTATAGTAGTTTTTGCAGCTCCAAGGAGTTATTGGCTCCCTTTTATTTTAGTACTTTCAGTTCATGGGCAGTGGCACTGAAACAATACCTAATGTTGTTCAGATGTCACTTATGAAATAGTACTTGGTAAAATAATGGGACTAAAGGTGGACAAGTCCCCTGGACCTGATGGCTTACATCTGAGAGTATTAGAAACATAGAAACATAGAAAATAGGTGCAGGAGTAGGCCATTCGGCCCTTCTAGCCTGCACCGCCATTCAATGAGTTCATGGCTGAACATGCAACTTCAGTACCCCATTCCTGCTTTCTCGCCATACCCCTTGATCCCCCGAGTAGTAAGGACTTCATCTAACTCCTTTTTGAATATATTTAGTGAATTGGCCTCAACAACTTTCTGTGGTAGAGAATTCCACAGGTTCACCACTCACTGGGTGAAGAAGTTTCTCCTCATCTCGATCCTAAATGGCTTACCCCTTATCCTTAGACTGTGACCCCTGGTTCTAGACTTCCCCAACATTGGGAACATTCTTCCTGCATCTAACCTATCTAAACCCATCAGAATTTTCTAAACGTTTCTATGAGGTCCCCTCACATTCTTCTGAACTCCAGTGAATACAAGCCCAGTTGATCCAGTCTTTCTTGACAGGTCAGTCCCGCCATCCCGGGAATCGGTCTGGTGAACCTTCGCTGCACTCCCTCAATAGCAAGACTGTCCTTCCTTAGGTTAGGAGACCAAAACTGTACACAATACTCCAGGTGTGGCCTCACCAAGGCCCTGTACAACTGTAGCAACACCTCCCGGCCCCTGTACTCAAATCCCCTCGCTATGAAGGCCAACATGCCATTTGCTTTCTTAACCGTCTGCTGTACCTGCATGCCAACCTTCAATGACTGATGTACCATGACACCCAGGTCTCGTTGCACCTCCCCTTTTCCTAATCTGTCACCATTCAGATAATAGTCTGTCTCTCTGTTTTTACCACCAAAGTGGATAACCTCACATTTATCCACATTATACTTCATCTGCCATGCATTTGCCCACTCACCTAACCTATTCAAGTCGCTCTGCAGCCTCATAGCATCCTCCTCGCAGCTCACACTGCCACCCAACTTAGTGTCATCTGCAAATTTGGAGATACTACATTTAATCCCCTTGTCTAAATCATTAATGTACAGTGTAAACAGCTGGGGCCCCAGCACAGAACCTTGCGATACCCCACTAGTCACTGCCTGCCATTCTGAAAAGTACCTATTTACTCCTACTCTTTGCTTCCTGTCTGACAATCAGTTCTCAATCCATGTCAGCACACTACCCCCAATCCCATGTGCTTTAACTTTGCACATTAATCTCTTGTGTGGGACCTTGTCGAAAGTCTTCTGAAAGTCCAAGTATACCACATCAACTGGTTCTCCCTTGTCCACTCTACTGGAAACGTCCTCAAAAAATTCCAGAAGATTTGTCAAGCATGATTTCCTTTTCACAAATCCATGCTGACTTGGACCTATCATGTCACCTCTTTCCAAATGCGCTGCTATGACATCCTTAATAATTGATTCCATCATTTTACCCACTACCGATGTCAGGCTGACCGGTCTATAATTCCCTGTTTTCTCTCTCCCTCCTTTTTTAAAAAATGGGGTTACATTGGCTACCTTCCACTCGATAGGAACTGATCAAGAGTCAATGGAATGTTGGAAAATGACTGTCAATGCATCCGCTATTTCCAAGGCCACCACCTTAAGTACTCTGGGATGCAGTCCATCAGGCCCTGGGGATTTATCAGCCTTCAATCCCATCAATTTCCCCAACACAATTTCCCGACTAATAAGGATTTCCCTCAGTTCCTCCTCCTTACTCGACCCTCTGACCCCTTTTATATCCGGAAGATTGTGTCCTCCTTAGTGAATACCGAACCAAAGTACTTGTTCAATTGGTCTGCCATTTCTTTGTTCCCCGTTATGACTTCCCCTGATTCTGACTGCAGGGGACCTATGTTTGTCTTTACTAATCTTTTTCTCTTTACATATCGAATATTCCGTCTTAATATTCCCTGCAAGCTTCTTCTCGTACTCCATTTTCCCTGCCCTAATCAAACCCTTTGTCCTCCTCTGCTGAGTTCTAAATTTTTCCCAGTCCCCGGGTTCGCTGCTATTTCTGGCCAATTTGTATGCCACTTCCTTGGCTTTAATACTATCCCTGATTTCCCTTGATAGCCACGGTTGAGCCACCTTCCCTTTTTTATTTTTACGCCAGACAGAAATGTACAATTGTTGTAGTTCATCCATGCAGTCTCTAAATGTCTGCCATTGCCCATCCACAGTCAACCCCTTAAGTATCATTCGCCAATCTATCCTAGCCAATTCACGCCTCATACCTTCAAAGTTACCCTTCTTTAAGTTCTGGACCATGGTCTCTGAATTAACTGTTTCATTCTCCATCCTAATGCAGAATTCCACCATATTATGGTCATTCTTCACCAAGGGGCCTCGCACAATGAGATTGCTAATTAATCCTCTCACATTACACAACACCCAGTCTAAGATGGTCTCCCCCCTAGTTGGTTCCTCGACATATTGGTCTAGAAAACCATCCCTTATGCACTCCAGGAAATCCTCCTCCACTGTATTGCTTCCAGTTTGGTTAGCCCAATCTATATGCATATTAAAGTCACCCATGATAACTGCTGCACCTTTATTGCATGCACCCCTAATTTCCTGTTTGATGCCCTCCCCAACATCACTACTACTGTTTGGAGGTCTGTACACAACTCCCACTAACGTTTTTTGCCCTTTGATGTTCTGCAGCTCTACCCATATAGATTCCACATCATCCAAGCTAATGTCCTTCCTAACTATTGCATTAATCTCCTCTTTAACCAGCAATGCTACCTCACCTCCTTTTCCTTTTATTCTATCCTTCCTGAATGTTGAATACCCCTGGATGTTGAGTTCCCAGCCCTGATCATCCTGGAGCCACATCTCTGTAATCCCAATCACATCATATTTGTTAACATCTATTTGCACAGTTAATTCATCCATCTTATTACGGATACTCCTTGCATTAAGACACAAAGCCTTCAGGCTTGTTTTTTTAACACCCTTTGTCCTTTTAGAATTTTGCTGTACAGTGACCCTTTTTGTTCTTTGCCTTGGGTTTCTTCGCCCTCCACTTTTCCTCATCTCCTTTATGTCTTTTGCTTGTCTCCTTTTTGTTTCCCTCTGTCTCCCTGCATTGGTTCCCATCCCCCTGCCGTATTGAGAGAGGTGGCTATATAGATAGTGGATGCATTGGTTGTACTCTACCAAAATTCCCTGGATTCTGGAGCGGTCCCAGCGGATTGGAAAATCACAAATGCAGCGCCCCTATTTTAAAAAAAGGAGGCAGACAAAAAGCAAGAAACTATAGACCAGTTAACCTAACATCTGTTGTTGGGAAAATGCTGGAGTCCATTATTAAAGAAGCAGTAGCTTCATTTAGAAAAACATAATTCAATCAAACAGAGTCAGCATGGTTTTATGAAAGGGAAATCATGTTTGACAAATTTACTGGAGTTCTTTTGAGGATGTAACGAGCAGGGTGGATAAGGGGGAACCAGTGGATGTGGTGTATTTGGATTTCCAGAAGGCATTCGATAAGATGCCACGTAAAAGGTTATTGCACAAGATAAAAGCTCACTGGGTTGGGGGTAATATATTAGCATGGATAGAGGATTGACTAACAGAAAACAGAGAGTTGGGGTAAATGGGTCATTTTCCAATTGGCAAACATTGACTAGTAGGGTGCCGCAGGGCTCGGTGCTGGGTCCTCAACTATTTGCAATCTATATTAATGACTTGGATGAAGGAACCGAGTGTAATGTAGCCAAGTTTGCTGATGATACAAAGATGGATGGGAAAGCAAATTGTGTGGAGGGGGACACAAAATCTGCAAAGAGATATAGACAGGCTATGTGGGCAAAAATTTGGCAGATGGAGTATAATGTGGGAAACTATGAGGTTATCCACTTTGGCAGAAAAAATAGAAAAGCAAATTATAATTTAAATGGAGAAAAATTGCAAAGTGCTGCAGTACAGAGGGACCTGGGGATCCTTGTGCATGAAACACAAAAAGTTAGTATGCAGGTACAGCAAGTAATCAGGAAGGCGAATGGAATGTTGGCCTTTTATTGAAGGGGGATAGAGTATACAGTTTGTGTACAGTTTTGGTCTCTGTATTTAAGGAGGCTGCATTGGAGGCTGTTCAGAGAAGGTTCACTAGGTTGATTCCGGAGATGAGGGGGTTGACTTATGAAGATAGGTTGGGCCTATACTCACTGGAGTTCAGAAGAATGAGAGGTGATCTTATCGAAACATATAAGGTAATGAGGGGGCTCGACAAGGTGGATGCAGAGGGGATATTTCCATTCATAGGGGAAACTAAAACTCGGGGACATAATCTCAGAATAAAGGGCCGGCTGTTTAAAACTGAGATGAGGAAGAATTTCTTCTTTGAAGGTTGTAAATCTATGGTATTCTCTGCCCCAGAGAGCTGTGGAGGCTGGGTCATTGAATATATTTAAGGTGGAGATAGACATATTTTTGAGCGATAAGGAAGTAAAGGGTATTGGGAGCGGGCAGGGACGTGGAGCTGAGTCCATGATCAGATCAGCCATGATCTTATTAAATGGCGGAGTAGGCTCGAGGGGCCAGGTGGCCTACTCCTGCTTCTATTTCTTATGTTCCTTTGTAATTTTGTTACACTAATATTCCTATGTTATTAAATTTAATGCTAAAAATCTAATCGCACTGTCTTGTTTTTTCTTCGCATATTCAGTGTCATTCATTTCATTATTTGAAGTCTACTTTTGAATAATGTACCCTAACCTAAAATAATCTCTTAATGTTTGTGAGAGACTAACTTATTTGTGTCATAGATGTAGCAATGTTTTTCAAGTGCCAAACTTAAAGTGCTATAACACAAGTCTTCATTGGCACCGCCTGCAGTAATGCACTCTGAAAAGTCACCTATGTGGTGTTCGAAAGGTTATGGTAGATGTGGAAGATTATTTTTTTTCATCCTTTTGCTGCTCACTTGAAGAGGTGGTGAAAGTTAAAATGCTGGGAGCAAATACCAGCTTTTAGCTATCGAAAGGGAAGCTTACAACTTTTTTTTTAAACCAGTGGCAAACTGGCTCAAGTCCAGCTCAATCTTTTCATTAAAAATAAAATTCTGAAGATTTAGTCCTCATCAGATATATATGAATCTCCCGATGCTGACTTTGACTTGATTGTTTTGTTATGCGACAGTTTGCAAAGAAAAATGCTGAAGTGACGCATGCTTCCTCACTGGGTTACAACGGAGCAATCCTGCAAGCCCTCGCTGTTCATCATGCTTTGCAGGGGGAGTTGAAGAAGGACAAGTACTTGGATCACCTCATTGGGGAAATGCAGTTGATTGAAAATGATGAAAAATCTCTCTCAGATGCGAAAGAGTAAGTATAGGTCTAGGGTGGCCTCTTGTGGCTAACAGTGTCATTTCTCTGGATAAATTGACATGAAATTCTTGTGGTCTTGTGAACAGACCAGGGTTAACCTTGGAAATAGATCATAGCTGAATAGCATTGAATATTTTAGATCTAAGATACTGTGTTCTGCCACTAAAGGCTGTAAGATCAAGTGGCTGAAATTGGATATTATAATCTAAAGTTAATTTTCAGTGTTCTGTCAACTGACAGATTTAGATCTTCAGAAAGAATCACAAGTGCAGATCTGACCTCTGATAGTATTATTTTTTAGTAAGTGTATTCTCTCTGCTTCTTTCTTCCCATTCCTGTACCTCACTCAAGTGAAGAATTCTTCCATGTATAAGCTCAGACAGTGAATGTTGTCAAGCTATTGGAATTCAGAGGGAAGCATGTGTGTGTGTGTCCCAACAGAATTTACTAATATAATGTTCAGGAGATCTTACTGATTTTTTGCCCTCTATCCCAGAAGAACTTGAGGCCAATTGAAGCAGTCCATCTTGTCACTCTGCCTGAGTTCACCTGACTCTGCATGGACTGGAAATTAAACGTGGGACTGCTAATGTATGTACTCCACTATACTGATGAGGACTTTATAAAGTCAGTGTTATCCCCCCCCTTTTTTTTAAAGTGTTAAAATGGTAGAAAATCAGTAGAGAAAATTTGGACCCCAAAAATTCATGTAAATTCAGAAAATGTCAATAAAAATTGCTAAAACTTAATCAATAGGTTTCAATAAAAATCTAAATGACAACCCACATTTATTTAGACAGTTCACAGGTACTGCTTTTTATGGGTCTTATCAGACCCATTTAATCGATAGATTTTTTTTAAGTTAAAAGTAAATTTGAGAAACTTGTGTTTATTGTTGCTCAAGCCAGTTACATGCCACTTGGGCGTGATATTAAGAATTGTTGGAGATTATGCGTAGGCCAACTGTTGCAATCTTGCGGTCTTGCCACAAGCAGTTAAGTGTTCGGTTCGTCTGTGCATCTTGCAGATACCTAGACCGAGCAGTCACCAGAGCGAATTACTGCAAGTGGTGATTGTGAGGTTATGTTTTCTTCCACTTTTTATTTGTTGAACTAGATCTCACTCATGCTCTTAAGAGATTATAATTAAAGACAGTCACTATGCTGACATTAAGCACTCCAATTGGAATTTCTTCTTGAATTAGAGGAAACATTAGGTCTGGAAATGTGCACAAATTGCATCCGGGACAATAGCATATACATTACGTGCTAGATGTACCATGCTGATAGTACTGATGCGATGCACATGCATCCCTGGACCCGAATTTTGGATCAAAAACAAAGGCTGTGCAATTGGATTTTAAAAAAATAATACCCAAATCAGCTAGGTACTTCTGTGACAACTATGCTCTTTATCCAACAGCAAATGTTAGCCTTTCTCCTAGTTAGGAATGGACCAAGGACAGCAGTGCACTGAATGATTCTGGAGACTTTCAGTGCACTACTGTCCTTAGTCTTTCTCCTAGTTAGGAATGGACCAACCGAACACTTAACTGCTTGTGGCAAGAAATATCTCCACTTTGTCAAAATTCCTCCACTATGCACGTGGATTAAATGCCTGTGGGATATATGCCTGTCTGGTCATACGTAGAACTGGGAAACATACGTAGAACTGGGAAAGTATCAAGTACTCTGGATCCCCTGCTTGGAGACTGGTAAATTTCCTCAAGTTGCATGACATATCCCTGCAGAGGGGAGGATTTGTTAATACTAAAGAGAAGGCACCGCCATTCATCCCCAGTTGTATAGAAGTGAGCAACCATAAGCTTCCATAGTAAATTTGGAGTGGTCCCTGTGCACCCTGGCTGTGGCGCCCTCCCTTGGTCCAGAAGCATGTTGAACTGCTGTACAAAAGATACAATTATGATGTCAATGTAAATGCTACATTATGAATATATACCACCATTATACCAATGTGAAAACAAGAATATAATTTTTGTTGCGAAGAGGCTGTTCTTCAGACACTTTTGAATTGCTGTTGATGCAGTAAATTCAAGTTCAACTGTTGAACTTCCTCTTTCAGTAACTTTTAATTAGTTGTCTGCTGATATAAGTGCTGTTTTGCTCAGATTGAAAAGGCTGTACAGTATTGCTGATTCTCTAGATGATGGAGGGGGTACATTTTAAGGAAAATGTTCTGATCTTTTTGGTAACTTCATAAGCCACAATGTTACCTAATTTAATCTTTTTCATATCTTAATTGCTTTTCCCACTTTTCTGCTGAAACCAACTGAGTTGCTGCTCATCCAGTGTAAAGAAGATTGCGCGTGGCAGACTAGTGCTAAAAGAATGTAACTTTTTTTTTTCTGAACGTATGTTTTGAGGTTGCTTCTTTAGGTTGGTGTCTGCCGCAGAATGGAGTGCTTGATTTTGCTGAGTTTGCTGGATTAAATCTTGTCTGCAGTGCATCTGACTGCTCAGCTTTCTTGCACTCAGTGGATTCAGCCACTATTAATTTTGCTGATTTAGCATTAAATATGTAACCTAGGGATTATCATTCTCTATCTCTATCTCTAGTGTTGTGAATTTTGCTGCAAAATCTGAGGAGGTTTTTACAATCGTGTGATTTCTTTTAAGACCATCTGCTAAGAACTGAGTGAGAATAGTATTGTTTTTCTCCCGATAACTTTTTCATTTGGAAAGTTGCCCAGGCAAACTGAGTGAGTGAAAACTTTTCATATAATCTAGTATTGGGAATGAGTATGGAGAGACAACAAGGAAAAAGAAGTCCTTGAATTCAGCAAGTCTTGCAAAAATATATATTTTTATATTTGGCTGCACGTACAGTTCTTTTCATTGTCTTTGTCATCAAATGCAAATAATGAACATTGTGAAAAATAAATGTTTAAGAAATATTCTAATTCACTTTCCTTTTTTTTGTCCCCAAATTCAAAATCTGTGCGTAACTTCAAGTATTTTCAAAAACGTCACAATTTATAATGAGCCTGCTTTTATTTTTTTCCATTGCATAAGCT
Organism: Pristiophorus japonicus; assembly: GCF_044704955.1. Classification (NCBI taxonomy): domain Eukaryota; kingdom Metazoa; phylum Chordata; class Chondrichthyes; family Pristiophoridae; genus Pristiophorus; species Pristiophorus japonicus. The sequence continues at coordinate 32,890,489 of NC_091990.1, read as the reverse complement.
GAGAGTCTGAATTTTAAATAAAAGAAATTCTAGTCTGACTTCCTGGAAAATGGAGCAAGCTCATTTTGCTTCTACCCTAAGCATTGCTGTAGTGTCCTCAGCTGCATGATTTTGTGCAAAATTAAGCCCAAAAATCCCCAAATATGCTGAAAGAGAGTTCTTGATTCTGTGTGAGATTAATCCAATTCTGGGTTTTTGACTTGGTCCTTGAGCAATGCATGCAACATTTTAGTTTCAATCAATACCATGGACCATCCTCATCATCAGCGCAAAAGAAAATCGCAGTATGTACTGATGATTCTTGTGCACAAATATTTATTTTGCAGCGAGAAGATCAGTTTCTGTGCACTGCGGTCAGCGTCCCTTCATTTAAAAAAAAACACTGGCATGTTTGAGGGGTACGACGTGAATTTATATCAGTGATTAGTTCCAAAGCGAGCTGTTCTTTCTTGAATATACAGTAATGCTATTTACATCTGCAGGAGGGGGGACACACTCACTGCAGAATACAGTGACGTTAGCAACAATCTCCAACCCTTCCTCTCGAGCAGGGATGGTGTGTGGCCTGGAAGAGGAGAAAATGACTCTTCTCAGGATGCAGAATTCATGTTCATTTTCAATCTTGATTTGTTGAGATTTATTTTGAACAGTTAAAGGTCTTCAGAAATTCTTAAGCAAGATAAAACTTTTAAAGAATTTAAAACAAAACTGTTCAAACTACGAATCGTGAGGAGTCAGCCTTGAAAGAACCAAGCAATGTTTGGAATAGCATGTACTGTTTTCAAAGATTCCAGGGTTGAGGTTCTGAAAGAGCCTTGAAGAAATGGTTTGGTAAAAATTTCTGTTTCATGATTAATTTTCCATGACGTCCTAAAAATGCTTTTAAACAATCAACTATTTTTGCTTAACTTTATTGCTATTGTTGAACATGTGGTGGATGGGGTGGGGGGGGAGAGGGATGAACAGTTTACAGAGAAAGATCCTAAACATTGATCATTGCATGATAAGCAATTTGTTTTGTATTCTAATTCCTTTTTCCAGTAAAATATTTTCCTAGGAACCCCTTCAATGGAAAAAAAAATGTTTTATGATAAAATGTAGTACCAAAAAGCTCAAGGTTGGGTTGTATTGCAATGCTGTTGGGCAGATTCCAGTTTCTTGTACTATTGAGATTGTTTTTCCACCATTTCCCTCCTTCTGAGCTCTTGCTGTGGTGCAAGCATCAGCTCAAGCTGCTTTTGTTGATATCAGATTATTGCAGCCCAACTAATTGAATTAACGAGCGTTATCTCCTAAAAGTGGAGTTTACTGTTTCTGTTGAGGCTGTGCTTTTTTTCAAATTAATTTGTTGATTGGTATTACTAGTCATAAATAAAATGAGTTTGAACAGTTATTGATCCAATTGCTATTGGGTGCGAGCAATTCTGCAATTTTAGGCAGTATAGAAATCATCCACTATTTGATACTGAAGTTGTAATTTCACATGGAGAAGCAAGTGTAAGAAATGAAACTGTCCTACAGGTTAACCCTCTCTTATCCGGCACCCTTGGGACCTGGCCTGTCCCGAATGAGGGATTTTGCTGGATGAGGAGAGGTCATGTGTTTGGGTGGACTGCGCCTTTAAGTGCTGTTGCTGGGGTAAGTGTGTGTGTGTGCGCTGATTGGCTGGATCGTCAGTCCGTCGGCTGCGAAGAGCCGGCCCAACCTACCCTGCTGTTGGGAGGCGCGGCTGACCAAAGGACTGGGACTGCAGGGTGACTAGGAGGAGGCAGCCGATCAAGGAGAAAGATTATATTGATGAGTAGGATTTTGATGGGTCGTGTTCTGCACATGTACTCCCAGGTCTAATAAATCATATGCAGATACCACGTGAAACCACTCTACATTGTTGCAACCTATCTCCAAAAAGCACCTCACATTATACTAGTACAAGTTGAACCTCTCTTATCCGGCACCACACCTCCTCCGGAACCATTCCCGGATAAATGAGAATCCGACCTACTGAGCCTCTGAGCCTATGACCTATTTGGAGAGTTTTGTGCAATGCAACTTGTTTGTCTTTTATTGTCAATATTCCATGTCATGTGGATCAGTGGCTATTGGCAGCTACTAGGGCTGATGGGTTAGCTTTCGAAAAGCAACGAACGTCGGCTGGGGGAGGGATGCGCTTACAATGGGGCAAGGGATTTCGGCTGGCACTTGGTGGCTTTTTGGGAGATTTATCCTTTGTCACTTCTGAAATCAAAATGGATTGAGTTACAATTTGCGAAGTCAGTCAGAACTTGGGCCGGGCGGTTCCTATTACACACTCCACAGAAAATTCAGGGTGTGTCTTATCCTCCAAAGAAGACTAATCAGCAATAGTAAAATTGGAGAGCTAATCCAAGACAAGGCAGCCATTTTGGCAGTACAAATAGACGCATCTTTTTTTTAAAGCATTTTGCTTAAAGCAGTACTGTTCAGCTGAATTACCATAAAGAGTGATATCTGCATGGCTGCTGGGGCCTCTTGTCCCCTTGCTACTGTGTGTTTTAAATTGTTTTATAATTTGCAGTGCACCTTTCTTCCTTTGCTTTGACATTAAAGGTGTGTTCCAGTATAGTGCTGAATAGGGAGTATTGGTCACAAGCAGGATGCCCCCCTTTCATGATATTAATATTGGGGAGTTTTACAAACAATCACTGATTCCATTTAGCTGGAATTTTAAGGTATGAAGTTGTAACAATGAAGAGACAACCGAGAGGTTTCATAATGTAGGATAGTAATCATTCACATTTTTTTTAAATTAAAAAAAAAAATGGTCCCCTTTATAATGGGCTGGCTTTGGTGTATTTAACTCTTTTTTTATTTCTTCACTTACTCGAGGCATCTTCTGTGGAGAATCTAAATATTTGTGAAGGGTACAAAGTACAGTGCAGCACTTGTACACAATAGTCACGCTGGACAAATTCCAACTGAGCAATTGACTCTTCCATACTTGGATTCCTCAATAATTGCTTTATTCTCTTCCTTTTTCAGCTTTCATGAGTTTCCCTACTGCAATAGACTGAAGAAAATGAAAGCATTTTTATCCCGAACGGATGTTGCAAAGGAAGAGGTGGTTAATGAATTGGGTAAGTGTTGCTGCTTCGATTTCCTAGAAACTGTGATGTACTAAGCCCTAGTTTTATTTCTTTTTAACAGTGTATTAACTTTAGTAGAATTGAGGGAGAGGAAAGAGAATTGTGCCAGCTGGAAGGAAAATAATTAGTTGCAGGAGGTCAAGATAGCAGCTGTTTCCTGCCAATCTCCATTTTCTGCATTTAACAGCAATGTTTTAACGCCCTATTTGACTGTTTTACCTATTTCTTAATGTCTCATTTTATTGTAGATTTTTATATTCTGTTAGACGCATTTATTTTTAAAAAATAAATATCATGACATAGTTTGCAATCAATCCAGTTCATTCCTGGCAACAGCATGTTTGAGGTTTACAAAATCCTTATCTGAACAGCAACAGTTGCTCTAGTCTAAAGTAATTATATTGGTTTATGATTATCGGAAAGAGCAAAGAATATTACAATATTCTGATATTCAGTTTCAGAGCCAGAAATATTCATGCAAGTACAAACCATACAATAAATATATCACTCCTCTTCATAAGGCTATTATTTACAATGTATTTTCTTTTATATGAGGCTAATTGACCCTGGTTGCCACCTTTTTCCACATTGTAATGTGTGCTGGGACATTCACTTTGCTCCCAAGGGTCGTGCTCTAACAAGAATAGTGTTTAGACAAAAATGTCACTTTAATCTTTAAGCTGTGGCATAAAGTTCTTCGTTTTCTGTCTAATTCTGTTGGCATCTTCAAAATGAATTGGCATAAATAAATGTAAGAATGTTGCTGTCCATACACAATGATATTCATCCTCATGCCATATGAGGTCATTTTTTGCCTTGCCTGAAAGCACAGGCACATAACCAAGTATTTCAGCACAGTCTGTTTGTGCACTAGATTTCAAGGCACTGCTCCACTTGGGTATACTCTGTACAGTGCTTTGTGTTTGTAGTCTTAAAAATGTCATCTGTATCTTCTGAGCTCGTAAAGGTTGTATGATTTTTCTTTTCTTTAGGGAATGGAATTGCAGCATTTGAATCTGTGCCAACTGCAATTTATTCCTTCCTGAGGTGCATCGATCCTGATCCAGAAATTCCAGAAAAGTACAATGGGCTCGAAAGGACAATAATCTACAGCATTTCACTGGGTGGAGACACTGATACCATTGCCACCATGGCAGGAGCAATTGCTGGGGCTTATTATGGAAAAGATCAAGTACAACAGTCTTGGCAGAAGAGCTGTGAAGCTTATAAAGATGCAGATTATTTTGGGGAGAAACTCTGTGAACTGTACTCCAATCACCTAGCCTCCTCTCTAAAAACAGCATAAAATAAACTGATCCGAAATGTTGTCAGTGATAATATAAATAATGAAATCTCATGAAAAATATGGTGGTCATGACAAAACGGGTCATTTCTGAATCCAGTCTAAACTTACTTTTCTCCTTTTCTGTTCTTATTTCATTTGAATAATCAAAATTCTTTGACAGTTTCAAATTATCAATTTTATTTCTAACTTAAAATCATTTAACAAATGAGCTGATTCAAAGAAGCCTCAATTGTAATTGTTTAATGTCCTACTGGATTCAACCACAAACACTAGTAAGGCGTTATATGAATAGTACAGTTTTTTTTCTTATTTAAATGGAGTTTGTTATACTGCTTTGCCAAATTAAGGATGTGCTGGAATATTGGTGGCTTGACTTTATTTGGTCTTTCGTCATGCAGCTGTTGCATTTGCCAGGATAGCACATTTGTGAATCCATCATTGCTTAAGTGTTCTGTTTAAAGTCCTTGTCATCAGTTTTGTTGCTTAACAAAGGCAATGATGGGCCCCCCACTGCTGAGACTGGACATTGTATTACCTTGCCCAAATGTTGCCGGTTGTTTTTCAGTTTTATGTCACTATTCTGGGGCTAGGGGTTACCTGAACACTTCCAAGATGGGGGATGCATTTGCTTCCAGCTGAATTAGCTGACGTGAGGTAATTCCCAAGGCCAGCATTTTGTAGCATTGCTTCACACCACCCATACCACATGGCATGACAACGGGTTTTCTTTTCAACCAACAGGGTAAATTTGGAGCTTGCTATTTTTTTGTTAATACATCTGCAGTCTGAAAAATTGTATTACTAAATCCGATGAGAAGTATTGCGGTATGGATTTGGTGCTTGGCCATTTCTGTGAAGGTTTTTAAAAAAAAAAATTGACCATCCTCGTAAGCAGTGGTATTGTCTTTGGAGTGGAAGGTTGTAGCTTAAAGGCCCATGTTGCTTGAGCTCATATCTAATATGTATATCCTAATGCAGTGTTATGAGGTGTAGGGTTATTGGAGGCTCCATCTAAGATCTCGTTGAAGTTCTGTCTGGTTGCCTGGAGTGGAGGACAACTGTAGTGTAATTGGTAATCTTTTTCTGGCTCTCATCTAAACAAAATTCACAAATATCCCACAATACAGATCAGGTTTAACATCACCAGAGACTTAATTTTTATCATTTAGGTGACTTTTTATACAAATTGCCAGAGAATCCGTTTCACAGCCCAGAGAAGGCCTTTCTTGCCTTTTCTGGCTCTCCAGAGCTGTCCATTTTACCATACCTTTTAAACGATTTTCTCTCTTTTCTCAGTTTCCTTTTTAAAACCATTATAGATTCTGCTTTGATTGCTGTTTCTGGTGGGGCATTCATGTCCTAAACCTTCTGCATGAAAAAACAATTCTCCTGACCGCTCCCTTTTGTTCTGATTAATCTTACTGACACTCGCCAACCAGCAGAAATATTTTTCCCTGATTTATCATATTAAAAACCCGAAAGACATGTTCCAAATTATATCAGATCATCTCTTCACTTTCTCTGTCCTGGTGAAAATAATCCCAGTTTCTTTTGACTTGCCTTGTAACTAAAGCCGCTCATCCTTGTCATCATCTTAGTAAATGGCTTTTATACTGTCACCACAAAATAGCATACCCAAAGCTGAACAAAATATTTAACTGCAGCCTAACCAAGATTTGTACAGATTTAGCATTACCGCTTTGCTTTTGCACTCTTTAAACACCTTTTTTATAAACCCTAGGATCTCGTATGTTCTTAATATCTTTATCAGCTTGGCCTCAATTCTAAAGTGTTTGGTCATCACTGGCTTTACCTTGCGTATTAAAATATTTCAGCTATTTATTGTCATTAGGTGAATATAAATATAGAATATAATTTAGATCATTGAGCCTATTTCCCATTATATAACAAATATAATGAAATTATTCACACTAATAGAACAAAATAAACTTATTTATTAAAAGAATGGGAGGTAGTATTGTGATTTCCCAATATTCAATATCTGTATAGGTATGCTTTAGACTAATGAGCTCATGATTGTAAGCATTAATTTTTGTCCATTGAACTGAACTTGAACACAAAATCTCGGCTGACACTCCAGTGCAGTATTGAGGGAATGCTACACTATTGGAGGTGCTGTCTTTCAGATGAGACATTAAACCGAGGCCCCGTCTACCCTCTCGGATGGACGGAAAAGATCCCATTGCACTATTTGAAGAGTTCTTTCTGGTGACCTGGCCTATTAGTTATCTCCCAACCAGCACCACTAAAACAGATAATCTGGTCATTATCTCATTGGTGTTTGTGGGATCTTGCCGTGTATAATTTGGCGGCCACGTTTCCTTCATTACAACAGTGACTATGCTTCAAAAGTACTTCATTGGCTGTAAAGTGCTTTGGGACATCCTGGGGTCATGAAAGGCGCTATAGAATGCAAATTTTTTTTCTTGATTGTAAATACTTCAAAAGAAAGTTTGATGCTTGCCCGAAGCTGGCTTGATGGTCTTAAATTGTTTCTGTGTAAAGTTAAGAATAGTAGGGTATGCCATTGTCTACCTTAGTGTTAAATTCTAGAGAGGAATAGAAATGTAACAATTGTAGGAAAGCACATCTCTAGTCGACTAACTGGAAAACCAGGAAATGCATTTCATATTAACAATGCATTAATAATGTATATGAAGATCATTTGTATTTACTAGTGTCTAGAAGATATATTTCATGGTAAATGTATATAATTAGCCCCATGCCAGGAGAATGTTGGTTTATCTTTGAAGTCTTTCGAGCTAATAAAAGTGTTTTTTTAAATGTGCTCCTCCCATGTATTGTAAGAGTTGCCGTTCAAACCAAAATTTAGTATTCATGAGCTTTACTCTTCCACCACGCCCAGCTTTGACTGAATGAAGCACTGATACAAAGTTACCTATAATTACTTAGTGCCCGCTGCCCACTGACACTTGGATTTTTGACGATACAAGAGTTTTTTTTAAAGGAGATTTGAGAATTTTCAAAAAGAATAAGCAGTTGAACAAAAATGAGCCCAGATAAAATTAAGTGCTTTGAATAAAGTATTGTTCTTCACAGACTCAGCCTTAATATCAGCTAAAACTGTAACCAAAGCTAATAGAGTAACAAGATGTATGATTTATTTAAACTTGCCTTTACTCGTCTAATAAATATGCAGTTGACTTAACTGGAAAGTCTTAGAAGAGGAGCTGGATACTGTCGTCCTCCATTCTGGCATTCTCTCTTCCCTGCCCCCCCACCACTGTCCAAGGTTATATGGTTTTAAGGAAATCATGTGCTGAAGCTTTCCCCTAAAATGTATGTCATGACTTAATTGTATGACCCACATTTCTATGTTTATACAAGACTCCTGAACTTGTGCAATAGCTCCAGTTTTTTCAGCAGCTTCCAAGAAGCTCTCTGCTTCTAGCAATGTAATTTCCTGTAGTTTCAGCATTTTTAAAGAAACAATAGTTTGTGACTTACTGATTTTTAGTGCCTTAGCTGTTCTAATGTTTAATTATTGTTTTTTTGTGCCAAAAGAAATTGAGAACTGCCCCATTTTGAATGTCCAAATGCTAAACCAATTCTTAAGCAGAAAATGTTCAAGTATGTCCCCCCCCCACACCTTCTCATCATTCATGCAGTGTGCTGCAGAGTTGATTAATAGCCACAAGATGCTCATGTTCCTATAGGTATTTGTGCGATTGAAAGTTTATCGAGCTCCATTTCTGGGGGATGTGTTTGGGTTGTCTTGGGCTTCCAGCAAGTTCAGATGTTCAGTGAACAATGTTTGTGCGAATGTCCCATCATTATGTACCAATAGCTAAGCTACTGGTCAGAGTTTCCAGCAATTGATTTTTGGAGTCGATTATGATCTCACACAGAACCTTGTATTTCTGGGGGCAGAGTTTTGCACAGTCTGGAAGAGTGTTTTCTTTCCCTTGGACACATTCACAGTTCTCAGTGATTTCATATATTTAATATCTCCCATGATACAGGGATAGTGTATCATGCTGCAGACTTATTCATGGCTACATGGACTGATGGTAGTAATTATGTATTTTTTTTTTCAAATGTCTGGATGTTCATGACTGCCCTTCGGTTAAATCTACTCCGCCAGTTCCCCAACAAGTTCCCCTTGACTAATCTGGTTCAACTAGATGGGAGGGCTGATTTCCACTCATCTTGTAGGGCATTCATTATTTTAATGATTGGTGTTTTTCATACAACTCAATCCTTCCCATTCTATTGGGAGGGGGGAACTTAAAACAATCAACATCACTAAAGGGAAAAAGTACTAGGCAAATTAATGGGACTAAAGGTGGACAAGTCTCCTGGATCTGCTGGCCTGCATCCTAGGGTCTTAAAAGAAGTAGCTGCAGAGATAGTGGTTAGAAACATAGAAAATAGGTGCAGGAGCAGGCCATTCAGCCCTTCTAGCCTGCACCGCCATTCAATGAGTTCATGGCTGAACATGAAACTTCAGTACCCACTTCCTGCTTTCACGCCATACCCCTTGATCCCCCAAGTAGTAAGGACTTCATCTAACTCCCTTTTGAATATATTTAGTGAATTGGCCTCAACTACTTTCTGTGGTAGAGAATTCCACAGGTTCACCACTCTCTGGGTGAAGAAGTTTCTCCTTATCTCGGTCCTAAATGGCTTACCCCTTATCCTTAGACTGTGACCCCTGGTTCTGGACTTCCCCAACATTGGGAACATTCTTCCTGCATCCAACCTGTCCAAACCCGTCAGAATTTTAAACGTTTCTATGAGGTCCCCTCTCACTCTTCTGAACTCCAGTGAATACAAGCCCAGTTGGTCAAGTCTTTCTTGATAGGTCAGTCCCACCATCCCGGGAATCAGTCTGGTGAATCTTCGCTGCACTCCCTCAATAGCAAGAATGTCCTTCCTCAAGTTAGGAGACCAAAACTGTACACAATACTCCAGGTGTGGCCTCACCAAGGCCCTGTACAACTGTAGCAACACCTCCCTGCCCCTGTACTCAAATCCCCTCGCTATGAAGGCCAACATGCCATTTGCTTTCTTAACCGCCTGCTGTACCTGCATGCCAACCTTCAATGACTGATGTACCATGACACCCAGGTCTCGTTGCACCTTCCCTTTTCCTAATCTGTCACCATTCAGATAATAGTCTGTCTCTCTGTTTTTACCACCAAAGTTGATAACCTCACATTTATCCACATTATACTTCATCTGCCACGCATTTGCCCACTCACCTAACCTATCCAAGTCACTCTGTAGCCTCATAGCATCCTCCTCGCAGCTCACACTGCCACCCAACTTAGTGTCATCCGCAAATTTGGAGATACTACATTTAATCCCCTCGTCTAAATCATTAATGTACAATGTAAACAGCTGGGGCCCCAGCACAGAACCCTGCGGTACCCCACTAGTCACTGCCTGCCATTCCGAAAAGTACCCATTTACTCCTACTCTTTGCTTCCTGTCTGACAACCAGTTCTCAATCCACGTCAGCACACTACCCCCAATCCCATGTGCTTTAACTTTGCACATTAATCTCCTGTGTGGGACCTTGTCGAAAGCCTTCTGAAAGTCCAAATATACCACATCAACTGGTACTCCTTTGTCCACTTTATTGGAAACATCCTCAAAAAATTCCAGAAGATTTGTCAAGCATGATCTCCCTTTCACAAATCCATGCTGACTTGGACCTATCATGTCACCATTTTCCAAATGCGCTGCTATGACATCCTTAATAATTGATTCCATCATTTTACCCACTACTGAGGTCAGGCTGACCGGTCTATAATTCCCTGCTTTCTCTCTCCCTCCTTTTTTAAAAAGTGGGGTTACATTGGCTACCCTCCACTCCATAGGAACTGATCCAGAGTCAATGGAATGTTGGAAAATGACTGTCAATGCATCCGCTATTTCCAAGGCCACCTCCTTAAGTACTCTGGGATGCAGTCCATCAGGCCCTGGGGATTTATCGGCCTTCAATCCCATCAATTTCCCCAACACAATTTCCCGACTAATAAAGATTTCCCTCAGTTCCTCCTCCTTAATAGACCCTCTGACCACTTTTATATCCGGAAGGTTGTTTGTGTCCTCCTTAGTGAATACCGAACCAAAGTACTTGTTCAATTGGTCTGCCATTTCTTTGTTCCCCGTTATGACTTCCCCTGATTCTGACTGCAGGGGACCTACGTTTGTCTTTACTAACCTTTTTCTCTTTACATACCTATAGAAACTTTTGCAATCCGCCTTAATGTTCCCTGCAAGCTTCTTCTCGTACTCCATTTTCCCTGCCCTAATCAAACCCTTTGTACTCCTCTGCTGAGTTCTAAATTTCTCCCAGTCCCCAGGTTCGCTGCTATTTCTGGCCAATTTGTATGCCATTTCCTTGGCTTTAATACTATCGCTGATTTCCCTAGATAGCCACGGTTGAGCCACCTTCCCTTTTTTATTTTTACGCCAGACAGGAATGTACAATTGTTGTAATTCATCCATGCGGTCTGTAAATGTCTGCCATTGCCCATCCACAGTCAACCCCTTAAGTATCATTAGCCAATCTATCTTAGCCAATTCATGCCTCATACCTTCAAAGTTACCCTTCTTTAAGTTCTGGACCATGGTCTCTGAATTAACTGTTTCATTCTCCATCCTAATGCAGAATTCCACCATATTATGGTCACTCTTCCCCAAGGGGCCTCGCACAATGAGATTGCTAATTAATCCTCTCTCATTACACAACACCCAGTCTAAGATGGCCTCCCCCCTAGTTGGTTCCTCGACATATTGGTCTAGAAAACCATCCCTTATGCATTCCAGGAAATCCTCCTCCACCGTATTGCTTCCAGTTTGGCTAGCCCAATCTATGTGCATATTAAAGTCACCCATTATAACTGCTGCACCTTTATTGCATGCACTCCTAATTTCCTGTTTGATGCCCTCCCCAACATCACTACTACTGTTTGGAGGTCTGTACACAACTCCCACTAACGATTTTTGCCCTTTAGTGTTCTGCAGCTCTACCCATATAGATTCCACATTGGTTGTAATCTACCAAAATTCCCTGGATTCTGGAGAGGTCCCAGCGAATTGAAAACCACAAATGTAATGCCCCTATTTAAGGTAGGAGGACCGAAAGCTGGAAACTATAGACCAGTTAGCCTAACATCTCATTGGGAAAATGCTGGAGTCCATTATTAAGGAAGTAGTAGCAGGACATTTAGAAAATCATAATGCAGTCAAACAGAGTCAACATGAAAGGGAAAACCATGTTTGACAAATTTGCTGGATTTGAGGATGTAACAAGCAGGGTGGCTAAAAGGGAATTAGTAGATGTGGTGTATTTGGATTTCCAGAAGGCATTCGAGAAGGTACAACATAAAAGGTTACTGCACAAGATAAGAGCTCACGGGGTTGGGGGTAATATATTAGCATGGACAAAGGATTGGCTAACTAACAGAAAACAGAGTCGGGATAAATGGATCATTTGCAGGTTGGAACAGGGATGCCACAGGTATCAGTGCTGGGGCCTCAACTATTTTTACAATCTATATCAATGATTTGGATGAAGGGACCGAGTGTAATGTAGCCAAATTTGCTGCTGATACTTTCTCACCTATCTTTGTAAGTTGTGAGGAGGATACAAATAATCTACAAAGGATATAGATAAACTGAGTGGGAAAAAATTTGGCAGATGGATTATAATGTGGGAAAATGTGAGGTTATCCACTTTAGTAGGAAAAATTTAAAAAAAGAAGTTATTATTTAAATGAGTGATTCTTCATCTTCATAGGTAGCCCCTTGGAGTCAAGGATGACTTGCTTCCACAATAATGAGTTCTCAGGTGACTGAGTCCAATGTGGGACCTACTGTATCCAGGTGGGGCAGATGGTGAATGAAGGGATGGGTGGGTGGGGTGCTTGGGTTGTTGTGTGCTCCTTCCACTGTTTACACTTAGCTTCCACTTGCTCCTGGCGAAGAGACTCTGTTCGGCGCCTTCCCGGGTGCTTCTCAACTTTGAGCAATCTTGGGCCAGGGATTCCCAGGTGTCGGTGGGAATGTTGCACTTTTTCAAGGAGGCTTTGAGAGTGTCCTTGAAGTGTTTCTTCTGCCCACCTGGGACTTGCTTGCCATGTCAGAGCTCTGAGCAGAGCGCTTGTTTTGGGAGTCCAGTATCGGGCATGTGGACGATGTGGCCCGCCCATCGGAGCTGATCGAGCATGATCTATGCTTCAATGCTGAGGATGTTGTCTTGAGCGAGAATACTGATGTTGGTGTACCTATCCTGCCAATGGCTTTGCAGGATCTTGCGGAGGCAGAGTTAGTGGTACTTCCCCAGTGCTTTGAGGTGCCTGCAGTACATAGATCATGTCTCTGAAGCATTTAGGAGGGCGGGTGTCACCACTGCTCTGTAGACAATGAGCTTGGTGCCAGGTTTGAGGTCCTGGTCTTCAAACACACTCTTCCGAAGGCTGCACTAGCACACTGAAGGCGGTGTTGAACTTCCGTCATCGACGTCTGCCCTTGTTGACAGTAGGCTCCTGAGGTATGGAAAATGGTCCACCTTCTCCAAGGCCTCGTCATGGATCTTGATAATCGGTGGGGGCAGTACTGTGTGGCGGGGGCAGGTTGGTAAAGGATCTTTGTCTTACGGATATTTTGTATAAGGCCCATACTCTCGTACGCTTCTGTGAAGGTGTTGACGATGGTTTTGGAGTTCGACCTCCCAAGTGTGCGCAAACGCAAGCGTCGTCTGCATACTGTAATTCAATGACGGAGGATGGGACGATCTTGGATCTGCACTGGAGGCGACGGGTTGAACAATTTCCCATTTGTTCTGTAGATTAGCTCCACTCCAGCGGGTTGCTTATTGAGGGTGAGAAGGAGCAAGGAAGATTGAGAAAAGTGTTGGTGCGATGAGACAGCCTTGCTTGATCCCGTCCGAATGTGTATTGGGTCTGGTGGATCCGTTGGTCAGGATCACTGCTTGTGTATCATCGTGAAGCAGGCGGAGGATGGTGACAAGCTTTTGAGGGCAGCTGAATTTGAGGAAGACTCGCCATAATCCCTCATGGTTAACAATGTCGAAGGCCTTTTGTGAGGTCAAAGGCGGCCATGCACAGAGGTTGGTGCTGCACCCTGCATTTCTCTTGAATTTGATGCGCGATAAAGATAGTGTCCATTGTGCCCCTAAGTGGGCGGGATGCGCATTGCAACTGTGGGAGGAGCTCTTCAGCCACTGGGAGACGGCGATTGTGGAGGATTCATGTGATGACTTTCCCTGTGGCAGACAACAGGGAAACTCCTCTAATTACCGCAATCGGACTTGCTATCTTTCATGATTACAGCATCTCCGAGATCCCCTGGCATGCTCTCCTCCTTCCAAATATGAGAAATTCGATCATGGATTCATGCCAATAGTGCTTTTCTGCCATGTTTTAGTGCTTCGGCAGGTATTCCATCTACTCCTGTGACCTTGTTGTTGTTCAGTTGTTGGATGGCCTTTTCAACTTTGTGCCAGGCTGGGCTTATGCTGAGGTGGTGGTGGGTAGCATGCTGCGGGATGGAGTCGAGGATGCTCACGTCAAAGACAGTCTCTCGGTTAAGGAGACCTTCGAAGTACTCTTTCCAGCGGGCACTGACTGCCTCTCTGTCCTTGATGAGTACCTCTCCGTTCTTGGCCCTCAGTGCGATAGGACCTTGGGTGCTTGAGCCGTAGGTGGTCTTAACTGTGCTAAAGAATCCATGCACTTTGTGGTTGGCGGATAATTGCTGGATCTCCTGCGCTTTCTCCACCCACTATCTGTTCTTTAGGTCACGAGTTTTATGTTGGACCTCTGCCTTCAGAAGTCGATAGAGCTGCTTTCTTGCTCTCTGGTTGTGTTGCTGTTCAAGAATGCCTTGCTCTTGCGGCTTATTAACTCCTGGATCTCCTGGTTGTTCCCGTCTAACCAGTCTTGATGTTTCCTAGTTGAGTGACCAGGTGTCTCTTCACAGGCACTAATTATGGAGGCGTTGAGGGCAGACCATGCACTGTGGACACTGTTTCTGGATCACTGGAAGTCGTCAGGTTGGTTGTGAGGCGCTGGCTGAAGAGGGCTTTCTTAGCAGGGGAGATATTACGAAATGCTGAAGTACAGAGGGATCTGGGTATTCTTGTACATGAAACACAAAAAGTTAGAATGTAGGTACAGTAAGTAATTAGGAAGGCAAATGGAATGTTGGCCTTTATTGCAAGGAGGATGGAGTATAGGGAAGTCCTGTACAGGGAGTTGGTGAGACCGCACCAGGAGTACTGCATACAGTTTTGGTCTCCTTATTTAAGGAAGGATATACTTGAATTGGAGGCAGTTCAGAAAAGGTTCATGAGGTTGATGCCTGAGATGGAGGGGCTGCCTTATGAAGAAAGGTTGAGCAAGTTGGGCCTATACTCGGAGTACAGAAGAATGAGAGATGATATTGAAACATATAAGATACCGAGGGGACTTGACAGGGTAGATGCAGAGAGGATGTTTCCCCTCATGGGGGAATCTAGAACTGGGGGCACAGTTTCAGAATAAGGGGTTGCCCATTTAAAACGGAAATGAGGAGGAATTTCTTCTGAGGGTCATGAATCTTTGGAATTTTCTACCCCAGAGAACTGTGGAGGCTGGGTCATTGAATATATTTAATATGGAGATAGACAGATTTTTGAATGATAAGGGAGTCGAGGGTTATCGGGAGCAGGTAGGGAAATGGAGTTGAGGCCATGATCTTGTTGAATGACGGAGCAAGCTCGAGGGGCCAAATGGCCTACTCTTGCTCCTATTTCTTATATTCCCATCAATCCCTTTGGGTCTTGCTTGTTAATGTTTGATTTGGTCATGGATATTATAATGAATTCAACAGAAGTTAGTTCCAGTCAAATGTAGAACTGCTGCTACTGCGCAGGATTTACAATGCAGGGGCTTAAAGTCACACAACCTTATGGCAAAGTTTCGGGGCATGCTTCAGGATGTGATTTCCATAGAAAAAATATCAAGTTGCTATGATCTATGAACGATGCCCATCATTCGAGAAATGAAAAAGGCTCCACAACGTCGGTTATCTATCTATCCATCTATCTCTAGTGTATTGGTACACTTGTGGGCTGCATCATTGGACCAGCTCATCTGCTTCACTGTACAGTCAAGAAACTTGATATTTCCTTGTACAAATCACTAGTCTTTTTTTTTATTTCAGCATATCCTAAAAATATATTTCATTATTAAAATGCTTTTCAATGTGCTAAATGTGTGCATTAAATAGTGGTTTATACCGATAGAAAACTGCAGTCCTCTGTCTCCAAAGGTTAATTTATCAATTTCAAAAATGTAATCAATAAATTTTGTCAGATAGGTGAACAATTGGAATCAAGAGAAAATTGCCAACTAATTCTTCGGATTATTTGGGAGCCGTTTTGTGCTGTAGACTCGAACCCTGTATTAAGATTGTCGAAACTTGCTTCTTGGAACCTTTAGCAGCTAGCGGAGAGACAAAGACTAGAAATACCATTTTTGGTCATAGCGGTATTTGGCAGAAATATACCGCTATGATTCCGAGGCCTAACAGTCGGGATAAAATGCGCCTAGCGGTAAAAATTGCCGTTGCACAAGGAATTATGGCACAAACTGCGGATTTTCTGCAACTTTTCTTCGAGGCCGATTACTGCTGCGAGATGGGCCTAGGGAGGGGGGAAACACAAAAAAAAATAGCAAAGAACAAAACATCATAAAATCACAAAACATTCACAAGACACTTAACTATCGAATCGCTGCAAAAGAATTAAAAAAATTAAAACTAACTTCCCTCTTTTACAGGTCTTCATACCTACCGCTGTTCCAAGGGCTGCAACGCAGGTTTTTCCCAGGTTTTTTTTTCCGTCCTATGTATGGGTGCGCTGCGAGCCAAATTTTAGGCGAAAGTGCTATTTCGAGTCTTGCATGCTGGTGGTCCGCACCCCCCCCCCCTCCCCCCCGCGGTACTTAAAAACCACCGGCACAAGACTTCTACGAAGTTTTGTTATCTTCTGCTGTCTATGCTTTTCAAAAGCTGTTGTTGGAAGAACTGCTCTTCCAGAAGGTGTTCACGATTCTTTTGTAGCTTGGAAGTGAGTAGCTAAACTGTTATCTACTGTTGCTAGCGGCCTCAAGTGATAACCTTGTCCTTGGGCCCAGATCTATCACTATCCACTTCTACAAATGTTAGCTGTGGCTCAGTACGTAGCACACGCGCCTCGGAGTTAGAAGGTTGTGGGTTCAAATCCCACTCCAGGGACTTGAGTACATAAATCTAGGATGATGCTCCAGTGCAGTGCTGAGGGACTGCTGCACTGTTGGAAGTGCTGTCTTTCAGATGAGACATTAAACCGAGGCTCCGTCTGCTCTCTCGAGTGAACATACTGTGGTGAAGATATTGGCCATTATCCTCGGTGTCCTGGCCAATATTTACCCTTCAATCAACATAACAAAAACACATTATCTGGTCATTATCACATTGCTGTTTGAGGAGCTTGCGTTGCACAAATTGGCTGCCGCATTTCCTACATTACAACTGTGACTGCATTCCAACAGTACTTCAGTGGCTGTAAAGCGCTTTGAGATGTCCGGTGGTCATGAAAGGCGCTATATAAATGCAAGCTTTTTACATCAGCTTTCAAAAAACAGAAGGTAACTTACAACTACAGTAGTCAATGTGACTGCGTGTGTTGTGTAAATGCATACAAAGTGAATTTACAATTTTGAAACCCAGATCAATGTCATTCACGCCTCTGACCTTGACCCTGTATCGAACCCATGCTGCATTTGGCCTATGAGTACTTGTATTGCTCTGCTAACAGTACTCGACATGGAGAGGTCACTCTGACCCTCCACCACAAAAAATGTTAACGAATGGGGTGGGGAGTGATATATTGTGATGATCTTTCTCAATTTTTCGTCCTTGTCCTCTTCTGAAGTGGCTGCTTCCTGGCTGAGTTACAGTTTCATGGGTACTGAGAGCCTCTCCTTAGTGCCCATTTTCCATGCAAGTAGCAAAATGGACAGCTAGCTTGCTTCAAGTAGAGTAGGGTAAAGGGTAGCTATTCAGAGTGGCAGAAAGTGAAACGTGGGGTCCCACAAGGATCAGTGCTGGGACCAACGTTGTTCACAATTTATATTAAAGATTTAGACTCGAGGAAACAAAAACCCAATTTCTAAATTTGCAGATGACACAATATAGTCAATACTGAGGAGGACTGCAACAAGTTACAAGGCATTCATAAATGTGCAGAATGGGCTTATAATTGGCAAATGAATTTCAATACAGATAAATGTGAAGGATTACATTTTGGAAAGTAAAATAAGGTCACATTTTTTGGAAAATAAGAATCCAAACGGGGTAGAAGAGCAAAGGGATCTCTGAGTGCAAATACACAAATCTCTCAAAATAGCAACGCAGGTTAATAAAGCCATACAAAAAGAAAACCAAGCACTGGGATTTATTTCTAGAGGGATTGAATTGAAAAGTAGAGAGGTTAGAAACATAGAAAATAGGTGCAGGAGTAGGCCATTCGGCCCTTCGAGCCTGTACCACCATTCAATATGATCATGGCTGATCATGCAACTTCAGTACCCCTGCTTTCCTGCTTTCTCTCCATACCCCTTGATCCCTTTAGCCGTAAGGGCCACATCTAACTCCCTTTTGAATATTTCTAATGAACTGGCCTCAACAACATTCTGTGGTAGAGAATTCCACAGGTTCACAATTCTCTGAGTGAAGAAGTTTCTCCTCATCTCGGTCCTAAATGGCTTACCCTTTATCGTTGGACTGTGACCCCTGGTTTTGGACTTCTCCAACATCGGGAACATTCTTCCTGCAGTTAACCTGTCCAATCCCTTCAGAATTTTATATGTTTCTATGAGATCCCCTCTCATTCTTCTAAATTCCAGTAATAAAAGCCCAGTCGATCCAGTCTTTCTTCATATGTCAGTCCTGTCATCCCAGGAATCAGTCTGGTGAACCTTCGCTGCACTCCCTCAATAGCAAGAATGTCCTTCCTCAGAGTAGGAGACCAAAACTGTACACAATGCTAAACATGTATCGAATCTTGGTTAGACCAAACTTGGAGTACAGGTTGACCCTCCCTTAACCGGAACCCTTGGGACCTGGCCTGTTCTGGATAAGGGATTTTTCCAGACAAGGGGTGGTCATGTTAAATTAGATAGTACAGATACTGAGCAAGGGGTTAGCGGGGCTGGCTAGCTTGGGGCTTGGAGTGTGGCAGAGATATCATGGGGGGGGTGGGGGGGGGGAGGCGGCGTTTGCGAGAGTTAGCAGCGAGGAAGGACTTCAATTTGTTTATGTCGGAGTTCTGCGCATGCGTCACCCGGTGGCCAGGATTGGTTCTGGACGAGGGGTAGTTCTGGATAAGAGAGGTTCAACCTGTACTATGCACAATTCTGATTGCTATATTATAAAAAGGATATAGAGGCACTGGAGAAGGTGCAAAAAAGATTTGCAAGGATAATACCAGAAATGCGAGGTTATAGCATCAGGAAAGGATGAACAGGCTGGGTCTCTTTCCTCATGAAAAGAGAAGGCTGAGGGGCTGGCTCCATTCATAATTGTTACTCTGTAGCTAGGAACAGCTTGAATCTGTTTCACTGAGGACATGATGTTCATTATGTCTCTTCCTGGAGCTTTACAACCTTTCTTAAAATTATGAAAGGTTTTGATCGACTAGACAGAGAGAAATTGTTTCCACTTGTGGTGAAGAGCATAACTAGAGGCCATCAATATAAGATTGTCACCAAGAAATCAAATAGGGAATTTAGAAGAAACTTCTTTACCCAGAGAGTGGTGAGAATGTGGAACTCACTACCATAGGGAGTGGTTGAAGTGAATATTATAGATGCAATTAAGGGGAGACTAGACAAGCATATGAGGGAGGGGGGAAATAAAGGGTTATGCTGTAGGGTTAGATGAGGAAAGGCGGAAGGAATTGCGAGTGGAGTATAACCGCCGACAGAGAATGGTTGGGCCTAATGGCCCGTTCCTGTGCTGTATATCCTATATAATCCTGTGTAATAATGACCAGATTAGCCATGTTATACTGTGGTACAATTAGTGGAGATCTGCAGGGAAAAATATCATATTAAGGGCTCAAAGTATTTTCAAACCCTTCAGGCCATCCAAGCTTCATTTGATTTTGATGAGATAATGTTCTTTCCTAGAGTCATAGTTAATTGAAAATGTAAACTTACTAAGGGAGTAGTGAGAAAATGAGAGATTGTATGGGATTGCAAAAGCAACTAAAATTGTGGCAGTCAACAAGAAAATACAAAATTAATCCAGTAATCTGAGGTCATTAACATTAAATACAATGGTTTTAATTGAAGGTTATTAGAGCACTGAACTGCATTTCTAGTTCAGTTTAAAGTTGTTGCAAAATAAGTTTGTGGTTAAAAATGATCTCCGAAGTGGAGGGGCTGGCTCCATTCATAATTGTTACTCTGTAGCTAGGAACAGCTTGAATCTGTTTCACTGAGGACATGATGTTCATTATGTCTCTTCCTGGAGCTTCACAACCTTTCTTAAAAGACCTTGGACTCCATTTGACTTATTTAATGAGTAGGTGCCAGCTCTCCTAGCCTTGTGTTTGAAGAAGATACAAAACAAAAATTAACCCTTGACGAGCACAACTTTGCATTTTATTTTGAACATTTCTTACTCACGAACCAAACTACCTATATTTTCCCCTTGCCAAATTTCTGCCTCAGAAGAATGCAGTCAAAAGATAGATTCAACAGATTTGAATGATGCACAGGTATGTGCTCACCAGTATTTTTCCTACGAGGCTGTTAATTCCTGAGGCACTTTTCTGTACTTGGTGTTTGCAATATTTTGCCTCAAATGATTAATTCCTTCAGCTTATCTTTCTCTGCATTTTACCACTGATGGGCGTTTCCTCCAATAATAGTACTCGCCACTTTCCTTCTAAATAGCAATGTTTTTCTTCAGCATTTTCTCCCTGCTTTCTTTCTATCCATCTCTCTCCTAAAGTGAGTAATTAATCAAAAAAAGTTTGCTCAAAAATCATGGAGCAATTGCAGTTCAAGTTCGAAAAATTGTATGGAATGATGTACACCTTTGCTTGCAAAAAATCTCTCAATGAGGCGACTGGGGGTTTTAAAAATTCTGCTTAAATTGTGCTTTTTAAGATGGCAGAAATTTGAATGCTGGGATTAGCTGTAGCCCACCAGAGCTGGAAAGGTAATGCAGCAGTACAGCAAGACATGATCCTGGCCAATACTCCAGCTACTCTCAACACCAAAGTTTAAATTTCTACTGACTATCTGCTATCAATTGTCTTACAATAATGAAACTTTGGCTCACTAGGTTACCTCAGCTCACTTCTAGCCCTCTCTGTTGCTGTTTTAATATAAACCATGTCTTATTAATGAAGCCTTTGGAAATGTTTTTATAAAATCAAATATTTGAAGTCCCATTCTAGATTAATTGAAAGAATTTAGACCCGAGCGACATTGTGAGAAGATTTCTTTTCATTGTATCTGAGATTTAAAAAAAAAATCTTCCTTTGTTTACGATGAGGCTAATACACAGCGACTGGAGAATATTTTCTCCCCGTGTAATGTGTACATTATGGGGGTGATACGTCAGTCACAGCATTCTGCTTTGGATGAATATTTTGCTGAGGTACAAAGAACACATCCCAATATTAATCCGAATACTACTAAACACAGGTACGCTAATGTAGATTTGCTTTTAGAACTAATCCTCGGTTTATTTATCAACATGATGTTTCTACTTGGTGCTCTCCTGCGGGTGCTAAGAGTGCAGTATGGATGTGGCATCATATCTGATAGGAGAAAGGTAAATATGATGTATTATAAAGTAAAACCGCTTGCAGGCTAGTTTTGGGATTGAGATTAAACTTATTTTAAAAACAGTATGAGGAAGAACTAAGTTGGCAAATGGCATTTTTTTTCATTTTACAGCGAGACAGCACTAAGTGTTCTGACTCATATCCATGTGCAATGCACGCTCTTGCTGCATCATTGCAACAATATCTTTCAACAGGAGCACAACTCAACCTTGTTGAATGAATTCTTAATATGCAAGGACAAATTATTCTTCAACCAATGCTTGCGTGATACAATCAGACAAGGTCTTCCAATGCAAAATATATTGCGAGATGATGCGGGAATGAGACATCAGCTTGCTCCAAGCCAAAAATTGAAGGATAAGTAAGGCCAGTGATTGTTTTAGCCCTCATTTATATATTGTAAAATGTCTTCTACAACCCTTTCTCTAGCGAGAAAACAATGGTGCTGGGCTTAGTTGCTAAATGCACCATATGGTATTTTGAAGAACCATTTACACAGACCAGGAAGGCCCAGGATTTGATACCTGAGGTGTGCTGAACTTGCTCATTCAGCCAGAGCATTATTAGAACCGCAACTTTTGGCTTTAGTGTTTTGAGAGGGAAAAAACTAGAGTTCCCACTGGTGATTGCTGTCACCACCACAGTATTGCTTTTTGAGTGGCTTGGAAGTAAGGTTTCACTCTGAAGTTTTACCTATCATCCATCATCATAGGCAGTCCCTTGGAATCGAGGAAGACTTGCTTCCACTCTTAACATGAGTTCTTGGGTGGCTGAACAGTCCAATACGAGAACCACAGTCTCTGTCACAGTTGGGATAGATAGTCGTTGAAGGAAGGGGTGGGTGGCACTGGTTTGTCGCACGCTCTTTCCGTCGCCTGCGCTTGATTTATGCATGCTCTCAGCGACGAGACTCGAGGTGCTCAGCGCCCTCCCGGATGCGCTTCCTCCACTTAGGGCGGTCTTTGGCGTTTTTGCCGCCCACCTTTGGCTCATTTGCCGTGAAGGAGTTCCGAGTAGAGCGCTTGCTTTTGGAGTCTCGTGTCTGGCATGCGGACAATGTGGCCTGCCCAGCGGAGCTGATCAAGTGTGGTCAGTGCTTCGATGCTGGGGATGTTGACCTGGTCGAGGATGCTAATGTTGGCGTGTCTGTACTCCCAGGGGGATTTGTAAGATCTTGCGGAGAAATCGTTAGGGGTGTTTCTCCAGCGACTTGAGGTGTCTACTGTACAAGGTCCATGTTTCTGAGCCATACAGGAGGGCAGGAATTACTACAGCCCTGAAGACCATGAGCTTGGTGGCAGTTTTGAGGGCCTGGTCTTCAACATTCTTTTCCTCAGGCAGCCGAAGGCTGCACTGGCGCACTGAAGGCGTTGTTGGAACTCGTTGTCGATGCCTGCTCTTGTTGATAGGAGGCTCCTGAGATATGGGAAGTGGTCCACGTTGTCCAGGGCCGCACCGTGGATCTTGATGACTGGTGGACAGTGCTGTGACTCCAGTTTCTAAATGAAGAGAACAGCAGAATCTGAAAGTATAGCTAGTAGAAAACATAATTAGTTTTACGGGAGCAGTGAAATGATCACATCTATTTATCTGATTTCCATGCTGATGTGATCCTTCTCAATGGGGAAAAGCTCTACATTGTGTGTATGGCACTGCAATCAATTATATTTTTATATAGAAAATTATAACCTAGATAAAGAAGCGCAACCTGCCACAGGTAATGCTAACGGTAAGCATTCCAGTAATCCTATTGGGGCATATCTATGTCATACACTATTGTTTCTCTTTCTACTGGGATATTGATAATATTTAACTCGTCTAGCTGCAGTAAGATTGCTACCCATCATTGCAGTTTCAATTGTATGATCAAACTCTCGGCTGAACATCACTTTTAATCCATCGGCTAAGTCAAGTGGTGGGATTTGGGATCTGAATCACTCATACTATGATTCAGTCACATTAGGCGCTCCTAAAGCCATTGGGGAAATGGGCAGCTCGACTTCAAGTGGCTGAACCCTTGAAGTTTGAAAACTGCCTGCCACTGACCTGCAAGTCTCGGAACTTCAGTTATTGGCACAGTTTCTGAAAGCAGCTGTTGGTTTCGGCTGAGAATGTTGTTGGGCCAAAGCCAGCGCATTGTCATTATGAGGACCATTTGGTATTTATATCAGTACTTTATAGCCTTTTGACCATCTGTTAAATTTAGATGAGACTTTTGCCAAATTAATTGGGACCGTAAACTACTGAAACACACAATTAATTCACCTTTAGTGCAATCCTGATAAGAAACATTCTTGATGTAAGCAAATTGTTGGCAAGCACCAGATGTTTTTCTTTCAATGTTATCAATCTATGTTGCATGCAAAATTAATTAGAAAATTAACAATGGCTGCAGATTGAAGGAGACAAAACTATATGAGGAAACAAAAATATCCACCTGCTGCCATCTGGCTGAAAGCAGGCTGCAGATACCTGGAAGTGTTTTATTTTAAGTCGGTGGTGAATTAGGGGAAAAGCATTATTGGAATTTACTTTCCAAAGCTACCTTGACAAAAACAAATCAATAAATGGCAGCAAGCGGGGAAAGATCTAAACCCAGGCCAGCAAGTAAAAGGGCACAGTAATGCTTTAGAAATGTTTGCAAGTGGCATAAACATGCCATATGTTTCCGACTGAAATATATTTTAAGAACAGATTCCGTGACATTTATCAGTAGCTTATGTGCTCTTTCTGGTCTATTGCTTACAAGATGATTTCACTTTGTGTATAACATAAAAGTTACATTTTGAAGTTTCTTCAGAGCTTCTTCTGTCTCCCTATTTCATTAGTTTTGCTTCTGAATACGTAGCATTAGAGGTTAGTAAACAACAATTCCACAACATAATGACAGAATTATTTAACATTTTATGAACGGCAAAAATAAATAAATGCAGTGTGTAAAGTCTCAAGCACACTAGAACTGTAAGAATTCCCAATCCAATATTAAATTGGATCAAAAATGAGTGAAGTATTAAATCTGATTGTCCAATTAGAGAAACAAACATTTATTGTCTATACGTGACCACAACAGTGTTTTTTTTACAACCTTAATCATCACTGTAGAGAAATGACAAGTCAAGATGCAGGTTCCAATCAGTTGATAAGCTAAACTTTTTCTCGTTGAGGGTGGCAACAAATAGATGCACTTTATCTGATTATAATCACTCAACCATTGGTGGCCGTGCCTTTTGTTGCCTAGGCCCTAAGCTCTGTGATTCCCTGCCTAAACCTCTCCGCCTCTCTACCTCTCTTTCTTCCTTTAAGATGCTCCTTAAAATCTAGCTCTTTGACCAAGCTTTTGGTCACGTGCCCTAATTTCTCCTTATGTGGCTCGGTGTCAAATTTGCTGTCTTATAACACTCCTGTGAAGTGCCTTGGGACGTTTTACTACGTTAAAGGCGCTATATAAAGACAAGTTGTTGTTGTTCGTCAAAGAGCGTTTCACTGTAGCTCTTTGAAATATCAGAGTTTAATGAAATAAGATGTTTAACACCTTTTATTCTGAAGAATAGGCTGTAACTGAATAATATGAAGGAACTCAATAGTTGAAATTGGAAGAACATGAATTGCTCTGTTTATTGTGTGTTTATTGATAGTTCAGCTCATGCTGTCAAAATCAGGAACTTCTTCATATTTGAAGTGTTAGCTGCATTCACTGTTTAAACTATTTATAAAAATCAATAGAAATGGACAGGACATGAAACAAAAGGATATTAAAAATATTTTCACCATTTATATATTTACCGTTGGTGACATTTTTTTTTAAATCACTCAATAAAGCAGCTCAGAATGACAGATTTGACTGTATTACCTCGGGATTGGATATGCCTCAACTGTCGTGCATTGACTCTTTTTGCCTTTCGCACTGATGGGGGTACAAGACAGAGAGATTGGATCTTTAATTTCCTGCTAGTGACAAGGACACTCAGGAAAAAATGAAATGTTTGAGTCCTTGAATGTCATTGTGACTCAGCACTGTGTGAGCTGTAAACGTTACTAATTGGCAAATGGAACAGTTTAAACATTTTGTAATACATTGATATCTGGGTTATTGTGACCTGACTGAGCTTAGCGTCCATGAGAGGGAACAAATATTCTGGCCAGAATTTTAATCGGAAGGCGGGTTGGGAGCGGGGGCGAGGGGTGCAGCCAGGAGGCTCGAAACCCTGGGGAACGGGTTCCCCACAGGCCAATGTTGAGTTTAACGGCAGGGCCTGATTTGCATTTAAAACCTCTGTTCCCCACACACAGCCAGCCAGATGGAGAGGTTGGCCGCAGAGGGGAGGGAGGGAGGGTTCCGGTGGGGGCTGGGAGGTGATCGAACATAAGATTATAAGAAATTTGGCCCCTTGAGCCTGCTCCTCCATTCAATAAGGTCATGGCTGATCTGATCTTGGCCTCAATTCCACTTCCCTGCCCAGTCCCCATAACCCTCGACTCAATTATCATTCAAAAATCTGTATATCACCACCTTAAATATATTCAAGGGCCCAGCCTCCACAGCTCACTGGGGTAGAGAAGTCCAAATATTCAGGGAGAAGAAATTCCTCTTCATTTCCATTTTAAATGGGCAACCCCTTATTCGGAAACTATGCCCCCTAGTTCTAGATTCTCCCACGAGGGGAAACATCCTCTCTGCATCTACCCTGTCAAGCCGCCTCAGAATCTTATATGTTTCAATAAGATCACCTCTATTCTTCTAAACTCTAATGAGTATAGGCCCAACCTGCTCAACTGTTCTTCATAAGACAACCCTTTCGAGGGCTGGACTCGAGCAGCGGGGGAGAGGACATTAGGGGCCGGAGGAGGATTGAGCTTCGGGGGCGGGAGAGAACATCGGGGGCTGTAGGTGAAGGGGTGAGTCCGGAGCAGCAGATCGGGGGTCGGAGGAGCGGGGGCAGCAGAAGTTCGGAGCATCATTGGAGGGGGAGGAGGAGCTAGGCAGTGAGGTGACATCGGAGGGCCAGAGCAGCATGTGGGGGTACTGGGGGCCTTGTGGAGGGGAGGGGGGGGGCCTTTGATTGCAGGGGGTGGGTTAGGTAAGGATGCTGGATCCAGGAGGTAACTGTAAAAGCACTTACCTCTTGGATCCAGCAGTCCCCATCTTACTTTAGCTAGCGGGTTTCACGAGGCCTGTAAAACCCGACCCTCTATAGTTAAATTTAAAATATAGGTTAAATCTGAGCAATGCCAGCTTCATTATAATATGTTAATGATCGACCCGCCTCCTGGGGGCAGTTAGCTACCCGCCCAGCCTCAATTAAAACCGCAAGTGGGCGGGTTGGAGGCGGGGTCTGGTCGGGATACACCCATTTTTGGGGGTTAAAATTCCCACCCCATGGTCTCCATTGCCACTATCAGTGCTCAGCCAGCAGAGGACACTCATTCTAACAGTGGGACAGGTTCTGCCAGCTTTTAATGAGGTGAAAAAACACTCTCAGTATGGTTATTTCAATGTGCCAAATAGCATACAGCAAGGCAGTGACTGAACTGCAGGTAACTGCAATTAGTAGGGCATTTATGTGATCCAATGTTTCCTGGCACCGAATATATAACTGTACAATTGATTGTCAAAGAAATGTGTAATCATTCTGGAGCAGGAGGTAGATAATCCAATGATGCTTTGACATAAGGTGCCATCAGTTGGGTCCGAGTGTCCCACGAGGGGAGCGATATTAGATTTTTCAGTGTGTGAATTATTCCTTCTGCTTCTGAAAGATTCAACTGTTGAAAGATTTGATTCCATGGGCACTGACTGCCCTCTCACCTTGCCCAAGAACCCATTCTTCACATGTTGGCTTACACAGTGAATACTGACAGGCTGTTTAATCTTTTTCGGTCAGCTGATGGTTTGTAATGAGCAAATACCACAAACCATGTTTAAGAGTCTACAATTCAAGCCATTGAGAAATCTTCACCCACGTAGGTTTTCTGTTTGCCCATTACAGGGTGCACACACTTTTCCCCAGTGGGAGGGACATCTCTCACTGATCTAAGGTTAGTAGATCCAGGGCTTAGGCATGCACAATATGTGCAGGAGGATTTTTGGAGTTTAACCAGCTTTGGCCTGAAGCCAAATCGGAAGAATTCCTGCCCCTGGTGACAGGCCTGACCTTCCAAGTTAGTGAGCCAGATAGCAGTGAATCAATAACAGTGCCCAGGACATTGCAGTGGTTAATGACAACAAACTCTTTGCCGTCATTACCCCTCTGAAACTGACTGCAACTTCAGGAATTAATGCACGTGCATCTAAACATCTAAAAGCGGAAATCCTGAAGTTGCGGTCATCCATTCACTGCTCCAACACAGCTGTGCTGTGGAGCCCCTTCCCCCAACATAGCCGGAAATCAGTGGAACTGATGAAATTTTTCCGCACTAATATCACTGGTAAACACCCCATTAAATGTTAAGCCTTGTTGGAATAGTGTAACTGGGGTTTTAATAGCGTATTGACTGTTAAACAACTCTATTGGCCATGAGAGACTCTTTTATATTTGTGGAGTGTCAAACTTTTCCATTGTGCTAAAAATTGCAATTGCAAAAAAAAAATGTAAAGTTTGTTCATGCTATTTCAGCTTCTACCTTAACCCCCGGTGTATGTCCCAATCTTTCTTTCACTCTCTCTAACATTTTTTTAAAGTACAGATAATTCAGTGCTTTTCATTTCCTGGTTTGCCCTCCGTGAAATTCTTCAACGTGATTGGCTGCTTAGACATATTGTTGCCTTCACAGGGCTGCAATCAATTGCATGTCAAGAAAGGTAAACTTATCGCCACAGAGATCGTGAGATCTCTGTCGGCAGCTTTCGTCGAGGTCAACGGCGAGTGCCTTGGCTTCACCGATGACCGTGAATTATGGGCCATTGAGTTTATTAATGATAATAATAACCTTTATTTATATAACACCCTTTAATGTAGTAAAATGCCCCAAGGCGCTTCACAACAATTTTACAACACGTTAGATATTGAGGGAAAGAGAGAAAAAGCGTGAGGAGGAAGGGTAAAAAGAGGTGAAAGACTCGGGTCCGAAGCGGCAGCCAAAATGCACACACAGACCGACACAAAAAACTAAAAAAAAATAGGAAATTCAGATTACATTGTAAATAATACAATAGTGAAATCAGCATAATAAAGATTAATTATAATTACAGAAAATTAAATAATATAGACCATAATTATAATTTAAATTAAAATTAGAAAATCAGCAATTGAAACGAATTTAAGCAGAAGTTACTTGCCCCTTTCCAAGCCAATCATGATAGGCACTGAGCCTGGATAGATGAGCACATGTTCTCATACCCAACCACTGGGTAACCTGTCCCAGTAGCTGTTGTCCCAAATCTGAGCCTCCTCATCACCAGGGTGAAAAGATTTACACAGGGCAACTTGTCTCATTCTAGCCACCTAAACCCAATGACATGTACCATGGCTAATTACAGCATCATAGAACGCCACACTGCAGCAACAGGTTGTTGGGGTAAAAAGACTTCTCTTCTTCAAGGTGGATCCCCTGAAATAAGGGATCGATACCCGCCCATATAGCGACCATGGAATCACTCAGATGAAACTTTGGTTCAACCGATCTTTATTCAAGCATGCAGGGGAAGCATTCTGATGAACCTTCAAAGTACAAGGGTTTCTACATGCACAGGCATACAGTTTTTTGAGGTGTGCGACCCTCCCACAAAACTTCTATGACCACCAGTTGGCCTACAGCTTATCTGCGGAGCTTCATTGATTCATAGACCCCCATCAGACTTGCTGCTGAGTGGTTTCCCAACCTTTCCATCTCCCATCACATGTCAACCCTCTGGAATGTGTTGTTCCACAGTGTCAACCCTGCCCCAGCCTCTCCCGACGTGTGGTTCAACCTTGCCTCCCATGGCCTGCTGTGCATTCGGTTTCTTATCCTCCCTTTCCCATGAACTCCAGCCACAACCATCTCTTTCTCATGAGTGAAGTCGCTGCTACAATCTGTGTTTGCAGACAGCTTACTCTCTACTGTCCCCGGTAGGTGTTGTTCCCTCAAATGCACGGAACATGTTATTTTCTAGCATTCTGTACTAAAGTTCAACACATTGTTTGGTTTACTTAGGATGATTCATTTACCATCAAGCTTTGCTTCTTAGCCTTTCTCCATTTTAAAACCCATTTTATATTATTTGTAAGTGAGTTTATAAGCGAGCTTTACATACATAAGCGAGTTTTACATACAATCTGTCAATAGGTGATATAATACAATCCCTATCTTGAGGTGCAGGAACTCCTGGCTCCTCACAACCTCCTAATACTGATAAGTCCTTTAATCTGGACCATTTTATGTGTCCGATCAATTCACTACTTTCGGTATCCATTTTAGTGACCATATGTCTGTCTGCTTCCACTTTGGTGACAATACTTTACCCCCTTACGCAGGCCATTTGACTCATCAAGTGTGTGCTGGAGTTTTTCTCCACATTAGCCACACTAGCTAAACTCACTCCCCAAAATCACCAACTGCTTCATACAGAAGATCATGCAAGGGGCTTTGGTAAAGAGGTGTACCTGCCGAGTGACTCACTTCCCTTCCAGGGTTCTCAATTACAGGTTAGTGTGGACCAGAGTCCATCTTCCCTGCAACCGGTCCCCCTTTATGCCACCAATCCACCATGAATTTGGTGCTAAATCTTGCACATGGGCTAAGGGAAATGCTCCTTCTAAGTCAGAAGGTTGTGGATTCAAGCTCCAGCGACATGAGCACGGAATCCAGGCTGACACCTCAGTGCAGTACTGAGGGAGTGTTGCATCGTCGGAGGTGTAATCTTTCGGATGACACATTAACCCGAGGCCCCATCTGGCCTTTCAGGTGGACATAAAAGTTCCCGCAGCACTATTCGAAGAAAAGCAGGGGACATCTCTGCTAGTTTCCATCGCCTGAATGAGTCGGAGAGGAATTGTCCCAGAATTTTTTTTCCCCCAATTGGCCTGGGTTTTTATCTGGTTTTTGCCTCTTCCAGGAGATCACATGGCTCCGGTTGTGGTGGAGTGTAGAATGTTTCAGTGTAAAGGGTGTCGCAGTTGTGTGGGGCGGACTTGTTGGGTTGGGTGTTTTTTACCCTTCCGCCATTGTTCAAATTCATAGGTTTATATGTAGCCTTCAGGGCTGCTGACCGAGGGCCGTGTCACTCTCTGTCAGCCGGTGTGGACACGATGGGCCGAAATGGCCTCGTTCTGCACTGTAGATTTCTATGTTTCTATGTTTCTATCTCCCTGGTTTCCTGGCCAATATTTATTAACCTATTGCACACCTAAGAATATGAACTATGTTGCAACTTGACTTAGTTAGTAGTATTCTTGAATTTGTGTCAGAAAGTTTTAGGTTCAAGCCCCACTTCAGGACTTGAACACATAGGGGCCGAAATTGCCCTCAGCGAGAAATTGGGGAAGACACTTCGAATTAGCCGGAAATGTACTGCCCAGCGGGAGTCGGAGGGAAGAACCGGCTCTTCAACTCTGACACCGCCTCCCAATGCTTTGGGGTGCTGTTGGAGGCGGTATCAGGGCAGTGATGATGTCAGCACGATGTGGACATGCCACAGTGCGCTGACGCGTCGCGTCATCCCTCACATTCACTTTAAGCTGAGGGACGCGCGAGGCCTTCGTGGAGCCTACTGGGCCACCAGGGAGTGATTCGGCCAGGTCCGTAGCATGGCATACAAGAGGGGGTGTCGGGCTGCCCGTAGCTGAATCAGCCTTTGTCGGACTGACTCAGGAATCGACCAACGATTTTTTTTAAAATGGCGGTCGCGACTGTGCGCCCTCCCCTTTAAGGGTGGTTGCACCGCCCAGCCGCTGGCTTCCCGCCTCACAAAGTTTTCGGGGGCACCGACCCACAGCGGCTGTGCTCCCATGGGGCAATTTCCCCCGTGGGGTGGAAAAGGGGTCGCCGCCGGGCATTAAGGGGCCGGAGCGGTGGGCGGGACGGAAACATGGGGCATGGCGGCCCGGGGGCAATTGCGGATGGGTCAGCCCCGCCGTCTGCCCCCGGTCGGAAAGACCTCTTAGAGGCGCTAACGGGTGTTTTTCTGAAGGGCAATTTCTCCCCCCCATAATCTCGGCTGACACTTCAATGTGACACTGAGGGAATGCTACATTGTCAGTAGCATTGTCCTTCAGATGAGATATTAAACAAAGACTTTGCTTTTCTGGTGGTTCAGGTAGATAGTAAAGATTTCACTGTTTGAAAAGCAGGAAGATGTCTGGCTAGCATTCTCCCCTCAAACATTGGCAAAATAGGTCAGTTGATTGTCATTGTTTTTTATGGGATCCTTGTGTAAACTGGCTGCTGCATTGACCTTCAGAATAACTTGCACTTCAAATTAATTCATTGTACGTAATGTACTTTGGGATGTTTCTGAAAGATGTAATGCGGCTATTTGACAGTGGAGTGCATCACTGCCAAGCCCAGCTGAGGTTAATGAAGTCAAACCTGGGACCTTTGGCTCAGTACTACATCAGATGGTACTGATACTCACTAGCCCATTAGAGGATCTAGTGATTTTTTTTATATATACATCTGTGGGAACACCACAGCAACATTTTAGCATTTATACTCCTCATGAAACTATGCCATGATAATTGCAGAACATTTAAATGCTTCAGTAGAAACATCAATGCAAATTGTAGAGAAAAGATGACAAATGTGTCAGCTGTGGCTCAGTGGGCAGCACCCTCGCCTCTGAGTCAGAAGGTTGTGGGTTCAAGTCCTGCTCCAGCGATCTGAGCACAAAAATCTAGGCTGACACTTCAGTGCAGTACTCAGAGATTGTTGCACTGTCGGAGGTGTCATCTTTCGAATGAAACATTAAACTGAGGCCCCGTCTGCTCTCTCAGGTGGACATAAAAGATCCTGCAGTGCTATTTGAAGAAAAACAGGGACATTTTCCTGGCCAATATTTACCCCTCAACCAACATCACTGAAACAGACTATCTGGTCATTATCACATTGTTGTTTGTGGGACCTTACTGTGCGCAAGTTGCCTCCACTACAACATTGACTACACTTCAACAGTACTTCATTGGCTATAAACGCTTTGAGAAATCCTGAGGTTGTGAAAGGCGCGATATAAATATGAGTTATTTTTTCTTTGTTAGTGTCCACATTGTCATCGAGCAATACCATTGCCTGATTGACAGTCTGTCAAATCAGCATTGGATATCAGACCAGTTTTACCCTATGTAATACAATGACATGCCACATGGTGGCGCTCAGTGTATTGTAAAGGAGTTTACAGATACTTGTGAATATAAGCAAAGTATTTTTTCCTTAAAGCCATTTTATTACACACAATCTGGACCTGGATTAAGCAACCACTAATAACATGGTCACTATCAATAGCGGACAATAATGGGATCTGCTCTAGGCAGCATATTTTAATTTCAATCACCGTTTAAAGTGGCTGATGGACAACTGGTTCTGCACCAAACACAAAAACAAAGCTGTGTTCTACAACTTGGCTACTATATATAAAGGTCAAAAAACAGTAACACAGCACCAAATTCTCTGAAAAAATGTATTAAAAAATGATAGTTCCACATAATGTAATACAGATTTATTGCTTAATATTTCTGAGATATAATACTATTGCAAGCCAGATGATTGAATGTAATTTGCCTTATTAGTTAAATCCTTGTTGCAAAAAAACATCCAAATGAAGTCATTAAGGTCTGCGAAGCTGAGGACCAAACACTTTTAGATAGAAGTTCTCTGTTGCTGCCTTTATGTCTGAGACTGAGCTCAGGATCAGTATTGGCACCTACATTTAATAGTGTTCTTTCAGAAGTACCATAAGGCAGAAAACATTACAAGTCTTACTTCTCTTCAGTATAATCCTGTCAGTCAATTTTAATACATTGAGAATAGACTGTGGGCAGCAGTGGAATAGTGTACTTCTCTCACTTCAGCTTTTAATAACTGACCAGTTTGAGACCCTCCTGGCTTAAGCTCAGTATCTCACTGTTCTTACTGGTCATTCTTTATATAGTTGGACACACCTGTGGAGCTATGGTATGAAGAAAAGTTATGGGATGCACCCAAACATGGGGAGGGGTGAAGGAATCAGGGAATAGACAGAACATTGCCTACTAGCAATGATGCAGAGTATTTACAGTGCTTGATAGCTGTTATCTGTACACCCTAACAAGCTCAGAAATTTATCATCTGTGAGTTTAATCTGTGGCATAACAATCAGATCAAAGAAAGCAAGACTTGCATTTATATCGCGCCTTTCACGACCAACTGATGTCTCAAAGCGCTTTACAGCCAATGAAGTATTTTTAGAATGTAATCACTATTGTAATGTGGGAAACAATGCAGCCAACTTGCGCACAGTAAGCTCCCATGAACAGCAATGTGATAATGACCAGATAATCTGTTTTTGTTATGTTGATTGAGGGATACATTTTGGCCAGGACACCGGGGAAAACTCCCCTGCTCTTCTTCGAAATAATGCCATGGGTTCTTTTACGTCCACCTGAGAGGGCAGATAGGTCCTCGGTTTAAAGTGTTATCCAAAAGACAGCACCTCTGACAGTGCAGCACTCCCTCAGCACTGCACTTGAGTGTTAGCCTAGATTTATGTGCTCAAGTTTCTGGAGTGGGACTAGAACCCACAACCTTCAGACTCAGAGGCAAGTGTGCTACCCACTGAGCCACAGCTAACACAACAAGAGAAATAAACATAGTGGCCACTGGGGCATCTTCAGTGACTGCTGCCCTCTGCCAGTGATCACACTGTGGCAGGCCGGGGCCATTGGAGGGAGCAACGTGCGGTGGCATACCACTGCAGGGAGCAGCGCGTGCTGCTGCAGGAAGGCGACGGCTACGAAGCCAGGTCGCTGATTGCAGTGCGGGCAGGCACAGCAGGAGGGGCGAAGGAGCAGCAAGAGTTTGAGGGGGAAGTGACCGGGGCCCAGGAGAGGCGCGAATCTGGGGCCCAGAAGAGGCGAGGGCCCAGGGGCAGCACGGGCCAGCCCAACGCGCTAGGCCCGTTCAGCAGAGCAGGTCTCCAGTCATCTTGGTTAACCCTTGCCACTGGACCAAGACCTCGCTCTGTCAAGCCCGTGTGGTGGCTGGTGTGCAACGGTCACCCCACGTTAAAAAAATCCACACACAGGCATCTTCCACCCTTCAGGATGTAGTTCGGGACCTGGAATATTAGGTCGTTCATGGAAACACCTGCGAACTCATCCCTTTTTGGCGTGGAAGCAAGTCATCCCTCGCTTCGAGGGACTGCCTATAATGATGATGATGATGATGATGTTGCTGGGCCAGTTTTATACCAATCTTGCATTTTCGCACGGTCACAGTGTAAAGTCATACATCAACTATTTTATTAGTTGAGAGGTTTCAGAAATCTGAGCTCTTGAGAAAGAATCAGATTCTTTAGCGTGGGGCGTTTTTATTGAACCAGGATGGAACCCATCAACAGCAGCATGAGTGAGTCTCTCCACTATTGCTGAGACGGCAGATTGAACAGCAGGCATTAATATCAGAGGCTGGGAGCTTAAACTGGAAAATCCTGCAAAATTGTAATAGTGACCCAAAAATCAGCTGCCCCTCCCATGCTCCCCCCCCCCCCCGCCACACACAGCACACACACCACACACCACGCACGAAGGACCCTGTGTTGAGACGGTTGCTTGTAGTCATTAACAGGATTTAAATGTGTCCAGCACAGCCATTACATCGGCACAAATGGTTTTTCCTCCGGTTTGTACAGTCACTTATGATGTGCCTAAGGAGATCATCTTATACATGCTGTATCTCAGCAACATCACCCACAAATGTGGAGCTTTGTATATGTACACCAATTATATCTAATTGCACTGCTCTGTCATTGGCGACTCCAAGACTATCCTTTCCAAAAGCCTGTTCAACTCTAAATCCTGCAAGAGCGAAAATTTATCTCAGCTCAATGCTGGCAAAATGAAAGCCACACAGCTCAACATTCCTCTGTCTGCAAATCCATCACCTCCTCCACTGTCCTTCCAGTCCAACTTCAGTGACGTGAAACTTCTGTTCACTCCCAAGCTGAGATTATGGCCCCAAGTTTCCACACGCTACAAAACGGCCGCCCCTCCGAGTGGAAAAAACGCGCAATTCTGGAGCGCCCTGCAGCTCCATGTCTGCTTGGCGCGGCGCCCAGGGGGGCGGAGCCTACCACTCGCGCCGATTTTGTAAGTGGGAGGGGGCGGGTATTAAATTAGTTTTTTTCCTGCCGGCAACCCTGCGCGTGTGCGTTGGAGCGTTCGCGCATGCGCAGTGTGAAGGAAACATTGGCACTCGGCCATTTTTGTAGTTCTTTGCAGCTGTTTAATTTTTGAACATTTTTTAATAAAAGCACATTGCCATCAGCACATCAGCACTGAGGCTTCTTGCAGCAGTGAGAAGGCTGCAGGAAGCCTCAGAAAGTTGAGGCAGTCGTTTCCCGATGGCCTCCCCCCCCCCTCCCCCCCCCCACTGCCGTCGGGAACGGCTGCCTCAACTTGTGCTGAAGCACTTTCACACAGGTAGGAAGATGGTTTATTTAATCTTTTCTTTGCTTATAAATTTTTATTCAGGTTGGATTTATTTGTATAATATTTGTATAAGTATAAATAAGGATTTATTATAGAATTTAATGACTTCCCTTCCCCCCCCCCCCCTCCCCCCCACCTCGTTCTGGACGCCTAATTTGTAACCTGCGCCTGATTTTTTAATGTGTAGAACAGGTTTTTTCAGTTCTACAAAAATCTTCACTTGCTCCATTCTAAGTTAGTTTGGAGTACGTTTTCACTGTGGAAACTTTCAAATCAGGCGTCAGTGGCCGGACATGCCCCCTTTTGAAGAAAAAATTCTGTTTCAAAGTGAAACTATTCTAACTGACTAGAACTGCAGAAAAAAAAACGTGGAGAATTGCGATTTCTAAGATAGTCCGTTCTCCACCAGTTGCTCCTAAAAATCAGGCGCAAATCATGTGGAAACTTGGGGCCTATGACCCCACATTTGATCATATTCTTTTACCTCAAATATTGGCCATTTATACCCCTGTGCTGCTGACGCCCTAATCCATGACGTCATCACTTCAGGATTAACTTCTCCAACACTCCCTCTGCCCCCCTCCTTGCCTGCACCTTTCACAACTTCAGCACTTTCCAGTCGAAGCCCCGCACACGCAATGTCCCATCCTGGCTGAGCTCCGCTGGTTTTCTGGGCCACAATCGCTTGATTTTGAGATCCTTGGCCTCACTTTCACATTCCTCCATGCCCTGAGCGATGTTCTCCAGCCCCAGTTGGAGATTGCTGCTTTCCCCCACTCTCTCTCTGCTCCAGCCTCCGTGGCCTGGTATTCAGTCATTGTGCCCCTGTCCTCTGGAATTCTCCCCCAAAACCACTTTTCTTTCAATCCGGCTCAGTTGATAGGACTCCTGTTGATAGGATTCTTGGCTCAAACACGACTCCAGAACATCAGGGAATAATTGAGGAGTGCTGCATTATCATACGTGCTGTTCTTTGTATGAAACGTTGAATCATCGTCCTGACTCAGCAGTTCAGATGCATGTTCGAGGTTGCTTTTCCAGGTGACGATCCTTTTCCCCATTCTGCGCCTGAGTAACATGCCTCGGAATTTCCTCCATGGCATTTCGGGTGGCTATACCTGACGGTACCGGAGCTGTAGCAATGTCTGAAGCATCTGCACACGTCCTGTAATTGAGCCTGGTGTAGTTGAGGGGCAGACATCTCCCAGAAAAAAATACTGGTCCGACTGCATCCAGAGTTGCTGTTTTAATGGGCAGGCTGGCATTGTCAAGGGAAGTCCTGTTTTGTTGCTTCAGTATGTGTTGCAGAATGGTGTTAGTCCCTTTCACTTACTGTGTTCCGTACTGCCGGTGCCTGGCTTATTTGGAGGCAGCAGCCACAATCTCCCATCGCAGGTGGGAAAGTATTGTGCACGGGCCTCTCCTGGGCCATTAACAACGGTCACTATCACAGAGCAGGATTTCCCTCTCCTCCTGACCAGCCATGCCACCTGGAATGAGAATCAATGCCCACAGTCAGGCCAACGCCCTCCTCCTTTCCCCACACCAACATTCTTCATACATTTTCCCTATTCCACCACCTAACCTCTTGGCACTGTGGTGCTACCCTCTTACCAGCTCATTCCAAGGCAGACTGCAGGGGTACCCAGGCTTCAGCTTTGAGTGCGGCTGCCATTCCAGCCATGATATAGCAGCACAAACATATCGACAGTGGGCAGGCAAGCACCTCAGGAACAGCTGAGACTCTCACAGTTTTGCTACGGGCTGACATAGTGGATGACATCATTCTCAATCACTCTGAACCAGCTGACAGAAAATAAATAAGCGTCACCACTAACTGGCTATCTCCTATGTAATTTTTGGTATAGGCTTTTACTGTGCCTATCCCTTTAATGGTGCTTCTGCCTTTAAGGACCACGCTGCTTCTGAACTTCCTCTCCTCGCTGGCCCTGTGCCCAATAGTGTGTATGCGTGTGCATCTGAAGCTCACCTTCAATATGTAGATTGAAGGCCCAGAGGAAACTCATGCACTACATCCTTCTCCCAGACGCAGTGTGTTAGATGGCTACAGGCCCATTGTTCCCGGACAGCAGCTGCCCAGGAAAGATTCTATGGCAATATTTGAAGCTGACCAGGGAATTCTCCCAGTGTCCTCCCTCAGCCAACACCGCCAAAGATACTGCCAAGCTGATCATTCATCTCATTGCTTTTCGTGGGACCTCGCAGTGCACAAAATGGCTGTTATGTTTACCCATGAGAGAAATAACAGTAGCTGCATTATGTAAATCATTCTGTGTGAAGCACTTTGGGATAGTTCTGAGAGCTGGCTAATTCAATTTCTCTTTCTCTCAGCCTTTAAAACCTCCATAAAATACAAAGGGCAAGAAATTTGTGGCCGCAGTACCACTCCGCAATGCCACAAGTGGTGCTAAAATGGCGGCGGCAGCTCTTTCGCAGCTGCTGGTGGATCCTGCGGTGGTGGCTGTTTTTGTGCTTACCTTTGTGCTGCCGGTAACTGGCAGTGCCAGGTTGGAGAAAATGGCGGTGTTGTGATGTAAATCAGCCTGCAATGCTGACTTTACATCACAAGCACGAACTTCGACCCTCCTGCTGAATTCAGTGCTGGGTCCTAAGCATGCCAGGTGGCGTGCATGCAGGCTGACAATGGTGATGTTTGCACCTCTTAAAGCGACGGACACATTGTTCAGGTAAATTTGGATTTAAGGTTTTGGACAGGTTTTAAAATTTTTTATTGAACTGGTGGATTGCTGCAATGGATGTGAAAAGTCTTTTAAGTGTGGACAGAGTGCTGCTGGACATTTGTAAGGAGTCGTATTGTAAATGAAGGCCTTTGAGACGACAGAATGTTGCAAATATTCAGCGGGTGAAGCAACATCCATGGAGAGAAAAACAGAGTTCACGTCTCAGGTCGAGATGCTGCCTGACCAGTTGAGTATTTCCAGGATTGAATGCTGTAATTTCACATTTACAGCATCTTGTCACAGAGGGTAAAGGAAGACACAGAAGAGGAGGAAGCCAAGAAGGGGGAATCAGATGGAAGAATGCATCCCAGACAGCCTCTTTGTGGCTGGGATATCTGGGATGGAATCAAAAGCCTGCGGTCGCAGTGACCACAACCCCAGTTCAACATTAGTCCCACAGTTAACCTTCCCTCTATTACTGACCATCACAATGTCCTCTTGGCCATGATGCTGAAATAAAAGCAACCACAAAGCAAACTTTCCAATCCACCTATATACGTCTATCCATCCAATTGTGACATCAAGAAATCAACTCATCACCCGTATGCATTCTCTTAGTGACTGTCTTGCGTGTGCCTTTGCCTATCCTACTGATGTTACGCAGTGCTACCCCAGTGGCTACAGCATGGCTGGTGGAAGGCTGCTGACTTTCAGTGGGGGGTACTGCAAATGGCCTTGCTGGTTGACCTTGAGGAGAGGGTGGCTGAGAGAGTCAAATCAATCTTCTTCTTCTTGTTCTTCTTCACTGTCTGCTCCCGCTTCGTGTCACCCACTGGCTGGGCAGGCTGCACTTCTTGGGTGTGTGAAATGAGGAAGGCACAAGGGTGGAGTTGTGGTGATGGGAGGATGGGAAAGCATGAGGTGCATGCCAGAAAGAGGATAACGTATGAGGAAACCAGAATCTTTTATTCTTTCAGCCTCACCGCTGACCACCGGCTCAGCCATGCCCCCACCATGCAAAGCTTGTGTGGCCTGCCCCAAGGGGGTGAGGTGAGGCTAGGAATGGGAGATGTGCCTCGTGATTGGTGCCATTTGTTGGTAGACCAGTGATTGGGGGGGGGGGGGGGAATGGGGGATCGTGTAATGAGCATTGTGTGAGGCTACTGGTGTAGTTGATAGCAGACAGCTTTTGAGGATGCATTCACTGACCTTGACCACTGGTCTGAGGTCATGAGGTCTCTTTGGGCACTGGAGCCAGGTGGTGGGGGCGACACTGCCCCTGTGGGTAGAGGGTGTATCCTGCAGTGTTGACCCCCTGCTGGAATGCTATGTGTGAGACCCTGTGTGCCCCTCCCTGGCCAGGGAAGTGCGAGTGCTGAGACATTTTTACACTGTTTTGAGGTTAAGAAGGGAATTCAGCTTTAAGAGCTGAATATTCACATTTGGGACTTCTTTTTAATGTTAAATATTTTTTAAAGGCAAGAGAGGCTGAAAGCAGCGTTCTTTCACTTCATTTTAATTTATGTTGCTTCAGTGTGTATAGCCCCTTTAATTCTCAGATCTCTTCATTGTCCACAGTTCCTTGCGAGCTCCACAGTCATGCAATGCTGCACCTAGACAGGAAATTTGCTACAGATGCCTCCAATAATGCCACCAGGATGTCGTTGCACAGAAGGTAAGCGCTGCAACAATCTCCATCTCCCCAGATCAATTTTGGTCCATTAGCGTTGCAGCCATTTTCAGTGGCCGTTCACTCGTTATGGCATCTTTGCTGGCTCAAACAAATTTCTCCTCCATACCATCTGACTTCCCTAAATTTCTTCCTCTCCTATTTTTGGCTTTTACTCTAAACACTTTCTTGGCTTAGGAAACTTAGTTCATAAGCTATTCTGAACCTGTTCTAGGTTTTTCAAACCTCTACACTTCTAGTTTGGCTGTCTAAAATACCATTTTTCATACACTTAATTTCACATAGTAAGATCCCTTTTGCCAGCTATTTCGATGTCTGACCAATCAAAGTGACTAATTTTAAGGATTCACTTTTAACTTTCGCTTTAAACAGACATGTGACAAAGAATTATTCAATGAAATTCAGGCTTGCTGCTAAACAGGCAAACTCCATTTACTTTCCCACCCTTAAATAACAAACTGCAGAACACCAGATAAAATTGTCTTTCCTTCGGGTCATTCTTGGGTATGTGCTTATCTAACCCAGACATCATAATCTGTAGGATTGTGACTTTACAACCTGGGTCTTCCAGCTCCAGTCATTAATTAGAGCCAACTACCAGTTATAAGAGACATCATTCTAAGAGTGCTGTCTGAATCTCCGAGAATGCTCAGTGTTAACTCTAGTTTACCCAGAGGTCGGCAACATTTGAAACACCATTTTAAGTCCAGTTTTCCGAGAATGTTCAATCATTGGGGACATTACACCCAAGCCTGATCCTGTCTTCATTCATGTTTGCACATGTGCCAATTAGTGGTCAGGAAGGGAAATCTTGGCTGATCGTTTCCTTCTTAAGAAGACCTTAAGGGGCGGAAATTGCCCCTTTCGTTGAGGCCTCTGGCTGTTGGAAATGGCGGCCACGGGGCAGAGGTGAATGGCCGCCGAGTTTCTGTGGAATGGCCGTTGTTCACGCAGTTGCCCTCATGCGTTTTTCTGCCGATGAGCATATCTGCCCCACTCCCCCCACCCCCCACTTCCGCCCTGTTGCTGCCGACGCCTCCTTAAGTGCATCCTCAGAACACGCACCGCCAAGTGAAATTCAGCTGAAAAGATCTTGTGACCGCTTGACGGTGCCTACGTTAGGTTTTTGTGTCAGTGCACAGTGCTTGCTGAAGACCACCAGCAGTGGTTAAAGGTTTGTTGGGTTTAGCAGCATTTTTGTTGGCGACTTTTTAAAGCATTGCGAGCATCCTTGCTGATAGCGCACGTAATTAACAGTGCTCCAGACTCTTCCAACTCCACAACGGGGAGGCTGGGCTTGGGGAGGAGATCGAAATAGGGGCAGTGCTTGTCATGCATCTCACACTACTGTATATAACTGTATCTTACCATGCTATACATGACTGTAACTAGATATGACCTGTAACCACAAGCATACATTACCACCAGGGGTGCACTTGCAGGAGACACTGCATACCTGTTCCACACAGGGATATAAAGGCAGATCTCAGGCAAGTGTGGCACTCAAGAGCTGTGAAATAAATGTGCAGGTCCAGAGTGACCTTGACTTCAGCATGTGCCTCGTGTAAGTCTGTACTGCAGGGTCAGGACTTTACAGTGCTGGCAGGCACGCAGGAGAAGGCGGCGCCGGGTCCAAAGGCTGGATGTGGCATCGGGCAAGGGCCACAGCAATCATGGTTGACCAGCTGCAGAGGGCCAGGGAGATGGCAAGAGAGGTCAGCCCAGAGATCTGCAACAGGAAGGGCCTCAGCAAGGGAGTGCCGTCAGGAGGAGGGCAAGGTACGCAGACCCCCTGCACCAGATACTGGGCCAGCAGGCCAGGAGACAGCCTGCAGAGGAGGCAGATGCTGGCCAGCAGCAGCCTGCAGAGGCTGAGGGCCACCCAGACCAGGAGGGAGAAGCCAATGTTGCAGCTGAGAGGAGGCAGACGTCTGCACAGACACAGTGGCAGAAAGTCCTATCGGCAAAGGGTCTACAGACAGCAGTTCTCGTACCTGACTGATGACCAGTGTCTCTGTAGATTGCGATTCCGCAAGGACGTTGTCACGGAGCTTTGCAATCTCCTGCAGCCAGACCAGACTTGCAGCCCAAAACATCCAAGGTGACCATCGCCCTCAACTTTTATGCCACTGGATCCTTCCAAGCTGCAACAGCAGACACCTCCAACGTCTCGCAGTTTACCGCGCACACATCCATAAGTGAGGTCACTGATGCTCTCTAAGAGGAGGGGCGACTGCATCTCCTTCCTGATGAGCAGGGAGAAGCAGTTGGAGCGGCAGCCTGGATCCCTGCGCAATGTGGACTTCCCCAGGGTTCAGGGGGCCATTGACTGCATCCATGTCGCACTGAGGGCACCCCAAAACAGTCCCAAGATGTTCTGAAACTGCAAGTGATACCACTCCCTCAATGTGCAGCTGGTGTGCGACCACAGCCACAAAATCATGGCAGTTGATGCCCGGCATCCTGGCAGCAGCCACGATTCTTTCATACTGCCTCCTTACTGGGCCCAATCAAGATTACGCCTGGCTCCTTGGAGACAAGGGCTACCCACTGTGCACTTGGCTGATGACTCCCCTTCACCACCCCAGGACTGCTGCTCAGCACGTGTACAATGACAGTCATTGGGCCACCAGGTCTATGACCGAACATACCATCGGCATCCTAAAACAGAGGTTCCTTTGTCTGGGCTGCTCACGAGCTGTGCTGCAGTACTCGCCTGACTGGGTCTCATATTCGTCGACGCCTGCTGCATGCTTCACAACCTGGCAATCATGAGGGCACAACCATTGGAGGACGAGGCAGCAGTGCCACCTGAGGAGGAGGAGGAGGAGCAGGAGCCCGAAGTGCCTGAGGAGGAGGAGGAGGCACAGAAGGAGGAGGAGGAGCAGGATATGGGTGGCCAGCCACGCAGGAGATGGTGTTGCCATTTTGACCCTGCAAGGGAAGCACAAAACCGTCTCATCGCTGCGCGTTTCCAATGAGCTAATGCACACATGAGCCTTCATCTCTCCACAGGCAAACCTATGAATCCTCTCTCACATAGCATTCCCCACAGCTAAATGAGAGACCCATACAGAGATTGCAAATTAAAATAAAGATTTATTAGACTTCATACAATGGATCCACAAAACATACACAATGAGCCTGAAATTCCAGTTGGAGGCTTCCTTCGGACGAACGCCTCTGACCCGAGAATTTTTTACGATTTTACCTGGTGGTCCCGGAGACACCTACGATTCCGGTGGGGAGGCCTTCTCTTCCCGCGCTTCAGAGCATGCTCCCGTCCTTAACGTTCGGACGCAGAAGAAGCAGTCATGTGTGACTGCACAACCAATCAGGTACAGTATTTCACAGCTTTCTCATTAATAACAATGAGAACTCCGTACCTATGAGTTCTTATTGCTATTACTGAGAGAAAAAAAACAAATACTCTAAACACAACATAAAAAATAAAAAACGCACCTTACATAATTAAAATTAGTTGAAATTAAAGTTCATTAAATGTTTTAGAAAAAATAATATTTGGGGGATTTTTGTTTAAAGTGTTTTAATAGGTTTAAAATAAACTTACCTTAGTGGCCAGAGTTTTTAACATAAAAATATGTGTATAATTTTTATTTTTTTGTGTTTTAAAACTCTTTCGCTGGTCAAAGTAGGCTATGCGCCTGCTTTTACCAGGCGCAAGAGTTTGAAGTACATTCGCTGGGCAAGAGATGGACAAATAGCCCAATCTCTCTCGTGCGGATGTCCTGGCTGTGGGGCTGCGTGCGATCTGTCAAGCCAAAACTTGACAGATCAGAAAAGCCGGTTTTCGGCGCATGCACATCGCGCCGAAAACCACCTTTAGCGGGGTCTCGCCGGGTCCATACATATTCCATATGGAGCCGGTGAGGCGGGAATTTTAGCTCCATTATCAATTATCACCCTCGTGCATCTCCTTCTAACCCCTCTTACGCATATCTATTCTTATACGAGGATGCAGTGTCTCCCCTATGGCTGCATCATGTTTCTGGGAAGGCTTCTCTATGTCAGGAGAGAAAGCTACATGTAAAGTCCTGACCCTGCAGTACAGACTTACACGAGGCACATGCTGAAGTCAAGGTCACTCTGGACCTGCACCTTTATTTCACAGCTCTCGAGTGCCACACTTGCCAAAGACCTGCCTTTATATACCTGTGTGGAACAGGTATGCAGTGTCTCCTGCAAGTGCACCCCTGGTGGTAAAGTATGCTTGTGGTTACAGGTCATATCTAGTTACAGTCATGTAAGATACAGTTATATACAGTAGTGTGAGATAAATGACATCACCCTCCTCCAAGGTCTTATTGTCTTTATAGATTCAGTCTCTCAGGTGGTCTACGCTCTCGCATGGAGCGTCTTAGTTGTGGTTCAGTTGTTTGCCTTGGTGCCTGTTTTTCTTTCGGTGTGATTGCTGGTATCTCGCCTGGGCTGTCTGTTTTGTTCAGCATTGTTGCTGGTATCTTGCCTGGGCTGTCTGTTGAGACAGCCCTTTCCTC
Organism: Pristiophorus japonicus; assembly: GCF_044704955.1. Classification (NCBI taxonomy): domain Eukaryota; kingdom Metazoa; phylum Chordata; class Chondrichthyes; family Pristiophoridae; genus Pristiophorus; species Pristiophorus japonicus. The sequence goes on along the minus strand of NC_091990.1, from coordinate 32,845,649 downwards.
AGTTTGTTCCCTCTGTCTGTCCACCAGGTGTGGTGTGAGTTCCACATTGTAGTCTGCCTCTGGTTCTGCAGTGTTGTTGGTGAATCTACTTTTTACTTGGTCTACATGGCTCCGGCAGGTTTGTCCATTTGTACAACCAGTAGCTTGTTTTCTTCCTTGCCTGTTACTGTCCCTGCAAGCCATTTGGGACCCCTGCCATAGTTTAGCACAAACACTTTGTCCCCTATCTCATTCCACCTCCCCCTCGAATTTCGGTCATGGTATTCAGTTAGCTTACGGCGCATTGCCTCAACAATTTCATGCATGTCAGGGAGGATTAACGAGACCCTAGTCTTTAAGGTCCGTATCATCCATAGTTGCGTGGAGGGAACCCCAGTCAATGAATGCGGACGAGATCTGTATGCCAGCAGCAGTCGCAACAGGTGGCTCTGCAGCGTGGGACCTTGGATTTTTAGCATGCCATGTTTAATGATTTGCACTGGCCATTGAAGGCCGGCTTGAACGATGCCGTCTTAACGTGATTTATGCCGTGGTCAACTATAAAATTTTGAAATTCTGCGCTTGTGAAGCACGGACCATTATCACTGACCAATATGTCAGGAATTCCGTGCGTTGCAAACATGGTTCGATGGCTCTCCACAGTGGTGGAGGTGGTGCTCGAGTTTAAAATGGTGCACTCGATCCACTTTGAAAATGCATCGACGACTACGAGGAACATTTTGCCCATGAATGGGCCCGCATAGTCTACATGCACCCGCGACCACGGTTTGGTGGGCCAGGACCAGGGGCTTATGGGGGCCTCCCTGGGGGCATTACTGAGTTGGGCAGAAATGGTGCACCGCCGGACGCAGAGCTCCAAGTCCGCGTCAATGCCAGGCCACCAGACGTGGGATCTGGCTATGGCCTTCATCAGGACGATCCCCAGGTGCTCGCGGTGGAGCTCCTGGACAAACGCCTCTCTGCCTCGCAAGGGCATAACAAGGGCTGCCCCACATCAGGCAGTCTGCCTGTAGTGATAGTTCATGCATGCGCCTATGGAAAGGTTTGATTTCCTCGGGGCAGGCATCGCGAGCCTCTGCCCATTCACCAGTTAAAACACATCTTTTGACTAAGGATAACGTGGGGTCGCTGGTCATCCATGCTCTGATTTGGCGAGCCGTCATGGCGAAACTGTGGATTCAAAGGCATTGATTGCCATGACCATCTCACAGTCCTTTTCGTCGGACCCTTCCGTGGTCGCCAGGGGTAGCCTGCTAAGCACATCTGCACAGTTGTCTGTGTCTGCTCTGTGCCTTATTGTGTAGTCGTAAGATGCCAGCATGAGTGCCCACTGCTGAATGCGCGCCGGGGAGTTGCCGTTTATTGCCTTGCATTTGGATAGCAGGGATGTGAGGGGTTTGTGGTCGGTTTCTAACATGAACTTAGCCCCGAAAAGGTATTGGTGCATCTTTTTGACACCGTACATGCACGCGAGCGCCTCCTTCTCAACCATACCGTACCCACGCTCCGCCCGCGAAAGTGACCTGGAGACATAAGCAATGGGTTGTAATTTACCCGCATCATTGACATGCTGTAAAACGCACCCGACCCCGTGCGCTGACGCATCACATGTAAGAACTAGCTTTTTACCTGGGTCAAAAAAGGCTAAAACACTGTTGGAACACAGAAGGTTGCGTACCTTATTGAAGGCGCGTTCTTGGGCGTCCCCCCAAAAACCAATCGCACCCCTTTCTGAGTAGCACGTGGAGAGGCTCCAGCAGCGTGCTCAAGTTCTGCATAAAGTTCCCAAAGTAATTGAGTAGCCCGAGAAAGGCGCGCAGTTCCGAGACATTCCGGGGCCTGGGTGCCAGACGAATTGCTTCGGTTTTGGATTCTGTTGGGTGGATTCCATCTGCGGCATTCCTTCTGCCCAAAAATTCAAGCTCGGGCACGAGAAACAGACACTTGGATTTCTTAACTCTTAGACCTACCCGATCCAATCGACTTAGTACTTCCTCCAAATTGCGGATAAGGGAGTCGGTGTCCCTGCCCGTGATGAGTATGTCATCTTGAAACACAACCGTCCCCGGGATGGACTTGAGCAGACTCTCCATGTTGCGCTGGAATATAGCAGCTGCCGACCTGATGCCGAATGGGCATCGATTGTACACAAAAAGGCCTCGATGTGTGTTGATGGTGGTGAGTAGCTTAGACTCTTCGGTCAGTTCTTGCGTTATATACGCAGATGTGAGATCTAGTTTCAAGAAAAGCTTTCCACCAGCCAATGTGGCAAATAGGTCCTCCGCTCTGGGCAGCGGGTATTGGTCCTGTAGGGAGACTCTGTTTATGGTAGACTTGTAATCCCCACAGATTCGTACGGATCCATCAGGCTTCATGACGGGGACGATGGGACTTGCCTAGTTGCTAAATTCCACGGGTGAGATAATGCCTTCCCGCAGAAGCCGGTCCAGTTCGTGTTCAATTTTTTCCCTCATCACATAAGACACAGCTCTAGCCTTGTGATGGACCGGTCTGGCATCCTGTGTGATGTAGATTTTAACTTTAGCCCCTTTGAAGGCGCCCACACCTGGCTGAAAATGATGTTCAAAACGACTTAGAACTGTTGAGCAGGAGGTCCGTTCCTCTGATGACATGGCGTGAACATTATCCCATTTCCAATTTAGTTTTGCCAGCCAGCTTCTCCCCAACAGTGCTAGGAGATCTTCGGGGACAATCCACAGGGGAAGTCGGTTCAATGTCCCTTTGTGTGTGACTGAGAGCATGGTGCTGCCAAGGACTGGGACGATTTCTTTGGTATAGGTCCTTAGTTTGGTGTCAATCCTTGTGAGTTTTGGTCTGTTGCTTTTGTGCAGCCACAGCTGTTCAAATTGTTGGACGCTCATGAGAGATTGACTAGCTCCCGTGTCCAGTTCCATGTTGACGGGTATCCCATTGAGTAGGACCCTCATCATTATTGGAGGCATCTTGTTGCAAGAACAGTGGACATTGATCGTGTTGAACCGCTGTATCTCGGCATCCTGGGCACTGTCCACACCATCTTCTGGTCCGCTTTCCGACCCTTCCGATTCGTATACCAGCCGAGCTCTGTTTTTCTGCACATGCAAGCCAGATGCCCTGTATAGTTGCAGTTTCTGCAAATGGCAAGGTGAAATCGACACCCCCTTGTTGAGTGCCTTCCCCACATCTCCAGCACAGACCGCTTCCATTGTTTCCGAAGGATGAGCTGCGTCTGGCTGATCTCTCTTGAGCTTCTCTCAGTCTGTATTGGATTGCTTGCATTGTGGGTTGATGAGGTGTGAACGGCCGTTCATGTGGCCCTTAATGGCTTCTGGCACCACTGCCTGCTGTTGAAGGCCTGCTCTCCTGCCTTTGTCTGTGTGTGGGGGTAGCGGCTCGTTTCACGCTGTGAACCCCTTGTTCCGATGTTTCGTTAGTTGTCGTACCCGCAGTATAGATCAACCTTGTTTCTTCTTCTCCTGCCAAGAATGTCTGTGCGACCAGTGCTGCTGCCTCTAGGGTCAAGTTCTTGGTCTCTATAAGCTTTTGGAATATGCCTGCGTGGCCTATTCCTTCAAAAAAAGTCTCTCAGTACTTCTTTCCTTAGTTCATCGGAGAACTCACATAAACTAGCCAGCCTCCGAAGTTCCGCCACAAAGTTGGGTATGCTCTGGCCCACACAGCGTCTGTAGTTGTAGAACCTGTGTCTGGCCATGTGTAGGCTGCTCGCTGGCTTCAGGTGGTCTCTCACCAGTGTGCTCAACTCTTCAAACGACTTGCTTGCTGGTTTCTCGGGTGCCAGCAGGTCCTTCATTAAGACGTATGTTTTCGAGCCACAGCTGGTCAAAAGATGGGCTCTTCTCTTGTCTGCCTTATCATCGCCCAACCAGTCTTTGGTTACAAAGCTTTGCTGGAGCCTTTCTATAAAGTCCTCCCAATAGTCTTCAGCATTGTATTTCTTATCTGAGCTGTTGGTAGCCATTCTGTGGATTCTGTGATCCCGTAACTCATCGCCACTGTAAAGTCCTGACCCTGCAGTACAGACTTACACGAGGCACATGCTGAAGTCAAGGTCACTCTGGACCTGCACCTTTATTTCACAGCTCTTGAGTGCCACACTTGCCGGAGACCTGCCTTTATATGTGGAACAGGTATGCAGTGTCTCCTGCAAGTGCACCCCTGGTGGTAAAAGTATGCTTGTGGTTACAGGTCATATCTAGTTACAGTCATGTATAGCATGGTAAGATACAGTTATATACAGTAGTGTGAGATACATGACACTACAGATGTCCTTGTGGGATGTCCTCGACAAGTTCTGGCCCTGGAAGGGCCGGCTGAAGACTGGGCCGCATCCTCCTCTGCGCCTTCAGTTGGATTTGGCTGGGGTGATTCCATGCTTGGCAGCAATGGTGCAGTGGCAGGTCTCGGCTCAGGATTGCTGTGATCCTGAGAAACCACATCAGGATCCTGGTCCATGGAGCCAGCGCCACTCTCCCGGGGCAGTACCTCACCATCCCTACCAATCTACTGGAGAACAGGTCGGTGGGGTGGGGTGGCACCGGAAGACCCCCTGTGGACCATGGTGGACCCAGCCACGATGGCACCAGTCAGAGCTCGAGTGGCATCCAGCTGAGACTGCACGAGAGCAGACACAATCTCGATGCTACCACTAGACGACAACACTAAGACGCTCCGTGGCCTGTTGCCCCAGAGTGCATGAGCGCATTCTGAGCTTCCAGGCCTGCAGCCATCCTCGCCAAAGCAGCACTCAGATGCTCATTCCCCTCGCACCTGTGCTGCAATGGCAACCGCCACCTCGCCCACGACACACGTATCACAGCTGGATCCGCACGGTTACTCTGGGAGTCAACCATCGTCTGCACACTGGCAATGATGGGCTCCATGATGTGCGCAGAGCTGTCCTCAATGCAGGAGGCAAACTCCTCCATGCTCCTGACCACTTGCAACAGCCTCTCAGGCACCCTTTCCATTGCCACCAAGAGCTGAGATTGCGATAAGAACTTGAAGGTACCCTTTTTTCATAAGCCCCAACATTGATGGGCTCATCTGAATCCTCTACAGCAGAACACGCATGCAAAATCGTCCCCTGGAGAGATGACACCCCAGGTTCCCTTGGCCCTTGACAATGTTGCAGCCCGCTCGACCCCAGTGCATCACCCAGTGTAGACCCCGCTCCTAAATCTACCTGACCCGACCGCGTACTCCCAGTATCTGAGCTGGCGTGTGCGAGTGTAGGAAGCAGTGACGTGGTGCTGCCAGCAGTGTCCCCCTCTTCCTCAGCCTCATCGGACATGCCGGCAAGATCTGCCATGGCCTGAAGGGTGTCCTCCTGACTCTGGCTGTCAGCCGCCTCAAAGGTGCCATCTCGCTGTGGCTCACACTCGGGGTCTCATCTGCAATAATAAATGGGACAAGGGGTGCCGTCAGGGTGAGGTGGTGCATTGCACCATGCAGCAAGCAACTTGCACACAAGCATAGGCAATTGGCCGGTAGGTGATTGCGCTTTCAGTGAGAGATGGCATTGGACGAAGGCTTTCACTTACCCCTGCTGCCCCCACCGGGATTGGCACGACCGGCGGCCACAGGGAAGCCAACGTGCGAGCCCACTAGCCGCTGCACCCTCTCCTCTAGAACAGTCGGCTGTTGTGTTTCGGCCTCGCCCCCACCAGTCTTCGGTTGCTGGCAACGGCTGTGCGAGACCTTGGCCTGCAAAACAAAGAAGGGTTGCTGAGTAGCTGTGTCATACGGCCTCGACAATTAGTGCTGCACTCTTGGAGGTGCTGTCTTTCAGATGAGACGTTAAACCGAGACGTCTGCTCTCTCAGGTGGACATAAACAATCCCGTGGCACTATTTTGAAGAAGAGCAGGGGAGTTCTGGTCAATATCGACATAACAAAAAACAGATTATCTGGTCATTATCACATTGCTGTTTACAGGAGCTTGCTGTGCGCAAATTGGCTGCCGCGTTTCCTACAACAGTGACTAACCTCCAAAAGTACCTCATTGGCTGTAAAGAGCTTGGGGGACATCCTGAGGTCATGAAAGGCATTATAGAAATACGTCTTTTTTTCTCTAACACAGGCATGGGTTCTATTTCAGCCACAATGCAGCACAGCCACTCTGCACTGGATGAGCTCAGTCAGGCAGCATTAAGCACATTACAGTTTGTCTAGCGGCCTTTGGGTGGGAAGGAGAAAATCAGCCAGGGTTCCAACATGCTGTGGAAAGTGCACATGTGGAAATTAAGAAAGTAGCTGGCATCTGTGGAACTATATCAATGGACAGGAGTATAGAGAACTAACACCTGGTGGTGGGAGTCGCAGCAGGTCTTGTAATATATATATATAGCTCCACCCAGTGGACTACTGTGGCATTGCAGCCATTGCTGTTTACACAATAAAGAGGGAACAAGTCACGTGACTGACTTCCTGAAGTTATCAGCCACCTTAGAACCTGTGTGTGTTTGTGAGGTCATGCCGAAAATATAACATTGGTGATGAAGGATGGGATAAACGGTTAACCTAGCTGAAATTTTTGTTGGTGGATGATTCAGCCATCTGACAGAGAGACTTTGAGAGCTTCTCTGTTTTGATTAACAGCTAAAAATCCAAGGTAAATTATAAGCACACTTAGGTGAACTGCCAGAGTCCAGATGGCCGCACCTATGGGAATAATAGGGTGCTTGGGTGAGTTTCAATGTGACCGTGAAAGTTTTGGAGCATATGTGGAGTGGCTAGAAATGTTTTTCACCACAAATAGTATCATTGAAGTCCCCGATGATGAAAACCACAACCGGGTGGTGTTGGAAAGAAAACGGGCTATTTTCTTAACTGAAGCAGGGCCCGAGGTGTATGAAACCCTGAAAAATGTGTTTGTACCTGTCAAGCCAAAGGGCACAACACTTAAGCATAGCATTACACTCCTGAGTCCCTGGAAATTGCTGAAAGTTATTGTTTCAGAATACGAGATCAGCTAACCGACGAAAGTATCAGTGAGTACATTGTAGCATTAAAAAAGCTATCTATTCACTCTCATTTTGGAAACTTTCAGGATCGAGCATTGCGTGACCGCTTTGTTTGTGGGATGAAAAATGATGCGATCAGAAGAAAGTTATTGACAACTCCTAACGTGACTTTTGATTTAGTTTGTCAGACAGCTATGTCAAAGGACATGGCCGACCAATATTCCTGAGAATATCGTACCTTTTCCAGTCATCAGATAACTGAGATGAATCACCTACAGGTTAAAAGTAAAAGGCAGTTGGGCCCTAAGGTCTCAGCAACTGGCAACGGTAACAGAGCATTGAAGTCATGCTATCGGTGCCTTGGACAACACATTGCTCAAAGTTGTACATATGTGAAGGCAGAGTGTTTCTTTTGCAGGAAAACTGAGCAACTTGTGAAGGCATGCCGACTGAAGAGTAAACCAACTTTCAAAGATATAGATAGAAATCCCCAGAGACTACATAGCATGGAAGAAAAACAACAGGACGAGGAGGTTTTAGAGCTACACATCATCAGGAGCACGAGGGTAACTAACAGCGATTCAAAAAGTATCATCATTCACGTAGATATTGCAGGAACCAAGACACCCATGGAAATCGACACTGGTGCATCCGTGAGTGTAGTACTGGAATCGCTATACCTCGATAAATTGCATGATTTTCCATTGGAGAAATCCAAGAAAGAGCTGCAAGGCTACTCGGGAGAGAACATTCCTGTGGTAGGTTGTATCACGGTACCGGTGAAATATAAGGATCAATTTGAGAGCTTTCCTCATTTAGTAGTGACAGGAGACAAGCCTGCCTAGTGAGATTTTTCATGTTGAAATGAAATTTGTATCAAAGGATTATATCATCAAGAAGTATCCGAAGGTGTTCTGCAAAACAGCCAGTCTGATCCAAGGCTTCAAGGTGAGTATCAGGGTACAGAAGGATGTTAGAACAGTTTACTACAAGCCACGTCCCATACCATATGCACTCAAGGAGAAAGTTGAGCAAGAACTCAAAAGACTAGATACTAAGAACATTATCTCTAAGAAAAATCTAGGTAATTGGGCTACACCCATTGTTGTTGTACCTAAGTCCAATGGTAAGATAAGGTTGTGTGGTGATTATAAAGTAACCGTAAACCAGGTTCTAGAGGGTAATCTCCCTAATACATTGCCAAATGTAGAAGATTTGTTCACAACACTGACAGGTGGATCTTACGAATGCCTACTTACAACTTGAACTAGATGAAGAGCCCAAGTCATGTTTGACTATAAATACTCATTTGGCCTATATCAATTTAAGAGGCTACCATTTGGAGTGTCTTCCACCCCTGCCATATTCCAAGGGGTGATGAACCAGATTTTGCAAGGTATTGAAGGGGTAGTATGTTATTTAGGTGACATACTAATTTCAGCACCAAATAGGCAAATTCATAAGAACATCTTGAATGAAGTCCTCAAATGGCTAGAGAAGCACAGAGTATGAGTGACTGCTCACAAGTGTGAGTTATTTCAAAACTCAGTGGAGTACTTAGGGTACAGAGTAGACAAAGATGGTTTACATCCAACCAAGGGAAAGCTGGATACAATCAGAAATGCACCCACTCCCAAGAATGTCACTGAACTTCGATCATTTTTGGATATTTTGAACTATTATGGGAAGTTCCTACCAAATTTGGCTACAGTGTTACATCCACTGAATGAACTATTGAAAAAAAAACAGGTCCATTGGAAGTGGTCAGAAGAATGTGACACAGCATTCAAGGAGTGTAAAAGCCAATTGGTAGAGAGCACCATGTTAGTTCACTATGACGCCTCTCTGTATGGAGTTGGGGCAGTGATCTCTCATATACTACATAGTGGGGAGGAGAGACCAATTGCTTTTGTTTCATGCACTCTCAGTGCCAGTGAGCGTAATTATGCGCAAATCGAAAGGGAAGCTTTGGCATTAATTTTTGGGGTCAAGAAGTTCCACAACTACTTGTATGGTCATAAGTTTACCATTGTTACGGACCATAAACCCCTGACAGCAATCCTCCATCCAAAGTCCCCAGTTTCAACATTAGCTGCAGTCTGAATGCAGAGATAGGCTTTGATTTTGTCAGCATTTACATATGATATTGAATATAGATGATCAGCTGATCACAGTAATATTGATGCTATGTCTAGATTGCCTTCCCCATCAAATGTTACACCCAATAGTGAAGAAGTGTTCTACTTTTCATACATTGATGAACTGCCAGTCACAGCTGAAGAGATTGACAGAGCAACCAAATGTGATACAGTTATGTCAAAGGTGTATGATTACATCACAAATGGCTGGCCAAACCAGGTAACAGACAAAGGTATTCATCCATTCTTCATTAATAGGAATGAATTATCAGTCGCTAAAGATTGTATCATGTGGGGTGCAAAAGTGGTTATAGCAAATAAATTCAGGTCCAAATTATTAGGAGATCTTCATGACCAGCACCTGGGAATGTGCTTGACCAAGAGTTTTGCACACTGTTACTTATGGTGACCAGGTCTTGATAAAGATATAGAGTACATCGTCAGTCAATGTACGACATGTCAATCGATAAGCAAGAAACCACCATCAGTACCATTACAGCCATGGAAATGGACTCCTAGGATGTGGCAAAGGTTACATATTGATTTTGCTGAGCTAGAAGGACAACAATTGTTCATTGTGATTGATAGCCATTCGAAATGGGTCGAGGTGTTTCCAATGCTGAAATTAACAACAAGTAAAACATTAGACATTTTGCGAAGATTATTTTCTTCATTTGGCTTCCCAGAAGAAATTGTTTCTGATAATGGACCACACTTTTGTTCAGAGGAATTTGCACAGTTCATGAGCAAAAATGGTGTGAAACATACCAAGGTTCCACCATACCAACCTGCTTCAAATGGTGCAGCAAAGCGCATAGTACAAATTGTAAAACGTGCCCTCGTCAAACAGATGTTGAATCCAAATCCAAAGAAACGACAATTGTCATTGGACCACAAATTGGCTAATTTCCTAATTACATATCGTAATACTCCTCATACAACTACTGGTAGAACACCAGCAGAGTTGTTTCTCAAACGACAACCATGAACCAGATTCTCGTTGTTAAAACCGAACTTGGCACAGTCTGTAGAAGAGAAACAATTAAGACAGAAAGAGAATCATGATAGAGGTAGAGTAAAAGAGAGAAGTGTGAAATTAAATCAGAAGGTGAGAGTGAAGAACCATCACCATAAATGGTTAAAGTGGTTACCAGGAAGAGTGGTGAAGATATGTGGTCCTCGCACATATTTGGTCAAGATGATTGATCGTGGACAGGTTAGGTTTGTTCACATTGATCATATTTTACCTACAGACATGGAAAGAGTTAAAGGTTGGAATGAATAAATTATTTCTGACTCATCAGATGGTTTTGATGCAAGTAAAGTATCAGTAGCATATCCTACATCAAATGTACTGGAAACTAGTCCAAGAGGAAGTCAGAATTTAAGTCTGAGTCCGAGTCAGGCAGAGAAACAGTCTGAAGTTGTAGAGAGTTCAAATGTAAATCAAGGGCATCCCTTGGAGGAAAACTTTCCTCAGGATCAGCCTAGAATGAATCTAAGTTCGACACCATGTTTAGAATGTTCTGTTCAAGAGTGAAGGTATCCTCTTCGAAACAGAAAACAAGTGGTTCAGCTTGATTTGTAAATATGGCAACATATGTCCATATCTTTTGTTATGTATAACCATGCAAGTTATGTATGATGATTGTTTGTTATAATGACTTCTTCATTAAGGAGGGAGAAGTTTAATATATATAGCTCCACCCAGTGGACCACTGTGGCAATGCAGCCATTGCTGTTTACTACAATAAAGAGGGAACAAATCACGTGATTGGCTTCCTGAAGTTATCAGCCATTTTAGAGCCTGTGTGTGTTTGTGAGGTCGTACCGAAAACATAACAGATCTGAATGCCAATTGCCAAATTTGGCAGTGGTAGCAGAAAATCAACAGTAAAAACAACAAACCTTAAACAACAAACCTCGCGAATGGGGGAAAAACCCAACAGGTCACACATTCTGTTTGCCAGCTGGGCTGTGTGTTTAAAGGCTGTAACACAGTCTTGAGGTCCTGACAACTGTTTCAAAAAAACATGAGATTCAAAATTGTGATCTGTAAAATTTCTATCCTTCCTCCTGTAGTATTGCACATGGAGAGTCAAGACCAAGTGTGGTTTTCAGGTGAGGGGGAAGAGGACAGGGGTCATTGGATCAAGCGTGCAGACATCATTCAATTAAAGTCATACATTCTATCTTTATCTTTATATAAGACTTTGACTTTGTATTGTATTTACAGTTAAATCATAAATGTATGGCAATTTGGGATGTAGAGTAGACTTGGCTTCTGTACAGGCTGAGGAACTAGGAGATGCAAAACCAAAGCACTTGCAGTGCTACCACTGATGGAAGGTGCAATGACTTCAAAAAGTAAATCACAGACTGTGAGACACTTTAGGACAACCCAAGGATGTGTTCACGTGCTATATAAATGCAAGATCTTTCAGTCAGCTTTCTATTTCTAACATTTTCTGTTTTTGTTTTAGATTTCCAGCATTTGCAATTGTTTTCTTTTTCTTTCATGGGAGTAGTGGCTGACCCATTCGGTCCAAAGTAATTTCCTGAGGTTTTCTCATTTAACAACTTCTATTATTTCTGCAGTAGCAATACAGAGGGGGGGGGGGAATTTATTTTTCTTTCCCAACTCGCACCGCATATCCATCCCTGCACTATCTGGGAACATTCATGCCAACCTTAACAGAGGGGTCGTTTTATTCTATTAATGTACAGGTATTATGCTATCCTAGGAATGTCGCCATGGATGTTTGTGGCAATTACTATGACAGCACTCATAACTCATTTACTCTGGTGAATTCTGCTCTTGGCACAACTTTTCTGGAAGGAGAACTGTTTACGGATTCTTGTGTCATTTTTCTTTGTATATCAGATGACAGAAACTGTGGTTTCATGTGGCTCCTGGCAGTAGAACCAAATCCTCAGCTAAAGACAGAAAATGCTTAAAATAAACAACATGTCTGCCAGCATCTGGAAAGAAAGATGAATGTTTCATTGGCATTATTAACCTGTCTTTTTTTCTGATGCTGATAGACCTACTGCATGTCTGTTTTTATTTCAGATTTCTATCATTTGCAATTTCTTTCTAATTTGGCAAATCCACAATTCCGAGTGCTTCTAAAGAGGTATTGGTATTTTGAAAATCAGTTGTTGGTACTTTGATCTCATGCAGTCGGAGGCAGAGGGTGGAAATCATAGCTTAGTCCTAAGCAGTCGGTGAATACTCTGTTGCAATGTTGAGTTGTATTACTTTAGCCATTTGAGGCCAATAGTGTTAGACATTTGGTGAAGTCAAACAGCTCACATAGCGCAGTGTGACGAGATGTGGCCAGAGTGTTACCATATGGAGCAATATGTTTTTAACACGGATTTTCTGGTTTGTGAACTTTTGACACAGCAACTTCTCCTAGTCTCATCCGGACAGAGGTGAGAGGGAGCTCACAAAGCAGAATAGGTTATTGAGCTAATCTTCATATTTGAGATAATTCCTATCAAAATAAAATTGCAGGTAACAATCCGATTGAATGAAAGTTACATAAACCGAATGCATTGTAGGAGCAATGGAATGCACAGTTTATTTGAGTCATGAGAAAGACCTCAGATAACTCAGAAATTTGTCATTCATGATAGAATAAACCTGTCAGCCAGTGGCTCACTTGCCTCTGAGTCAGAAGGTTGTGGGTTCAAATCCCACTCTTGAAACTTGAACACATCATCATCATCATAGGCGGTCCCTCGAAAGAGGATGACTTGCTTCCACAAGAGTTCACAGATGGTTCAATGAAGGACCCGATGTTCCAGTTCTGAACTCCAATTGAGGGGGTGGAAGATGCCTGTGCGTGGATTTTTTTAAGATGTGGTGACCATTGCACACCAGCCACCACACGGGCTTGACAGAGCTAGGCTATTATCCAGTGGCAAGGGTTAACCAGGACGACTGGAGACCTGCTGTGCTGCACAGACCTAGTGCGCACACATATCGCAGTGTGGGCTGGCCCGTGCTGCACCTGGAACACATAAATCCAGGCTGACACTCCAGTTCAGTGCTGAGGGAATGCCGCACTGTCAGAGGTGCCATCTTTCGGATCAGACGTTAAACTGAGGCCCTGACTGCCCTCTCAGGTGGACATAAAAGATCCCATGGCACTATTTTGAAGAAGAGCAGGGGAGTTAGCCCTGGTGTTCTGACCAATCCCTCAATCAACATAACAAAAACTTTATCGGAGGCTTCCTTCGTACGAACGCATCCGACCCGAAAAAAGTCTACGAAACTACCTGTTTGTCCCGGAGAAACGTAGAATTCTGGTCTGAGGCCTTCATTTGCTGCGCAGCGTACAAGGATCTGTCTTCCATATACGGACTTCTATGTTGCAATCACGTGGGCCTGGACCACCAATCACGAGCTAGTATTCTCATTGATAATAATGGGAGCTCCGTTTGTACGAGTTCCCATTAGTAGCAATAAGAATAACTCCTAAAACACACATTTAAAATTAAATGTTCTGGAAAAAAATATATTTTTTGATATTTTTTTAATGTGTTTTAATAGGATTAAAAATAAACTTACCTGAATGGACAGGGTTTTTAACGTAAAAATGAATGATTAAATGTAATTTTTCTATGTTTTAAAAGTGTTAAAGTAAGCTCTGTGCCAGGCATAAAGGGTTGAAGGACATTTGCTAGGCATGAGTTGGGCAAATAGCCCAATCTCTGCCGCGCGGATGTCCTTCTCCCGGGGATGCGTAGAATCTGTCTGAAGAAATTTTGACAGAACGGAAAAGCCCATTTTCGGCACATGCGCATTGCGCCCCTAGAACCGGCTTTTGTGAGGCCTGGCCGGGTCCATGCGCACTTCGTACACACCCGGCGAGGCCGGAATTCCCGGCCCATTATCACGTTGCTGTGTGTGGGAGCTTGTGCGCAAATTAGCTGCCGTGTTTCCCACATTACAACAGTGACTTTACTTCAAAAATTACTTAATTGGCTGTAAAGAATTTTGAGACGTCCGGTGGTCGTGAAAGGCGCTATATAAATGCAAGTCTTTCTTTCCTTCTTTCTTTTCTTTCTTCATGTTCCCTACCCTGTGTTGCCCACTGTCAATCCCTATATACTTTACTGTCCAAATCACTCCCAGGGTTAACACGCCTGAAGCAGTTGATTTGCTTGAGTGCTGACATTGTCTGTTTCTGAGTTTTGCTGTATTTTAGTGTTTTTCGGTTCTTTACAGGTGTGTGACAGGGTCTGAGTTTCTGACAACTCCTGATTATCTTTCACATTAACACAAATCCTGCCTCAGGCACATCACAACATTGGAATTTTTTTTTCTCTTCAAAAACACACAAAACAGAACATTTTAAGCTATTTGCACATTAACCTTCAGAAACTGTAAGAGGATTTATACCCCAAAGGGGTGTGTGGAAAACTTCAGCGATGAAAGTAGGGAGAAAAATGATCTGGGTTCAGGCTTAGAGTGTTTCTAGGGGACAGAGTTAATCTATGTTTCACAAATTCCAAGCTCGGTATTGGACAGGTTTATCGGAGCAACCTTGATGTAGATGTCATGGCTGAGATTTGATTCCCATCCCGAATATTTGGAAAATTGGAAAGAAATTCAGTGCTGAGCGGATTAAGAGGTCATTCATCATTTACAGCCATGGAACTAGGTGAAAATGACAGAACATTTAACCAAATGAGATTGAAGTGATTGATCATACCAGTAATGATGTGTATTTGATATATCACAAGAATATTGCAAGAACTGAACCCTCTTCATCCCAATGATCTTTATTTTGCATCCCATCTTTTGCATTTGTTTAAATCTCGGGTGATTTGCCTGATCATTCTGTTGGGATCGGTTTAGTGTCTACAAACTTCTCGATTATAGCTAGCATTAATATAGAGCATTTAACATAGAAAAATGTCTCAAGACACTTTACAGAGACGTCATCAAACCAAAATGGATGGCGAGCCATAGAAGGTGATATTAGGAGGGGTGCCGAAAAGCTTGGTGAAAGAGGTGGGCTTTAAGGAGGGTCTTAAAGGAGGAGAAGGATGTTGAGAGGCAGAGAGGTTTGGGGGAGAATTCCAGAATTTGGGGCCTAGATGGCTGAAGGCAGAACTGCCGACTGTGAGGGAAAAGGAGGAGGTGCACAGGACGCCAGAGTTGGAAGTTCCTGGGAGGGAGGTTATGGCACTGGAGGAAGTTAGAGATAGGGAGGGGAAAAGTCATAAAGGGATTTAAACACAAGGATAAAAATGTTACATTGGAAACTTTTAGAACCAAGGAGCCAATGTAGGTCAGCAAGGGCTGGGGTGATGGGTGTGGGATAGGATACAGACAGCAGTGTTTTGGATTATTGTAAAGGATGGGAGGCCAGCCAGGAAAGGATTGGAATAATCAAGTCTGGAGGTGACAAAAGCATGCAAGCAAAGGGTAATGGTCGACGCATGCGGTTTTCAGTGGGGTTCTGCAGGGCTCAGTACCAGGTCCCTTACTTTTTGTGGTATACATCAATGATTTAGACTTCAATGTAGGGGGCAGTTAAGAAGTTTGCAGATGATACAAAAATTGGCTTTGTGGCTGATCGTGAGGAAGAAAGCTGTAGACTGCAGGAAGATATCAATGGACTGGTCAGGTGGGCAGAAAAGAGGCAAAGAGAAGTGTGGGGAGAGCTAA
Organism: Pristiophorus japonicus; assembly: GCF_044704955.1. Classification (NCBI taxonomy): domain Eukaryota; kingdom Metazoa; phylum Chordata; class Chondrichthyes; family Pristiophoridae; genus Pristiophorus; species Pristiophorus japonicus. Next base: position 32,829,840 of record NC_091990.1, on the reverse strand, counting down.
CATGGCAAGGGAATACACAATAAATGGTAGAATACTGAGAGGTGTAGAGGAACAGAAGGACATTGGAATGCATGTCCGCAGATCTCTGAAGGTAGCAGGACAGGCAGAGAAGGTGCTTAAGAAGACATGCGGGATACTTTCCTTTATTAGCTGAGACATAGAAGATAAGAGCAGGGAGCTTATGCTTGAACTGTACAAAACACTAGTTAGGACACAGCTAGATTACTGTGTACAGTTCTGGTCACCACATTACATGCAAGATGTGATTGCACTGGAGAGGGTACAGAGAAGATTTACAAGGATGTTGCCAGGATTGGAGAATTCTAGCTATGAGGAAAGATTGGATAGACTGGGGTTGTTTTCTTTGGAGAGGAGTCTGAGGGGAGACTTGGTTGAGGTGTATAAAATTATGAGGAGCCTAGATAGAGTGGATAGAAAGGACCTATATTCTCTAGCAGAGATGTCATTAACCAGGAGGCACAGATTTAAAGTAATTGGTAGAAGGATTAGAGGGGAGTTGAGGAGAACCTTTTTCACCCAGAGAGTGGTGGGGATCTGGAATGCACTGCCTGAATGTATCATAGAGGCAGAAATACTAATCACATTTAAAAAGTATTTGGATATGCATTTGAAGTGCCATAACCTATAGGGCTACAGACCAAGAGCTGGATGGCTCTTTTCTGGCCGGCACAAACATGATGGGTCAAATGGCCTCCTTCTGTGCGGTAAATTTCTATGATTCTATGAGAGTGCCAGCAGCCAATGGGCTGAAGCAGGGGTGAAGGCGGGCATTGTTACAGAGCTAGATGGGGGCGGTCTTTGTGATGGGGAGCAGAAACCCATCTTGGGGTTGAGTAAGATGGTGAGGCTGTGAACAGTCTGGTCTTTGTCTCCAGCAGACTCACTAATCCAACGCTCCATCCTCCAATAACTCAATCTAAAACTCTGCTGATCATATCATAACCTGTTCTATGTCCCTCTCATCCATCACTCTTGTGTTCGCTGACCTACATTGGCTCCTAGTCCACCAACTCCTCAAATTAAAAATTTTCCTCGTCATGTTCAAATCCCTTCATGGCCTCACTCCTCCTTGTCTCTGTAACCTCCACCAGCCCTACAACCCTCTGAGAACTTTGTGTTCCTCCAACATTGGCCTCTTGTGCATCCCCTACTCTCTTCGTCCCACCATTGGCAGCCATGCCTTCAGCAGCCTATGCCTTAACTCTGGAATTCTCTCCCTAAACCTCTCTGCCTCGGTACACCTCTCTCCTCTTTTAAGATACTCCTTAAAACCTACCTCTTTGATCAAGCTATTAGTCACCCCTCCTAATATCACCTTCTTTGGCTCGGTGCCACTTTTTGTCTCATTAAGCTTCTGTGAAGCCGTGTGGGACATTCTCTTATATTAAAGAGAGATTTAACTGCAAGCTGTTGGTTCAACCTGAGACAATGGTTGGGGAGGGCCATGGAATCTCAGGCTCGCGTACAGAGTTTGTGGCGTACAGCTTTGGTCTCACCAATGTTTAACGGAAGGAAATTGTGGCTTATCCAGAACTGACAGTACAGTGGCAGTGGAGGGGTCGAGAGAGGCGGGAGAGGTAGAGCTGGGTGTCATCAGTGTACGTGTGGAAACTGATCCCATGTTTTTAAATAATATAACAAAGGGGCAGCAAATAGATGAGAAAAAGTAGGGGGACCGTGTCTAGAGCCTTGGTGGACATTCAGAGGTAACGGTACAGAGGGAGGAAGAGAAGCAGTAACTTGGGATGCTGTGGCTACAGCTGGATAGGTAACACTGGAACCAAGATTGGGTAGTCCCACTGACCTTGATAATCTGTTGGAGGAGGATGTTTTAGTCGACTGTGTCAAAGGATGCAAAGAGCAAAAGGAGGTCAAATGCACCGCGAGAATATCATTTGTTTCAGTGATGTGGCGGGAACGGAAACCTGATTGGAGAGATTCAAACATGGAGTGACAGGGAAAATGGGCATGGAATTTGGAGGCAACAACATGTTCAAGAACTTGGAAAGGGAAAGGAGTGTTGGAGATAATGCGGTAGCTTGCAAGGACAGAGGGATTGATGGTGTTTTTTTTTGGAGGGTGTGATGACGGCAGTTTTGAAAAGTGCTGCGCAATAATAAAACTTTCTAACCGGAACAGTGGCAATTGGAAAATGCACCCCTTGTTGGCTGTGTGTTCACACTACAGCAGGGGTCACGCGATAGGAACCAAGAGTAGGAATCTGAATCCATGGCTGGTGAAGCAAATTTTTAATGGGACAGATCTTCCTGTTGCTGTGCCTGGTGTTATTGGATCACCTGGATGCAGCAAGTACAGGAAGGTTGGGCATGGAGGAGAACATGCTTTTAACAGAACCCATCTAATCTTCCATCCATTAACTTTAATGGACAAAACATTGAGTGAGCTCTCTTACATCTAATTTTCCTGAACCCTGGTGATCCAATAGCCTCAGGCGCAGGAACAGAAGAACCTGCCCCACTGTCCAGTCTGCCCACCGTCTGATTGAAGATATCTAACTTAGCACAGATTGAACTTGGGCTTTCCTGTTTTGTGTGGCTCAGCTGTATACTGGCCAAGCACCTTTACCCACTGATCACTCAGGGCAGCTTCACCACACCATTTTTCAATCAAATGTTTGTGATGTTAAGGGAGCTCGCTCTGAATGAGATATCAGGTTAACAAGAGCTCACTAAACCAACTGCATTTTCTGCACGATTGTTAGCATTTAAAACCGAATCATAAATTGACTGGTATCATCCTCCGAGTTCAAAACGGGGTGCAACTGTGCGGGTTTCCTGTCATTTGTCGGAGTTTTCGGTTGGGGCACTGATCTTCCTCTGACCTGTTAAAGCTGGCTTCATCTATCTTTTTAACATGAACCTCCTGCGTTACAAATTCATTACTAAGTAGATTGTTATGTATGTCTGCATCTGTGGTGAACAGCAGCCCTCATCCGATGGTGAGAAAGTCTTCACATTTAGTAATGTTTAGCTCTGATTCGATTTTTGTGCATCTGGATTATGGAGATTTTGAAAATAAAAATAGAGATTTATTCTTCTGTAATGGATGTCCTTGCTGACACGATTAAGAACAATAGATTTGTTGCATCCCAGATCTGTGCCTCAATTAAGGCAAGTCAGTGAGCTTGAAACATCAGCGGAACCACTGAGCGGGAAACTGAGAGGGACCCAATTGCAGTGTTGCTGAGAAGGGTTATTGAGAGACGGGAGCGTTAGTAATGAGTTGCCTTTGCCAGACATCTGTGTCTTAATATAATTCTCCCATAAGACGGGGAACAAATCCCTGCCCATGAGGGCATTGCACCTGTCCTGGATGGCTGAACACAACTATTTTCTCACCCTAAGCAGCTCTATTTTAAGGAGTAAATTGAACAATTTTTTCAGAAATGGTTTGAGGTAGATTATAAGAATAATAAACAGGTTTGACTGTATATTGAGCTCTTTGTAACCTGACAACAAATGAATGAAAACTCACAGTCCAACCCTTTAAGCTTTTCTGACAGGACATTTCTAATAGTGTTGAAGGTAGGGTTGACTTACCAGTGGAGCAATCCTCACAAGAAATTGCAAACACGTAGAAATAACAAAGAGACACTTACAGTATTGGAGATGTTGATTGAGAAATCTCTTTGCTGATGGAGACAGTAAGGAGCTTTCTTCAATTATAGTAGCTGTTTAAAGTTAGAACAATTTGTATTTATATAGCTCCTTTCATGACGTCCCAAAGAGTTTCACAGTCAATGAAGAACTTTTGAAATGTAGTCACTGTTGTAATGTAGGAATTGCAGCAGACAATTTTGTGCACAGCAAGCTCCCACAAACAGCACTGAAATAATGACTAGATAATTTGTGTTTTTTGTTATATTGATTGAGGGATAAGTATTGGCTAGGACACCAGAGATAACTACCCTGCTCTTCTTCAAAAGAGTTCCATGGGATCTTTTATGTCTATCTGAGAGGACAGACGGGGCCTCGGTTTAACGTCTCATCCAAATGACGGTACCTCCGACAGTGCAGCACTCCCTCAGCACTACAACTGGAGTGTCAGCCTAGATTTTGTGCTCAAGTCCCAGGAGTCAGACTTGAACCCACAACCTTCTGACCCAGAGGCAAGAGTGCTACCCACTGAGCCACAACTGACATTGATGGGCTGATGATAGAATGCTACTTGATATTGCATACTACTGAAACTTCTATGTAAATAAAAGAACTTCTATGCAAATAACCAGAAAATAAAATATATAATTGCTGGAAGTTTTTAAAAATTCATTCTGGGATGTGGGCGATGCTGGCAAGGCCAGCATTTATTGCCCATCCCTAATTGCCCTTGAGAAGGTGGCGGTGAGTCGCCTTCTTGAACCGCTGCAGTCCGTGTGGTAAAGCTACTCCCATAATGCTGTTAAGGAGGGAGTTCCAGGATTTTGACCCAGCGACGATGAAGGAACGGCAATATATTTCCAAGTCAGGATGATGTGTAACTTGAAGTGGAACTGGGAGGTGGTGGTTTTCCAATGCGTCATTCTAGGTGATAGAGGTCGCAGGTTTGGGAGATGCTGTCAAAAAAGCCTTGGTGATTTGCTTGTAGATGGTACACACCGCAGCCATGATACGCTGGTGGTGGAGGGAGTGAAAGTTGAAGGTGGTGGATGGGGTGTCAATCAAGCAGGCTGTTTTGTCCTGGATGGTGTCGAGCTTCTTGAGTGTTGTTGAAGCTGCACTCATCCAGGCAAGTGGCAAGTATTCCATTACACTCCTGTCTTGTGCCTTGTAGATGGTGGAAAGCCTTTGAGGAGTCAGGATGTGAGTCACTCGCTGCAGAACACCCAGCCTCTGACCTGCTCTTGTAGCCACTGTATTTATGTGGCTGGTCCAGTTTCTGGTCAATGGTGACCTCCAGGATGTTGATAGTGGGGGACTCGATGATGGGAATACCATTGAATGTCAAGGGGATGTGGTTAGATTTTTCTTTTGTTGGAAATGGTCATTGCCTGGCACTTGCGTGGCATGAATATTACTTGCCAATTATCAGCCCAAGCCTGAATGTTGTCCAGGTCTTACTGCATGGGGGCATGGACTGCTTCATTATCTGAGGAGTTGCGAATGACACTGAACACTGTGCAGTCATCAGTGAACATCCCTACTTCTGACCTTATGATGGAGTGAAGGTCATTGATGAAGCAGCTAAAAATGTTTGGCCCTAGGACACTGCCCTGAGGGACTCCTGCAGCTTTTGTGACTGAGTCTTTCACACTTTCAAAGTACAGTGAGGAGCCAACAAGAACAGATAAAAGATTTGTATATTTCAATGCAGATTGCTGTCCCTCTCCCTTTTAATTGTTCACTTCAAGGAACTGAGTCGTATAATGGGTTAGAGCACTGCCCTTTCACCTTTGTAACCTAGGATCTGATCCAGAACAAATTGAAGGCATGAAACACTGTACAAACTGACAGTGAGGTTGATTCTGAAGTGTGTCATGCAGATTGAAATGTACCTTCCTACATGTTTACATTTCCCATCTGAATCACAAGCATTAATAAAATAATCTAGATATGAAGCATGTTAAATTACTATACAAATGTACACAATTAGACCACCAGTGTGCCCTCCTGTAAATGGCTTATTGGCAACATACACTGTCATGTATCTTACATTATTATATATAACTGTATCCTAACATGCTATACATGACTGTAATAAGATATGACCTGTAACCACCAGCATACCTGACCACTAGGGGTGCACTTGCAAGAGACAGGTATATAAGGACAGGTCTCATGCAAATGCAGCATTCCAGAGCTGTGAAATAAAGGTGCAGGTCCAGAGTGACCTTGACTTCACAACATGCCTCATGTGAATCTGTACTGAGGGGACAGGACTTTACAGTGGCGACGAGTTACAGAATCCACAGAATGGCGAACAATGGATCAGATGAAAAATACAATGCAGGTACGACAAATAACGAAATATCGGAACAAGAAGTTCACAGCATTAAACAAGCTGCTACCCCCACACACAGACAAAACCGGGAGAACAGGCTCTCGACAGCAGGCAGTGGCACCAGAAGCCATCAAGGGCCACAGGAACGGCCGTTCACACCTCATCAACCCACAATGCGAGCAATCAACTACAAACTGAGAAAAGCTCAAGAGAGATCAGCCAGACGCAGCTCATTCTTTGGGAACAATGGACGCAGTTTGTGCTGGAGGTGTGGGGGTGGGCACTCGTCAAGGGGATGTCGATTTCAGCAGGCTGTTTGCAGGAACTGTGAATATACAGGGCATTTGGCCCACATGTGCAAAAAAACGGCAGCTCGGCTGGTATATAAATCGGATGGGTCGGAAAGCGGACCAGAAGACGGTGGGGACAGTACCCGGGACACTGATGTACAGCGGGTCAACACGATCAATGGCCACTGCTCCTACAACAGGACGCCTCCTATAATGATGAGCGTCCTACTCAACGGGATACCGGTCAACATGGAGCGGGATACGGGAGCGAGTCAATCTCTCATGGGCGCTCAACAATTTGAACAACTGTGGCCGCATAAAAGAGACAGACCAAAACTCACAAGGGTCGACACCAAACTAAGGACCGATACCAAAGAAATAGTAACAGTCCTCGGCAACGCGATGCTCTCTGTCACACACAAAGGGACAGTGAACCGACTTCCCCTGTGGATTGTCCCCAGAGACCCCACAGCACTGCTGGGGAGAAGCTGGCTGGCAAAACGAAACTGGAAATGGGATGATGTCCATGCCATGTCATTAGAGGAACGGACCTCCTGCTCAGCAGTTATAAAGCGATTTGAACATCTCTTTCAGCCAGGTGTGGGCACTTTCAAAGGGGCCAAAGTCAAAATCTATATCATACAGGATGCGAGACCGGTCCATCACAAGTCCAGAGCTGTACCCTATGTGATGAGGGAAAAGATTGAACACGAACGAGGCAGGCTTCTGCGGGAAGGCATTATATCACCTGTGGAATTTAGCGACTGGGCAAGTCCCATCGTCCCAGTCATGAAGCCTGATGGATCCGTACGAATCTGTGGGGACTACAAATATACCATTAACAGAGTCTCCCTACAGGACCAGTACCTGCTGCCCAGAGCGGAGGACTTATATGCCACATTGGCTGGAGGTAAACTTTTCTCAAAACTAGACCTCACATCTGCATATATGACGCAAGAATTGACCGAGGAATCCAAGCTACTCACCACCATCAACACACATCGAGGCCTTTTCATGTACAATCGATGCCCATTCGGCATCAGGTCAGCAGCTGCCATATTCCAGCACAACATGGAGAGTCTGCCCAAGTCCATCCCGGGGACAGTTGTATTTCAAGACGACATACTTATCACGGGCAGGGACACCGACTCCCATCTCCGTAATTTGGAGGAAGTACTAAAGCGATTGGATCGGGTAGGCCTACGAGTCAAGAAATCCAAGTGCCTGATTCTCGCACCCGAGGTCGAATTTTTGGGCAGAAGGATTGCCGCTGATGGAATCCGCCCAACAGAGTCCAAAACAGAAGCAATTCGCCTGGCACACAGGCCCCGGAATGTTTCAGAACTGCGCGCCTTTCTCGAGCTACTCAATTACTTTGGGAACTTTATGCAGAACTTAAGCACGCTGCTGGAGTCTCTCCACGTGCTACTCAGGAAGGGGTGCGATTGGTTTTGGGGGGACGCCCAGGAACGCGCCTTCAATAAGGCACGCAACCTTCTGTGTTCCAACAGTGTTTTGACTTTCTTTGACCCAGGTAAAAAGCTAGTTCTCACATGCGATGCGTCAGCATATGGGGTCGGGTGCGTTTTGCAACATGTCAATAGTGCGGGCAAATTACAACCCATAGCTTATGCCTCCAGGTCACGTTCGTGGGCGGAGCGCGGGTACGGAATGGTATAGAAGGAGGCGCTCGCGTGTGTGTACGGTGTCAAAAAGATGCACCAATACCTTTTCGGTGCCAAGTTCGCGTTAGAAACTGACCACAAGCCCCTCACGTCCCTCCTATCTGAGAGCAAGGCAATAAACGCCAACGCCTCAGCGCGAATTCAACGGTGGGCACGCATGTTGGCATCCTACGACTACACAATAAGGCACAGACCAGGCTACCCCTGGCGACCACGGAAGGGTCTGACGAACAGGACTGTGAGATAGCCATGGCAATCAATGTCTTTGAGTCCACAGGTTCGCCCATGACGGCTCGCCAAATCAGAGCCTGGACGGCCAGCGACCCCACGTTATCCTTAGTAAAAAGATGTGTTCTAACCGGTGACTGGGCAGAGGCTCACGATGCCTGCCCCGAGGAATTAAAACCCTTTCACAGGCGCATGCATGAGCTATCACTACAAGCAGACTGCCTGATGTGGATCAGCCGAGTAGTCATGCCTGTGCGAGGCAGAGAGGCATTTGTCCGGGAGCTCCACCGCGAACACCCGGGGATCGTTCTCATTAAGGCCATAGCCAGATCCCTCATCTGGTGGCCTGGTATTGACGCAGACTTGGAGCTCTGCATCTGAAGGTGCACCATTTGTGCCCAACTCAGCAATGCCCCCAGGGAGGCTCCCCTGATCCCCTGGCCCTGGCCTACCAAACCGTGGTCGCGGGTGCACGTAGACTATGCGGGCCCATTCATGGGCAAAATGTTCCTCGTAGTTGTAGATGCATTTTCAAAGTGGATCACAAACTCGAGCACAACCTCCACCACTGTGGAGAGCCTCGCAACCATGTTTGCAATGCATGGAATCCCTGACATATTGGTCAGTGATAATGGTCTGTGCTTCACCAGCGCAGAATTCCAAGATTTTATAATTGATCACGGCATAAATCACATCAAGACGGCACCGTTCAAGCCGGCCTCCAACGGCCAGGCGGAGAGAGCAGTGCAAATCATTAAACAAGGCATGCTTAAAATCCAAGGTCCCACGCTGCAGGGTTGCCTGTCGCGACTGCTGCTGGCATACAGATCTCGTCCGCACTCATTGACTGGGATCCCCCCCGCGCAACTGTTGATGAAAAGGACTTTAAAAACAAGGCTCTCATTAATCCTCCCAGACATGCATGAAATCGTTGAGGCAAAGCGCCGTAAGCTTACTGAGTACCATGACAGAAATTCGAGGGGGAGATGGAATGAGATAGAGGACAAAGTGTTTGTACTAAACTATGGCAGTGGTCCCAAATGGCTTGCAGGGACAGTAACGGGCAAGGAAGGAAACAGGCTACTGGTAGTACAAAAGGACAATGGCAAAACCTGCCGGAGGCATGTAGACCAAGTCAAAAGCAGATTTACCAACAACACTGCGGAACCAGAGGCAGACTACAATGTGGAACTCGCACCACACCTGGTGGACAGACAGAGGGAACAACCTGAGGAAAGGGCAATCCCAACAGACAGCCCAGGCGAGTCAACAACAATCACACCAATCGAAACAGACAGCCCAGGTGAGATACCAGCAACCACACCCAAAGAAAAACAGACACCAAGGCAAACAACTGGACCACAACTCAGACGTTCCACTCGAGAGCGTAGACCACCTGAGAGACTGAACCTATAAAGACAATAAGACCTTGGGGGAGGGTGATGTCATGTATCTTACATTATTTTAAAAAACTGTATCCTAACATGCTATACATGACTGTAATAAGATATGACCTGTAACCACCAGCATACCTTACCACCAGGGGTGCACTTGCAAGAGACAGGTATATAAGGACAGGTCTCAGGCAAGTGCAGCAACTCTGTCACAGGTGGGACAGATATTCGTCGGAGGAAGGGGGCATGGCACTGATTTACCACACGCTCCTTCTGCCGCCTGCCCCTGACCTCTTCACGCTCGCAGCGTTGAGATTCGAAGAACTCGACGCCCTTCCTGATGCACTTTCTCCACCTAGGGCAGTCTTTGGCCAGGGTCTCCCAGGTGTCAATGGTGATGTCGCACTTCACCAGGGAGGCTTTGAGGGTGTCCTTAGAACGTTTCCACTGCCCACCTTTGGCTTGTTTGCCGTGAAGGAGCTCCGTCTAGAGCAATTGCTTGGGGAGTCTCGGTCTGACATGTGAACTAAGTGGCCTGCCCAGCGAAGCTGATCGAGTGTGGTCAGTGCTTCAATGCTGGGGATGTTAGCCTGGGCGAGAATACTGATGTTGGTGTGTCTGTCCTCCCAGGGGATTTGCAGGATCTTGCGGAGGCATCGTTGGTGATATATCTCCAGCGACTTGATGTGTCTTCTGTACATCGTCCATGCCTCTGACCCATACAAGAGGGCAGGTATTACTACAGCCCTGTAGATCATGAGCTTGGTGGTAGGTTTGAGGGCCTGGTCCTCGAACACTCTTTTCCTCAGGTGGCCGAAGGCTGCACTGGTGCACTGGAGGCGATGTTGAATCTCTGCATCAATGTCTGCCTTTGTTGACAAGAGGCTCCCGAGGTATGGGAAGTGGTCCACGTTGTCGAGGGCCGTGCCTTGAATCTTGATGACTGGGGGGCAGTACTGTGCGGCGAGGACAGGCTGGTGAAGGATCTTTGTCTTACGGATGTTAAACATAAGGCCCATGCTTTCAAACGCTTCAGTGAATACATCGACTATATCCTGGAGTTCAGCCTCAGAATGTGCGCAGACGCAGGCGTCGTCCGCGTACTGCAGTTCAACAACAGAGTTTGAGGTGATCTTGGACCTAGCTTGGAGGTGGCGTAGGTTAACCAGCTTCCCACTGGTTCTGTTGTTAAGTTCCACTCCAGCGGGGAGCTTGTTGACAGTGATGTGGAGCATGGCAGCGAGGAAGATTGAGAAGAGGGTTGGAGCGATGACGCAGCCCTGTTTGACCCCGGTCCGGACGTGGAATGGGTCTGTAGTGGATCCGCTGAGAAGGATCATGGCCTGCATGTTGTCGTGGAGCAGGCGAAGGATGTTGACAAACTTTTGGGGCATCCAAAATGGAGTAGGATGCTCCATAAGCCCTCATGGTTGACAGTGTCAAAGACCTTTGGAAGATCGAGAAAGGCCATGTATAAGGGCTGGCGCTGCCCCCTGCATTTTTCCTGCAGTTGTCGTGCTGCAAAGATCATATCCATTGTTCCCCGTAGGGGACAAAATCCACACTGTGACTCCAGAGGAACTCCTCGGCCTCAGGGAGAAGACAGTTGAGGAGAACTCTAGCGACAACCTTCCCAGTGGTTGATAGCAGGGAGATTCTCCTGTAGTTGCCGCAGTCGGATTTGTTCCCCTTTTAAAAAATGGACACGATCACTGCATCTCTGAGATCTCCCGGAATGCTCTCCTCCCTTCAAATGAGAGAGATGAGGTCATGTATCCGCGCCAACAGTGCCTCTCCACCATACTTTAGTGCCTCGGCATGGATTCCATCCGCACCTGTAGCCTTGCTATTCTTGAGCTGTTTTATGGCTTTTCCTACCTTGTGCAGCGTTGGGGTTTCACTGAAGTGGTGGCGGGTTGCATGCTGTGGGATGGAGTTGAGCACACTCGAGTCAAAAGCAGAGTCGCGATTGAGGAAATCTTCAAAGTGCTCCTTCCAGCGCGCCTTAACAGCCTCGGTATCCTTGATGAATGTTTCCCCATTCTTGGCCAGGAGTGGGGTGGGGCCTTGGGAGTTTGGACCATAGGTGGCCTTGACTGCAATGAAGAATCCTCGCATGTCGTGGCTGTCAGCTAGTTGTTGTATCAGCTGCGCTTTCTCCATCCACCACCTGTTCTTTAGGTCTTGGGTTTTTGTTGGACCTCAGCCTTGAGCCGTCTGTAATGTTGCTTTGTCGCTCCCAAGTTGGGTCGTTGCTTGAGACTCAGAAATGCTCTGCACTTACTATCTATTAGTTCTTGGATCTCCTGATCATTTTCATCAAACCAGCCCTGGTGTTTTCTGGTTGAGTAACCAAGTGTCTCTTCACAGGCACTGGTTATGGAGGCCTGAAGGGCAGACCAAGTGCTATGGGCATTGAGCATCTGAAGGTCATCAAGGCACGCCAGATTGGCTGTGAGGTGCTGGCTGTATAGGGCTCTCTTAGCTGGGTCTTTAAGTGCCCTGGTATTAACTTATCACAATTAGACCACCAGTGTGCCCTCCTGTAAATGGCTTATTGGCAACATACACCACTAATACAGACTCCATCACTTATAGTCCGTGTCAATGCGATATATCAGCTATAAGTGGTCGATGACAAAGCAAATCTCCACTACTGTGATTCCTCTGGGCTTAACTGGTCACTAACATAGAGATTGGGGTTGGTTGCACATTCTACTCTGTTCCTGCACTAACCGAGAGAAGCACCAACAAAATCTGCGAGTCTGACAGCAAAGACAAAATTGCAACAGAGACACATTGACAGTACTGAGGTCAGGGATTAAAACTGAACCTCAGTAAATACTGTAGAGGGGATTAACAAGGTGTGAAGGATTGCCCGAAGCAGCTCATATGTAATAAGCGGCACCCTTGTAATTGACTCTTATGGTACTGGCAAATGGTTAGTGCCATTTGCCTGTTATAGGCGGAAATCCAAGTTAAGCATGGACGGCATAAGTGGAGGGGTCTATATATCAATGTGAAAATCAATTTTCTTCATGAAAATTTGGGGGGGAGGGGACTTTTAAATTGACACCTTTGTGTACATATGAATTGTTAACTGTTGGGATTTGTCAATTTTCATCTCACAATTTGCAATGTTTAAGTCCTTGAAACAAAGTGTAAGGGAACAAACTTCGAGAAATCAAATGAATCATGAATTTTGGCAACATTTTGGAGGAGAAATTCGTGGCGTTTGCACCAACACCGACTCCCGCAGGGGTTTAGCGGTGGCGGTAACCGGTAGCTCCCCGCTTCTACCGGTAGAGCCCCGCTCTGCTGGGCCGGCGATGCCGTCGTCATCACTGTGCGCAGCAACCCATTTTCAACCCGGAGCGAAGATTTGTTAGCGCCCCCTGAAGCTACTGAAGACAATGTCCGCGACAGCTTTATGGGGCACGCACTGGGCTGCAGGCCGCTCATGGGGCGATAATTAAAGGGGAGGTAGAGAAGGAAAAAGAAAATGGCCGACTTACCGTTTGCAGCCTTCTTGGTAGTCGATTGCGGGGTCCATGCCATGATCTTGCATCCCGGCACTCTGCTTGTGTGCTGGGGGCTGCTGCCACGACACCCCGCTCCCTGGTAGTCCAAGGATGGCGCCGTTTCCTACCCGCACAGTTAATGAAGGGGAGGGCCCCATCTACATGCCCGTGTTACACGTCCCACCACGTAGTGCTGCGAACATTGCGGTGACATTGCGCCCCGCTCCTGCCCCACTGAAGAAGTTGATCCTGATATTTTGTGCTTCACTTCCTCTCGGGGGAGGTAAACGAATATAAGTCGCAGGGCGGAACTTCCGCTCCTGACGCAGGGACTCCCGCCTCGCGGGGCGGTACCGAGTCTCGCGGCCTTTGTGTCTGTCTGCTGTACATGTTCTTGGGGCCGAAATTCACCGTCCCCGAAGGGGCAGCTATCGCAGGGTTTGGATGGCCGATCGAAAAAAATCGATCGGCCTCCACGTTCGGGTGTTTGTCCCTCCCCGAGCCATATTCAGCTCGGGGGTGGGGGGGGGGGGCGGATTTGAGCGGTGCGCACTTCCGCCAGAAACGGCGCGGTGAAGCCGCGGTAAAGGAATGTTTCCAGCGGTGACCTCAGCGGCGTGCGGGCTGCTGGAAAGCGGCCAGGCCAACGATATGGAGCTTCCAAAAGGTAGGATTTTTCCCGGCAGTGCTCCCGCGAGGTTTTTCTGTCGGTGAACGAATGCAACACCGCTGGAGTTTTGCCGCGATCGGGTCTGTTTGCTGGGAAATTGTTTTATTAATTAGTAGTGCTTTTATTTCAGATTCCAGCATCTGCAGTATTTTTCTTTTGAAATAGATTTATTAATTGTTTTGGCTCCATTAAACCTGCTGAGTGCTGCTCAGAGATTTTCCCAGACTTTTGTACAACTTTCAGATCTGACTCTTTACTGGAGGCCTGTGGGCCGCCGAGACCTGCCTGGCAGGGTTCACCCTGAGGATGGGAGGAGTGTTGGGAGGGAGACACCTGGTACACCTGGTCAGAAGCAGGGTGGCACGCAGGAGAAGGCGTTGCCATCAGCACCGTGCAGAGAGGCAGTGGGCAAGGGAGGCAGCAGCCATGATTCGTTCATTCTGCACCAGACCAGTGTGCCCGCAGTCTTCACCAGCCCGAATCAGGATTGCGGATGGCTGCTTGGCGATAAGGGATATCCTCTGTCCACTTGGCTGCTCACTCCCCTGCGGAACCCCAAGACAGCGCCAGAGCATGCATACAATGATGCTCCTTGTGCCACCAGTTGCATCATCGGGCAGTGCATAGGCATCCTTAAGCAGGGATTCCAGTGTCTGGACCGCTCTGGTGGCAGTACTCTCCTCAATGGGTCTCCATAATCGACGTGGTCTGCTGCATGCTGCACAACCTGGCCATCATGATGGGACAGCTGCTGGAGGTCGAGCCAGCAGTGTCATGTATCTCACACTACTGTAGATAACTCTATCTTACCATGCTATACATGACTGTAACCAGAGATGACCTGTAATCACAAGCTTACCTTACCACCAGGGGTGCACTTACAGTAGACACTGGATACCTGTCCCAGACAGGTATATAAGGACAGGTCTCAGGCAAGTGAGGCATTCGAGAGCTGTGTAATAAAGGTGCAGGTCCTGAGTGTCTTGACTTCACTACATGCCTCGTGTGAATCTGCAGGGACAGGACTTTACAGTGGCGACGAGTTACGGGATTACAGAATCCACAGAATGTCGAACAACGGCTCAGATGAAAAATACAATGCTGGAGATAAGTGGGAGGACTTTATAAAAAGGCTCCAGCAAAGCTTTGTAACCAAAGACTGGTTGGGTGACAATAAGGCAGACAAGAGATGAGCCCATCTCTTGACCAGCTGTGGCTCGAAAACATACGCTTTAATGAAGGACCTGCTGGCACCCGAGAAACCAGCAAGCAAGTCGTTTGAAGAGTTGAGCACACTGGTAAGAGACTACCTGAAGCCAACGAGCAGCCTACACATGGCCAGACACATGTTCTACAACTACAGATGCTGTGTGGGCCAGAGCATACCCGACTTCGTGGCGGAACTTCGGAGGTTGGCTAGCTTATGTGAGTTATCCGATGAACTAAGGAGAGAAGTACTGAGAGGCATTTTTATTGAAGGAATAGGCCATGCAGGCATATTCCGTAAGCTCATAGAAACCAAGAACTTGACCCTAGAGGCAGCAGCACTGGTTGCACAGACATTCTTGGCAGGAGAAGAAGAAACGAGGTTGATCTACACTGCGGGTACGACAACTAATGAAACATCGGAACAAGGGGTTCACAGCGTGAAACAAGCTGCTACCCCCACACACAAAGGGACAGTGAACCGACTTCCCCTGTGGATTGTTCCCGGAGACCTCCCAGCACTGCTGGAGAGAAACTGGCTGGCAAAACTAAACTGGAAATGGGATGATGTTCACGCCATGTCGTCAGAGGAACGGACCTCCTGCTCAACAGTTCTACGTCGATTTGAACATCTCTTTCAGCCAGGTGTGGGCAACTTCAAAGGGGCTAAAGTCAAAATCTACATCACACAGGATGCTAGACCGGTCCATCACAAGGCTAGAGCTGTGCCCTATGTGATGAGGGAAAAGACTGAACATGAACTGGACAGGCTTCTGCGGGAAGGCATTATCTCACCCATGGAATTTAGCGACTGGGCAAGTCCCATCGTCCCAGTCATGAAGTCTGATGGATCCGTACGAATCTGCAGGGACTACAAATATACCATAAACAGAGTCTCCCTACAGGACCAATACCCGTTGCCCAGAGCGGAGGACTTATTTGCCACATTGGCTGGAGGTAAACTTTTCTCAAAATTAGACCTCACATCTGCGTATATGACGCAAGAATTGACCGATGAGTCCAAGCTACTCACCACCATCAACACACCGAGGCCTTTTCATGTACAATCAATGCCCATTCGGCATCAGGTCGGCAGCTGCTATATTCCAGCGCAACATGAAGAGTCTGCTCAAGTCCATCCCAGGGACGGTTGTATTTCAAGACGACATACTTATCATGGGCAGGGACACCGACTCCCATCTCCGCAATTTGGAGGAAGTACTAAAGTGGTTGGATCAGTTATGCCTAAGAGTTAAGAAATCCAAGTGCCTGTTTCTCGCGCCCGAGGTTGAATTTTTGGGCAGAAGGATTGCCGCTGATGGAATCCGCCCAACAGAATCCAAAACCGAAGCAATTCGTCTGACACCCAGGCCCTGGAATGTCTCAGAACTGCGCGCCTTTCTCGGGCTACTCAATTACTTTGGGAACTTTATGCAGAACTTGAGCACGCTGCTGGAGCCTCTCCACGTGCTACTCAGAAAGGGGTGCGATTGGTTTTAGGGGGACGCCCAGGAACGCGCCTTCAATAAGGCACGCAACCTTCTGTGCTCCAACACTGTTTTGACTTTCTTTGACCCAGGTAAAAAGCTAGTTCTTACATGTGATGCGTCAGTGTATGGGGTCGGGTGCATTTTACAACATGTCAATAGTGCGGGTAAATTACAACCCATAGTTTATGCCTCCAGGTCACTTTCGCGGGCGGAGCGCGGGTACGGAATGGTGGAGAAGGAGGCGCCCGCATGCGTGTACGGTGTCAAAAAGATGCACCAATATCTTTTCGGGGCCAAGTTCACGTTAGAAACTGACCACAAGCCCCTCACGTCCCTACTATCCGAAAGCAAGGCGATAAACGCCAACGCCTTGGAGCACATTCAACGGTGGGCACTCATGCTGGCGTCTTACGATTACACCATAAGGCACAGACCAGGCACAGACAACTGTGCCGACGCGCTTAGCAGGCTACCCCTGGCAAACACGGAAGGGTCTGACGAACAAGACTGTGAGATAGTCATGGCAATCAATGCCTTTGAGTCCACAGGTTCGCCCATGACGGCTCGCCAAATCAGAGCCTGGACGACCAGCGACCCCACGTTATCCCTGCTAAAAAGATGTGTCCTAACTGGTGACTGGGGAGAGGCTCGTGATGCCTGCCCCGAGGAGATCAAACCTTTCCATAGGCGCATACATGAGCTGTCACTTCAAGCAGACTGCCTGATGTGGGGCAGCCGAGTAGTTATGCCTCTGCGAGGCAGAGAGGCATTTGTCTGAGAGCTCCACCGCAAGCACCCGGGGATCGTTCTCATGAAGGCCATAGCCAGATCCCACGTCTGGTGGCCTGGCATTGACGCGGACTTGGAGCTCTGCATCCGACAGTGCACCATTTGAGCCTAACTCAGTAATGCCCCAAGGGAGGCCCCCCTGAGCCCCTGGCCCTGGCCCACCAAGCTGTGGTCGCAGGTGTACGTAGACTATGCGGGCCCATTCATTGGGCAAAAAATCCTTGTAGTTGTAGATGCATTTTATAAGTGGATCGAATGCACCATTTTAAACTCGAGCACCACCTCCACCACTGTGGAGAGCCTTGGAACCATGTTCGCAACGCACGGCATTCCTGACATATTGGTCAGTGATAATGGTCCGTGCTTCACCAACGCAGAATTCCAAGATTTTATAAGTGACCAAGGCATAAATCACATTAAGCCCGCCTCCAACGGCCAGGCGGAGCGAGCAGTGCAGATCATTAAACAAGGCATGCTCAAAATCCAAGGTCCCACGCTGCAGTGCCACCTGTCTCGACTGCTGCTGGCATACAGATCTCGCCCGCATTCATTGACTGGAGCTCCCCCCGCGCAACTATTAATGAAATGGACCTTAAAGACAAGGCTCTCATTAATCCTCCCAGATATGCATGAAATCGATGAGGCAAAGCGCCATAAGCTAACCGAGTACCATGACCGAAATTCGAGGGGGAGGTGGAATGAGATAGGGGACAAAGTGTTTGTGCTAAACTCTGGCAGGGGTCCCAAATGGCTTGCAGGGACAGTAACAGGCAAAGAAGGAAACAGGCTATTGGTGGTACAAATGGACAATGGCCAAACCTGCCGGAGGCATGGAGACCAAGTCTAAAGTAGATTCACCAACAACACTGCTGAGCCAGAGGCAGACTACAATGTGGAACTCACACCATACCTGTTGGACAGACAGAGGGAACAACCTAAGGAAAGGGCAATCCCAACAGACAGCTCAGGCGAGACACCAGCAATCATACTGAAGGAAACAGACAGCCCAGGCGAGATACCAGCAATCACCCCGAAAGAACAACAGGCACCAAGGCAAACAATTGAACCACAACTAAAATTCTCCACGCGAGAGCATAGACCACCTGAGAGACTGAATCTATAAAGACAATAAGACCTTGGGGGAGGGTGATGTCATGTATCTCACGCTACTGTACATAACTGTATCTTACCATGCTATACATGACTGTAACCAGAGATGACCTGTTACCACAAGCTTACCTTACCACCAGGGGTGCACAGGAGACACTGGATACCTGTCCCAGACAGGTGTATAAGGACAGGTCTCAGGCAAGTGAGGCATTCGAGAGCTGTGTAATAAAGGTGCAGGTCCTGAGTGACCTTGACTTCAGTATGTGCCTCGTGTGCATCTGTACTGCAGGGACAGGACTTTACAAGCAGTACCACCTGAGGAGGAGGAGGAAGCAGAGGAGGAGGAGGAGGAGGAGGATGATGATATTCTTCATCCCAGAGCTAGGAGGCGTCGACCCATCGCCACCTTGGAAGGGCCGGGGGCAGACTGGCCAGCACCCTCCTGGGAGGGTGAGTCCTCACATATATGGAGGTGCCTGACACCTCCCCTGCAATCTCCCTCCATGCATTATGTACTGGCGGTCTGCCAGGTCTCCCCACATCAGGAAACAGTATTCTTCTTTCGTCCTCCACACCATCCATCAGTGTCTCCAGCTCCATATCAGTGAACTTGTTGGCTCTCCTTGCATCTCTTACACCAGCCATCATCCTTCCAACCTCCTTCCCCCCTTCCCCCCGCACCCTCTCAGAGCCTTGCTGCAAACCCTGGCCTTTTTAGCAGCTGGCTCATTAGAAATCCTGGCCCTTACCTGCATGCTGAATTTCTCAGTGGTGATAACGCTCAAATTAAGACAGCCACACCGCTGAAAAATCCACTTTGGAAGGGTTCATTAGCCTATTTTTTCACTTTTGGAGCTGAATATGGGGTGGCCCAGCCACGAAAATGTTTTGGCGCTAATGGCCACAAAAAGGTGGGGAGAGCACCAGCTTTCCAGTTTGAAACCAGATAATCCCATTTTTGAGAAGCTTTTTTTTTTAATGTAGGCTGACAGTTTTCCACATTTCCATTCAAGTTTGGGTAGATTATTTTTGTCCAGTGCTGCGGGCCTCATATTAAAATATCAAACCCAGACCAATTGAACCTCTGTCCCTGTCTGTCTAAAACCACTGGGGCAACGAAATGAAGCTCAGTGCCATCAGCAAGGAGAGGATCAGCCAGCCTGGGAGTTAACAGCATTGCATCTAATTCGGCAACATCTAAACTAACAGTTATCAAACAGGAAGTCAGAAGCCAAAAGATCACGCGAGCGATATAGATTGCATTGGAATGTTGAAGGCACACAATAGTTGGAATGACTTTCCTGCAAGATAGTTTCTTAGTCACATCCCTCCAGCACTGCCCTTTGCCTAGTTCAGGACTTGGCAAAAGGTGCTTATCCCTATTCCCCCACCCCAACTGTGGAAGAGAACAGCCAAAATGTTTCTATAGGGCGGTGCCTCATGTGTGTGACTGACTCGAGACTAAACGTTTCACAGCTAGTATTTTCCCATTGTCGGCAGCTGTGACATTCGTACAGAGAATGATTCATGATGTGCCAGTATGTGCGTGCGGCGTGAGGTGGGGTTACAAGAGGAAGAGAAATAAGGGGCAATAGTGAAGTATATAAATAGCATTCTTTCGAAATAGAGAAACTTGGTCACTAGCCAAGCCAAAGCTACAATGGAAAAGGTGTTACAGCATTACAGTAATGAAAAAAATGGCTTTTTAAATACCCTGTAGTTCATAACCTCTTTAAGTACACACAGTTGCTCGGGATTTGGGATTATAATAAACATTGGAACTCCAACAAAGTATGGCTTAAACTTTACTCTTTATCATGGACGTATGCAGCAGTGATATTTGGTTTGGACTTATTATTTGAGGCCAGGGGTCAAAAAATGAGATACAAAGAGGCAGGAAGTAAGTATACATATAAACTAAAGTGGAAGCAAGAAGGGGACTACGTTAAATAAATGTTATTAAAGATAAAAAGAATTCAAGCTGACATTCTCGTATTCCCAGCGACAGTAATTGGGATATAATTTACAACACACATACACAACTGTACACATCTGTACTCTTGCTCTGGTTTTGCTGCTGTGGTAATATTAGTGGGAAGCGATATTCCCACATCATTTGCAAACGTTTCTAATCCTATCAGATTAAAGATATGTACAGGTATCATGCTGCGAGTAATTGTTGCGTTGATTGCTAATCATTAGGACATGCAATAATGCTAACTAGATTCCGTTTTTGAAATAGGAATTAGTGAAGGTTTGTTAGCATAAAAAACCTTTGAAAAGTGCATGTACTGCAACTATATTTATCATGGCTTCACATAAGAAATAATATAATGGATATGTGGGCAGATGCATCAAGGTAAATTCATCAATCCCGCATTCCCAGCATGGAGCTGGACTGGAAGGGAGTGCGTATTGGAGATAGGGCTATCGCTCTGTGACCGTGATCCTCTGACTTGTGCTCCCTTTGAGTGTGGCTCCACACTGGCAGGGTGGGTATGGTGGCAACATCTCACTGTAAGAACGGATTGTGCCAAATAATTTGAAATAATACTTGTCAAACTCAGCTTTCATTGGATGCTTTCCATGATTTTGCTTTCCTATAAAATTACACCACCATATTCTCCAGAATTTGTGCTAAAATGACTGTCAGTACTAAAAAGGCAATACTTTGTGCAATGAGTGAGTTTGTGGGGACCAGCAGGACTGCATTGTTCACCATGAGGGAGCTGTGAACACTGCATATGACTCTTTGCACAAGGCAGCAAACATATGCCTGGAAAACGAGTGTCTCCTGGACAAATCATTGTGTCACCTTGTATAAATGTGTGGACAAACTAAATTTGACATTTATATGGTCACTTAGGTTACTAATTGAGAGCTGTTTGGGATCATTTTACAGATTATCATAGGTGGCTGATTTTTTTCATTCCTGTAAATGAAACAACAGTCTTAGGAAGCATATGATTATAAACCGCCATTCCCACAATTTCATTCAGGGGTCTGAAATAACAAAGAGCAACAGGCCTTTATTATAACCCGACAAAATATGGCCCATGATGCTTGGTTTGGAAACACCACACTAATGAAGTCTGCTTTAAATAATTAATAAGCTACTAGTAAATTATTTGTGGCATTGCCCATTGTAATATATGCACCTGTGAGGATGTTCACAGGTTTGTAGAGCTGTTGGGTAGGGGCCACTTGCATAATGTATGATTTTAGTGCCCCCAAAAAAACACAAAAAAAATCCACAAAGAAAACCCCCCAAAAAACCCAAAAAACAAAAAAAGGCCTTAAGAAGTGTTTGGAGTGTCCCCCAGATTAGGGAGCACTTAATTTAACTGGTTAATTTTGTTTTCTACAAAAGAGTTGTAGAGCTGTTGCATTGTGAGTGGCTTAGCCAGTCACATAATGTTCACAAGACTCAATAAAACCCCAGTCAGTTGAGTCTAGGTCATCCACGATGAGGTATGCAGTTGTGAGCCTCGTGGATGAACTGGTAATTGTAGTGTGATTGTTAAACCTTTGTTAATAAACTAATTAGTAAATAGCAATGTGTTGCTATGAATTCTTAAACAAAGAATCCATGAAGCAAATACATTACACCCATAATCAATTTTTGAATGTAAGTTTTTATAATATACAAGATGGTGACACAGTTGATGACAGAGAAACTTGCTCCACAAAGCCACCTGGTGGCCAAAGACTGTAACAACATCATTTTGTTGCAAAATTGACAACAAAAGTGAATGGAAATGGTGATACGACAATTTACAATGTAGAAAAATATAAGAAAACAGATCTTTAAATATAGATATGAAGGTCTGTTTTCTTCAGCTATGTCTTCTTTTGTGAATAAGGATGGCTCAAGAGAACCAGAATGATACAGCACAGAAGGCGGCCATTTGGCCCATTGTGTCTGTGCTGTTTTTTGAAAGAGCTATCCAATTAATGTCACTCCCCTGCTCTTCTCCTGATGCCATGCAAATTTTTCCACTTCAAGTATTACCTAATTCTTTTTTGAAAGTTATTATTGAATCTACTTCCACCAGCCTTTCAGACAATGCATTCCAGATCATCATAACTCACTGCGTATGTTTTCCTCCTGTCACCTGGTTCTTTTCCCAACTACCTTAAATCTGTGTCTTCTGGTTACTGACCCTTTTGCCACAGTAAACTGTTTCTCTTTATTTACTCTATCAAAACCCGTCATGGTTTTGAACACTTCTATCAAATCTCCCCATAACCTTCTCTGCTCGAAGGAGAACAACCCCAGTTTCTATAGTCTCTCCACGTAACTGAAGGCTTTCATCCCTGGTATCATTCTAGTAAATCTCCTCTGGACCCTCTCCTTGGCCTTGACACCCTTTCTAACGTGCGGTGCCCAGAATTGGCCACAATTCTCCAGCTGGGGCCTAACCAGTGTTTTATAAAGGTTTAGCATAACTTCCTTGCTTTTGTACTCTATGCCTCTACTTATAAAGCCAACGATCCCGTATGCCTTTTTAAGAGCCAACAATGGAAAATAACTGTTACAGATTAGACCCATTGTAGCACAGTATCTGGAGCTATCAACACAAAGGGTAATTTTAGATACAGCAATTCAGACCAAGAGGTCAGAAAACTAACAGGGAATAAAACAGGTCTTTGTCTGACTCACCCATTGGGAGCATTTATCAGAGATTTATTTTTATTATTCATTCTCAAGATATGGGCATTGCTGACAAAGCCCGCATTTATTGCCCAATCCAAGTTCCCTTGAGAAAGTGGTGGTGAGCCGCCTTCTTGAGCTGCTGCAGTCCTTGTGGTCAAGGTACTCCCACAATGCTGTTAAGCAGGGCGTTCCAGAATTTTGATCCAATGGCCATGAAGCAATAGCGATGTATGTTCAAGTTGGGTGGTGTGTGACTTGAAGGGGAATTTGGAGGTGGTGGTGTTCCCATATGCCTGCTGCCATTGTCCTTCTAGGTGGTGGAGGTCAGGGTTTTGGGAGCTGCTGTTGAAGAAGCCTTGGCGAGTTGCTGCAGTGCATCCTGTAGTTAATGCACACTGCCGCCACAGTGTGCTGGTGATGGAGGGAGTGGATGCTTAAGCTGGCGAATGGAATGCCAATCAAGCGGACTGCTTTGTCCTGGATGGTGTTGAGCTTCTTGAGTGATGTTGCAGCTGCACCCATCACAATCCTGACTTGGCATTGCAGGTAGTAGAGAGGCTTTAGGGAGCCAGGAGGTGGGACACTCGCTGCAGGTGAGCCTCTGACCTGCTCTAATAGCCACAATGTTTATGTGGCTGGTCCAGTTGAGTTTCTGGTCAATGGTGACCCCCCCAAGATGTTCATGGTGGAGTTCACGGGGATTTTATTTTCATTTTCTGCCATTCTGTATCTGAGCTGGAAGTAGAAAACTAGCGTGTCCAGAACAGAGGTAAAGAAACTGCTAACAATGTCCTCATTGCTCATCCATGTTTAGTTTTCAGGAAGTAGCAACAATATAGTGCATGTTGGCTTCTGTTGTTTTTTTATTTCCACTATTATTATGACTGGTAAAATTATATACAGTAAATAAATGTTACTTTACTTGGCATTAACATCATCTGTCAGCTAGTGTGGCATTTTGAGTTATGATTGAAGGTCATTAAATGCTCTGTGTTCACTCACTGAGAGGAAAATAACTAACGATTATGGTGACAGTTTAGAGCAGAATAAATGGTTACTATAGAGATAGCATTGGCACAAGGCAATCAGCAGGAAATGAGTGTGTTCCATAATATTCTCAGTAAGGATGTTTTTAAGGATTAAGAAGGGTGATTATCACAAACTTTAAGCTCTTTCCCCATTTTGTGAATCAATCTCAGAGCTCGTGCTGCCTCCTGCTCAGGCTGGGGTTTTTTGTTTGTAAACCACTTCTTGATGTAATCCGTGAAGGGATGAAAGTATCTCGCATGCTGCTTTGATTGAAACTGTCCTGGTGAACAGAGTACATGTTCTAGTCCACAGCAAATTTGAATAGTGCTAAGTGTGTCCCATCAATCTTTTCAAAACTGCAGCAGTTGGCAGTCACAGCGAGGATTTCTTTCTTTAGAGTTCCAGTTTCTTCCCTCTTCTTCCCAAGGTGTTGACTGTTGCTGGGGTGTGGACCATTTCTCAGCATCTTACAGTCTGTGAGTGTTGGGAGGACATCTAACTCTAACAGACATCACAGTCAGCCTGGTCCTGTCCTCACGTAATATCCCCATCTGCACATTTTCTAACAGGAGTAATTGGACAGTCATCAAAAGCAAGAAACCTGCTGATTGTTTCCCGATAACCCAGAGCACTGACATTGAGCAAAACGAAGCAATTGTCCATTAATTTATTAGATTCCTTTGTAGCAGTCCAACAGTGTTAAAGTTCGGGCTTGTCAATA
Organism: Pristiophorus japonicus; assembly: GCF_044704955.1. Taxonomy (NCBI): domain Eukaryota; kingdom Metazoa; phylum Chordata; class Chondrichthyes; family Pristiophoridae; genus Pristiophorus; species Pristiophorus japonicus. The sequence continues at coordinate 32,805,071 of NC_091990.1, read as the reverse complement.
TAAAATTCAGTCTGGGAGGCAGTTCAGAGAATATTCACGAGGTTGATTCCTGAGATGAAGGGGTTGTCATATGAAGAAAGGTTGAGCAGGTTGTGCCTATACTCATTGGAGTTCAGAAGAATGAGAGGTGATCTTATTGAAACATTCTGAGGGGGCTTGACAGGGTAGATGCAGAGAGGATGTTCCCCCTCGTGGGGGAATCGAGAACTAGGGGGCATAGTTTCAGACTAAGGGGTCACCCATTTAAAATGGAAATGAAGAGAAACTTCTTCTCTCAGTGGGTCGTGAATCTTTGGAATTCTCTGCCCCAGAGAGCTGTGGAGGCTGGGTCATTGAATATATTTAAGGTGGAGATAGACAGACTTTTGAATGCTAAGGAAGTCAAGGATTATGGGGAGCAGGTGGGGAAGTGGAGTTGAGGCCAGGATCAGATCAGCCATGATCTTATTGAATGGTGGAGCAGACTCAAGGAGCCAATGACCGACACCTTCTCCTATTTCTTATCTTCTTAAAAGGATCCCTTTGGATTGATTATTCCAAAGAACTATTTCTTAATACCATTCTGCTTGGGTGTCATTCGAACGGATTTGGTCTGCTTGACCCCTCGGTCGAGAACAGGCTGAGAAATATCTTCAAACCACTGTGTTTGTGTGGGCAAACACCAGTAATTAACTTGTAGTTAAGTTTGTCCTGGGATTCCTTTGTAAAGTGAAGTCTCCTGAGGCATTGCTCCTCTGACCAATGCATTCAGATGGTGGGGTGGGAGGTGGAGGGTTATACTGGTAGATGGGTGCTGTGCACTGTCAGTGCTGTCTGACCAACCTGGCATCCCACATTGCTCCACCTCCTCCCTAAAAGCAGAGATAACAAGGGAATTCCCAATGTGTAATGCATTTTGCCCTGTGTGACGTGGTAAAGAATAAAGACTTACATTTATATAGCACCTTTCACAACCTCAAAGTGCTTTACAGCCAATGAAGTACTTTTGGAGTGTAGTCACTGTTGTAATGTGGGAAACGCGACAGCCAATCTGTGTGCAGCAAGCTCCCATACACAGCAATGTGATAACGACCAGATAATCTGTTTTTGTTATGTTGATTGAGGGATAAATAATGGCTAGGACACCAGGGATAACTCCCCTGCTCTTCTTCCATATATTGCCATGGGCTCTTTTATGTCCACCTGAGAGAGCAGATAGGACTCTGTTGAATGTCTCATCCGAAAAACAGCACCATCCAACAGTGCAGCATTCCCTCAGCACTGCACTGGAGTGTCAGCCTAGCTTTATGTGCTTAAGTCCCTGGAGTGGGACTTGAACCCATAACCTTCTGACTCAGAGGCCAGAGTGCTACCCACTGAGCCATGGCGAGGGCTCATAGGAAAGCAGCCACACAGCACATATTAACTTGGGAAGATTCAGTTAGAAAACTTATTGGGGCCGAATTTGACCCCGCCAGAAACGGGGCGCACGCACCCCGATTTTAGTGTTTTTACCATCGCGATGATTGAGGTGGCCTCTTGAGTGAAATTCTGCTCTTTGGCTTTTTTTTTCAGGCGGATCGGAAGTCGGTCATAATGGGGGCATAAGTGGGGCAGTGCACATGAGAGGGGCGGAGGTGGGACGGTGAGTACACTAAAGGGACGCAAGTGGGGCGGTGAGTACACTAAAGGGACGCAAGTGGGGCGGTGAGTACACTAAAGGGACGCAAGTGGGGCGGTGAGTACACTAAAGGGACGCAAGTGGGGCGGTGAGTACACTAAAGGGACGCAAGTGGGGCGGTGAGTACACTAAAGGGACGCAAGTGGGGCGGTGAGTACACTAAAGGGACGCAAGTGGGGCGGTGAGTACACGAGAGGGGCGGAAGTGGGGTTGTGAGTACACGAGAGGGGCGGAAGTTGGAGTTGTGCGGAGCGGCCCGCCGGTGTCAGTCATCAGCGTAGCGTTGATGACGTCATCAGGGCGCCACGTGACCATAGCTCTCCCCTTCACTTAAAGGGGAGAGCCTGCAAGATTTCTAAAGTTCGGTCAACTGGGCCCCCAGGGAGGATTTCGGCCAGGCCTACGGCTAAACCCGGGAGCATAATTGTCGGCCTGACATGGCAGTCGGCCGACAAAAAAATAACATGGCAGCAGGGGCAGTGCGTCCTCCCCTTTAATGGGAGCCGCACGGACATTGCAGAAGGCCACAGCCTCAGTGCACAATCGGGAAAAATCAGGTTTTGGCACCGCCCGCCCAGCTGGAGGAAGATTTTCACGGCGGAATTTCGCCATTGGGGAGGGGGAAACGGCGGTTCACTCTGTAATGACGCACTTAGCACAGATCGGCAGCAGCGGAGCGGTGCGGGGGGGGAGATTGGGTCACTGCCGGGATACCACAGGAGCAGAATTTTGATAACGGCGGCATTACACAAAAAATCATGACCGCCGATTTCCGGTGTTAAGAGGCCTTAAAGAAAGGGGCAATTTCAGCCCCATTGTCTTCTCTGTCATGCTAATTTTTCCTCTTTTCATCAGCCGATGAATTGTAACTTGTCATAATGAAATGCAAGGGAACTAAAGACGAACAAGCTCATTCTGTATTTCATTGGCTGTAAAGCACTTTGGGATACCCTGAGTTCGTGGAAGGCGCTATATAAATGCAAGTTTTTTTTCTTTTTGGAGGCAAACAAGAGGAAATGATGGTGATATATGTGCACTATTCTTCAGTTGGCAGAGAAATTGGTAAACCATTGCAATGCACTAACAAACCATCATTCATAACTCCCTTCCTAGCGGAAGAAAACAATTACATCTCATTCCAAGATGGGGGGATTGTCCTGTGAGAAGAGATTGAGTAGACTAGGCCTATATTCGCTAGAGTTTAGAAGAATGAGAGGTGATCTCATTGAAACATACAAAATTCTTACAGGGCTTGACAGGGTAGATGCAGGGAGGGTGTTTCGCCTGGCTGAGAAGTCTAGATCCAGGGGTCACAGTTTCAGAATAAAGGGTCGGCCATTTAAGACTCAGATGAGGAGAAATTTCTTCACTCAGAGGGTTGTGAATCGTTATAATTCTCTACCACAGAGGGCTATGGAGGCTCAGTCATTGAGCATATTCAAGACAGATCGATAAATCTTTGGATATTAAGGGAATCAGGCAAGTGGAGTTGAGGTAGAAGACCAACCATAGACATAGAAACATAGAAAATAAGTGCAGGAGCAGGCCATTCAGCCCTTCTAGCCTGCACCGCCATTCAATGAGTTCATGGCTGAACATGAAACTTCAGTACCCCCTTCCTGCTTTCTCGCCATAACCCTTGATCCCCCGAGTAGTAAGGACTTCATCTAACTCCCTTTTGAATATATTTAGTGAATTGGCCTCAACTACTTTCTGTGGTAGAGAATTCCACAGGTTCACCACTCTCTGGGTGAAGAAGTTTCTCCTCATCTCGGTCCTAAATGGCTTACCCCTTATCCTCAGACTGTGACCCCTGGTTCTGGACTTCCCCAACATTGGGAACATTCTTTCTGCATCTAACCTGTCTAAACCCGTCAGAATTTTAAACGTTTCTATGAGGTCCCCTCTCATTCTTCTGAACTCCAGTGAATACAAGCCCAGTTGATCCAATCTTTCTTGATAGGTCAGTCCCGCCATCCCAGGAATCAGTCTGGTGAACCTTCGCTGCACTCCCTCAATAGCAAGAATGTCCTTCCTCAAGTTAGGAGACCAAAACTGTACACAATACTCCAGGTGTGGCCTCACCAAGGCCCTGTACAACTGTAGCAACACCTCCCTGCCCCTGTATTCAAATCCCCTCGCTATGAAGGCCAACATGCCATTTGCTTTCTTAACCGCCTGCTGTACCTGCATGCTAACCATGATCTCATTGAATGGCGGAGCAGGCTTGAGGGGCCAAATGGCCTACTCCTGCTCCTATTTCTTATGTTCTTATAACAGTACTTGGATATGATACTAAAAACCAGCTTGTAGTTAAGGTCCAGAGGTATATTTAAATTACTTATATCTCTCGTGTCACTTCATTTTTTTTATCCTTAACCACTTATTTCACTGAAGCACTAAACTGTTGGCACGGACTAGGCTCTGACTTTGGCAGGAGTTTCACACCTGATCCTGGGTGCCTAAAATCCTGCTGAAATCCAGTTTGTAATTGATTTTAAAAGGAGAGAACAGTCTGGTTATATAAAGAGTACATTCTTGGTTATCTGCCCGAGGCTGTGACAAGAAAGTGACATGATTGCATGATTCATCACTCTTGTGTTTCCCTCCAGGGTTTTTAGGTTTTGGCAGTCTTAAAAACCCAAACTTATATTTAATACATTGGTAGACACGAATCTCCCTGCTATCATTCTAATGTCTGTATTGAACAAATAGACATGTGATATTTAGGTGGCAATTCAGCTATCGGCAAATTGTGATTAAATAAAGATATTTTTATAACATCTACGGGCTTTTATAGATGTCAACTTTGTTGTACAATAAACATGTAACCTCTGGTTTGCCGTAGTTTATCAATTATAGGCTTGTTGTACAAGGGGTTTAATGTATGTAATTACATAGAATCATAGAATGATACCGCACAGAAGGAGGGCATTCGGCTTATTGTGCCTGTGCTGGCTCTTTGAAAGAACGGTCCAATTCATCCCATTCCCCTGCTCTTTCCCCCTTAGCCCTGCAGATCTTTCCTTTTCGAGTATATGACCAATTCCCATCTCATAGAAACGTGTAAGATTCTGACGGGACTGGACAGGTTAGATGCGGGAAGAATGTTCCCAATGTTGGGGAGGTCCAGAACAAGGGGACATAGTCTTAGGATAAGAGGTAGGCCATTTAGGACTGAGATGAGGAGAAACTTCTTCACTCAGAGAGTTGTTAACCTGTGGAATTCCCTGCCGCAGAGAGTTGTTGATGCCAGTTCATTGGATGTATTCAAGAAGGAGTTAGATATGGCCCTTACGGCTAAGGGGATCAAGGGGTATGGAGAGAAAGCAGGAAAGGGGTACTGAGGGAATGATCAGCCATGATCTTATTGAATGGCGGTGCAGGCTCGAAGGCGCCGAATGGCCTACTCCTGCACCTATTTTCTATGTTTCTATGTTTTTATGTTAACGTAACTATTGAACCTGCTTCTACCAGTCTTTCAGGCAATGTTTTCCAGATCACAACCATTCACTGCATTTCTCCACACCTCGCTTCTGGTTCTTTTGCCAATTACTATTGAATTAAAATTAACTTTTCTTTCTGGACTTTCTGTTTTGACTGCAACAGAAGACACGTTGATGACTAAAGCTTCACAATGCAATACCACTATATAAGCAACAGGAAGCTACATCTGAAATATTCTATTTACCCTTTCTTGAGAGAACACATTTTACTCGAATTAGAACAATTTTGCCACCTCCTGGGTTTTTGAACACCTGGTCATTATGACAAAAAGTCAGAAAATTCAAGTACCAGGTGGCTTGGAGAGTATTGGAGAGCATGATTTATTTTATTTATTCTTGGGATGAGGGTGATGGTGGCAAGGCCACACTGGGCCAAATGTTGCTGTAGCAGGGCACCTAATGCCATATGCCATTAGTTAGACTTGCCCTTACACATTTAGGATTTTAAAATTTTTACGTGACAAGTTGCTGGAAGTGTAAGCTGATAACATCACAGCGAAGGAAACTGGGCATCAGGGACCTGAGAGAACTGCGTGTCTCCGTAAATAATCAGATTGAAAGATTGTGAAATAAACAGCGAGAGACTGAGAAGGGAATGTAAATCAGAGTGGGTGAACTCAATGCCAAATTAGATACAGGAAGAGAAATAAATAAACAGAGAGAAAGAAAGATTGGATTAAGAGAGAGATAAAACGGGTCTGAAATTGGTGGCCTTACCGCCCACTGCCGCCCGATGACGCCCGCTGACGCTCGCTGACGCCAGCTGACGGCCTCTGGCGGCCAAGTCACATAAGTGACCTCCTACCTGCTGAGCTGGCATATTGGTGTGGGTGGGAGTCGCGGGAGTCGGGGCAGCAGGGGGAAGGACCACCGTGTGGAGGCAGGCCTAACCCCGATGGTAAGCAAGAAGATCTGCAAAAAAAGGTTAGTGATCATTTTTTAATGTTATTTTTTTCAGCGTTTTACCTGTATGGGGTCCCCTGTAGGTGTTATTTTTTTTTTATCTTGTGAATATTTTTATTTTTCAGTGCTTCCCTCCTCCCCGGGCCCGACTTAATCCTCGGGGGCACTTTGGCGAGGAACACATTTGCCGCCGAGATTGAGAGCTCCTGCCCGCTACCACCCAGATTGACGGTGTAAGACATTATTTGGCTGCCAGATGACCATCTCTTTTGGAGGGATCATCCTGGCAAAGTACTGCCCGGCCATCGGCTGTCGTGTGGGCGGCACTTGGGCCGGCCTTGGCTTCCACCAAGTTCGGGCCAAAGAAACTGAAAAGAAAAGTTTAACAAATTGTTTTCATTTTAAACGTGACTTTTTAAAATCTCCAACAAAAGTTAAAGAGCTACGCCCCGTTTGGGGGCGGTGCTCACTCGCGAATCGGGAGACTTTGCACTAGGCACAGAAGTCTCACCTCTCGCGGAAATTGGGGTTACCTCCCCCGAAAGGAAGTGGAGCGCAAAATCAAATGCTCCACTTCCTTTCTGGGGCAGTAACATGGCGGACGCCTCGGGAGCAAGGCGCACGCCTCAGCAACGCTACGCACTGGGCCATGTAGCACTGCCGCGTAGGAGGGGCTCGTCCCTGAATTAAAGGGAAGGACTCAAGCTACATACTCTGCGTTAATCAAAGGGACCACCAGGGAGCAGGGGTGCCGCGCGACCAGCCCTTTTTTTTATGAAGAGCAGCCCACCTCCCCTTTAACTTTCACCCCGCTAGTGGCCGGCCGCCCAGTACGCATCCCCTGAAGCTGTCGCTGTCATCACCTGGCGCAACTTCAGGGGACGATACTCAATTTAGGATCCAGGGCGCTAATGGGGCGCTGCGCACGGTGATCACATTAGCATCGCCGGGCGCAGCAGAGCGGGGCGCTACGTGTTACCACTGTCGCTAAACTCGCGGCGAATTTAGCATGAGTCGTTAGCGGACCGCGCCCAGTCGCAAACTCGTTTACGCCCCGTTAGTGACGCTGGGGGCGCTAACATGTGGCACAAATGACCTGAATTTCTCCCCCAAAATCTCCACATTTATAATAGTTAATGTTCAGTGCCAGAGAGGTTAATTGACAGTAATTAGCATTTATCATGTCGTGAAAAGAGTACTTAGATTGTAATGGACAAACTTAACTTTCTGTGGTGAGTTTAATTCATATCTACTGCTTAAATGCAGTAACTTCATGACAGTTAATGCATTTCAAGGATGAGCCACTTGCATATAAATAACGATGAGTGTGATTAGCCTCATCATTATTTTGACAGGAAAATCTTCCCCATCCCTAATTTCCCTCAGAAGATGGTGCCCCTTGATGAACTGCTGCAGCCTTTATTATTTTGCTACTTAGTGATTGTACTGAATGGCTTGTTAAGCCACTTCAGAGGGCATCAAAAGACAACCATGTAATCTAGACTCGGGTCACATACAGGCCTGACCAGGTACTTGAATGACGTTAGGGAACCAGTTGTGTTTTTACAAATTCCAGCAGCTTTCATGGTCATGTTTTTCTGCAAGCCCACAAATCACCAGATTTATTCAATTCAGTTTCTCAACTTGACATCGTGGAATTTGTACCTCTGAAATATTAGTCCAGTACCATAAGAACATAAGAAATAGGAGCAGGAGTAGGCCATTTGGCCCCTCGAGCCTGCTCCGCCATTCAATAAGATCTGATCTTGGCCTCATATCCACTTCCCTGTCCGCTCCCCATAATCATCATATCACACATGAAGGCAATAGAAAAGCTGGCACTGCAAGGGACTATGGGGGTGATGTAAAATGACTATCGCAGTCAATATACTGACACAAAATCCTGAGGAGGATGGGAATATTTCTCGCACTACTGGATGGAAAGAGAGATTGCATAGATGGAGGGTAGAATTTCTCCTGGGGATTTGGATTGGAATTAATGAATTTCAAAGAACAGGAGCATATAAGATGGAGTGATCGAACCTGAGGAATTGAACTTCTGTCTTTCTTGTTAACACAATTGAGGCCTTTTTCTTTACAAATGGCAACTATTGGCTTTAATAAATTAAACAGGCACTGAGTTCTCCTGCATAACCTGAAGCATTTCTTATAATTTACTGAGATGTGATTGGGGAAAACTTTAAGTCACACAACATTGCAAGGTGTGAATATTTATCAGAAATCGGCAACAGGAAATGTGAGAGTTTCCTTTTAGGTGTTGTATATTTAAATATTTTTCATGCATTAGTTAAGTACGTACGGGTCAGATGAATGCCAAATATGCTGCATATGCAGTGTTTACTGCAGACTATAATGCCGGCCAAGATCTTGTTTCTGTGACCTTGCACCTGATAGTTTTTCTGTTGACTACAATGTATAAGACACGAGAGAAATAATAATAAATGTACATGTTTTTATAAATCTCATTGTTGTGGATATACCCACCACAATATCGTGGCACAATAGATTCTCACTATCGCTGCCTTTACACCAACAGTAACCTCGGGAAAGGTGAAATTCTCAGGGGGACCGAGAATGCTTTCGTTCTGTGTGAACTCTTCTCAATCAGATGCGACATAATAAGTGGGAAATAGAAGCAGGTACCATATATCTTCAGAAAATTATGTGGATGAGTTGACGGTTTTGCAAAAGAGTGCAGAGGTAATCACTGTAATTATGTGCTTTTTAAAAAGGCTAGGTGACTCCCAGTAATGGTATGCACCAGTCTAATCTGCAGGACAAGGAACTGCCAGCACTACACTGGTTTATTTGTGCTATCTGCAGATCTGAGGCATTTGTCCAACAAGATTGAAAAGTGTCATCCCTTTGAAAAGTCTGAAACATCCTAATCCTCCCCCTTACCAGTCTTTATCTGCACTAAAAACATGTTTACATTACAAGGCTTGTGTTGAAGTTTCCCCCGAACTCCAATCCAGAGCAGAATTTTATAGCAATTACACCAGGCTGCAAGTTCAAGTTTGTTGTGAATTCACAGAAGAGTTGCAGAAACTACTGAAGTATAAGGAATAGGTCAGTTATTTACTCTGATTGCAGAGCAAATGTGCACAGCCCGAGACCATTGCCATGTTTGGTGTAATGGAGCAGGAGACGCACCTCATGCTAATCTGATTTCAGATCATCAATGTATGTATCTGTCAGCTAGTTTAATAATATCTTCATGAAGTGATTTATAGAAGCCTCGAGCTGTAATAAGTATTGTAAGGTAAATGACTGATCCTGCACTCTCAGCAGGGTGGTGCATTCAAAGGGATTGTGGGCCAGTTATTCCCGGCCAAAGTGAGTGCTGCCCCATCTGTAACCTGTGCTCCCTGAGAGCGTGGCGACCTGTTGGCATTCCTTTCCTTGCTATTTAATGGCAATATTAACCTGTTTATTTAAAATTGGGTAATGCCTGTGTTAAAATAAAGACCCAAGGAATGTCATAGCAAAACATTTAATGTTCAACCATAAGTTTCACTAACTATTTTTGTGGCTTGTATGGGACAAAATATATCTCAGCGGTATAAGTTGAGCAAACACCTCACGTGGGCATAAATGCTCACCCTTTGGACTGCCAATATGGAGCAGAGATGTTGGGGGGAATTTTAACCCCCCCCCCCCCTCACATCCCCACCCTCCCACCTGCTGGGCAGGAACAAGGTGTGAACATAAGAACATAAGAAATAGGAGCAAGAGTAGGCTACCTGACCCCACGAGCCTGCTCCGCCATTTAATAAGATTATGGTTGATCTGATCATGGACTCAGCTCCACTTCCCTGCCCGCTTCCGATAACCCTAAATTGCCTTATCACTCAAAAATCTGTCTCTCCGCCTTAAACATATTCAATGACCCAGCCTCCACAGCTCTCTGGGGCAGAGAATTCCATAGATTTACAATCCTCAGAGAAGAACTTCCTCCTCATCTCAGTTTTAAATGGGCGGCCCCTTATTCTGAGACTATGTTCCCTAGTTTTAGTTTCCCCTATGAGTGGAAATATCATCTCTGTATCCACCTTGTCTAGCCCCCTCATTTTTCGATAAGATCACCTCTCATTCTTCTGAACTCCAACCTACCTTCATTAGTCAACCCCCTCATCTCCGGAATCAATCTAGTGAACCTTCTCTGAACAGCCTCCAATGCAAGTATATCCTTCCTCAAATACGGAGACTAAAACTGTATGCAGTACTCTAGGTGTAGCCTCACCAACACCCTGTACAGTTGTAGCAGGACTTCTCTGCTTTTATACTCTATCCCCCTTGCAATAAAGGCCAACATTCCATTTTCCTTCCTGATTACTTGCTGTACCTGCATACTAACTTTTTGTGTTTCATGCACAAGGACCCCCCCGCAGGTCCCTCTGTGCTGCAGTACTTTGCAATTTTTCTCCATTTAAATTATAATTTGCTTTTCTATTTTTTCTACCTTAGTGGATAACCTCACATTTTCCCACATTATACTCCATCTGCCAAATTTTTGCCCACTCACTTAGCCTGTCTATATCCCATTGCAGATTTTTTGTGTCCTCCTCACAACTTGCTTTCCCACCCATCTTTGTATCATCAGCAAACTTGGCTACATTACACTCGGTCCCTTCATCCAAGTCATTAATATAGATTGTAAATAGTTGAAGATTCAGCACCAATCCCTGTGGCACCCCACTAGTTATTGTTTGCCAACTGGAAAATGACCCATTTATCTCGACTCTCTGTTTTCTGTTAGTTAGCCAATCCTCTATCCATGCAAATATATTAACCCCAATCCCGTGAACCTTTATTTTGTGCAGTACCCTTTTATGTGGCACCTTATCGACTGCCTATGGAAATCCAAATACACCACATCCACTGTGTCATATGTATACATGCTGTTTGTAGCCACCAGATGGTGTCATTGTTGGAGGCCACTGAGCAGCACGCACATGGTGCTGCTCTGGTATAAAAGGCCAGCCATTTTGTGAGTCAGGCACTTTGGGCCAAAATAAAGCAGAAGTAAGGTTGTACCTTGCTTAGTTTAACAGTACTCAGTTTGTATCTTTATTGCATACATAACATTTGGCGACGAGAATATAAGAACCTTTGTTTGCAAAATGAGCACGATTGGATTCTTAGAGCGATTCGTGGGGAGAGAAGATTGGGCAGACTTTGTGAGCCGTGTGAACCAATACTTCGTGGCCAACAAAATGAAGGGGGTCGACGATGCAGATCGGCGCCGGGCCGTGTTCATCATTGTGTGCGGTTCAAAGATCTACAGTCTGATAAAGAATCTACTGATGCCTAGTGATCCAACAGAGAAAATGTACGAGGAGTTGTGTACATTGGTACAGGAGCGCCTCAAGCCAGCTGACGGCATCATCATATCGAGATACAGGTTTTATACACACATTCGATCAAAGGGTCAGAGGGTGGCGGAATTCGTTGCCGACCTGAGACGTCTAGCGGGACCGTGCAAGTTCGGGATGGTGTTGACAGACATGCTGCGGGACTTCTTTGTTGTCGGTATCAACCACGAGGTGATCCTGCGCAAACTTCTGGCGGTGGAGGAGTTGGATTTAAAAAGGGCCATCCACATCGCTCAATCATGTATGACGACGGACAGGAATTTAAAGCAAGTATGGGTGAAGAACCGAACCTCGGCAAGTAAATGCGATTGATTCGGCATTCGGCAGATTGGCACATGGCAGGGCCTACCCGGCTGCGTTCGCGAAACCTGTGGCTGCCCAAAGTCTGCCAGCGGGAATGTATCCGACTTCTCCATGTTGCAGTTGTGGGGGAAATCATCGGCACCAGCAGTGCCGATTTAAGCCATATAGTTGCAAAGGCTGTCTGAGAGTGGGGCATCTCCAGCGCAAGTGTCTGCAGATGAGCAAGCGAACTGCGACACACCACGTGGAGGATGAGAGTCAGACTAGCGTGGATCTGGATACGCAATCCAAGATGCCAGCGGAGGAAATGTATGGACTGTACTCTTTCATAGCCAAGAGTAAACCACTTTCGATGGAACTGGACACAGGGGCGAGTCAATCGATCATGAATGAGAGGGCATTTAATAAACTGTGGGATACTAAGACTGTGAGGCCCAGGCCGAACCCTGTTAACGCCAAGCTGCGCACGTACCCCAAAAGAACTGATAAAGGTGATTGGCAGTGCACAAATCAATGTGTCGTATAACGGTGCATTTCACGAGTTACCGCTGTGGATTGTTCCAGGCAGTGGCCCAACGCTGCTGGGCAGGAACTGGTTGGAGAAAATCAGATACGACTGGAACAACATAACGGCGTTGTCGCCGGAGGAAGATACATGTGCTCAAGTATTGCGCAAGTTCCCCTCGCTGTTCAAACCGGGTATCGGCAACTTCACTGGAGCCAAGGTGCAGATCCACGTGGACTCAGATGCAAGAACCGTCCATCATAAAGCTTGGGCAGTGCCGTATATGATGAGGGAGAAGGTCGAAATTGAATTGGACAGACTCCAGCGTGAAGGGATCATATCACCGGTCGAATTTAATGAATGGGCCAGCCCCATTGTTCCTGTACTGAAAAATGATGGCACAGTCAGAATCTGTGGAGACTACAAGGCTACGATCAACAGGGTTTCGAAACAAGATCAGTACCCGTTACCAAAGGCTGATGACTTGTTTGCGACGCTAGCCAGAGGGAGGTCGTTCACAAAACTGGATGACGTCAGCCTATATGGTGCAGGAGTTGGTCGAGACGTCGTAGAGACTTACATGCATTAACATGCACAGAGGACTATTTATTTACTACAGGTGCCCGTTTGGAATTCGCTCGGCTGCAGCAATATTCCAGAGGAATATAGAAAGTCTACTGAAGTCCGTTCCCAGAACCGTCGTATTCCAAGATGACATCCTGATCACCGGTCGTGACTCCAAGGAACATCTGAACAACATGGAAGAGGTTCTACTGCGTTTGGATAGAGTGGGACTCAGAGTTAACCGCTCGAAGTGCGTCTTCATGGTCGAATTCCTCAGGAGGAAAATCGCCGCTGATGGCATCAGACCGACTGACGTGAAAACCAAAGCCATCAAGAATGCACCCAAGCCACAAAACGTGACAGAGCTGCGTTCGTTCCTGAGTCTACTCAACTATTTTGGTAACTTCCTCCCTAAATCGAGCACCTTACTTGAACCACTACACATGCTATTGAGAAAAGGCAACAACTGGGTGTGGGACGCATTGCAAGACAGATCTTTCGAGAAAGCCACCAATCTGCTTTGCTCGAACAAGCTGCTAGTACATTATGACCCATGAAAATGTTTATAGTTTTGGCCTGTGACGCTTCGTCATGTGGAATTGGTTGCGTGTTACAACAAGCCAATGAGTCGGGGAAACTTCAACCTGTCGCGTATGCATTCAAAAGTTTGTCGAAAGCAGAAAGAACCTACAGTATGGTAGAAAAAGAAGCTTTGGCGTGTGTGTACGATGTTAAAAAGATCCATCAATACCTGTTCAGTCTGAAGTTTGAATTAGAGACCAATCACAAGCCGCTCATTTCATTGTTTTCCGAGAGCAAAGTATCAATATCAACGCTTCATCCCGCATCCAAAGGTGGGCGCTGACATTATCTGCCTATGATTATGTCATTCGCCACAGACCTGGCACAGAGAATTGTGCCGATGCTTTGAGCCTGTTGCCGTTGTCCACACCGGAGGTGGAAATGCCACAACCGGCAGATTTAATGTTAATCATGGATGCTTTTGAGAGTGAAGGTACCCCTGTCACAGCTCAACAAGTTAAGACCTGGACCAGCCAGGACCCGATATTATCAGTGGTAAAGGGTTGCATCCTCAAAGGGGATTTGTCTGCTATACCTAAGCAAATGTGCGAGGAGTCCAAACCGTACATTCGTCACAAGGACGAACTGTCTATTCAAGCAGATTGCATATTGTGGGGCAATCGAGTTGTAATGCTTACGAAAGGGAGAGAGAAGTTTGTGCGTAAGTGACACAACACACATCCTGGTATAGTGATGATGAAGGCCATCGTCAGGTCCCACGTATGGTGGCCAGGAATTGATTCTGAGCTGGAAGCATGCGTGCAGCAGTGCAACACCTGCATACAGCTCAGCAAAGCACCAGCGGAATCGCCGCTGAGTCTGTGGTCATGGCCATCCAAATCTTGGTCCAGGATCCATGTAGATTTTGCAGGTCCCTTCCTGGGCAAGATGTTTTTAGTGGTGGTGGATGCTTATTCGAAGTGGATAGAATGCATAATCATGTCATCCAGTACGTCCACGGCAACCATAGAGAATCTCAATATCATGTTCGCGACACATGGTCTGTCTGACATAATGGTGAGCGACAATGGGTCGTGCTTCACCAATCAGGAGTTTCAGGAGTTTGTAAAACTTAACAGCATAAAACATGTAATGTCAGCACCGTTCAAACCTGCGTCCAATGGGCAAGCAGGACGTGCAGTACAAATTATCAAGCAAAGCATGAGGAGAGTAACCCAAGGGTCATTGCAGACCCGCTTGTATTGCATACTGCTGAGTTACAGGACAAGACCCCACACACTCACAGGGGTCTCGCCTGCTGAACGCATGATGAAAAGAGGCCTTAAGATCAAGTTTTCTCTTGTACACCCGGATTTCAGTAATCATGTTGAATACAGAAGATAGAGTCAACAAAATTACCACGATCACGCAACTGTGTCACACGAGATTTCTGTTAATGATCCTGTATATGTGTTGAATTATGGTCAGGGTCCCAAATGGATCACTGGTATGGTCATGGCCAAGGAGGGCAACAGAGTATTTGTTATTAAGCTCAAGAATGGGCAAACTTGTAGGAAACACATGGATCAAACAAAGCTGAGGCACACAGATGAGCCAGAGCAGTCGGATGAAGAAACCGTCGACGACCAACTCACCTACCAGCAGGCTTCAGCGGACTCAAGGGTCATCAATGAACCCGGAATTTCCATCACGGACTTGTTCAATAAAAATGGACTTGCAATTCCTGACATGGCCACTACCACCCCCAATAAGTCAGCCATCCAGCCAGCAGCCACAACAGACTCCGCACATTCACCCAAGGCCAAAATCGAACTGAGACGGTCAACCCGGGAGCGTAAAGCATCGGACCGTCGCAACCTGTGAAAGACTGTGATAAGATGTAAGAGGAGGGTATTGTCATGTATGTACATGCTGTTTGTAGCCACCAGATGGTGTCATTGTTGGAGGCCACTAAGCAGCACGCACATGGTACTTCTCTGGTATAAAAGGCCAGCCATTTTGTGAGTCAGGCACTTTGGGCCAAAATAAAGCAGAAGCAAGGTTATACCTTGCTTAGTTAAACAGTACTCAGTTTGAACCTTTTTGCGTAGATAACACACTGGTTCCCCCTTATCCACCCTGCTCGTTACATCCTCAAAGAACTCCAGCAAATTGGTCAAACATGATTTCCCTTTCATAAAACCGTGCTGACTCTGCTTGATTGAATTATGCTTTTCCAAATGTCCCGCTTGATACGTCCTTACCATACAGTATAAATGCACACGAGGCCCATGCTTGAGGGAAGGTCAGTCTGTGACCTATCCTTTATTCCATAGCACTCACGTGATGGAAGTGGGTGGAACTTCCCCTTTTATATCTGAAGGTCCAGGTTAGGAGTGTCTCCCACAAGTTCACCACCTAGTGGTCATTGTTCTCACAGTGTACAACTTAGGTCAGATTATACATGGGTTACAATGCTGGTTGAATACATGACATCACCTCCCCCCAAAAGTCTTATTGGGATCACAGGTTGAGTCTCTCTGGTGGTTTACGCTCTCATGTAGAGCGCCTGAGTTGTGGCTCCGGTTGTTGGGCGCTGGCCTGAGTGTCTGCTGTTTGCGGTGCCTCAGGCCTGTCCGGACTGCCCACAGTGACTGGACTCTCCTCCCTTTGGTTCCTGTGTTCGGTCACCTGTGGAGGAGTGAACTCTATATCGTGTTCTTCCTCTGCTTCTTCTATGGGGATGCTGAACCTCCTTTTTGTTTGATCCACATGTTTGCGACAGATTTGTCCATTGGTAAGTTTAACTACCAGAATCCTATTTCCCTCTTTGGCAACTACAGTGTCTGTGAGCCATTTGGGCCCTGCAGCGTAGTTGAGGACAAAAAACGGGTCATTTACATCAATACATCGCGCCCACGCATTCCTGTCATGGTAGTCATATTGTGACTGGCGCCTGCTCTCGACAATTTCTTTCATGGTGGGGTGTATAAGGGATAACCGGGTTTTGAGCGTCCTTTTCATTAGCAGCTCTGCGGGTGGAACCTCTGTGAGCGAGTGTGGTCGGGATCTGTAGACCAACAGGAGGCATGATAAGTGGCATTGTAGGGAACCCCCTTGGATTCTGAGCATCCCCTGTTTGATTATCTGCACTGCTCGTTCTGCCTGGCCGTTTGAGGCTGGCTTGAATGGTGCCGTTCTGACATGGTTAATTCCATTGCCTGCCATGAAGTCCTGGAATTTAGTGTTTGTGAAGCACGGGCCATTGTCACTGACCAAGATGTCTGGTAGACCGTGGGCGGCGAACAATTGCCCGTAGACTTTCTACCGTGGCAGAGGATGTGCTTGAATTTAAAATGCCACACTCGATCCATTTGGAGTAGGCGTCTACTACAACCAAAAACATTTTTCCCATGAAAGGACCTACGTAGTCCACATGGATGTGTGACCAAGGTTTGGCGGGCCATGGCCAGGGGCTAAGGGGGGCTTCCCTGGGCGCATTGCCCAGCTGGGCACACGTGTTGTACCTGCGAACACAAAGTTCCAGATCTGCATCTATCCCTGGCCACCAAACGTGTGACCTGGCAATTGCCTTCATCGTGACAATGCCCGGGTGCTCATTGTGGAGTTCTCTGATGAACACCTCTCTGCCCATCTGGGGCATGACTACGCGGTTTCCCCACAGTAGGCAATCAGCCTGAATCGAGAGTTCATCCCTGCGCCTGTGAAATGGTTTAAATTCCTCAGGGCATGCCCTGTACGTGGCTGCCCAGTCCCTATTCAGGACACATTTCTTGACTAGAGACAATAGCGGGTCTCTATTTGTCCAGACTTTAATCTGACGGGCTGTCACGGGTGAGCCTTCGCTTCCGAAAGCTTCAACAGCCATGACCATCTCAGCAGCATGCTCGGTAGCCCCCTCAGTGGTGGCTAGTGGGAGTCTGCTGAGTGCATCGGCGTAGTTTTCGGTGCCCGGACTGTGCCGAATGGTGTAGTCATAGGCGGCTAACGTGAGTGCCCACCTCTGTATGCGGGTCGATGCATTTGCATTTATGGCCTTGTTGTCGGCCAAAAGGGATGTTAGGGGTTTGTGATCTGTCTCCAGCTCAAATTTCCTGCCAAACAGGTACTGGTGCATTTTCTTTACCGCATGTACACATGCGAGCGCCTCCTTTTCTACCATCCCACAGCCTCTTTCTGCCTGGGACAGACTTCTGGAGGCATAAGCTAGCGGCTGTAACTGACCCTTGGCATTGACATGCTGCAACACACACTTGACACCATAGGACGACGCATCGCACGTTAAAACAAGTTTCTTACATGGGTCATATAGCGTTAACAGATTGTTGGAACATAACAAATTGTGTGCTCTATTAAAAGCCCTTTCCTGGCTGTCCCCCCAAACCCATTCGCGACCTTTGCGTAGGAGCACGTGTAGCGGCTCTAGCAGCATGCTCAATTTGGGAAGAAAGTTACCAAAATAGTTCAGGAGCCCCAGGAATGAACACAGCTCCGTCGTGTTACGGGGTCTGGGTGCTCTCTAGATCGCTTCCGTCTTGGACGCAGTAAGGCTAATCCCGTCTGCTGCTACCCTCATTCCCAGGAATTCTACCTCTGGAGCTAGGAAGACGCACTTCGCCTTTTTCAGTCGCAGTCTGCGTAGCACCTCCTCCAGGTTGTGGAGGTGTTCTTCAGTATCGTAACCCGTGATGAGGATGTCGTCCTAAAAAACCACTGTCCCTGGAATCGACTTGAGGAGGCTTTCCATATTTCATTGGAAGATCGCGGCGGCCGAGCGAATCCCGAACGGACATCTGTTGTACTCAAACAACCCCTTGTGTGTTGTGATGGTGGTCAGCTTCTTCGACTCACTTGCCATCACCTGGGTCATGTAAGCTGAGGTCAGGTCCAATTTTGAAAAAAGTTTGCCACCGGATAGCGTCGCAAAGATGTCCTCCGCTCTCGGTAACAGGTACTGGTCTTGGAGTGACACCCGATTGATGGTGGCCTTGTAATCGCCACATATCCTGCCCGACCCATCCGCCTTGAGCACCGGCACAATTGGGCTCGCCCAGTCACTGAATTCGACTGGCGAGATGATGCCTTCCCTCAACAGGCGGTCCAATTCGCCTTCTATCTTTTTCCGCATCACGTACGGCACCGCTCTGGCCTTATGGTGTACTGGCCTGGTGTCCGGGTTTAAGTGAATCACTACCTTGGCCCCCATGAAAGTGCCAATGCCGGGTTGAAATAATGAGTCAAATTTGTCCAGGATCTGTGAGCATGATATTTGCTCCACAGAGGAAATTGCATTGACATCGCCCCATTTCCAGTTCATGACAGCAAGCTAACTCCTCCCCAGTAGTGCGGGACCATCCCCTGGGACAACCCAGAGTGGCAACCTGTTCTCCGAATCTTTGTGGGTCACGACTACCGTGGCGCTGCCTAGCACCGGAATGATCTGCTTTGTGTATGTCCGTAGCTGTGCGTCAATCGGCAACAATTTTGGCCTCCTGGCTTTGGACGCCCACAACTTTTTGAACTGTTTGATACCCGTCAGGGACTGGCTGGCCCCCGTGTCTAGCTCCATTGATACTGGGATGCCATTGAGAAGCACTTTCATCATTATCGGTGGTGTCCTGGTGTATGAACTGTGTACGTGCTCCACATGAACTCACTGAACTTCAGCTTCCAGGAATTTCCCCCAGCGTTCATTTCTGCAATTTCTGCAGGTATTTTGCTCATCTCTGCAAACTCCGGCTGAGTGTGTGCCTCCACGCCTCCAACATGAGCTGCTGTTTGAAACAAAAGGTCCCTTGCCAGTCGATCGTCCCTGACTGCCCCTGTTATTGTCTTTGAGTGCGCCATTAACAGTTGTTGATGGCCCCATTACTGGCCGCATTGTCCCTTGCAATGGCATGAATTGCCGTTCAGCTTGCCATTGTCTCTGTCGAACTCCCCCTCTGGGTTCGACTACATGTTGGGGCATGCCCGACTGCTCTTGTCTGCCTGGAGAACTGTGTGCTGCTTTAACAATGTTGAATCTCTGTCCCAATCATTCCTTAACACAGTACCTCTCGTCTGTTCTGCTCGTGGCCATGCTCGCGTGGTTTAAATCCCAGTTCCTCGTCGCCATTGATACGTCCTTACTATACAGTATAAATGCACACAAGGCCCATGCTTGAGAGAAGGTCAGTCTGTGACCTATCCTTTATTCCATAGCACTCAAGTGATGGAAGTGGGTGGAGCTTCCCCTTTTATATCTGAAGGTCCAGGTTAGGAGTGTCTCCCACAAGTTCACCATCTAGTGGTCATTGTTCTCACAGTGTACAACTTAGATCAGATTATACATGGGTTACAATGCTGGTTGAATACATGACACCGCTACTGCTTCCTTAATAATGGACTGCAGCATTTTCCCAACGACAGATATTAGGCTAACTGGTCTATAGTTTCCTGCTTTTTGTCTGCCTCCTATTTTAAATATGGGCATTACCTTTGCAGTTTTCCAATCTGCTGGGGCCACCCCAGAATCCGGGGAATTTTGGTAGATTATAACCAATGCATTCATTATCTCTGCAGCCATTTCTTTTAAGACCCTAGGATGTAAGGCGTCAGATCCAGAGTACTTGTCCTCCTTTAGTCCCATTATTTTACCGAGTGATAGTGATTGCATTAAGTTCCTCTCTCCCTATAGCCCCTTGATTATCCACTATTGGGATGTTTTAATGTCTTCCCCTGTGAACACTGATCCAAAATATTTGTTCAATGTCTCTGCCATTTCCCTGTTCTCCATTATTAATTCCTCAGTCTCATCCTCTAGGGGACCAACATTTACTTTAGCCACTCTTTTCCTTTTTATGTACCTGTAGAAACTCTTACTATCTGTTTTTATATTTCGTGCTAGTTTACTTTCATAATCTATCTTCCCTCTCTATCATTTTTTTAGTCGTTCTTTGCTGGCTTTTAAAAGTTTCCAAATCCTCTGGCCTCCCACTAGTCTTGGCCACATTGTATGCCCTTGTTTTCAATTTGATACCATCCCTTATTTCCTTAGTTAGCCACGGATGGTTATCCCTTCTCTTACAGTCTTTCCTTCTCATTGGAATATATTTTTGTTGAGAGTTATGAAATATCTCCTTAAATTTCCACCACTGCTCATCAAATGTCCCATACTTTAATCTATTTTCCCAGTCCATTTTAGCCAACTCTGCCCTCATACCTTTATAGTCTCCTTTATTTAAGCTTATGACACTGGTTTGAGATCTAACTTTCTCACCCTTCAACTGAATTTGAAATTCAACCATATTATGGGGCTCTCATTTGGTGAAGGCCCCCGCCCGCCCAAGTGCCACCCAATGGTCACTGAGGTACCTGACGGTACTTTGGGCGGGGTTTTCATCTAAAAGGTTCTTCAAAGGGCGGCGGGCGGAAAATGAGGGACTTATACCGCCAATATGGGTGGCAGCCAGCGGGAGCTCCCAATCTCGGCGGCAAAAGCGCTTGCCGCCCAAGTGCCGCCAAGGATGGAGTCGGGCCCACGGAGGGTCGAAGACTGCAAAGAAAAAGCATTAAAAACAAACATCGGAACACCTTCAGGGGACCCCATTAAATTAAGATCCTGTAAAGAAAAAAAGAAAAAAATGTTTACTCACCTTTTTTTTCAGCTCTTAATACCTACCATCGGGGACAGACCGGGCTCCTCACAGCGGTCCACCCCCGTTCTGGCGCCGACTCCCGCCCGACTCCTGCCCGCACAAATCTGGCAGGAATCCACTGACGCCACTCCGCCGTCCGCTGACGTCAACGGATGGTTTCCAGCGGCTCTCCTCTCCCGCTTGCTCCAAACCTGATCGAAACTGCCACTGGGCGGAACCCAAGGAGGAATGTCGGTGGTAGCGGGCGGCAGTGGGCGGCAGCGGGCGGCAGTGGGCGGCAGTGGGCGGCAGTGGGCGGCAGTGGGCGGCAGTGGGCGGCAGCGGGCGGTGAGTGCATTAATTTCGGGCCCATGGTCACTCATTCCTTGAGGATCCTTTACTAGGAGATCATTTATTAATCCTGTCTCATTACACAATACCAGATCTAAGATAGCCTGCTCTCTGGTTTGTTCCGCAACGTACTGTTCAAGGAAACTATTCCGATACACTCTATGAACTCTTCCTCAAGGCTACCCTGGACAATTTGTTTTGTCCAATCAATATGAAGGTTAAAATCGCCCATGATTATTGCAGTTCCTTTTTTACAAGCCTTCATTATTTCTTGTTTTATACTCCGTCCAACAGTGTAGCTACTGCTAGGGGGCCTATTGATCTTTTCCCCCTTATTATTCCTTATTCCCACCAGCTATCTTTTTCCCCTTATTATTCTTTATCTCCATCCAAACTGATTCAACAGCTTGATCTTCTGAGCCAATATCTTTTCTCACTAATGCACTGATCTCATCCTTTATTAACAGTGCTACCCCACCTTCTTTTCCTTTCTGTCTGTCCTTCCGAATTGTCAAGTACCCTTGAATATTTAGTTCCCAGTCCTGGTCACCTTGCAACCACGTCTCTGTATTGGCTATCAGATCATACCCATTTGTATCTATTTGTGCCGTCAACTCATCTATTTTGTTACGAATGCTACGTGCATTCAGATAAAGAGCTTTTAAATGTATTTTTTTTGCCATTTTGTCCTGCTTTGACCCCACTTTCTGATTCACCTTTATGTTTATACATTCTGTCCCTTCCTGGCATGCTCTGGTTTTCATTTCTCTCAGTGCTATCCTGCTCTATTGCCTTCTCCTTATTCTTTGACTTTTTTAATTTTCGCTCACCTGAATCCTCCCCCCACTAATTGTGTGAGGGATTAAAGTGGTGCAGGTGTGGTTATCGGCCCATCACCCCTCACTTTCCGCCCGGCGCCATTTTAACTGTGCGAACTACAGCTACAGGCAGGCAGGAGCCTCATTGCCCTCATGCAATCATGATGCATGGAGTGCCATGATGTAATTACAAAATGATCTTAACCTCCAAAAAATGGAAGATCCGCTCATTGCCCAGCCTGCTTGGTCCCAGAGGCATCAGGCTGTAGGATTTACAGAGCTGCAGGCATTCAGATCTGTGTTACAGAGCTTGTTGGAGTTGGGTGTGAGTTGGCACTTTGCATTTTGCATGATTATATTTTTCTTTTGCCGCCTCGCCCTCTATAAACAGCGACAGCTCATGATGGGTGGCACTCTATTTATGCGATGACAACAAGCAGATCATGCAAGTCTGTGCCTGGTCTCTGGGCAGCAGCTGTCACAATGTGGTGGTCAAATATCCTCCCACTTTTCCAACCTGCCAGAAATGTTGAAGGATGGCTGCTTGAGGACAACGGCTGCCCACTTCTACCGTGGCTCGTGATACCCCTTCGCAACCCCCACCATCTGAGCGGTTCAGGCATAATGAGAGCCATGGTATAGGTTGAATCTCCCTTATCCAGAACTCCCTTATCCGGAACCACCCATTATCCAGAACCATTTCCGGCCACCGGGCGGCGCATGCGCAGAACTCCGACATGAACAAATTAAAGTCCTTCCTCGCTGCCGACTCCCGCAATCGCTGGCCTGACCCCGCGATCCATCGCCATGATCACTCTGACTCACTCCCAGCCCCAAGCCAGCCAGCCCTGATATCCCCTTGCTCAGTTCCATCCAATTTAACATGACCACCTCTTGTCCGGAAAAATCCCTTATCCAGAACAGGCCAGGTCCCGAGGGTTCCGGATAAGGGAGGTTCAACCTGTACCACAAGGAGAATCATCAAACTCACTGAAGGGCTCCTAAAGTAAAGGTTCATAGGCCTTAATGGTCCGGGACCTGCATGCCATATGCGCCAGAGAGAATCTCCTGGACAAAATTGGCCTGCTGTGTCTTCATAATATCGCTATCCAGAGAGGATTACAGCTGGAGGAGGCAGGAGGCTGGAGGAGGCAAATAGAGTCTTCATCTGATGAGGAACAGGTGGGAGAAGGTGAGGGAGAAGGGCACAATGCCCTGCAGTCAGAGATGCAAGGGATGCATTAATTACTCATATCATATCAACCTCTCAGTCCCCTCAACGGCGTGAAGATAGTGGAAGAAGTGCTCAGAATCATGTCGATGAGGTGGGGCATATGGGGGTTGGGTGGGGACTGGTGGGGAGGGGGCAGGGGGCAGGTGAAGGTAAGGCCCTTGCTCAGGACAGACCAGTCAGAGTCAGAAAAAAGAAGGTTGGTGGGAATGGTGTAAACATGGGGCCATATTTTGCGATGAGAATAATGGCAAGGCTAACAGTGCTCAACTTTATAACGGGATAAATTGGACAGCAATGTCTGGTGTTCACACATGCAGTTAAACACGGAAATCCAGAAGTTGCTGTCAGAGATACCCCGCTCCTCCACAGAGTGCGCTGTTGCAGTCTTCGCCGATAGATTCAATACGGAAATGAATGCATGAAATTAGATTTAAATCATGTATAAAAAATAAAATAACGATTGGGAAAGACAGGTGAGTTAAGAGAGAGGGAGCTGGGGGTGAGGGTGAGTTGTCGTATTTTCCTCCTGTAGCTGGGGAAATTTCTTGTACAGACGGCTGAAATGGGCATCAAAAGATTTAATGCATTGGCAGGAGCAGGCACTTTCATGGCACTCTACAAATGAGGAAGGCTGTGTACCAGTAACTAGTGGAGTGCCTCAGGGATCGGTGCTGGGGCCTCAACTATTTAAAAGAGATAGCTAGAAAAAGCAAAAAAAAACAATGGTTTGTAAAATTAATTTTTCAGGACCAGAGAGATTGTTTGGCATTAATTATCTCGCCGTTATTATTTACTCCTGAATGTACCAGCGCTCTCTGGATAGCGATATTGTGCAATGGCATGAACTTGGTGTACTTGCCCACTAGTGGTATTAAAGGTTAGGGCTGGTAGATTCAGCAGTAAGTAATGACGGTGTGATGAGTGACAATTAATGTCAAACAACCTCTCTGGTCCTGAAAAATTAATTTTACAAATCATTGTTTTTTTAAACTTTTTCTGTCTATCTCTTTTATCTTTCTGTTCACCCCATCTGTCTTTCCCAATCTTTATTTTTTTGTACATGATTTAAATCTAATTTATATTTCCTGCTTTATACTTCCTGGTTTAGACTCTCCGTGCCTTAGTGAGGATTCTTCAATCTGATTGGCTGAAGAGCCTCGTTGTTGTTTGCTCACTGACACCACAGATGCCCAACTGAGCGGGAGCAGGTCTCCACTCTAAAGCTCTGCGAAAACATTGCAAGCATTCTGTCAGCGAGCCTTTGCCACTGACCAAAATCCAGGGAAAACAGATATCTGGGGAGTAGGCCAGAAAGGAAAATGGAGTCTAAAGAAAGTGAAGGGAAAGATGGGGCAGAGGAGAAGCTGAGCTTCTGGTCTTTGTTAATTGAAGCGAATTATTTTTTTGTGAAAGTGATGAATTTGACGAATGGTGATTTGGAACTGAGAATCAGGACAGCTATGCCACAGAATGAGAGATCAGGAACATATATGCAGAAGTGGATGGTAGAGAGGGTGAATTCCATAAAATGCTGAGAGCAGTGGTCATAGAAACATAGAAAATATGTGCAGGAGTAGGTCATTCGGCCTTTCGAGCCGGCACTGCCATTTAATAAGATCATGGCTGATCATTCACTTCCGTACCCCTTTCCTGCTTTCTCTCCATACCCGCTGATCCCTTTCGCCGTAAGAGTCATATCTAACTCCCTCTTGAATATATCTAATGAATTGGCATCAACAACTCTCTGCGGTAGAGAATTCCACAGGTTCACAATTCTCTGAGTGAAGAAGTTTCTCCTCATCTGAGTCCTAAATGGCTTACCCCTTATCCTTAAACTGTGACCCCTGTTTCTGGACTTCCTCAACATCGGGAACATTCTTCCTGCATCTAACCTGTCCAGTCTCATCAGAATTTTATAGGTTTCTATGAGATCCCCTCTCATTCTTCTAAACTCCAGTGAATACAGGCCCAATCGATCCAGTCTCTCCTCATATGTCAGTCCTGCCATCCTGGGAATCAGTCAGGTGAACTTTCGCTGCACTCCCTCAATAGCAAGAACGTCCTTCCTCAGATTAGGAGACCAAAACTGAACACAATATAGAAACATAGAAACATAGAAAATAGGTGCAGGAGTAGGCCATTCGGCCCTTCAAGCCTGCACCGCCATTCAATGAGTTCATGGCTGAACATGCAACTTCAGTACCACATTCCTGCTTTCTCGCCATACCCCTTGATCCCCCTAGTAGTAAGGACTACATCTAACTCCTTTTTGAATATATTTAGTGAATTGTCCTCAACAACTTTCTGTGGTAGAGAATTCAACAGGTTCACCACTCTCTGGGTGAGGATGTTTCTTCGCGTCACGGTCCTAAATGGCTTACCCCTTATCCTTAGACTGTGAACCCTGGTTCTGGACTTCCCCAACATTGGGAACATTCGTCCTGCATCTAACCTGTCTAAACCCGTCAGAATTTTAAACGTTCCCCTCTCATTCTTCTGAACTCCAGTGAATACAAGCCCAGTTGATCCAGTCTTTCTTGATATGTCAGTCCCGCCATTCCGGGAATCAGTCTGGTGAACCTTTGCTGCACTCCCTCAATAGCAAGAATGTCCTTCCTCAAGTTAGGAGACCAAAACTGTACACAATATTCCAGGTAAGGCCTCACCAAGGCCCTGTACAACTGTAGTAACACCTCCCTGCCCCTGTACTCAAATCCCCTCGCTATGAAGGCCAACATGTCATTTGCTTTCTTAACCGCCTGCTGTACCTGCATGCCAACCTTCAATGACTGATGTACTATGACACCCAGGTCTCGTTGCATCGCCCCTTTTCCCAATCTGTCACCATTCAGATAATAGTCTGTCTCTCTGTTTTTACCACCAAAGTGGATAACCTCACATTTATCCACATTATACTTCATCTGCCATGCATTTGCCCACTCCCCTAACCTGTCCAAGTCACCCTACAGCCTCTTAGCATCCTCCTCACAGCTCACACCACCACCCAGCTTAGTGTCATCTGCAAACTTGGGAGATATTACACTCAATTTCTTCATCTAAATCATTGATGTATGTTGTAAACAGCTGGGGACCCAGCACTAAGCCCTGCGGCACGCCACTAGTCACTGCCTGCCATTCTGAAAAGGACCCGTTTATTCCGACTCTCTGCTTCCTGTCTGCCAACCCGTTCTCTATCCACGTCAGTACATTACCCCCAATACCATGTGCTTTAATTTTGCACACCAATCTCTTGTGTGGGACCTTGTGAAAAGCCTTTTGAAAGTCCAAATACACCACATCCACTGGTTCTCCCTTGTCCACTCTGCCAGTTACATCCTCAAAAAATTCTAGAAGATTTGTCAAGCATGATTTCCCTTTCATAAATCCATTGGATCGATCCTGTCACTGCTTTCTACATGCGCTGCTATTTCATCTTTAACAATTGATTCCAACATTTTCTCCACTACTGATATCAGGCTAACCGGTCATTGGGCCCAAGTTTCGGGCCGCGCCTAGAACAGCGCAGCCCCGATCTGGACGCCCGTTTTTCGCGTCCGAAAGAGCGCCTAAAAAAAATTACAGATTCTCCGGCTCCCTGCAGGTCCTCTGGAGCTAGGCGCGGCGCAACACGAGCTGTGGGGGGCGAAGCAAGGTCCCTGCGCTGAAAACAGTGCCGGGACTTCTGCACAGGCGCGCTACAGTGGGCACGCATGTGAGTAGCTCCAGGTGCCTAAAACTGTGTGCGAGGGGCCCGAAACACGCAGCCCCTAGCCCTGGCCGTATGGGCTCACTGGGGCGGCGTGGATCAGGCTGCACCTCCCTCGCCCAGCTCCTGCTTCCTCCCTTCAGCTGGCTCTCTCAAACCCCCCCACCCCAGCTCCCGCTCCGACTCCCCCCCAACCCGACCCGATTCCCGCCCGACCCGAACCCCCCCCGGACCCGACCCGACTCCCGCTCCCCCCGGACCTGACCCGACTCCCGCTGCCCCCCGGACCTGACCCGAATCCCGCTCTCCCCCGGACCCAATCTGACTCCCAGTACCCCCCGGACCCGACCCGACTCCCGCTCCCCCCCGGACCCGACCCGACTATCGCTTCCCCCCGGACCCGACCCGACTCCCGCTCCCCCCTGGACCCGACCCGACTCCCGCTCCCCCATGGACCCGACCCGACTCCTGCTGACCCTCGGACCCAACCCGACCCGACTCCCACTCCCCCCCGGACTCGACCCGACCCGAGTCCCGCTGACCCCCTGGACCTGACCCGATTCCCGCTGCCCTCCCGGACCCGACCCGGCTCGACTCCCGCTCAACCCCGGACCCGACCCGACTCCCGCTCCACCCCCGGACCCGGTCTGACTCCCAGTCTCCCAGTCCCCCCCGGACCCGACCCGACTCCGGCTGCCCCCTCGGACCCAACCCGATTCCCGCTGCCTCCCCGGACCCGACCCGACCCGACTCCCGCTCCCCCCCGGACCCGACCCGACTCCCGCTCCCCCCTGGACCCGAACCGACTCCCGCTGCACCCCGGACCCGACCCGACCCGACTCCCGCTCCCCCCTGGACCCGACCCGACTCCTGCTCCCCCCCGGACCCGACCCGACTCCTGCTCCCCCCCGGACCCGACCCGACTCCTGCTGCCACCCGGACTTGACCCGACTCCCGCTCCCCCCCGGACCTGACCCGACTCCCGCTGCCCCCCGGACCCGACCCGACCCAACTCCCGCTCCCCACTGAACCCGACCCGACTCCCGCTCCCCCCTGGACCCGACCCGACTCCCGCTCCCCCCTGGACCCGACCCGACTCCCGCTCCCCCCTGGACCCGACCCGACTCCCGCTCCCCCATGGACCCGACCCGACTCCTGCTGACCCTCGGACCCAACCCGACCCGACTCCCACTCCCCCCCGGACTCGACCCGACCCGAGTCCCGCTGACCCCCTGGACCTGACCCGATTCCCGCTGCCCTCCCGGACCCGACCCGGCTCGACTCCCGCTCAACCCCGGACCCGACCCGACTCCCGCTCCACCCCCGGACCCGGTCTGACTCCCAGTCTCCCAGTCCCCCCCGGACCCGACCCGACTCCGGCTGCCCCCTCGGACCCAACCCGATTCCCGCTGCCTCCCCGGACCCGACCCGACCCGACTCCCGCTCCCCCCCGGACCCGACCCGACTCCCGCTCCCCCCTGGACCCGAACCGACTCCCGCTGCACCCCGGACCCGACCCGACCCGACTCCCGCTCCCCCCTGGACCCGACCCGACTCCTGCTCCCCCCCGGACCCGACCCGACTCCTGCTCCCCCCCGGACCCGACCCGACTCCTGCTGCCACCCGGACTTGACCCGACTCCCGCTCCCCCCCGGACCTGACCCGACTCCCGCTGCCCCCCGGACCCGACCCGACCCAACTCCCGCTCCCCACTGAACCCGACCCGACTCCCGCTCCCCCCTGGACCCGACCCGACTCCCGCTCCCCCCTGGACCCGACCCGACTCCCGCTGACCCCTGGACCCAACCCGACCCGGCTCCCACTCCCCCCTGGACTCGACCCAACTCCCCTCCGGACCCGACCCGACCCGATTTCCGATCCCCCCCGGACCCGACCCGACTCCCGCTCCCCCCCGGACCCGACCCAACTCCCGCTGCCCCCCCCGGACCCGACCCCCATTCCCCCCCGGACCCGACCCGACTCCCGCTCCCTCCCAGACCCGACCCGACTCCCACTGCCCCCCCCGGACCCGACCCGACTCCCGCTCCTCCCCGGACCCGACCCGACCCAACCCGATTCCCCTCCGGACCTGACCCGACTCCCGCTCCCCCCGGGACCCGACCCGACCCGATTCCTGCTCCCCCACCGGACCCGACCCGACTCCCGCTGCCCCCCCCGGACCCGACCCGACTACCGTTCACCCCCGGACCCGACCCGACTCCCGTTGCTCCCCGGACCCGACCCGACCTGACTCCCGCTGCCCCCCCCGGGACCCGACCCGACTCCCGCTGCCCCCCCGGACCTGACCCGACTCCCGCTCCCCACCGGACCCGACCCGACTCCTGCTCCCCCCTGGACCCGACCCGACTCCCGCTCCCCCCTGGACCCGACCCGACTCCCGCTGACCCCCGGACCCAACCCGACCCGACTCCCGCTCCCCCCTGGACTCGACCCAACTCCCTCCCGGACCCGATCCGACCCGATTCCCATTCCCCCCCCGGACACGACCCGACTCCTGCTCCCCCCCGGACCCGACCCAATTCCCGCTGCCCCCCCCGGACCCGACCCCCATCCCCCCCCGGACCCGACCCGACTCCCGCTGCTCCCCCCGGACCCGACCCGACTCCCGTTCCCCCCCTGACCGGACCCGACTCCCGCTCCTCCCCGGACCCGACCCGACCCGATTCCCCCCCGGACCCGACCCGGCTCCCACTCCCCCCTGGACTCGACCCAACTCCCCTCCGGACACGACCCGACCCGATTCCCGATCCCCCCCGGACCCGACCCGACTCCCGCTCCCCCTCGGACCCGACCCAACTCCCGCTGCCCCCCCCGGACCCGACCCCCATTCCCCCCCGGACCCGACCCGACTCCCGCTCCCTCCCAGACCCGACCCGACTCCCACTGCCCCCCCCGGACCCGACCCGACTCCCGTTCCCCCCCTGACCGGACCCGACTCCCGCTCCTCCCCGGACCCGACCCGACCCGATTCCCCCCCGGACCCGACCCGGCTCCCGCTCCCCCCGGGACCCGACCCGACTCCCCTCCGGACACGACCCGACCCGATTCCCGATCCCCCCCGGACCCGACCCGGCTCCCACTCCCCCCTGGACTCGACCCAACTCCCCTCCGGACACGACCCGACCCGATTCCCGATCCCCCCCGGACCCGACCCGACTCCCGCTCCCCCCCGGACCCGACCCAACTCCCGCTGCCCCCCCCGGACCCGACCCCCATTCCCCCCCGGACCCGACCCGACTCCCGCTCCCTCCGAGACCCGACCCGACTCCCACTGCCCCCCCCGGACCCGACCCGACTCCCGTTCCCCCCCGGACCCGACCCGACTCCCGCTCCTCCCCGGACCCGACCCGACCCAACCCGATTCCCCTCCGGACCTGACCCGACTCCCGCTCCCCCCGGGACCCGACCCGACCCGATTCCTGCTCCCCCACCGGACCCGACCCGACTCCCGCTGCCCCCCCCGGACCCGACCCGACTCCCGCTCCCCCCCGGACCCGACCCAACTCCCGCTGCCCCCACCGGACCCGACCCCCATTCCCCCCCGGACCTGACCCAACTCCCGCTGCTCCCCCCAGACCCGACCCGACCTGACTTCCCCCCGGACCCGACCCAACTCCCGCTTCCACCCGGACCCAACCCGACTTCCGCTGCCCCCCCGGACCTGACCCAACTCCCGTTCACCCCCGGACCCAACCCGACCCGACACCCGCTCCCCCCCCGGACCCGACCCTACTCCCGCTCCCCCCTGGACTCGACCCGACTCCCGCTCCCCACTGGACCCGACCCGACTCCCGCTGACCCCCGGACCCAACCCGACCCGACTCCCGCTCCCCCCTGGACCCGACCCGACTCCCGCTCCCCCCTGGACCCGACCCGACTCCCGCTGACCCCTGGACCCAACCCGACCCGGCTCCCACTCCCCCCTGGACTCGACCCAACTCCCCTCCGGACCCGACCCGACCCGATTCCCGATCCCCCCCGGACCCGACCCGACTCCCGCTCCCCCCCGGACCCGACCCAACTCCCGCTGCCCCCCCGGACCCGACCCCCATTCCCCCCGGACCCGACCCGACTCCCGCTCCCTCCCAGACCCGACCCGACTCCCACTGCCCCCCCCGGACCCGACCCGACTCCCGCTCCTCCCCGGACCCGACCCGACCCAACCCGATTCCCCTCCGGACCTGACCCGACTCCCGCTCCCCCCGGGACCCGACCCGACCCGATTCCTGCTCCCCCACCGGACCCGACCCGACTCCCGCTGCCCCCCCCGGACCCGACCCGACTACCGTTCACCCCCGGACCCGACCCGACTCCCGTTGCTCCCCGGACCCGACCCGACCTGACTCCCGCTGCCCCCCCCGGGACCCGACCCGACTCCCGCTGCCCCCCCGGACCTGACCCGACTCCCGCTCCCCACCGGACCCGACCCGACTCCTGCTCCCCCCTGGACCCGACCCGACTCCCGCTCCCCCCTGGACCCGACCCGACTCCCGCTGACCCCCGGACCCAACCCGACCCGACTCCCGCTCCCCCCTGGACTCGACCCAACTCCCTCCCGGACCCGATCCGACCCGATTCCCATTCCCCCCCCGGACACGACCCGACTCCTGCTCCCCCCCGGACCCGACCCAATTCCCGCTGCCCCCCCCGGACCCGACCCCCATTCCCCCCCGGACCCGACCCGACTCCCGCTGCTCCCCCCGGACCCGACCCGACTCCCGTTCCCCCCCTGACCGGACCCGACTCCCGCTCCTCCCCGGACCCGACCCGACCCGATTCCCCCCCGGACCCGACCCGGCTCCCACTCCCCCCTGGACTCGACCCAACTCCCCTCCGGACACGACCCGACCCGATTCCCGATCCCCCCCGGACCCGACCCGACTCCCGCTCCCCCTCGGACCCGACCCAACTCCCGCTGCCCCCCCCGGACCCGACCCCCATTCCCCCCCGGACCCGACCCGACTCCCGCTCCCTCCCAGACCCGACCCGACTCCCACTGCCCCCCCCGGACCCGACCCGACTCCCGTTCCCCCCCTGACCGGACCCGACTCCCGCTCCTCCCCGGACCCGACCCGACCCAATTCCCCCCCGGACCCGACCCGGCTCCCGCTCCCCCCGGGACCCGACCCGACTCCCCTCCGGACACGACCCGACCCGATTCCCGATCCCCCCCGGACCCGACCCGGCTCCCACTCCCCCCTGGACTCGACCCAACTCCCCTCCGGACACGACCCGACCCGATTCCCGATCCCCCCCGGACCCGACCCGACTCCCGCTCCCCCCCGGACCCGACCCAACTCCCGCTGCCCCCCCCGGACCCGACCCCCATTCCCCCCCGGACCCGACCCGACTCCCGCTCCCTCCCAGACCCGACCCGACTCCCACTGCCCCCCCCGGACCCGACCCGACTCCCGTTCCCCCCCGGACCCGACCCGACTCCCGCTCCTCCCCGGACCCGACCCGACCCAACCCGATTCCCCTCCGGACCTGACCCGACTCCCGCTCCCCCCGGGACCCGACCCGACCCGATTCCTGCTCCCCCACCGGACCCGACCCGACTCCCGCTGCCCCCCCCGGACCCGACCCGACTCCCGCTCCCCCCCGGACCCGACCCAACTCCCGCTGCCCCCACCGGACCCGACCCCCATTCCCCCCCGGACCCGACCCAACTCCCGCTGCTCCCCCCAGACCCGACCCGACCTGACTTCCCCCGGACCCAACCCGACCCGACACCCGCTCCCCCCCCGGACCCGACCCTACTCCCGCTCCCCCCTGGACTCGACCCGACTCCCGCTCCCCACTGGACCCGACCCGACTCCCGCTGACCCCCGGACCCAACCCGACCCGACTCCCACTCCCCCCCGGACTCGGTCCGACTCCCCCCCGGACCCGACCCGACCCGATTCCCGATCCCCCCCGGACCCGACCCGACTCCTGCTCCCCCCGGACCCGACCCGACTCCTGCTCCCCCCGGACCCGACCCGACTCCCGCTCCCCACCGGACCCGACCCGACTCCTGCTCCCCCCCGGACCCAACCCGATTCCCGATCCCCACCGGACCCAACCCGACTGCCGCTGCACCCCCCGGACCCGACCCCCGTTCCCCCCCGGACCCGACCCGACTCCTGCTCCCCCCGGACCCGACCTGACTCCCGCTGCCCCCCCCGGACCTGACCCGACTCCCGTTCCCCCCCGGACCCGACCTGACTCCCGCTCCTCCCCGGACCCGACCCGATTCCCCCCAGGACCCGACCCGACTCCCGCTCCCCCCGGGACCCGACCCGACCCGACTCCTGCTACCCCACCGGACCCGAGCCGACTCCCACTGCCCCCCCCGGACCTGACCCGACTCCCCCCCGGACCCGACTCGACTCCCCCCCCACCCCGACCCGACTCCCGTTCCCCCCCGGACCCAACCCGACCCGACACCCACTCCCCCCCGGACCCGACCCGACTCCCGCTCCTCCCTGGACCCGACCCGACTCCCGCTCCCCCCTGGACCCGACCCGACTCCCGCTCCCCCCCGGATTCGACCCGACTCACCCCCGGACCCGACCCGACCCGATTCCCGATCCCCCCCGGACCCGACCCGACTCCCGCTCCCCCACGGACCTGACCCTACTCCCGCTGCCCCCCCCCGGACCCGACCCCCGTTCCCCCCCGGACCCGACCCGACTCCCGCTCCCCCCCCGGACCCGACCCAACTCCCGCTGCCCCCCCCGGACCCGACCCGACCCGACCCGATTCCCCCCCGGACCTGACCCGACTCCCGCTCCCCCCGGGACCCGACCCGACCCGACTCCTGCTCCCCCCACCGGACCCGACCCGACTCCCGCTGCCTCCCCCCGGACCCGACCCGACTCCCGTTCCCCCCCGGACCCGACCCGACCCGACCCGACTCCCCCCCGGACCCGACCCGACCCGACTCCCGTTGACCCCCCCCCCGGACCCGACCTGACCCGACTCCCGCTCCCCCCCGGACCCGACCCCCCCCCCCCCAGGACACGACCCAGCCGGGCTGGGCCCATTCAGCCTCCCTCTCCTCTCCTCTCTCCTCTCCATCTCTCTTCTCTCCCCCTCCCTCCCTCCCCTCTCCCCCTCTCCCTCCCTCCCTTCTCCCCCTCCCTTCCACCCTTCTCTCCCTCCCTCCCTTCTCCCCCTCCCTCCCTCCCGCTCCCTCTCCTCTCTCCCTCCACCTCTGCCTCTCTCCCTCCCCCTCTCCCTCTCCCCGTTCCCCCCTCCTCCATCTCACCCCCCCCTCCCACCCTCCTCCCTCTCCCCTCGTTGTCAGAAACACTGACACTGACAGACAGAGAGTGAGAGAGACACACACAGACAGACAGAGAAAGAGAGACACTGTCAGAGACACACTGGGGGTGAGCCCGTCCCAGCACGCTGTTGGAGGGCTCCCGGTGCTGCAGTCGGTAAGTAGAAAATGTTTTATTTATTGATTTTTTTTTTTTTAATTAATTTTTCATTAGCTTTTTTGGATTGATTTATTGGTTGATTTATTGATGTATTTATCATTTATTATTGATGATGGCTCTTTATTTGTAAAACTGAAGTGTTTAATGTTTGTAAATTTCCCTTTCTCCCCTGCCCCCCGACCCCCCCATTCCCTACGCCTGATTTGGAACCTATGCCTGATTTTTAAGTGTAGGCAAGGTTTTTCTGAGCGTACAAAAATCGACACTTACTCCATTCTAAGTTAGTTTGGAGTAAGTTTTCACTGCCTTAACTTTCAAAACGGGCGTAAGTGGCCGGACACGCCCCCTTTTGTAAAAAAAATCTGTTCTAACTGACTAGAACTGGAGCAAACTAAATGCCGAGAATTGCAATTTCTAAGATACTCCAATCTAAACCAGTTGCTCAAAAAAAAAGGAGCAACTAAGGCCGAAACTTGGCCCCTATATTTCCCCGTTTTCTCTCTCCCTCCTTTTTTAAAAAGTGGTGTTACATTAGCTACCCTCCAGTCCATAGGAACTGATCCAGAGTCGATAGACTGTTGGAAAATGATCACTAATGCATCCACTATTTCTAGGGCCAATTCCTTAAGTACTCTGGGATGCAGGCTATCAGGCCCTGGGGATTTATCAGCCTTCAATCCCATCAATTTCCCTAACACAATTTCCTGGCTAATAAGGATTTCCTTCAGTTCTTCCTTCTCGCTAGATCCTTGGTCCCCTCATATTTCCGGAAGATTATTTGTGTCTTCCTTCGTGAAGACAGAACCAAAGTATTTGTTCAATTGGTCTGCCATTTCTTTGTTTCCCCATTATAAATTCACCTGATTCTGTCTGCAAGGGACATAGAAAAATAGAAACATAGAAAATAGGTGCAGGAGTAGGCCATTCGGCCCTTCGAGCCTGCACCACCATTCAATAAGATCATGGCTGATCATTCACCTCAGTACTCCTTTCCTGCTTTCTCTCCATACCTCTTGATCCCTTTAGTCGTAGGAGCCACATCTAACTTTCTCTTGAATATATCCAATGAACTGGCATCAACAATTCTCTGTGGTAGGGAATTCCACAGATTAACAACTCTCTGAGTCAAGAGTTTCTCCTCATCTCAGTCCTAAATGGCTTACCCCTTATCCTTAGACAAGGTCCCCTGGTTCCGGCCTTCCCCAACATCGGGAGCATTCTTCCTGCAGCTAACCTGTCCAGTCCTGTCAGAATTTTATATGTTTCTATGAGATCCCCTCTCATCCTTCTAAATTCCAGTGAATACAGGCCCAGTTGATCCAGTCTCTCCTCATATGTCAGTCCTGTCATCCCGGGAATCAGTCTGGTGAACCTTCGCTGCACTCCCTCAATAGCAAGAATGTCCTTCCTCAGATTAGGAGACCAAAACTGAACACAATATTCCAGGTGAGGCCTCATCAAGGCCCTGTACAACTGCAGTAAGACCTCCTTGCTTCTATACTCAAATCCCCTAGCTATGAAGACCAACATACCATTTGCCTTCTTCACCACCTGCTGTACCTGCCTGCCAGCTTTCAATGACTGATGTACCATGACACTCAGGTCTCGTTGCACCTCCCCTTTCCCTAATCTGCCACCATTCAGAAAATATTCTGCCTTCTTGTTTTTGCCACCAAAATGGATAACCTCACATTTATCCACATTATACTGCATCTGCCATGCGTTTGCCCACTCACCTAACCTGTCCAAGTCACCCTGCAGCCTCTTAGCATCCTCCTCACAGCTCACAGCGCCACCCAGCTTAGTGTCATCTGCAAATATGGAGATATTACACTCAATTCCTTCATCTAAATCATTAATGTATCTTGTAAATAGCTAGGGTCCCAGCACTGAGCCCTGCAGCACCCCACTAGTCAGTGCCTACCATTCTGAAAAGGACCCGTTTATCCCGACTCTCTGCTTCCTGTCTGCCAACCAGTTCTCTATCCACGTCAGTACATTACCCCCAATACCATGTGCTTTAATTTTGCACACCAATCTCTTGTGTGGGACCTTGTGAAAAGCCTTTTGAAAGTCCAAATACACCACATCCACTGGTTCTCCTTTGTCCACTCTGCCAGTTACATCCTCAAAAAATTCTAGAAGATTTGTCAAGCATGATTTCCCCTTCATAAATCCATGCTGACTTGGATCGAACCTGTCACTGCTTTCTAAATGCACTGCTATTTCATCTTCAATAATTGATTCCAACATTTTCCCCATTACTGATGTCAGGCTAACCGATCTATATTTACACATTTTCTCTTTCCCTCCTTTCTTATAAAGTGGTGTTACATTAGCTACCCTCCAGTCCATAGGAACTGATCCAGAGTCGATAGACTGTTGGAAAATGATCACCAATGCATCCACTATTTCTAGGGCCACTTCTTTAAGTACTCTGGGATGCAGACTATCAGGCCCTGGGGATTTATTGGCCTTCAATCCCATCAATATCCCTAACACAATTTCCTGCCTAATAAGGATTTCCTTTAGTTCCTCATTCTCACTAGATCCTCGGGCCCCTAGTATTTCTGGAAGGTTATTTGTATCTTCCTTCGTGAAAACAGAACCAAAGTATTTGTTCAATTGGTCTGCCATTCTTTGTTCCCCATTATAAATTCACCTGAATCTGAATGCAAGGGACCTACGTTTGTCTTCACTAATCTTTTTCTTTTCACATATCTATAGAAGCTTTTGCGCCCCCGCCCCCCCCCCACCGGACCTCTGCGACTCTTCCCCCCGGACCTCCGCGACCCCCCCCCACCCCCACCGAGACCCGACGCCACCTACCTGTAAATCCAGACCGAAGTCTTGGGCCCGGCCGTTCAGCCTCCTTCTCTCCCTTCCCCCCCCTCCTCTCTCCTTCCCTCCCTCCCTCCTCTCTCATTCCCTCCCTCCCTCCTCTCCTTCCCTCCCTCCCTCCTCTCTCCTTCCCTTCCTCCCTCCCTCCTCTCTCCTTCCCTCCCTCCCTCCCTCCTCTCTCCTTCCCTCCCTCCCTCCTCTCTCCTTCCCTCCCTCCCTCCTCTCTCCCTTCTCCCCCTCTCCCCCCTCCCCCCTTCTCCTCCCCCCTCCACCCCCTCCTCCTCCTCTCATCCTCCCCCTCCCCCTATCCCCCTTCCCCTCCTCCCCCTCACCCCCCTCACCCCTCCCATCCCCCTCCTCCTCCCCCTCCCCCTCCCCCACCCCCTCCTCCTCCCCCTCCTCCCCCCCACCCCCCTCCTCCCCCTCCTCCCCTCCACCACGATTCCAAGCACGAAAAAGTCCCGCAACACTTCCCCCAAAAATCCAGCAAATTCGCACGGTCTCGCAAGGCGTCTTAGGTTGGCGACATAGCTCGCTACGTCCTGGCCCTCAGAGCGGTGGTGTGCATAAAAGCGATACCTGGCCATCAAGATGCTCTCCTTCGGCTTGAGGTGTTCCTGAACCAGCATGCACAGCTCTTCATATGTCTTCTCCATTGGTTCCATCGGTGCTCGCAGATTTTTGATGAGGCCATATATCGTGGACCCACAAACATTGAGGAGAATCGCCCTGCGCTTGATTGCGGTTTCTTCCTTTTCCAGCTCATTTGCCATGAAGTACTGGTCAAGACGCTCAACGAAGGCTTCCCAATCATCACCCTCAACAAATCTCTCAAGAATACCAACGGCAGCCATAACTGTGTGAAAGTTCGTGATCTGTTACTCGTCGTCAATTGTTATGTTTAGAATAACTCCACAAGACTGTACATCTTAAGCTCAAACTGTTGTGACCTTGGTCTCTTTATTGTAACTCCAGAGTGAGGAGGCAGCATGGTAGTCTGCCTTTTGTACCTGCTTACTCAGGGTGTGCAGGTGAACCTTGGGTCTCCCACAGGTGCATCCCTGGTGACATGTCTTACATCTTGGTAATGTTTACATACATAACAGTAGCCGGTGTGCAACGACCACCCCACATTAAAAGAACTCACGCACAGGCATCTTCCACTCCTCTAACATGAAGTTTGGGACCTGGAATGTCAGGACCCTCATGGACAACCCCAACCGTGACAGGCCGGAATGCCGCACCACCATAGTTGCCCGTGAACTTAGACGCTTTGATATCGACATCGGTCTCCTAAGCGAGACCCGGCGAGCAGGGGAAGGGCAGTTCAAGGAACAAGGTGGAGGTTACACCTCTGGAAAGGGAAACCAGAGGAAGAACGGCGCCTCCACGGAGGCGGCTTCGCCATCAAAAATGAGCGGGTCGACCACCTCAGAGACTCCCCCTGCGGGGTTAACGAACGTCTCATGACTCTCCGACTCACCCTATCATGGAATCAATGCGCCACAGTCATCAGTGTGTACGCCCCAACACTCGATGCGACAGATGAGACCAAAGAGGGTTTTTACTCCAACCTCAAAAAATCCCTGTACCACATCCCTGCGGAAGACAAACTGATCCTCCTCAGTGTCTTCTTACTCTTTGCTTAAAAATTCATAGCAACACATTGCTATTACGAACTAGTTGGTTTATTGACAAAGGTTTAACAATCACACGACACATTACCAGATCATCCACGAGGCTCACAACCGCATACCTCATCGTGGATGACCTAGACCCAATTGGCTAGGGTTTTATTTAGTCTTGTGAACATCACATGACTGGCTAAGCCACTCACAATGCAACAGCTCTACAACTATTTTAGTTGAACATACAAGTGCCCCCTTATTAAAAGGCACTAAACTGACAAATAAACAAATTAAACTTTTGGCGTTAAATAAATCATACGACAATTTGGTTGCCGGGGGTGATGATGAAGGCCGTGAGTGTACCGGTGGACACCGCGTGCTCCATCTCCAGGGAGACTCTGACTTGGATGTAACCGCGAAAGAGAGGCAGGCAGTTGGGCTGAACGACCCCCTCGACCACCCGCTGCCTGGACAGGTTGAAAGCCCTCTTTGCAACAGCTCTACAACTATTTTGCAGAAAACAATTAAATCAAATGCCCCCTGATTAAAGGTGGGGGGGTGGCCGGGGGGGGGGGGGGGGGAACACACCAAAGACTTTGAAACAAGTGGCACAGAATGGGGCTGGAGGTGAGACAGAGATCATCTATCAGATGTCAAGTTTTTCTTGTAATGTCCAAAAGTGCAAGGGATATGGCTAGAAATTGGCCAGCCTTGTGCCCGATTTTTGGCAATATTTCGCCTTTTTTGACGGTGAAAGGTGTTCACATAAAGTGGCCAAAGTTGTGCAGCAGCGGTTTTGAAATACCGCTGAAAAGCGGACCTCCGTCGTGCAAGACGCAAAAAAGCGATATTGCTTTAAATTGGCCATTTGACCCACCCGTATTCTGCATG
Source organism: Pristiophorus japonicus (assembly GCF_044704955.1). Classification (NCBI taxonomy): domain Eukaryota; kingdom Metazoa; phylum Chordata; class Chondrichthyes; family Pristiophoridae; genus Pristiophorus; species Pristiophorus japonicus. The sequence continues at coordinate 32,765,158 of NC_091990.1, read as the reverse complement.
TAAAAAAGTCTGCGTTGCAGCCTCTGAAACAGCAGTAAGTATGGCAACCTGCAAAAAAGGTAAGTTAAAGTTTTTATTTTTGTAATTCTTTTGCAGCGATTACTTAGTTAAGGGTCTTGTAAATGTTTTGTGATTTTTTTTTATTTTTTGTTTTTTGCAATTTTTTTGTGTGTGTTTTCCCCCCTCCCAGGGCCTGTCCTTTTAGTGGTAATCGGACAAAAGTTGGCGAGGACCACGGTTTCCACCGCGAATCCTCGTGCAACACCGATTTTTACCATCTGGCACATTTTTTTGACAATTTTATGCCTTTAAAAAATAGCGGTATTTTTAACGGTATTTTTTGATGCAAAATGCCAACAAATTGCCGCTATCGCCAAAAGTCCAATTTCTAGCCCATAGAAACAGAGAATGCTGGAAATACTCAGAATCTGTGGAGAGAGAAACAGAGTTAATGTTTCAGACTGATGTCCTTTCGTCAGAAATGCAAGAGATATATTTGGAAAGCCACCTCAGTTTTGAAAATGTTATTCAACTCTCTTGGACTTACTTGGGCTTTACAGAGAGTTAGGAATTGTTCAGGAGAAAAGAAGAGTTTTGCATAAATGATGGATCAAGCCTTTTTGAAGTCGTCTTTAAGGTGCAGACCCTTTATCAGACTTGGGAAGTGAACGATAAGCAAAACCGAACAAAACAATGTAGGTAGGGGAAAGAACTACCAGTTGAGATCAAGAATTGGGAAGAGTTAATGAATAAAATGGCCAGCAAATGTTTTCAAAGCTGGAGGGTGAACATTGGTGGAAGATTTACAACGGTCTTATCCACAAAGCGATAATAAGGGGTGTAAAAGGGGTGTAAAAATTGCTAAGCAAGGTGATGAAGAGGTACAGGAAAGATTCATACACAAGTAAAAATAAGAAAATGGAAGAAATAAAAAGAAAAAAAATCGATCCATTCCTGATCACTGATATCTTTGTAATGTTCAACTCTCCTCTGACCAGAAGGACATTAGTTTGGTTGATGTGGAATCTGTATGGGTAGAGCTGCGGAATACCGAAGGGCAGAAAACGCTCGTGGGAGTTGTGCACAGTAGTAGTGAGGTTGGGGACAGCATCAAACAAGAAATTAGGGATGCGTGCAATAAAGGTACAGCATTATCATGGGTGACTTTAATCCACATATAGGGGCCAAGTTTCGGCCTGAGTTGCTCTTGTTTTTTTGGAGCAACTGGTTTAGAATGGAGTATCTTAGAAATTCTCAGCATTTAGTTTGCTCCAGTTCTAGTCAGTTAGAACAGTTTCACTTTGGAACAGAATTTTTTTTTCAAAAGGGGGCGTGTCCGGCCACTTACATCTGTTTTCAAAGTTTTGGCAGTGAAAACTTACTTCAAACTAACTTAGAATGGAGTAAGTGAAGATTTTTGTACGTTCGAAAAAACCTTGTCTACACTTTAGAAAATCAGGCTTAGGTTACAAATTAGGCGTAGGGAATGGGGGGGGGGCGGGGGGGGGGGTTTAAAGGGAAGTTTACAAACATTAAACACTTCAGTTTTACAAATAAAGAGCCATCATCAATAATAAATGATAAATACATCAATAAGTCAACCAATAAATCAATCAAAAAAAAATAATAAAAAATGTAAAAAATTTTAAAAATCAATAAATAAAACATTTTCTACTTACCGACTGCAGCACCGGGAGTCCTCCAACAGCGTGCTGGGACGGCCCCCCTCAGTGTGTCTCTGTCAGTGTCTCTATCTCTCTGTCTGTCTGTGTGTGTGTCTCTCACTCTCTGTCTGTCAGTGTCTGTGTTTCTGACAGTGAGGGGCGGGGGAGAAGGGGGGTGGGAGGGGGAGAAGGGGAGGGGGAGGGGGAGAAGGGGGGTGGGAGGGGGAGGGGAAGAAGGGGGGTGGGAGGGGAGGGAGAGAAGGGGGTGGGAGGGAGGGAGAGAAGGGGGGTGGGGGGGAGAGGGGGAGGAAGGAGGAGGGAGGTAGAGGGGGTTGGGGAGGGGGAGGAGGAGGTGGGGGGGAGAAGGAGGAGGGAGTGGGGGGGGTGAGGGGGGAGGAGGAGGTGGGGTGGGGGAGGGGGTGTAGGGGGAGGAGGAGGGTGGGGGGGAGGAGGAGTGGGGGGAAGAGGGGGAGAAGGGAGAGAGGATGGCAGGAGGAAAGGAGAGAGGAGGGAGGGAGGGAAGGAGAGAGGAGGGAGGGTGGGAAGGAAGGAGAGTGGAGGGAGGGAGGGAAGGAGAGAGGAGGGAGGGAGGGAAGGAGAGACAGGAGAGGGGGAAGGGAGAGAAAGGGGGGAAGGGAGAGAGGGAGGCTGAACGGCCGAGCCCAAGACTTTGGGCTGGATTTACAGGTAGGTGGTGTCGGGTCTCGGGGGGGGGGCGTCGGCGGAGGTCCGGGGTGGGGGGGGGGGAGAGTCGCGGAGGTCCGGGGGGGCAGGGGGGGAGAGTCGCGGAGGTCCGGGGGGGGTCCGGTCGGGTGGGAGCAGCCTTATCCACGCAGCCCCAGTGAGGCCATTCGGCCAGGGCTAGGGGCTGCATGCTTCCAGCCCCTCCCACAGTTTTGGGCGCCTGGAGCTACTGCACATGCGCGCTTCAGCGCAGGGACCTGGCTCCGCCCCCCACAGCTCGTGCTGCGCCGCGCCCAGCTCCAGAGGACCTGCAGAGAGCCGGAGAATAGGTAAGTTTTTTTTAGGCGCACTTTGTGGCACGAAAAACGGGCATCCAGGTCCAGGCTGCGCCGTTTTAGGCGCGGCCCGAAACTTGGGCCCATAGACTCTAGATCAGTTCCTATGGAGTGGAGGGTAGCCAATGTAACCCCACTTTTTAAAAAAGGAGGGAGAGAGAAAGCAGGGAATTATAGACCGGTCAGCCTGACCTCAGTAGTGGGTAAAATGATGGAATCAATTATTAAGGATGTCATAGCAGCGCATTTGGAAAGAGGTGACATGATAGGTCCAAGTCAGCATGGATTTGTGAAAGGGAGATCATGCTTGACAAATCTTCTGGAATTTTTTGAGGATGTTTCCAGTAGAGTGGACAAGGGAGAACCAGTTGATGTGGTATACTTGGACTTTCAGAAGGCTTTCGACAAGGTCCCACACAAGAGATTAATATGCAAAGTTAAAGCACATGGGATTGGGGGTAGTGTGCTGACGTGGATTGAGAACTGGTTGTCAGACAGGAAGCAAAGAGTAGGAGTAAATGGGCACTTTTCAAAATGGCAGGCAGTGACTAGTGGGGTACCGCAAGGTTCTGTGCTGGGGCCCCAACTGTTTACATTGTACATAAATGATTTAGACGAGGGGATTAAATGTAGTATCTCCAAATTTGCGGATGACACTAAGTTGGGTGGCAGTGTGAGCTGCGAGGAGGATGCAATGAGGCTGCAGAGTGACTTGGATAGGTTAGGTGAATGGGCAAATGCATGGCAGATGAAGTATAATGTGGATAAATGTGAGGTTATCCACTTTGGTGGTAAAAACAGAGAGACAGACTATTATCTGAATGATGACAGATTAGGAAAAGGGGAGAAGCAACGAGACCTGGGTGTCATGGTACATCAGTCATTGAAGGTTGGCATGCAGGTACAGCAGACGGTTAAGAAAGCAAATGGCATGTTGGCCTTTATAGCGAGGAGATTTGAGTACAGGGGCAGGGAGGTGTTACTACAGTTGTACAGGGCCTTGGTGAGGCCACACCTGGAGTATTGTGTACAGTTTTGGTCTCTTAACTTGATGAAGGACATTCTTGCTATTGAGGGAGTGCAGCGAAGATTCACCAGACTGATTCCCGGGATGGCAGGACTGACATATCAAGAAAGATTGGATCAACTGGGTTTGTATTCACTGGAGTTCAGAAGAATGAGAGGGGATCTCATAGAAACGTTTAAAATTCTGACGGGTTTCGACAGGTTAGATGCAGGAAGAATGTTCCCAATGTTGGGGAAGTCCAGAACCAGGAGTCACAGTCTAAGGATAAGGGGTAAGCCATTTAGGACCGAGATGAGGAGAAACTTCTTCACCCAGAGAGTGGTGAACCTGTGGAATTCTCTACCACAGAAAGTTGTTGAGGCCAATTCACTAAATATATTCAAAAAGGAGTTAGATGTAGTCCTTACTACTAGGGGGATCAAGGGGTATGGCGAGAAAGCAGGAATGGGGTACTGAAGTTGCATGTTCAGCCATGAACTCATTGAATGGCGGTGCAGGCTCGAAAGGCCGAATGGCCTACTCCTGCACCTATTTTCTATGTTTCTATATTTCTATGTCACCCATCACGGCTCGCCAGATCAGGACCTGGACTAGCCAGGACCCGGTGCTATCACTAGTAAAAAGTTGTGTCCTCAATGGGAGCTGGTCGGCGGTCCCAGGGGAAATGCAAGACGAAATTAAGCCGTTCCACTGACGTAAGGACGAAATGTCCATCCATTCGAACTGCTTCCTATGGGGGAATTGCGTAATTTTGCCAAAAAAAGGCAGGGAAACGTTTATACGTGACCTTCACAGTACCCACCCAGGCATAGTCATGATGAAGGCTATCGCCAGGTCGCATGTTTGGTGGCCCGGCATTGATTCGGAATTGGAGTCATGCGTACACCAATGCAATACTTGCTCACAGTTGAGCAATGCACCAAGGGAGGCCTCACTGTGTTTATGGTCATGGCCTTCCAAACCGTGGTCAAGGGTCCATGTAGATTTCGCTGGCCCCTTTCTCGGAAAGATGTTCCTAGTACTCTAAATGGATTGAATGTATAATAATGTCATCATGTATGTCCACTGCCACAATTGAAAGCCTCCGGGCCATGTTTGCCACCCATGGTTTGCCTGACGTCCTTGTTAGTGACAATGGACCATGCTTCACCAGCTCGGAATTCAACGAGTTCATGACCCGCAATGGCATCACGCATGTCAAGTCTGCGCCGTTTAAGCCCGCATCCAATGGTCAGGTGGAACAGGCAATCCAAACCATCAAGCAGAGCTTGAAACGCATGACAGACGGTTCCCTGCAGACCCAGTTATCTTGGATTCTGCTCATCTACCGCACGCGATCCCACTCAATGATCATGCAGAAACCCAGCCTCACCGGCATAACATGTACCACGATCGCGCGACGGTATCACGCGACACTGAAGTTCTTAATTATGGTCATGGTCCCAAATGGGTTGCTGGCACTGTGTTAGCCAAGGAGGGGAATAGAGTGTTTGTTATCAAACTTTTGAACAGACAAACGTGCAGAAAGCACTTGGATCAGACCAAACTGCGGTTTACTGACAACCAAGAACAGTTTGAAGTGGACATTACCATCATTGATCCACCCATTCTCATTCAAGCAGCAATCGACCTCGCGGTCAACCACGAGGATGAACCCACCATGCCTGACAGTACGATCAGACCAGCCACACCGCAGCACAGCAATGATTCGACCGACTCACCCATGCCAGGACTTCAACTCAGGCGATCAACCCGGGAATGCAAAGCCCCGGATCGCCTCAACTTGTTAATAACTTGTACATAAGACTTTGGGGGGAAATTATGTTATGTATGTAAACTTTACCAAGGGAGACCCAAGGGTCACCTGCATACCCTCGGCAAGCAGGTACAAAAGGCAGTCTACCAAGCTGCCTCCTCACTCTGGAGTTACAATAAAGAGACCAAGGTCACAACAGTTTGATGTACAGTCTTGTGGTGTTATTCTAAACATAACAGCTACCACACGAGCTTAGCTGAGCAAGGTCTTGGTCCAGTGGCAAGGGGGTCCAAGATGACTGGAGATCAGGCACTGCTGTATGAGCCTAGTTGCCTATGGCGAGATGTTGGCCGCAAGCGCGGCGTTGAGTAGCGGTTGATGGTAGGTGGTCCAAGGCTTGGTTGGGGGCAGGCATTGGGAGGGACAGTGGCCCACTGGGGTTCAGAGTGGAAGGTCAGGGGGGTCACAGCCATGGTGCTCACCACGTGTTGAAGGAGGAGAAGTGGTCACGTCACCAGTGGGGAAGGAGAGCTCCAGTTGTTGCTGAAGGAGGAGGGGAGGCCAACCACCATCATAGGAGAGGAGGACCCAGTCGCCGTTGAGGAGGACATCGCCTGTGGGGAAGGAGAGGTCCAGCCATCGCCGAGGAGGTCCATCTGCCGCCGATGGAGGGGGTCTGGTCACCGTTGGAGGGCCGATCGTCTGGTCGGAGGCTCACCTGGCTCGCCGGGCGTCGTCAGGGATCGAGGATCGGGTGAGGTAGGTAAGTCGATGCCGAGGAGGAGGCCGCCGAAGGGGGGCGGAAGAGGTCCAGGTCCAGGTCGCTGCAGGAGGCCCCGGTCGTCACTGCTGATGGGTGGTGTGGTGGGAAGCTGAGGTTGGCCTGAACTTGTGGGATTCGCAGGGTTGGGTTTAAAGTAGCTATTTAAGTGAATGCAGTCCCTATTAGGGTCTATTAGGGCGAGGGGAAGTTTAGAGAGTGGGGGGGGGGGGGGGGGCAGTGGTTTAGGGTGGAAAGTTGCCGGATGGCAGAAGATGGGAGCTGTTTGGCAGGGGAGCTCCCCGGCGGCCATGAAGGAACCCATGAAGCAAATACATTACTTAAGGAAGTAATTTGGTCACCTTACTTAAGGAAGGATATACTGGCTTTGGAAGGGGTACAGAGACGATTCACTAGGCTGATTCCGGAGATGAGGGGGTTACCTTATGATGATAGATTGAGTAGACTGGGCCTTTACTCGTTGGAGTTCAGAAGGATGAGGGGTGATCTTATAGAAACATTTAAAATAATGAAAGGGATAGACAAGATAGAGGCAGAGAGATTGTTTCCACTGGTCGGGGAGACTAGAACTAGGGGGCACAGCCTCAAAATATGGGGGAGCCAATTTAAAACCCAGTTGAGAAGGAATTTCTTCTCCCAGAGGGTTGTGAATCTGTGGAATTCTCTGCCCAAGGAAGCAGTTGAGGCTAGCTCATTGAATGTATTCAAATCACAGATAGATTTTTAACCAATAAGGGAATTAAGGGTTATGGGGAGTGGGCAGGTAAGTGGAGCTGAGTCCACGGCCAGATCAGCCATGATCTTTTTGAATGGCGGAGCAGGCTCGAGGGGCTAGATGGCCTACTCCTGTTCCTAATTCTTATGTTCTTATTACAGGTGTCATCACCATACACTTGAAAACTCTTTCCTCGTTGCCAAGGGGCAGCATTTCGATAATGAAGAAGAGGGTTCTAAGAATGGATCTAATATGTCCTTACTATACAGTACAAATGCACACGAGGCCCATACTAGAGAGAAGGTCACTCTGTGACCAGTAACCTTTATTAGCCAGCATGGAAGTGGAGAAGATGGGTGGAGCTTCTCCTTTTATACCTGAAAGTCCAGGTTAGGAGTGTTTCCCACAAGTTCACCACCTAGTGGTCAGAGTCCTCACGGTGTACAACTTAGGTTTATACATGGATTACAATGACAGTTGAATACATGACATCACCTCGCCCCCCCCCAAAGTCTTATTGGGATCACAGATTAAGTCTCCCTGGTGGTTTATGCTCCTTTGTAGAGCGCCTGAGTTGGGGCTCCGGTTGTTGGGCGCTGGCCTGAGTGTCTGCTGTTTGCGGTGCCTCAGGCCTGTCCGGACTGCCCACAGTGACTGGGCTCTCCTCCACTTGGATCCGGTGTTCGGTCACCTGTGGTGGAGTGAACTCTACATCGTGCTCTTCCTTTGTTTCTTCTATGGGGTTGCTGAACCTCCTTTTTGTTTGATCCACGTGTTTGCGGCAGATTTGTCCATTGGTAAGTTTAACTACCAGAATCCTATTCCCCTCTTTGGCAATCACAGTGCCTGCGAGCCATTTAGGCCCTGTAGCGTCGTTGAGGACAAAGACAGGGTCATTGACATCAATACATTGCGCCCTCGCATTCCTGTCATGGTAGTCACATTGTGACCGGCGCCTGCTCTCAACAATTTCTTTCATAGTGGGGTGTATAAGGGATAACCTGGTTTTGAGCATCCTTTCCATTAACAGCTCTGCGGGTGGAACCCCTGTGAGCGAGTGTGGTCGGGATCTATTGGCCAACAGAAGGCGTGATAAGCAGCTTTGTAGGGAGTCCCCTTGGATTCTGAGCATCGCCTGTTTGATTATCTGCACTGCTCGTTCTGCCTGGCCGTTTGAGGCCGGCTTGAACGGTGCCGTTCTGACATGGTTAATACCATTTCCTGCCATACAGTCCTGGAATTCAATGCTTGTAAAGCCCGGGCCATTGTCACTGACCAAGACGTCCGGTAGACCATGGGCGGCAAACGTTGCCCGTAGACTTTCTACCGTGGCAGAGGATGTGCTTGAATTGAGAATATCACACTCGATCCATTTAGAGTAGGTGTCCACTACAACCAAAAACATTGTTCCCATGAAGGGATCTGTGTAGTCCACATGGATGCATGACCATGGCTTGGGGGGCCAGGACCAGGGGCTAAGGGGGGCTTCCCTAGCCGCATTGCCCAGCTGGGCACACTGTTGCGCCTGCGAACACAAAGTTCCAGGTCTGCATCTATCCCTGGCCACCAAACGTGTGACCTGGCAATTGCCTTCATCATGACAATGCCCGAGTGCTCATTGTGGAGTTCGCTGATGAACGTCTCTCTGCCCCTCTGGGGCATGACTACTCGATTTCCCCACAGTAGGTAATCGGCCTGAATCGAGAGTTCATCCTTGTGCCTGTGAAATGGTTTAAATTCCTCAGGGCATGCCCCGTATGTGGCTGCCCAGTCCCCATTCAGGACACATTTCTTGACTAAAGACAGTATTTGTCCTAACTTTGATCTGACAGGCTGTCACGGGTGAGCCTTCACTTTCGAAAGCTTCAACAGCCATTACCATCTCAGCATCATGCTCAGCTGCCCCCTCAGTGGTGGCTAGTGATAGCCTGCTGAGTGCATCGGCGCAGTTTTCGGTGCCCGGTCTGTGACGAATATTATAGTCATACGCGGCTAACGGGAGTGCCCACCTCTGTATGCCGGCTGATGCGTTTGCATTTATGGACTTGTTGTCAGCCAAAAGGGACGTTAGGGGTTTGTGATCTGTCTCCAGCTCAAATTTCCTGCCAAACAGGTACTGGTGCATTTTTTTTACTGCATATACACATGCAAGCGCTTCCTTTTCTACCATCCCGTAGCCCCTTTCTGCCTGGGACAGATTTCTGGAGGCATAAGCTATCGGCTGTAACTGACCCTTGGCATTAACATGCTGCAACACATACCCGACCCCATAGGACGATGCATCGCACGTTAAACGAAGTTTCTTACATGGGTCATATAGCGTTAACAGATTGTTGCAGCATAACAAATTGCATGCTCTATCAAAATCCCTTTCCTGGCTGTCCCCCCAGATCCATTCGCGACCTTTGCGTAGGAGCACCTGTAGCGGCTCTAACAGCGTGCTCAATTTGGGAAGAAAGTTACCAAAATAGTTCAGGAGCCCCAGGAACGAACGCAGCTCCGTCATGTTATGGGTTCTGGGTGTTCTCTGGATCGCTTCCGTTTTGGACGCAGTAGGTCTGATCCCATCTGCTGCTACCCTCATCCCCAGGAATTCTACCTCTGGAGCTTGGAAGACGCACTTCGCCTTTTTCAGTCGCAGACCTACCAGGTCCAGTCTGCGTAGCACCTCCTCCAGGTTGTGGAGGTGTTCTTCAATATCGCAACCTGTGAAAAACCACCGTCCTTGGAATCGACTTGAGGAGGCTTTCCATATTTCGTTGAAAGATCACGGCGGCCGAGCGAATCCCGAACAGAATTTCTGTTGTACTCAAACAACCCCTTGTGTGTCGTGATGGTGGTCAGCTTCTTCGACTCACTCGCCAGCTCCTGGATCATGTAAGCTGAGGTCAGGTTCAATTTTGAAAAAAGTTTGCCAGCGGATAGTGTCGCAAAGAGGTCCTCCGCTCTCGATAGTGGGTACTGGTCTTGGAGCGACACCCGATTGATGATGGCCTTGTAATCACCACATATCCTGACCAACCCATCCGCCTTGAGCACCGGCACAATCGGGCTCGCCCAGTAACTGAATTCGACTGCGAGATGATGCCTTCCCTCAGCAGGCAGTCTAATTCGCCTTTTATCTTTTGCCGCATCACGTACGGCACTGCTCTGGCCTTGTGGTGTACTGGCCTGGCATCCGGGTATATGTGAATCACTACCTTGGTCCCCATGAAAGTGCCAATGCCGGGTTGAAATAGTGTGTCAAATTTGTCCAGGACCTGTGAGCATGATATTCACTCCACAGAAGAAATTGCATTGAAATCGCCCCATTTCCAGTTCATGGCAGCAAGCCAACACCTCCCCAGCAGTGCGGGACTGCCCCCCGGGACAATCCAGAGTGGCAACCTGTTCTCCGAATCTTTGTGGGTCATGACCACCGTGGCGCTGCCTAGCACCGGAATGATCTCCTTTGTATATGTCCGTAGCTGTGCATCAATCGGCAATAATTTTGGCCTCCTTGCCTTGGACGCCCACAACCTTTCGAACTGTTTGATACTCATCAGGGACTGGCTGGCCCCCGTGTCTAGCTCCATTGATACTGGGATGCCATTGAGGAGCACTTTTATCATTATCGGTGGCGTCCTGGTGTATGAACTGTATATGTGCTCCACATGAACTCACTAAACTTCAGCTTCCAGTGATTTCCCCCAGTGTCCATTTGGCCTCGTAGGGCTTACATCGGGCCCGTCCTCCTCGTATATCATCCTGGCTGCAGGCTTCCTGCACATACACGCCAAGTGACCGCTGACGTTGCAGTTTCTGCAGGTATATTGCGGATACCTGCAAGCTCTGGCTGGGTGTTTGTCTCCACACCTCCAACATGAGCCATTGTTGGAAACACAAGGTCCATTACCATTCGATCGTCTCTGACTGTCTCTGTAACTGTCCTTAAACGCACCATTGACAGGCCCATTACTGGCCGCATTGTCGCTTGCGATGGCATGAATCGCCGTTCAGCTAGCCATTGTCTCTGTTGAATTCCCCCTTTGGGTTCGACTACATGCTCGGGCATGTCCGATTGCCCCTGTCTGCCTGGAGAACTGTGTGCCGCGTTAACAATGTTGACTCCCTGTCCATTTGCTGCATTTAAACCAAGATTTTTGTCAAACATCATTTTGGTCTCTTCCTCCCCTGAGATAATGTCTGGGCCATCAAAGCCGCCGTTTCCAGGGTGAAGTCTTTGGTCTCAATCAGTTTCCTGAAAACCCCAGCATGCCCGATGCCCTCAATAAAAAAGTCTCACAGCATCTCCGCTCTGCATGCATCTGGGAACTTACATAGGCTCGCCAGTCGCCGGAGGTCTGCCACGAAGTCTGGAACGTTTTGCCCTTCTCGCCGCCGGTGCGTGTAAAACCGGTGTCTCGCCATGTGCATGCTGCTCGCCGGTTTAAAGTGTTCCCCGATCATCTTACTGAGCTCTTCGAAAGTCTTGCCCGTCGGCTTCTCTGGCGCTAGAAGGTCCTTCATCAGGGAGCATGCTATGGATCCACAAACCGTCAGGAGATGATCCTTGCGTTTGTCGGCCGAATCCTGTCCCAGCCATTCCTTAGTGACGAAACTTTGCTGTAGTCTCTCAATAAAATCATCCCAATCATCACCAACACAGTACCTCTTGTCTGTGCTGCTAGTGACCATGCTCGCGTGGTTTAAATCCCAGTTTCTCATCGTCAATCATATGTCCTTACTATACAGTACAGAGGCACACGAAGCCCATACTAGAGAGAAGGTCACCCTGTGACCAGTAACTTTTGTTTGCCAGCACTGAAGTGGAGAAGATGGGTGGAGCTTCCCCTTTTATAACTGAAAGTCCAGGTTAGGAGTGTCTCCCACAAGTTCACCACTTAGTAGTCAGTGTTCTCACGGTGTACAACTTAGGTTAGTTTATACATGGATTACAATGACAGTTGAATACATGACAGGATCCTTGGGGCTTTGGAGGTGATATCGGAAGGGTGGGAAGAGAACCCATTATTAAACGAGGCTTATGAGATGACCTCAAAACCATGGAACTTCTTGCCTCCTTCAGGCAATCCTTCCTCCTACAATTTTCAGGCTTTTAAATCGCAAGTTTTATATCTTCTAAAAACTGGTGACTGATTTTTTTTTTGAACCTTGCTGCTGTCCTACGTTGTAAGCCTGGGCCTTCACCTTGGTTTCTCCATTAACAAAGTTGCATTGAGAAATGTAGCACAGCCGTAATTGTACCGTGTCGAACAGACAACAATACTGGTTTCCTGTCTGATATCCATCAATACACAAAATCACTGTTTTATAAAATGAACCTCACCTAACCTGAACTGGGCCAAATGTAAGCATTTGGAAATAAGGATGGGGTCTCAATTAGGTATGACTCTACAACTATGTATATTCTAAGTTGTTACCATAACATCATCTCCACACCCATTTCAATAGCATTGTACACAGGCTTTAAGACTGCTAAAGTTATGCATTTAACATGTTTTCTTTTGTGATTTCCAAGGACTGGATATGTGCCAAGCCACAGTAAGGCCTGTATGACGCTACTATCAATACACCTTTTGTATTGAGAATGCCACTGAGACTTGCACTGTCCTTCCCTGATCATCACCTCCACAATTTATTGAAGCACCTTCCCTAATTATTCTGTTTGTTTTTCCATGTCAGGTATGTGCAGGGTTGTGGATCTGGCACTGCTCCGAAAGTGCTGTGTGCGTGTGTGGCCAGCTCCTGCTGTATGTGAGACAAAGGTAATTTTTTTTTGTTAGGATCATTTTGCCAGATGTTCAACAATGCTCTGGACACTAAGTTATGCCAAGTATTCATTTAAAGGCTTTATGCCTTTGTTTATTTGTGTCTATAAGTGCAGTTATGCCAACAGCAGCCTTGTTTTTTTAGAGAGGTGCCTGTTGCAACTCTTGCATCAGCGCGAAACAATATTCAGCGTGGTTTTAACAGAAGAGATCAGCTACTGTTGCAGAAATAATTTTGCTACGTCCTTAAAAAGAATTAAATTCAAATTCTGGGAGAAAAGTGGACAAAACGAGGCTAAAGGATTTGCTTTTAAATAACAGCTTTTAGATGCTTAGGATGTCCTGAGTGCTTTAGTGTCTGCTGTGGCTCAGTGGGTAGCACTCTCGCCTCTGCGTCAGAAAGTTGTGGGTTCAAGTCTCACTCCAGGAACTTTGAGCACATAAATCAAGCTGACACTCCAGTGCAGTACTGACGGAGTGCTGTCTTTCAGATGAGACGTTAAACTGAGGTGCTGTCTTCTTTCTCAAGATCCCATGGTACTATTTTGAAGAAGAGCAGGTGAGTTATCCCGGTGTCCTGGCAAATATTTATCCCTCAATCAACATAACAAAAACAGGTTATCTGGTCATTATCACGTTGCTGTTTATGCAATGTCGTCAAGCTACAGTACGCGAACGATGCCTGCATCTGCACACATACAGAGGCTGAACTCCAAGTCATAGTCGGCGTATGAAAGCATGGGCCTTACGCTAAACATCCATAAGACAAAGGCTCTCCACCAACCTGTCCCTGCCGCACTGCAGTGCCCCCCAGTCATCAAGATCCATGACGTGGACAATGTGGACTAATTCCCATACCTCGGGAGCCTCCTAGCAACAAGAGCAGAAATTGGCGACGAGATTCAACACCTGCGCCAGTGCAGCCTTCGGCCACCTGAGGAAAAAAGTGTTTGAAGACCAGGCCCTCAAATCTGCCACTAAGCTCATGGTCTACAGGGCTGTAGTACGACCCGCCCTCCTGTATGGCTCAGAGACTTGGACCATGTACAGTAGACACCTCAAGTCGCTGGAGAAATACCACCAACGATGTCTTCGCAAGATCCTGCGAATCCCCTGGGAGGACAGACGCACCAACGTTAGCGTCCTCGAACAGGCCAACACCCTCAGCATTGAACCACTGACCACACTTGATCAGCTCCGCTGGGCAGGCCACACTGTTCTCATGGCAGACACGAGACTCCCAAAACAAGCGCTCTACTCGGAACTCCTTCATGGCAAACAAGCCAAAGGTGGGCAGAGGAAACATTACAAGGACACCCTCAAAGCCTCTCTGATAAAGTGCAACATCCCCACCGACACCTGAGAGTCGCTGGCCAAAGACCGCTCTAAGTGGAGGAAGTGCATCCAGGAGGGCGCTATCGCCGAGAGCATGCAGAAACCAAGCGCAGGCAGCGGAAAGAGATGGCATACCAGTCCCACCCACCCTTTCCCTCAACGACTATCTGCCCCACCTGTGACAGTGACTGTGGTTCTCGTATTGGATTGTTCAGCCACCTAAGGACTCATTTTTAGAGTAGAAGCAAGTCTTCCTCGATTCCATGGGACTGTCTATGATGATGATGCTATTTATGGAAGCTTACTTGTGCGCAAATTGGCTGCCGCGTTTTCTACATTACAATAGTGACTACACTTCAAAAGCAATTCATTGGTTGTAAAGAAAGAAAGACTTGGATTTCTATCGCCCCTTTCACGACCACCAGACCTCTCAAAGGTCAATGAAGTGCTTTTGGAGTGTAGTCACTGTTCTTGTAATGTAAGCAAACACAGCAGCCAATCTGTGCACAAGAACATCAAGTGGGATAAATGACTAGTTATTCTGGGGGGATAAATTTGTGCGGCACCAGAGAGCACCATGAGCTGGCCGTCGCACCTGGAATGCATGCCCACCTGGAGACATCGGGTTCTGGGCACCATCTGCATAGAGCCGGTGAGCTGCGAATACCATCGAGGTTCCCGATTCAGCTCAGCAGTCGGGGCCGTGGGAAATTCATCTGGCTCTGGCACCAAGCCAGCCCAGGGGTCAGACCTGGGAGAAGGGGGGAAAAACTGGATGGAGGCGAGCTCGGGCCGTCAGCTGCCTGTAGTATTTGTTTGGAGTCAGGAGGAAACAATAGTGTAAAAAAAGTTCTTAGAATCATACAGCATAGAAGGATGCCATTCAGCCCATCGTGCCTGTATCAGCTCTTTGAACGAGCTATCCAATTACTCCCACACCCACTTTCCCCAAAAAGCCAATGTTCCTCCTAATTTTTTTTGTGTGTGTGCGCAGCCCTTTTAAGGGGGCACGCAGCTTAAAGGGAGCGTTGCCCATAGCCCTTTTGAAAGTTACTATTGAAATTGCTTCCACCGCCCTTTCAGGACAGGAGGGTGGGCACCTGTTTAATCAGCTTGGACCAGGAGAAGGCCTTTACAGGATATCGCACATGTACCTGATGGATGTGCTCTCCAAGATGGGGTTTGAGGAGGATATCCGCAATTGGATCCAACTGCTCTACACAGACATTAGTACCACAGTTCTAATCAACGGGTGGGAAACTGAAAGCTTTTCGATCAGGTCTGGAGTCAGGCAGGGCTGTCCCCTCTCCTCTGTTTTGTTTGTGTGCTGTATCGAGCCCTTTGCCGTGTCCATCAGGAAGGATGCGGGCATTGGGGGGGGGGTGGTGACAATCCCAGGCAGCGGAGGCGCTCAGGTCAAGACCTCCCTGTACATGGACGACGTCACCGTCTTTTGCTCGGATCCGCAGTCGGTCCGCGGATTGCTTACATAGAAACATAGAAACATAGAAACATAGAAAATAGGTGCAGGAGTAGGCCATTCGGCCCTTCTAGCCTGCACCGCCATTCAATGAGTTCATGGCTGAACATTCAACTTCAGTACCCCATTCCTGCTTTCTCGCCATACCCCTTGATCCCCCTAGCAGTAAGGACCTCATCTAACTCCTTTTGAATATATTTAGTGAATTGGCCTCAACAACTTTCTGTGGTAGAGAATTCCACAGGTTCACCACTCTCTGGGTGAAGAACTGTGACCAGTTTGAACTGGCCTTTGGGAGCGAAGGTAAATCGCAGCAAAAGCGAAGCCATGCTCTTTGGAAGCTGGTCCAACCGATCCTTTATTCCCTTCACCATCAATTCAGATTACCTGAAGGTTTTGGGAATATGGTTCAGAGCGGACGCGGCGTGCATCAAAAACTGGAATGAGCATATCGCTAAAGCGAAACATAAACTGGGATGGTGGAAGCTGCGCTCATTCTCCGTTGCAGGAAAGAACCTGGTCATCAGGAGTGAGATGCTCTTGCTGTTGTTGTACGTGGCGCAGGTTTGGCCCATACCCCGCTCCTGTGCCGTGGCAGTCACCCGAGCCGTCTTCCATTTCGTCTGGAGATCGAAAATGGACCTTGTCCGCAGAGACACAATGTACAAATCTCTGGACAAGGGGGGAAAGGACATTCCGAACGTGGCCCTCATCCAGATGGCCACCTTTGTGAGCGGCTGCATCAAGCTGTGCATAGACCCTTCGTACACAAACACCAAGTGTCAGTAAGTGCTGAGCTTCCAACTGTCCCCGGTGGCCAGGCTGCCGCGAAACGTTCCAACCAGTTGGTCCATGCCTCAGCACCTGTCCTTCGTAGAAAAGTTTTTCAAGAAAAACACCTTTGACCACAAGGCCATAAAGCGGTGGTCAGCACGCAAGGTCCTGGACGCCCTACAAAAGAAGGAGATGATGGATCCTATCGGCGGTTCCCCGAGCAGACTGTTGAACTCATTTTGCAGAATATCTCATCGCCAGAGCTTTCACACAAGCCCCAAGCCATAGCTTGGTTGGCGGTGAGAAGGGCCCTATCCATCAGATCCTTCATGCACAGCCGTGGTTTCAGAGACACGGCACTCTGCCCCCGAGTCAGCTGTGGTGCGGACGAGACTGTCATCCATCTCCTTTGGGATTGCCCCTTTGCAAGACAGGTCTGGAAGGAGATGAAGTGGTTGCTGTCGAGGTTCATCCCAAGCAGCTCCGTAACACAGGACTCTGTGCTCTGCGGACTGTTCCCAGGGACGCACACTAAGACAGACATCATCTGCTGCTGGAGGGCCATCAACTCGGTAAAAGACGCTCTTTGGTCTTCCCGAAATCTGCTGGTCTTCCGGAGCAAGGCGATATCCACAGCTGAGTGTTGCAGACTGGCGCAATCCAAGGTCCAGGAGTACGTGCTGAGGGACACATTAAAGATTGGTGCAGTCGCCGCAAAGGCACGATGGGGAAGAGCCACAGTTTAAGGCCCTTCCGCCACGGTAAACCCGGGGGATGGAATCCGACCCCCCCTTCGGGCTGTACTTGTTAATCTGCTTGTATACATAGAACGCCATGGACTGAAAAACACCTGTGTTGTGCCATGTATAATGAAAGTCTCTGCACTGTTTAGTAAATGTATCCCCATCCGTTCCGTGTACTGCTTTCATCTGCATAGTGCTACATGTAACGTGATTCGTGATCGGTATTGAAATGTATCCTGGAATCTAATGTAAACCTGTTCTCACCTGCTCCATGTAATACCCTCATTTGCACAGTACTACATGTAACGTGATTTACGGATTGTACTAAACTGTACCTTGAAATGAAATGTACGCCAGTGCATTGTATGGAACTGCTGTCAGCATCCAAACAAATTGTATGGAATTGCTGACCGCAAGGTACTGAGCTATTTTCCAGTATATTGTGAAAATTTTATATGAATAAAGTATATTTTTGAAAAAAAAAAATGTGCTGTTCCTTTCCTGGGCCAGTGCTGGTTACCACCCTGGGTCTGTTCTGAACCAGAAGAATGAGGGGAATTATTTGAGGCATGCATCCCTTCATTGTTTCAATCAATGTTACCCAATGGTTGACCAGCAGGAGGAAAACTTCGAGGGAGAAAAGCTATATTGTTGGAGACTCCATCCCCTGAAACAAATACCTCACTTCTGCATCACCATATAATTGCCTGTTAACTCCACCCTGAAGTGAGCCTGCCTGAGAGTGACTAATTTGCCCAACTGAGGAAAGTGAGTTGGACTGCTCGTCAGCTCCGAGACTCCGAGACCTTTTAGTTCAGTGCAAAGTGCTCTTCCTGTCTAGGCTTGGGACTAATAGTTCTTTCATTCATGATTTCCCAGCAGTTCCCCCTTCCAATGTAAAGTCTCAAAATGATTTGGTTAAAAGGCAGTGATACAGACCCTCTGTAATCAATGGGAATGTGTGGCTTTTTACTTGCTACCATGGATCAGATAGTTGTGAAAATATCACTATCTTGTAACATGAGACAAGTGAGCATAGACACCTTCTGAAAGACTCTGGCGGCGCAACAAAGAGAGATCGCAGGAGCCTGCACAATATATGCACACTGCAGAATTTGCCTGGAGGACACCATCAGCTGAATTGCAACTGACAGTTACCGAAAATTGCAGTTTGAATAAATTAGGATTCTACATAGGCATGTGTCCATCTGTTTTTTGCAATGACATAGACTGATATACAGCAGGTTCATTTTATTTAAAGATTATTTTGCTCAAAAATCAGCATTGAAACTCCAAAAACGCTCTTAAGATGTGAGCAATCAAATAGATTATTATTATAAGACTTGACCTTAGCCAAACCATCATGGAATTAAACTAATTAGTGGGGCGGAGGGTTCAGGTGAGCGGAAATTTAAAAAGTCAAAGAGCAAGGAGAAGGCAATCGAGCAGGGTAGTACTGAGGGAAATGATAACCTGAGCGTGATAGGAAGGGACAGAATGTATAAACATAAGAGCGTATCAGAAAGTGGGGTCAAAGCAGGGAAAAATGGTAAAAATACAAAATTACAAGCTCTTTGTCTGAATGCATGCAGCATTCGTAACAAAATAGAGGAGTTGATGGCACAAATAGATATAAATGAGTATGATCTGATAGCCATTACAGAGACATGGTTGCAAGGTGACCAAAGCTGGGAACTAAATATTCAAGGGTATTTGACAATTCAGAAGGATTGACAGAAAGGGAAAGGAGGTGGGGTAGCTCTGTTAATAAAGGATGAAATCAGTGCAGTAGTGAGAAATGATATTGGCTCAGAAGATCAAGATGTGGATGACACTGAACTCAGCCATCCTGCAGAATCTCCACAGGAGGAGAAGGACGATACTTCAATTGATGTTTTTTTGGGGGGGAACGGAGGATGATCAGACGGTGGTATTGAATTTGGAGGAGGTTGACACTACCGAGGTAGAAAGGATTTCAGCCTGCCCTACGCAGGTGGGGACATATGTCGGTTATGCACGATCCGAGGTCCTGGGACCCAGTGGGTTGCAGGAACTCACGCCCAGGGTAGCAGCAGGCCCGTCTGTATGGAGGCAGAGATGTGAAGAGTGCTCTCCCGAGATACAGGCTCCACGGGAGGTGGTGGATCTGATAGGAATGACTGGAGAGAGCGTCCAGCTCACCACATCACTCCTTGAGGTCATGGGTGGGATCTCGGCAAACATAGCAGCACTATCTGGTGAAATTAGAGAGGGCATGTCTGAGATAGCTGCTGCAACTCAGGAAAACACCGAGGCTGTCATTGCCCAGTGGCAATTGACGGTCCCGAGTAATCCCACTCCAATCCCGAGACCAACCCCACCAGTCAGTGCGCAGGTTGATCCACAGGCTGAAGAGTCTGAAGCCGGGCCTTCCGCGGCCCGAGATTTTCAGGGGCTTCCTTTGGCGTCTCCTCCGTCTGTCCCCCAACAAGCGGAGCACCGCAGCCGAGGAACTAATAAGAAGCTTGGGCTCGCCAGGAGTAGGGCTAAACCTGTGGTAATGGGTAAGACTAAGGGCAAGGGCGGGCGGTGTGGCAGTGTTTAAATAAGGCGGGTGGGGGAGAGGTGGCTGCAGCTGAAGTTTGTTTGCTGCTGTTGTTGTTGTTGTTGGTTGTTTGCTTTATTGTTATTTAAGTGACGTTAATTTAAAAGTTCAATATAATACCAAAAGTTTTTTTTATTAAAGTTAAGTACAAGTATACAAATGTTTAATAAATTTCAAATTATTTTTTCAACTAAACCAAACTCATGCAGTGTCTCATTCGCAGACTAACAAGAGGAAATAGTCAACATGGTGGGATACAGTGGATAGTCCATGATGAAACGGCCGCTCAGTCTTCATGCAAAGCGGTAAAGTATTAGATGCTGATGTAAGGCTCTTGCAATGACATAACGTCCACGAGGCCTCCTCCCGTGTCCTCCTGGGGGTGGTAGTGGTGGCATGGGTTCCTCGTCCTCGTCATCCTCCTCGTCCCCCTTTTCCTCCTCCTCATCTTCCTCCCCCCCTCTCTCCTGAGGTGGTTCTGCAATCCCCAGTAATAAATCCTGTTCCCTCATGATGGCCAAGTTGTGTAGCATGCAGCACACCACAGTGAGCTCACCGACCCGCTGAGGGGACTATTGCAGGTAGCCTCCAGAGTGCTCCAGGTATCTTCTCGATGATGTTGCGTGTGGCTATATGGCAGATATTGTAGCGACACTCGCTTTCTGTCTGCGTTTTGCGGAGGGGGTTCATGAGCCAGGGGGCGAGCCTGTAACCTTTATCCCCCAGCATCCAGCTCTGGCCTTCTGGCTGATGCTCAAGCAGCTGTGAGACACTGCTCTCACGCAAGATGAAAGCATCATGGAGGCTCCCTGGAAATTTTGCATTGACTGCCATGCTGCACTGAGTATGGTCGCAGACGACCTGTACGTTCAGCGAGTGGAATCCCTTTCAGTTTTGGTAAACCTCCAGATCCTCAAAAGGTGCTCGTAGGGCAATGTACGTACAGTCTGTAATGACTCAAGAGTCTGGTTACTGTGAACTCACTCAGGTGCAACCTGATCCATCTTTATTCTAGCCCAAGAGTGCCTGCGTGACAAAGACACCCAGCTTATATCTAGGTGACCAAGCACACATTCCACATGCATACAGCCCAATGACCTCCGACCGCGACGGCCTCTGTTGTCTGGTGACCCCCAAGCATTAATACATAACAACATCCCCCTTTTAAAATCTTAACAAGTCTTTTTACAAATTAAGATGGTCTGGGGCTTTCCTCTCACGAGTTGATTGTCTCAGTTCAACTTTGGCTCTGGGCGAGCGTTCTGAGTCCGTTGAGACTGAGGGCTGAGTAGCCGATCTGATGGGAGTGGTCATAACCCCATCAGAAACCGAAGGTTCAGAGTCAGTAATGTCAGCAGAGTCCTCTGATGAGTGAACAATGGTTGGTTGGTCATTGACTGCATCTTCCTCACTCGGTTCCACTTCAGCCATGTGCCGCAGTTTAACCTGGTCAAGGTGTTTCCTGCATGTTTGCCCATTCTTGAGCACGTCAATAAACACTCTGTTACCCTCCTTGGCTGTAACAGTGCCGACGATCCACTTTAGACCTTGACCATAGTTCAGTATATCAACCGGATCGTTGGACCGAGATGTCATGTGACACAGCAACACGATCAGGACACCATTGCTAACTTTGACGTCTGTTTTCAACACGATCATTCAAATCAGGATGAACAAGAGAAAGCCTGGTCTTGAGATTTCTCTTCATCAGTAGTTCAGCAGGAGGAACCCCAGTTAAGCGTATGAGGTCTTGCCTTGTAACTGAGTAATATCCATGACAACCATCTCTGCAGTGAGCCCTGAGTTACACATTTCATACTTTGCTTAATCATTTGAACAGCACGCTCTGCTTGACCTTTAGAAGCAGGCTTGAATGGAGCTGATCTCACATGTCTGAAGCCATTGAGTTTCATGAACTCCTGGAACTCAAGACTTGTGAAGCAAAATCCGTTGTCGTTCACAACAATGTCAGGCCAACCATGAGTAGCAAACATGACACGAAGGCCTCAATGGTAGCTGTAGACGTGGTGGATGATATAATAACACACTCTATCCACTTAGAATATGCATCTACTTTGACAACAAATATCTTTCCTAGGGACGGGCCTGCAAAATCAATGTGGATCCTCGACCATGGTTTGGATGGCCACGACCAAAGATTCAACGGAGATTCCGCTGGTACTTTACTTAGCTGCATGCAAGTATTGCACTGATGCACGCATGATTCTAGATCAGAGTCAATTCCAGGCCACCATACATGAAACCTAGCAATGGAATTCATCATGACAATACCAGGATGAGTGCTACGAAGTTCAAGTACAAATTTTTCTCTACCTTTCTTAGATATGATTACACGATTACCCCACAGTAAACAGTCTGACTGAATGGACAGCTCATCCTTGCGACGGTTGTAATGTTTGGTCTCCTCACGCATCTCCATAGGTATGGCAGACCAATCACCACTGAGTGCACACTGTTTCACAACCGATAAAATAGAGTCATGGCTGGTCCAGATCCTGACTTGTTGAGCAGTGACAGGGGTTCCTTCACTCTCAAAAGCATCCATTACTAACAGTAGATCTGCAGATTGAGGCATCACCATCTCAGTTGTAGGTAAGGGCAGATGACTCAGTGCATCGGCATAATTCTCAGTACCAGGTCTATGACGAATGACGTAATCATAGGCAGACAATGTCAGCGCCCACCTTTGAATGCGGGACGAGGCATTGGTATTAATACCTTTGTTTTCTGCAAACAATGAAATGAGTGGCTTGTGATCCGTTTCTAGTTCAAAACGAAGACCTAACAGGTACTAGTGCATTTTTTTTACCCCATACACACAGGCCAAAGCTTTTTTCTCTACCATACTGTAAGGTCTTTCCACTTTAGACAAACTTCTCAAAGCATACGCAACAGGTTGTAGTTTGCCCGATTCATTTTCTTGTTGGAGTACTCAGCCAACCCCATATGATGAAGCATCACAGGCCAATACAAGACACTTACACAGACCATAATGAACAAGCAACTTGTTTGAACATAACAGATTCTTGGCTTTCTCAAAGGCTCTACCTTGAGACGCACCCCAGACCCAGTTGTCGCTTTTTCTTAGTAACACATGCAGTAGCTCTAGTAAAGTACTCAATCTGGGTAAGAAATTACCAAAGTAGTTGAGTAACCCAAGGAACGAATGTAACTCTGACACATTCTGAGGCCTGGGTGCATTTTTGATGGCCTCGGTTTTCGAATCAGTTGACCTAATGCCATCAGCAACAATCTTCCTCCCGAGGAATTCGACTTCAGGTGCCATGAATACACACTTCGAGCATTTCAGCCTGAGTCCCATTTTGTCCAGACGCTGTAGGACTTCTTCAAGATTGTTCAGATGTTCAGCAGTGTCGCGACCTGTGACCAGAATGTCATCTTGAAACACGACAGTTCTAGGAACGGATTCCTCTGAAATATAGCTGCAGCTGAACAAATCCCAAAAGGACATCTGTTGTAGACGAACAATGCTTTATGGGTGTTGATGCAGGTGAGTTTCTTCAAAGTGTCGACAAACTCCTGGGTCATATATGCCAATGTCAGATCCAGTTTCGTGAATGACTTTCCACCAGCTGGCATGGCGAACAGGTCATCATCACTCGGTAACGGATACTGATACTGTTTCAAAAATCGGTTAATCGTAACCTTATAGTCTCCACAAATCCTGACAGTGCCATCACTCTTCAACACAGGAACAATGGGACTAGCCCACTCGTTAAACTCGACCGGTGATATGATCCCTTCACGCTGGAGTCTGTCAAGCTCAATTTCAACCTTCTCCCTCATCATGTACAGAACAGACTGAGCTTTGTGATAGACAGGCCTTGCATTGGAGTCCAGGTGAATCTGCACCTTGGCTCCCATAAAATTACCAATGCCCAGTTCAAACAAAGAACAAAACTTTTTCAATACTTGAGCACACGACCGAGGACAACATCTTGACATCATTCCAGTTCAGCTTGATTTTCTCGAGCCAATTCCTGCCGAACAGCGTTGGACCATTACCTGGGACCATCCATAATGGTAGCTCATGAACCACACCGTCATATGACACCTCGATTGCTGCACTGCCAAGCACCGGTATGAGTTCCTTAGTGTAAGTACGCAACCTGGCATTGACTGGACTCAGCTTCAGTTTCTCAGCCTTAGTGTCCCACAGCTTGTCGAATGTCCTTTGGCTCATTATCGACTGGCTCGCACCCGTGTCCAGCTTCATTGATACAGGCACGCCAATCAGCTTCACATTAACGACTATCGACTGGCTCTTGCTCAGGAATGAATACAGTCCATTCACTTCCTCCTCGGGCTACTTATCCAGGCCATCACTGAACTGGTTCTCTTCAACCACGTGGTGAGCCGCACCACGCTTGCTCCATTGTGGACCCATCTTGTGAAGATTCGAACTTTCGAACATCCATTGCATGAGTATTGTTTAAACGGACACTGATGAGGCCGATATTTTCCCCCACAACGCCAACAGGGTGAAATCTGGTTCGAACCAGTTGGCAGGATCTGAGCAGCGGCAGGTTTCACTTAAGCAGCTCTGCCCGAAAACGACGCCATCTTGTTTACAGTACTTGTCGTGGAACTCCGACTCGTCAATGATATCTGCCTCAAATTATCATCCGTCGTCATGCATGCTTGGGTAGTCGTGATGGCCTTTTTCAAATCCAGCGTCTCTGCAGCCAACAGCTTCCTGAGGTTCGCATCATGGCTGATGCCTATCATGAAGATATTACGCAGCATGTCTTCCAACACATTCCCAAATTTACACGGCTCAGCAAGACGTCGCAGGTCTGCGGGACAAATCCCAACACATCTTGGCCCTCAGCACAAACATGTGTGTAGAAACGGTAGCGTGATATGATGATCCCCTCTTGTGGCTTCAGATGGTTACCCACCAACGTACACAATTCCTTGTACCCTTTTTCCGCAGGACGTACAGGCGAGAGAAGATTCTTCATGAGGCTGTAAATTTTCAGACCACAAATGGTGAGGAGAACTGCCATGCACTTAACTGTGTAGGCCTCTGCCTCCATGCCGTTGGCCACAAAATACTGATCCAGGCAGTCGACAAAATCCGCTCAATCATCGTCCTCCACGAATCTCTCCAGAATTCCAACAGTGTCCATTGTTCATGCGAAGATTCTTAAATTACCTCGTTATCAATTGTAATGACTGAAGAGTCTGGTTACTGTAAACTCACTCAGGTGTAACCTGATCCATCTTTATTCCAGCCCAAGAGTGCCTGCGTGACAAAGACACCCAGCTTATATACAGCTGACCAAGCACACATACCACATGCGTACAGCCCAATGACCTCCGACCGCGGCGCCCGCTGGTGTCTGGTGACCCCCCAAGCATTAGTACATAACACAGTCAATGGCAGCCTGTACCTTGGGGAAGCCAGCAATTCGTGCAATGCCTATAGCCCTCTCATTCTGTGCCTCCTTGGTCATTAGTAAGTTGATGAAGTCCTCCCTACGTGCAAACAGTGCAGCAGCCACCTGGCGAATGCAATGATGTGTAGCGTGCTGCGAGATGCAGCATATGTCACCTGCTGATGCCTGAAAGGAGCTGGAGGCATAGAAGGCAAGTGCCGCAGTCACCTCCACCTCGAAGGGCAGTGCAGTCCTCCTTACGCTTGTAGGCTATAGGCCTGCCTTTATGAGCTGGCATATCTCTGTGACCACCTCTTTTCTAAAGCACAGCCTTCTAACGCATTGTGCCTCAGTCAGGTGGAGGTATGAGCGCTGTTCCCTGTAAACTCGTTGGGGGGTAAGGCCTCCTCCCCATACGTCTGTGACCTCTTTGATTACGCTGACAATACTGTCGAATAAGCCGCCTTCTATGATTATCCTGTACTAAATATGGCACAGACAGAATAGGCCACATTTTTAAAATATCCTTAAAAGCCCTTAAATACCCTTAAATGTCCTTAAATTTCCTTAAAAATGAATTATAACCTCAATCTCTAAACATAGCCTTCCCCCCAAAACGTTTAATTCCACTCCGTTTTCCAAGATGGTACTGTTATCGCTGATTTCGATCCGACTCGACCAGGTAAGACAAGCTTTTTCAGTTCGGTATTTATCACTGTCCTTAAAAATGTCGTTATTGGCCAAATTCAGAAAAACGGCAATGTCGTTAATTTTGACGCCTAGTGACGTCACAAAAACAGTTTTGAAAAAAGACGATCGTTATTTTTTAACGATGGTGTTAAACCACTGGCCAAATTTGAAAAATGTCCTTAAATTTTTTTAACGACATAAAAAACATTTTAACGCTAAAAAATGGTGTTAAAACGTGCATTAGGCTGGGAAATTTCTAGCCCTACGTTCTTATGGAAGATCACAATATAATAAAGGAAGACAGCAGCCATTCAGCCCATTTTAATTCATCCATCCAACGAGATCCTAATGACTTCCCATTATAGTACCCAATTGTTTCTTAATAATTCCAGGCACTGAAGCTTTCCTCCTGCTGTTACTCAGCCATTGAGTGACATTGATTAAAACAATGAAGAGGTACATTATTCTTTACAGTCAGACAATGAGAAAGCCGAGCCACCCTGGTCCATTGTCATGTGCCTCCCTGCAGTTGGTCACCAAAAAATACCTTGTCTTTGGAGAGAAATGGCAGCGTTTATCTGCAACACCAGTGCGTTGGACCAGACTTCTGATTGGCCCCCTTGGAGGACAAGATACACCCAACAATTAGTCTGGAATGTGTCATTTGATCCTGCCTGCTGTAGAGTACCTGCAATATATAATTTGGTCCAGTCTTGTCAGGTAATCTTCAGATAGAGAAATTGTAGTTAACTTTATGAAGATCCTCTGTTATCTAGTGTTATGCAATTGTAATTATAGGCCTAGAAATCGAAACTATTAGTGCAGCCGTTAAGGCTGGTTTTGAAGAAAAAATGGTGGCAGCCTCGCTTTCGTGGAACACGGCATATTGGACAGGCCGGCAACTCACCTCAAGTATTTTAATAATCAGAAGCGTAATGTTAACCAGCGTGTACCGCCACATTGATGGACGCTGAGCAATTTTGGACATCGCCATTCCTTTTACTGCCTCTCCAAAGTAAGCCGACATGTGCAGCCGTTGCCAGTTCGTCGAGCCAGGAGAAAGCGGCAGAGATCTATAGATATGTGAGAAGTCTTCAATAACAATGCAGAGTATGTGCAGCCCCACCAAACCCAGGCTCTGTGACAGGTGTGCATTCCTCACTGAGCACTGTTTCAAATAAGCTTGACACTGTTTGCACTAGATGATCTATCAGAAATTTTATGACACATGTAGCATGAGATTTCATAACTTAAGTTTTTGGAACCTCAAAAGATTGATTCCACCCAAATTGCAATCAGCTAATGATGACTTTTTTTGATTAATAATTGTAGCTGACAAATTAGCCGGCTAAATATTTGAAAGTGTCAGCAGTTGAATTAAACATAGAATTCAGCTAAACTGCAGATTGAATTCTTAAAAATCTGACAGATTAGTGCATTTTTAGGCTTTGTTTTATCTTGCAAACCCTCTCTGACAACTTACAAAACACAAGAAATGTAACCAGAATCATTGCACTTCACTTTCATAAATCTTGATTTCCCGAAAACATCACACAGATACTTCAGACCTGACCTTTGGCCTCCTGCTGATCTTACCGCTTGAAAGAGCACTTTGCATGGGAGGTTCTTATGCTGCGCTCATTTAAATCAGCAGGCAACACCAAAATAACAGTGCTGCCTACACTCATTTTACGGGCAGCCGTTAACCTCGCACCGCCCGTTCTCGAACTGCTAGGCCAAAGTTATCCTTAAATGGTAATCGGGCTAAAAATTCAGTATAGCCCGGTTTGAGGCGGTGATACCGCCTGGTCGCTAACTTTAGCGTCGGGCGATGTTTACTGCTTCCAACTGTGATATGGATTTTTAGCGTCCCAAGAAGAACGTGGAGCGATAAGGGAAGCGATAAGGGAAGAGCTTCTACAGGTATATAAAAAGGAAGAGAGTAGCTAAAGTTGGTCCTTTAGAGGATGAGACTGGAGAATTAATAATGGGGAAAAGGGAAATGGCAAGGACTTTGAACAAATATTTTGTATCGGTCTTCACGGTAGAAGACACTAAAAACATCCCACTAATTGATAATCAAGGGGCTATTGGGAGGGGGAACTTAAAACAATCACTATCATTAGAGAAAAAGTACTAAGCAAACTAATGGGACTAAAGGTGGACTAGTCCCCTGGACCTGATGGCCTGCATCCTAGGGTCGTAAAAGAAGTGGCTACAGAGATAGTGAATGCATTGGTTGACATCGACCAAGATTCCCTGGATTCTGGTCCCAGCGGATTAGAAAACCATTAATGTAATACCACTATTTAAGAAAGGAGTGAGACAGAAAGCAGGAAACTATAGACCAGTTAGTCTAACATCTGTCATTGGGAAAATGCTGGAGTCCATTATTAAGGAAGCAGTAGCAGGACATTTAGAAAAGCATAATTCAATCAAGTAGAATCAGCATGGTTTTATAAAAGGGAAATCATATTTGACAAATTTGCTGGATTTCTTTGAGGATGTAACAAGCAGGGTGGCTAAAGGGGAATTAGTAGATGTGGTGTATTTGGATTTCCAGAAGGCATTCGATAAGATGCCACATAAAAGGTTACTGCATAAGATATGAGCTCACGGGGTTGGGGATAATATATTAGCATGGATAGAGGATTAGCTAACTAACAGAAAACAGAGTGCTGGGATAAATGGGTCATTTTCCGGTTGGCAAACAGTGACTAGTGGAGTGCCAAAGGGATCAGTGCTGGGGCCTCAACTATTTACTTTCTATATTAAGACTTCGATGAAGGGTCTGAGTGCAATGTAGACAAGTTTGCTGATGATAGAAAGATAGGTGAGAAAGCAAGTTGTGAGGAGGACACAAAGAATCGGCAAAGTGAGTGGCCAAAAATTTGGCAGATGGAGTATAATGCGGTAAAATATGAGACTATCCACTTTGTTAGGAAAAGTAATAAAGCCAATTATTAGTTAAATGGGGAGAGATTACAAAATGCTGTGGTACAGAGGGATCTGGGAATCCTTGTACATGAAACACAAAAGGTTAGCTTGCAGGTACAGCAAATAATTAGGAAGGCAAATAGAATGTTGGCCTTTATTGTAAGGGGGATAGAGTTTAAAAGTAGGGAAGTACTAATACAATTGTACATTGGAGTACTGTGTACAGTTTTGGTCTCCTTATTTAAGGAGGGATATATTTGCATTGGAGGCAGTTCAGAGAAGGTTCACGAGGTTGATTCCTGAGATGAAGAGGTTGTCTTATGAAGAAAGGTTGAGCAGGTTGGGCCTCTACTCCTTGGAGTTTAGAAGAATGACAGATGATCTTATTGAAACCTATAAGATTCTGAGGGGGCTTGATAGGGTAGATGCAGAGAGGATGTTTCCCCTCGTGGTGGAAACTATGACTAGGGGGCATAGTTTTAGAATAAGGGGTCACCCATTTAAAACGGAGATGAGAAGGAATTTCTTCTCTCAGAGGGTCGTGAATCTTGGGAATTCTCTACCCCAGAGAACTGTAGAGGCTGTATCATTGAATATATTTAAGGTTGAGATAGACAGATTTTTGAATGATAAGGAAGTCAAAGGTTATGGGGAGCGGATGGGGTAGTGGAGTTGAAGCCAAGATCAGATCAGCTATGATCTTATTGAATGGCGGAGCAGGCTCGAGGGGCTGAATGACTGACTGCTGCTCCTATTTCTTATGCTCTTATGTTCCACACTCCTCTTGGGGCACTAACCCTGATTCTTTGGGCGCTATCGCGGGAGCACTGATGAAGTTCTGGCTCTAGGAAATCAGCATCCTAGTGCCTAAAGGGGAGGTCCGCTGCACCACGTGGAAACTGAATAAAAATGGAAGAGAGGAATGTTTACATTAGCAACAGTGTTGAACAGCTAAGAGAGTTTCATGAATATAAATAAAGTGCATTCTAAACTCCCAACTGCTCATCCGTTGAAATATTGCCCCGGGAGCTTCTTCGGCATGCCTGCTTTCCCTGTCAGGAACGGGGCGTTGCACACTCATTGACGTCACCAAATGGGTGGTACTAGACTGCGCAGAGCTATCTGTTAGCGCCGCCGCTAAACCTCCACTGATGGTCAAGGGAGGTGCTGATACTGGCTGAGCACCGCGCTAAGTGCTTAGCAGCCCATTAGCACCTTTCTTGGGCGCTAACGGGTGGTGCTAAGCCAACTAATTTTTAGCCCTTTATACTCTAATTAGTGGGATAGTTAATTTGTCCATGTGTGTGGGAGTGCGGTGCATCTGAAAAAGAAATTTTGCATTTCTATAGCGCCTTTCACAAACACCAGATGTCTTAAAGCACTTTACAGCCAATGAAGTACTTTTGGAGTGTAGTCACTGTTGTAATGTAGGGAATGCAGCAGCCAATTTGCACACAGCAAACTCCCACAACAGCAATGTGATAATGACCAGATAATCTGTTTTTGTTACATTGATTGAGGGATAAATATTGGCCAGGACACCGGGGATAACTTCCCTGCTCTTCTTCGAAATAGTCCCATGGGATCTTTTATGTCCACCTGAGAGAGCAAATGGGCCTCGGTTTAGCGTCTCATCCGAAAGACGGCACCTCCAACAGTGCTGTACTGCCCTGGCATGTCAGTCTAGATTTTTGTGCCCTTGTCCTTGGAGTGGGACTTGAAACCACAACCATCTGACTCAGAGGCGCGAGTGCTACCCACTGAGCCACAGCTGACATCTCTGGGGTGCGTGTGCGTGGGAGGGGATTCAGCTCTCCATCTGCGCTGGAAGATCATCGGCACAGTCACACCATGAACAATCCATTCACCAGCTCCGTGTGTGGAAAGGGATTCCCTCAGACTTCCAACCTGCCCACCCACCAGGGAGTTCACATCGATGAGAAGCCGTTTAAATGTTCTGACTGTGGGAAGAGTTTTAAAAGCCCCTGGTATCTGAGGATACGCCAGCGTGCTCACGCTTTATCTGCTTTGTGTGTGGGAAGGGATTCACTCAGACCAACAAGCTGCTGGCACATCAGCAAGTTCACACTGGGGAGAGGCCAATCACTTGCTCAGTGTGTGAGAAGGGATTCGCTAATCCATCCGGTTGGAAGAATGTGATCCATATCTAACAGTGGCGGGGGGGCGGGGCAGAAGGGGTTCCATCTTCCCATCTAGATCACATTCCTACTCTCATCCACCCAGCCCACCCCCCCACAGGCCTGGAATATGTTTTTGTCCCACCCCCTCTGTTCTCTCCATGCTCCTCAGGCCCCTCCTGACATTCTTCTCCTCATCTGAGCTCCTCCATTCTCCTCCCTCTGATTCCCTCTCCTCTACCCCCCCCCCCCAAGCTCCTCTTCCCCCCACCCCAAGCTCCTCTCCTCTCCCCCTCCCCGAGCTCCTCTCCTCCCACCTTTCCAATTCCCTTTCCTCCCCCTTCCAATCCCCTCTCCTGTCCCCCTTTTGATCCCTCTCCTCACTCCTCTCCCCCCCTCTCCTCTCTCCTCTCGCTCCCCCCACCCCCTGTGATGTATGTAGCACACAAATCACTGACTCCACACGGTCTGGTGTTGATCTAACTGCTGTGACCTTGGTCCTTTATTGAACAGCTCCAGAGTGCCCCACAGGTGTGGTGGGCAGCTTTTGACACTGCCTCATGCAGGTACTTTCAGGTCTCCCACCACAGCGCCCTCTGTGGTGCACCATTGTACTTATCATACATTTAATGTACCGAAGAAATACACAACATCACTGCCCGCCCCCCCCCAGTTCAAAAAGCCGTATCTTGAATCCCCTAAATCGAAAAACGCATAAGCCCATTGGTAATGTTGGTCACAGATCCACGTCCCTGAATTTAAACACAGTGACCATTCAGCATTGAAATATTAACTCTTGTCGTAATTCGCAATTCATGTCCATAATTTTAAACACAGTGACCACCCAGCAGAAAAAAATATTATTTCTTGTCATAAATCCATCATCCTGCATTCACATGGCACACTTAGACTTGCTCTAGCCTTGCAAAAGTCCAAAAGTCTTTATGTGGGGACCGCAGTGGTGTGAGGCCCTTTTAAGACGCCCGAGAGCATTTCCCTTTTAAGACGCCATCTTGTGGCTCCCACGAGGCTTCCGTTGGGCGCCACCATCTTAGGTGTTCAGCTGGCCTAGAAAGAAGAAGAAGAAACACGGAAGGAGGGAAAGGGAAACACAGAAGGTCGGGAGAGGGAATTTTGCAGTGTTTTTGGGAAAGGTTTCAGGCATTTGTCCAAGATCCTCTTCCTCTGGCGCACTTGGAAATACTCGATGCTGGCGCTCTCAAACTCAGCGCGGCGTTTCGTTAGCAGAATGAGGAACAAAAAACCATCAGCGGCAGCGCCAGTTTGCTTGCTGCCGCGCCCGCCGTGGCCGCAGCCTCCGCTCCCGCCGTGGTCATCTCTCCTGCGGCCTCCGTGGCCGCAGCCTCCGCTCCCGCCGTGGTCATCTCTCCTGCGGCCTCCGTGGCCGCAGCCTCCGCTCCCGCCGTGGCCACCACCATTGCGGCCGCTGCTGCCGCTCGACTGTTCTGCTGCGTGGGTCCCCCGGCCGTCGATGGGCCTCCCGCTTCTCGCCCGCAGCGCCCCGCCAGCCCGCACCCCAGCAATGGGCCTGCACCTGTAGCCTTGAGTGAAGGCTGAGGCTGCAGGATTGCTTGAGGCCAGGAGATCTGGGCTGCTGCTGCAGCTCCAGCTCGGTTGGCGCTGCTCTTTGGGGACCCGGGGAGCAGCAGTCTGTGGAGGAATGAAGAAGTCTTCCCAGCTCCCACGGACCTTTCCCATCCAACTTCTGCCGAGGAGCATTGGCCCATCGCCTGCAATGACCCATAAAGGTAAACCGTGCGTCTCGTCCCGTGAGATACCTTTACATCCGCTCTGCCGAGAACAGGTATCAGTTCCTTGGTGTAAGTACGCAGCTTTGCCGTGACCGGGACCAGCTTGAGCCGTGCAGCCGGCTTACCCCACAGTTTATCAAAAGTTCTCTGGCTCATCAACGACGGACCCGATCCCGTATCCACTGCCATACTCACTGGGACTCCGTCAATTTTTACTTCCATTATCACTGGGGGCGAATCGTTGGGGCACGTATACAGTCCCAACATCTCACCTTCTTCTGCCTGCTCCTCACTGAACAGTGGATCATCCACCATCTCCTCAGCCACATAGTGAGTCAGATTTCTTTTACACATACGCTGAAGGTGGCCTTTAATGTGGCAGGTATTGCACGTGTACTCCGCAAACCTGCACCGGTGAGCCCCGTGGCTTCCTACGCAATGCCAGCATGGTGCTGCTTGATTGGCCCCCCTCAGCGGCCTCTGAGTCCCAGGACCTCGAGGTCCGTGCTCTCTGCCCCGGGCAGAGCCATGTTCTGCAGTTTTGTCCGTGGTGGGCGCTATCCTGTGGACAGTGCCTGCCGGGTTCGAGGCTGTGTGGATCATCTGCTTGTTGCTGCATGTCGAGGTCATATATGCCCAGCTGATGGTGATGGCCTTTGTCAGGGTGACTGTGGGTTCCGCGGCTAGCAGCTTGTGAAGGAGACCCTCATAGCCAATCCTCATGATGAAAACGTCCCGCAACGCCTAGTCAAGGTGTGCGCCAAAATCACATGGCGCCGCGAGTCTCCTGAGGTCCGCAGCATATTTGGTGACATCCTGGCCCTCAGGTCTGCAGTGATGGTAGAACTTGTATCTGGCCGTGAGGATGCTCTCCTTCGGTTTCAACTGGTCACGAATGAATGCGACCAGCTCCTCATATGACTTGTCCCGGGCGGTCCCGGGTGCCAGCAAATCCCTGACGAGACAGTAAACCTCATCACCACAACTGGAGAGCAATATCGCCTTACGTTTCTCTCTCAGTGCGTTCGTGTCCTCCATCAGATCGTTTGCTGTGAAGTAGTACTCGAGCCTTTCCGTAAAGGCCTCCCAATCATTGCCCACCGTAAAATCCTTTAGCGAGCCCAGAGTAGCCATGGTTGCGTGGAATTCGTCCGCTTCCTTGTCGCCAATGTGGTGTATGTAGCACACAAATCACTGACTCCACACCGTCTGGTGTAAATCTAACTGCTGTGACCTTCGTCCTTTATTGAACAGCTCCAGAGTGCCCCACATGTGTGGTGGGCAGCCTTTTACACTGCCTCGTGCAGGTACTTTCAGGTCTCCCACCATAGCGCCCTCTGTGGTGCACCATTGTACTTATCATACATTTAATGTACCAGAACAATACACAACACTCCCCACTCCTCTCTTCTCCCCACCCCCCCCCCCGAGCTCCTCGCCTCCTACTTTTCCGATACCCTCTCCTTCCCCTTCCAATCCCCTCTTCTTTCCCCCTTCTGATCCTCTCTCCTATCCTCTCTCCCCCCTGATCCTCACCTTCTCCACAAGGAGGAAAGCATGGTTGAGGCTGCAGCCCGCAGCCCTGTGGCTAGGCCCATGCACGTTTGGAACCTCTGGTGCGCATGTGCAGCGGCAATATTGGGTGTGCATGCGCTGTTCCGGTGGGGGCTGGACAGTGTCCACCCCATAGGGCTTGCAAATAATCACTGGAGGGAAATAGCATGTGCCAATGTGGCAATACAGGAGGAGGAGAACAAATGATAGGATCTGTTTGCAGTGCAGCCTCAATTGCGTGAGAACGTGTGTCTCTGTGCATGTGTGCATGTGATTCATGGTAGCCTTTGTGCCTCACAGAATGGACAAGTCAGTGCAGTATTCACACCTAGTAAAGCTGATGAAATATCCAGTTTATCTTCCTCTATTACAACATAATGGATGCCTGCCAATCTCTAGCTAGAACTCTGCCTGTAAAAGGCTATCCACCACGTAAATAAAATTGCCAGAAATCTTTATTGATGTGGGTAAGCAAGCAAATGTGATTGTGCAAAGATAAATCGGGTCACAAATACAGTGTACATATCTTCTAAATTATTACTAGTTATTGATTTATTACCTGGAACTCCTGTTCGAGGAGTAACCAGTTTTAAATAAAATGATACTTAATCATCGAGTCCTCACATCGATATGTTAATTATACTTTTCTGTTGTAACATTTCTTTCATCTTTTTAATTACAATGGAATACTTGCTGTCACAGATAATTACATTTTGAGCTCCACACTATAGGAAGGATCTTAAGGCAGTACAATGCAGATTTGCTACAATGTTGCCTGGTATGAGGAAATACAAACAGAAAGAAAGACTTGGAAAATTGGGGGCTGTCTTTTTCTAAAACAGAGATTACAGGGCGATTTGATAGATATTATGAAGGGGTGGGACAGAGTAGATGGAAATAGACTAATTCCAGTGATTGAGGGGTCCAGAACAAAGGAATTAAATGTAAAAGATTTAGGAAAGAGAGCAGGG
This sequence comes from Pristiophorus japonicus, assembly GCF_044704955.1. Taxonomy (NCBI): domain Eukaryota; kingdom Metazoa; phylum Chordata; class Chondrichthyes; family Pristiophoridae; genus Pristiophorus; species Pristiophorus japonicus. Next base: position 32,730,024 of record NC_091990.1, on the reverse strand, counting down.
AAAACGCTTCTTTTTTTTTTACACAGAGTATTGTGAGACTGGACTGCACTACAGAAGTTTGTGATTGAAACAGAGACCATGTCAACATTTAAGAATAGGTTCGATAAATGGTTGAAGGAAAGAGGAATTCAGGGACATGACACACTGGAGGTGCATGCTGGATTGTCCGATCCTTTATGCTCCAGCGTTCGCTCTGGAGCAGCATGAAAGGTGGCATTCAAGCCTCCTGCGCTCCGTCATGATCCTCCAGTCCGGTTTTGCAGTGGCGCTGAGCAGCACTGCCGGGAAGGGCTGCGTCGGGTGTGCAATGCCTCTCGCCTGTTTCCATGTTGTAATTTCTATGTAATTCTATGTAAAAGGGAACATTGAGAGAAGAATGATTTAGAGTAGGAAAAAATGTAATGCGTCATCAACAGAGAGTAGACGCAAGGAAGAGAAGAAAGTTGTAGGATGTCATATATTATATATTGAGACAGAGAAAGAGATACAGAGATAGAGAGAGAGAGAGCCAGAGATAGAGCTAGAGAGAGAGATAGAGATAGATAGATCGATAGATAGATAGACAGATGGACAGACGGACGGAGTTTAGGAGGAACAAAAGAGAAAGGTCAGGGTAGCACGGTAGTTTCAAGAAATTAGAGATAAATGAGAAACCTTGCAATGGGTGGTGCCCCTTTGTTTTTTTAGGGCACTAAAACACAAGTTATACAAGTGCCCTCTGGCTAAAAGTTGGGGGGGGGGGGCACTAAAACTGGCACAATAAACAAATTAAACTTTAGACATTTAAATCAAACTAAAATTTGGTTGCCGGTGGGTGATGATGCACTCCAGCCCCAAACCTGTGAGCATACTCACAGGTGCATACATTACAACACTTAACTCTACCGATCTATCGTCTCTCTCTCAACCCCTCCATTGTTTCTGGGCTATTTGACTGGTTGTCCAACATCCACTCTAGGATGAGCTGTCGGTTTCTCCAGTTAAACACTGAGAAGACCAAAGGCATTGTCTATGGCCCCTGCCACAAACTTCCTACCCTTACACTGAATCTATTCCCCCTTCCTGGCCACTGTCTCAGGCTGAAGCAGGCCGCTCATATCCTCGGCATCTTATTTGGCCGCATGTTGCCTATTGGGAGCAGGTGTCACACCGGCAGCTCGCCAAATTCATTTAAAGTAGGCCCAACTTTAAGCTGGGCACAGGACCCACTGATTCCTTTGAGTGGCCTCGCCCAGCACCTGCCCGGTAAGTGCTTCACCCGAGCTCTTTTCAATATAACCGTTAAAGTTTAGAAAGTCCGCTTTGCGTTGCACCAGCTGCAGTTTCGGCAGTGGGTGAATTTGTGAAGCGGTGCGGGATTGTCTTCTCCAGGTGCTTGACACAACATGGTGAACGGGTGAGAGCCGCCTACAGTTACACTGCTCACCTTGTGCTGCTGTGTCATTAGAGACTCAATGCAATCGTTCTGTTCTCTTTTACACAAGCTCTATTAACTTTGGAGGCTTTTTCTAGAAACCTTTAAAAAAGGAAAAAAATGCCATCCGCCCAAATGGCTAGATTCTGCTACTGGGTGTTTTTTCTGCATTAGGTCAATATTAAAAATACTTTATAAAATCTTGTTCCACCTGGCCTGCCCTTCACCATCACAAGAAGAAGAAGAACTTGCATTTATTTAGCACCTTTCAGGACGTCCCTAAGCACTTTACAGCTAATGAAGTACTTTTCAAGTGTAGTCACTGTTTTTTTTTTATTTTTCGTTGCCAATCTTTCCAATTCTTTGTCAAATCACAAACGCCAGAGGTCACCTTGCACACATCAAGGATCATTCTGCGCCAATGCTCTTAGCCAAAAGGCCGAGAGCCACTGCACCGTTCCTGGAAGTACTGCAATACCAGGTTCGTGCCATGGAGGTGGATGGGTCAAGCCACCCCACCCACCTCCTATTTCCAAAAAGCATAGGAGAACCACCTTCCTGATCCAGGGAGAACCACTTTGGGGTCATGGTTACTCCCCTGTCAGGTCAGTTACGCATGATCTTAGCCAAAAGGCCGAGAAGCGCTTGTCATGTAGGAATTGCAGCAGCCAATTTTCGCACCCAAGCTCCCACAGCCAGCAATGCGATAATGACCGGTTCATCTATCTTTTAGTGATGCTGGTTGAGGGATAAATATCGGCCAGGACACCAGGGAGAACTCCACTGCTATTCTTCAAAATAGTACTACCGGATTCTTTATATCCAGCTGAGAGGGCAGACGGGGCCTCGGTTTAACGTATCATCTGAAAGTCAGCATCTCTGCCAGTGCAGCACTCCCTCAGTACTGCACTGGAGTGTCAGCCTAGATTATACATTCAAGTCTCTGGACAGCGACTTGAACTGACAACTTTCTGACTCAGTGGCAAGAGCAGTTTCATTGATCCACTGCCGAAACCTCTTGGGCCCATGTTTATCCTTCCTTTTCCCCCTTCTCACTTTTTATCTTCATGCTGAACAGATATTGTTTAATCGATGTGTGTACCCTGTTGAAGGCTGGATTCCAGTTAAAATATCTAAAGCAACTTGCAGTTACAGAAGACTGAGATGTCTGTCGTGCCATTTCCTTTTGCCAAGACATCTAGCGAAGGAACATCCCATCGAATTCTTCCTCCTCTGTGAACTTAGAAGTTATTAATGGTTCAGTGGCAATATTCATAGGCATCACAGTGTGCAATCACAAGAGCAACAACATCCACATATCTTTGACAGCTTTATAATTTTATGTGGATGACATCCTGAACAAATTGCTGAAGATGCAACTCGAGTACAACTGCCAGGTGTGCTCCTAAATCATTGGTGTCTTCATACAGCCATTGTTAAAGAATAATTGACCTGAAAATCCCCATTAGATCTACAATAGCATTGTGTGCAAAGTCAATACATTACTTTTGAAAAGATTTAGTTGATATGTTAAGTATGTGAACAAATGGTAATATAAAGTACATACTGAGAGTTGGTACCTATGCTGATTGAGTAATGATTTAACATAATTTGCAGTTCAATACCTTTTGTGAGGCATTTGTTAAAGGGGATATGTTCTGTTAGTTTTCTGTCTGGTTTGAGTATCGTTTCTTTCACTGATATGTTTGTACATCAGTGTATTTGTACTTCTGGATGTAATATTGAAAGAGATTATTATGCCATCGTCTAGGGGTTTTAAGTTATGTTTAACAAGGCTAGCTGAGCCTGTGACCAAGCTTTTACTCTCTGACATACCTAGTGTTATTTATAGTGGTGCCAATAAAACATAACCACGGACATACAATTGGGACATGAATACACCTATGAACCTTGATGTGCTTGTGTATTTTTCTGCATTATCCAGGTTTGGCTGTATACGTATTGTGCCCTTTGATGAGGAGACTTCAAAATGTAAACTCACTTTGTGCACATTTTTTGCTGAAATCGTACCTATTATTGAAATCTTTGTATAAACCAGAGTACGTCACAATAAGAGCCTGTGATCCACCAGATAGGGTAAAACAAGTTGTGTTTCTAATTAGGAAATGGATGCATTCTTATTTTGATGCAGAAGAAACAATTTGTGCTACATCTATTTTTCCTCGCACTTCAGCCCTATTACTAGAGCACACACTTTCGATTGAGGTTAGCATGGATCTAAACTGTGCCACATGTATATGTGTAAATCTGTGTACATGCAAATGATAGAAATTAATTTTACCCATTTTCTCCCATTGCTTCTCTCATTCACTCTTTGCTGGGGTATGATTCCTCTGGCTTAAAGAAGATAGCGATAGTCTGTCTATCACCCGCCAGCATCTTCTCCAAGTGGCCATTATTCATGTGCAGGTCTTGACATTAAGAAGGTAACGTTCAATAATGATTTCAGTGGTTTCTATAACGTGTGCCCAACCCGTACTGCCAATATTACGCTCCAGCAGTAAGTTGAAATTACCCTGAGTATCTGCAGGCTATTTGTTCCCTAGCCAATGATTGATATTGTCCTATGAACAACCGTTCTGCCTACCTTTTCCAGTATACCGGGAGGGAGCTGAGATTTACTGTTAAGCCATTTTGAATTTTTTGAAAACATAGGCCCACAGAATTAGGATTGACTAACTCCATTAAAAATAAGGTTACACATGTTAGCACAATTTAAAACCTGAAATCACATTTATTGTTTTGGTTAGCACCATTAAAATATCTAGTCATCTAGTTTCAATAATTTTGTAACTTAATATTAATTTTTTCAACTTTTTTTTAATGAATAGTGAATAGAATTGACAAAATTATTGAGTTGGGCATCTAGATGTTAAAGTACTAAGATAGTTAGCAAACTAGCTAAGACTATATTAGTTGTAGAGTGATCATTTTACATTAACTTTCACTTTTCACTGTAATGGATTGTGTCATTCCATTTATTCTTGACTATGAGTTGATCCAGTCCACACCAACAATCGTTCTCTAGGTGAGAGAACAGACAAGTGGCCTTTTTACAACCCTCTGTTAAAGTCTTTGAGGATGTAACGAGCAGGGTGGATAAAGGGGAAACAGTAGATGTCGTGTATTTGGATTTCCAGAAGGCATTCGATAAAGTGTCACATAAAAGGTTACTGCGTAAGATAAGAGCTCACAGGGTTGGGGTAATATATTAACATGGATAGAGGATTGGCTAACTGACAGGAAACAGAGAGTCAGGATAAATGGGTCATTTAAAAGTTGGCAAACTGTAACTAGTGGGGTGCCGCAGGAATCAGTGCTGGGGCCTCAACTATTTACAATCTATATTAATGACTTGGATGTAGGGACCAAGTGTAATGAAGCCAAATTTCCTGATGATACAAAGATGGATGGAGAAGCAAATTGTGAAGAGGACACAAAGAAGCTGAAAAGGAATCTAGACAGACTAAGTGAATGGGCAAAAATTTAGCACTTGGTGTATAATGTGGGAAAATGTGAGGTTATCCACTTTGGTCGGAAAAATAAAAAAGCAAATTATCATTTAAATGGGGAGAGATTACAAAATGCTGCAGTACAGAGGGATCTGGGCATCCTTGTACTTGAAACACAAAAAGTTAGTATGCAGGTACAGCAAGTAATTAGGAAGGTAAATGGAATGTTGGCCTTTATTGCAAGAGAGATAGAGTATAAAAGTAGGGAAGTTCTGCTACAACTGTACATTGGTGAGACCACACATGGAGTACTGCGTACAGTTTTGGTCTCCTTATTTAAGGAGGGATATATTTGTATTGGAGGCAGTTCCGAGAAGGTTCACTAGGTTGATTCCTGAGATGAAGGGGTTGTCTTATGAAGAAAGGTTGAGCAGGTTGGGCGTATACTCATTGGAGTTTAGAAGAATAAGAGGTGATCTTATTGAAACATATAAGATTCTGAGGGGGCTTGACAGGGTAGCTGCAGAGAGGATGTTTCCTCTCGTGGGGAATCTAGAACTATGGGGCATAGTTTCAGAATAAGGGGTCGCCCATTTAAAATGGAAATAAGGAGGAATTTCTTTTCTCAGAGGGTCGTAAATCTTTGGAATTCTCTACCCCAGAGAGCTGTGGAGGCTGTGTCATTGAATATATTTAAGGTGGAGATAGACAGATTTTTGAATGATAAGGGAGTCAAAGGTTATGGGGAGCGGGCAGGGAAGTGGAGTTGAGGCCAAAATCTTATTGAATGGTGGAGCAGGCTCGAGGGGTCAAATGGCCTACACCTGCTCCTATTTCTTATGTTCTTTTGTCATTTTTGAGCTGGTCACTGAATGCATGAGTAACCTGGGACCACTTAGCCTCTGATTTTCATTCTATGTCTGGTAGGAAGCTTCTGGTTTATTTGCCTTGATTGGCAAGGTCTGACAAATAAAATGTGTAACCTGGATGGGCTTGCAGATGATAAATTGGACATTATGTGCATCATAGAGGCATAGTGTAATGATTCCAATCAATGGGATACATATCTGGAAGCTTGTAAATAGGTTAGAAAGGCCTGTATTGGGAGAAAAAGGGACAGTATGGACTATATATAAACTCCAGTATTAAAGCCCAAGTGAGAGAGGATATAAAATAGGAAAGGACATACACAGTGGCCGGACTTTTGTCCCAAAAAAGGGAGGGTTTGGAGCGTGGGGGCAGTTAAATTGTTACAAATGGGATTGAAGACCTGAGCCCACCTCCCACCCACAAACAGAGGCAGCTCGGGGGCGGGACAGGGGGTGAGGAAACGGGCGACCAAACCACTCTCAGGGGCGGTGTGCCAATTTAAATATTATAATGAGGCTCATCTCCTCATTTTTCCATTCCACCTCCATTTTGAATTATCTGCATATGGTCGGGTTTCACACAATTTGCGAAACCCGGCAGTTAAACCGAGGCGAGGACGGCTGCATCCAGGAAGTAAGCAGCTTTACATTTACCTCTTGGATCCAGGGTCCCTACCTAACCCACCCCCCGTGATTGGAGACCCTACCGCGAGGCCTCCCCACCATCCCCACTCCTCACACCACTGATGATGCTGAGGCCAGCCATAATTCTCCAGTGGCCGGCCCCGATGCTTTCTCTTGCTCCCCCCAAACCCCGCTGATGCTCCAGCCACCATCCCCCTCCCCCCTCCCCGATAACCCCCAGAATTCTCCGACTGACCCCCCCACCCCCTCACCAATCTCCGATCCTCCCCACTGCCGATCCCTGATCACCCCTGTGATCCCGACTGAGCCTCTACCGATCCTCGACAGTCACCCCCCCGCCACGCCTCCAACCCCCAGACCAATTCCTTGCTCTCCCTCTGCATCTGCAGCCCTGTATGCTCGCAGCCAGCCAGCCAGTTGTCCAATCTGGCCGACTGTGGGCGGGAAACCAAGGCCTTGTATGAAAATCAGGCCCTGCCGTTAAAGTCGATAGAGCCTGTGAGAAACCCAGTTCATTAACGAATCGTTAATGAGCAGCGCAGAGTGTGAACCAAAAAGAGTCAGGTAGAATATTGAATTCAATGTCAAATCAGGTGCAGAAAGCAAAATAAAGAGGGAAAGAAAGAATGGATTACGAGAGGGAGAGATAAAAGAAACAGAAAGAAAAAGGAAAACAAAATTATTATTTGCATTTTTTAATCTCCAACAATAATTAAAATCTGAAGGAATGAGAATCCACACTTGGAAAACTTTTTCTGGTGAGTTTAGTTCGTATTTATCAGGTAAGGGCAGTAATTTCATGTCATTCAATGTTTGGTATGGTGAGTCTCTCAGCGAGATACCTTTACGGCGCAACCTTTGGAGGGCCAGGGCATCTCAGACAGCAACGTCCTCATTTCCACATTTAATGCACATGTGCAGTTGCTGGAAGATGCTGTGCGCTGATATTTCGACTGCAAAATCGGTCCCAATGTCTATACTGGTTGGACAGGGAAGTAATTTTTAAAGTTCATGGAAGAATGACTTATTACTCAGTTTGTAAAAGAGCCAACTATGGATGAAAACATTTTTGATTTGATGATGAGTAATAGGAATGATCACATTCCCAACACAAAAGTGGGTGAGGCTTTAAGTATCAGTGATCATAATTGTGATCACATTTGACGTTGCAAAGATTGGAGAGGTTATTAAAACCCAAACAAAATTTCCAAATTTTAAGAGGACTGGCTTTAGGTGCTTGAGAAGTTTTGTCAGAATGGGTCTTGCAGGCTTGAATATGGCTCGGAGAGTGAAGGAATTATGGAGTTCCTTTCAGGAGCATAAGTGGCTCAGGGAACTACAGATCAGTGAGTTTGATGCCCACTGTTGGTAAAGTTACGCAAACCCTTATTAAAGATAAGATCATGGAACATCTGGATAGAAATAAAATCATAAAAGATAGCCAATATGGGTTCATGAAGGGGATGTCTTGTGAATCCAATTTACTGGTTTTCCTTGAGGGTGTGACAAAGGAGCTTGATTGAGGTGAGGCAGTGGATTTCACTAAGGCCTTTCAAAAAAGGTAAAAAGTGGCTGAAGTAAATGTTGGTTCCCTGGAGGATGAGACTGGGAATTAATAATGAATTAAAAATGGCAGAGACGTTGAACAAATATTTTGTATCGGTCTTCATGGTAGAAGACACTAAAAACATCCCAATAGTGGATAATCAAAGGGCTATAGGTAGGGAGGAACTTAATATAATTACTATTACTAATGAAGTACTAGGTAAAATAATGGGACAAAAGGCGGACAAGTCCCCGGGACCTGATGGCTTACATCCTAGGGTCTTAAGAGAAGTGGCTGCAGAGATAGTGGATGCATTGGTTGTAATCTACCAAATTCCCTGGATTCTGGGGCGGTCCCAGCAGATTGGAAAACCGCAAATGTAACGCCCCTATTTAAAAAAAGGAGGCAGATAAAAAGCAGGAAACCATAGAATAGTTAGCCTAACATCTGTCGTTGGGAAAATGCTGGAGTCCATTATTAAGGAGGCATTTGGAAAAGCATGATTCAATCAAGCAGAGTCAGCATGGTTTTATGAAAGGGAAATCATGTTTGACAAATTTGCTGGAGTTCTTTGAGGATGTAACGAGCAGGGTGGATAAGGGGGAACCAGTGGATGTGGTGTATTTGGATTTCCAGAAGGCATTATATAAGGTGCCACATAAGAGGTTACTGCACAAGACAAAAGCTCACAGGGTTGGGGGTAATATATTAGCATGAATAGAGGATTGGCTAAGTAACAGAAAACAGAGAGTCGGGATAAATGGGTCATTTTCAGGTTGGCAATCAGTGACTATTGGGATGCCGCAGGGATCGGTGCTGGGTCCTCAACTATTTACAATCTATATTAATGACTTGGATGAATGGACTGAGTGTAATGTGGCCATGTTTGCTGATGATACAAGGATGGGTGGGAAAGCAAATTGGGAGGAGGACATTAAAAATCTGCAAATATAGACAGGCTAAATGAGTGGGCAAAAATTTGACAGATTAATATAATGTGGGAAAATGTGAGGTTATCCACTTTGGTAGAAATAATAGAAAAGCAAATTATTATTTAAATGGAGAAGTGGTGAACCTGTGGAATTCTCTACCACAGAAAGTTGTTGAGGCCAATTCACTGAATATATTCAAAAAGGAGTTAGATGTAGCCCTTACTACTAGGGGGATCAAGGGGCATGGTAAGAAAGCAGGAATGGGGTACTGAAGTTGCATGTTCAGCCATGAACTCATTGAATGGCGGTGCAGGCTCGAAGGGCCGAATGGCCTACTGCTGCACCTATTTTCTATGTTTCTATATTTCTAAATTGCGAAGTGCTGCAGTACAGAGAGACCTGGAGGTCCTTGTGCATGAAACACCAAAAATTAGCATGCAGGTTACAGCAAGTAATCAGGAAGGCAAATGGAATGTTGGCCTTTATTGCAAGGGGGATAGAGTATAAAAGCAGAGAAGTCCTGCTACAACTGTACAGGGTATTGGTGAGGCCACACCTGGAGTACTGCGTACAGTTTTGGTTTCCGTATTTAAGGAAGCATAAACTTGCATTGGAGGCTGTTCAGAGAAGGTTTACTAGGTTGATTCCTAGGGGCTTGACTTATGAGGATAGGTTGAGTAGGTTGGATCTATACACTTTGTAGTTCGGAAGAATGAGAGGTGATCTTATTGAAACATAAGATAATGAGGGGGCTCAACAAGGTGGATGCAAAGAGGATATTTCCACTCATAGGGGAAACTGAAACTTAGAATAAGTGGCCGCCCATTTAAAACTGAGATGAAGAGAAATGTCTTCTCTCAGAGGGTTGTAAATCTATGGAATTCTCTGTCCCAAAGATTTGTGGAGGCTGGTTCATTGAATATATTTAAGGCAGAGAAAGACAGATTTTTGAGCGATAAGGGAGCAAAGTGTAATAGGGAGCGGGCAGGGAACTGGAACTGAGTCCATGATCAGATCAGCCATGATCTTATTGAATGGCGGAGCAGGCTTGAGGGGTCAAATGGCCTTACCCTGCTCCTATTTCTTGTGTTCTTATGTTCTTATACATTTCCTCTGGAAGGGCTGGTACTGAAAATAAAGAAAGCAGAAATCAGTGGAAAGATTTTACAATGGATACATAATTAGATGACCGATAGAACCCAGAGAGTAACAGCCTGGGCGAATGTTACCAATGTGGTCCCACAGGTTGTTTGGAGACCTTTTTTGTTTTATATCTTCAAAAATGATATGGAGCTAGCAGTCACAAGCACTGCAACTAGATTTGCAAATGATACAAAGCCACTGAAGGTGGTAGACAACAGTGAACAGGATAATCTATGAGGATTTAAATTTTCTTGAGAGTTAGGCAAACAGGTGGCAGATGGAATTTAACACAGAAAAATGAAAAGTACTTCACATGAGGACAAAAAATCGGGGAAGGGACTATGGGCTACAACCTCACTTCTCGCCCATTCTCAAAGCACCTAGTCTTCATTTTTGAAAATGGGCATTACCATGAGCGATATAAAATGGGCGGTAATGTTAAATTTTTTTGACCTTCTACCATTCAGTGTGGCCGTCCTTAGCTATGGCATGGCAATGCACGATTCCTGCAATTCAGGAGGTCAAGGGTCATCATGACATGTGCAGAAGAGGAGAGGGAGCTCAGAGGGACTGAAGGTGTGTCTGGGTGTGGTGTGGCTGCTTTGGGAGGAAGGAGGGAGACTTTAGAGCTTCACAGCAAGTAGGCAGACAAAAAGTAGCTGTTATCAGCCATATATTTGCCCGAATTTGGTCTATAATAGAGTGAGAGGAGGAGGCATCACAGCATGCTGTGGAGACTGATGCTGGAGAGAGCAGTGGGAGAGGAGCACATTGGAGGGCGCAAAAGAGCCTGGAGGTTCTTGGACGAGGCAAATGCCTCCCTCCTGCAGGAGGTCGTCACGCTGGGGTGATTTGACACAGGGAGGGCGTGGGAAGCTCATCCCAAAGGCCTACCAGAAAATATGGACCGAGATAGCAGAGGTGGTCCCGTCGGCGAACAAAGAGGTTCATGAGGGCAACCAATGCCGCAAACGATGGAATGACCTTGTGGGATCTGCAAGAGTAAGTATTACATTGATTTACATGTACTTATGTATTTATATAATTTGATTTGTAAGAGTCATGAGTGACTATCATCAGATGTGAGGCCTTTCACTTTTACCGGAAATGTTGTACTCAAAGCCTGCGGTCACGGTGTACGTTTTTAGGTAAAGAATGATAATAATCATAATAATCATGATTACATCTGTCGGTTATGTGTTATATCAGTCTCTGTGACAGTACCTAGTAACGATATCACGCAATGATCTCATGCCATATCGTCCTGTCACCTTTTACAGAAGATGATGATATCTGTGCAGAGTTGAACTGGTGGAGGGCCACCAGTCCCCAGCGACATCACAGAGATGGAGGAGCGGGTGCTCACACTCCTAGGGAAGCACCCCCGGACAACCACGGACACATCTGCAGACCCTGAAGTGATGCCACATGAGTAAAGCTTACACCATTGTGTGATGTAAAGTCAATAGATGCCACACTCACTCATATTCGAACAATCATATATGATAGATGATTTCTAAAATTGTCATAGAAATAATGATGGCCTAGTGAAAATCATTGGAATGCAAATGTGTTGATGGTCATGAAATGTGATGTCTGCGATGATTTTGAGAGCAGTGGTGCTTTTGTTGTGCATATGCTGTGTGTTGCACTGGACTCACTTTGTCATCCTAGCACCTCCTTCTCCTCTAATAACCTCATTTGTGTTTTGCAGCTCAGCCAGCAGCGCGGCCCCAGGCAAGACCTCAGAGGCCAGAAGGTGGGGGCGTGGGGCCCGACTCTCCGGATGATCCTACATCTGGTGCTGAGGAGCTCCGATTCTCACCCGTCAATCCGCTGGGTCTGTTCTCCACAGATGAGAGCGCGGACTTCGAGGAATCTGCATCGCCAAGCTCCAGAAGCCATTCCATCACAAGGCCATCTAGTGGTCCTCCGGTCATTCCCGCCTCCATTCTGGAGGTACCGGCCCCAAGCACCTCACCACAGGGCACCCCATTTGTCCCCAGGACGATGCCGATCCCGCGGAGGTCTGTTCCACGAGCGCCACTTGATAGCGGAGAGATGGTACAGTTGTCCAGGAGGACTGTAGAATTTGGTGACGAGCTCATTGAAGCATTGGGGGGCATATCCCGACAGCTGGCCACCATGACTGAGTACATTCTGCGGATGGCGGAGGCCCTGGATGCGATAGCCAGGAACAATGCTGCCATAGGCCTCCCAGTAGTCCCCGAGCACAGCACTCCACCCCTAGGTTCCGCACCACCACTGCGAATGACAGATGAGAGCAAGGACCAAGATCCTGCTTCTGCATCAGAGAATCTTGCCCCCTCAGCACCCCCAGTCCTGTACCCGTGCAACGACTGCATCTGCCTTCATCCCCCACAATGAGGCATCGCTCAAGGAGCTCCTTGGCCAGGTGCCGTGGAGCGAGGAGGGGAAGGGGTAGAGGTGGGAAGAAGAAGGGGCGGGGGTCAGGAAAGTGAGGTGCATGTCCGCAGGTGATGGCTGTGTTATATCTCCATTGGGGTGTATGCAATTTGTTGCAATGTATGGGGGCTGGGGACCACACCTTTGTATTCTGTGTTGCTGGACATGTTGAACATTTGATTGATGTCAATGGTGGAAAAAGTGGGATGTGGGCAGCGGTTGCGTGTTATTGCCTGTGATAGTTATGATTTCAGACCAATGTTGGTATAAAATTTTTGTTATTGAACATAACCTTGTGCGCATTGTCTCAGATAGCTGCACCGTTACACACTGGTGATTCCTTAACATGAAAGGGTTAAGTCCAACTTAAGTACAACTTAAGTATAACTTTAACTGGCACCAAGGTGATGGGCACCATTGATGTCTGAGCTGTACACAGACAGCAGTGTGTCAGCGTTGTCACTCACATCAACGCTCTTTCAGGCAAATCGTTCAGATATTAGCTCCTCAAGTAAGAGTGCCATGTTAAAAATGTCAGCCACACCGCTGCCGTTAATTCAGAATAGTTCCACTTTTTCTGGGCGTTTTTTTGGGCGAGCGATATTGTGGTCGATAGGTGTGCGAGATGGTGAAAGTGACAATGGGCGATTTCCTGGGTGTTAGTTTCGGCAGATGTGCTCTTTGGGCGGGCGGTATTATTGAATCTCGGTGTTAATTCCGTGTGGAAAGTAACGCTGGCCGCTATTATGGGCGTTGATTTCGCCCATTCTGATGATTCCGTCCAAAAAAAGTGGACGTGCGGTAATAGTTTTTCCCGGCGTTAAGCACATGGGGAAAGTAACACTCGGCGATAAGTTTCCTAAAAATGCCCGTCAGTTTCCATTTTGTGCCAAAATGGGCGATATATGGGCATTATAAATCATTTCAGTGGTAAAATGGCTGTTAAGTGGGCGTTAAGCATGCAAAAAAAGTGGAGGTTCTAGCCCCATGACTTAATTGAAAAAAAATTTATATGTATGGAAAATGAAAAAAATCTAGGGTCCTCATTGACAATAAACGGACGCTATCGCAACGAGTCTCGGTGGCATTGAGTACACAAATCAAATGCTGGGGTGTATTAAAAGATCGGTGTTAAGCAAAAATAGTGAGGTAAAGCTGCCCCTTTATAACTCGTTGGTGCGACTACACGTGGAATACTGTGCACAGTTCTGGTCGCTGCTGTACAAAAAGGATATTGCAGCTATTGGGATGATGCAGAAGAGAACAACCAGAATGATTGAGGGGATGGAGGGATTGAAATATGAGGATCGATTACATAAATTGGGCATGTTATCACTGGAAAAGTGAAGGTTGCACGGTGCTGGAATTGCTGTTTTTCGGAGTGTAAAGGGACTAGATAATCTAGCCCAAGTCGAACTGTTTCACCTTGTCCAGAAAAGTAGAACCAGAGGACACGGCCTAAGCTTGAACAGGGTAAATTAAAACTAATTTGTGGAAACGTGAGCAAGTGGTCAATCTATGGAACAGGTTCCCCAGGGAGACGGTGGAAGAAGATAGTGCTGATTGATCCAAATGTAAATTAGGTAGATTTTTTTCAGAAAATAATATTTTGAGTTACAGCATATGAGTAATTTGAGACATGCATATAGTAAGTGTTCTTCTTCTTAAGCGGTCCCTCGAATCAAGGCTAACTTGCTTCCACGCTAAAAAGGGATGAGTTCAATGAGTTCACACGTGTTTCAATGAAGGTCTTAATATTCCAGGTTCTGAACTGCATATTGAAGGGTGGAAGCTGCCTGAGCGTGGATTTTTTTAACGTGTGGTGGCCGTTGCACACCAGCCACTGCATGGGTTTGACAGGGCTTGGTCTTGGTCCAGTGGCAAGGGTTAATCAAGACGACTGAAGACCAGCTCTGCTGTACAGATCTAGTGTTCACACATATCACAGTGTGGGCTGACCTGTGCTGCCCCTGGGCCCTCGCCTCTTCTGGGCCCCAAACACATCACTCTGCAATCTCTCGCCACTCCTGCTATACCTGCCCATGTTCCAATCACCGACCTGGGTTATAGTGATGTCCAATTCAGTCGCCCTCTTCACAGCCGGCGCCCTCCCGGACTTGCTCATATTCTACCCTGTAGTGGTATGCCGCCCCTGGACTATTGCGTACAGTTTTGGTTTCCATATTTAAGAAAGGATATACTTGCTTTGGAGGCAGTTCAGATAAGGTTCACTAGGTTGATTCCGAGGATGAGGGGGTTGACTTATGAGGAAAGGTTGAGGAGGTTGAGCCTCTACTCATTGGAATTCAGAAGAATGAGAGGTGATCTTATCGAAACGTATAAGATTATGAGAGAACTTGACAAGGTGGATGCAGAGAGGATGTTTCCACTGATGGGGAGACTAGTACTAGAGGGCATGATCTTAGAATAAGGGGCCGCCCATTTAAAACAGAGATGAGGAGAAATTTCTTCTCTCAGAGGGTTGTAAATCTGTGGAATTCACTGCCTCAGAGAGCTGTGGAAGCTGATACATTGAATAAATTTAAGACAGAAATAGACAGTTTCTTAAATGATAAGGGGATAAGGGGTTATGGGGAGCGGGCGGAAAAGTGGAGATGAGTCCATGATCAGATCAGCCATGATCTTATTGAATGGTGGAGCAAGCTCGAGGGGCCGTATGGCCTACTCCTGTTCCTATTTCTTATGTTCTTATGTGCTTATGTTAAATGAACATGCCGAGGACAAAGCAACCCACTTGATTGGCACCCCATCCACCACCTTAAACATTCATTCCCTCCACCACCGGCGCTGGAGTGTGTACCATCTACACGATGTACTGCAGCAACTCGCCAAGGCTTCTTCGGCAGCACCTCCCAAACCTGCGACCTCTACCACCTAGAAGGACAAGGGCAGCAGGTACATGGGAACACCATCACCTGGACATTCCCCCTCAAGTTATACACCAGCCTGACTTGGAAGTATATCGCTTTCATGCTCGCTGGGTCAAAACCTTGGAACAGGGAGTACCTTCACCAACGGACTGCAGCGGTTCAAGAAGGCGGCTCATCATCACCTGCTGAAGGGCAATTAAGGATGGGCAATAAATACTGGCCTTGCCAGCGACGTCCACATCCCATGAACGAATAAAAAAAAAATACAGTGGCCTTGTTCTTATCTCCAGTGCTGATGAAACATCTGTCATGGCACAAAGACTGCAAGCTCAAGACTGTTCATTGTGATGTGTAAAATATTCCACAATGGACTGAGTTTCATAGCCCATGCATGACGAGATTGTAAGCAGTAGTTCAGTTCTTAACTCGGGTATATTCATATACTGATGAGTGTTCTCCATTTTACTTATTCCAGAATATACTGATACATGGGACTATTTATTGAAAGTTTTTGCACTACTCACGTCTGTGGAGATGCAGCAGCACCAGTGTATGCAATTGGAGACTCGCCAATGTTATGAGACAAGTAACTTGCCATCATAGTTAGTGTTTGTCAAGGACTTGAGGTGATCTTTCCATTTATATACCACACATATTTTAGAATGGGCACGACAGAGACTGGAGGACATAATCTAGGCTGTCATCTCAGTCAAATACTGAGGGAGTGCTGCACTATTGGAGGTGCTGTCTTTCCGATGGGAGTTCAAACTGAGGTCCCGTCTGCCATCTTTAAAAATCCCATGGTACCGTTCGAAGAAGAGCAGGGGAGTTCTCCCAGTGTCCTGGCCAAAATCTATCCCTCAGCCAACACCTAAACACAAGTGATCTGGTAATTTATTTCATGCTATATGTGGGACCTTGTTATTGCCAAATTGGCTGCCACTTTTTCTACATTTATTATGGAGCAGGCTTGAGGGACTGAATGGCCTACAGCTGTTCCTACGTTCCTATTTCAACAGTGACTACACTTTAAAAGTACTTAATTGGCTGAAAAGCGCTTTGGGGCAATCAGAGTTCTGGAAATGCACTACATGAATGCCTTCATTTTTTCTTCTTTCTTTATATACACATAGGAGAGAAATTTGGTTGGATAGCACCAACCAAGAGGCGCTAAAGGTTTGCAGCTGTGAGCGACGGCATTAGCGTCGCTCAGCAAATTTAGTGTGCCGGTATCGGCAGCGCTGAGGAGTATCGGCCGGGAGCGTAGCGCCGGTGTGCAACGGTATCGACATGGATGGAAAATTTGTTTTGCGCTGCACCCGTAGTGCCCCGTCAAAGAAAGCTGGCGTGCAGAGCTGGCCCCATCATCATCATCCCTTGAAACGAGGATGACTTGCTTCCACGCTGAAAAAGGATGAGTTCACAGGTGTCTCAATGAAGGACCTAATATTCCGGATCCCGAACTACATCTAGAAGGGAGGAAGATGCCTGTGCGTGGATTTTTTTTAACGTATGGTAGCCCTTGCACACCAGCCACCACACGGGCTTGACAGAGCTAGCTCTTGGTCCAGTGGCAAGGGTTAACCAGGACGACTGGAGACCTGCTCTGCTGCACGGACCTAGTGCGCCCACATATCGCAGTGTGGGCTGGCCCGTGCTGCCCCTGGGCCCTCACCTTTCTGTGCCCCGAACTCTCACCTCTCCTGGGCCCCGATCACATCCCTCTACGAACTCTTGCCGCTCCTTCGCCCTGACCGCGCTCCTCCTGCTGTACCTGCCCGCACTGCAGTCAGCCGTTGCCCTCCTGCAGCAGCACGCGCTGCTCCCTGCAGAGGTATGCCGCCACACGCTGCTCCCTCCAATGGCCCCGGCCTGCTGATGGTCTTGCAGGTCTGGATCACGCCGATTTCCGGACCGGGACGCTGCACGCTGCTCCCTCCAATGGCCCCGGCCTGCTGATGGTCTTGCAGGTCTGGATCACGCCGATTTCCGGACCGGGACGCTGCACGCTGCTCCCTCCAATGGCCCCGGCCTGCTGATCACCTCAAAGCTGTCCCAGGGCGCTAAGGAAAGGAATGACTGCATGAGGTAAGTGTGATTGATGTATATAGATTTTTTTGCGATTTAACTGTATTTGGGGTGCGTAATGTATTGGGAATGTTTTTTGTTCCGATTTTTTTTTGCGGGAGGCCTCTCATAGGTCACAACGAAGCCAGCTCTTTAGTACAGGATATTCAATTGTTCACCTGGCCTAGCACCCTAAGAGAAGTATGGAACGCCTCCCTTAGTGCTCCACTCCACTCTCATGGCGCAAAAACTGAATTTTGCTGTTCCCGTCGCTAAAAACTTCCGGCGCTAAATTTAGCAACCGCCCGACACTCGCGCCTTCAGACCCCTCCAACCACAGTTCTAGCCCAATATATATAAAAAATCTGTGAAGGTGAATTTCCAAGAATCCAGCAGTTAAAGGGTTAAGCCATTGCACCTGTTATTATACACCTGTCTGACTCACCTGCAGGCGTACCTGTATCTGAGGAGACCAATCAGAAAAAGGGCAGGAGAATCTAGCTGTCAGCAAAATTCCTGCAGTGAACCTTAAGGGAAATAAATAGAGATCCATCATTGACGCGGTTTACTTTTAACTAGAAATATCACACAAAACCACCTGGATGTTTTTGACCTGAGAGAGTAAGAGCAGCTGTTATAAAAATACATCACTTGTGAAGGTTACTGTGCACAGACAGAGTATGTCCAAAGAGTTTGGGTAAGTGAATGCTCTGGCAGAGACAGATCTCACTAGTTGTTATAACTTTATTTTACGCTGTTACTTATTTCATGTGCCAGTTTAAACCATGTTATTACTCTGCTGTGTTTACTGAGAGAATGCGTGTAGTTTCTGTGTGAGGTTTCTGCTGTAGTGTGATTTTTTTTGCTATGTGTGTTTGCATATTCCAAGAGGAAGAAGTGAACATCAGTTGAGATTGCCACTACCTCTTTGCTCCTCAGGGTATCAGCTTCCTCCTTTGCCATTGTAAGAAACTTGAACAATATAATTAAAGTTTAAATCTGGCCACGTGATTCCATCAGAGCATCCTGTAGCCATGGTTTCAGCAATTGTTCAGTGCTATCTTAGCAATAGTTAGTGACTAGAATTGAAATGTCAAAAAAGAGAAATCGTAGGTAAATTAGTCAAGTTTAAACTTGATTCTGTGTTTACTCCGTGGGTGTGAATGATGCGATTTATTATCTAGCGACAGATCATTCATGACCTGACTTGATAATCGTGCTCCTGAATGCACTTCAAAATTATTTTCTTCTTCTTCTGTGCTCTGGTTTGCTTCCATAACCAAGTCCCTTCTTACATGGACAGGTTGTTAGCCTGATTCACAGTCACTACCAGGACAACCAGCTAAATGCGATGGAGGTCACCAATGTTCCCTTTAAGCTGCACGTTGGTGGCCGTGCAGTGCTCCAGGAACCTGCGCAGCAGACTTGCCAGCTTTTCAATGTAAAATCCACCATTGCAGTACTTCGAATGGCCCCCTTAAAGGGGCCGCGTGGCGCCAAACAAAATTACAGGGACCATTGGTCGGCACCCCACTCCTATCAGACACAAGTGCCCCGCTGGGTATCAACCCAGTAATCAGAGAGTGGAACTCTCACCTTGGCTCGCCAGGACTGTAAAGGGATTACTATCCATTAAATAGATAAACAAATGGTCCATTATTTACCTGCGCAAAAGCTTCCTCGCAGTACATGTTAGATATTCACAAAAATTTAATCAAATATATTTAATTTAGAATAGGTATTAGACAATGCCACACATATGAATAATCATTACAAGCCATAAGACTGAAGTCCCCTCCATAATGTCTGTGTGCTTGATGTGGGTTGTTGCACTTCATTTTATAACCTCGCAGCACGCCAAAATAAATAGACAGACAAAGAACGAGCTGTGGACAAAGCAGAGCTGGAAAACTTTAGAAAATAAATTCACCCAATGATACAGCACATAGTGGACAGTGGATAGAACCAACTGATGCGAAAGATAAACACTGCAGAATTCTGTAACATCCCTAAAAGCAATTAACCGATTTAAAGAGTAGTGGTGAACATCTGCCGATTGCTTCATTGAGGTTCAATATTGAATTTTGGACTAATTGTGAATCTGAACTAATTGTGGATTTTCCAACTCCTGCTGGTTGGGGTTTGGTATTCAGTGATGGGAAAATAGCAGGGACGTGGACTAAAGCTGTCATTGAGACATTGCTGATCAAAGCACAAGTGACTTGTTGACAGGCGAGGGTACCTTTAAGGCGTTTGTTTTAGTTGGCACTAAATGTTCAAACAGCAATGTTTGTGTTTTTTGGTAAAACAGTGTTTTTAATGTATGAGACCTCCTCCATCATGCTGCCCGGGAGTGGCACAATAAGAATGAAGATATGTGTCAGATAATCAAGGAGGCCACCAGGGATGTTTTGTATGGCTTCTTTATTGGAGAGTGAGCAGGTATCTATTGAGTGGTGGTGCATATGATGATGCTGCTGATGATATGCAATACTCAGGCAATGCAAATACAAAAAAAACATAGAAGCATTCGGCCCATTGAGTCCGTGCCGGCTCTCTGCAAGAGACTTCAGCTAGTCCCAACCACCGGCCCTTTCTCCATAGCCCTGCAATTTTGTTTCATTCAGGTACTTAGCTAATTCCCTTTTGAAAGCCATGATTGAATCTATCTAGAACACCCTTTCAGGCTGTGCATTCCAGATCCTAACCACTCGCTGCCTTTGGACCTTCTGCCAATCACCTTAAATCTGTGCCCTTTGGTTCTTGACCCTTCCGCCAATGGGAAACCTTTCTCTCTATCTACTCTGTCTACACTCCTCATGATTTTAAACATGTCTATCAAACCCCCTCTCAATCTTCTCTGCTCTAAGGAGAACGACTCCAGTTTCTCCAGTCTATTTGCGAAACTGAAGTCCCTCATCCCTGGAACTATTCTTGTAAATCTTTTCTGCACCCTCTCTAAAGCCTTCACATCCTTCCTAAAGTGCAGTGCCCAGAATTGGACACAATACTGCAGTTGTGGCCGAACCAGTGCTTTATAAAGGTTCATCATTGTGATATCCTTCTACTAGTCACATGCTGTTTTATACAATTCTATATTAGGAAAGTTTTTTAATACTAATTTATTACACTGCACATTACAGCAAAATAGATTGCCTTGACTTTAAAACACGTAACAGTTAAGTTTTCCCATTTCAAATTTCCATTTCTTCATCCCTTGTCTGAACTCTGCTAAGTTCTGTAACCCTTATCAGCACCTGCTCACTCGCTGCTATGTTGTCGCACTTCAGTAAAGACTAATTCTGAATTATTGCATCGTTTAAGTTAGCCTTGTTTCAATGAATCCAACTAGTTGATATGTGAAGAACCTCAGCGAAGTGACAGAGATTTTTAACCTTGTTGTGAGGCAGATGTGTTTCGTGCCAGCTGTTCCTGGGCAAGACTCATTAGTGACCTCAACAGGAGCAAACAGCAAAACTTGGCACAGTTAATTCTCCATTGAAAAAGTCTCTAGTTTGAGTAAATGATGTGGACAGACAACACAGAATTGTAAGTGCAAGTGCATTTATGTGTATACCTGCTAAGTGCATAGTTTTGTTAAAAAGCAGAATTTATCTCTCCCACATTTCCTCGTGTGAGCCTCTGCATTATGAGTATAATTATCAAGAGGATTTTCTGTTGGCTATTTTGTTGTGCCATCTGCTCTTCCCCATTGTAAATGTGGATGTGCTAATCACTTAATTGCCTCGCTGTCTGGCAGAATACAACCATTTTGCTCTTTAAACTGGTCCCATGCTCATTCTTATAAATGCAATCGGGCTGGTAAAACTGTGCCTTTAAGTAAATGGGGTGGGAAGGGGGCCGTGTGGAGGTGAGGAGAGACACTTAACAGGTGTAGACAGTTTAAGTAGTTTGTAAATCAGGAATCATGCAATCCTTTCAATACATATCAGATATACACTGATGAGAAAATAGTTAAATTGCTTTGAGATATATTTCACAAAAATGGACTCTGCCATATAAGCGTTTGATTTATGCGACGCTTTGGTACAGATAATGTAATGCGATGCTAAACTGTAAGCTTGTAAGTTTTAGTGCAGTCCAGAACAAACTGCAGCTTTTGACCTGTACTTGTCAAATTATTGAACTCAAAATGACCAATATTCAAATGATAAAAGCTTTGGCATGCATTAGGTACCTCTTTTATGAGGGGACACTCCAAAAGGGTAAAAGGACAGCTGATGAGTCCTAGGCCTTCAGCAATGCTGCTCTGAAACAGTTTGCAAGAGCATGCTCAGGAGAGGCCCAGGGAACATATTGCATGGACTTGTACTGAGGCACTGTTGCATTGTCAGGGGAGCCGGGAGGCAAAACTGGTTTGCGTCAGTAGCTAAGGAAGGGTTCCTGATGCTCATCGCTGTTTGGTGACTCTTGCTGCAATGTAAATGCATGTGAACGTCTGAGGGCATAGGATCAGCCACATGGTTAAAACGGCTGTGACACTCAGGCACCACAATACTTGGGGCTTTTATTAGCCTGCCCCGACCTTGAATCATCCCAAATCTCAGGATTGAGATTATTTGCATGTAGGGAGCAGACTTTCGCACCATTTCTAGTGTTCCCTGAGTGTCCAACCTACGGAGCACCAGGAATCTGTCAGTGGAACCATTGGTGTTGGGGGGCAGTGGCTGGCGGGCTGTTCTGGCCAAACAACTTCCAAAAAGTCACAGTATTAAAGCTCTCATTGTGTAACCGGCATTTTCAGCTTTTTGGGGACCCATTTCTGATATATCTTATCCTGGCACACAAGTATACCTGCATCATGTAGGTGTACTTTGCATTGGTAACACTGGAAGTCAAACTGGTGGGATTTAGGATGGACACCTTTATCCCACTAGTCCCGCCTTTTCTAATGACATCCATATAGATGGGAGAATATGCAACGCGGCGGAATTTCACAATGAAGAAAAAAACCTGGTGGAACTGGTTCCCACCTCAAATCCAAATGCACTCTACCTGTTTACACTGCCACGGCACCCTGCTAGAGCCAGGGATTTAGCGGCCCGACAGGGTAGGTTCTAACACATGAAGAATGGCCACTTGGATTCGGTATCAGAGCACAGCCTTACCCTAGAACTCTGCTCCTGCATGAGACAGCAGCTTCAGGAAAGAAAGAAGAAAGAATTTGCATTCATATGGCGCCTTTCACAACACCAGGACGTCCCAAATCGCATTGCAGCCAATGAAGTATTTTAAAAGTGTAGTTACTGTTGTAAAATTGGAGTTGGAGGGGAAAAATGACAAATATTTTTTGGTATCCTGATTAAAAAGAAGTTGACCCCATTAATGTTGTGCTGGTGGCTTTTTTATTTCTGACACAGGTCTTAATGCCAGACCCACGAATTGACCACTTGGATTTATATAGCACCTTTCACGACCACCGGGCGTCTCAAAGCGTTTTACAGCCAAAGTGTACTATGATGCCAGACCAGCCCGGTAAATGCCTGTAGAATTGCTAGTCCTTTGCTTAGTTTCAAGATCAAGAAACAGAAAAAGCCAGCCAATATGTCTTTAGAAAAAAACTCCCTTGTGTTGTAATGCACTTAAACTTGATTGCGTGAGTTGAAGAGAGAGGGTTAGGAAAGGCTTTCTATTGTCAATAAAACTCTTAGTTTCCTTAGTTTCTATTGTGATGTTGTAAGTCAAGGTGATCACAGATAACTTGTCACATTGTCAGACCAAGCCCACCATTTGAATTAAACAAACTTAAAGTACCCTGCTGTCAGTTGGTGGTTTCGACAGCAGAGCACTACTTTGCCAGAGGCATAATTTTATGCGTGCAATTTTCTTCCTCATTGAGTGGGTGTTGGGAAAGTGAAGAAGCTCATTAAGATGAAGTAATATTGCCTATGTCTGTGATTTCAACATGCGTGAAGCAGGGCTCTCACTCAAACCTTCATAAAGTTTTGAACTGCTGTAAGGTGAAGACCCTTTATAACAAAGTGCTCTGAATAGGTTTGCCTCAGCAATACAAATGAGGGGGCACCTGTTTGCTGCTGATTTTAGGGCCAGTGCTTTTTTTGCCATGAGGCAAAATGAAGTCATGGGATAGATACAGATGTGCTAAAACCAATAATTAAACATTGCGATTGTATACTTAGATTATCAGTTATTACAAGCTGTCCATTATAATCAACCTTCTGGCTGCTTCCAGCTGTAGTTTTAGTTTTTGTGTCTTTGCCTTAAGATACTGCATTAATCTCAATAATCTGCTTTAAAAACTCCTGGTTAATGTGGTGTGTATACAGCAGAATCACATCACGTTCACCAAGGCTTCTGCCAGTTTTGTCCACCAACGCTTAGCTTTTGTTTTGGAGGGTCTCAAGACAAACTGGGGATTCTGATACACAGGTGGGGGTTCTGACACATACAGCAGAGGGATTCAGCATATCGGGCTGATTACCTCCTTCAAAAACGAGCAGCAGGAGTAAAAGAAAGCAGATTTTCCACAATAGCAAGTCAAGTTTGAGCAAATTGTGGTTCTGCATGTAGTCAAATAAATTAAAGATGACGTTCACGCATTATTGCAGCACCGTCAGTGGGAGCCAGACTTGGAGGGAAGCATAGTGTTGTTAAAACGGAAAGCCCAGTGTGTTATTCAAGCATAGCTATTCAACTGCAGAGGATAAAATGGAGACTCAAGATTCCTAGCTTAACAAAAGGTATGTGCAATAGATCATGACAATTGAAAAGCCTGGATATAACCTGTCTAAAATATAACAGTACTGTGTTTGCTATTAGTGAACAAGCAGTTGCAGTACTGTGTACCTATTGTGCACAGAACAATAATCAGATCCAACGTGTAATGGTGGCTTCCACATTATGAAAGCCTGATTAACAATGCTTGTTTTTATATGGTGCCATATCACGTTGAAGCATCTCAAAGCATTTCACACAGTGAATTACTTTTGAAGTGCAATGAATGTTACTGTGTAGGCAACGTATAATTGAAAATAAATTCTTGGAAGCTATCCAGTATCCACTTTTTAATAGATAATCTGTTCATGGAAACAAAATATGTAAATTCAATTTATATAGAACCTTGATTAGACCACACTTGTGTGCAGTTCTGCTCTCACCCCCCCGAAATATTGAAGTACTGGAAAAAGTGTGCAGAAAAAAAAATCACAGAGAATTGAGAGCAAGCAAATATTGAGCCGGCTTGGCCCTCTTCTCTGGAGGAACCTGATGGAGATCTTAAAAAATTATGAAGGGGTTCGATAAGGTGGACGTGGATAAATTGTTTCCACTTGTGGGTGAGCCTAAAACAAGGGGGCATAAACATAAGATGCCCATAGATCAAATAAAGAATTTAGGAGGAATTTCTTTACAGAGTGGTGAGAATGTAGAACTCACTGCCACATGGAATGGTTGATAACATCAACATATTTAAGGAGAGGCTTGGTTAATACACGAGGGAGAAGGGAGTAGAGGGCTATGGGAGCAGGGTGGGATGAGGTAATTAGACTGGAAGAAGGTTTGTGTGGAGTATAAACATCAGCATAGACTAGTTGGGCTGAATGACCAGTTTGGCTGAATGACCTGCTTATGTGCTGTCAATTCTATGCAATGTTCACAATGCAAGGATTCTTCGATAGAACCGATTATTTTCATTTCATTTAGCAGTGCTTTACCTTAATATTTGTACTTTGTCATCATTAATAATAGGTTTTGGTTTCTTTTTGAAGATATTAATTCTGCATATGATAAAATGCAACTATATCTGAAAATAAGCCAGCCTTGGTTAATTGGATGTGTGAGCTGATTGAGCATGCAAAGGTTCCAATGTTTCACCTGGGATCATGATACTGGTATTTTATCCAGATTAATCCCCCTACCTCACCAATCGTGGGCATCCATTGAGAGTTTGTGCTGATAATAGAATTTCTGAATGCTCCCACTATCCAATACTTCACTGCCAGGGCTAACTCCAATATCATGTGGGAGAAAATGAGTGAGATTAATATGGGTTGTATTGCCTTTCAGCTGTGTAATGTTTCTGTCCCGTCTGCGTGAAAAAATAATAGTTGAGGCTATGCCTAGACAAAGCTCTCAAGAATTTGGTATTACAGGTATTTGTGCATTAATTATTTGTTCCAAATTGAACTGCAATATATGATGAGACTGAATACTAAACAACAATCAGAAACCTTTAAAAAAAGACTTGCATTTATATAACGCCTTTCTGACATCAGGACATTGCAAATGCTTTACAGCCAATGATGACTTTGAAGTGTAGTCACTGTTGTAATACAGAAAGTTTACTGTCAGATATATTTTCTCACAATTCAGCTTAGTATTCAGAGTTTCTCACACACCCCCCTAATGTGAAAGGAGATATTTCAATTACATTTCAAGACCATTATGCACTGTCAATATGATTACAGTGTAATTCCCAAACACTAGATACACAGCTATTGTGTGCGTACTATGCCTTGTATAATAGTCCTTAAAATGGCACTAAAGAGGCATACATTGTGGAAATTCATTCTCATTACATTGGCACAATAATTAGTTTGGAGCGTAGCATAATACATCAGAATTATAATCTCAATCAATTATTTAACAAGATTGTTATACACTTGAATTTTGATGGAAGAAAATTGATGGTACTGTGCAATTTTGATTGTACTACCCATACATTAGTGTTATAATGCAGCTGTATATACAGCCCTATAAAAAGTTATGAACATTAACCACAAGATTCAGAATTTCTTGTACACCTTCTAATGTAAAAGGTCTTATTTTAACCACATTTTAAGCCCATAATCTACTGTCAGTGCGATTAGGGTGTGATTTCCCCATTTCATTAAATCACGTTAAATCCTGTTTCATTCATAATCCTTGATACTGATTTTATGATCAGCTTGCATAAATGGAACCTGAAGCCTTGTGTGAGGCTGTAGTGAGAAAAAAACAGATAAGGTACCGTGTTTATTAGCAAAGAAACAGAAAACAAATCAGAAGAGGTCATATCATTGATGCATAAAGCTTCATCCGACCCCGCCGGGAGTAATGTATGCAGACTCATCACCCAACGGGAGAGGATTTGTTACTGACCTCGAAGAGACTGACAAAGATTTCTCTAGATATCAGGAAGTTGAAGTTACAAGAAAAGATTAAGGAGAATGGGTTGGTTTATTTGGAAAAGAAAAGACTTTGAGGTGACCTAAACTAAGTTTACAAGATTATGTAAGGGATTGACTAAGTCGATCCAGGCAAATTGCTCACTGTAGTGAGACGTTCAAATATCAATTAAGAATTAGGAAGGTAGAAGATGGGTGGAAATATTTTACACAAAGGGTAATCGGCTTGAGGAATAAATGACCAGAGGGAGACTTTTAAAGCATAAATAATTGGATAGTATATAAATGGGTTCAAGGGACAACTACATGTCTTTCATGAGAGAAAGGAGATTGAGAGATAAGATGAGAGCGCAGGTAGGTGGCAAGAAATCAATCAAAAAGGACAGGTTTATTGGCCCTAAAGGCATTTTTCGGTTCCTAAAATCCTTGCGTTGTTGTGCCTCATCTCAACAATAGCTGGTGTTAGCCTAAACTTCACACTTGTATAAAGTTGGACTTCGTATGGATTTAAGTTATTCACTTATATGTAGCTTAGATTTTCATTGTGTTTTCATCTAAGCATTGTGAACGTACAGCCAGGTAAAGGAAAATATATATTTTACACCATTTTATTTAATCATATTCGTCCGTTAATGATAAAATAGTTTCTGATCTTTCTCTAAAATGTTATTGGATACAAATTACTTATGTGCTCATAAGAAATAGCTTCAGTATTGAACAGATGATGTGCTGTGATGTCAGCAGGACTATTGTCACACATTTGGATATAGGAACACTGAAATTACCTGGGGGTGGAAATTCACCTCCGCCGGAAATGGGTCGCACCTACCATTTTTCCTGTGTTTTCACCGCCGCGGTGATTGTGGTTGCCTCTGGTGCAAAATTCATCTCTGTCTTTTTTTTCCAAGCGGGGCAAAAATGGTCATAATGGGGGCGGAAGCAGAGTGTCAGTCATAATGGGGGCGGAAGCCATTTAAAGGGGAGCCGCTGCAAGCCCCAAGAGGGGGTGCCAGGCTGCCTGTTAGCAGCCCGGCCGAACCCAGGGACATAATTGTCGGCCGACAAAAAAAATAGGAAGGCGGTCGCAGCAGTGCGCCCTCCCCTTTAATGGTGGCCGCACTGCCATTTTGCATACACCGCAAACACAGTGCACTGACAGAAAAATCTGTCGAGAGCCCCGTGTGGCGGCCGCAAGATTTTTTCTGGTGAATTTTGCTCGCGGGAACGGAAATCAGTAGTGCGCGCTTTGATAACGCACTGAGGAAGGTCGGCAGCAGTGGGGTGGAAGTGGGGACCGCCGGAAAAACCACTGAGGAGAATTTCGCGAGCGGCGGCCATTCGACAAAAAATCGGCGGCTATTCGACACCGCTGCATGGCCACCGCTTTCCGGCGTTATCGAAACGCTGAATTTCGGCCCCCTGACCTTTTACTTGCTAATGCGATTGAGGAACCACACTGACTAATGGCAACTGGATCGGTATGATTGGGAGCCAGCTCTCATTTTTTTGACTGTGTTGTGGAACACACTCGAGTCCATGGTTTGCCATAATTATGATGTTCAAAATTCGATGCTCCTAGAAACAACCTAGTAACAATTTTGATTTTATTTGCACACTGACTTAACTTAGCTGCATATTTAAGTATAGACACATTTGGATATCAGATGAGTTGTAGGAAACAATCACCATAGGAATGTGGTTTGGCACCACACGGTTGCTGGAAGCAAACAATATCAGCAGAGCAGACAAAATAACAATGATGGGGCAACAGGATATTTGACACACCCATTTTCCTGTTCCTTGTGGGGCTTGATTTTTTTTTTAATTTGTTCTGGAAATGGGAGCAATGCTGGTAAAGCCACATTCATTTCCCATCCATTGTTGCTGTAAGAAGGTGATGGGCCTTCTCTTTGAATTTCTGGGTGCTGATCGTGCTCTCAGATGGGTGACTGTAATGATTGCTTTACAACTGAGTGGCTTGTTAGAGGGCATTAGGATCAACTATATTGCAGAACTGGTGTCACTCGTAGGGCAGATTGGGTAGGCAAGTTCCCATCGCTGAAGGACATAGTGAACCAGTTTGTTGATTGGTAATTATCATAAATCATCAGATTTAATTCATTTAATTTCATAGGATTTAAAGTAGGATATAAAGCCACAATCCCTGGGTTACTAGTCTAGTATCATAACCACAACACTCATAACCATCCCTATGGTTACCTCACAGTTCCCAGGCAGATGACCACCCATTTCTTGAAATCTCACTTGAGTATGGTCACAGGTAGGACACATACCTGACGTGGAATACTGTGCTCGGCATTTTTGCACCAACGTTATTAAATCAAATAGTTGTCAGACATGGTTCAAACTTTAAGTCAGAAAGGAACCACTGAAAAACATGGGCTGGGAAATTCCTGAGAGCTGGTTCTGCTTTGCGGTAGTAATTACACCGGAATTATGTGGTAAGCAAGGTTTGTGCCAGACCTGCAGCGAAGTTACGGTAATGGAGAGTACTAGCTCTGAGGAACTTACCAGTCCGGCAGCAGAGTTTACTTCATATCATATGCACCAAGATCTATGCAAAATGTTCCATTCATTTTGGAAGATGTCGGCACTGGTGGGATTACTTTTCCTGTGCTGGTTGAGGCTATTGGGGAGATTAATGTGGTCTAATTACCCACAATTACCCAAACATTAACATATGATTAAGCACTTCTTCACATTTATCTTTACTGCCAGTGGAAAATTGAACAGAATTCGGCAAATTGAACAGTTGGACTAGAAATAAAAGACTAGTGATTATTCTGATGAATAATAAGTGACATAATAAGTGACAATTAGCTGGAAAAATGCAGTTCATTTTCCCCTCATTTCACATATTTTCTTCCTAATGTGTGTGTGTGTGTGTGTGTGTGTTGTGTGAGTGTGTGTGTGTGTGTGTGAGAGAGAGTGAGGGCAGTGATGCATGGTTCCTTGCAAAACATTCTGATGTTACAAATTTCTATTTCACACATCCAGATAAATATCGATCAAGAGCTTTTATTTCCAGTGCTTTGTGTGTGTGTTGTAGAGGAAATGGCAAAACATTGCCAGTGAAGTTATTTCTTTCCATGATGATAAAAGCAAGGGTATCATTCAAAGCAACCATTTCCATTTTGGAATTGTTTTATTTCTAAATTAAGAACTGTGACGTTGAACGACATTCCCTTTTAGAATAATATGTGGCATCAATAGTATTGCTGACACAGAGGTCAAGGCAGGCTCATACCCTTAAAAGATATATAATACTTTAAAACATATATGATTACATTGGCGGCACACTTTAGCTTTATCTATTTGAATGCACAAAAAAAAGGCTCAGATTTCATGCAAGAATATTTGAATAAACACTTAGAACAGTTCAGCAGTACAGGTTGAACCTCCCTTTATCCAGAACTCCCTTATCCGGAACCACCCGTGTCCAGAACCATTTCCGGCCACCGGATGGCACATGTGCAGAACTCCGCCATGAACAAATTGAAGTCCTTCCTCGCTGCCGACTCCCGCAATCGCTGGCCTGACCCCGCGATCCACCGCCCTCCCTCCCACGATCTCTCTGCCGCACTCTCAGCCCTGATAGCCCCTTGCTCAGTACCTGTACCATCCAATTTAACGTGACCACCCCTCGTCCGGAAAAATTCCTTATCCAGAACAGGCCAAGTCCCGAGGGTTCCGGATAAGGAAGGTTCAACCTGTATTTATGTTGGGTTTATACTTTTCTCTGTGTGCATTTGTTTGCTTTGGGAGCAAGGGAGCCTGCAAGTGTGAAGGAACTCTTAAATTGCTTGTATATGTTATTTTGTAATGTTTACAGATCCTTTAATATAGACCCTTTAATCATTTTTTCATACAATATATCTGAAATTTGTATTAATTATTTTTAGATGATATTTTGGACCCCATTCAATTTTTAAGCATTAGCTAAGTTTAGTATCAAAACAGCTCAGATATAATATTTTATTGCTCAAGTGATACAACATGAAAGAAGATATGCCATAGAGACAAGCCGTTCCCGTCATACCATATCTGCACCTACCTGCCAACGTTCCAACAGAATTTTGCAGCATAGAGATGGCACTTCAGTGGTCGGCAAGATCACAAATGCCCTCAACCTTTGTGCTTGTCTCAGTCCAAGCCTATTACACAGTATTTACAGCATTGAAACAGGCCATTCCAGTGTTTATGTTCCACACGAGCCTGCTCCCACTCTTCTTCATCTAATCCCCATCAAATCCCTATATTCCTTTTTTCCTCATGTGTTTATCTAGCTTCCTTTTTAATGCATCAACTCAACCGCTCCCAGTGATAGCAAGTTCCACATTCTAACCTCTCTCTAGGTAACGAAATTTCTCCTGAATTCCCTACTGGATCCATTAGTAACTATCTTAAATTTATAGCCCCTAGTTCTGGTCTCCTCCACAAGTGGAAACATCTTTATGTCTACCCAATCAAACCCTTTCATAATCTTAAAGATCTCTATCCGGTCACCCGCCAGTCTCTTTTCTAGAGAAAAGAGTCCCAGTCTGTTCAATTTTCCCAGATATGTATAATCTCTCAGTTCTGGCATCATTCTAGTAAATATTTTTTGCACCTACTCCAGTGTCTCAACATCCTTTTTATAATATGGAGACCAGACCTGTTCACAATACTCCAAGTGTGGCCTAACCAAGGTTCTAAACAAATTTAACATAACTTCTCTGATTTTCAATTCTATCCCTCTAGAAATAAACCCCAGTACTTGGATTACTATTTTATGGCCTTATTAACCTATGTTGCTACTTTTAGTGATTTGTGTAGCTGGAACCCCAGTAGCCGCTGCTCCTCCAGACATTTATTTTCCAATGAGTATGTGGCCTCCTTATTCTTCCTACCAAAATGTCACACTTATCTATATTGAAGTTCATTTGGCAATCACACACCCATTCTGCAAGTTTATTAATGTCTTCCTGTATTTTGTCGCAGTCCTCCTATCTATTAGCTATTCCTGCCAATTTGGTGTTGTCCGCAAATTATGAAATTGTACTTCCGATTCCCGACTCCAAATTGTTTATGTAAATAGTGAACAGCAGTGGTCCCAGCACCGAACCTTGTGGAACACCACCTTTTGTCATCTGAGTAACTACCTTTAAGCCCATCTCTCTGTTTTCTGTTTTGTAACCAATTAAAGTGATGCCCACATAAGGATCAAATAGGTGACTGATGTGGCAGCACTTTCATCTCCTTTCCCACTGAATAACATGGCATGGTTGCTCAATGTTACCACGTGGTGTATATCCCAAAGAACAGAAGGCCACTGATGACTGCATTGTGCTCAATCTGAAGTCCATCCTGTGTGCCAGTGAGTGACCATCATGTTTCTATTACAATGGCTTGCTGTGTGAAGCCCTTTGAAGATAAGATTGTGCCAAGGCTTTCAATTCTTTCCAGCACCTTGAATGTGTGCCCTGCTAAGGTATGGGTTTGAAGCGCAGTGAAGGAACTATGAGGTTGTGATGGCTTGCCGTGGGTGAACAGTAAATCTGAAACAATTTGAAAGGCAACATTATGTGACATGGAGTCTTGTAACATCTACCTGGTACGTGGCACTGTTGATTAGTTTTACCTTGTCAGATTCCTTACAGCATGCTGTCTTCTCCTGTATTTGTACTAAATTCCTGCAGGCTCAGTAGACGGCATTCCACGTGGTCAGTAGCGCGCCATCATGGCCTGGGAAGTGTTCTCCAGATTGCTGAATAGTGCAACCCTCCTCTCACCAACCTCATGCAGCAGAATGGCATCACTAATCAAATGGGGGGAGCGTTGCTCTGTTATTCAATTCAATTTTGCAAACGTCTTACTAAATTTTTGAGCCTTGAAAAAGGTTCACATTATTTTTTTTAATCCCCTTTACATTTTTCTCTTTAATTTTGACCTGCAGTCCTTCAAGGGCTGCATGGTCCCAATATTCTGCAGGGCTCTCTTCATCACACTCGGTGCTCAGGGAGCATGTCCAAATAAGTTAATGAGCTGGCTTTGTGGCATCCAACAAGCTCAGCTCAACACTCTACGGGCATTGGACTTAGCTTTTCACAACAGTCCTGGTGACCTTTTAGCTGTGAATGCTGAATTAGCATTATAAATCCTGTCCAATGATAGTGTTATTATACCTGACCTGCTAACGTGAGCGTTGGCTCCCAAAGCTTATTCAATAATATCACTTTAGTTATACTGCCTGTGTTAAATTGGCCATGCACAATTGCGTACTCCATCTTCCCCTGAAATTAATATCTGTAAAAGATCTCACAAGGACATACACGTGGAAGTCTGATGTGATGCATAAGTATCTGAGCATTTTCACATTGTTCTTTCCAAATATCGAGGTAGCAAATTGTAAATTCTCCAATTTTGTTAATTTAGGGAATTCAGGAGAAACTTCTTTACCCAGAGAGAGGTTAGAATGTGGAACTTGCTACCACTGGGAGTAGTTGAGGCAAATAGCATAGGTGCATTTAAGGAGTAGCTAGATAAACAAAACTTGCTACCACTGGGAGTAGTTGAGGCAAATAGCATAGGTGCATTTAAGGAGTAGCTAGATAAACACATGAGAAAGGAATAGAATAGAAAGTCATGCTGGTAGGATTAGATGAAGAAGGGTGGGAGGAGGCTTGTGTGGAGCATAAACACTGGCATGGACCATTGGGGCTGAATGGCCTGTTTCTGTGCTGTCCATTCGATGTAATGGCTTCAGGTGTGGTGCCAGAGGACTGGAGGATTGCTAATGTGATACCTTTGTTTAAGAAGGGAGAAAGGGATAGACCGAGTAATTACAGGCCAGTTAGCCTAACCTCAGTGTGGGAAAATTATTGGAAATAATCCTGATGGACAGGATAAATCTACATTTAGAAAGACACAGATTAATCAGGGACAGTCAGCACGGATTTGTTGAGGGAAGGTTGTGTCTGACTAACTTGATTGAATTTTGCGAGGAGGTAACCAGGAGGGTCGATGAGGGCAGTGCATATGATGTAGTGTATATGGATTTTAGCAAAGCTTTCGATAAGGTCCTACATGGCAGACTTGTTACAAAAGTAAAAGTCCAAGGGATCCAGGACAAAGTGACACGTTGGATCCAAAATTGGCTCAGAGGCAGGAAGCAAAGGGTAATGGTTGATGGGTGTTTTTGTGACTGGATGTTTCCAGTGGGGTTCTACAGGGCTCAGTACTAGGTCACTTGCTTTTTGTGGTATTCATCAATGATCTAGACTTGAATATAGGGGGTACGATTAAGAAGTTTGCAGATGATACAAAACTAGGTTGTGTGGCTGATAATGAAGAAGCTGCGGACTGCAGGAAGGTATCAGTGAACTGGTCAGGTGATCAGAACAGTGGTAAATGAAATTTAATCCAGAGAAGTGTGAGGTAATGCATTTAGGGAGGGCTAACAAGGAAAGGGAATACACATTAAATGGTAGGACATTGAGAAGTGTAGAGGAACAAAGGGACCTGGGAGTGCATGTCCACAGATCTCTGAAGGTAGTAGGCCAGGTGGATAAGGTGGTTAAGAAGGCATATGGAATGCTTGCCTTTATTAGCCAAGGCATAGAATATAAGAGCAGGTGGGTTATGCTTGAACTGTATAAAACACTGGTTAGACCACTGCTGGAGTACTGCATGCAGTTCTGGTCACCGCATTACAGGAAGGATGTGATTGCACTGAAGAGGGTACAGAGGAGATTTACGAGGATGTTGCCGGGAGTGAAGAATCTTAGCTATGAGGACAGATTGGATAGGCTGGGTTTGTTTTCCTTGGAACAGAGGAGGCTGAGGGGAAACCTCATTGGGGTGTATAAAATTATGAGGGGCCTAGACATAGTGGATAGAAAGAGTCTATTTCCCTTAGCACATGTGTCCACAATCAGGGGCATAAATGTAAAGTAATTGGTAGAAGGTTTAGAAGGGATTTGAGGGGAAATTTGTTCACGCAGAGGATTGTGGGGGTCTGGAACTCACTGCCTGAAAGGGTGGTAGAGGCAGAAACCCTCACCACATTTAAAAAGTACTTAGATGTGCACTTGAAGTGCCGTGACCTGCAGGGTTACGGACCTAGAGCTGGAAAGTGGGATTAGGCTGGATAGCCTCTTGTTGGCCGGCATGAACACAATGGGCCAAAATGGCCTCCTTCTGTGCTGTACACTTCTATGATTCTATGATTCTAATTCTATGTTAAGCATTCCTTAGTGAAATGAAGTATGGGTGTGCTGCCCACTGTAAAATATAACAGTTCAGGGATTTAAAGACCTGTAGTTTCGAACCACCCATAGCAATAACATGTCTGTATCCGTCAGGTTTCGTTTGTGACTAATACTTTAGGTAAATGACGAGCCCTCCCTCCAAATGTTTCCAGAAGTTTAAAATTGTGCAATGGTTTCGGGACTAATTAAGCAATCTTGGCACTTCATTGAAGTGTTAGGTTCCTATGGGAGGGGCCTTTCAAAATCTAAAGCCGAAGATTTAAAGGGCTATTCTGACTCTTTGGAACAGTTATTAGATACTTCCGTTCCTGGAACATTGGAACAAAATGCTTCAAAAGCTATAGTTTAGAGTCACTGGGAATTTATACAAGATGTATCCACTGAACTCTGAGCTCCTAATCTACTACTGTGGAGAGATCCAAATGGAAGACTGCTGTGGGGTTAGGGAACATCTGAGAGAGTTGTCCTGAGAACACTCTTGAGTGGCTATTAACAGCCAGCTCAGAGGAGCAATAGCACAGATCTTGAACCTAGACAACCACCCTCAGCGAACAGCTCTTCACTTTTACAGTCTATCTGGGTTAAGGGCCTGATGGGCCTGGGGCAAACTGATCCAAATGGGCCTATAATTATCTTTGTTCATGTTCATTACATTACATATATGATTCTGATTCTGAGTATGAAAACATAAGCCAGTACATTCAACACTGAAAGCATATATTCTGTATCAAGTAGGTATATATTCTGGTTCTGGTAACATTACAATTCTAGATTCCTATACATGAAAGCAAATTTCTCTCAATAACATGTGAAGTAAAACAGTCTAGTACATATTCTGTTCTGTATATATTCCATTAGTGTATATAGGTACTTCTGTATATAGCTATAAATAAGTGAATCTATTTTCCTCAGTCTTGTTTTTCCTCTCTTATTGTCTTTCTATTCAGCCTATTTGGGAGGCTTTATATTTTTTTTCTACATTTATTTGGTGGGCCTGGGGCTGCAGTCCCATCCACCCCATGGTTAATCCGCCCCTGTGTCTGTTTAAGGTGTGGGTTTTTCAACAAATGCCAAGAAATAGATAACTAATTAACTAAATTACCTTCTTTACCAAATTACCTCTAACAGTACTTAATTTTACAATATTTATATTCCTGTTATATATTTCTACATTAAAACAGTGACTACACTTCAAAAGTACTTCATTGGCTGTAAAGTGCTTTGGGACATCCTGAGGTTGTGACAGGCGCTCTATAAATGCAATTCTTTCTTTCTTTTTCTTGTATATTTAAATATTATTAAGTTGGGCTTTTATTCAGAGGCTGCAACTACATTGTGACAGTTGAAATAGTAAAATTGGATGGAAAATATTAACATCGCAATCTACAATGGTTGACAGAAAAGCATGGGCAACATCATGACAATAGGAAGTGAGGTTTGTGGAAAGGAAATTTGATCTCTGTGCAAATTGATTAATATGTAAACATGCTTTGGCAGCGAGTATCGGAGGCCTACTAATAAAAATTATTATTACCAGTTTTACCTTCTACTCATCCAGGAACCACACTCATCCAGGATGACTGGATAGCAAACAGGAATGGGAATCAAGGCTGATTTCCTCTTCCCCAACCTGAGGACATCAAGAACAATTGTAGCTAGCCGAGATTCACTAGCTTAGAATAGATCAGGGATTGAACCTATTATCTTGCAGGTCCAAGGGTTCAGCTACTTATTGGATAAACTCTCCATACCATGTAAACTGAGAAGATCTCTTATTCAATCTCCAGTCTGTGCAGAGTAGCCTAGCATTAGAGTGACTTGGATCATAGCTTAAAAGGACAATTTCACTGGAGAACAGCATGAAGAATTGAGTATCCTGTAGGTCAATGAGGAGCAGATACCTTACGTCACAAACTCCCTACTGAGTTTGATCCTTAGCTTCTACCCTTTCTGAGAGATCTAGATAGTTGCCCTTGATGTAGATCCGCTTCTTGGGGTTGATTGCTGTGAGTGGTACTCCTTCTCTGTCCTCTGTTTTCAGGCCGCTTCCTCCAGCTGCACAATATAATACCTGCGTCCATGTTGTGGGAATGCAAATTCCACCACACTATTCACTTCTATCAGTGGTAAAACTTAGCAGTCTCTTTTTTCCTTGCTTTGCACAACTAACTCATAGATCATACAACATAACCACCGTTAACAAATAGAATGGTCAAGATTGGAAGAACCTATTGCACATTCTTAACATAGAAGTATTGGAGGGTGTAAATTCATAGAATTTCCTAATTCTGGAATAGATCTCACCCATATCTCCCTCAAATAGTGGAGTATGTTAAACATTTGCCTGCTAATATCGGCAGAAGTAAATTCTAGGCTAAAAAGCTTAAGTATGTTTTCAAGAACTTTAAGCCGTTGACGTCAAAATTTTAGTGACAGTTCACTGAACGTGTAAAGTTTGCTTCAAAGGTTTCAACTTAAGGCCGATATTTTCCTCTCTGTGTAATGGTTAACAATGAAGCAGACGTGAGGAATCGGGAGGGGCCACCCTCACTGGCCCACCTTTTCACCACATCAATTACCAAAGACACGGAGCACCATGACTATTCACGTGTAGTTGTTTGTGTGATGACATACCCAAATAGAATAGCATATTAGTTTATTCATCTGCTTCGCTGGCTGGGTTGCATGTCAGGAATTCTGGTGCAGGCTCCCCACAATTCTCTGTCCATTGTAAAAATAAATGAACAGGTTACAAGATACATGAAAAGTGACACAATATTATGTAATGAGTGAGTACGTATGCTGTTGCAGCAAATGTGCTATAATAATAATTTGCATTTATATAGTGCATTTAATGTAGACAAACTTCCCAAGGCGCTTGACAGAGGTGAAATTGGACAAGAATGGATACAGAGCCAAAGAAAGAGCTATGGAGATGGAGATGGAAAGGTGGTCAGGTTTAGCAAAGAAGTTCTAGAGCATAGGGCCTTGATGAATGAAGGAATGGTTGCCAATGGTGGGACTAAGGGAGCAGGGGATGCACAAGTTTCTTACATGGGTCGTATAGTGTTAACAGAGTGTTGGAACATAACAAATTGCGTGCTCTATTAAAAGCCCTTTCCTGGCTGTCCCCCCAAACCCATTCGCGACCTTTGCGTAGGAGCACGTGTAGCGGCTCTAGCAGTATGCTCAATTTGGGAAGAAAGTTACCAAAATAGTTCAGGAGCCCCAGGAACGAATGCAGCTCCATCGTATTACAGGGTCTGGGTGCTCTCTGGATTGCTTCCGTCTTGGACACAGTAGGGTTGATCCCGTCTGCTGCTACCCTCATTCCCAGGAATTCTACCTCTGGAGCTAGGAAGACGCACTTCGCCTTTTTCAGTCGCAGCCCTACCCGGTCCAGTCTGCGTAGCACCTCCTCCAGGTTGTGGAGGTGTTCTTCAGTATCGTAACCCGTGATGAGGATGTCATCCTGGTGTATGAACTGTATATGTGCTCCATATGAACTCGCTGAACTTCAGCTTCCAGCGATTTCCCCCAGTGTTCATTTCTGCAATTTCTGCAGGTATTTTGCTCATCTCTGCAAACTCCGGCTGAGTGTGTGCCTCCACGCCTCCAACATGAGCTGCTGTTGGAAACAAAAGGTCCCTTGCCAGTCAATCATCCCTGACTGACCCTGTGACTGTCCTTGAGTGCGCCATTAACAGATGTTGATGGCCCCATTACTGGCCGCATTGTCCCTTGCAATGGCGTGAATCGCCATTCAACTTGCCATTGTCTCTGTCGAACTCCCCCTCTGGGTTCGACTACATGTTGGGGCATGCCCGACTGCCCTTGTCTGCCTGGAGAACTGTGTGCTGCTTTAACAATGTTGAATCTCTGTCCCAACCATTCCTTAACACAGTACCTCTCGTCTGTTCTGCTAGTGGCCATGCTTGCGTGGTTTAAATCTCAGTTTCTCGTCGCCATTGATATGTCCTTACTATACAGTATAAACGCACACGAGGCCCATGCTTGAGAGAAGGTCAGTCTGTGACCTGTCCTTTATTCCTTAGCATTCAAGTGATGAAGGTGGGTGGAGCTTCCCCTTTTATACCTGAAGGTCCAGGTTAGGAGTGTCTCCCACCTAGTGGTCATTGTTCTCACAGTGTACAACTTAGGTCAGATTATACATGAGTTACAATGCTGGTTGAATACATGACACTTACCTATGGGTCCTTGCTCAGCCAAAGATTGTGCCGGGCCAAGCGATCTGTGGACGGTGCATGCCGACGGTCTGCTCCCCAGCGCTACTTCGAAACCGCCGGCGTGCCTCAGCTGGGGAATTTTTCGCTGACCCGGTTCTCGCACAAAACGGCCAATACCGCCGAGAAACCGGGCAGTGAAACACTGGAAATTCTAGCCCTATGTCTTTCTGCTATGCTTCCTCTTATGGGGGTCATTTTTATTTTGTGCCGAGATCAGGCGGGCAGTGTGGAGAGACTATGCTGATCAGGGTAGGTGGGAATCCAGTGATTCCTCGGTGGAGCGAGCAAGAAGTAATGAGTTGTGGGGAGGGGGAAGCAAATGGCTGGGTTATGCGGATGGGCCAGTAGTGGGTGGCTAGGGTTTTGTGGGGCCAGGAGAAGTGTTCATGCTGATTGCATCAGGGTCCTATAAATAGTGTAGGACACCGATTAGCAGATTAAAACTAGGTCCCATCTGGAGCAGGCAAGTGCTGCATCATGATTTTTGGAGTGGTACCCTCTCATTCCCCCCCACCTAGCTGGGATGCTAAAAAATCATCCCCCATGATTTGTGCACTTCTACATATGTATAAACTCACATGGACATGCAATAAGTGTTCCTTTAGTTGAGGAAGTAAGAGTGGTGGATGACTGTTGAGCCAACTGGTAAACAACACAATCTGACACACGCAAAGCTTTTTGGACTAGTGTCAATACAGTGTCAATACAGTGTCATTGCGTCCTGATCTTGCAGAGCAATGTAGTGACCCAGAATTTCCACTACTGTTACTGTCCCTGGTTTCATGCTTCTCCATGCTTGACAGAGACCATCCCCTCATGACCTCGATAGAGCTGCCCGAAATTAGAACCATGTGCCTCTCTCAGGTCTTTGAGCTCCTCCATGATGGATGTCCATGCCAATCGAAACCGCCTTTGAGTACTTCTCGGATTTGAACCCTAAGGCATCCCTCGTAACATTCCTTTGTTTGAGCTATTAAATTTGTATTGCATGAATTATCTACAACAAAATCACATGTAACTGCCATTTCGATTTTGTTTTGAAAGTTCTCCAATATCAATGAAATTGCAACATTACACATAAAAAGGGGAATAAATAGCCCTAAGTGTTTTAAAAGTTTAACTTTAACTGCCCATCCTTGCTTGATGGCTGGAGGTGGAATGTTGTTGTGTTGAGGTAATGACAATTATTGCTCTTACCAAAATCTGTAGTGCAACGAGGGGCATTTGCTTAAAATGTATTTCGTATTGTGACTTGAAAATATTTCTCCAATTTGGCTTTACTGGTTTGATTTTTGGAATAGTCATTACCAGAAATTTACAGAAGAATATATCTGCAGATGTGTTGCGAATAAAATTAAAGGATGCACTGACATTCAAAACTGTCATCTGGTTCTCCAAGCATTAAATCACCAGGACACAAATTTGTGCATTTGCTCATTGTAGTGCTTATTAAAAAGGAGCCGTTAGGCCTGATCTTCTGATTCTGTGGCTGGCAGGGGACATCAGCCATTGGCTGTGCAAATCAAAATCACAGGTATGCTACCAACAATTTTCCATCCATTAAAACTAATGTAGGGAAACTCGTGGGCTGCGTACCCGTGACTTCCAGATATGCATCAGTGAGGCATTCCTCTGATAGTGCAAATGTGGAAAATTCCCCCTGGTATCTTCTGATTCAATGATCAAAAGTGCTTTGTTTCATTGATTGATTGGTTGTTTGGTTGAAGGGGACTTGCTAAGTTCACTTAGATCTCTGTGGAGAGAAATATATTTTTCTTCTGCATCCTGTGTGAATCCTGGCTAACGTACATTTTCATAATTTTGTTTGCATGTTTTTATGTAGAATTGTCAATTTACATGTGATATCTTTGAACTTATCTGAAAGTATCTACTTAAAAAGAATCAAAAGGTTAAACCATGGAAAAACAGTTCAGTGGGCCTAGAAATTGCAGTCAGAAGCGTACCTCCGGAGTATGCCTCCGACCCGCAAAACAAATACGCAAGTACCTGCTGGCACCCAGGCTGCGAAGAGTTGCGATCTCAGGCCTCGAGGCGGAGGGCAGCGTAAAGGCCCACGGATCCCAGGGACGCAGGCGGTTCGGAAACGTAACTGGGATCATGTGGGCCTGGTCCCCCAATGACAAAGGAGAATTCCATTGCAATCATTTACGAAAGGAATCCCCTAATCATATGCAATGGAATCCACAAATCTAACAATTATACAATGTACAGAATTGCAAGTTTATTCATAGGTTCCATCATTGCGCCGACCTCATTAAAAAATTAATTTTGTGATAGTTTTATACATCATTAAAAATGTAAGGCAATGTTTCTATAAACTCATTTAATAAAGTGTATGTGTATAATTTAGGATATAAAAATGTTTAATTTTAGCCTTAGATATCCCCTTACACTGATGCAAAGATGTCCTGCGCCTGTTTGCATCAACCGTAAGACTTACGTGGGCAAATGCTGGCTGGTCGCTGGGCAAATAGCTCAACTCTATGCTAGCGATTGCTTTTTGGGACCCCCGTGGATGGCCTGTCAACACATACGTTGACAGGCCGCAAGTTCCAGATATTGCGTGTGCGGAAATCCGGACTTTGCGGGGCATTGCAAAAGGAAATATGATGGTCTACTTTGAGAGTAATATAAATGAAACTACATGGCCTAAAATAATTTACTTCAATGGAGAGTAAAATTGGGCGGAAAGTAAAACCAGCTGTCGACCTGATAATGTCCAATTTCGGTCAGGCAGATTTGATTAAAATCACCTCCTCTCCGGCTGGGGTTTTCTGCTTGTGCAATCTCCAATCTTCGATTTTCCTCTGATTTATTTTAAGGAACAGGAATATCAAGTGCACAAGCAGTAAATGTGGCCAATGTGCCTTTTGGTATCCTTGATGCTATTAATCAAATGCTCATCACAAGCTCAGGCTATAAAGTGTGTGCCGTTAGAAGAGAGCAAAATAATTGTGGGAAATAATTCGGGTAGCTAAAAGTTATCCTTTTTCAGCGTGATTTAAGTAGATAATTTAAAACATTACAAAAATGGAACTGTTTCATTTAACTTCAGGCTCTATTCTTGAGGGATTAGATGGAGCAGTGAATTAATCCTTTCATCAGTGGGAAATAGATTAAAACCCAGCCCAGACAACGACTTTCCTTTCCTGGCTATAAGATTTCTAAGTACATTCAAGTGTTTAACTCACTTCCGAATGGGCACGTAGCTATAGCTCAAAACTGCAGAGGCACAGGTTAGCAAGGCCATAAAAAAAGCAAACCAAGCACTAGGGTTTATTTCTAGACGTATAAAATTGAAAAGTAGGGAAGTTATGCTAAACCTGTATCGAAACTTGGTTAGACCACAATTACAGTTCTGGTCACCATATTATTAAAAAGGGATATAGAGGCACTGGAGATGGTGCAGAGAAGCTTTACAAGGATGATACCAGAAATGCGCTGGTATACATATCAGAAAACAATGAATAGGCTGGGTCCCTTTTCTCTTGAAAAAAGACTGAGGGGTGACCGAGTAGAGGTCTTTAAAATTATGAAAGGTTTTGATAGGGTGAATATAGAGAGAATGTTTCCACATGTGGGGAAAGAGCATAACTAGAGGCCATTAACATAAGATAGTCACCATAGAAATTAAATAGGGAATTCAGAAGAAAATTCTTTACCTAAAGAGTGGTGAGAATGTGGAATGTGGGAGTGGTAGAAGCGAATAGTATAGATGCATTTAAGGGGGAGGCTAAACAAACATATGAGGGAGGGGGGAAAAGAGGGTTATGCTGATAGATTTAGATGAGGAAAGACGGGAGGTGACTTGAGTGGAGTATAAATACAGGCATGGACTGGTTGGGCTGAATGGCCTATTTCTGTGCCACATATCCTTTGTAATCCTATGTAATCTAGTTCTAATTAGGAATGTTTTGCATAAATATTTAGGAATATGAATGTTGCACTATTGTACTGATGAATACTCTTCCAAGCTTGAGTGAAGGCACATTGTTGAGCCAGAGTAGCAAAACTTTAGCCTGTATCTGATGTGTCCTGTCACTTACTTGGTGATTGTAATTGTTGTGAGGACACAAACTGAAAATGTATCCCACTAGCACAGGAACCCTCACCTTTGGTGAACAGAAAATTCACCCCAAAATGACCAATGAAAAGTTTCCTTCGCTTGGCATTACTACAAAAATGAGCATGATTTGTTCCCAGCCTCCGTCTTTGTAATTCTCCAGCCATATAGAGGAATCAGTTATAGTTATTAATATACTGTTTTCATATTGTATACTGTGTAATAAGTATAAAAATGTCACCGAAAAAGAGTCAGCTCCAAGAGATGGGACGCACGGCTGGAATAGTGATGTGGTGTAGTTGTGAGATGACAACCTGTCAGAGAAAAAAGTAGCACTCCTTCACTTCTCTTGAAATGCCAAATTGAACGTTTGCAGAAAACAAATTAAGCACTTGGAGCTTTTCTCTAAAGTGCTCAAATCTATCCAAACAGTAGTGTTTTTTTTTGAGATTTTGACTCCTCTCCATCCAGCACATAGATCCCCAATTTAAAAAGATCTGTAACCATAATCAACATTTCTTGAACTTGGTAGAAATTGTTATTTTGCATGTTAAGTTTCAAATTCATACAAAAAAGGTCTTCTCGTCATTCGTCTCAGTAATCTACTGCAAAAACCCTGTTATCTATCACTTTAAAAAAGCCCATTTACATACCTACTATCCAAAGGAGGAAGAATCTCAACATGTACGTTAATGGTAGGAAAGTGTCCATTTGAAACAACCTTAGTTGCCTGATGCTTATTAGCAGAATGCAATGGTTTTGCCACAAGCCAATTTGGTATGATGCAAGACAGTACCTTTAAGAGGAATGTGTTTTATTAATTTTGGATGAGACACAGGAATGAAGCCATTATCTCAGAAAGATCAAAGTCT
The DNA here is from genome assembly GCF_044704955.1 of Pristiophorus japonicus. NCBI lineage: Eukaryota > Metazoa > Chordata > Chondrichthyes > Pristiophoridae > Pristiophorus > Pristiophorus japonicus. Next base: position 32,685,998 of record NC_091990.1, on the reverse strand, counting down.
TGCAGATAGCATATTCCAAGGGTATTTCATATTTGTCTTTGAAAAGTAGATGGTTGAACAAGATTGTTGATCGAAGCTTGAGAAAGACAAAATGCTGGAGTGCAACAAAGAACCCTGTCGTTAAAATGTCACTGAGGGGGGTGACAGAGCTCAGCTATTGTGCTATATTCTAAAAATAGCAAGGAGAATAAACAATATTGAAATGGTGCAGGTTATCATCACTGGAGCCATTAGTGTCATTCAAGCAAGCATTGACAAATAGATCTGACTACTCAAAATCATTATTTTTTGGATGACTGATAGCACTTTATAGCACTATGCTGTACTGTTGTTAATTATTCCTTCATTTCTGACAATTGTTAAAGTCCTCTGTCCTCTATTCATTTTTGGTCAGATAATGCTCATCTTTTACAGCACATTCACATTACTTTTTAAAATCAGCCACATTGACCATGGTTTTATTACTGGGGTAAACAGCAGGCTGGTCTCTGTGCCGGCATCCAGTTGTATGTATCTCCTCCTGCCCCAGTGCCTTCCTGAGGAAAGGAAATGTTCATCAGAATCTGATGGCATTGGTCAGTATGAAATTACTCATTCCCTGGATTTCTGGGTACAATGAAGATACCGTTAGATTCAGCAGCCAATTCAGAATTCTGTGAAATCAGGTTTTTGTTCGCTATTACTGAACTTATCGGTCACGTTACTTTGGCTCGAACCTGCCCTTGAGCGGTCTGCGAGGAAGTATAAACAATGGCCCTTTCCTTTCCAATTTTGTTCTCCTTCTGTGCGTGGCTGACTCCAGGATCTCTGCAACTGGGGAAATCGAGCCTGCGGCACCACTTGTTGGTGCACCATGGCACTTCCCTGAAGAAATTGTTTTCTGTATTTGTCACCTCATTTACAAACAGCCATTTTAGTTTTGTCCCGATGACGTCACGTTACTTGGTTTTCACTGTAACTCTGATGAATTTATTTCAGTATGAGGCCTGTGATGGTGCTCCATAATGAGGGAGGTAACTTCCAACTACATTCTGTCAGCAACGAGGACGAGGCTTGGAAAAACTACCTGGAAAACCCATTAACTGCAGCGACAAAGGCCATGATGAGCATCAATGGTGATGACGAAAGTGTAGCTGCTTTGAGTTTCCTCTATGACTATTACAAGGTATTTATTTTGATTGAAAAGTGTGAGATCACAGGGACAAGTTTATTTTGCATGAAACAAGTTTTTACCTGAGTAACAAAATCTTAATTCAAGGATCCCTCTGCTTTCTGTACAGCATCAGAATGACTAACACAACATGACACGAGAATAATTTGCAAATTTTGATCCCCTCCCATTTTTTGTGGTTCTATATAGCTCCATTATCCCATTGCCTCCACACCCTCCTTTATTGGAAGGGTAGGGCAGTCCAAACAGTGAATATTTACACTAATGAAACCAAACTGTCCATAACCGATTTGGCAAGAAGCATGGACTCCTCAAATCAGTTCCCTTAGGGTCTATTTGAACATGAATATCAAATTAGATTACGATTTTAACTTAAGTTCTCTTGTCAGCATTTCAATGAACAAAATCCAATGAAAATCAAACACTTAGAGAACTTTTCTATTTTCAATTCAATAGCCAAATTGCAATATTAATGATCAAAAGAATGATTTTCTAGCTTTCCAAATATCAAGTGTCACGGTGGGCCCTACGAATTTAAGCTTCTGCTGTAGTGTATGTTCCCGGCTGAATTAAACGTTTTCCTTCATTGCAGCACTTGACTAAAATTCCCGAAGCTGACTGGTGGGCTCCTTTTTTTTATTGTGTTGCTGTTGTTCTGAAAGTCTATTTGGTCATCATAAAGTTACTGCTTGTGATGGTTAATTATAGCAAACTACTGAGAAATTCATAAATATATCAGACAACCTAAGTAAATACATACCAGGGCTGCTACGTGACGATTTGCTCTCTCTAAATCAGGGGAGAGAGACTTAAATGCAGAGAAATGAAGAGAGGCTTTGGAAAGTCAACAGCAACAACTTGTATTTATATAGCGCCTTTAACATAGTAAAACATCCCGAGGCGCTTCATAGGAGTATTACAAGACAAACAAAATTGACACCGAGCCACATAAGGTTAAATTAGGTCAGATGACAAAGTTTGGTCACAGAGGTAGGTTTTAAGGAGTGCCTTAAAAGGAGGAAAGATAAGTAGAGAGGCGGAGAGGATTAGGGAGGGAATTCCAGAGCTTGGGACCGACGCAGCTGAATCCACGGCCACCAATAGTTAAGCAATTAAAATCGGGGATGCTCAAGAGGGCAGAATTCAAGGAACGCAGATATTTCGGGGGGAAAGGGGTCACGGTTGTGGGGCTGGAAGAGATGACAGAGATCGGGAGAGATGAGGAAGTGCAAGTATTTGAAAACAAGGATGAGAATGTTGAAATCGAGGCATTGCCAGACCGGAAGCACTGGAGACAGCATATTGAACAATAACAACTTGCATTTGAGAAAGGTTATTATAAAATGTGACGGAACCCACGTAAATAGTCTATTATCTCATTCTCAAAAGTAAGATAATATCCAGTCATTCAATTTACGATAACTAATGTGAACAAGCTGATGGTTGAACCTTCCTAAGTATGGGTTATTCTACAATCATTATAGGTAGTTCAAACTGATTCCTGGTGATTGATGCTATTTTTCACCAGTCTCAACAGTTTGTGATTTTCTCATGTTCATTTTGTTTTAATGTGATGCTACTTCTTTTAAAGGTCCCAAAGCAGGAAAGAATTCTACTGCCTGGAAAGGTACCTCGCCCATGTGAACCGAATTTAGTGAAGAGGTATGAGAAATGTTTAGATCTTGATGTTTCTTTTTCCACTGACTGGCCACATAGTTTCCTCAATTGAAGATGAAAGAAAACGACACTGGACTGAATTCACCCGAGGGCAAATATATTTTCCATTTTCCATCTCAAGTAGCTGTTATCTGTAGGAACAGGGCAGTTTCTTCATTTTCGGTGCAGACAAAAATGCACAAGAAGTGAACCCTCTGTCTCAGAGCCAAAATCAAGAAAATGTCTCAAATCCGCTAAAATGGCAGCATAGCATGTTTTTACCTCTGCACCTCTTTCAAAGATAATGGTGGTGTTCGCCTGCCAGCCGCCCCATAGTCCTGAGCGGGAGGCTCGGTCTATGTTAGCATTTGGCTGGCAGGCAGCAGACGGAAATCGAACCCCCCGCCCCCCCCCCCCCCCCCTCGGGCAGCCACAATATTGGATGGCCCACCTGCCCTCTGGCCCCGAAAAAGGTGAGGATGGGGAGGATCCAGTCTCTGGGGGGGACCAGGTGCGCCAGTGGCCTAGGCTGGTTTTGTGAAGCCTGGGAGAACGCACCTGCTCCTCCCGGCCCCACAAAAAAATACTTAGCTACGGGCTCATCTTTGTCTCCAACCCGTGACTGTCCTAAAATGGGGTCCTATGTGCAGCCCCACAAGGAAAGTAAAAGAAAACTTATCTCACACATAACTATTCCCACTTTCTAGACCTGGTAGGAAAGCCACAGCAGTTTTCCCGCTTCAGGCCGGAGTTAAAAATGACGGCATCAATCTATATATTTAAATAAGGAGCCCATCGGCTGCAACCGAGTGCTTTTGCCGCTTGCTCAAAAGAGTCAAGTTAAAATCAAGATCAATGCAAAAGAGACGGAAAGTCAGAAGTATGTCACCAGGGGCATTTTAACTGTTCACCTGTCCACTATCCAGGTGGGTAGGTTAAAATTTCCCCCGCTCTTACATTTGAAGGAGTTTTATGAATTCATCATCATAGGTGGTCCCTCGAAACGAGGATGATTTGCTTCCACGCCAAAAAAGGATGAGTTCACAGGTGTTCCAATGAAGGACCTAAAATTCCAGGTCCTGAACTACATCCTGAAGGGTGGAAGATGCCTGTGCGTGTTTTTTTTAAACATGTGGTGACTGTTGCACACCAGCCACCACACGGGCTTGACAGAGCTAGGTCTTGGTCCAGTGGCAAGGATTGACCAGGACCACTGGAGACCAGCTCTGCTGCACGGACCGACCGCGCACACATATCGCAGTGTGAGCTGGCCCGTGCTGCACCCTGGGCCCTCGGCTCTCCTGGGCCCCGATCACATCCCTCCACAGTCTCTCGCCGCTCCTTCGCCCCGACCTCGCCGCTCCTGTTGTATCTGCCCACGCTCCAATCACCGACCTGCTCCCTGAAGTGGCATGCCTCCACACTGCTCCCAGGGCTACCGCACACCACTTCTTTACCCTGACTGACTGACTGGAAGGCATCTGTAGGGAACAAAGTGGGACTCACTGACCCATTTCCTCACTGAAGGGGATGTTTGTAGTTGGAATCTGCCCAGAAAATCAAAAATCTAATAAAATGAGGGGAAATGTTTGATTCTTTTTCACAAATTAATTTTTTTCTACAGGAATAACACTGGAATTGAATTTGAATTTGATGACATTCCAGCTCTGGATAATTCTATTCAAACTATGAAACTTTTGCCTGAGGATATCACTATGTCAACAGCGTATCCTGATCCAACCAGAAGATCCCACCGGCTCCATTCAGATTCTATCTTTCCCAAATCTCAGTCACAGTTGGATAGCTATACGATTATTCCCACGGATCCGTATGAGTGCAATCTAACTGATTCACTTGATAACATTTTAATGACTCAGACACAACAAAGGTGGGCTCCTGAGAACAGTTTCAAAGAAACATTCAAGGATATGGCTCCTGAGGTTAGTTTAATTTCCATAGTAAATCCAAATATTTATGAAAGTAAATATTTATGACAATGAATTGAGCTCGCTTATAACATCATCTTAGCAAGGTTAAGACACAAATGATTAATACTAATACAAATATAATGAACTATGCCATAAATTATTTGTGTACCAATGAATTCTGCAATAAAGCCTTTATGCAATGCAGGTTCAGGCCTGTGTTTCTACTCTTGGCACAGTCTTGATCTTGGTTTGGTCACTGGTACATATCAGTGAAGGCCATTCACCTTGCCTGCTCTCGCACCCCTCCTGATGATTGACTGTGGAGAACCTTTTGGCAGGAGGCTTGAGGTGAGTCAGCAGGCTATGTTCTCAGCTAGGTCATGAAACCACAGAATGAAAAAATCTAAAGGGAGAAAATAACTTCAAAGAGGAGAGGAAAAGATTACAATAAATGATTACAGTCGAGGAATGAACTGAAAGCAGTAACGTAGCTGGAATGGATGACTGTTCCTGTGTTTCTGAGGTGAGGGAGGAAGGAACGGACAGAAAATGATGTCTGTAGTAGTTAGCAGAACAGGGTTGAACAGTACAGATGGATGAATATTCTGGAGTTTTGCTTGATAACCTTTGGGGTTCTGTGAGGTATTTATGCAGAGCTAATGTATTTCCAAACCTATCTCGTGAAATTACAGCCCATGATAAATGAATTCATTCTGGTTCTAGGAATAACAGAAAGTGAATTGTTTAACTGCTGTTAAAGCTGAAGATGGTTTGATTCAAAAAATGGGCAGTAAGTTTGAACGGTTAGCTACTTAGTAGCCAATAATTGATTTTGAAGGATTACTGTCCACTTTAGTTTTTTGAGTCTGAGTTTAACAATAAGAGAATCTGCTACAAGGTTAGTTAAGAATTTGAAAGCTAAAGTTACAAAGTGAAGTTAATTTTCCCTCCCAATGGAAACTAGTTTATCGAGCTTATATTCAGTGCCACTAGCTGCTGCCACTCAGTATTTAATTTTCACGGTTGTCAAAGATCTCTTAAGCTTATTTCTTTTTTATATGTGTTCGTTAAAGAAAATGTAAATCTTAGTAGAGTTATAATCTCTCCGGGCGCCAGCAAACTTGTTGCTTGCCCTGGCACCTTGCATAGACCGATTCCATACCCGCGATTAAATCGGGGCCAGTGTGTTTCAATGCAAAGCAAGTCTCCCTGTAATCTCAGCCCCAATATCAAAAGAACACAAGGGTGTCATTTTTCCATTTTCCATGCCAACTACCCTCAGGCCATTTTGAATTGCCATTTGGTGCCAATTAGAATTTAATAAAAGGACAATATATACTGTGGCCCCTAGATGCTAGATTGAGATGACTCAAACTCATTTCAAGTAGAACAGTTTTAGAGCTAGTCATCTCATCAGTCAGAATTGGATTTGGACTCGGGGCCATGAGAGATGAAAGACAATGTCTAAACCACTGGTCACCCAGTGGCCCTAAAAGGTACGTTACAGGACTGGGGAATAGATCAGGAAAAAGAGGTTAACAACCTAAAGGAAATATTTCAAAGAATGAAACAGTCAGTCGTGAAATTACTGTACACGTCATATACTTTGAGACATTAAATGTTCCATTAGTGCTCTCCATACCAGTATCTGTGGACTGGACCTTTCCAATTGAGAAGGAAAGTGTGGATTGAACAGCTCAGAAGAGGCTAATTTAGGGAGAACAAAACATTGTAAAGTTTAAGCAACTGCACAAGAGCTCAGCTGCTAACTGTAAAATTTGAACTTTTAAGACCTTGAATGTAATTATTTAAAATCCTAGCAGAAACTCTGGTGCAATTCAAAGAGCCCACCGAGCAAAAGGGAGCATAGGGCAATAAAAATTTGTTGCACATTACAAGTACCTTAAAATATTTTTTCTTCCTAATTTTTATGCCAATTTTCTTCTTTTCGATTCTGAAAGCATCAACTCATTAATGGGTTTCTGTTCCATGGGCACAGGGCACGCTTCATAGGTCATGCCAGACAGTTAGTGTTGGCCAGGGAGGGGCAGTTATAATAACCAAACCCAACCCTTTCCTCTCCCAACATACACTTCCAACAAGGATCACTGGGTACGAATCAGGCGACAGAACCCTAGCCCAGAGTTTTGTGGCCTGAAACCAGGAGTAACATTTGGATTGTTGCCCTGAGATTAGTTACAACACAAACCATGGATTGAATCTGGGGCCTTCCTTGTCTAGATGGTTCAGTTACCCACTGCTTTAACCAGCTCAGTGGTGATGTTTATAACATATTTTGGGGCTGAAATTGCCCATTTCGATAAGGCCTCTGACTGCCGGAAAGCGGCAGCCACCGGGGCGGTGCGTAATGGCCGCCGACTCTCCGCGGAGGGGCCGCCATTTTAGACATGTGTCCGCGACCGCTCTGCCCATTTTCCCGCTGCAATGTGCACGCGCCGACTCCTTACCGTCTGGCGGGGATCCCCTCGCAAAATTGCCCCTTACCGGAAATTGCCCCGCAGGAGCGGCCCCGCCGCTGATTGGTGCCCCCGACAGCTTTTGCTGTCAGTGCACGTGTGTGAAATGGCCCTTAAAGGGGAGAGCACACTGCTGCGGCCACCATTGCTTTTTTTTTGCGTCGGCCGACTGTTAGGTTGGGCCTACCATTATGCCCCCCTCTTGGGTGCCAGGCCGCTGGCCCGGCCAAAACCCTCCCTGGTGGCCCCTTGGACCTAACTAAAATGAATGCAGAGCTTGCAGCGGCCCTCCACTTTATCTGAAGGGGAGAGACATTGTGACGTCAGTGTGATGATGTCATCAGCGCTAGGCTGATGACTGACAGCATCGGATACTCCGTCCCGCCCCCACTTCCACCCCGCTTGTGACGGTTACTCTGCTCTGTTCCCACTTCCGCCTCCATGGTGATCCACTTCCACCCCCGCTGGAAAAAAAAATTCCCACGAAGAGCTGAATTTCGCCGGTTAGGCCGCCGCATCCATTGCAGCGGCTAGAACACTTCAAAAATGGTAGGTGCACCCCATTTCCGGCAGAGGGCAATTTCTACCTCTTTATGTTTAAATGTAGAGCCAGCTCTGTAGCTACAATGCTACAAAATTGAATTCTCAATTAAGAGAGCTATAACTTAAATCATTATCATTACTTACATTAGCATCAAGGCTTTCTCAATGAGTGCGTTTACTGGTCTTGGTCAAAAAGTTAAGAGGAAATGGATAGGTACTGGGAAGAGATTCCTTTCTATCATGCTTAAAGGAACCTGCTGTGAACTTGACTAAAGAGCAGTATTGATTTACGCCTCCATGGCAATGGACATGGACAGACTTGGCCAAATGAAGGGAAAAACACAAACTGGACAATGGAATACTTGGGAAAATAATAAAATAAATGTAACTAATTGAAGAATCTTTTGCATTTTCTTTAAATAGGCCTTTCTTAACGATTTGATAAGACCATCTTGTGTTGAGGAAAATGTCACAAATAATAGACCACGGTAGGTATATTCCTCCTCAGTTCGCACCGTCATGTAGAGTCTTTTAAAGGAACACACTCTCTATTTCACATTTTATGGGAGCATATTACAGTTTGGCTATTGATGGGGGGGGGGAGGAGGGAAGGAGGGGTGGGAGAAGGTTACAAAACATATTTTCAAATCCTCTTTTACCTTAGTTACACAATAGGCTAGATGAAGCTGATTATGTGATACCAAATAATTGGTGGTCATTAAAAAAGTTACAGAATTTCCAAACATCTACCCCACCTGTATCATTTTGTGCAGCACAGAGTCCCTACAATCACACACACAGTCTGGAAATAAATTTGCTTTTCATTTATGTTGGCACGACATCAGTCTATTTGTTTTCAATCTCTATCAAAAATTGCATATATGTACTTCAGCATAGAATAAATTGAATTGTATGATAACACACACACACATACACGTATATACGTACATATATACACACGCACGCGCACACACCTATGGAAAGAATAAAATGTTTATTTAAGATGTTCTAATTAAATGGCTTTCCATGAATGTTAATCAGTAATATTGTGTAATCTTGTTGGTATTTATTTATAATTTAAAAGCAAAAATATCACAGTTTTGGGCATAGCTGGGACTTAAACTGGGATTGATAAGCTTTGAAACAGTTCCTTGCTGTATTCAGTAAAGTTATATTTCAGAGAAAATGGTAACAGTAATTAATAAAAGCTTTCCTTTGCAATGCACTGGGTTCCAACATCACAGTTATAAAATAAGCTAAATCTAAATATTGATGTTATAGCGATACTTTTGTGACTTCGAGCTTGCCTACTGGCTGTGTATATCAGAAATTCATAGAATTCTGAAAATCATCTTAGAAACTTACAGCACAGAAGGAGGCCATTCTGCCCTTCATGTCTGTGCTGGCACGTATATTTAAAATAGTCAGCAAACCACATCGGTGCATGCCCACATGTCTGATATAAGCTGCCAGCAGCCAAGGCTCCCTGAAAGGAGGGTAAAATTGGACAACTACCCCTTATCTGTTTAAGAACAGCGGCATCAGTATCTTCAAATTTGCTTGTTCTCATTTTTAAGGGTGGACTTTGAGTGCATGTTGGAGGCACCTAAATCTGTCAACCAAAAATCAGGAGAGGAATCGATGGGTTACCTCAACAAGGGACAGTTTTACCCCATCACACTGAGAGCTGTGGAAGGTGACAAATGTCTGCAGTCATCCTCAACCAAAGTTCGAGTAAGACATTTTGGATTCTGCACCTTGACTTCATTAACCTAGATATGTTTGCACTGCGAGCCAAGTTTTCTGTTCAGCTGATAGGTATTTGCACCTACTTTTGAGAAAGTACAAACTACAGAAAAACAATTCAAAGGTGTTATTGTATAGAAACGCTTTAAATTGTCAATAAATTGCAAAGTGCTGCAGTACAGCGGGACCTGGGGATGCTTGTGCATGAAACACAAAAGGATAATACAGCGAATGATCAGGAAGGCCAATGGATTCTTGGCCTTTATTGCAAAGGGGATGGAGTATAAAAGCAGGGAAGTCTTGCTACAGTTGTACAGAGTATTGGTGAGGCCACACCGGGAAAACTGTGTAGAGTTTTGGTTTCCATATTTACGAAAGGATATACTTGCATTGGAGGCTGTTCAGAGAAGGTTCACGAGGATGATTCCGGAGATGAGGGGGTTGACTTATGAGGAAAGGTTGAGTAGGTGGGGCCTCGACTCATTGGAATTCAGAAGAATGAGAGGTGATCTTATCGAAATGTATAAGATTATGAGGGGGCTTGACAAGGTGGATGCAGAGAGGATGTTTCCACTGATAGGAGAGACTAGAACTAGAGGGCATAATCTTAGAATAAGGAGCTGCCCATATAAAACTGAGTTGAGGAGAAATTTCTTCTCTCAACGGTTTGTAAATCTGTGGAATTCGCTGCCTCAGAGAGCTGTGGAAGCTGGGACATTGAATAAATTTAAGACAGAAATAGACAATAAGGGGATAACGGGTTATGGGGAGCGGGCAGGGAAGTGGACCTGAGTCCATGATCGGATCAGCCATGATCGTATTGAATGACGGAGCAGGCTAGAGGGGCCGTATAGCCTACTCCTGTTCCTATTTCTTATGTTCTTATGTTAAATCCGCCTGATCATTGTTAGCATGGACACCAAATGCTGCGATTAGACATCAGTGTACTCCGCAGCATTTTTCACACACTCAAAATAAAAAGAAGCTCCCACGAGTCATCATATAAACATACTTTCCTGAGCAGCAGGAATGTACAGATTAGATGTATAGCCAGCGTAGTTTTCATGGCCAAGCCTTTTCTATTTGCTGGCAAATGCACAATGTTATGTTGCAGAACATGGCCATTCACATTCTTGTGTTACTTGTGCACAACATCTGTACAACAGAAAGGACACAGGTATCCTGACCTCCTCAACAAAATGGATATCACCAATCACTCTTATGAAGGTGATGTCTTTTTAATAAAGTGAGATCTACCCTTATTTATGGAATTCATTTTGAAGTTCCTCTATTTTCTAAGGTCAGCAATAACATTCAGATAGTATCATTTTTAATTAATTCTGTTAGTAAAGTGGAAAAGATTTATAACCGAATTAAAAATTGCATATGAGTGTCAGTGCCCACAAGTCAACAGTTATATTTTATAGGCTCTACTTCCACTTGCCCTGTGGACAAGGGGAGGTCACCAGATTAAAGGGTTGGATTCTCGGGTCATTTGTGACTCGGTTTTGACCCTCCGCGGCGAAAAATGGGACGCTCAGTTGTTTTTCGCTTGGTCGCGATCCTTGGGTCAGATTTTGTGGCAAAGTTTAGAAGCACCACCAGGGAGAGCAGCGCCGGGTGTGCAACAGCTCACATTGCGACACCGCTGCGAGTTTCGGGTCTCACCCGAGGGCGACGGTGAGTTGGATGAACTGCAAAAAAGGTAAGTTAAAGTTTTTATTTTTTAATATTTTTGCAGCGATTTGTGAGGTGAGGGTGTGGGCAATGTTTTTTTGTTGGTTTTTTTTTCCCCTCCCAAGGCCTCTCGGAGCACTCCCGGCCCTGCACTAAAGTTGGCGAGGTTCCCATTTCTGTGCCGCGAAAATAGTTCAACGCCTCCCTTTGCACTGCGCCTCGGTGCAGACCCCAAATGATGAAAGTTAAGCAATTAATCGCTGATGTTAATTGGGCAGTAACTTTCCCGCCCCGCCTCCGTTTTTGCCCCGAAAACAGCAAAGCTGAAAACCCACCCCTTGATCTCAAATGTGAAAAGAAGCATCTCCAAAGGTAAAAGATATGGTGGGAACGTAGCCTTTAAGTCTGTTCAGGAAAGGACAGAAGTGTGTGAGGAAAGTCACTTGTATCTCATCCTTATGTAAGTAAACTCCAGAATCATGAAGTTGAGCAATGTGTCTCCATCTTTTAGGTGTTAGCTTTGAAAAATTTTTTTGAAGATCAGAAACATCTTCATATGGGTCAAGAAATCTAAAGCTTTTTCTATGGAGTTCTCATTGTTCAAACACTTCCAAAACAGGTTATCGTGCGCTGCTGTTTTGGACACTGCTGCATGGACATATTGCCATGGATAACAGTGTCTTAGGCTGTACTAAACTATTTCCACAAACTGGTAACTTCATAATTTAGGATTAAGAAAGATGGTTTATGGGTGGGACTCTATCAAAATGTTAACTTCAGAAAGCAAAAATGTGCAAATGATGGAAATTGGAAACAGAAACAGAAAATATTGTAAACAGTTAGCGGGTCAGTCAGTATCTGTGAAGCGAACAGATGCTGCTTCAGGTGTGACCCCTTCTGTGAAGAAGGTTCCACACCCAAAACATTAACTGGGCCTCTGACCCCACAGGCGTTGTGTGTGGATTCAATTCTGCGAAGCATGTTGTAAGGTCGCACATTGAAACCGTGAAGCTTAAACTTCTAAATCCGCTTTTATAATCCAAATGATGTGCTGTAGTTTAATATGTGAATTGTTCAGCACCAGCTATACACCCAATGTTATCAGAAGCCATTTCCATTAGTTTACCCCGAGAATGCGGCAGCACAACAACAATCCAAAGGCAACAGTGATATTCATGGGTGATTAATCCACTTCTTTCCAACATGGAATTCCCGCTCTTTCAATATTATAGGAAGGACGTGATTGCACTAGGGAGGGTGCAGAGGAGATTTACTAGGATACTGTCTGGAATGGAGAATCTTAGTTATGAGGATAGATTGGATAGGCTGGGTTTGTTCTCATTGGAACAGAGGAGGTTGAGAAGAGACCTCATTGAGGTGTACAAAATATTGAGGGGCCTGGATATAGTGGATCGTAAGGGCCTATTTCCATTGGTGGAGGGGTCTATTACAAGGGGACATAGTTTTAAGGTGGTTGGTGGAAGGTTTAGAGGGGATTTGATGGGGGCTTCTTTACACAGAGGATTGTGGGGATCTGGAACTCGCTGCCTGGAAGAGTGGTGGATGCAGAAACCCTCATCACTTTTAAGAGATGGTTGGATGGGCACTTAAAATGCCAGAAACTGCAGGATTACGGACCTAGAGCTGGTAATTGGGATTAGACCTTTTGTTGGCCAGCGCAGGTATAATGGTAAGTACTGCAGGGAATCAAATACGATCTGCTGGACTTTCCTATCCCTAAATTTTTTATCTGTTCTTTGCCTCTCCCAGGAGATCACATGGCTCCGGTTGGGGTGGAGTGTAGAATGTTTCAGTATAAGGGGCTTGCAGTTGTGTGAGGCAGACTGGTTGGGCTGGGTGCTCTTTGCCTTTCTGTCATTGTTCATAGGTTTATATGTAACCTTTAGGGCTGCTGACCAAGGGTCGTGCGGCTCTTTGTCAGCCGGCATGGACACGATGGGCCGAAATGGCCTCCTTCTGCACTGTAAATTTTGATGTTTTCTATGTTTTTGTGCTGTTTTCCAGAGGGTCCTGCTGGCCACGCAGCACAAAAAGACCAACAGAGCCAATGAGGAATTTCAGGTCCTCGGCCTTTCTGCCTAAACTGGTGTAGAGCCAGGCAGCAGTACAGTGAGCTGACTGCCAACAATCTTGTTGCTGCTTCTGCAGGAAGCCTGTATGATAAGGGTTGTGGAAAATCTGGACATTGGGTTAAATTTAAAAGGATGGGCACAATTAAAAATAGAGTGGCTACATATGGGGATAAACATTGATTTGGCTATTAAAGCTCATTTTGATTATTTGTCAGCCTTTGCCAAAGATGGGGATGGGGGAAGAGCAGGAGAAACAAAGTGAAATGGAACCTAATGTTGGGGCATGAAATGGATTCTGTGGGCAAGTGAGTGAATGGTACTGTTTGATAGCGAACAAAATGAGCATGCAGCTACACGAGGTGGGTGTGAGAAAGGTCACTCTGATTTGCTCTATAGAGGAGAGCAGTGCGCCGTCCCAGCAAGCACGTGGTACCCAGTGTCAAATGTTGTGGCATGCCGTCTAGGGCTGGTCATGCTGTTCCACATTTACTGCTCATTGCCAAGCCGTCACAACCATACAGCTCTTTCACTGCATACCCACACCTCAGTAGGACACATCTTCAGGGTGTGTTGTACAATTGAACGCCTCGTCACATTCACATCTTGAGGGCATAACACCTCAAATCAATGTTAAACAATCTAGTTGCACGATGGGCATCAGTAAGTGACTAAGTTGTCCATCACTGTGCAGGTGCTTTTCGACAATGAGGACGCAGCCCCAATCTGCGGAAAGGCCTCACTGGTGAAGGGTAGGTGGTAAAGGCACATGTCCTTGGACATGCTCGAGCAGCTGTTGGAGTGTTTGTGGGCTTGAAAACTTGAGTAATAACACATTAATGCAACTCGCCTCAGGTGCATCAGACCTCCCTCTGATTATTCATCTGCAACTCCTCAGCCTCAAGCTCCCTGAGCACAATGCTTTCCCAAAGGAAGGCCCATCATACCAGCAGAAGATGTTTGCATTGAGAGTAGAACTCCCTTCAATGGTAGGAAATGGAAAAGAAGAAATAAGTTAAAACAATACAAAAATGTAAAACAATAAGTCCAAATTGACCATAAAATACAACAAACTAAACAGAACAAAGGAAAAATAAAAGGACAAAAAGTAACATCTTCTATTGCAGCTGAACGCAGCTGTGAGAGAAATACCAGGAAGTCAGTTATTAAATTTGCACAATTAAAATGGGCCTTCAGTAATTACATGGCATTTCAGTAACAATCCACAAATAATGTGAGGGAGGGAAGCGCTGCCCTGCTTGCTGTGGTTTCCAAACCTTTGATGAGGCCTGTGCATGTGAGCAGCGCAACCTTCTTCAACACCCAGTGCAACCTGGTCAGAAACCAGCAGGCAGCCACTCCCAGGACACGTTTAGACCAGTCACTCTTCCCCATTTGAAAAAGGGTTTCTCTGTTGTGTAGATGTGCAGCAGAGACTGTGGTTCTCGTATTGGACTGTACAGCCACCTAAGAACTCATGTTAAGAGTGGAAGCAAGTCTTCCTCGATTCTAAAGGATTGCCTATGGTGATGAGATGTGTAACTGCAATATATTAATGTTAAGGCCCAAATTGTCTGCATTCCTTTCTTTCTAAGTGTGTACAACTGGTGTGTGATAATAAGGGCATTTAGCAGTTTGCAGTCTATTTACACATAATGAGCGAATACATATATCATCCTTGAAAATAGCCACCCCAACAGGCCAATTTAACATTTTATTCTTTAATAGTTTCTGTATTCCAGTCAGTGTTGACATTAAACAATGGTAACTTCTTAACCTGTCCTGTAATTGTTTGTTGAGGGAGTGCTCCAGGGAAGTGTATAAATATCATGAAGATAAGTTACATGGTTAAAAGGTGGACATTGCACATAGAAGCAGAGGCTTAAAAATCCAGCCTCAACAAATAAATGATCAATAACTGTTTTCTTCTATGTAGAGTATGATCATGGCCGTTTTTGACAATGCAAAGTCTCCAGAAGAACAACTGAAGTATTGGAAACACTGGCATTCTCGACAGCACACAGTCAAGCAACGAGTCATTGATTTCGGTAAGGACATCGATCCCCTCATTGCCGAACCTTACTTAGGCTTCACTTTTTATTTTTTAATTCCTTTTCCTTTCTATTCTTTCTCTCCTTTTTGTCTCTCAAAATCCTGCAGTAATTGCTGAAAATGCTCAGATACTCAATTGTACTCAAACTATTATCGATCTTTAGAGCATATAAAATGTAATATCAGCTGTCATTAATATTCACTGAAGTGTTCCGTATTAATTTCACTTGTCATCCATTAAAAGCCTTCACAGAGAGGATTCTATTATGTTAATTCTAGATTGCATCAATTGATGAAGTGAAATGCATGGGGAAACTATTTAAATACTTAATCATATAAAGCAGTAGTGACTTCTAGATTTAGAGGAAAGTGTAAAATCTAATTGGTGATTATGTCCTTGAAGAACGTTTCACACAAGTAATTGAATGCGGTCTCAGCAAAATCCATGCCAGGAGTGTTACAGATGCCAGTGCAGTTAAGCAAATGTGCTCCACCATGACTGCTCAATTTCACAAAGTCGGTTGATTCGAGTAATCAGCAGAAATTCCCAACACAGCTTTAACCTCACGTCAACAACGAGCTAAATTGGGCTGCAGAAAATCTGCATCACAGGCAGATTTGTAAGGATGTGGCTGGGCGCCGGAGGGACGGAGTGCATCATCATCCCCGGCAACCAAATTTTAATTTGAACCACGTGTCTAAAGTTTAATTTGTTTAAGTTTGTTGGTTTTAGTGGCCCACTCCCCTTTTAGCCAGGGGGCACTTGTATAATTTGTGTTTTTGGTGCCCTCAAAAAAAAACAATGGGGCATTTGATTGCAAGTTTTTGGAGTGTGAGCCCCACCTTTAACCAGGGGACACTTGTTTACAGATACAACAAAAACAGTTGTAAGGATGTAGCCACTTAAAAGTAAGTGGCTGCATATGGGGGTATATTATTTTGGCCTTTATAAAGGTTCCAAAAGGAATAGAAGGATATGTGGATGGGGTTAGATGAAGAAGGGTGGGAGGATGCAGTGGCTCGTGTGGAGCATAAACAGCGGCATGGACCGATTGGGCTGAATGACCTGTTTCTGTGCTGTAAATACTATGTACTATTATACAATGGTGAAATCAAAGATTACTGGCTGTGGTGTGTAATATGGTTCACTTGTTTTGCCGACCTGTATGAGATGGTCCCTGCAACCATTGACTATAGGGTAGGGGTAGAGAGAGAGGGAGCGGGAGAGGGAGGAATTATTTTCCACTGTGGCCATAGATGTTTTCATTTGTGAGATTGCCAATCAAGGGGTCAATGATTAAACAGGATATCTGCCAAAATCCCCACACAAGTGGCTCAAACAAAGAAATCTGTCGCAGATCTCAATCACCTGCGGGATTATCTAAAGGAAAAGGTGATGTTTCTGGCCTGATCGGTACAGATACCAGAGGGCAGCTTTCCTGAAGGTCCTGCAATCTTCAACAAATAAAAAAAAGATTTTTACATAGAACTATTGAAGGTTACAGCACCGAAGAAATCCATTCAGATCATCACATCTGTGGAAGATCTTTGCTGAAATAATTCAAAATTAGCCCCACTGCCTAGCTTTAGAAGCACCCAGCATACATATAACTTTTATATTATTGAACTGGAAACCACATTTTAAAATATATCATTATGGGCAGTTGGAGCTGGAGTCACCTACACAATTGGCCGGTCAGTAAGGCCTCACCGTCTGATCTGCATTTACCCGCCCCGCCTCCCCGCAGGGAGTGCCGCTGGCTGCCCCTCCCCTGTCTGCCACGGGTAAAGGACAGTGGGAGAGAGGTCCCAGGACCCAATGGATTATCTTTCCACCCGTGCATGTTACCACCACTTCATGGGTCAGGTGGCAGTAGGCGCCTACTGGACTGTAGGCCCTCTGGTCTTCAGAGCACTACTGCCCCTTTACCTGCCTACTCCCTCTTCTGGGGCCCTGCTGGGATTTAGCAGCCGGGCAATGGCGAGCTCATTTCTGGTGATGGGAATCCTGCCAGAAACCCACCGTGCATCAGAATACTGGATCAGGGTGGCGATGGTGTCACAGTAGTGGGGGAAGTCCTGCCCCACCATCACTGGGAGGAGAATCACGGCATTGGTCTCAAAGGCTCACTTTGTTCTCAGCACGTCACATTATATATTGCAGCTTATTTATATTCATTTGCTTTTACAGCAGATTACAAGGAAAGCAACAGCACCATCAGCTGCGTTGAAGAAGTGGCATTTAATGCTCTGTCCTTCATCTGGGATACCAGCAATGAAGCAAAGGTAAAACTGGGAGATGTATGGGATATCAGAGGGGAGCCATATGTCAAATTCACCTTCACTGAAATTCACAAATTGACTGGAAAAATAATCATTTGATTAAACAGAAATGATGAAACTGTATTATCCAATACGCCATTGCTTTCTGCTAGATAACCACCTAAATCTGTCTGTCTATCTATATATGGCAGTCTGTTTGTTTATGGATCTATTTAATCTATTAATATTTTTTAAATGGTAAGCATACATGTACTTCCTGTCCATCACACTTCAGGTGTCACACTTCCTGTCCTCCACCTCTGGTGTCACACTTCCTGTCCTCCACCTCTGGTGTCACATTTCCTGTCCTCCATCTTTGGTGTCACACTTCCTGTCCTCCACCTCTGGTGTCACACTTCCTGTCCTCCACCTCTGGTGTCACACTTCCTGTCCTTCACCTCTGGTGTCACACTTCCTGCCCTTCACCTCTGGTGTCACACTTCCTGTCCTCCACCTCTGGTGATACACTTCCTGTCCTCCACCTTTGGTGTCACACTTCCTGTCCTCCACCTCTGGTGTCACACTTCCTGTCCTCCACCTTTGGTATCACACTTCATATGAAAATTCCATTTCATACCTGTCCCTGTTGGCTCAAAATTTGCATTCATAAAACTGACAACAAAGCAGAACTTCAATAATATGAGGTGAACAAAGTCTTCCAATAGAAAAGAAAGCAGAAACTGAATCAATCAAATCAGTTATTAAAAATACTTTTAGCTACAACAATTCAGAAGTCCATACCAGAAACAGAATCAACCAAATTGTTCAAAATGGCTTTTCAAAAATGTTTTGTCAACCATTTTTTTCCTCACAAATTTAACTATCCAGGCCTCCAAATCCGATTTCTAACATAATGAAAATATACTTCATAATCACGTGATTAAACTTTTTGTGTTGTTGGGTCTCTTCCTCAATGTTTTTACAAAAAGGCTTCTGCCGTTCTCAAAAGCCTGGACTTGATTGAAATATTTTTCTGAGAGCTGTTACTGTCTGATGAAAGGAGTTACTGACTACACCCCTGCCTGCAGGATGCCACAATCTGAGTGTGTGAAGATTTGCACGAGTTTCTCAGTGAACATCTTGAAATGTGCCTTATGTTGGAACATGATTTTTGAGTTATGATATAAACATGTTGTTTACAGCATGTTACATATGTGACATATGAAACTTTAAACAATTCCAAATTGCAACTTTAATGTGTCTTTTAAAAGATTATATATGCTTTATGTAGTGTGCTGATACTAAAACTTTAAAACAATTTTCTATCTAACTTGTGGTAGGACTGTACCAATCTTCAAGATTGGAGGGAGATTCTGAATAAAAGTCCTGAAGTTAAAAATATTTTACCAAAGGATTATTCTTAAATATTCTAAGTTAAGGTTTAAAAAGAAAGAAATAATTTGCCTGAGGACGTCCCAAAGTATGAATGAAGTACTTATGAAATGTAGTCACAACTGTAATGAGACATGTGGTAACCAATACGCACAAAATAAGTTCCCACAAACAATAATGAGACAAATGATCAGTCGGAAAATGCTGGAATCCATTATTAAGGAAGTGGTAACAGGGTACTTAGAAAATCATAATTTGATTAGGCGCAGTCAACATGGTTTTATGAAAGGTAAGTTGTGTTTGTCAGATTTATTAGAGTTTGTGAGCATACGGAACTAGTAGGGTAGATAAAGGAGAATCAGTGGACGTAGTATATTTGGATTTCCAAAAGACCTTCGATAAGGTACCACCTAAAAAGTTGTTAAAAAGGGTATATGGGGTTGGGGGTAAGTTATTGGCATGGATAAAGGATTGGTTAACAGACCAAAAACAGAGAGTAGAGATAAATGGGTCATTTTCAGATTGGCAGGCTGTATGTAGTGGAGTGCCAAAGGATTAGTGCTTGGGCCTCACCTATTTACAATCTATATTAATGACTTAGATGAAGGGAGTGAGTGCAATATATCCAAGTTTGTTGACGATACAAATGTAGGTGAAAAAGTAAGATGTGAGGAGGACACAAAGAGCCTGCAAAGGGATATAAATGTTAAGTGAGTGGGCAATAAGGCAGCAGATGGAGTACAATGTGGGGAAATGTGAGGTGAGGTTATTCACTTTGGTAGGAAGAATAGAAAAGCAGAATATTTTTTAAATGGTGAGAAACTATAAAATGTTGGTGTTCAGAGCGATTTGGGGGTCCTTGTACAAGAACCACAGAAAGTTGGCATGCAGGCACAGCAAGCAATTAGGGAGGCAAATGGCATGTTGGCCTTTATTGCTAGAGGGTTGGGTACAAGAGTAAGGAAGTCTTGCTACAATTGTACAGGGCTTTGGTGAGACCACACTTGGAGTACTGTGCACAGTTTAGACCTCCTTATTTAAGAAAGTATATACTTACCTTAGACGCGGTGCAACAAAGGTTCACTAAATTGATCCCTGGGATGAGAGGGTTGTCCTATGAGGAGAGATTGAGTAGATTGGGCCTACACACTCTGGAGTTTAGAAGAATGAGAGGTGATCTCATTGAAACGTATAAGATTCTTAAGAGGATTGACAGGGTAGATGCAGGTTATTAGAGATTGTTTCCCCTGGCTGGAGAGTCTAGAACTAGGATCAAACTTTCCGGATAAGTGGCCGGCCTTTTAAGACTGAGATGAGGAGGAATTTCTTCACCCCAAGGGTTGTGAATCTTTGGAATTTTCTGCCCCAAAGTGCTGTGGATGCTCAGTCATTGAGTATATTCAAGGCTGAGATAGATAGATTTTTGGACTCCAGAGGAGTTAAGAGATATGGGGATAGGGCAGGAAAGTGGAGTTGAGGTTGAATATCAACTATGATCTTATTGAATGGTGGAGCAGGCTCGAGGGGCCGTATGGCCTACTCCTGCTCTTAATTCTTATGTTCTTATGTTCATAATCTGTTCTAATAATGTTGGCCAGGACACTGGGGGAACTCCCCTGCTCTTCTTTGAAAGTACCAGGGGATCTTTTATGCCCACCTGATAGGGCAAATGGAGCATCAGTTTAATGTCTCATCTGAAAGACGACACTTCTTGCTGTATAGAATTCCCTTAGTACTGCAAAGGAATGACAGCTGAGATTATGTATTCAAGTATCTGTGTCGGGGCTTGAACCCACAAACATCTGCCTCAGAGGTAAGAGTGTGATCACTTAGCCAATGTGGCTGAATTCACGGCACCTTTGGGCGTGTATGGGGTGTGAACGAGCCTTTAGGGGCCGCGCAAGTTCGGGGTTTTTGGCAAGCGCTGCGTATGCGCCGAAACACGGAACTTGCAATCTGTCAAGAATCTTCTTGAGATCAAATGAATCTGGAGGAGAGTTGGGACATTTGCTCAACATTTGCCGAATGGCCTACTCCTGCACCTATTTTCTATGTTTGCACAGCGAATACTCGTGAAATTCTTCATTCTGATAAAGGCAGGCATAAGGCTTGTCTTTATCAGCGTAAGACTTTTAAAGGACAGAAAAATAAATTTTTCAATAATTTAAACATTTAAGAACTTGTGAAACAAGGTAAGTTTATTTTCAGACCCTTTAAAATATGTAAATTTATTTTTCAAAAAATTAAATGGTGTTTTAAATAATTTATTAAATTCCATTTTGCTTAATTTCAAATATGTAATGTGTTTTTAAAATTTATTTCATGTGTTTGCGTATCTTTGAGGGTATTCCCATTCATATTTACGGCAGCTCCGTACATACGGAACTCACCATAAGTATGAATTGGGATCCCCTTAATTTGATTGGTTTGGCCAGCCCATGTGATCCTAGGGTCGCTTGCGAAGCACCTGCGCCCCGGAATACGTGGGTCTCTATGCAGGCCTTCGTGTAGAAGCCCAGAAGTGCAAGTCAATGAACCTCCTGGACCACCGGGTAAGTTCATAGATTTTCTTTAGGTTGGAGGTATCCGCCCGCAGGAAGTCTCCGACCGCAATTTCTGCACCAATATTTAGGATGTGGGCATTGCTGGCAAGCTCGGCATTTATTGCCTATTCCTTGTTGCCCAGATATAACTGAATGTCTTGCTAGTCCACTTCAGAGGGCAGTTAAGATGCAAATGTTACCTGTCACTAATTAGCCTGATCCTGGATGTTGCTGAGGTTCTGCTGTAGGCTGGAAGAGTTGTGAATAGAGCTGAACACTGTAAAATTATTAGCAAACAGACCCATTATTGATTTATGATGACAAGCTGTCACTGAAAGAAACCGCTGAGATTAGTTGGGCCTACAATGCCGTCCTACGGAACTCCAGCAGCGATATTCTGGGGCTGCACTGTTTGATTAACCTCAGGCAACCACGAGTGTCTTCATGTGTGTCAGATGTGACTCCAGCCACTGGAGAGTTTTCGTACTGACTCCATTAATTTCATTTTTGTAAAGGCTCCTTGGTACCATATTCAGTCAAATGCTGGATTAATGTCAAGGGCAGTTACACTAACCTCTCATCTGCTATTCAGCTCTTGCATCTATCCCCTGGGAGGACAGACGCACCAACATTAGTATCCTCGACCAGGCCAAAATCCCCAGCATTGAAGCATTGACCACATTTGATCAGCTCTGTTGGGCAGGCCACATTGTCCGTATGCCAGACATGAGACTCCCAAAGCAAGCGCTCTACTTGGAACTCTTTCATGGCAAACGAGCCAAAGGTGCGCAGAGGAAACATTACAAGGACACCCTCAAAGCCTCCCTGATAAAGTGCAACATCCCCACTGACACCTGGGAGACCCTGGCCAAAGACTGCTCTAAGTGGAGGAAGTGCATCCGGAAGGGTGCTGAGCACCTTGAGTCTCATCGCCGAGAGCATGCAGAAATCAAGCGCAGGCAGCGGAAAGAGCATGCGGCAAATCTGTCCCACCCTCCCTTATCCTCAATGACTATCTGTCCCACCTGTGACAGAGCCTGTGGCTCTCGTATTGAACAGTTCAGCCACCTAAGGACTCATTTTAAGAGTGGAAGCAAGTCTTCCTCAATTCCGAGGGACTGCCTATGATGATGATGATGAATCTATGCCTAGATTAAGGCAATGATGAGGTAAGGAGACAGGTGGTTCTGGCAGAATTTCAGCTAGTTATAGGTGAGCAGGTTACTCATGAGTTGGAAGAAGTACTGTTGATTACTTCTTCCATTATTTTGTAATTGAGAAGTGATTGATAGGGCAGTAATTGATTGGGTGAGATTTGTTCAGCTTTTTGTGCATAGGACATAACTGAGCAATTTTCCACATTATCCGGTAGCTGCTCTGAAAGAGCTTGGCCAGAAGAGTGGCTTGTTCTGATCCTCTGATCTTTCAATAGATTCAGGAGGAGCACTTGGGGACCCATAGCCTTTCCTGTGTTTAGTGCACTCAGCCGTTCCTTAATGTCACATGCAGTGAATCGAATTGACTGGACATTGGCATTTGTGGGAACAGGCTACCTGACACTTTTGGATGAAGTTGTTTATAAATACTTCAGCCTTGTCTCTTGAACTCACCTGTTGATCTCCATCATGGTTTTGGATGGCAACGTTCGTGGAGGCTCCTCTTCTTGTTAGCTGCTTGATTCTCCACCACTATTGAAGACTTAGTAGGGCTACAGAGCTTTGCTCTGATGCGTTAGTTGTGGGCCATAGAAACATAGGTGCAGGATTAGGCCAGTCGGCCCTTCGAGCCTGCACCACCATTCAATAAGATCATGGCTGATCATTCCCTCAGTACCCCTTTCCTGCTTTCTCTCCATACCCCTTGATTCCCTTACCGTTTAGCTCTATCTATAACCTGCTGCTTTCAATGTGTTGCAAGCAGGCAGTCTTGTGCTGTACATTCAATAGGTTGGTGCCTTATTCTAAGGTATCCATGGTGTTGTTCCTGGTGCACCCATCCACATTCTCTAGTAAAACAGGGTTGGTCTCCCACCTTGATGGAGAGGCTGGAGTCAGAGATATGTGAAGTTACAGATTGTGATGGTATACAATTCGGCTGCTGGTGTGGCCCACACCTCATGGATGACCTGGTTATTGAGCTGCTAGAATTGTCCTTAATCTGTCTCAATCATCATGGTATTAGTGCCACACCATGATGGAGGATGGTCTAACGATGAAAACAAGATTTCTTTTTGACAGGGACTATGTTGTGTCACTCCTACCAATGCTGTTGTGGACAGAAGTGTCTGCAGCTGATAGGTTGGCGAGAACTATTTTGCATTCCACTGGAAGTGAAGTTTTACGAGGTGACCTCTCCCTCCTGCCTTCTTAAAATATTCTTTGCTTCTGATAGGTAAGATAGTTTTGGATCTTTCCTCTTCTACACCCAGTCCAACACTACAAAAATACGATTCTTCTACTCATGTCCTAACTTACCCAAGTGTCCTAACTCGCACCAAATCCTGCTCATCCAGCACCCCTGTGTTCGCTGACCTATATTGGCTCCCAGTTAAGCAACACCTGGATTTCAAAATTCTCATCCTTGTTTACAAATCCATCCATGGCCTCGCCCCTCCCTATCTCTGTAATCTCCTTCAGCCTCACAAACGCCCGAGATGTCTGCGCTCCTCAAATTCTGTCCTATTGAGTATCCCTGATTATAACTGCTCAACCATCAGTGGCCATGCATTCAGCTGCCTGGGCCCTAAGCTCTGGAACTCCCTCCTTAAACTTCTCCGCCTCTCTATCTCTCCTTCCACCTTTAAGACGCTCCTTAAAACCTACCTCTTTAACTAAGCTTTTGGTCATCAACTGTAATTTCTTATGTGGCTCGGTGTCCAATTTATTTGTTTTATCTTATAACACTCCTGTGAAGCGCCTTGGGATGTTTTACTATGTTAAAGGAGCTATATAAAGTTGTTGTTGTTATTGTTGAATGTTCAGATTGGAAGTGCTACTGGATCATATATTGATGGACAGTTGCAATACTTGTAATCAATTATTAACTTGCTGACTTCAGCTTGGTAAAGTCACCTTTCCCCTTTAGCTGGAGATGGTTTATGCATTTGCTTTAAGGTTTGGGTCGAGTGAAAGATTACAATCTGCATGGATTACACTGAAGGATAAACTAGTTTTTTTTTAATGTACTATACTCAATTGGCCCAAGTACAAAATATAAGAGTAAAGCCAACAGCAATTGTGCGTTGTGACAGCGGCCTTCTTTCTGACAATCCTACCTCTTGGCAGCAGTACAATACATTTGCCTGTTTTGAATACTGAGCAATCTTGAGTTCATGTTTGTAGCCACATAATAATTTCTCTGGAGGCAAATACTGAGAACCACACCCATTCTATTGTAAGAATGTGGAGGTGGTAGCCAGTGGGTCTATTGTCTCATATCCCTTCAAGAGAAAAAGGGTTACATGCCTTTCTGTCAGTTTTCAATATTTACTTAACTCTCAACACTAGGGAACTCACAGGAGTGATATTTATAATCAAAAAGAAACAATATGTTCACCAGCTAATTTAACTAGGAGGAGCTGTGTTTAATTTTAAGAGTGAGATGCATTTAAATGGGTTCATTTTTTAAAGCAAAATGAGCATTTCTCACTCATACAAATTTGTGTCCTACCTTAGATCGTCTCTCGGGTACAATGATTCTGGTCACTTCCATTAATGGATTGAGCATCATTTAGGTATGCGCCCATACCGCCCAATAACTAAGTCTATGATAGCATAAACCAAGGATATAACAATAGGACCTCCTTGTGTTCTGAACTAGAAGTCATGTTTTTATACATGCACCTCTTGACCAAAAAAAAACTTGCTAAGACAAGGTCAGATTTAAATTGTTATGCTGCTTTATTTAATCGACCGCAAGTGACATACAGAGAACATGTTAAGATTTGTCATCACATAATAATACAAAATGATGACTACACTACACATCCCCACATCAGTGGGTCACCTTGCTTGACTTAAATTATTTCTAATTACCCTCCTGCATTCTAATCTTCTGATGAAGTCCTGTCCCAGTAGCCATCTGCTTAAAAACCTAACTCTCGGGCCGCAATTTTCCCTACTGGGTTGGGAGCGAGGCCGGCAACTTTGGGTGCGAACTGTAACCCCGCTCCCATCTTCATCCGGCTCTGTCCAAGTACTGGACCTGGCTCCAGTACCCAAAGAAGTCTCATCACCTTAGACAAGTGGTCAAAGTCAGTGAATGCATCTTCAAAAGCCATCTGCTACCAACTGCACCACTCAGTGCACAACCCCCTCCCCACCAAACCCCACCAACACTCACCTACCAACAATTCCGACCAAACACGAGGCATACCTCACATTCCTAGCTTCACCTGAGTGAGGAAGAAGAACATTGTCACTCGATTTCACACTCCCAGTCACCAGCTCCTCGTGGTCATCCTGCAAGGCCAAATGCAGTGTCGCCCACTGAAAGTCAGCAACCTTCCACCAGCCATGCTGCAGCCACTGGGGCAGCAGCACTACATGACATCACTAGGATGGACAAAGTCACACGCAAGTCAGTCACTAAGGGAATATACAAGGGTGATTAGTTGATTTTTTTGATGTAATATTGGATGCGTATATGGATAAAGTTGGATTGGAAAGTTTGTTGGACGAATGTTGAAAGGGGAATTGGGATTGTGTTCACTGGTACCGCAGGTGGATAATTTGATGCCGGATATCCCGGCCAGAAAGGGACTGTCTGGGTTGCCTCCTTCCTTCCACTACCTCCTTTACTCCTTCTTTCTATCCTGCTTCCTCTTCCCTCTGCGACCATCGTCCCCTTCGCTGCCTCTGCTTCGTCTCCATTTGATGTTGGAGCCCAAGGGGTACTGCAACTAGAGCTCTCAGGACTGTAAACAAATGGTCTTCTCAGAGGCACTTCCTTTAACATCCAGATCCTTGCTGGATCTGGATCTGAAGAACACCCTGCACACTTTAACAACTTTTTAAATATATTGCACCAAGCCACGACCGCAATAAAATATTTGAAAAAACTCCAGAAGCTGAAATGGAAACTTACCTGAAAGATGTGTGTGTCCCTTTAAGAAGCGCTGTCAGCGACTCTGACCAACGTTCCTCCGTGCATGGTTGGGAGAGGGCAGTATGGAGTGCGGAGAACCCAAAATTACAGTCGTGCATCAATTCAGGTGTTGCACGCCGATTGATGTCACAATCTGCATTGGAGAGGTCGGCAGTGTAATGTATGCACCTGGCTAGTGTGCTCACAATTTGTACAGCTGTTGGGTGCTCTTGCACACTCTCCACGTTGTCATCCTCGTCTGCCGTCCGAACACGCCATGGCGCACCATCTTGTCGTCCGGAGGAGGAGGGGGTCCCCAATGGGGTGCTCTCCACCCGGGAGTCCTTCCCTTATTTATTGGGGACTTGGCCTGGAGGGTGGTGCACGGAGTAGTCCTGTGCAATAAGTTTTTAAGTCGGTTCACGGGCTCCCAGGCCGCCTGCAATTTCTGCGGTCTGGAAGAGTTCGTGTTCCATGTCTTTGTTGAATGTGCGACGTTGCAGTTCCTCTTCCAATGTTTGAAGGGGCTGCTCCTCAAATTCTGGTTGCACTTCAGTCCCACACTCCTGACCTGTGCGGAGGGGAGCGGGCAGGTCGGAAGGCCTCCCTTGTAGGGCTGCTCCTGGGCATGGCCAAGGGGGCCATCAGCCGGTCCAGGCAGCGGGCGGTCGAGGGGGTCGTTCAGCCCGATTGCCTGCCTCTCTTTCGCGGTTACATCCGAGCCAGGTTGTCCCTGAAGATGGAGCACACGGTGTCCACCGGTACGCTCGCGGTCTTCCGCGAGAAGTGGGCGACGGAGGGACTGGAGTGCATCATCACCCCTGGCAACCAAATTTTAATTGATCATTAATGTTTAAAGCTTAATTTGTCTATGCTTGTCGGTTTTAGTGTCCCCCCACCCCCTTTTAGCCAGGGGGCACGTATAATTTGTGTTTTTAGTGCCTTCAAAAAAAAACAAGGGGGCACTTATTTAAAGTGTCTGGAGTGTGCCTGCCTTTAACTAGGGGGCACTTAATTAATGTTGTCCACAAAATAGTTGTACAGCTATTGGGAGTCGCTTAGTCAGTGGCTTAGAGACTCAATAAAACGTCAGCCAGTTGGGTTCAGGGGATCCACGATGAGGCAGGTGGTTGTGAGCCTGGTGGCTGAACCGGTAATGTGTAGTGTGATTGTTAAACCTTTGCTAAGAAACCAACTAGTTCTAAAGAGCAATGTGTTGCTATGAATGCTTAAGCAAAGAACCCATGAAGCAAATACATTACAGGCTGCACTGTAATGGCAGCGCAGTC
This sequence comes from Pristiophorus japonicus, assembly GCF_044704955.1. Taxonomy (NCBI): domain Eukaryota; kingdom Metazoa; phylum Chordata; class Chondrichthyes; family Pristiophoridae; genus Pristiophorus; species Pristiophorus japonicus. Next base: position 32,658,087 of record NC_091990.1, on the reverse strand, counting down.
GACCTCTTTAAAATGGCACCCGCCATGTCGTATGCTGGCAGTGAGGCGGCCGCCATTTTATCAAGAGAACTGGCCTTAATGGCCGGCGCTACAACATCAAATTTCGCAATCAAAGTTTCTCTACGAAATACTGGACGAAGGATCTGTTTGAACCGATGACTATTAGCAAGGAGATCTTGGAAGGCCTCGTCTTGGGAATAGTTAGGAACAGGCCGCTCAGAAAAATGCTGATAATCCACCACACTAGCTGCTTTGGCAAGCACAGACTGGAGTAAATGTTATTTCCACCAACATAAGCAGGCCTGCAGTAAATGCCATATGGTAAATTTTGCAAGGCCCTGCCTGTGGTGTGGATCTTCCCTGGTGGTGGGTGTGTGGTGTACGAGTGGGCATGGCTCCTCGCATGCCTGATTAATGCACTACGTGTGCAATGTGCTGAATGAGACTGCATTACAGGCATGTACAAGCCTCTTTCACTGTGAATATTTATTAGCATTAGGTTCCACTTTGAATTTCACAACTCTGGGCAAGGCTTCACCCACATCACCTACCTCAACATCACCTGACCTGCTGAAGTAGACTTTACAAAGGGAGATTAATGATTCAGTTGCTGCTGAGTTGATCTCAGTTTGGAATGCACTACTTGAAAAGGTGGTGGAAGAAGATTCCATAATAACTTACACAAGGGAATTGGATATATACTTGAAAAGGAAAGAATTGAAGGGTTATGGGGAAAGAGCAGGGGAGTGGGACTAATTGGACAGCTCTTTCAAAGAGCCTGCACAAGCACAATGGGCCGAATGGCCTCCTTCTGCTGTAAGGTTCGATGATTTTTGTATTTTTTTTCCTGCCAATACCGTCCTTCATTATGTTTGGTTGCTGCTGCCATGTAAATAGCACTGAGGCTAAAAGTGTTGAATTATGAGGACAGGTTGCATCGACTCGGCTTGTATTCGCTTGAATATAGAAGATGAAGAGGTGAAGTAATTAAAGTGTTAAAGATGATTAAAGGGGTTGATAGGATAGATAGAGAGAAAGTATTTTCTCTGGTGGGGGAATCCAGAACAAGGGGGCATAAGCTTAAAATTAGAACCAGGCCATTCGGAGGTGGAAGCACTTCTCCAGACAAAGGGTCGTGGAATCTGGATCTCTCTCTCCCCAAAAAGCTGTTGAGGCTGGGGTCAATTGAAAATTTCAAAACTGAGATTTGTTGTTGGGCAAAGGTATTGAGGGATATGGAACCAAGGCAGGCAGATGGAGTTAAGAGACAGATCAGCCATGATCTAACTCGAGGGGCTGAATGGCCTACTCGTGTTCCTATGTTCCTTTGTGTGTTTTCAAAGCATCACATGGTTTCGGTGAGTAAAGTGAGTTCAAGAGAGACTACAAAAGCAAAAGTATGTCCTATCAAGCCCATAGCCTACACGAACAGAAATGGTGCGCTCAATTAATTTTCAGACATCTGAGCACAGGAACATAATTCTGAAGGTCAATGGCCGTTATCCAGAAAACCATCACAATGCCTTCGTTATGCAGCAGTCCAGTCTGCCCGTTTTATTTGTAGGAGCTGAAACACAGGCATAGCAGCTCTTAGGAGACAAGGACTGACCTCTGTACTGAATACACGAAGAAACCCCCAAGCAACAGAGGGCCACCTTGGCCTCGATGCCTGAGCATCTGTTTATTTGTTACTTGGCTGCAACTCCATCTTCAAGGATAGTGCACCGTCCAGTTTTGGCACGATGAAAGATTGTGAGCAAAATGTGGTGTGACCTGCCCTCTGTACTGTGAGATGCACCATGGGCCTGCTCAAACTCATCTTTACAAAAATTGCCATTTATTTCCACTAAGCTATGGATCACTGCAATAAGCATTATGTTTTTTACCACCGCTCCAAATATTGTGACCTTTTTTGCTGATATTTTATGAAATTCTAAAATTAGTTTGATTGCATTTTGATATTATAACAGCATTGCCTCGCAGAAGGTCACTTCTTAAAGGATTTCTATTCAAACCTTGTACAGTGATTAGCAGGACATGGTCTACGGTAATAGTGCTGAGTTAAAGCTACACCTGCACTAAATATCTGTGTAGTAACCATAGGCTGGCGTGATATCTGATCGTAAAGTTACTTTAAGAGGTGGGGATGCGGGCATCATTCCATTAAAAACACTTTAGGTATGTAACATTCCCGAGGGCATTTGCTCAATAATGTACACTTTGAACAGGTACCTGAAATGTTATGAACCTTTCTCCCCAAAGGCTGTAGGGTGTGGAATCGCAAACCATATTCAAGCTAATTGCAGACGAGGATAGACGTAGGGAAAGACAGAGTGTTGTAACCCCCCCTCCGCCCCCCCTCCACCCCCACCCCTGTTGTTCCTCATTCTCTCTCTCTGACACCTGTTCCTTCCAGTGCTGGTAATTTGGAATTATATTCCGATCTGCGTCTTGACAATATTGAGGTGGCTTCCTGCCAGGCAAGCAACTTTTAGTGCTCACTTGTTATGTTCATGTTCCTCTCTGTCACAGAACAAGGAAATAAAGCAGAAAAAAATCCAGCTGTGACAGATGATTTAAAACTTCTCTGACAGCACAGCCTATAGATGTGTTTGAAACGAAACTCCTTCAGGGTCTGATTGTAATCACAGTGCAGCTGGCTCGATTTGGTCTTTGGAAGGAAACTTGAGTAAGACAGAGAGAAAAACCAATAAGATCACATCACTGGAACAGGATTAAATTGTGATCTATGCTGAAAGTAATGTACGGTTCAATCAGTTTTGCTTCACCATGGATAGGTATATAAAAAAAGCAATTTTCAAATTTGTGAAGTCGGCTTGGAAAGATGCTCTTTGATTTTAGCTCATGAACTCTTCCCGTTTGTGCACTTGGCGTAATCCCGGGGCCCGAAGAATAAGCCCGATGCTAATTAGAATTAAGCTGCAGGCCAGGATTGTCATTCTTTATGGTAAACCTGTTATTTTCCTTTTGTTTTGCAATTAATAGAAATTTTGGGTGACATTTTATTTCGAAGGTCGTGAGCAATTATTCAATGAGGATTGATTTACACTGTGACTTTACATAGTGGTATCACAGTAATGACTTTTATTTTTTTTAATTTTATTTGAAAAAGTTTATTTTTTCAATCTTTTTCCAGCAATTTTGTTGTGCCCTTCCCGAGACACAGGTCCATGGGTGCCCATCACCTATTTGGAACTTACCAAATGGTCTTTCTTCTTATGTGAATGACTTAACTAGCTGAATCACTGGGTTGCTCCTTTTAAGCCCTATCAGATAATTGGAGATTATAGTTCTTTACTCTCAGACATTCTCTGGACATTTTACTGTGTTGAAGCTGCTATAGAAATGCGAGTTGTTACTTTAACTATCTAAATTGACACTGGCTAATGGCTGAACAAGTTTATCCAGTGAATAGCTGAGCTGTACAGACCAGCAAGTTCCAAAATTCAATCCTCTGTTTGTGCAGTTAGCTCATCTTGGCCAAGAGGCTGGCAGGAGTGTTATCCTTTGCATCAGTGCCCTTGAATTAGGGAGGGAATTCCCACTTGTGATCGCTATCCAGTAACATCCTGCTGGAAGTGTGCATACGTAGATGAGACTCGCCTGTGATATTCTCCCCTTGTTCCCCAATCCCATGTGCGTAAGTAGACTGCCAACGCATGCTGTCAAGGCTTGCACATGATTGATGACCATTTGGGCAAGGTAGCCGAGGCTGCATGCGCCTGTAGAAACAGTTCCCAGCAAAGCAATGCCCTCAGAAGGGAAAGCAGGCAAGAAACGTGTGTTAGAAAGTCTCTGTAAATTGCATTCTTGAATCCGAATGTGCAGGTGTTTCTCTGATTTAATCCAATGTTTAGTAGTGCCTGTGCCATCACAATCCTATTATAGTTTATTATTTACTCTCTTCTTCCCTTGCCCCAATCAATTAATTTTCATCCATTTATCGTGTGAACAGTGGAAGAAAGTATATACTGCGATAAAATAATCAATGTGCATAGCCATTCAACAACAACAACTTACATTTATATAGCGCATTTAACATCCCAAGGTGCTTCACAGGAGCAAAATGTGACACGGAGCCACATAAGGAGATAGAATATAGGACAGGTAACCAAAAGCTTGGTCAAAGAGGTAGGTTTTAAGGAGTGTCAAAGGAGGAGAGAGAGCGAGAGCGAAGGAAAGGTTTAGGGAGGGAATTCCAGTGCTTAGGGTCTAGGCCGCCAGTGGTGGAACGATTATAATTGGGGATGCACAAGAGGCCAAACTTAGAGGAGCGTAGATATCTCAGGGGGTTGTGGGGTTGGAGGGGTTTACAGAGATAGGGAGGGCGAGGCCATGGAGGAATTTGAAAACAAGGATGAGAATTTTTAAATCAAGCTGTTGCCATACTGGGAGCCAATGTAGGTCAGCGAGCACAGGGGTAATGAGTGAACGGGACTTGGTGCGAGTTAGGATATGGGCGGCCAAGTTTTGGATGAGCTGAAGTTTATAGAAGGTGGAAGACGGGAGGCCAGCCAGATTTATCAGTCAGTATATATTGGTCCACAACCCAACTTAGGACCTTGCACATCTCCAAATAATCTCTCACTACATCCGCAAAAACATTATCCAGTTACTATATCTAGATGATATATCATGAATTGAATATACAGCACACTAAATAGGAGCAGGATGAAACTGTTCTGCTTTTATATATCTATATCTCCGACTGGCTGTTTAATACTGGCAGAGAGGCCTGGAAACAGTATCTTGTGTCGACCTCTGGTTGTGGAATGGTGCGTGGTATGGGAGAGGGACCAAAGGCACCAGCAGAGTTTAACTTTCAAAGAAACGGAAGAAGATTCCCATGCTTATTCACTGTTTACTTGGAAATAAAGTTGTTGCTCCTGATTTTGTCATGAGGTTTTTGAAACATTGCATTTGAAACATAAGCTTATAGGGTAGCATTCTCCTGCTAAATTGATTTATGAGTGATACTACCATGAAGCAAGTGTTCAGTGAACATTGTCAGAAACAAAAAGGTCTCCTTTATTTAAAAGTTTAAAATAAAATTAAGATATTTACTTGAAGACCACTGATGCTGATTTCCAGGTGGCTCTGAAATAGAGTTCGTACATGTTGTGTATCTGTAAAGCATGCACTCCCATGTTCTGCCACCAGGGAGCGCACCCCCTGAATTCCCAAGGGATCCCAGTATCCCTTGGGAGCACTGTATATAAGCCGGCCCCTAAGGTCTGTTCCTCACTCTGGAGTATCTTAATAAAGACTGAGGTCACTGTTACTTTAACTGCCCTGTGTGCAGTCTCATCTGTGTTAAGAACACAATAACTGGCGAGGAGTATACGAACCCAACGCAAAGATGCAGCAAACTGTGGGCATCCTGGAGAAGTTCTCAGAGGGTGAGGACTGGGAAGCCTATGTCGAACGGCTAGACCAGTATTTTGTAGCCAACGAGCTGGACGGAGAAGGAAGGGCTGCAAAAAGGAGAGCGGTCCTCCTCACGGTCTGCAGGGCACCGACCTACAGCCTCATGAAGAATCTTCTGGCTCCGGTGAAACCCACAGATAAGTCATATGAGAAGCTGTGTACACTGGTTTGGGAGCATCTTAACTCGAGGGAGAGCATGCTGATGGCGAGATATCGGTTCTACACGTGCCAGCGATCTGAAGGTCAGGAAGTGGCGAGCTACGTCGCCGAGCTAAGGCGACTTGCAAGACAATGTGAGTTTGATGGCTACCTGGAGCAAATGCTCAGAGACATTTTTGTACTGGGCATTGGCCACGAGACCATCCTACGAAATCTTTTGACTGTAGAGACAGTGACCCTCAGTAAGGCCATTGCGATAGCACAGGCGTTTATGTCCACCAGTGATAACACCAAACAAATCTCTCAGCACACAAGTGCTAGCAATGTTCATAAATTAACTGGAACTGTGTTTGCGAGTAGAAATGTACAGGGCAGAAATCATGAGTCTGCAACTGCCAGCAGGCCTCAGGTGAGCCAGATGACTCAGAGTCCGCAACAAAGGATGAATGCAAGGCAATTCACACCTTGTTGGCGTTGTGGAGGCTTCCATTCAGCCTATTCATGCCGCTTCAAAGGGTATGTTTGCAAGAGCTGTGGAACAATGGGGCACCTCCAATGAGCTTGCAGACAAGCTGCAAGCTCTGTAAAACCTGCTGACCACCACGTGGCAGAAGAAGATCGGTCCATGGTGGATCAAAGCAATTTCGAGCCTCAGAGAGAGGAGGCAGATGCATGGGGTGCACACATTTTCGATGAAATATCCACCTATAATGCTAAATGTAAAATTGAATGGCTTACCTGTAGCCATGGAACTGGATACTGATGCTAGCCAATCCATCATGGGTAAAAAGTTGTTTGAGAGTCTGTGGTGCAACAAGACACTCAGACCAGCCCTGAGCCCCATCCACACGAAACTGAGAACATACACCAAAGAGCTCATCACTGCCCTGGGCAGCGCCATGGTCAAGGTCACCTACGAAGGCACGGTGCACGAACTGCCACTCTGGATTGTCCCGGGCGATGGCCCCACACTGCTTGGAAGGAGCTGGCTGGGCAAAATCCGCTGGAACTGGGATGACATCCGAGCGCTATCACATGTCGATGAGGTCTCATGTACCCAGGTTCTGAACAAATTTCCTTCCCTTTTTGAGCCAGGCATTGGAAACTTTTCTGGGGCGAAGGTGCGGATCCACTTGGTCCCAGAGGCACGACCCATTCACCACAAGGCGCGAGCGGTACCTCACATGATGAGGGAGAGGGTAGAAATCGAGCTGGACAGGCTGCAACACAAGGGCATCATCTCCCCAGTGGAATTCAGTGAGTGGGCCAGCCTGATTGTTCCAGTACTCAAAAGTGATGGCACAGTCAGGATTTGCGGCGATTATAAAGTAACTATTAATCATTTCTCGCTACAGGACCAATACCCGCTACCTAAGGCAGATGACCTATTTGTGATGCTGGCAGAAGGCAAGACATTCATCAAGCTTGACCTCACTTCAGCCTACATGACGCAGGAGCTGGAGGAGTCTTCGAAGGGCCTCACTTGATTCAACACGCACAAGGGACTGTTCATCTACAACAGATGCCCGTTTTGAATTCGGTCGGCTGCAGCGATCTTCCAGAGAAACATGGAGAGCCTACTCAAGTCGGTACCAGGCACGGTGGTTTTTCAGGACGACATATTGGTCACGGGTCGGGACGCCGTCGAGCACCTACAAAACCTGGAGGAGGTCCTCCAGTGACGCGTAGGGCTGCGACTGAAGAGGTCGAAATGCGTCTTCATGGCAACAGAAGTGGAGTTTTTGGGGAGAAAGATCGCGGCGGACGGCATTCGGCCCACAGACGCCAAGACAGAGGCTATTAGGAACGTGCCCAGGCCACAGAATATCACAGAGCTGCGGTCGTTCCTGGGACTCCTCAACTATTTTGGTAACTTCCTACCGGGGTTAAGCACCCTTTTAGAGCCCCTACATGTGTTATTGCATAAAGGTGAGAACTGGGTATGGGGAAAAAAAACAAGTAATTGCTTTTGAGAAAGCCAAAAACATTTTATGCTCCAACAAGCTGCTTGTATTGTATAACCCGTGTAAAAGACTTGTGCTAGCACGTAATGCGTCGTCGTATGGAGTCGGGTGCGTATTACAACAAGCTAACGTTGCGGGGAAGTTGCAACCTGTCGCCTATGCCTCCAGGAGCTTGTCTAAGGCTGAGAGGGCCTATAGCATGATTGAGAAAGAGGCATTAGCGTGTGTGTTCGGGATAAAGAAAATCCATCAGTACCTGTTTGGCCTCAAATTTGAGCTGGAAACCGATCACAAGCCCCTCATATCCCTGTTCGCTGAAAACAAGGGGATAAATACTAATGCCTCAGCCCGCATACAAAGGTCGGCACTCGTGCTATCAGCGTATAACTATATCATCCGGCACAGGCCAGTCACCAAGAACTGTGCGGATGCTCTCAGTCGGCTACCATTGCCCACCATGGGGGTGGAAATGGCGCAGCCCGCAGACTTGTTGATGGTCATGGAAGCATTTGAAAATGATAAGTCACCTGTCATGGCCTGCCAGATTAGGACTTGGACCAGCCAAGATCCTCTGCTGTCCCTCGTAAAAAACTGTGTACTGCATGGGAGCTGGGCCAGCATCCCCGTTGAAATGCAAGAGCTAATCAAGCCGTTCCAGCGACGAAAGGACGAGCTGTCCATTCAGGCAGACTGCCTGTTGTGGGGTAACTGCGTAGTGCTACCAAAAAAGGGCAGGGAAACGTTCATCTCGGATCTCCATAGCACACATCCGGGTATAGTAATGATGAAAGCGATAGCCAGATCCCACGTGTGGTGGCCTGGTATCGACTCTGACTTAGAGTCCTGTGTACGGCAATGCAGCATGTGTGCTCAGTTGAGCAACGCGCCCTGAGAGGCACCACTAAGTTTGTGGTCCTGGCCCTCCAGACCATGGTCGAGGATCCATGTCGACTATGCGGGCCCGTTTCTCGGTAAAATGTTCCTGGTGGTGGAGGATGCTTTTTCAAAATGGATTGAATGTGAAATAATGTCGGGAAGCACCGCCACCACCACCATTGAAAGCCTGAGGGCCATGTTTGCCACCCACAGCCTGCCTAACATACTGGTCAGTGACAACGGGCCATGTTTCATCAGTGCCGAATTTAAAGAATTCATGACCCGCAATGGGATCAAACATGTCACTTCGGCCCCGTTTAAACCAGCCTCCAATGGGCAGGCAGAGCGGGCAGTACAAACAATCAAACAGAGCCTTAAACGAGTCACAGAAGGCTCAACCCAAACCCGCCTGTCCCGAGTACTGTTCAGCTACCGCACGAGACCCCACTCGCTCACAGGGGTGCCCCCGGCTGAGCTACTCATGAAAAGGACACTTAAAACCAGACTCTCGCTGGTTCACCCCAACCTGCATCAGCAACAAAATGTAAACGATGGTCACGGGAAATTGATCTGAATGACCCTGTGTATGTGCTAAACTATGGACATGGTCCCAAGTGGATCGCAGGCCGGTGATAGCTAAAGAAGGGAGTAGGGCGTTTGTACTCAAACTAGACAATGGACAAATTTGCAGAAGACACCTGGAACAAATGAGGCTGCGGTTCACAGACTGCCCTGAACAACCCACAGCAGACATCACCTTTTTCGAGCCCACAATACACACCCAAAGGATCGACAACACCACCCAGGACCAGGAAATCGAACCCATCACGCCCAACAGCCCAGCAAGGCCAGACTCACCCAGCAGCCCTGCACGGCCAACAACACGCCAGCCCAGCAAGGGCGCAGCCAATACACCAGAACAGACATTTGTACCGAGGCGGTCCACCAGGGAAAGAAAGGCTCCCGACCGCCTTATCTTTTAAATAGATTTCACTTTGACTTTAATGGGGAGTGATGTTGTGTATCTGTAAAGATCCCAAGCGATCCCAGCATCCCTTGGGAGCACTGTATATAAGCCGGCCCCTAAGGCCTGTTCCTCACTCTGGAGTGTCTTAATAAAGACTGAGGTCACTGTTACTTTAACCTCCCTGCGTGCAGTCTCATCTGTGTTAGGAACACAAAAGTACAACTGGTTGATTTTGGTTGTTTCAAACCAATCGCTCTTCCCCCTCCCCACCCATAATGATGTTCATTTGAAGGATGCAGTCAAAAACAGTGTCAAATGAAATGAGTGACTGGCAGAGTCTGGTTGTTTGCCATATGATCGTGAAAGGAGTATTGCATCTACTTGACTTTTATTTCAATAACGCTACACATGATTGGTTTTATTACAGCTCAGACTTTATTATTGTGAAGGGAAAGCAGCAGATGTTCAGTGCATTTTATACAAGAGACTAGAGCACAAAAGTCTAGGCTGACACTCCAGTGCAGTGCTGAGGGAGTGCTGCACTGTCGGAGGTGCCGTCTTTTGGATGGGAGGTTAAACTGAGGCCTCGTCTGCTCTCTCAGGTGGACATAAAAGATCCCATGGCACTATTTCGAAGAAGTGCAGGGGAGTTATCCCCGGTGTCCTGGCCAATATTTATCCTTCAATCAACATAACAAAAACAGATTATCTGGTCATTATCATATTGCTGTTTGTGGGAACTTGCTGTGTGCAAATTGGCTGCCGCGTTTCCTACATTACAACAGTGACTACACTTCAAAAAGTAGTTCATTGGCTGTAAAGCGTCTTGGGGCATCCTGAGGTCATGAAAGGCGCTATGTAAATGCAAGTCTTTCTTTCTTTACTAACAACTTTAAATGCTTCAGTTTGTCTAAACATGTTTTGCTGATTCTGCTGTGTTCTTATGACCACTCAACTTGTAGCATTAGTCCTGGAGGTTATTTGTTTTAAAAGCAAATAGAATGATAAACCTTGGAAAAAAAGTCACAGAATGCAGAAATCATCCCAGGATTACTCTGAAAATTACACCACTCTTGGCAGGTTATTTGTAGAAATATAACGATTGTAATCATGGAGCTTTACAAAATATTACCAAGGCCACCAAATAGCACTATCTCACTCTAAGTACCTGTAATTATCCATAGGATCCATTTATAAGAAAGTGTTCATTTGAAAGAATTTTTCTAATAAAGTATGAGACTTTGAATTGCTCCCTAGGGTTAGTCCTACTCTGTAGTCCTCGAACAATTCAATCCAAAGTTTCCTGCCTCGCTCAGATGGGATGCTTTTTAAAAAGCAGCGATGGACAGTGTGCAACAAATAATACTTCATTTTTCTTCTCGCCAATAGATTTACATTGGAATTAACTGCTTGAGTACAGACTTCTCCTCGCAGAAGGGAGTTAAAGGTCTCCCCTTGAATCTCCAGATAGACACCTACGACTGTGAAGCCAAATCAGACAAGCCTATTCACCGGGCTGTCTGTCAGATTAAAATATTTGTGGACAAGGTACAGTTCCATCTGAGTACTCTGTGATTATGGTGTCTTAAAAGCTGCTGTGTTTGGTATCCAGAGAATATTGATATTTAATGTTATAACTAGCAAAGGTCAAGAATTATAGAAAAGAGAAGTGCAGAAAAACTTAAAAAAAAGAATAATAGTTTCAGATATTACTCAAAGAAAAGCAGAAACTGAAATGCTAAATTTGGCTGGTCTCAATCTAGTTTCCAGTAAACATAAACCCACAGTACAAATATGCCCACAATTCAGTCCTGATTGGTATAAAATTGTCAGCCTTACTCAGCTACGCTATAAGGATTGTATAGAAAACGGAAATGTCACATTGAAACCGTAGAAGATGCTCTTCTAAGGTTGGAGGTTAAACCAAATTCTTGGCAGAATAGCGAGGGGTTTATTGGCCCTGAATTTGCAGTTGGAGACTTCCCTCAGGGAAATGCCTCTGATCCGCAAATAATATACCCACGTACCTGGTGGTCCGGGAGGTATGTAGATTCGCAGTCCTGGGCCTCTCCGGGTACCTGCGGGCAGAGGCCCACGTATCCAGGGGTGCACATGGTTCACAAACCCCCCCTCCTCCCCAAAGATCATGTGGGCCAGTCCAACCAATAAAAGGGAATTCCCATTCATGCTTATGGGGATTCCATATGTATGGAAACCCCAAAAGCACGAGTGGGTATACCCCCAAAAAATACATCTACACTAAAAATAAATTAATTAAAAAAACATTACATATTTCAAATTAATTAAAATGATATTTAATTAAATACATAAAACAAAAATGTAATTTTTTAAAAGTTGCATGTTTTAACAGGGCTAAAAATGAACTTACCTTTTGCACAGGGTTTTTAAATATATAAATGATAACATTTTATTTTTGTTTTTTAAACTCTTATGCTGGTAAAAGAAAGCCTTATGCCTGCTTTTACCAGGAGTAAAAATTTCACGGGCATACGCTGGATTGAAGTTGGGCAAAGAGCCCAACTCTCCGGCTGCGGATTTCCTTTTCCCGGGGATGCGTTGGATCTGTCAAGAAAATTGTCAAGAATTCTTGACAGATCGCAAGTTCCAGGTTTTCGTGCATGCGTTCTACGTGCGTAAACTCGGAACTTCGCATGGCCCCTACGGGCGGGTACGCACCCGTAGGTGTCGCAATTTATGGCCCGTTACGAAGCTGACCATAATATAATGTACGTTAAAAGCTATTTAAATATTCTGTTCATAGAAAATGGTCCATTAATTATTCCAAAGCCGACATCCGAGTAATGTGAGCATACTACTTATGTTCTGATCCCAAACTGGATTTGGTAACGACCTGATGTGCTTTATACTTCATTTAAGTGTAATGACGAACCGTAGAATATATTTGTAGTAAAATCTGTTCAATGTTGTGGTTTATCATGGACAAGTGCCACAAATTATACCTTTGTATTGCAAAGTGTTAACATTTTGGGAGAACATGTATCCTGAGCTCATCCTTTTTCTGAAACCCGTATTGATGCCATGGATAAAGATATTTTTCTTTCTGTGAAAAAGATAAGGCGATGATGAAAAAAGACAGTACTTTGCCCTTTACTGCAATGAAAACAATCTCAGCGATAGGAATATGTGTTGCACAATTAAAATGCCGAAACTTGCAAAATAGGTTTTTGAAGAGTTTGGGTGAGTGCAGTCAAGGAATGCTCTCTGACTTGTGCATATATTGAGTGATTGAATTATCGCAACTCTTTGTGCCTTGATTACTGCATTGAAACTGATGAAACGATAAGCAGAAAATGGTGGAAAAGGCCTGTAGGTTTCTCTTCAGTTCATGCCGTGAGTTACCTGTGGGCAAGTTCCAAATAAAAACATGGTTGATTGGCTTTCAAAGTTAAGTATCTAGGTACTGTGCTTTGCGGACCATGGTTCGAAGATAAACAATTTAGGCAATGTACAGCTAACCTATTCATGAACACTTTGCATTTATAATAGTGAGTGAAACACCTGCTTTTCCCAATGGGTGACCCTTAGCTATTTCTTCGTACGTATGATGGATGCACAGTGTATTGTGAATGCCTTACTAATGGAGAATTATGAAAGGATGATTTCTCAAAGTTACCAAGAAGTCTGTAACTATGGTAACAAACAGAATATAACAGAAATATCTTTGATTAGGGTACAGTATATGCAGATTGGCATTATTATCTGCTCAACTGTGGTATTGCATTCATTGGATGACAGGTGAATGCAATGGAAAGGCTTGTAGTTATTAGCGGTACTTAGTTAGCAATCGGGTCATGGTAGGAAAATGCCAGCTTCTTGACCAGAATGACCAGAACATTGTAGAAAATTTATATTGGCTGACTAGTCATTGTAAGAGAAACCTCCAATGTATTATAGAGGTCTCTGGTGTTAGTTAATTTTTCTTTTCCATTAAGAATAATGGTAGGAAAGGAAGAGAGATAGGATCTCCTTTAAAACCTGAGCCAGGATTAGTGAAAGATATGTAATGAATACCTGAGGCGTCAACCACCACAAAATAACTGATAAAGCTGAAATGGAATGTGACTATGAAAGAGAGCATGGGTGAGAAAGAGCTCATTGGGGGTTAAGTAATACCCGAAGTACAGAAACAACTTGTTTTGTTTATCCAGTGATATGGTATGTGGTCTTATACCCCACTCTTATATTCTCATAAACCATGTAAATGCACTGTTTGGAAACTAACAATGATGTGATCGTTTGTCTCAACCCGACATCCTGCATCGACAGGTAGACAGTAGATAGATCCAATTAGATTAAACAGTTTGTAGCACCCGGCTACTTTTCCAGTGTTTTAGTCAGATTAAAGTAATAGATTAGCAGTGGCCTGAAATCAAAGGAGGTAAAGACATCAATTGGACTGTTACAAAAAATGTATATAGTAGTGTTATCTGCGGGTCAGTATGCTCTTTTTGATATGTATAAATGACCTGGACTTGAGTATACAGTGTGCAATTTCAAAGTTTGCAGATGTTACGAAACTTGAAAATGTAGTTGGATAGTGACATATTTCAGGAGGACATAGACAGAAAATTGGCAGACACATGGCAGATGAAATTTAATACCGAGAAGTGTGAAGTGATGTATTTTGGTAGGAAGAATGAAGAGAGACAATATGAACTAAATACTACAATTTTAAAGGGGGTGCAGGAACAGAGAGACCTGGGGGTGTATATACACAAATCTTTGAAGGTGGCAGAACAAATTGAGAAGACAGTTTAAAAAAACATATGGGATCCTTGGCTTTATTAATAGAGGAATTGAATACAAAAGCAAGGAAGTTATGCGAAAACTTTATAAAACACTGGTTGGCCTCAGCTGGAGTATTTTTGTGTTCAATTCTGGGCACCACACTTTAGGAAGGATGTTAAGGCTTTGGAGAGGGTGCAGAAGAGATTTACTAAAATGGTACCAGGGATGAAGAACTTCAGTTATATAGAGAGACTGGAAAAACTGGGGGTTTTCTGCTTAGAGCAGAGAGGGTTAAGTGGAGATTTGATAGAGGTTTTCAATATCATGAATGGTTTGGACAGAGTAGATAAAGATAAATTGATTCCAGTGGCAGAAGGGTCAGTAACCAGGTGACACAGAGTTAAGGTGATTGGCAAAAGGACCAGAGGCGACATGAGGAAACTTTTTTTTACACAGCAAGTTGTTTGCCTGTGGTAAAAGTAGATTCAATCGGAACATTCAAAAGAGATTTGGATAAATACCTGAAGTGAAAAAGAATTACAGGGCTATGGGGAAAGAGCAGGAGAATGGGATTAATTAGCTAGCTCTACCAAAGAGCCAGCACAGTCATTTTGGGCTGAAAGGCCTCCTTCTGAGCTGTATCAGTCTATGATTGGGAATTGGGTCTACCAATAGGAAACATGGTACACCCTTTGAGAATGACGAAGTCAGAACTAATGTTTAGTTCCTTAGTGCTTCCACAACCCTGTTGTAATTAATTATTTGTTGAATTTTATACAAGGGAAAGATCCATCTTCTGTTAAATAATTCATCTACAATTCACATTCTGGATAGTCATTCCGCATTCTTCTTATATCCTTCATTCCAGGGTGCAGAGAGAAAAATGAGAGATGAAGAGCGCAAACAATCTAAAAGAAAAAGCAAGATCCCAGATTCCACCACAGACGGTAAGTAAAATAATGTTTGGGATAGCATGCCAGGTGGAATAAAATGAATGAAAATCTGAATAGCACCGAACACCTTACGATTCTATTTCCATCACTTTTATGTTTTCACAAATTATATTTTGGAACACGAGGGCAAAGTTAAAGAATGTACAAAATATATGTCGGGTCCCAAATATAAAATGTTGAACTTAAAAGAACGCAAAGAGAAAAAATGTAATTCTCTATGAAATACTGAAAGGAAAATTAATATTTTTAAAACAACAGGATCCTCATTCAGAAATGAAAACAAAAAATGATGGAAATGCACAGCAAGTTAGTCATCATCACTAAAGAGAAAAGAGAGATTATAATATTTTGGATGTGTTCTCTTCATCAGACTTACGGCTATGAGATAAGCGGACATTTTAGCAAGGTTGGGGTGAAAGCCAACAGAAACACCAATTACAGAGAGGGTATTACAAAACCTGCAAACTGCTACATTTGCTGTAATGTCTCCACTTTCCATACCAGAGCTTCTGAATTTCCCCCATTTCCTAAAAACGAGCACCCACTGCTCTCCCCCCCACACCCTGCCCCGCACTTCACAGTGGTCAAAACACCAACAGGGTCCCTCTTATCCTCACTTTCCATTCCACCAGCCTCTTCAATGACTGGGTCATCTTCAGCCATTACTGACAAAGCGATCCCACAACTACGCCTATTTTCCTCAGCCCTCTCTGTCTTTCAAAGGGACTGGTTCCCTCCGCAGTACTCTTGTCAATTCTTCCACCATCCCTACTTCCAGCTAACCTTCACCTGGTGCCTTCTCATGCAACTGCAAGAGATACAACATCTGTCCATTTCCTCCTCCCAAACTATGGCTGGTTTGGAAGTGGGCCCGCTGTCAAAATGGCCCTGATTGACAGTGGGTCGGAAGTCCGATCTGAACCCGACTCCTTGTCAGTTTCTCCACTGTTGGGTCTGCCTGTGGATCGCAGACCCGACACCAAGCCAGTCAATTAAGATCGTTAAGAGGCACTTTAAAGGTAATTTAAATTAATTTTACCAGGCACTTACCATTTCACCAAGTTTTTTAACGCGTTTGGCATCCTTCGGGTTTCCCGCAGATAAGTGTGTTGGGTTCTCAGTGACGCACAATTGCTTTACCTAAGAACATAACAAATAGGGGCAGGAGTAGGCCTTTTGGCCCCTCAAGCCTGCTCCACCATTCAATAAGATCATGGCTGATCTGATCTTGGTCTCAACTCCACTTCCCTGCCCGCTTCCCATAACCCTTGACTCCCTTATCATTCAAAAATCTGTCCATCTGCTTTGACTAGTTGACAGCTGCAGAATTGGTATAAAAGCTACCATTTCACAGCTGTTCACTTTCCTATGTCAGAAACTGAAGCCTTCAGAATTTGGAAGACACATTTGAGCTGTATACAGTTTGGAAGAGTTTGCAGTGAACTCTCTATTCACTGTCATCTCCTTGGAGCAACCTATCTCACCATGACAGAAACTGAAGCCTTCAGAATTTGGAAGACACATTTGAGCTGTATACAGTTTGGAAGAGTTTGCAGTGAACTCTCTATTCATTGTCATCTCCTTGGAGCAACCTCTCTCACCCGTGACAGATTGCTTCTGTCATCTCAACTTCAGCTGCCATCTATTCCAGTAGAATCGGTGCCCAAGAGCACAAAGTGTTGAAAATAAAGATTTTGATGTTTGGCAACAGATTAGCAGAAACTCCACATGAACATTGGCTAAAACACTCAAGTGTCTACCTTTGTGTTTTGTTAGTTGGTATGCTTGCTCTAGGATGAGGATGAGTGTGACGGGTGGCTCGTGTGATGGGAATGTGATAATGTAGATAGAGAGAGAGGAATGGGTGGAGGTGCAAGCAAAGTTGGTGTGAGTAAGGATGTGGAGGAGTAGATTAAGGAAGGCAGAGTGATGGGGATGTGATGAGTGGCACAGCAGGATGAGGTTGAGTGTGGCTTTGCAGTAATATTTCATGATCTACTGAGATCATTGAAAGGTTTGCGCCACTGCAGCCAGGTCCTCCTGACCATATCCCTGCTTGTGCCCTCCTGTACAATGTGCAATCAGGTTGCGTTGGTGTCCTGGGGAGGTTTCTTCTGCCCATTGGTAGGAAAGAAAACCTTCCTTTGTGCTGTGACTCCCTCCATAAGCATCTGGAGGGAATGGGAGAGCCTGGGTGCAACCTCTGTGCAGTGCTTGTCAGTGTTTGCAGTACTTCAATGCTGCAGAACACTGACAGCACAACTGTCAACATGATTGTGGGCATGGTCCCTTTAAAGAAACCGGTTGATGATGCGTCATCAAATTACATCATCAGACCTGCTTCCTTTTAATTGGCCGGGAACTTCGCAGGGCAAGCTTAACAATCCCCATCCATGTAAAATCACTTAGAGAGAGGCCGATGAAGAAGGGAGCGGGATTCCAATCCATACCCAAAGTCGCCGCCTCACTCCCAACCAGTATGAAAAATCACGGCCTTAGTCTCCCACGTTGTTTCAGGGAAGCTCAAGGTAAACTTCAGAAACAATAACCTTATCCTTCTGTTTGGCACATTGCTGCCCTCTTGTCTTAACATTGATGTTCGTAACTTCGCTACACTCTACATTCTTCTCACAGCAGTTGCTGCTCGTGATGTAGGAAGGGTCTGTCGATGTTTGGGAGGAAGGGAGGTGAGCTGGTGTTTGGATAGGAGGTCTGAGTCCTTGGTGTGCACTTGTTCTTTATCTCTTGTCATATCAGATGTTCATTCTACTTCACTTTTCTGTTATAATTTAAATTCTGCTGCACCCACATTTTTTACATTTTTCTTCTTGAATGTTTATTTATTTCACAAATATTTATTCTACATATGCCTCTCCTTTGTCTCTTCAACCCATTCCCCCATATTTGCACATTCCTTTGCACTTTATATGTATTATCTCACTGATGGTTGTTTATATAATTTGGCAGTTTGCAGGTCATTTAACTCATTAACTACCTTTCTGCTATTGGTGTATCTGTTAGTTCTTCCTCCGACCACCCACCCCTTCTTCTCTATCTTCTTACAACTTTACTAAAAATATTTTAACCTTCAGTCTGATGAATAGTACACACCCAAAATGTCATAACCTGTCTTTTCTCATTATAGATGTTGACTGACTGGATCTGTTTTTGCAGCATTTCTGTTTTTGTTTTGGATTTCCAGCATATGCAGTTTTCCCTATTTATTTTACTGTAGGATTCTCACTCAGAGTGGCCTTAAGGGCACTGGTGTTGAAACCAAATTTCACATTTGGGGATATTCCTCTGAGGTTAAGGCATCTTAGGGAAGAACTGTTCTGGTTGACTTTGCAAACACAGTCAGACAGAATGGGCTAGATTAGAAAGTTGAAAGACAATGACCCCAGTATTCATGGGGAGGGTGCTGGGGGGGGGAGGGGGTGGCATAAACGGCTGAAGAACGTGGCCAGGCCGGGACCGTGGATGGCCTACCAAACTTGCTGACAGAACCCTCGAGGTAAGACCAATGGCAGGAGACCGCAGCCAGGGATCCTTGGGGGAAGTTTAGCGATTGTGGGGGAAGGTAAGACATTGTGGCTGGAGGGTTTGGGGGGGGGCTGGTGATCGGGAATGGGTTGGAGAGAGGGACCACAATAGGTCGAGGGGATGCCGAAGGCTCCCTTGAGGGGCCAGGGGGAAGCACTCCTGCTACTCCTGGCCCACAAGGACACTTACTTTGTGGAGCCGACAGCTCGCGCCTCCCTTTTGCTGCTGGGTTTTTCGACCCCTGGGAAACCCATGTAGCAGCAGTGAATGTTAAATCACAGTGCAATTGGGAGCCCAGTTCAAATATGGGGTCGCATTTTGCGCATTTGACTGTTTAACCCCCTCCCTCTCCCAACCTTTTCCCACCCGTCATGGGGTGGTTAAGGTGCTGGGTCTTTTCTTAGTTCTTGGGCTCTACTGAAGTGACTGCTGAGTTACATTATTTGTGGTGGGTGGGCATTTGGTCCCGGACTGTGCAGGGACTTCAACCTATTGGGCCGAAGATATGCACAAAGCATATTCCTACAAACGCAAAATATTGCGGATGCTGGAATCTGAAATAAAAACAGAAAATGCTGGAAATCTCAGCGGGTCAGGCAGCATCTGTAGAGAGAAACATTTGGCAGTTGTGATTAGAAGGAAAACCTCTCCATAAGGTACAAGAAAACGAAATTACAAATGCAGGCAACTACAACCGCTGTATAAACGCTACACTTTCAAATGATGAATTTTTAAAAAAATGAAGCCTGTGAACGAGGAAAGTACAAAGTTAACGTTTCAGGTCGATGGCCCTTCGTCAGAACTGGCAATAGTTTGAAATATAACAGATTCTTAAGGAAGCGCTGGGGACCTGAAATGGGGAGGGGGGCGGGGGGGGGGAGGGGTGGGTGGAAAGAACAAAAGGGAAGGTCTGTGATAGGATGGAAGGCAGTTGAGAGACAAAAGGGGTGTTGGGCCGAGTTGAGATGGTAATAGCACAAGTTAGGGAACAAAAGATGAGTCTAGATAGGGTATGAATGGCGGAATAATTACCATGGGAAATGGAGAGAAACTAAATAAAACTAAAAAAAGGGGGAGTTTGCTGTTCCTATCTGCATGCCCTATCAGTCTGCAAAAACTAAACTCCTAATGCCTGATCTTAAGTCTTGCCCTTTGCATTTAGCAGCTACCGAAAGCAAGAAGATTCTACAGCTAGAACACAAAGGAAATGACATCACATATTTTAAACCAATGACAGATGTGATTTCTACTCCTCTTCTATTCACCCCAGATGCCCATTTTCTTTATTCACAACGAACTGGACTGGTATGTAAATGTGCTGATCAGTGCAGCATGTGTAACATTATAGAATGATCGCTTCTGTTTATTTTATGAGGCTCCAATTGTACATTTTCTTCCTTCCTATTTTTCCCTGTCTGTGCTCCTGTTGGTGTCAAGTTAAGTCCCATGGGCGGCAGCAGCCCTCCAATACCTTGAAATAGCTGTTCCTCATGGGTGATCTGAAATAGCGAGTACTGGTGAGCTAACATGGAAGGCATCCTAACCTGCCTCATCTTGTTCTCACTGATGACTTTCTAGTGGGGCTCACTGCATTACTTCCTAACCTGAGGATACCGGGGCCAACTTTCATGTCCTTACTGTTGCCTCAATACAGATTAGCTAATGCAGCATAGATCTGGGATCCAAACCTACCATCTTGGTCGATATGGCTCAGTTCGAGGCCCCGTCTGCTCTCTCAGGTGGACGTAAAAGCTTCCATGGCACTATCTTGAAGAAGATCAGGGGAGTTATCCCTGGTGTCCTGGCCCAATATTTATCCCTCAATCAACACCTAAAACAGTTTATCTGATCATTGTCACATGGCTATTTGTGGGAGTTTCCTGTGCGCAGATTGGCTTCCGCGTTTCCTATATTACAACAGTGACTACACTTTTTTTAAAAAAGTACTTCATTGGCTGTGAAGCGCCTTGGGTCGTCCGGTGGTCGTGAAAGGCGCTATATAAATGCAAGTCTATTTTTATGTTATGTATTTAGTCACTGAGTCATTGGGCCATCTGCAAATTTTAATTTGTGGACAGATTTGCACCGTGAATGGGGACGGCACTCAAATACTTTTACATACAACTCTAACAAACATCACAGATTTAAAAAAATCACCGCCTCTCTCCTAGAGGTCAGAGTAAAATCACCTTGTTGAAAAATTAGAAGCACAACTATATGCCAGAGAGTGTCACTGTGTCACAGAATTGCTTCAAGTGAATCAATCATCTGCTAAACTCCACTCTTAGGCCCACAGACAGTGCTCTAACCACTGCACTAGCTCAGTACAGTTGCTTCTTCAGAGCAGAAAATCCTTATTTGCCACAGCATTATGTTAAACAGGAATATTAGCAGTTAACATTAACATGTAGCAACATTTTCAGTAGCTAAGAAAAGCTCTAAAAATATAACATGGTCTAGTTCAGTGCTCCCAAATTTCAATCTGTGACTTGGAAAGAAGCATCTTCCAAAAGCATCTTTCAGTTTTAGTAGCAACTGCTAATTAAACAAAAATGTACCCTGGATAATACTTGAAAATTGTGTTAAAATCTTGCATCGTTTGTTTTTAGGGGCATTCGATGGGTTGTGAGGTCACACATCCCGAGAGGTAAGGAATCCTTTCTGTTTATTCTAAGTTACTAATGTGTAGTGCCTTGGGATATTTTCAATGTTAGAGGTATGTTAAATGTATGTATGTTGTTGATGATGATGAGGTACCTCGCTTTAATGTTCCATGCAATTAAGCTGTTCACCAGAGAACTCATGGATGTGCATCCACGCAGTAATTTGATAATCAGAAGACACGTCAGAGCCTTTGAGAAAGACATAAAGGAAATTTCAAATGGCTTTGCACACTGACACTGTCCCCTACAGGGGATGCTGGAATTTAACATGACAACATTCCTACCTTACAACAGTGACTACACTTCAAAAGCCAAAGCAAATTGGCCGTAAAGCACTTTGGGACGTCCTGAGGTGGTGAAAGGTGCTGACTTGCAAAACAATTCATCTGACTATGTACACACATGGCAAAGTTTAAACATTGGTAATTTAGCATCCAGGAAATAGTCACAAAATGCAAACATTGAAAAAAATGTGGTAACTACACGGAAATATATAAATCAATGTAAATTGTGGAAAATTTGATCCTTTTGTCTTTATTAATTACTGAATCATAATATACATTTTATGAAATCAGGCGAATGACCTGAGTGCCTATCCAAACGAGCAATTAATTCTCCAAATCTGAGCACAAACTTTCAATTAATTCTGGAAATGAAATTTCGATCATCACAGGTTAATTCACAACTAAAAATTGTTATTTATTTTGTCTGTGAGAAGCTGTGCTATCACTGAACTGGACAGTTAAAGTAATGTTTGTTGAAGCAGAACAGTATCGGGGGGACTGTGAAAAATACAAGACTGCCTACATTTAGGCATTATTTTACTTTTAAAGCAACTTAAAATAAAATCATAGATGTGAATTATAAGAAGTTGAGGAAATATAATAGGACCTGTTATAAACATCACCAGCTGAAACTAGAGGTTAGTTTCAAACTTTTTAACCCACATTCAGGTGAGGGTTATTATATACAATACTGTTTTGATTTTATTTTTAACGTAAAGAATTAGTGAGCACAGTTTTTGTTTCAGCTGAGATGTAAATGCTGAGTGTATTGCACAATCATGTTAGGTCACAGGCAAGACTGACGATTACATGATTTACAGAAAAGTATTAGTCTTTGTGGTTTAATTAAAAGATTAGAGCAGCACTTGATGGAGAGAAGCCTCTAACAACGGATACATTTACGCTGTCAGGTGGGTGTCGGTATGAAGCAATTTCCGCTTTGCACAGATGCAAAACCAGCAGTCCAAATCTGGGATCAAAACCTGGCCTAATGCCGGAGCAAAGCGGAGTGTGACTGCAGGGGATAGTCTCACATTGCTTTAGTTTGATGGAGTGTGAATCTAGTGCAGTGTCAAACCTGATTTTTTTTTTTCTAATTCATTCTTGGGATATGGTCATTAATGGCAAGGCCAGCATTTATTGCCCATCCCTAACTGGCCTTAAGCTGGCCTTCTTGAACCACTGCAGCGCGTGTGGTGAAGGTGCTCCTGCAGTGCTGTTAGGAAGGGAGTTGCAGGACTTTGACCCACCGACGATGAAGGAATGCAGATATATGTCCAAGTTGGGGTGCTGTGTGACTTGAAGGGGAACTTGGAGGTGATGGTGCTCCCATGTGCCTGCTGCCCTTGTCCTTCTAGATGGTAGAGGTTGCAGGTCTAGGAGTTGTTGTTGAAGAAGCCGTGGTGAGTTGCTGCAGAGCATTCTGTAGATGGTACACACTGCAGCCACGGTGCACTGGTGGTGGAGGGAGTGACTGTTACGACTGTTTGCAAAGTCCTCAATAAATGTTTTAGAAAGCACAGATTTTCCCCCACCTGCTCTACAAACTTTTAAATGTCTAACTTTAAGAGACAATCTTGCATCCAGGTATTTGCAGAGCCCTCTCCTAAACAGGACAGTGAAAGTTGTAACTAGGCAGGAGTCAATCAATGTAAACAGGATTCTGCCCGGCTGAATCTGAACTCTAGCTACCAGTCTCAGATGGGTAGCCACAGTGTAAATGCACCCAGAGATTGTTTTACCTGTCATTACACGTTTGTTCTCTATACAAAAAAGAAAAAAGACTTCCATTTATATAGCGCCTTTCATTACCGCTGGACGTCTCAAAGCACTTTACAGCAAATTAAGTACTTTTGGAATGCAATCTCTGTTGTAATGTGAGAAACACAGCAGCAATTTGCTCACAGCAAGCTCCTACAGCCAAATAATCTTTTTTTTTGTTATGTTGATTTGAGGGATAAGTATTGTCCATTACACTGGGGATAACTCCCCAGCTTTCCTTTAACATAGTGCCATGGGATCTTTTATGTCCACCTGAGAAGGCAGACAGGGCCTCAGTTTAACATCTTATCTGAAAGACGGCACCTCCGACAGTGCACCACTTCCTCAGCACTGCATTGGAGTGTCAGCCTAGATTTTTGTGCCTGGAGTGGGACCTGAACCCACAACCTTATGCCTCAGAGGTGAGCATGCTACCCACTGAGCCACAGCTGACACTTGAAAGAGATACATTTTGAAAGCCATCACCAAGAATAATTCACATAGAAAAGCAATATGGAATGGCCCATGGACACAAACTAAGTGCTGTACTTTGTGTAGTCCAGTTCTGCATTGACACAAAAAAGAAAACTAATTTAGGATAGGCATTTCTGGTTGAATATAAGGCCCGAGTTACATGTGGCCATTTACGTGTGTTGCTCAACACATACCAACGTTGCCACAGAGCAAAGGGATGCAGCGGGATGAAACCATTTAAAAAAAAAATCAGATTTACTCTAAAATTACAGTACAGGTCTAGAATTTAAATAGATAATAGCTGTTTCAATTTACCTCAATGTGCCTATGATTCTATTGTTGTGTGGCATCCAGCAGTATTGTGTATTGCTCATAATCATGTGCTTTAATTGTGCAGGTTTCCAATAAAGAGGGATAGTAAGACGCTGTTCAAGGATGAATTGGAGCCGCCAGTCAAACAGGCTAGGCTTTGTGAACCAGAGAGAGGTACAGCATAAACAGTTTTTAAGGCCCCAATTTTAACTTGGAGCGTGTTCAGGGATGGCATGGTACCGGGCGGGGGGGGAACCAGGCCATTGTTGTTGTTGTGTCCAGGCCATTTTAACTCCCGGGTCTCATTTGAATCATCATCATTATCATCATCATCATAGGATGACGCTTCCACACCAAAAAGGGATGAGTTCACAGGTGTTTCAATGAAGGACCTAATATTCCAGGTCCTGAACTACATCTTGAAGGATGGAAGATGCCTCTGCGTGAATTTTTTTAACGTGTGGTGGCCGTTGTACACCAGCCACTACACTGGCTTGACAGAACTAGGTCTTGGTCCAGTGGCAAGGATTACCCAAGACTAACTGGAGACCTGCTCTGCTGCACGGACTTAGTGCACACACATATCGCTGTGTGGGCTGACCCGTCCTGCCCCTGGGCCCCGAACTCACGCCTCTCCCGGGCTCCGGCCACTTCCCTCTGCAAACTCTTGCTGCTCCCCCGTCCCTCCTGCTCTGCCTGCCCGCACTGCAATCAGCGACCTGGCTTCGCAGCCGTCGCCCTCCTGCAGCAGCACGCGCTGCTCCCTGAAGTGGCATGCCGCCGCACGCTGCTCCCCGCAATGGCCCCGGCCTGCTGATGGTCCTGCAGGCCGGGACCACGCCAATCTCCGAGCCGGGCTGCCGCACGCTGCTCCCCGCAATGGCCCCGGCCTGCCAATGGTCCTGCAGGCCGGGACCGCGCCAATCTCCGAGCCGGGCTGCCGCACGCTGCTCCCCGCAATGGTCGGTCGGCTCATTTGAATAGTACACCACTGTCTCCTGTCCAGAACTGGCATTAGGGCTGGTGGGTGGGATTGGGAATTCGGGTGGGAGACCGACGTCACCAGGGACCCAAGGGAACAGTCTGCAACATAAAGTTAGTGCTGGGGGGGATTGGTGGTTTGAGAGTAGATGCCATTGCTGGGAGGGAGAGGCAAAGCCAGGGCTGGGGAGGCCGAAGGATGTGTGCGGGGCACAAAGGAACACTCTTGTTTCTCCTGAGCCACAAGGAATCATCAGGAAAGAATCCTCAATCAAAATACTTACCATGGTCTTTTCCGGCCTCTCTGCTGAGTCTCACAAACTCTGGTTATCAGTTTGGCCCCAATCATTGGACTGTCATGTAAAGTGCTGCCCCATCTGTCTGGGACAGATGGCCTTATTGTGCCTGTTCTTTGAGTTGAAGTGGGGGCCAAAATTCAGGGTCTCAAAGAGACCTGTTAATGCCCATTTACGGCGGCCATCCCTAAAAATCAAATGGCCGCCGCTTTGGGGTCAACAGGCCAGCCCAATCAAAATTCAGGTCGGGGATTTTTCGGCCTGGACACCATCACAATCCCCCTGCCTGCTGTTTTAACGACTTGCGACAGGCAGGCTTTAAAACTATGGACTGAACAACCAATCATTTTGAAGCCTAATAACATGGTTACAATACTACCACTGATGGTAGCCCAAATGTCAGTTGTAGCATGGCAGAGTTAACAATGGTGTACTGTAGCATTTGTAGGCTTTGAGCACCATGAAAAGAGATGGTTCTCATTGGGATCCTTGCAGGCAGCACCAACCCAAACGGCAATGTAATCAGAAACCGGGTTAGATGTCACAGGCTGGGTTGACCATGTATTCAGTGGCTTTCCTGCTGTACCTTCCCAGTCCAACTAAATAGTTCTGTGCTCATTCACCTATACCGGCCTTCCTCAGTCATCAGGGAAAGTAATTAACTAATTAGCATGCGCTCCTCTCATAAGCAGCTATATGATAACAAATGCAAGTTACTGATTAAACAAAAGAATGTGCAAACTGTTTGCATTTAACTTGTGCCTTTTACTAAAAAAATACAATAAAAATCAGATGGGAGTTCCAGGGTAACCATATAGATACCAGGTTTTGATGAGGACATAAGATCAAAATCTGAGTGCTTTGTAAATGTTAGCTGGATCTCATTGTGTGTGTTACTGCCTTTTAATTACCTCATAGGTATACTTAAAATAACTATTTTCTTAAACTGGTGGACATTATAAGCTCCTTGCTTTTAGAGCCCCGTGAATGAAAGTAATGATGCAAGCATTGTAAAATATTGTAGAATTATACTGCTAGAAGATAGTCACAAAGCTCCTAAACTATCTACCAATTGTTGTCCCAGAAATATCTTGATCGGCGAGGGTCAAAAAATCTGCTATCTTCAAACAAATGCAAAATTCAACAGAGATAAATCTGATGTCATATAGTGTAGTAGTCATAGGTTAAAATGGGTAATACAGGTACTGCGATTCATGTCCAGGAAAAACAATACTTCTGACCAAAGGAATTTGAAGCTCTTCCATCACACCCTATCTTGCATGCACCTTGAACACCTCATGAAGGTATGACACTGCCAATTTGAACCAGTAACTCTCTACTTGCCCAGAAAATAAATGGCTAGACCATCTTTATTTGGGGTTTATGTGGCGTCTTCCATCTTGGTTTTAACACATCAGGTATCGTAAGGATACGTTGCCAGATATACAACCAGTGACATTGCTGTGTGGCATTCACAGTGATTGTGGGGAATTAAGAGGACGAGGAGGCTCCTGTAATCCCATATGCCACCTAATTTTCAAAATTTAGATGTCCATAGTACAATTTATAAATGTACTAAACTGCTGTAGTATGCCATCAAATTGATATTAATAGAAAGTGTGATTAAAAAGCTTTAACAAATAATCAACAATGCTTATAAATTGCGAGCATGTAAAGATTCTTGACATTAAATAGTGCAAGGACTACTTTTCAGCTTGTGAGGCCCACAGGCAAATGTTTTTGGACTTGATGAAGATTTGCTAACAGCAGGAAGTTCCTCACCTCAGTGGGCAGCTGATTGTATTATATTTTGGGGTATATGTTACTGGGATTTAATTTCACCATCTTGAGTTCTGTTCCAACTGTGACTGTTTCTCTTGGTTGATGTGGGAGTTTAATGTGTCACTCTGCCTTCATAGAAGTCCCTGTAGATGATTCATAAGATTTTATCTTTGTGAGAGTTCATTATCGTCAAAATTTAAAACCACTCAAAACTTCTTGAATATTATAATAAAAATATATTTTCCCACATGAAAAACTGAATACTTATTAAAATATTTACTGAAAATAGATCTTTCCTTGATTTTATATATCTCCATTAGTGCTGTGTCTCATATGTAAGTAAAACTAGGAATTAATTAAAATATATATGCCATATAAAATATTTATGAAATGTATGTTCCAAATATTCAAATTACAGTATCCACTGCAGATTATTAACCTTTGTATTAGACATTAGTTCCCAAGTTGAAAATATAGGAAGTACAATTCATTTTTCAGTTTTTGAAAATTTTGGAATATAAAGAGCTGTGCTTTGTTTTATAATCCCTGTTGGTTTTAAGTATATGTTAATATCACTTAATGTAATCTTGTATCAGGATGAAAGGCTCCCTAATGATGTTATTAATTCATAAGATTGTCGTTAAAATCCATATTTATTAGGAATGGATGAACCCTATGCGCATGCAGTTTGGATTTAATATTGGATTAAAATAAATCTGCTGCAGTGTACAGTACAGATCATTATTGAATATACAGTGTCACCATTAATAGAACTGTGCACAGAATAAATATATTTCCATCAATGCATTTCGATAATTTTTGTCATAAAATATAGAAAATCACTTAAAAAATATTGAGACATTGTGCAGTTTTGAAAGCTGTTGAAGGCAATTCAGATCTCAAATCCTTTTGCCATTTTTAACTTTCAATCAACAATTCTATTAGCAATTCTATGATTGTCTGTGAATGTGTTACTATAACACACTGAGACAATGTTATATTAATACTGACTCTTCACTTTGCATGGTTTTCCTTGGAAAATTGGATGAATAATGACCACATGTAAAATATAATGCAAATAATAACCAAAAAATAAACCCCAAATAAAGTTTTGGTCTCCTAACTTGAGGAAGGACATTCTTGCTATTGAGGGAGTGCAGTGAAGGTTCACCAGACTGATTCCCGGGATGGTGGGACTGACATATCAAGAAAGACTGGATCAACTGGGCTTGTATTCACTGGAGTTCAGAAGAATGAGAGGGGATCGCATAGAAACGTTTAAAATTCTGATGGGTTTAGACAGGTTAGATGCAGGAAGAATGTTCCCAATGTTGGGGAAGTCCAGAACCAGGGGTCACAGCCTAAGGATAAGGGGTAAGCCATTTAGGACCGAGATGAGGAGAAACTTCTTCACCCAGAGAGTGGTGAACCTGTGGAATTCTCTACCTCAGAAAGTTGTCGAGGCCAATTCATTAAATATATTCAAAAAGGAGTTTGATGTAGTCCTTACTACTAGGGGGATCAAGGGGTATGGCGAGAAAGCAGGAATGGGGTACTGAAGTTGCATGTTCAGCCATGAACTCATTGAATGGTGGTGTAGGCTCGAAGGGCCGAATAGCCTACTCCTGCACCTATTTTCTATGTTTCTATGTCTATGTTTCTAAATACATAACTATATTCCTTTTCTAGTGTTGTTATATGTGCGGAGGGAGTCAGAAGAAGTTTTTGATGCCCTGATGTTAAAGACTCCTAACCTTAATGGATTGAAGAATGCTGTAAGTATTGGATTATTTATTTCCTTTTGTTGAATATCCTACTTCAAAATGCAGTGAGATAAAATGGGGAAAATCAATGTGTAAGTTGTTGCACGTCATGTTATTAAACTACTGCAGCCTTTCCAGCATATTAAGGAATTTCCTAACTGTTTGAATCTGCCTTTGCAGTAACTCAGTGGGACATCTCTCCCACTGACCTCAAATGAAATAAAAATCAGGAGAGATGTAAAATGGGCCGCCAATTCGCTAGCAACCCTTTTATACAATCACAAAAAGTCAAAATTACCCCTAGCGGTACCACCTGCTGCCTGCTTTTAACCTGTTGTTGATAAGGCTCAGAAAGAGGTACTTAGTTGTTGACAATGGATGAGGCGGGCGGTATTGCCAAGTTGTCACATGATTTTTACCCTTTTTTCTAACTGGTGCTAAAGAAGACTGTGATAGGAGATTAATTCCACTCAAGGGATATTTCAATATTAACATTTTGTCACCCATGCAACTGCAGAGAAATACTAATCTGTGGAAAAGTAAATGTTCCACCATTATCCTGGGGGAAAAGCTTGCCTCAGCTTTATACAGAAGCCAGCTGTTCAAAACGTCTGTGTAGGGTGACCATCTGGATACAGAATGCAACTAGCGTTCATCCTGACAAAAAAAATAATTCAGTGGCATACTCCTCATGACGTAGCAAGTTCTTTCAGTGAGTAGCGGAGCCATAAAGACCAGAAGGTCCGTGGTTTGTGCCGAGTTAGCTGATCTCAGGCTGCGTGATTTTACAAGCGGTACAATTGGCTTCAGTGTTCCTGAGTTACGGAGGAGTAAATTGACCAGGATTCCAATTCCTGATTGTTGTCAAGTGACCTACAAGAAGTGTGCGGGAATGGGTGTCAGGTGAGGACAAGATCAGTCTTGGTTGGCTACGTTGATGAAGTATCGGAGAGTGCTTGCCAGCTGTGGAACTGCACCCAGCATGAACTACAGCAGAGGAGAGGTGGAAGAAAATTGCCTTAAATAAAAATTATTCGGTGTGTATATTTGGGAAGCACCTGTCTACAAAAATCAGCTGAATTCAATTGGAAAATTATTTCTGTTATGGGGTGAAATTGCACGGTGTAATATTAGCATAGGAATGTGTTAACGTGTTCCTCTGCCAGCTGTTTTAATGAGGGCATTAACCTTTCAAAATAATGCACTCACATTTTAATATTGCTCACTGTGATTTCCCTCATGGGTTTCATTAACTTCTCCCAATATGTGTGTTGTGTTACTACACAAGCGGAAAGATTCAAATACAAGCAGCAGCCAGTTTATCCAGGACTTCTTTTATAACTGGTGGTACTTTGCTCTTCAGCAACAGCTACAGGGTTGTAAATATTTTGATTTCTTTCATTACTTCGTATTTCTTTCACTAATATTATTTACATGGCAAACACGCCCATTGAACTTTACAAGAAAAGTTAAAACTATTATGGAGAGATTGCCGCAAGAGAGAAAATCTAGAACAACAAGAATAAATTCACTGATCCTGAATCCCAGCAATAAGCTGAGCTTGAAGAGAGTTTAGGTCAGGGATGTATGTGGCTGTGGCTGTGGGAGTGGAGGATTGATGAATATCCTATACTTCCATATTCTCATTATTCATATGTGTTGAAGATTTTTTTTACCATATGGCTTCATTTAGGATAAAAGTATTTAATAAAATATATACGGGCCACAATGGACAGTAAAAGCCTCCAGTAAATATGTGGTCCTTCGTTCCCAGGTTTCAACCCTTATTAGGACTCGCTAATATAAACCCCTGAGCAGAGTTGACCTTCTCAGATATGTGAAACAATTTTGTTTGACCCTTTTGACAATTGCATTTTGACATTCTTGACCTAGATCTCCGAGAAGTATGGGCTGCTCGAGGAGAGAATTTGCAAAGTTTACAAGAAGTGTATGAAAGGGTGAGTAATTGAGCAGATTTTATCTCTTTTGGGAGTGCCTCATTTACACGGCCACATTAGTAGCAATCCCTAGTGGGCTGGTAAGTACACAAACTGGAGCCATGACCAATGCAGGAACTCTGTGCTTCAATTGTAGGTTTCATACCAGACACAACTCTGAAATCAAGGTAAATGCAGTTATTGCTCGTCTCCGTGGAGTGACTCTCCCTTTTAGACAGCAGTGGAGCGATCTCAGTTATCATGTGATACTACATGATGAATAAACTCCATGGTTTGAAAGTGATGCAGCATCTTATTACTTTCGAATGGAGTTTTTCCATTCTGAGATGGTATAAACTGAGCAGCTCTGATATTGTGAGCAATCAGTATTTGGAGTAATTTAATTAGTGGTGTGGACTCCCCATTCAGTAGAGGATCTTGGTAGGGTCAGTTCACTTGTGGCCTGAATCTTTTATTCAAAGGCATGTGAACATATTGGTAGTGTTTGCACATTTCTGGGTACATAGATATATTTGCACAGTTAATGGCTAAGGTAAAATAGGCACTGACAATGGGCATGCACCATAGAAACATAGAAACATAGAAAATAGGTGCAGGAGTAGGCCATTCGGCCCTTCTAGCCTGCACCGCCATTCAATGAGTTCATGGCTGAACATTCAACTTCAGTACCCCATTCCTGCTTTCTCGCCATACCCCTTGATCCCCCTAGTAGTAAGGACCTCATCTAACTCCTTTTTGAATATATTTAGTGAATTGGCCTCAACAACTTTCTGTGGTAGAGAATTCCACAGGTTCACCACTCTCTGGGTGAAGAAGTTCCTCCGCATCTCGGTCCTAAATGGCTTACCCCTTATCCTTAGACTGTGACCTCTGGTTCTGGACTTCCCCAACATTGGGAACATTCTTCCTGCATCTAACCTGTCTAACCCCGTCAGAATTTTAAATGTTTCTATGAGGTCCCCTCTCATTCTTCTGAACTCCAGTGAATACAAGCCCAGTTGATCCAGTCTTTCTTGATATGTCAGTCCCGCCATCCCGGGAATCAGTCTGGTGAACCTTCGCTGCACTCCCTCAATAGCAAGAATGTCCTTCCTCAGGTTAGGAGACCAAAACTGTACACAATACTCCAGGTGTGGCCTCACCAATGCCCTGTACAACTGTAGCAACACCTCCCTGCCCCTGTACTCAAATCCCCTTGCTATGAAGGCCAACATGCCATTTGCTTTCTTAACCGCGTGCTGCACCTGCATGCCAACCTTCAATGACTGATGTACCATGACACCCAGGTCTCTTTGCACCTCCCCTTTTCCTAATCTGTCACCATTCAGATAATAGTCTGTCTCTCTGTTTTTACCACCAAAGTGGATAACCTCACATTTATCCACATTATACTTCATCAGCCATGCATTTGCCCACTCACCTAACCTATCCAAGTCGCTCTGCAGCCTCACAGCATCCTCCTCGCAGCTCACACTGCCACCCAACTTAGTGTCATCCGCAAATTTGGAGATACTACATTTAATCCCCTCATCTAAATCATTAATGTACAGTGTAAACAGCTGGGGCCCCAGCACAGAACCTTGCGGTACCCCACTAGTCACTGCCTGTCATTCTGAAAAGTACCCATTTACTCCTACTCTTTGCTTCCTGTCTGACAACCAGTTCTCAATCCATGTCAGTACACTACCCCCAATCCCATGTGCTCTAACTTTGCACATCAATCTCTTGTGTGGGACCTTGTCGAACGCCTTCTGAAAGTCCAAATATACCACATCAACTGGTTCTCCCTTATCCACTCTACTGGAAACATCCTCAAAAAATTCCAGAAGATTTGTCAAGCATGATTTCCCTTTCACAAATCCATGCTGACTTGGACCTATCATGTCACCTCTTTCCAAATGCACTGCTATGACATCCTTAATAATTGATTCCATCATTTTACCCACTACCGATGTCAGGCTGACCGGTCTATAATTCCCTGTTTTCTCTCTCCCTCCTTTTTTAAAAAGTGGGGTTACATTGGCTACCCTCCACTCCATAGGAACTGATCCAGAGTCAATGGAATGTTGGAAAATGACTGTCAACGCATCCACTATTTCCAAGGCCACCTCCTTAAGTACTCTGGGATGCAGTCCATCAGGCCCTGGGGATTTATCGGCCTTCAATCCCATCAATTTCCCCAACACAATTTCCCGGCTAATAAGGATTTCCCTCAGTTCCTCCTCCTTACTAGACCCCCCGACCCCTTTTATAACCGGAAGGTTGTTCATGTCCTCCTTCGTGAATACCGAACCAAAGTACTTGTTCAATTGGTCCGCCATTTCATTGTTCCCCGTTATGACTTCCCCTGATTCTGACTGCAGCGGACCTACGTTTGTCTTTACTAACCTTTTTCTCTTTACATATCTATAGAAACTTTTGCAATCCGTCTTAATGTTCCCTGCAAGCTTCTTCTCATACTCCATTTTCCCTGCCCTAATCAAACCCTTTGTCCTCCTCTGCTGAGTTCTAAATTTCTCCCAGTCCCCAGGTTCACTGCTATTTCTGGCCAATTTGTATGCCACTTCCTTGGCTTTAATACTATCCCTGATTTCCCTTGATAGCCACGGTTGAGCCACCTTCCCTTTTTTATTTTTATGCCAGACAGGAATGTACAATTGTTGTAGTTCATCCATGCGGTCTCTAAATGTCTGCCATTGCCCATCCACAGTCAACCCCTTAAGTATCATTCGCCAATCCATCCCAGCCAATTCACGCCTCATACCTTCAAAGTTAGCCTTCTTTAAGTTCTGGATCATGGTCTCTGAATTAACTCTTTCATTCTCCATCCCAATGCAGAATTCGACCATATTATGGTCACTCTTCCCCAAGGGGCCTCGCACAACGAGATTGCTAATTAATCCTCTCTCATTACATAACACCCAGTCTAAGATGGCCTCCCCCCTAGTTGGTTCCTCGACATATTGGTCTAAAAAACCATCCCTTATGCACTCCAGAAAATCCTCCTCCACCGTATTGCTTCCAGTTTGGTTAGCCCAATCTATGTGCATATTAAAGTCACCCATTATAACTGCTGCACCTTTATTGCACGCACCCCTAATTTCATGTTTGATGCCCTCCCCAACATCACTACTACTGTTTGGAGGTCTGTACACAACTCCCACTAACGTTTTTTGCCCTTTGGTGTTCTGCAGCTCTACCCATATAGATTCCACATCATCCAAGCTAATGTCCTTCCTAACTATTGCCTTAATCTCCTCCTTAACCAGCAATGCTACCCCACCTCCTTTTCCTTTTATTCTATCCTTCCTGAATGTTGAATACCCCTGGATGTTGAGTTCCCAGCCCTGATCATCCTGGAGCCACGTCTCCGTAATCCCAATCACATCATATTTGTTAACATCTATTTGCACAGTTAATTCGTCCACCTTATTGCGGATACTCCTTGCATTAAGACACAAAGCCTTTAGGCTTGTTTTTTTTTAACACCAGAGGTGTATCTGCTCGTCATTTACTGCCTCTGAATTTGTACCAGCATTTAGTGTGCAGAGTATTCACACTTGATCTTAAATAACAAGGTCTGGAATGTGATAATAATCGGTGATAACATAATAAATATGAAGAGATAGGACAAAGAAGATAGAAACAGTCTGTTTCCAGTGATTGAAGGGACAAAGATATAATATTTAAATGTAAGAAATTAAGAACAAAGAGCAGGAGAAACCTTTTTACACAGAGGGTTATGAGACTGTGGAATGCACTAGTGGAGTTAGTAATTGAATAGGTTAGGTGGATGGTTGAAGAAAAGGAGGATAAGGAGCCGCCTATTTAAAATGCAAAAGAGGAGGAATTTCTTCTCTTAGAAGGTCGTGAATCTTTGGAATTCTCTGCCTCAGAGACTTGTGGAGGCTGGGTCATTGAGTATATTAAAGGTGGAGATAGACAAATTTTTGAGCGATAAGGGAGTCAAGAATTACATAAGAACATAAGAACACAAGAAATAGGAACAGGAGTAGGCCATACGGCCCCTCGAGCCTGCTCTGCCATTCAATAAGATCTTGGCCGATCTGATCATGGACTCAGATCCACTTTCCTGCCCGCTCCCCATAACCCCTTATCCCCTTATCGTTTAAGAGTTTATTTCTGTCTTAAATTTATTCAATGTCCCAGCTTCCACAGCTCTTTGAGGCAGTGAATTCCTCAGATTTATAACCCTCTGAGAGAAGAAATTTCTCCTCATTTCTGTTTTAAATGGGCGGCCCCTTATTCTAAGATCATGCCCTCTAGTTCTAGTCTCCCCCATCAGTGGAAACATCCTCTCTGCATCCACCTTGTCAAGCCCCCTCATAATCTTATACGTTTCGATAAGATCACCTCTCATTCTTCTGAATTCCAATGAGTAGAGGCTCAACCTACTCAACCTTTCCTCATAAGTCAATCCCCTCATCCCCAGAATCAACCTAGTGAACCTTCTCTGAACTGCCTCCAAAGCAAGTATATCCTTTCGTAAATATGGAAACCAAAACTGCACGCAGTATTCCAGGTGTGGCCTCACCAATACCCTGTATAACTGTAGCAAGACTTCCCTGCTTTTATACTCCATTCCCTTTGCAATAAAGGCCAAGATACCATTTCATGCACAAGTATCCCCAGGTCTCACTGTACTGCGGCACTTTGCAATCTTTCTCCATTTAAATAATAACTTGCTCTTTGATTTTTTTCCTGCCAAAGTGCATGATCTCACACTTTCCAACATTATACTCCATCTGCCAAATTTTTGTCCACTCACTTAGCCTGTCTATGTCCTTTTGCAGATTTTTTGTGTCCTCCTCACACATTGCTTTTCCTCCCATCTTTGTATCGGCAGCAAACTTGGCTACATTACACTCAGTCCCTTCTTCCAAGTCGTTAATATAGATTGTAAATAGTTCGGGTCTCAGCACTGATCCCTGCAGCACCCCACTAGTTACTGGTTGCCAACCAGAGAATGAACCATTTATCCCGACTTTCTGTTCTCTGTTAGTTAGCCAATTCTCTATTCATGCTAATATATTACCCCCAACCTCAGGTTATGGGCAGCGGGCAGGGAAGTGGAGCTGAGCCCATGATCAGATCAGCCATGGTCTTATTCAATGGCGGAGCAGGCTCGAGGGACCAAATGGCCTACTCCTGCTCCTATTTCTTATGTAAAAGGCTATGGGAAAAGGATGAGCATGCGTTGAGGACTACTACTTGTGTGGAAGATAAACACCAACACTTATAGGTTGGGTTAAATGGCTTGCTTTTGTGTTGTAATTTTATGTTAATGTTATATTTTAATTTGCAGTCAGAATTTTTTTAAGTTCACCTCACACCAGTTGTTGTTGTGCTGCAGCCGGTGCAAAGCCATAGCATTGTGAGACTAGTGTGTCATGGCACTTGCCAGAATTCTGTCTAGTTGACTTTACTTCCAAATTACACTACGCAGCGTGTGTAGCTGCATAGCCTAAACAGCTTAACGTCACTGCAAACTATAATACATTGGGAAGGCTCACAATAACCATGAAGTCTGGAACTGGTGCTGGTGTTCCTGTTAAAATGTTTTTCACTCATTTATCCACTGTATTTCTGGAGAGCTGTTAATTTATGATTACAATACTACAAGATGAATTTCAACGGTTATGTTTGTAGTTTTATTTGGAAGATACATTTTCTTAATATCTTCATTGAATTCTTAAATTTGCATCTTTTAATTTGTGCTCCATTCATGGAATGACAAAGGTGACACATTTTTAATATTGAACAATAAGTAGAACAGCAATGCAAACATCTCTTAAGCTTTCCTTGAGGTGTTTTGTTCAACCCAATAATAAAAATGTCAATGTCAGAGCCTACATTAACATTAAAATAGACACAATTTTGTGGATTTGATCATTTTAATATCAGATCTTTGCAAAACAAAATGAGGTAACAGCTGAATAAGAGGAAATGAATGTGTGCAAATAGTTTTTTAAAAAGCTTGGAATGTTTGTCCGTGACTGGATTGGAATGTGGCCATTGTTGATTTGAGCACTGATTTTGGTCCTTGTCAATGACTCATGACAAGAACTCAGAACAGGTGTTCCCAGTTTATTGGAAGGAATTTTGTATTTAAATTTAGAAACAATAAATATGGTGAGCTAGTCAGGATTTTATAGCCCTGATTTTTGCAAACAAGTTGCAACTGGTTGTGATGCAGATAGATTTGTAACAGCTAGGGCACGCGGTGTCCACCGGTATGCTCGCGGCCTTCCGTGAGAGGTGGGCGCCGGAGGGACTGGAGTGCATCATCACCCCCGGCAACCAAATTTTAATTTGATTTTATGTTTTAAAGTTTAATTTGTTTTAATTGCTGTGTTTTAATGTCCCCCTCCCCTTTTATAGGGGGCACTTGGAAAAAGAAACTATGATTTTAGTGCCCAAAAAACCCCCCAAAAAAACACAAAAATCACCCAAAAAAACAAAAAAAAAACAAAAAAAAGGGCCTTGTGAAATGTTTGTAGTGTCCCCCAGATCGGGGGGGCACTTGATCTAATGTTTTATTTACTCAAAAGAGTTGTAACAGCTAGGGCCCAAAAAAAAAACACAAAAAAAAACTACAAAAATATTTTTAAAAACCCAAAAAAACAAAAAAGGGCCTTGGGAAATGTTTGGAGTGTCCCCAAGATTGGGGGCACGATTTAATGTTTAAGATTTAATGTTTAATATTGTTTACTCCAAAAGAGTTGTAACAGCTAGGGGATGAGCTTGAATTCTAAGCCAAGCAGACTGGAGGAGCAAATTGCAAGTTCAAAGTGTTCTTCCTCAGGAAGAACGGCCTATTGTCTGTGCACATTGGAAGCATGTCTCCTATTGGCTCATTAAGGAATAGCATGAGCACTTTGCTGTCTCATATAAAGGAGGTTTCATAGGCGATTAAAGGTAATTCAAAAGTACTTTTGAATGCTTTCAACATGTTTTGTGTAGGGAGAAGATGTCCTTTTTGTGGGTCAGCTTTTTTAAGGCTCAAGAGCTTTGACAACAATTAGTCAGCTCTAATTGACATTCATTTTCCATTTTCCCTCCTGCAGAATCTTGGTAAACATGGATGATAACATTGTGCAGCATTACTGTAACCATGCTGCATTTTTGGTGGAGATAAAGGACATAATTGGAGGTTGTCAAATAACACTTAAAGAGGTTTAAAGATCCTCAACATTCATGGACAATCTCAAAGGTGCCCAGAATATAGGAACAGAACAGGAATCACTCTACCTCTCCTTCGCTCCATGTACATAGACTATGGCTGCTTTCAATATTTGGACCCAAGAACTTTGCGCCATCACTCTCTTCTGGCCAGACATAAAAACGAGCTTGTTGAAGCCAAGCATGAAGAGTTGAACATTATCTCATTTTGAATCTGCACTTGTGTTGGATGAAGCCCCCTGTGTCTCAGAAGCAATCTTTTATTTCTCCTTTGTTTATACCACTCAAGGTAGGACTTTGTCTCAGATGTCAAAGTCCTACATGCTTTCAGCTCTGCCTGACAATAACTCTTATTGACTATTGGACTACATATGTGGAATCGTTAGCCAGTTGATGTCTACTTCATTGTAATTGTGATATCTTCGGATTATTCACATTTTTCTGCAATTTACATGTGTCCTTTTTTTATTGCGATTTCAATCTTTTTCAGATTTTCAGCAGATTTTTCAACACAAGGTACTTACACAAGGAATGGCAAATAGATTGCTATCAAATGCTTTTATGGTGCTCATGAAGTATCTGGAAGAATTTATTACTCATATGAGAAAATGATAAACTATTTTGTTTTTTGGGGGGGCGGGACATGATAATTCAAAAACCATTTCTCTCTTCTTGAAATATTAGTCGAAGTGTATGGTTTCAAAATCACATCCTTCCCTGTTGCACATCATGAATCCACAACATACTTCCTTACACTTCAATAGAGGAAGTATTCATGTGTGATCATTTTAATGCCAAAAAATGGTACCAGGACCTCCTGATATGATCAATGATTTCCAAAATCTTTAAAACTATCAGCATACAGAGGACTTGTATGTTTTAGAATCATGGTGTGCTGTATCATGATTTGACTATGGCTATGTATAAAATATTGGATCATAGATAAAGGGGCAGCAAACAACGCACAGTGACCTAGTATCACCCAGTTACCAAAATATTACTCAGGCGACTAGATTTAAAATATTAGTAGCCCTGTTAACTACCTACCTTTTTTACAAAAAAAATCATTTATCAAGCATAGGTTCTTATTTTTATAGCAAGTGTTCTCCGTGATTGTCACATGGCAAAATAAGGCAAGAAATCAGTGTTTTCTAATGCAGCAAACTGGGAGAGCACTGGTTCCTATTAGCTCGTTGTATTGGGCTGCAACATTTTTACTGAGCTTCCAAATTTGATGTGCAGGTTGCCCGCCGAACTACTTGTGGAAATATCACATTTCTATGCCTGAAGATATGGTAAATCAGAGGGGTTCAAGTTTTCCATGACGGTTTACTAAACTATAGCATTTTAAATGTAGCCTTCTTGGGGTTTATTGTCCCCTCTCCGCTAATGTTAGTGAGAACATTTACTTGAGTATAAAGTCAGAAATATGCTTTATACTCAGGCTGACACTTTCACTAACATTAGAGCACAAAGGCAGGAAAATATCTTCTTATGAGTTGTCTTGACTCATATTTTCTATTGACCTTATTGTGATTATTATGGGGTTTGTGTATTGTGATATAGTCAGTTTGTGACATCTATTAGTATTGTGCTCAGGATCTCCGCATTGTGAAGCATATATATTGTACATATAAAGAGTAAGGCTCAAGTATGAATAGTGTGGTGATGGACATTTCATGTTTTCTTTATGATGTTTTTCAAACTGCAGGCGTAGTCTCAGAATGCGGGATATATTTTTGTTATCCCACTGTAATTAATTAGCATATCTGGGGTAACACTCTAGAATTGTAACTTCTTGGATGTCAATAGATTCTTAATGACACACCACAGAAGCTTCACTGCCAAATTCCTGTAAAAATTTCAACTGAGTAAAATGTAACTTCTTTAAAGAAACTCTTTAAGTTGATGCATTCCTCATCTAATGAGGGAATTAAGCCTCCCACTGTGTCTATATGCCATTGCCATTTTTCTCCTTCTCTTGGGTGTTCATAGAGAGGCAGTTTTCAAAGTTCACATTCTAAACAAACGTTCCCTTTTAAACTTTAAGGGGCCGAATGTACCCCCCTCCTTAAGGCCCATTACCGCCTCTAAGGGGTGGTAATGGAGCGGATAGACCTCACCGACCGGGAGCAGACAGATGGGCTGACCCGTCCTAAATTGCCCCTGGGCCGGGAGTGGCAGGAACGGGTTTCAGTGCCGCCGTGCTGCCGCTCCGTCGGGCATGCGCCGACCCCCTTCTGACCGGTGGCAATACCCTTTACACCCCCCCACACGGAAAATTGCCCCGCCGGAGCAGAGTGGCCGCCAGTCGATGCCACTGACAGGTTTCCCCGGCGGGAAGCTGTGTGTGTTTGAGCGTTGCGTCCACCCTTAAAGGTGAGGGCACACTGCTGCGGCCGCCATTTTATTTTATTTGTCAGCTGACTCCGATGGCGCTGATGACTCGGAGCAGCGGTCAACCCGACCCAACAGCACTTCTGCCACGCAGCCGACCCGACATCCGCCCCAACCCAAAAAAAAGACCAAATATCGCTCTTTTCTCCGCCTCATGGAGAAAAATCTTCACATCCGGTGAGAGCGCCTACTCTTAGTCGGGGGAAAATTTTGGCCCCTAACTGTATAAAAGAAAATGTATTTCTGTCAATCTCTGGTGTGGTGCTTAAACGAGTAGAATTCTTCCCATCTTCTTCCTATTCCCCATCCTCTCTTCCTCCTTCACTTGCTTCCAGCTTCAATAAATGAAAAAGCAATGGGTACACAGGT
This sequence comes from Pristiophorus japonicus, assembly GCF_044704955.1. Lineage (NCBI taxonomy): Eukaryota > Metazoa > Chordata > Chondrichthyes > Pristiophoridae > Pristiophorus > Pristiophorus japonicus. The sequence continues at coordinate 32,617,164 of NC_091990.1, read as the reverse complement.
ACAAATGTTGCTCTATTCCACTCCAGGGAAAGATTATACAATAGATTCAATGCAAGAGTCCATCTGTTTCTTAAAGGAGGAAAAGTGATTCTATACTTCTAAAAACAAACTAGCATGCCTAGGATGATGAGGTCTACTACAGTGTTTTAAACACTTTAATTTTGTATGTCTGGTGCTTTAATTATTTGGACCAATGCCCATTCTGAAATTTGCTTAGGACTATCCTCAGTACTAGTCACAGTGCCAGTTCTTAGCAGCGGGCCGATGGTAGTATTTGTGTTTGGGTGGGGAAATAAATAGGTGAGATATTTCCCAAGGTGGGAGACCAAAGTGCTGTTAATCTCTTATTTCAGTACTTGGGTCAAAAGTCTGCACTACTTCAATAAAGGGAACATTCTTCCACTGACAGAAACAATTAATGGCAATGGCAGACATCGGCAGAGAAAGCATCAACAGTTGGGAGGGTGAGGTACACAGCTAATTACCCAGAAAGACCCAGTGCCTTTGCTGTCCATGGTTTATGAGTTGGTCTTTACTTATGGGGTAAATGGCATATCCCACGCGTCCTCACTGTACCTTTTTGTACCAGTGACTTTGTCACTTATTGGATTGTGAATAATGTTGGCAAATGCAGATTGAACAAGTAACACTCACATTTTATTACCTGGGAAACCTTGTCGTGTGACCAAAAGAATTTGTTTTTTTAAGTTTTAAGAAAAGTTAAATAAAAAAATTGTATTTTATGGCCTGTTATATTCTTTCTGCCCTCTACACAGAAACTGCTTTTGTTTTGTGTGGCCAGCAATGCGGGTGGTAGTGATGATTTTTGAAATGCGAGTGGCTGATTTACCTAGCGTGCAGAGAATGGACGGATAATCGACTGCAATGAGTAGCTTGTTGGTGAAATAATGTCAGTAGAAAATCTCGCAGAGAAAACGGAATAATTTAATCCGTAGCATAACACGCCAATAACACGGAGATCTATTATTGTCTTGGAGCGGACTTTAAAGTACATGGGCCCCAATTATGCTCAGCACTGGACGCCGTTTTTTTGGCACCCGGCGATTGTTCTGACGCTGAAGGTTAGTTTAAAGATTCCACAAGGTTGGGATACCGGCATCGACTACCAGCGTCAGAATGTTTGGAGCAATACATTCTGGCACTGGTAAACATTGAAAAGCAGCTTACATGCCCTTTCTTGCTATAAAGCCAACTTTCCTCAGTAACAATTTAAAAAAATCCGCGTTCAGACACAAGCAACACCGTAGGAAAAAGCCTTACCCGCAGGGTTTTCTGAAGTGGCCACATACGCTGGCCTATGTAGATTTGGAGTAACTATTAGCTGGCTAAAGTTGCCTAGATGGGCAGAACTGTCGTAGGTGGCTGGTAACACCCCCTTTTGGAAAAAAAAACTAAACTAAAAAAATCGTAACTAACTCGGTTACACTGGTGCAAATTGATTGGGGAAAATGGGTATTTTTAAGTTACGCCAGAAAAACCAAGTTACTCCCCAAAAAAACGGAGCAACTCCTGGCCAAAATTGAGCCCATGTGGGTGCAGAAAAGATTTACAAGAGTGTTTCCAGGGATGAGGGAATTCAGTTACGTGGATAGACTGGAGAAACTGGGGTTGTTCTCCTTAGAGCCAAGAAGGTTGAGAGGAGATCTGACAGAGGTGTTAAATATCATGAGGGGTCTAGACAGAGTAGATAGAAACTGTTCCCATTGGTGGAAGGGTCAAGAACTAGAGGACATGGATTCAAAGTGATTGGCAAAAGAACCAAAGGTGACATGAGGAAAAACCTTTTTACGCAGCAAGTGGTTAGGATCTGAAATGCACTGGCTGAAAAGGTGGTGGAGGCAGACCTCAATTGTGGGTTTCAAAAGTGAATTGGATAAGTACCTGGAGGAAATAAAATTGCAGGGCTATGGGGAAAGGGCGGGAGAGTGGGACTAGCTGAAGTGCTCTTGCAAAGAGCTGGCATAGGCTTGATGGGCCAAATGGCCTCCTTCTGTGCTGTAACCTTTCTATGATTCTGCTTGTTCATGTATTGTGGGTGGGGAGATAATACAAGATGGGGTGAAAATTGCTTTAGGCTTGTTTTCCGACCTGAAATGGGTGTCACACACTGAGCACATGACCCAACCAGGAGGCCCATGGCCCAACCAGGAGGCATGGCCAGCCTGAAATTGAGTGTTGGGCCACATTAATATTACTTGGGTGAACTGACAGCACCTCCCCCATTTGAAGATGATGAATATCGTGCTGTTTGTCACACCGGCAGCAGCCTGAAGGTCGGTTCTGGGGTGGGGGTGTGTTAGAGTGGCAACGGGGGAGGGGCGGGGGGACCTTGGCAATACTGTGGAGTCGGAGCACCACTCCTGCTTCTTCTGGTTCCATAGCAACAATTTATTAAATGTAAAACAAAACGTACCTTTTGTTGGCAGCCCTGCTTAGGCTGTTGAAGGATGCTGATCGGAGCAGATCCTGCTCCTGCTCATCGCTATCCAATTACCCAGAGGAAGCTGAAAACAGGCATTAGGCCCATCATTTACATATTTAAGGGGCATAATGTCTGTTTTAGGCGGATGCCAGCGCCAGCTCGGACACCTTTTAGGTGTACATTGTTCCCCGAATTAGCCCTTGTGCTCATTTTCCGCCTGTAAACAGATGCAATTAGGTCCAAATTCTCCCTGATCTGCCTCATTAGCCTCAGTATAGACAGTGCATGAAATAATCCCTGTTGGATGGGGAAATAAATCTTTCATGTGGTGATTCTGCCATTAAAGCAGAAGTGTGGGTTTATTTCTCTTTTTCTTCTGACTTCATTTTAAAAGTTAAGAGAAGGAGCTACCCCATTCTCAGCTTGCAGCGTGGTCAGTGGGCCGTATGTCCCAGCTCCCAACTTTGGGTTTGATCCCATTTTTTAAATGGTTTAAAGTTACAATTGATATGTGGGGTGCTTTCATATTGTTCACTAAACACCGGATGAGCCTGTGATGGGAGTAAGCACATGTGTAACAGTTACACTCCATTGTCCTCTCTTGTATTACTTTCTATGAATGAATGTTCCAGAGGGTCTGGAAAATAAAGCAGCTAGTTATTACCACTCTAGTTCGGGTGTTTATTCAAATGTAACAATGGTGATGAGAATAAGATAGCATACTGTTAAAATGATTGAATAATGGACACCTTTGTTATTTAGATATACATAAGAACATAAGAAATAGGAGCAGGAGTAGGCCATTTGGCCCCTCGAGCCTGCTCCGCCATTCAATAAGATCATGGTTGATCTGATCCTGGCCTCAACTCCACTATCCCACCCGCTCCCTATAAACCATGACTCACTTATCATTCAAAAATCTGTCTATCTCCACCTTAAATACATTCAATGACCCAGCCTCCACAGCTCTCTGGGGAAGAGAATTCCAAAGATTCACGACCCTCTGAGAGAATAAATTCCTCCTCATTTCTGTTTTAAATGGACGACCTCTTATTCTGAAACTATGCCCCCTAGTTCCAGATTCCCCCACGAGGGGAAACATCCTCTCTGCATCTACCCTGTCAAGGCCCCTCAGAATCTTATATGTTTCAATAAGATCACCTCTTATTCTTCTAAACTCCAAGGAGTATATGGTCCACATTGATTTTTTTCTTTAATGTCAATATTAGTTGAAAAATTCATAGACTATCGAGTGGGGATGAGCTAGAGTGAGTATGTAGAAATACTTAATTTTAATTTTGTGGCTAATTCACTTTTTTTCCCATTCATTCCAGATGTGAGCATCGCTGGCAAGGCCAGCATTTATTGCCCATTCTTAATTGCCCTGAAGAAGGTGGAGGTGAGCCACCTTCTTGAATCATTGCAGTCAGTCCATGTGATGAAAGTACTCCCACAATGCTGTTAGGGAGGGAGTTTTAGGATTTTGATCCAGCGACGATGAAGGAACGGCGATATATTTCCAAGTCAGAATAGTGTGTGACTTGGAGGGGAATTTGGAGGTGATGGCGTTCCCCTGCACCTGCCACCTTTGACCTTTGAGGTGGTAGAGGTCACGGGTTTGGGAGGTGCTGCCGAAGAAGCCTCGGTGAGTTGCTGCAGTGCATCTTGCAGATGGTGCACTCTGCAGCCATGGTGCATCGGTGGTGGTGGAGTGAATATTTAAGATGGTGGATGGGGTGCCAATCAAAATGTTAAAAAGTGCGCAATTTTGTTTACTATCTGCAGACCTGCAACTTATACACTGATTAAGAATCTGATTGCTCCTGCCCAGCATTAAGACAAAGCAGATGAGGAATTAATCAAGTGGTCAAAGAACACATGAGCCAGAAGCTTCTTGTTATTGAAGAACAGTTCAAGTTTAACCAGTAGAGTCAAAATGATGATGAGAATGTTTCTCAGCTTATGGAGAACTGAGGAAATAGTCTGAAATATTTTGACTTTGGTGGCTTTCTTGTTGCAACAAATGATCGCTTCATCTATAGTTTGACGGAAACATTGTTATGAGAGAAACTCACATCTGCTAGAGCTGTCGAAACAATACTTGGGGTATAGGCTGGTTCCAGGCCTGCGAGCAAGTTATATACGAGAGAGTCCAACAGCTCCAGAGTGAACAGAGTTCCTTAACCATGTTGGAAGTCTGGTAAAAAAAATCTTCCTCCAGATTGATCTTTAAGTGCACGTAAAAAGTTTAAGTGCACGTAAACAGGCCATTTAGCCAAGTGTTGCTGGAAGCTGGTAGGTGCTGCTAGATTGGTGGAGGTGAGAGAGAAAAAGGCCCCAAGTTGCATCATAGTGCTGTGAGGAATCAACAAAAGAAAATAATCAAAAATCTAGTGTCCATTATGTCGATTCCGACAAGGAACCTGAGGAAGGAACTCGACCACAAGATGAACTGAATGAAGATTAGACGCAGTTTCCTGTATATTCCTTAACAGGAAAGGGGCATTACAAAATTGTAGTGTCTGTCTGGATAGAAGGTATTAAATGTGAATTTGAATTCGACAAGGCTGTGGTTTATTGCCCATCCCTAGTTTCCCTTGAGATGGTAGTGGTGCGCCGCTTACTTGAACCACTGCAGTCCATGTGGTGAAGGTACTCCCACAGTGCTGTTAGGAAGGGAGTTCCAGGATTTTGACCCAGCGACGATGAAGGAACAGCAATATTTTTCCAAGTCAGGATGGTGTGTAACTTGGATGGGAACTTGCAGGTGATGGTGTTCCCATGCGCCTGCTGCCCTTGTCCTTCTAGGTGGAAAAGGTTGTAGGTTTGGGAGGTGCTGTCGAAGAAGCCGTGGTGAATTGCTGCAGTGCAACTTGTAGATGGTACACACTGCAGCCACGGTGCGCCAGTGGTGGAGAGAGTGAATGTTTTAGGTGGTGCATGGAGTGCCTATCAAGTGGGCTGCTTTATCCTGGTTGGTGTCGAGCTTCTTGAATGTTGTTGGAGCTGCACTCATCCAGGCAAGTGGAGAGTATTTCATCACACTCCTCGCTTGTGCCTTGTAGATGGTGGAAAGCCTTTGGGGAGTCAGAAGGTGAGACACTCACCACAGAATACCCAGCCTTTGAACTGCTCATGTGGTCACAGTATTTACGTGGTTGGTCCAGTTAAGTTTCTGGTCAATAGTGACCCCCTAGGATGTTGATGGGGGAATCAGCGATAGTAATGCCAAGAATGTCAAGGGGCGGTGGTTTACGCTTATTGGAGATAGTCAGTGCCTGGTATTTGTGTGGTGCGAAAGTCACTTGCCACTTATCAGCCCAAGCCTAAATGTTGTCCAGGTCTTTCTGCATGCTGGCATGGACTGCTTCATTATCTGAGGAGTTGCGAATGGAACTGAACACTGCAATCATCAGTGAACATCCCCACTTCTGACCTTATGATGATGGAAAGGTCATTGATGAGGCAACTGAAGATGGTTGGGCCTAGGACATTGCCCTGAGGAACTCCTACAGCGATGTCCTGGGGCTGAGATGATTGACCTCCAAGCACCACAATCATCTTCCTTTGTGCTAGGTATGATTCCAGCCGTTGGAGAGTTTCTCCCCTGATTTCCATTGACTTCAATTTTACTAGGGTTCTTTGATGCCACACTCGGTCAAATGCTGCCTTCTCACCTCTCACATTCAGCTCTTTTGTCCTTGTTTGGACCAAGGCCATAATGAGGTCTGGAGCCGAGTGGTCCTGGCGGAACCCAAACTGACCATCAGTGAGGTAGTTATTGTTGAGTAAGTGCTGCTTGATAGCACTGTCAATTACACCTTTGATCACTTTGCTGATGATTGAGAGTAGACTGATCGGGCGGTAATTGGCCGGATTGGATTTGTCCTGCTTTTTGTGGACAGGACATACCTAGGCAGTTTTCTACATTATCGGGTAGATACCAATGTTGTAGCTCCTGGCATGCTCTTCTGCACTCCTCATTGAACCAGGGTTGGTCCCCTGGCTTGTTGGTAATGGTGGAGTGAGAGATATGCCTGGTCATGAGGTTACTGATTGTGGTGGAATACAATTCTGCTGCTGCTGATGACTCACAGTGCCTCATGGATGCCCAGCTAGATCTGTCTGAATCTATCCCATTTATCACATTGGTAGTACCACACAACACAATGGAGGGTGTTCTCAGTGTGAAGTCAGAATTTCATCTCCACAAGCACTGTGTGATGATCACTGCTACCAATGCTGTCATGGACAAATGCATCAGCGACAGGTAGATTGGTGAGGATGAGGTCAAGTAGGTTTTTCCCTAATATTGGTTCTCTTACCACCTGCTGCAGGCCCAGTCTGGCAGCTATGTCCTTCAGGACTCAGACAGCTCAGTCAGTAGTGGTGCTGCCGAGCCACACTTAGTAATGGACTTTGAAGTCCTCCACCCAGAGTACATTCCGTGCCCTTGCTATCCTCAATGCTTCTTCCAAGTAGTGTTCAACACGGAGGAGTACTGATTCATCAGCTGAGGGAGGGCGGTAGGTGGTAATCAGCAGATGGTTTGCTTGCCTATGCTTGATATGAAGCCATGAAACTTCATGGGGTCAAGGGTCAAAGTTGAGGACTCCCAGAGTTACTCCGTCCTGACTTTATACCACTTTGCCGTCAGCTCTAATGGGTCTGTCCTGCTGGTGGGACAAGTCATACCCAGGGATAGTGATGGAGGAGTCTGGGACATTGACTGAAAGGTATGATTCTGTGAGTATGACTATGTCAGGCTGTTGTTTGACTAGTCTGTGGGACAGCGCTCACAATTTTGGCACCAGTCCCCAGATGTTAGTGAGAAGGACTTTGCAGGTTCGGCTGGGTGTGTCATAGTCGTGTCCGAAGCCAGTGCCGAGTGGTCCATCCAGTTTTATCCAGACCAAGTAAGGACAACAGATTTCCTTCCCTGAAGATCATTAGTGAACCAGATGGGTTTTTACGACATTCCGTTAGTTTCATGGTCACCATTACTGATACTAGCTTTTTATTCTAGATTTATTTAATTAACTGAATTTAAATTCCCCAGCTGCCGTGGTGGAATTTGAACTCACATCTCTGGATCGTTAGTCCAGGCCTCTGGATTGCTAGTACAGTAACATAACTACTATGCTGCCATTCCGATATTAATGTGGTTTCGCCTTAGAAAATAAGTGCTACTTAAAATGTTTGGATGGAATGAAGGTAAATAAATATATTAAAATTAATATTTAAACCAGATCACATGTTTAAGCGTTTAATGTAGAATGATAGAAATACTTGTTTAAAAGAAAATTGACTCGTTAAGTTGGATAGAACAACTGATTCCAACAGAAAACAAAGTCTTTTTTTGGAGGAGAAACTTTTACACTTCATTAGGAAACAAGTTCATCATATGATACATAAAAATGAAGCTGCCTTCAATTCAAGGTCAACAATATACTGAAATTGGATTATGAGCTCTCTTTTCTACAATACAATTATGACAAAATCTATGAGGAATCCATGCTATCCTGTTCATTACCACCCAAAGCACAGCACACATCTTCATGTGCGCAATAAAAACTGATTTGAAGTGTAATCACTGTAAGCCCCATCTGTCCTTGTATGGGCCCGTTGCTTGTTCTTCCATCAATGTCTATAGTGGCACCCACTTTCCATCAATGTTGCGCAGGAACGACTGTTTTCCTTTTCTTGTCGGTACATAGGAGGCTGTAGGATGCAGAACAGATAAACATCACCACATGAAAGCATGTTGGGAGAAGCTTTAATTAGTATTTGGGTTAAGATTTGTTGATAATGTTCTCTAGCACGGCAGATACCATATAAAATGCGTGAGACAATATTGTTGCTCTGATAGTTAAATCTCAGGTCACTGGCATCCCATCTAAGAGACTTGAGCTTGAATCCCAGTGCAGACGGACTTTTCGACTTGGATTTTGCAAGGATTTCAAATTTGCCAATCTTGCATTGTTTTGGGGAAAGGGCAGAACAAAAGTGTCAGAGCTTATTTCTCCACTTTTCAATCTCCTCTTCTTAGATGGAGAAGAACTGGCAACCAATGGCTCTGGAGAATGCGACAGAATGCGCTCCACTCAATAACCATCATGTAAACAGCAAAGAAAAAGCAGTAACAATCATTGGTTCTCCAGATCATACTATTCCTTGAACTGGATGTATTAGTAATTCAGTTACGCAAATTGGCAATTTGTGTCTGTATGAATGAACAAAACATTCCCATTTGCTTTTTGATTGGGCCGACTAACCATGTGGTATAAGCTATCATGGATTTAGGAGGTAATTAGATCACAGAGCAGTTAGAAGAAAGCAGCCATAACGATCTGAATCATTGGGGTGGATTTTCCGGTCATTTGCGCTCCGTTTTCTGCCCCGGAGCGGCAGCAATGGCGGCGGTGAGGTCTTCTGGGTGGGCAGTCAGCCTCCAGCGGGATTTTTGGGGCCGGCTTTGCGGCAGCACGGAGCAGTACCACCTGGAAGAGCTGCGTTGGTGTGCAACACCCCTGGTTGCGACACTGGCACGCTTTTTGACTCCCGCCCGACCCGTACTTCCCGCAGAGACTGACTGGGAAATCGGACGGTCCAACTTTACCGTCTGCGGAGAGATAAGTAAGGCAATCCGAAGGTAAATGCGATTGTTTTTTCTTTTCATTGTTTTTTGCGATTTATGATGTAATGGCGTGGGCTATTGGGAAGTTTTTGTGGGATTTTTTCAGGTTGTTTTTTTTCTCCCTAGGTGTCTCTCGGAGCGCTCCCAGCCTGCCTCTTTAGCTCGGGATTTTCCCATGCTCCCATCCTAGGAGAGGTGTACAACGTCTCCCTTAGCTCTGTGTTCCAGACTCACGGCCCAGCTGCCCAATTTTGCTGACTGAGGCGCAAACATTCCCCGGCGCAAACTTTACCGCCCCGCCGCCATTACCGCTCCAAAATCATCAAAGCCAAAAATCCAGCCGTTGGACTCTGCGGAATTAGTTTTACCGATGATGAGTATACGGACGATCTGACTCACAGTTTGCTCTTGCCTGATCTTGTATTGGCTGTCCAATGTGGTGCCCCTGATCCAAATGTGCAGCCATTCTCCTCCACCCAACACAACCCAACTACATGCTACTCCACATAGCCTCCTGGTTTCCAAAAGGCCTGACTCATGGTACATCAGTCATTGAAGGTTGGCATGCAGGTACAGCAGGCAGTAAAGAAAGCAAATGGCATGCTGGCCTTCATAGCAAAGGGATTTGAGTATAGGAGCAGGGAGGTATTGCTGCAGTTGTACATGGCCTTGGTGAGACCACATCTTGAGTAGTGTGCACAGCTTTGGTCTCCTAATCTGAGGAAGGACGTGCTTGCTATTGAGGGAGTGCAACGAAGGTTCACCAAACTGATTCCAGGGATGGCAGGACTGACATATGAGGAAAGACTGGATCGACTAGGCTTATACTCCCTGGAATTTAGAAGAATGAGAGGGGATCTCATAGAAACATATAAAATTCTGACGGGACTGGACAGGTTAGATGCTGGAAGAATGTTCCCGATGTTGGGGAAGTCCAGAACCAGGGGTCACCCGCTGCTTGGTGCTGCTTTCGACGAGGCGTGGAGCATTACCAGCTGGAAGAGACGGGCTGGTGTACAACGCCCCTGGTTGTGACACCGGCTCGATTTTTGGCTGCCACCCGATCCGTAGCGCTCCATAGAGCGCCCTGGTGGGACCACCTGTAAAAGCTGGCATTCCAAGCTGTAGCGGCTGTAGTGAGATAAGTAATGTCGACCTTTGGTAAATGTAATTGTTTTTTATTTTTTTGTTGCGATTTATGTTATGGTGGGGTGAGTTATTCATTGGGAATGTTTTTGGTGGGTTTTTTTCACGTTGTTTTTTTCCCCCAGGCCTCTCTTAGAGTCCACCGAAGCCAAATGTTTAGCTTGGGATTTTCACATGCTCAGCCGGCCTAGCGCCCTGAGAGAGATGTGTAACGCCTCCCTTAGCGCTCTCCCCCACACTCAGGGCCCAGCTGATGAATTTTGCTGACTGAGGCACAAACTGTTCCTGTGCTCAAACTTTCCCGCCCCGCCACCATTACCTCCCCGAAATGAGCAGACCGAAAATCCAGCTATGAAGTGTCCACAATCTGACTAGCTTTAATGTGTTGTGTCAGGGTGAGAGTAGTTTTGTGATACGTATTTGGCAACACTTGTTGAACAGAAATCTGAACTGGAAGAGGGTCCATCCCCTACCATGAGGATGAAGAAGCCAATGCCTCACCCATAATTAACTTGTTTCATATTTTAGAGATAAATAAGATATTATAAAATATATATATTTTTATGATTGATATAATATAGAAATGCAGTTTTAAAATACGGACAAAATAGCATAAAATTCGGATCTCATTGCGCCAATGAGGACCAATTTTGGGAGCAATGTCCTGCACCCGATTAGCGCCATGGATATAGGTGCTGCAATATTGACATAGGTGGCTGCCCAGGTGCCCATGGCATTAGCCTGAAACAGGCGTTAGGTCCCTTGCATATGTAAAAGAGGGGCCTAATGCCTATCTCAGGAACTCTGCACTAAGTAGCTTGGTGGTATGCTCCTCCTGGATCTACAGCACACCTGACAACTCCTGCTGGCCTATGATCAGCCCTCCTCCCATTATCCTCTCACTCCCCTCCCCGAATATATCTCAGGGCCACTGCCGGCAAGGCAGGTGGCCCGAATATGAAAGACTTACAATGGGAAAACTGCCTTTGGAGGCCAAGCTATTACAATGAAACCTATGGCTCAATTTCAGATGAGCCTCTGGACTCTGAGATGGGGTGTGCCTGAAATCAGGACATAACCAATCACTCTGGGCAGATTTAGTTTGAGCAGTTGGTTGGTTTAGTGGCATAGGGCCCAAGTTTCCACACGATAAAAAACGGGCGTCCCTCCGAGCTGGGCGCCCGTTTTTCGCGCCTAAAACGGCGCCGGAAAAAAAACGAGCGATTCTGGAGCGCTTTGCAGCTCCTTGTCTGCTTGGCGCGGCGCCCAGGGGGGCGGAGCCTACACTCGCGCCGATTTTGTAAGTGGGATGGGGCGGGTACTATTTAAATTAGTTTTTTTCCTGCCGGCAACGCTGCACGTGCGCGTTGGAGCATTCGCGCATGCTCAGTGTGAAGGAAACATTGGCACGCAGCCATTTTTGTAGTTCTTTGTAGTTCTTTGTAGCTGTTTAGTTTTTGAACGTTTTTTAATAAAAGTACATTGCCATCAGCACATCAGCACTGAGGCTTCTTGTAGCAGTGAGAAGGCTGCAGGAAGCCTCAGAAAGTTGAGGCAGCCGTTTCCCGACGACCTCCCCCTTTTGCCGTCGGGAAATGGCTCCTCAATTTCTGAGGCTTCCTGCAGCCTTCTCTCTTCTCCGCCAGCCGTCTGGAACGGCTCCCTTCCCCCCCCCCGCGTTCGGTCGGCTCCCTTCCCTCCCCCCCACCGCGTTCGGTCGGCTCCCTTCCCTCCCCACCCCCCCGCGTTCGGTCGGCTCCCTCCCTCCCTTCCTCCCTCCCGCCTGCGTTCAGTCGGCTCCCTCCCTCCCTCGCGTTCGGTCGGCTCCCTCCCGCCCGCGTTCGGTCGACTCCCTCCCTCCCTCGCGTTTGGTAGGCTCCCGCCCGCCCACCCGCCCGCGTTCGGTCGGCTCCCTTCCCTCCCTCCCGCCCGCGTTCGGTCGGCTCCCTTCCCTCCCCCCCCCCGCGTCCGGTCGGCTCCCTCCCTCCCGCGTTCGGTCGGCTCCCCTTCCTCACCCCCCCCCACGTTCGGTCGGCTCCCTTCCCTCCCCCCCACTGCGCTTGGTTGGCTCCCTTCCCTCCCTCCCGCCCGCGTTCGGTCGGCTCCCTTCCCTCCCCCCCCGCCCCGCGTTCAGTCGGCTCCCTCCCTCCCTCCCGCCCGCGTTCGGTCGACTCCCTCCATCCCGCGCTCGGTCGGCTCCCTTCCCTCCCCCCCGCGATCAGTCGGCTCCCTCCCTCCCTCCCTCGCGTTCGGTCGGCTCCCTCCCTCCCCCGCGTTCGGTAACGACTGCCTCGTTTTGTGACGCTTGCTGCACCATTCTTCCTGGCTGAAGCACTTTCACACAGGTAGGAAGATGGTTTATTTAATCTTTTCTTTGCTTATAAATGTTTATTCAGGTTGGATTTATTTGTATAATATTTGTATAAGTATAAATAAGGATTTATTTAGAATTTAATGACTTCCCTTCCCCTCCACCTCGTTCTGGACACCTGATTTGTAACCTGCGCCTGATTTTTTAATGTGTAGAACAGGTTTTTTCAGTTCTACAAAAATCTTCACTTGCTCCATTCTACTTTAGTTTGGAGTACATTTTCACTGTGGAAACTTTGAAATCAGGCGTCAGTGGCCGGACATGCCCCCTTTTGAAGAAAAAATTCTGTTCCAAAGTAGAACTGTTCTACCTGACTAGAACTGCAGAAAAAAAAATGTGGAGAATTGCGATTTCTAAGATAGTCCGTTCTCCACCAGTTGCTCCTAAAAATCAGGCGCAAATCATGTGGAAACTTGGGCCCATAGTGTGGGGATATGAAAGTAATTACGATTTGTATTTTAGTAATACCTTGTGATTAGACAAATACTGCTACAATTAACCAAGCACTTTCCTTACAATGGGTGCAACGCCTGTCCCTTTCTTCCCACACTGTTGTTCAGCGGGGGTGAGGGGATTTGTCCAGGGCTCCTCCCATTGGACAATGGCTGGAGTTAAAAGATGGAGTGGAATCCAAGTGCAAGATGGGTCTGCTCCATTTCTCAGTCCGTTGACCAGAGATTAACCCCGATGATGCCTTGGCCCCGGATAGTTATTTTGGGCCCAGGATATTTTTTTCTTGTATAAAGCCAATTTATTAAAACATTTAAGTGCCAATGCTTATCTGGAAGAGTTAGATTTCAGCATGTGAAACGAAAGAAATTTGTATCACACTGCTCTAGCTATGTCATAAAGAATGCGGTTTGAACTGGAGTGATGTGACTAGTCGCTCTGGTTTAACAATATCACAGGGTCCAGGGAAGTTACTGCTGGAGACATTAATTGTACTGACCCATCATAAATCTTGTGCTTCATTAAAAACCTGAAAATTAAAACGTTTTTGGCATTGGTGCCAAGCTGCTCACTCGGCACTGGATAAATTGTTCTTTCCCTTTGCATCTCTTTTCTCTCTCCAGCATTTTCCATATTGTCCCTTTTCTCGGTGCCACAGAGACATTAGGGCTAATTATGTAGTCCTGCCTCAGTGCCATCTGTACTGCAATTCATTGTGTATGCATAGAAAGTTGTCATTGCGTGAGTTTGCAAGGTCAGTTCATTTCCATATTTAGAATGTGCTCCCTCTGCACATTGGAAGGGAGCACATTTGATGCATAAGCAGAATATCTATTATCCCTTAAGAGTTGCTAGAAAAAAATTAACGGGATTTGTATGATAAAGGAGGTGGCTGCATAGTAGGGCAAAACTTCTTACAGTCTTTTACTGAAAATAGTTTCTGAATATTTGACAGCCATTCAAAAAGGCTGTAGGGTGGGCAAGAACTGGCAGATAAAAAACAACTGAAGGAAAACCAAATGGGGAGTCATGAAAAGCAGATGTTGTGCAAGTGGCGGAGTGGTGCGGCACCTAAGCCCCTCTTTGATGGATGACAAGGCGGACGTACAGCTACATGAGTAAATGGTGTGGGAGAATACTGCATGCTTTCAGTAACCTGAGAAGGTAAGACAGCCCAACAATGCCATGCACCAAGAATGCATGCCACAAAGTGCTGCATATCAACCTGTTCCACAAATGCTGCTCACCCATTCCAATCCTTCACATGAACGTACAGCTCTTCCTTCTGCATATTTCAGCAGGTTACGTTGCAACTTGCAATTGAAAGGCTTGAAACGATGACATCTTCTAAGGGCTGTACTCATCAAATCATTATAGCACAGTTCAGCTGCATGGTCACTTACAGACAGGAAGGCTGGACATATATCTGACACCACGTAAATGCCCCATCAACTAACAACACCTAAAGAATACTTCTCTGCTTACATGACAACATTGTGTACAATGCAGGGAACTGACCCAAACTGGAGAAGGGCTCAGAAATCACAACCCCTTAACTCCCTTTTATTCATCTAGTTCTACTTTAACCAGGAAATGCTGTATTTGGGGCATATCCATGCCAAACCCCACTCCTTTACCTTTATTTGCACCTACCACCCAATTCTGCAGCTTGCCCCTTGATGCCTTGTGGTTCTCTGAGCTCTCATGAAAGTTGGTAGTGAAAGACTTCCTTTTCATGTGCTCTTTGTTTCATTAGTTCCTATTCTGCTCAAGTTCTGTAAATGCTTCCAGTCTACATTCTGGTAACTTGGTGGGCAATAACATACTTTTTTTCCAGACCTTTAAAAACTAATGTAATGTAGTGAATAAATAAAATATTGCCTCAAAATTATCTTGCAAACACATATCATTAAACCCCCAAAAAATCAGAAATATTGAGAAAATCTTTTGTGCTAAAAAGCGTGCTGTAAACAGCTACGAGAAAAATGTATAAAACTGGGCTCCTTTATATTGTACATGGTGTGAACCTCTTGTGAACATTCAAAAAAGGTTCTGAGGGTAAAAATGCAATCTTAGGACAAATGCTGAAGAATTGCATCAGATGTTCATCTAAATATTTTGCATTTATTTTGAGGCCCTAATGAGGCAATGGCATGAAATGTAAACAAGCAGTCTAGCACATGAAATGCAGCTGGCCAAAAGACCCGTGGGCAGAAAGCATTGGACACCAATAATGTTTAAGGCATGCTTAGCCAATTTTCTGATACCCGGGGCCTGTTTCACAACTGCTGATTACAAAATCTATCTTGTTCCAGGAATCTTGCTGTAGTGGAACCATTTCTTACCACAGAGTGCAGGGCTGCAAAAATTACTCTATCTAGTTACAGATATGTTTACCAAGCACCAGCAATGAGGGGAAAAGGGAGGGAGAGAAAGGTTGAAGGAAACATGGCAGATGGAAAGGGGAGAGAGATAGAAATACAGGGAGAAGGATGGAAAGGAGACAATGGGAGAGAAGGGAATGAAGTAGAAGTGAAGGGGAACAAATGAAGATAGTTCAAATATGCTCAAGCAGGAAGTAGAAATCAGATCTGCTGCTTTCAAAATTCTTCACATGCGCAGGCAGAGGGAAATGAATTGTTTATACCCAGTGAAGAGTCCCTTTGTACTGCACATGATAGTATTCCCAACAAAAGAATATGTTTTTTTAGCACTGACATTGATAATCTTTGTTAGAAATATCAGTCATGGTGTTGGAAATAGAAAATATGACAATGGTGCAGCAAAGGGTGACATTGTCAGTTTGGGGCAGGGTCACATTGCTCGGATAGAGTGAAGCATCAGACCTGGTCCTGGGAAAGCATGAAGTTTAAAAGTGTTTTCTTTCCCAGTGCTAGTATGCTTTACCTTGATGGCCCCCCATCAATTGAGCCTCCCAAAAGTTGAAATATCAATCAATGGGAGTAACTTTCACCTTCAGCAACCCTGATTATAATCGCTCAACCATTGGTGGGCGTGCCTTCTGTTGCCTAGGCCCCAAGCTCTGGAACTCCCTGACTAAACCCCTCCACCTCTCTACCATTTTTTCTTCCTTCAAGACGCTCCTTAAAACCTATCTCTTCACCTGCGCTAATTTCTACTTATGCGGCTCGATGTCAAATTTTTTATCTCACAATACTCTTGTGAAGCACCTTGGGGCATTTCACTACGTTAAAGGCGCTATATAAATACAAGTAGTTGTTGTTGTTCAGTGGGAATGTACACCCTGCCCGATTTACTTTTCCATTATAGTCAATAGAAAGGGAATTTGGGCTGGGTATATAATGAACTGCTGATCCTCTGCCATCTGTCCTGTCCCACCACCCGCCAAAAGTGAAAATTACCCCCAGCAAATTCAAAATACATAGCAGGAGGTTTTAAAATAGAACAAAATGCTTCCTTCAACACAGATCTAGAAACCCATTTTACTTAAAACCTGGCAATGTGTAAAGGAAGTACCCTAGCGCACATCTAGCATGGCCAACAGGGATGCAACTATTTGTTTATTGTATTTTGTTTAATTGACCTTACGAAGTGTCACAGTTCCACTGTATTTTAAAATAGCTGAGTTGAAATGTCATACAGGTTTTGAGTATTTTCCAGTTAGGATGGAGCAGTGAGATATCTTCCTATTTCTAAGAACTCTTGGAGCCTTTGTGCTTGTGACATTTCACTAACAACAGTTGCAATCTTGCAAGACATCCCTGCTTGTCCCACAGGGAGATCCCTCTGTGAGTGTCCAACACAACCTTCAAAAACATTTTTGAAGGCTGGTAACTTGCAAAATATGTATCTTTGTGACTGGTGTGGGGAGAGTAATAGTAAATGAATCCAGCAAAAATTTTATTGGGTTAACATTTCCTTGTGAGTCATCAGTTTACTGCAAACAGTTCATTTGTCACTTTACAAAGAAGCAAACCAAACTGCTTGGTAATCGTGGGCTGCATTTGTATCTGATGTGCTGAGGATCTAAAAACAAAATTTGCCAAAACCTCAGTCAGCACAATTATCATGATTTTCAATGTGTGTTTTATTGGCGTTTAACATATATTGACTTTCATTTTGGACTAATCAGCTGCAGTTTCCAAGGTCAAATGGAATGCAGCTAATTTGCTTGGGGCCAGCAGACCCCACTAGGAGCACATTCCCAGTGACTGCCTACCCTATTTGGCCCAACAGAAACCCCATTTGCCTGACACTGGGAGACGAGGGGTGGGGTGTTGCCTCTGCCCATCCAAGACACAACCAACTCCACTTTGGCCCCCTGCATAGGACTCGGATGAACGCCTCGATGTGGAGACCTATAGAAGGGTGATGAGCACGCACACGGAAATGACAGGTGCAATGGCAAGGCTACCAGAGAGCCTCTCAGCAATGGCAAGGAGCATGGAGGAGCCTCCACCATTGCACATGGCTCTATGCAGAGCATGGAGCCCATCATTTCCAGTCTGCAAATGATGGTAGATTCCCAGAGAGACCGTGGCGACCCAGACGTGATGGCATGCATGATGGGTAATGTCGCAGCTTCCATTGCGGCACAGGCAGAAGCGACTCAACGTGTTAGTGCTGCAGGGAAACTCAGACTGCCCCTCATGCAGTCTCAGCTTGGTGGCATCCAATCTCTGGCTGCTTTCATACAATCTCACCCAAACTCTGACTACTGCCATCATGGCTGGGTCTACCATCGATGACCGGGGCTTTCACGGTGTCGCAGCAGGCCAGCAATCCGTGCTCCAACAGATTGTTAGGGATGCTGACGTGCTGCCCCGGAGAAGTGGCAGTAGGTCAGTGGAGCAGGAATCTGCAGTCCTGCTCCCACCACTGCCACTCCGCCATTGCCCTTATCACTGCCTGTCATCCAGCCAGTCTAGACTGCTGCTGCCCATGCTGAGGTGGTGCAGTCTACAGCCAAGCCTTCTAGGTCCAGAGCTGCTCGAGCTCGTCCTGCGAGACCATCTTAAGTGTCCCGTGCAGAAACTCGGCAGCCTTCCACCAGCCATGCTGCAGACACTGGAGGAGCACTTCATAGGAGCACTAGAGTAGGAAAAGGCACACGAGCGACAGGCATTAAGGGATTGCATAAGGGTGATTAGTTAATAGTATTGATGTCATATGTGTTATATGTATATAGCTAAATTGATTAATTCTGTTTGGATTCTTTTGTGGTGTTTCCCATTTCAGCTGTGACAGGGATGGTATGTTGGGAATGTGGTGAGCAACTGGGATCTGGGGTTTCATTCATTCGAAGCAGAATCTGAAGAGCCAGTCACGGACCACCCTTCCAGAAGGCCGATTGAGTGGCTACCTCCTCCCTCGCTCCTGTTCCTTCTCCTTCTTCTTGTCCTCTTCGTCTTCCACTTCCTCCTCGTTGTCCTCCTACTCCTCTCCCTCATCCTCCTCCTAAGGTGGCCCTGCAATCCTGGTGGCAAGGGCTGCACCCTCATGATGGCCAAGTTGTGGAGCATGCAACAGACCACCATGAAATGGGACACCTGCTCAAGCGAGTACTGGAGGGCTCCTTCTGAGTGGTCAAGGCAGTAGGCTGATGGTATGCTCGATGATGTTCCTGGTGGCAGCATAACTCTCATTATATGAGTGCTGGGTAGGAGTGTTGGGGTTATGGAAGGGAGTCATGCGCCAGGTGGAGAGCGGATATCCCTTGTCTCCGAGCTTGACGTGGTGGCTGGAAGAGTGCTGGCACACCGGTCTGGCACAGGATGAAGGCATCATGGCTGCTGGCAGGAGAGCGGGCATTTGACATAGAAACATAGAAATTTACAGCGCAGAAGAAGGCCATTCGGCCCATCGTGTCCACGCCAGCCGACAAAGAGCCACACGGCCCTCGGTCAGCAGCCCTGAAGGTTACATATCATCATCATAGGCGGTCCCTCGAACGAGGATGACTTGCTTCCACGAGTTCACAGGTGTTTCAATGAAGGACCCGATGTTCCGGTCCTGAACTCTAATTGAGAGGGTAGAAGATGTCTGTGCGTGAATTTTTTTAATGTGTGGTGACCGTTGCACACCAGCCACCACACGGGCTTGACAGAGCTAGGTCTAGGTCCAGTGGCAAGGATTAACCAAGACTACTGGAGACCTGCCCTGTTGCACGGACCTAGCGCGCGCACATATGGGCTGGCCCTGCTGCCCCTCAGCCCTTGGCTCTTCTGGGCCATGTATCCTCATCTGTCGCACCTCAGCCACAAACACTCGCCACTCATCCGCCCCGAACTTCCCACTGCTCTGTACCTGGGCTTTGCTGATGTTTCTGCCCACGCTCCAAAACGGAGACCAGGGTTTTGATGTCGTTACCCAGTCACCCATCTCAAAATCCTTGGAGCAGCTCGCGCTGGAGGTTACATATAAACCTATGAACAATGAACAATGGCGGAAAGGTAAAGAGCACCTAGTCCAACCAGTCCACCCCACACAACTGCAACACCCCTTACACTGAAACATTCTACACTCCACCCCAACCGGAGCCATGTGAGAGGCAAAAACCAGATTAAAAACCTAAGCCAATTTGGGGTGAGGATTCTGTGTGTGGTTGCACACCAATGTACATTAAGTGAGTGGTAGCCTTTGCGGTTATGGAAGACCTCAGGATTGTGGTGCAGTGCCCGCAAAGTCACGTGGGTGCAGTCAACAGTGCCTTGCACCATGGAGAAGCCCGCTATCCTGCCAAAGCCACATGCACTCATCCTGCTTCTCTCTGGTGATGGGGAAGCCAATGTAGTCCCTTCTCCAGCTATTGAGAGACTCAGTGACCTCCCGGATGCAGCGATGTACGAAGAAACTGCAAGATGTTAGCTATGTCTCCTGCTGCAGACTGGAAGGATCCTCTGGCGAAGAAATTGAGGGCCACGGTGACCTTGACTGCCACTGGGAGAGCTGTGGTGGCCCTGGCCTGAGGCTGCTGGTCTGGTTGCAGGAGGTGGCAGAGATCTGTAACCACCTCCTTGGTGAAGTGGAGCCTTCTAATGCACTGCTCCTCGCTTAATTGAAGGTAAGATAAGTGCTCTCGGAATATCCTCGGAAAGTAAGGCCTCCTGTTGGGAGCACTGATGGTCCTCCTCCTCCCTCTGCACACATGCTCCTGTCTTTCTTGCTGCCTCGGCTCACTCCGCCGTAGATCCTGGAGAGTGAAGTTGACTGCCAGTACAGCCCCCATTAATCTTAGCAAGCATTGTAGTTTGAATCTTCCCAGAAATAATTATGCAATTTTGTACTTGCCAGAACACTCCTGATGCCAGAGAACCTTGAAATTACTAAAGAAAACTATTGCGGTAGCAGGAACTAACACACAGCCACTCAAACTTCACAAACGTGTCAGGTGCGAGTGATTGGTGATGATCCCTTTAAATAGCATCGCTGGACCCAGCTTCCTGCAGCTGCACGCCACCTCAACCTGTCGTTGTTAATGCCAGCTGGTAAGTCCATTGGCTGTAAGGAAGTTGGGAGATCAGACGTCCACTGAGCATTGCACACTCACTGACGCCACGATCTTCATGATGGCGAGGTCCCCGGCGAGCAAGTTTACCAGCACCGCTACCACTAAGACCGATAATGACGTGCGGCGCTGGAACCGGCATCAGCTGTCAATGCTGTTTTAACACCATTTGTGGCGCTAATGTGTGGTGCAAACCACACAAATCTTTCCCCCTTATTGTATAATGAGCAGATCTGTGGCATTGTCCATGTAGAGCATTACCTCAAGGCCACTGATTTATGGTGACTGAAAAAGTCAAATCTGTTTTTGTTATGTGATATTTTGACTTTTACCTGTGCTTTGGGGATCAATTTCCACAAATCTATCCATTGTTCTGTAAAAACTGTAAATGAGTTGCATTTATTTTGTATACATTCCTTCACCTAAATGCACTTAATTTTTATCACCTGCCAATTTTAAAGCTGAGAATGCACAACACGATGGCATACAAGATGTATGAGTTGGAGGTAAGTATTGGGCATTTAGCAGCACTGGGGTGGGGGTTGCCTGTTTTGGAAGTGCCGGTCCCCATCTCCACGTGTCAGGGGTAGGTAAGGCCCACAGACCTCCCAATGTAAGGCTGCGACCCAGCCTAAGTTCAGGCCCATCTGGTGTACTTTCGAGCTATGGTTGGAATGCTAGAAAGACTACAGATTTCCCGCCTCTGTGTTTGTAAGTCACTGGCGGTTTAACAGTGGTTTCTGACATCATCTGCATCCTCTTGTGAGCATTCAAACACACAGTGCCAGCCATGTATTTTTTAAAATTTCAGTATCATTCTATTTCCGTTCCTCAACGCTAACCGCCGTAGTCTCCTACCTGGCCCTGGATGATCTTTGATATGGACATTTCCTGACCAGCGGCTAGTGTTGGACACAAACACAGCATTGGACATGTAGTGCTTGGGAGGGTCATGAAAATCAACAATGTCATAATACCCAGGGCCAGGAGGAGTCGGGTTTCTGCGTACTGGGAAGGGAGGAGCAGAAATACATATGTAATGTTTCTTCCTAAAAAAGATAAATTGCAACAGAACAATATGAGAAGTAACAAACATTTTGTTAAACGATACCAAATCTATGTTATAAAGACAGCCAATTAGACCTCGTGACTTACATTCCATTTGTGAAGCTGAACACAGTTCTTTTTATGATGGCTGTGAGTTATCCACTCAGCCTCAGTTGTGGTATTTATATTTGATGCTTGGCCCTGACGCGTTCTCCAGACAACAAATTATAATTTGTAAAAACACAGCACAATATTGCTGCAGGTTATTTAGACGGTTAGTGCTGGTTGTCAAATTGGTTCAGTTCTCCTGAGTTCCTGATCTCAGCCATGCTGCTGTGGGGAATTGACAAGCAGAGCCCGGTGCCTTGAAAATGCAGGGGTTAAAGGGTTGTTTTTTCCAGTCTCCTGCTGCTTGCACTGTATCTCCAGCATCTCTGGGAGTTCCGACTCTTCTTGTAAGGGGCAGAACTTCTGCCTGCCCGTTACCTAGAGGATGGTGGGGGTCTGGAACTCAATACCTGAAAGGGTGGTAGAGGTAGAACCCCTCATCACAATTAAAAAGTACCTGGATATGCACTTGAAGTGCCGTAATCTACAAGGCTACGGACCAAGAGCTGGAAAGTGGGATTAGGCTGGATAGCTTTTTGTGGGCTGGCGCGGACACGATGGGCCGAAATGGCCTCCTTCCGTGCTGTAAATTTCTATTATTCTAAGAGGCAAATGTTGTCAGTGAGGTAAAATTTCCCTGCACCAGGAGATCCCTCTTCCCTGGGTCAAGTCAGTCAGGATTTATCATGTCCTTGATGCCAGTACATCAAGTGAGTTGAGGCGTACTGGCCTTCAGATGGGTGAAAGTAGGCTCCAGCAGTGGAATCCACACCAGGAAAGTGACCTGGATCCCAAAGGAAGGGATATTTTATTTCAAACAATTTTGCGATTTGGCCCTTTCACAGAAGGAGACATGGCTGGGGTTGGTGGGGTTGCAACCCTGCTCCTTGGTGGGTGGTGTAATGTATGCACCTGTGAGTATGCTCACAGGTTTGTTGAGCTGTTGACCCTTTATTTATTGGGGACTTGGCCTGGAGGGTGTTGTACGGAGCAGTCCCGTGCAATAAATATTTAAGTCGGTTCACGGGCTCCCAGGCCGCCTGCAATTTCTGCGGTCTGGAGGAGTCCGTGTTCCGCGTATATGTTGAATGTGCGAGATTGCAGCCCCTCTTCCAATATCTGAAGGGGCTACTCCTCAAATTCTGGTTTCACTTCAGTCCCACACTCCTGATCTTTGAGCACCCTGTGCAGAGGGGGGCAGGCAGGTCGAAAGGCCTCCTCGTAGGACTGCTCCTGGGCACGGCCAAGGGTGCCATCAGCCGGTCCAGGCAGCGGGCGGTCGAGGGGTTGTTCAGCCCGACTGCCTGCCTCTCTTCCGCAGTTACATCTGGGCCAGAGTGTCCCTGGAGATGGAGCACGCGGTGTCCACCAGTACGCTCGTGGCCTTCCGCGAGAGGTAGGCACCGGAGGGACTGGAGTGCATCATCACCCTTGGCAACCAAATTTGAATTTGATCCTTAATATCTAAAGTTTAATTTATTTAAGTTTGTCAGTTTAAGTTTGCCGGTTTTAGTGCCCCTTTATAAGGGGCACATATTAATGTTTCAACTTAAAATAGTTGTAGAGCTGTTGAGTTGGGAGTGGCTCAGCCAGTCACGTGATGATCACAAGACTCAATTAAGCCCCTGCCAGTTGGGTTCAGAGGATTCACAATGAGGCAGGTGGTTGTGAGCCTGGTGGATGAACTGGTAACGTGTAGTGTGATTGTTAAACCTTTGCTAATAAACCAACTAGTTCTTAAGAACAATGTGTTGCTATGAATTCTTAAGCAAATAACCCATGAAGAACATTACAGGCGGGCACCAGATTTTCTGACCATGTGGGGCAGGCGGCCATTGGAGTTGTGCCTATAGCGACATTTATGCCTGTCTGCCACAGGTAAATTAGATGCCCTCCCACTAGCTACACAAACTGTACAAGGGCCCAGCACTGCAAGGCACCGCTAGGCATCATCCCGGCTAACCGTCGGGATTGTGTCCTGAGAAATTTCAGGACCCTAATGTTTCTCTGCTGTGGGAAAGTAAATCAAATGTTGAGTCTCTATTTGGCTGTTATCATAAAGAGGAGCACTGCAAGCATCTGAGATCACCCTAGAGAATGATAGGTCTGGGAGTTACCAACGCCAGAATAAAATTGGGGTTAAAAAATGTATACAAAATAAAAGCAAACACACATAAATTATATCATATGCAATAGAAGCATGTTCATTTTGTTGGAGTGAATACTTTCATTGTTCATTGAAGTGATACAGTATACATACAGCGAATTGATTGCTGTAAGATGTTTAAAGAATAAGTTTCAGGGATCCTTCACGTCCATTGAACAAATCGTTTGGCCCACCAACATGGCAACAAGGAGTTTCAGGGATTCTTTCACTGTACAAAAACTATTGGTTTTTATTTATTTGTGTGCGCAGTGCTTGTATGCTTCCAATGCATGAAAAAAATGAGGTCACTCAGAAATAAAGCCCTAGATTTTCAGATGGTAATGAGACAGGTGGAGATGGGCAATTCGCCGGGGAGCCATTCAGCTGGCTCCATGCCAGTCACTGCGACTTTCAGGGTTTTCTATCCGTTGTGTTCCATGCCTTTGTTACCTCTAGACTTGACTACTCCAACACACTGCTGGCTGGCCTCCCACATACTACCCTACATAAACTTGAGGTCGTCCAAAACTCGGCAGCCCATGTCCTAACTCGTACCAAGTCTCGCTCACCCATCACCCCTGTGCTCGCCGACCTACATCCCAGTTAAGCAACACCACGATTTCAAAATTCTCATCCTTGTTTACAAATCCCTCCATGGCCTCGCCCCTCCCTATCTCTGTAATCGCCTTCAGCCTCACAAACCCCTGAGATGTCCTCACTCCTCAAATTCTGCCCTCTTGAGCCTCCCTGATTATAATCGCTCAACCATTGGTGGCCGTGCCTTTAGCTGCCTAGGCCCCAAGCTCTGGAACTCCCTCCCTAAATCTCTCCGCTTCTCTACTTCTCTTTCCTCCTTTATGACGCTCCTTAAAACCTACCTCTTTGTCCAAGCTGTAATTTCTTCTTGTATGGCTCCGTGTCAAATTTATTTGTTTTGTCTCAAAGCACTCCTGTGAAGTGCCTTGGGATGTTTTACTATGTTAAAGGTGCTATATAAATACAAGTTGTTGTTGTTGTGACATCAACCTAGTGAATATATTGCCCAAGTATGGTAGGGCATATTCAAATGATACAGTAATGATGGGGAAAAAGTCTGACAATGTATTTCCTGTCATTATCAAGATAGCTATGCTGAACACTAGGAACACCAACATGCATCATGTTGCTATGGTAGGTGGGAGGGGATTTAAAATGTAAATGCCCATGAAAGACTTTAATTCCTCACAATATATATTAATGACTTGGATTTGTGTGTACAGGACAAAATTACAAAATTTGCAGATGACACAAAACTTGGAAATATAGTGAACAGTGAGGAGGATAGTAATAGTCAAGAAGACATAGAAAGGCTGGTGGAATGGGCGTACATGTGGCTGATGAAATTTAACTCAGAAAAGTGTGAAGTGATACATTGTAGTAGGAAGAATGAGGAGAGGCAATATAAACTAAAGGATACGATCCTAAAGGGGGTGCAGGAACAGAGAGAACCGGGGGTATATGTGCACAATTCATTGAAGGTGGCAGAGCAGGTTGAGAAAGCCATTAAAAAGCATACGTGATCCTTGGCTTCATAAAGACATAGCTTACAAAAGCAAGGACGTTATGATGAACCTTTATAAAACACTGGTTCGACCTCAACTGAAGTATTGTGTCCAATTGTGAGCAGCGCACTTTAAGAAAGATGTGAAGACCTTGGAGAGTGTGCATAAAAGATTTACAAGAATGGTCCCAAGGATGAGGGACTTCAATTATGTGAATAGACTGGAGAAGCTGGGGTTGCTCTCCTTAGAGCTGAGAAGGTTGAGAGGAGATTTGATAGAGGTGTTCAAAATCATGAGGGGTCTAGACAGAGTAGATAGAGAGAAACTGTTCCCATTGGCGGAAGGGTCGAGAACCAGAGGACACAGATTTAAGGTGATAGGTTCTTGACAAAGGCGACATGAGGGAAAACTTTTTTACGCAGCGAGTGGTTAGGATCTAGAATGCACTGCCTGAAAGGGTGGTGGAGGCAGACTTAATCATGGCTTTCAAAAGGGAATTGGATAAATACCTGAAGGTAAAACATTTGCACGGCTGTTGGGAAAGGGCGGAGGAGTGGGACTAGGTGAAGTGCTCTTGTAGAGAGCTGGCATGAGCTCGATCGGGCCGAATGGCCTCCTTTTGCACTGTAACCATTCTATGATTCTATGATTCTGAGTGGACCTCCTCACCAGCTGTCCCAGAGGCAGCCAGCCCCATTCACTGCTACAGGCAGTCAAGGCCTCGATGGCTTTATCCCTTTATGGACACCCTTTTCTCTTCACCAGCTCTTATTCCGATTTGTCTTTCTCAGGTCCTATGTGATGACCTCACACTTCCCCACATTGAATTCCATCTGCCATAGTTTTGCCGACTCACTTAGCCTGTCTATGTCCCTTTGTAACGTTCTGCTCCCATTTACACAATTTACGATGCCTCCTAACTTAAATTGCTCATTGCTTCAGTATTGCTGCTGGCACCTTTGCCATTGATGTCTCTGTGGTATCCCAACTTCCCATGAATGGCTCCCACAATCCTCTTCTCTCTCTGCCATCAATGCCTATCATAGATGACCGACCTACCATCAATGCATCCCAACCTCCACAGATTCGCACCCGACCAGCGATACCTGTCTTGGCTACCTGTGATTTTCCACCGATTCTGCTGCAAAAATAAGTGACTTTTATAAAAACAGGCCAGGGCCTGACACCTGCTTTCAGATGTTACTTTAAAACAGGGCAGATGGATGTGGTTAACCTTTTTTAAAATCCAGACGACTCATTGTGGCTGTACTTTAAAAAAAAAAATGGAAAGGAGGTTTGGGAAAAGACAGCAGAGAGTGCATGGCCAGGTTTTATAAATGTCAATTTATTGAACTGTTAGTTAATTTTACATGCGCACTTATTGGACTATGGATATTTTAGATCGTCACAGACGCCACTGTGTATATGTTTTTGGAAGCTCACATTCTACATTGTGCGTTTGTTTTAGCTTCCCACATACTGCATTTTATATTAGAGATTCAAATATTGCGCTGTACATTTTGTTTTAATTGCTCACATAATGCATTATGCATTTGTTTCAGAT